>NW_024610067.1:0-1444236 GCF_016920785.2 Ixodes scapularis | reverse complement strand
CCCATGGACGATTTTTCCCAGAGAACGAAGGCGTCCATATGATCGAGACACGACTGGACTGCGTTTTAAGCCCGACCGCGGCCGACGCTTTGATCCAATGGAGCCAGTCGAGTAGCTTCAAAGATGCATGGTCACGACGCCCGTCGTATTTGTGCGTTTACTGCCACCGACTAAGCTAATCACCAAGAGAAAAAGTAAGAGCGCGGGATCACGCAGAACTCAACCGGACAATATACTAGACCGCGGTGGCACTGAAGTGAGACTGAGCTTGGTTCCTAATTTATGCAGTGCTGGCCTTTTACGTAGGGTGATCGTACTCTTTAATTAACTCGTAGAAATAAAATAAAACAAAGACATTTCCACCGAACACATTTAACCCCCTCGTAAGAAGATTTTGGAGTACAGAATTACACGAAGAAAACGCAGATACGCAAATAGAGAGTTAAAAAGTATTGGACTATAAAAAAACAAAAAACAAAAACAAACGACATACGCATTTTATAAATATAAAAATCAAAGATTTATTTTAAACTTTGGGAGCTGCCAATTGTCTATATATTTCGAGCTAGAAAGACAAAGCTTGAACTGACAGAAACCGACTGTGACAGCGAAGCAAATGGAACAAGGAGAGGTAGACACGGCCGAAGCGGAAACAAGCAAAACAGAAAAAAAAAACAAAAAAAAACATTAAAACGGGAAGAAGCGGAAAGAAGCGAAATTGTAGGATGGCAAAACTGGTCGACATTTTCGGAGCCCAACCTCGCGAAAAAACTCCCTTAGGTGATGTTTCAAACCGGCGGTCTCCATTACTCGGGGAAGAAATAGAAAGTTTATCACAGTCCACCGAGCCGATTGATATATACTGTCGGGGACACCTGAGGAAAAAAAACTCTTTTCCCACATCATGCCACCACCCTCGCGCGCGTTTTCTTTTTTTTCAGTCGTTTTTGTTTTTTGAGGTGCGCGCAAAAAGTGTTTCGTTTTCTTTCGAGTTTCTTTGTTTAAAGTGTGAGAGAGGACACACAGGAACAAAAATTGAATCTCGTTGTTTTTCGAGGGCAATTTGGGTTTTGGAATTTGTTCGTTTAGATTCCTCGTGCTGCGTCAATGGATAGCGGCACCTGCAAGCATTGATTTCTCTGTCGCTTTCTCCTGCCATCTTTCTTTAGCTACTTTCTCTCTTTTGTTCTTTATGCAGACACTATTTACTTTTTTGGTAACCTTTTTTTGTAAAGAAAGAAGGGTTCGCGCCATGCCAGAAGGAAACTTTTATCTTTTTTGTGACAACACTTTTAACCAGCGATGGGGCAAAACGTTTTCTTCCGAACTAGGTTTAGAAAAAACTTGGAAAATCGACCGAAGCTTCGGGTGTTTCGGATAGGTTCGAATAGTTTTGGAATGTTTTTAGACGTAATTAGTGTGCGTTTGAACTTTTTGTAATGATATACGTTATAAAATAAACTTTATTAAGTTAAATTTTGCCATTTCTGATGCCATGGGCCTGAACCATATTAGCCAGTCGTGATGGTCAAAGTGGTTTTGATTCCAATAATAACGTAATCAAGACACTGTGGTCTCCGCGTGCCCGCGGACCAACTGGGCAAACGTACGTTGTTCTCAAACCGCCCCCCACCCCCGATCATGAACGAGCGCTTTTTTTTGTCAGTGAGAACTGCACCAACCTTTGATGTTTGAGTTTTTCGGCGGTGTGTGTTAGATCCCAAGTTCCTGAAGGCTGACAAGATAAAGACAGCAAGGTAAAAAGTGACGAAGGCTCCCACCGTCTTGCAACCAGTGGACAAGGTCGAACTGCGCATGTGATCGGTAACGTGAGCATTGAAAGTAAAGATAAGCAGCGCAGCAGAGCGCTCATTCTGTGATGTTGTGTGCAGGTGGGTGTTCAAACCCTATCAAGAGTGTCAAAACAACTTAAGCCTAAAGCCACGTTCACACTACTTATGCATCGTAAAGAAATTCAACCTGCAGGTTGAGCAAGATACGCACGGGTTTGGCGTAGGAATTTCTCAAACTTGCCGGGGTTCGAGTTCGAGCATGCCTGACCGTTTCGAACGTTTTGCACAAAGTTCGATAAAAGTTTGCCTATCATATACGTATGCACGCAAATGGAGAACGAGGTGGCGCAGCTCCATCTAAAGTAATTGAGGCATGCAAGCGTCTTCTGATGATTCGACGCAATGCCCCGCCGAACGCTGTGACGTGTTCAATTTTCGTGTCCCATTTGTGCATTGGCTCGATCTCAATGTGATGACGTCAAACGTCTAGTGGACAAGCGTTGCTTATTCTAGGCTGTGTTGACTGACACCACCTGGCGAAGGAGGCTAATAAGCTAACAAAACCATTAAAATATTATGTTCAACAATAATTGATAAAAATGTTCTAAAACAATTACCGCATATAATTTGTTTTCGAAATTTGTGTAGAAGTTGGACGAGTTCGCAGAAAAGTCCCAATTAATTTACTTTTGCCAGAATTCGAATGTTTACGAAAGCAGTCACGCCCCCCTGGTTCGGCGTTTAACCAAAGCTTCGATCAAAATTCACGACATCCTTGTAGCTGTTACAATTTCGTAAATATTATTTGTTTTTGTTTTTTTTTTGCGAGAGAATTTAGTATTCCACACCCTAGGAATAATTTCGAATATTTACGAAATAATTTGCAACGGGGTGCTTTCAAACCACTTCGAAAAGTAAAGACGTTAGTCGACAACATTGGCAGATGAGACAAGCAGGCGATTGACGCAACAAAACCTATACCATTGCTGGTTTTTTTTTTTTTTTTTTACAGGTTTTATGATGCAAGCGCATACCGAACGGCCATGCTGTGTCTAACGAGTAAATAAGAAAAAGCGAACCCTTCTCAAAGCAAGTTTCAAATATTGGTGTCGAAATGTGCGCCAATAAAGTTCTCTAGAGTGTCGACTCGATATTTTTAACACAGAAGGTGTTTTATCAGCCGATTTCAACGGAGATATGTAACATTTCGGGTGTAACATTCGGCAGTAACGAACAACCGACACCAAAAACGTTAAGCCTATTGGGAAAGAGGTCGAATCGTCACGCCCCTAGTGGCTAAATCGAGAACTACACCGATGCGGACAGCAACAACATGGATTATCTGTTTGTGTCTCGACGCAGCGCTCAACCCACGTAGCAGAACGTTACATCTGCGTTCGGCTCGCTCGTGTTCAATCAGTGAAGCCGAACGAGGACGCAGCGAAAAATTGGGCACGAGTCTTGCCCAATTTTCGCCCTTCGCTCGATAGTGAAAAATGAAGTAAAGAATCTAGTGCACGTGCCTTCTGTTGGTAAACATAGAGCTCTGGGTAAAACTGAAGCCCCTTCATGTTTCAAAAGTTGCGCACGGTGCACCGATGCACGAGGCAGGTGTAACGTGCAGCCCTTAGGAAGATCATGCAGGCACAGCACAGGACTGAGCCAGATTTCAGACGTAGTTCTTCCCAGAAGTGGCGCGCGGCAAGTGTCTCGAGCATTTCCACAACAATGAATGGCGCCACTTTTCCAAGGATACAGGGGCTTTAGGCAAAACCAGCTGGACGTAGCGCCTCCTATACACGGTTGCAAGGAAGGTTCCTGCGCGATGCCATATTGAGCGATGCTGGCGCCGCGTAAAGTTTCCGCCATGCTAGGGTGCGCCAAGGGCACGTCTTTGGGGTGCGTGATGATAAGATGGCGGCGTCTGCTGTATCACCTACGACCATTGTTAGCGAAACAGTTATTGTTTCGGAACGCAGGTGAATGTATCCACACAGAATCGTAGCATCAAATATTGTAGGAAGGGGCATGTTTAAGGATTGGGAGGACTTTGTAACGATCGCAGCCTCTGTTCCAGCACGTTAGCCGGCGTTAGCCGGCTAACGTGCTGGAACAGAGGCGTTAGCTGCCGGCTAACGCCGTCACAGCCTACACAGGGCGAGCGGGCGAGTCAGGGAAAAATTCTGTCCTCGCCGTGACGTCACCCCGGTTCGCCGTAAGGGGGCGCCATGTGAACTTCTCGGGGCTAATACGATTACGAGGCTTTGTTTCATTATCCTGGAATCGACGTCATCATGCCGCGTGGCCAGGTCCCGTAACGTCACAATGTCCAGGGACGTCACAGCGTCAAGTAACGTCATCGTGTGACATGAATGCCATTCACTAAATTTAGCGGAATCAAAGTCTGCGTAATCTATACGCGGAAGAGTAACTGCGTGATGGACTTTATTCAGCTGAGCATGCGTCGCCTTGGCTTTCGCTGCACATTTTAAGACGCTGAGGGGTACACGATCTTCTTTTTTCTTTGGGTGACAGCGAGTAGAAATGCTTTTGGACTAGCTACTTCAACCTCGACCTTTCACCGTAAAACATTATTCGCAAACGCACGTACGTTTTTTTTTTGCGATAGATCAATAGGCGGAGGTTCTATAAACGTTTTTTAAATGACTACATTCCACATGGTGCTGGAAAATGTCTAAGTGAACTGAGACCAGAAAAGATCACCAAAAGCTCACTTACAACTGAACGTTTCCTTAAAAGAAACATGAAAATGGGCGAAAGAACAAAACAAGAAAACATCAATTGCTGTCCTTCACGGTGAGCCCAACAAGGTCAGAAAAGCCAAACAAAACAAATTAGTCGTTAGTTGTTTAGACAGCAAGAGCTTACTCAGCGAGAACATGGCAACAGTGTTACCCATTGTAAATGAGCAAATGAACCAGTGCAGGACGACTGCTAGTTTGGGGCCTTTAACGAGCACCACGCAGTAGTGATACACGACCGCAAGCCGGAATGATGCTCATCCAGATTGAAACGGGCAGGGGTGGGGATAGAACCCAGGATCCCTGGGTTCTGCAGCGCGAGCTTTCGTAGCATGGGCTGGGATCTGTCAGCAAAGTCAATTAACTTAAAAAAAAAAAAAAATCGACAGAGAGTACAAACGATGAAGAAGACGAAGTAGAAGCGCGTAGACCCTTATGCAGCATTTTTGTTTCTTGTGTGCCGTGCGGTGTTTACTAAGTATGAACCAAGTAGCCCACATTGCCACCATAATGAAGCTAATTGACCCTCGTAAAGTGCCGTGGAGAGAGCACTGACAAAGGTGCGGTCTGCCATCTGCTTCCATCTTTTCTTCGTGTCTGCTACCCATTTATTGTTCATAAGTCTTTTTCAAAGCTTTTCACAAAGTTCCTCAAGCCCTTCTTCTTTATAAACTTAGTAGACGCCTTTCTGACTAACCGCCTATAGTTTGTCCTGGCAAACGGATCTAATCCTTCATCCTCGCCTGTCAACTCCACTGTCCCTCAAGGTTCTGTACTCGGTCGATTACTATTTCTTATTTATATTAATGATATCCCTATCCGTACCTCCTCTTCTATTGGACTTTTTGCTGACGACTGGGTTGTTTACAAAAAAATCCTTAACGATTCTGTCATCTCTGTACTTCAGACCGATATTAACAATGTGAGCCAATGGTGCAACAACTGGCCTATGGAACTTAATATCTCTAAATGTAAATCCATGTTTGTCTCTCGGCAAATTAACATTTGCCCTTCCTACTCCGTCAACTCTACCCTCCTCCTTTTGTCCTCGTATGAATACCTTGGTGTTCACATTTCAAATAATCTGTCCTGGAACATTCATGTCAAGTATGTCACGAAAAACTCTAATCAGTTATTGCGATACATGAAAATAATTCTGTTTCTTTCCCCTCTTTCATTAAAGCTTTTAATATATAAAACCTTAATTCGCCCTAAACTTGAATATGCCGCCTCAATCTGGAACCCTGGTATCACCCTTGCATCTGCCGTAGAATCCATTCAAAACCGCTCCGCCCGTTTGATACTTTCTATCTATCACCGCACAGCTAGCACCACTTTAATGAAAGCATCTTTTTTTTCTTGCCCATTCTTTATAAGATTTATCACTCTAACCCTATTCACCGCCAAACGCCGTTTTCTGAACCATTTTACATATCATCACGCACCGATCATCAACTAAAAGTTGGGATCCCTCATTGCAGCACATCTACCTTTAATGCCCATTTTTTGCCTCAAACCTCGATTGACTGGAACCGCCTTGCCGCAGTCATTGTTACAATCACTGCCTCAGATATACTGTATTTAAGACTGCCATTACTAACCCGTTAAATGATCTTCATCGTAATTTTGTGTATTTTTTGCCTTCTCACTGATATCTGTATTATTCCAAATACTGTGCCCCACTCCTCTCTGTAATGCCTTCGGGCCCTGAGAGACATACCAAGTGAAATTAATGTAATGAAATAAAAGTACCGGGACCTTTTCGAGTTAGGGTAAATCAACAATCTCAAGTGTAAAAAATACAAAATAGTTGTAAAAACCACACGGGTGATTATCTTCGAATGCCATAGCATTTATCGTTGCACACACCGTTAGGTTAGGGTGAAACTGAATTGGTGCATAGGTCAAGCTACGTATATTTTCCGCTACAATTAGGGGGGACCTGACTTTTTCTGTAGGCACCGTGACGTCAGGTCATGTTGCCTCAAATTTTCTACCAAATTTTGCGGGAAAACTGAATTGGTGCATAGGTCACGTGACGTCAAGTTTACCGCTAAATTTAGTGGGGAACCCCCAAAAAAGCCAGGACACATATAGTTAAAAATCTGGAGTATTACCTTAATAAAGCTATCACATTAAAAAAAAAAAAAAAAGAGTCGGAAGAGACAAGGACGGGACGAGCTGAGCGAAACAAGGCGCGTTTTACTATGTTCTCCCACCACCCATCAGTTGGTTTACCGCTTATTCAATCCGATCGCCCCCCCCCCCCCCCTTGCTTCAGCTCCAGGCTTTATACACATATCATCCGTAAGCACGTTGTTTTGTACTTTTTACGAGATTGTTTCTTTCGGCCCTTTTCCTGCACATGGATATAAAACCGCTGCTCCCACTATCCACTCTGCTCACGTGTGAACTCGAACACACTTAAGGTCATTTAGACACTTTCGTGTGCTTACGACCAGACTTGTACGTAATCCGTTACAAGTAAGAAAATTACTTGTAATCCCTTACATTTATGAGTAATTTAGTAACAAAATGATTACATATTTTCTCGAGTAATTTTAAAGTAATTTCCTTACATTTTTTACGTAACGGATTCCTTGTAATCCGTTACATTTTTTTAACAAGACCAACCCCCCCCCCCCCCCCCCCGCACCCCCCTTCTAAAGAAAGTTTTTTTTTTGGTAAAGTCGAAGCGCAGTGACACTGTCACGCGAATTGACCTGCGCAAGGGAGGCTTGGCACTCTTCAGTACTGCAAAGCCTTTTTTTTTTTTTTGCAACACCAAGCCCCCAATTGAATTTTTTTAGACCCTAAAAAAAACGATGTCAAAAAATGAAAATAAGCATTTCTACAAAAAAAAAAAAAAAAAAAAAAAAAAAAAAAAACGGGGGGGGGGGGGGGGGGGGGGGGGAGAGAGCCTTCCTTCCTTTTTTTTAGTTGTATCCGCTTTTCTAGTCCCTTTGTTTTTCTTTGCAATCGAAGACGGGGAGAGGAGGACACCAAGTGATTGTGTGCCTCTTCGAGAAGCTCGAGGAGTTAAGTGCACAGACAACAACTAACAATGTCCTTCTCGGTTATACACTCCGTGCGGGAACTATAGGGGGCGCTTTGAAAAACGCGCGCAGCGCCGCTAGCGGAGGAGCTGGCGTTCGACTGTGAGGCGCGTCCAGCAGCCTGCGGCGCCTTTTCGCATGCCAAGCTGTGGCGGCGGAAGCGCGCACGGGCGAAACTTTTGCTTTTTGAGCCGATAAGTTGAGGGTGACGTTGCATGAGTGCTGGGGCAGAAGGGCATTTAGCTGTTCTCCACTTCTTATATATTGAGTTTGAGTCGTTATTAGGGGTAATTTCTCCAGTTGCGGCCGAAAAAGGAGTTGGAGTAATTTTCCGAAAAACAAGACGGCCGCCCCCTTAATTGCTCTGAGTGGGAAATTTATTTCGCTCGTCGCTGTAAATTTAGGACTGCTGGAACGATGATATTTGGAGGCGAGTGAGAGGTTCACTAAGTTTGTGCACGGAGAGAGCCAAGTTTCTTTAAGACAGCAGGTGTGAAAGTTATGTTTCTAACGAATAAAGAAATAAAGCTGTACGGGATATCCAATATTGGACCCAAAATGTTGTGTTATAGCGGGCTGTGCAAAGTGCAGATTTGGGCACGCAGGTGCTTGGACCTGACAGTAACATATCACAGCACTTATTATACAAAAAAAAAAAAAAATGTGGCATGGGGAAACCAGGTGAAAATTTGGTTTGGGCGGCGTAACTCAATGGGAACCGGTTTTGATCATGAAAAGGCTGTCAAGAGAATACCACTGGCCGGGAGAGGTGGAGACTTTAGAGGTAGGAAGGGACTAGTGGACTGTACTTCCAATTTAAACAACTTCACGAAAGGTGGTTCCAAAGCCGTGAAAACGAAGTTGTCGGCCAACACACGGTTTGGCCGCCAAGGGCTTTTGCGGTCAGCTGTTGTGTAATAACCTGTTGTGCGAGGTGCTGATTTTCGGCGCACAGGTACTTTGACATGACCATCACTTGGCATAACACTTATTATAACAAAAAGAGTTGGCATAGCGAAACCAGGTGGAAATTTAGTTTGAGCGGTGTAACTAAATGGGAACTGGCTTTGACCGTCAAAGGCTGTCAGATAATACCACTCATCGTGGGAGGTGCACACTTTACAGGTAGGAAGGGACCAGTGGAGAAAAAAGAAGCCGAGAAAAAAAAAAGTTGTCTACAGAACTCGGGGTGTCAGCGTTTCCACATCCAAAAGGAGGCTGGTCAAGAAAGAAAGCACACCACATAAACTTCCACACTCAAACGTCGATTCTCCAGTGATTCCGAGTTTCATTGTTGTTTTCTTTAGATTTATATTTGTCACTTTTTTTACCTTTCGAATCTTTCTTCTTGAAGTACAGATTGCGTGCCATACTTGTCCGGAAATATCATCGACCCGTACGATGGGGACGAAACTTCTTTGGAAGGCATTCCTCCAACGAAATTGGCACTGCATACCTGCGAGTGTGGGTTTGTCCCATCGGCGCTGACACATGTAGGCGTTACTGGTACGAAAACAAACGCAGAGCGCAATGCGGCAGTGTAGAATATGTCAGCCGTGCCGACACAGTGGCAGACATGATCGGGAGACCAAATTTCTCACGTCGTACGGCACGGCTCCATCGTTGTCGCTGTCCCACAAAACATCGTTGAGGTGAAAAACTGTGAAACTTTGTCTCCACGAGATACGACGCATAACTATTGAAGCACTTAATGACGCAGCACAGGCAGCACTTCATGCTGTAAACCTAGCGCAACCGCACCACTCCGACTTCAATACGTACCAACGTTCGCGGCGTGGTTTCGGTTTCCTTTTCTCTGGGGTTCTCGCTGCCTACCTTCGGTACCGGCCGCGCGGCGGCGCGCCAGTCGCGTCGCACGGAGTGTATAGTGACTACGACCATTTTTATAATAACACAACACCAGACAACGCTCCGTCTACTCTAAAATTAGCTAAAAGAGATGTGATAATATGTGAAGGTGTAATTGTCACAAGCATCCTTGTTCGTTGCTGCACACTAATCATCTTCCCTTGGTAAAAAGGATGCATTTTTTTTTTCTGTTTCTTGCACCTTATTTGACCCCGTTTTAAAAGCTACTAACTTTTTTGTAGTGCAACTTCTAGGGTTGGCCCACTTTATTTGTGAATTCCAGCCAGGTTATTTGCATCTCAGTCACACTTTTTGTGAGTCAGTGTTCTTTCTTCTTTTTTTACCCCAGCAGGACGCATCTTATCTCAAGCAGATATTTTCCCAAATTAAACATATTGGTGTCTAACGTAGACTTGATATTCTGGGCTTGAGGAGAGAGTGAAACTCGTGAGCGCGGGTCACAGTACTCTGCCCTTCGCTGCCTAGCTGTGGCATCAGCGGACGTCTATCTGGAGAACACCGGAGTAAACTGCAGTCGATTCGTCCTCCGTGCGTTTTTGAACGGCAACAAAAAAGGTACGCATGGCAAACGTACGTTTACATTTCCTTGTTTTAATCAACGTTCTCATTAATTGTTGTTATGGGTGGACCCTTTTTCCAATACTTAAGTTTATATACTGGAAACTTTTTTTTATTCACCAACGTCTCAACCGAGGCTCGACATGTTCAAAACCAAAGGAAGAAGAATATAGAGCCAAACCCTATTTATTATTCAATTATCACCTTACTGTTAAAACTATGTTTTGCTAATAGAGAGTTTAAGTAGATCGTTCCGATACCTCCGATAGCCCCGATAACGATACTACGCATGCGCAAGAAAGGCGGTGGCGGAGTATCTGGTATCGTTATCGGAGTCATGGGAACGATCTACTAAAACTCTCTATTGTCTGGCAATATAGGCCGGTATACTAAGATGGACATGAATCAATTCTTATCCTAGATTTGGCTAGGTGTATGATGATTTTTACTGTTTCGCGATTTCGACAATGGAGAATTTTAGTAGATCAGTCCGATGACTCCGAGAAAAATACCCGATACTCTGCCGCCGCCTTTTCGCATTCATCATATTGTTATCGGTGGTATCGGAGGTATCGGAGCGATCTACTTAAACTTTCGAATATCAGGCGCTGGCTACAACGACGAAGCTTTGCTCTATCTTCGAACTAAATAGTACTTCCCTTGCTTCACTGTAGAAGCCCGATGCAGAGCATAAAACATTCGTGAGGAACAATAGGGCACTCCCATCCAGTGCCTCAGTTCAAAGGCTGTTCAGCGTAGCAGTTTACATATTGAGTAAGAAATAACGCAAAATGTCTGACGAGACTTTCAAGAGTCAGCTGTTGCTCAAAATACTCAGGGTCATTGAATGAAACAGGTTGCAACATTAAGAACTTGAATAACCGGCTCCCCTTTGTTTCTTAGCTGAAGAGAATATTGTTGAAAGTAACGCCACAAAAGTAACGGATTACTTTTTGGGGTAACGGTCAGTTACTTTTATGGCAGAGTAATTGTAATTGGTAATAAATTACAATTTTGCCTTGAGTAATTGTAAATGTAATTCGTTACTATTTTTCAGTAACGTGTACAAGTCTGCTTACGACCGCGTTCTTGTGATTTCTTACGACGAAAATACACGCTGGCACGCTGGCCCCATCTACGAGGAGGCCCTGGAACGAAATTTGTCTAGAGCGAAGGTTTTACGGTATTTACCAGATCAAATGCATGTGTACTATGCATGAGAAATTGTCGTTTATAACATTGCGAAACATATTTCAAGCCAAAAAAGAAAAACAAAATGCTGCGCGAAAAAATTGAGAAAATATATGGAAATGCCATGTGTTTCATAGCCACCCGATAGATGGCGTCAGTGTGTTGTTTTTGTCGTAAGAGATTTCAAATCGTTTTAAGGCAAACGGTCGTAAGTAGTCACGAGTGTGTAAATCAGCCTTTATTTATTTAATTTATTTATATTGAATACCCTCAGGGCCCATGGGGCTTTACACACTGGGTGGGTACATAGAGTAAATACATCAACAGTTGGAAAATATACAGTAAAAATACAAACATTAAACAATGCAGGATTAGAAAAATATACGGTTATGGCGGACTTAAATGATGATGACTCTTCAATGGTGGCAATGGAGGGGGAAGCGGGTTCCACACTATGCTGTTTTTGGGAATGAAAAACAAAAAAACAAACATTGTGGTGCGGCAGTAAGCAATGGCAACTTTGAACTGGTGATTTATGCGGGATGAAAGGTATGAAGGCTGCGAAATAAGTTCTTGTTTCAAAGTTGGGTTATACGAGAAAATGTTATGAAAGAGGGAGAGAGAGAGACTCGAAATTTTCTTCGGATTAATAGAGCAGGAAGTTCAAGATTAGATTTCAATAATGAAACGCTAGCACAACGGACATATTTGGATAAAATATGGACATAAAACTTCTGCCATACAAGCAAAAAAAAAAAAAAAAAATAATAAAGAAGAAAAAAAAAAAGAGAAAAAAGAAAAGAAAAGCGACACACGTAAAATTAAGACCTTGTCGGACGAAAGGTTTTTCTCCTCGGTCCGAGTCCTCCAGTCGGAGAAAAGCATAGCTCCAACACGGCGTGAGGTTTCGGAACCGGCAACCGACACTGCGGCACGTCCGTCCCTCCGGCCCACAATGCACCAACGCCGCACATCTCCCCGCCACAATGGAACCGTTGAAAGGGGACGCTCTTCAATAACAAGTCGCCTTGGATCGGATCACACTGCCATTAACACCAATGGCTCAGCGTGCGAACATGCATATACATAGGGACGGCGAATATGCGAGACCGCTAATGAATACAAGAGCCCCCCGGGGGCTCCCTCTTGCGTTCGTTAGATTTCCTTCTATCTCCCCAACCCGCGAGTTTTTAAAAAAACTGTATTATTTTTTTTTTAAAGAGGGGGGGTTCTTTCATATCTCACCTTTCAGTCCCCTCATATGCCACCGCTCGCCGAAAGAGACTTTCAAAAGATTCTCATCTCTGAAACGCACTTTACCCTGACGAGAATGACGACTCCGAACGTCAAAGCTACAGATAGTCTCTTTTTCGTACTTGTTTTCTGGCGTTTATTTGAAATGTTATCGACGTCCTGCGCGTAAATGGGTCGGTCTCTATACTATAAAAAAACGCTGGCCGATATTAAAGAAGAGCTCCCATATTTGTAAAGGGGCGTGGGGCTTGGGTTCGGCGTTCGGGACGGGGGGGAGGGGATGTTCACAGAAAGGAAGCGCATATCACCCCACGCTGTGTTGCGCCAACGAAACTCTCTCGAAAACTGGCGTTTGGCCCTTTGTGGATCATAACAGCACTCAGGGACAGGTCAACTGGTGCACGCCACGCCGCTCAAGCCTCCCAGCGGGTTACAAACAAAGAAATAAAAGCAAAAAAGCGAGGAGAGAAAGCTACTCGCGCGCCACCGAACGAGCACAAAGCGAAACATCGGAAGTAGAGAAGCAACCCTGACACGCCGCCTTCACCGCGATGTCGCAGCTCCACGTGGTTCCACATCGTACGATGAACCGCGGCGGGCGCTACGACCCGTCCCGGCCAATGGGATACCGAGTGAGTGTCACGTGACCCGCAGGAGAGGACCAGCGACGCGCGGGGCGCGTAATGGTGGGACGCATTGAAGGCGATGATTAGCTGGGATGCCTTGAAAGTCGCAGCCCGACTGCTAATACCTTGCACCAAGGGCGGTCTGAAGACACTGTTCGAGGCGGGTATCTTACTTGTAGGACTGTTCTCTAACTATAGTCAAAACAAAACTGTCTGCAGGCATGTTCGAACATGCCCATGAAGCAAACATGCTTCGAAGATGATTGAGTCGTGGCCACAGATGATTCTTTCGTCATGTCTGCAGAGAGCGACGTATACCTTGTAGGATGTAGGAACAGTGTAAGTGCGGCAGTAACGTTCGCCCCGGTCCATCGCAAGGTAAAACAGAGAAAAGTCTACTTTGTCGAGCGTTTCAAATTTGCACAAACATCGCTCTCGGAGCGGCATAAAGTGGGGGAGAGAAGGACGAAGCAAAAAAGGAGGGGTGACAATTGGCTGGGGTTGCTTCCCTATTCTCTTTGTCCCCCAGCTGTCCCCCTCTCCTGACTTTTCTCTTTTTCTTTCTCTTGTTACCCTTACGTCCTGACCCCCGCTGCGCCTTTGCGGGTCGGTGTGTCGCCCCGTCCAAGCTTCCCGTCCCGAAGGGAGTATCGAGTTCCGCTGGGCTTCTGTTGCTGTCGTGTGTTTGCGATCGCGGACCCTTTGCGCGCTCCTCAAGTATCGACTGCGTTAAGAGCACTCATGTATACAGATTTGTGAAGACGATTTCACTTTAAATGAACATTCAAAACACGCACATACGCATACGTGGCTTTCGTTGACGTCACGTCAGCTGCCAAACTGGTGGCCTTGCTACGGAGTGCGTACTTTTTGGAGCTCACAATGCGAACCGACAAATTTGTTTCTCTCGGCAAAAGCTAATTAGGAGTGATCACCAGCATGGCGCCATGACGTTAGGTCATGGCGCCATGCTGTATGCAGTGAATGCCACAAGGACGAGAGCTCGAGGTCGCTGCTTTGAGGCGTTCCTCCGCAGAACGAGCGCTCGTTCTAGCAATGCATGTCTGAAAGCCAGGACCGCGGACTAGCTCGCGCTTGTAGCTTTTGCTGTAGTCTCAGCTTAAAGGGATACTAATCCCAGTGGCCGAACCTGAAGCCCCTCTATCCTGGGAAAAGTAGCGCCATTCATTGTTGTATAAATGCTCGAGGCACGTGCCGCGCGCCACTTCTGGGAAATTCATGGCGTCTGAAATCTAGCCCAGTGCTACAGCGCTGTGCCGCCATGATCTTCCCAACGGCTGCACGTTGCACGCGCCTCGTGCATCGACGCACCTTGCGCTGCTTTTGAAACGTGAAGGTGCTTTAGCCAAACCACCTGGGTCGGTTTTCTTGAAGCGATGGTAAACCTGTTTTGGTAAACCACGGTGCCTAGGAAGCAAAAAGTACCTACGTAACTGTAATAAACGGCTGGATATAGAACAACAATAATTATATTTGATTGGGCAGTAAGATGCGCCATCTATCGGTGAAACAAACCAGTCATTTTGTTTAACCTCTTTTTTCGCTGGTTGTTATCGATCTAGTATGGTATTGTAAGTCAAAATATAGTAATGTTGTACTTGAAGACCAATTTATTTGCTTCAGATGGTACGAAAAAATTTTAGCTACTATGCTAGAGTTTGTCGACGAATATTCGAAAATGTAAGAAACATTTCCATCAATATGTTTCGCCATAAACAACGCATAACTTTCCCGTGTGCCTTCCAGTCTGGCAACGCCGTTACTGTATCTCGTTCTTGTTCCTTGCGACGCACGTTTCTGCGATTCCTGCTGATCTCAACTGTTTGCCCTCTCTTCCGTTTGCCCAACCGATCCACCGGTGACGAGAAGCTAAGCTTCCCGTCAACGTTGAATTGCTGGCCGCAGGGGATATGTAGAAACCCCCATGCTGTCGGCATACTGTCGGCGCAGTGCGAACAAAAAAACAGTACAATGTCCCAGCTGTTCACCCGGAACAAAGACTTCATCGAGGATAACCCGCTTTCTCCGCAAAGTAATCGCTGCTCACGAGTTGGCGTGCATAGTGTAACAAATTAAACGTGTTAGCATAAATATATACGAACACTCGTTCGCAAAACATTTCTTTACTCGCCATAAAAACACTTGCAAGGCTTATGTACCGTCATATGTCTTGGATCTCGGACTGCTAAAGAGTGATGCGTTCGCGGAATGCTGCCGTCGGTTAGTTTAGTAGTCCCTCTGAAATACCGCTTTGCTTGACGTGCTAATAGGTTGATGGTGCGTCATTAATATAACAGCCGGATCGAAATAAATGTTCAGCAGAACCAAGCAGAACTATTAGCCCTCCTTAAGTGACGTCGCGGCCGTTTTGCTTGTAGGTACTGCTTCTCCCTCGGCGCCCCTGCTCTCCTCCCCCAGTCACGTGACCTGAAATTCCCCCTTGTAGGGACAATAGTTAACTTTAACCCACGGTTCGCGTTCGAAAAACCGGGCCCTGGACATGATAGAATTCGTTTAAGAAACAATTGCAGTCAATTTCGAGAAACTAAAACATCTCTCACTAAAAATAGTTAATTCATCTTTTTCTGAGTGAAAGATTCCAAATGCTCTCAAAATCGCTGTGGTGAGGCCTCTTTTCAAAAGAAGTAGAAATGAGACGCTAAACAATAGACCCATTTCTATTTCGCCCGTACTATCGCTAATTATGAAAAAGTTTGTATTTTGGTCTATGACCTCCTTTTGTCTTTACTATGTCATTTACAGTACGGGTTTCGACATAATGAAAAAAACAATTATATTACTTAAATATTTGTTCGCCAGCATTCATGATAATAGTGATAAAAATAATTTCGGCCTTTCTTTATTTCTAGATATTAAAAAAGAGCTTTCGATTCAATTGAACACAGGTTACTCATATACAAACTTGGGCACTTGGGCTTTAAATGCCCATATATAACAATTTTAACCAGCCACATTTCACAACGCAGTCAATCAGTAAAGATTAGTTATTTTAAAAGTAATTGACTGATAATTCCTACTGGTGTCCCTCAAGGATCCATTTTGGGTCCTTTTCTTCTTAACATCTACGTTAATGAAATAGGTACATTGAACTATTTTTTACGCGTTTTTCAATACGCCGATGACCCCGCTCCTGTACTTTGAGATTGAGGGTTTTTCAAGCTCTGGGAGATTCGGTGCTTTGGTATGGTATCACACTTTATGGTTCTTGTTCGAACCCTAGAAAAAGTAGGTTATATACATTTTTTTATAACATTTGTAGAAATCGGGCGTATTAACCAAATTGGATGAGTTAAGAACCGAGTCAAAAAAGCGTTTGCTACAGCTTTTGTTAACTGAAAGATTATATATCTATGAAATACTAGTTATGAATTATTATAAAAGTGCGTTTAAGAAACCAGTAAAATGAACAAGAAGGGTTTGAGAAAAATAGAAAGGTTCGCCCTTTCTAAGGTATTCACAATATACGGAAAGCGGGTTCGGTCTTTTTACGTTCCTCATTACTTTAATTTGTTGCCTAACGAACTTTTACATCCACAGTTGTTGGGACCGATAAAAAAAGAGCTTAGAAATTGGTGTTGTAACTACGATTTTTAAGTTGTTGTACGGAATAAGAGTGCTGCGTTTTTCCCGTTTATTTTGTACTTTGCATTATTTGATATTGTTAGTAGTTTCTTTGCTGGTTGTCAGGTCACGCCTGCAAGCACTCACGTTCATTTGCGAGCCTGTTTTTAACAATGTATATTTGTTCGTGCAATAAAGATATAATATTAACCGAACAATTTAATGTCCGTAATAAGTGGCGCACGATCTTTCTGCGATGCAACACCTGCTTTTGTGCGCGAGCACACGCAACGAAATTGACGTCATAGTATACCCCATTTGCTTTTAAAGGAATCATGAAACGATTTTCCTACTTCTTCCTCCTTAGCTTTAATCCTAAACTCAAATGCGAATTGTGAAATCACGTCCTAGTGATATTCTTCGGCACCGGTGTGATGACTCTTAGCTTTCACCGTGCTTTTCAAGCATACGACAGAACTTGTCACTTCCCAGTGACGATAAGTTCCGTCAGGACACTCATTGGCGGCGAACGCGAATCCGAATATTCGTTGACAGATTTATTGTTGACGAGCGCATACGTCCGAGTGATGCAGTTCTCGTGTCCAATACGTGAACTTGGCTCGGCTGACGTCAGGTTGGCACCGCTGACGCGCTTTGGGAAACGCGGATGTATCATAATGAAAAGGCGTAGAGCTTTAAAGGAAAGAAGGTACAAAATAATCCGCTATATATATTTGCAAATGTTCGTAACGAAAAGCTGACTCTGGACTTTCTACCCTCTTTCTCTTGGCCAACTGAACTATATGCGGTTAGTAAAGTCCCAAATTAAAATAATTTATCCCATCCCAAAATTCGTTTCATGGCCCCTTTAAGATGACAGTGAAATGTACGGGCTTTGGGCCAAAGGAGAATGAAGACAGGCTTTTCATTCCTACAAGTGAAAGCTCCGTGCTTGGTACACCAATTAATTGCTTACCTTTTACACCAGACACCATAGTGGAGATTAAAAGCATGTCTATATTCTCCTTTTCCCCGAAGCCCACACATTTCACTACCAACGTTGGCGTGAATGGAGGATGATGACGCCAATTTCGTTGCGTATGCTCGCGCACACCGGCACATCGCGCACACGTGAAAAGATCGTGCGCCACTTATTATAGACACTGAAATGTTCGGTTCAACGTCCCTTTAAAGGGGCCCTGTTTTCAATCATATCTAAGCGTCTACCTTTTTTGCACTTCCCACGTCTCCTGGGGTTCGGGCAAACCAGCGGGAACAGAGGGAGTAACTAAATATCAGTGCGTCATATTTTAACCAGACGACGCGGAAACCCCCTCCACGTACGGAGCGACCCGCGGTGCGAAAGCGCGCGAGGTGTGAAGTCTTTGGTCCTGGGCTTACTACTGGTCAGAGCCGCTAAAAGCTTCGTTTTAGTCGAAATACAAAATATAAGTGGCGCGAACCTTTTCAATTATTTATAAAAGTTGATTTTGTTCAGTATTTTAGACCAGAAAAGAAACAAATGCAGTTCATAAAGTACGGAAACAAGAAGTGACCTGTCGACATACCCGCCACCAATCGATGGAAAAGGCTGCGCATACTAGAAAGGTGTAGTGGGATGAGGCACCCACGAACGGCAGGCGTAGAAAGGTCCCGGATGTACGCGACGGCGCTGCGGTCGTATACGGGCTCAAGGATCCGACCGGTTCCGAACGTCCCGAAGGCCTTCAGCGAGAGGGTTTGGCTTGCGGTTTGGCCGTTCGGCGGTATGACAGCGCAAAGTGGCTCCCTTTCTGAACTGATCTTTACCGCGTGTGTGCTGTCGTTTGTGGCCAATGAAGTGTCATGCCGAATTAGTGCTAAATGGCGCAGCAAATGCAATGCTAGCCGCCCTGGCTGCCCCATTTATACAGCCTATCCAGGACATGCTTTAATGGCGCCCTCTCGAGCCGCCGACACGGAGTGCGGCAACCGTGAGCGCTCACTGACCTCTTTACCCCTCGTCTAGTTCACGGCAACTCAAGCGTCAAAGGACGTCATGAGGGACAGTTGTTTTGCCTGTTTTTGTAATTTTACTTGCCTATAACTTTTAATATAAAGCGAACTTCAAGAAAAGAAAGGTTTCATTAAGTTACTACATTTAGTGCGCTCAGGTTTGGTGCAAATTAAAAACCAGTAAAAAAAAAGTCCTTGCAGGGCCCCTTAAAGGTTGAACGGAGATTTACCCAGAATCAGCCATGTTCACCGATGGCCTCCGAAATTCTTAGCACGCAAAACTATTCTCCGGTCGTTCCATTTACTGGAATGGCTCGCGGCTAATTCCGGCGGGATGGCGTTAGGTAGAGGGCTCAAAATAATCATCAATGGGGCTTAAAACTGTGCTCGTTTGCCCGAATTAGACCTGTTGGATCTCATCACAACCATAGTGTCCTCTATAGACCAGCATGCGGCTCTGACGTCGCGCCTCTACGGTGGCGCTATTGTCGCCACGGCGCCTGCGCAGAAGCTTCACCTCACGCGAACCTGGTTTCTGCGCTTGCGCACTGCCCACACCTGGTGTGGGTAAAAGCGGGCTTGTTTGTAAACAGTGTGTCGGTCTATACTGACGAAGCCTGGAAGATCGCCATGAGACGCGGCCGCCAAAAGTGAAAAGGCACACAACCGATGAGAGAAGAGTCATGTAACGGGTGCCCCGCTGCGGCGTGACGCCGAAACACACTTGTCCAGAGCAGTGGAATGTCCGCTCGTGCTCCTTGCGTTACTCGCTCTACCGCTTGTCTGTTCAGTTGTTCATTTTTTGGGTGACGGGAAAGGTGAACACCAGGAGATTGTGGGCGTCTGTTGATGGGGGAGTCATTACCTGGTGGATTAGGGAATGGGATAAAGAGGGAAGTAGGAGAAAATAAAAAGAATAAGAAAAAGGGTAATCTTTGCATGCTGTGAGTCCCAGTGCCACTAAATAAGCTACGCTTCAGAGTAACGACACTTGGTCTTTCTGTGGCTCAACATCATGGTTGCCAGTTGTCTAAAGCTTTATCTGAAATCACAGGAAACGCTTTTTTGTCCTCTACAAATGTTTAAACAGTTCGCGAAAAAAACAAAGCAATATTATATGAGCTTCCTAACACCGAAACTAATGCTGAGGAAGTCGCACTTTTGAATAATGACGATCGGCAGCTACGTTTGCTCTGCACAAGGACAAAAATGGCGGCGCCATAAACAATGTTGGGGAACGGAGTGCCGATACTCTAAGCGATGCTCATTTAGTGGCTCTAGTGATTGCTATACAGAGAGGCTCAAGAGGTGACATGAAATGTTCAGCACAGCGCCACCGCAAAAATACCACGGTTCCCGCCACTCCGGGAGCAGACTCGCAACTAGAGATGGCAGTAATGACATTACTGTGATGAAATCATAGTAATTAAATTACTTTTTGTGGTAACGAGTAATGAAATGAATTACTTTTCAGTAGTTCTTCGACAAAAATTACTCATTACTTTTGAAATTACTTTTTTCCCAATTTAGAAAGTTTGTTTGGAAGATTTAAGAAATAATAAAATAATGCATGTCGAAATGTTGTGAAAGAAACATCAGAGAAAATTATCGACGGCCACCTTAGCGCAAAGCCTCGCACGAAGAAGAGGACAGACGCACAAAGGCGGGCTGGAAAGGTGAAGGAGAAAAGCTTGAGTGTAGACATCGCTGAAAGGCCACAGCTTACGAACTCCAGGCAAAACAGATTCAAGGCGTCACGTAATTACGACGATACTGTACCTTCTTCATCCCTAAGCTGACAGTGCGGTGGGAGCTAAGGCCTAAATAACCTGACCCGCCCCTTTTTCTGCGCGTGGGTATGAACGAGAGCGTGGTTACATGGCGAAAGACAGACGTGTGACTCTTCCAACGAGCACGTAGCTTCCACCGCACTATCAGCTTAGGAATGAACGGTTTTTAGGCTACAAGGCGAAAGACATATCCTCCGTGAGGTCAACAGATTTTAAAACTTGAGAGGACAGGACAAGCAGATCCCCAGCCTTCCTGTTCTCTTGTCAAGCAAAGTCATACCGTAAGCTTTGACCAGTGTGAACAACAACCGGAATAAATAGTTAATTCCAAATATCTTGTCGAGGCCGCAGAACGTTTCGTGCGTCCTCGAGCAATACAGGTGCCGCTCGCTGTATGCCTTTCTGACTTGCTTGGGAAGTTTATTCGGGAATAGGCCTACGAGTACGAGCAGATATCGCCACCCGTTTGTTGGAAAAGTGCACAATTTAGGGAAACTCGAGCCAGTTCTTTCCTCAACTGGCGATGCTTCTGCTCAGAAATTATCCAGCCCCTTTGTGTGACAATGCGCAAAAACTTTGGCTTTTGGGGTGTTTCGGAACAATACTTCTTGAAAGGAATGCCGGGGAATGTGTTAACTAGTGCGCTCGCTTGGGACGAGGTAGAAGGGAAACGTTTCTCGTGACGATCGTGACAACTCCCTGTAAGAACGAGCTCCCATGACTCGACATAACAGACCGACACGGAGTGTAACTTCGTCGAAATCAGGAAGACGGAAACGTATCCCCCTTTTAGTAAGGACCTTCACCGATGAATGGACAGCGAAATAGATGGGTCGACTGTCTTTGAGTGACATCCAAAAAAGCTATTCATGATATTTAACACTTATTTTGTGTGGAAACGACTGTTCAGTATGGTTCAGTTTGAGGCGCATGAAGGTTTCGGTGTAAACAAGAAGGCCTGAGCTTTGGAGCATATACGGTAAATAAAGTGAGCACCAATTACTACCTCAAGGTATTCAAAAGCAATATCGAAGTAATTTCATTACTTCGAAAAGTAATTGTAGTGTAACATCGTTACTTTGAGACTGCGGTAATTTGTGATGTAATTTAATTACATTTTTGCAGTTTTCAGGAAAGTAATTAGTAATGTAATATTATTACTTTTTAAAAGTAATTCTGCCATCTCTGCTCCCAACAGACCGTGAGGAAACGCTCCAGCCAGCCACCGTGCCCTACTGCCCTGGAGTTTTTCTTCCAGCGCGGCACCCACATGACGACCCGTCAAAACGTCGCAACTCTTCCTCCTCCTCCGGTATGGCCCCAGCCCAGCGCCGGCACCGTGGGAACAGAAACAGCACCGCGGCACCGCTATGCTAAAACTCAGTAGTCACTATTTCGCTGGAAACGTGATCAATTACCAGCATCTGGCCGACTCTTTAGTAGAGTCAAAGTCTGTCTTCAAAGCCTCTTTCTCAAAGGAATCGTACAAGTGCACAGAACGCTCTTTCTGTCGCACCCTTGTGACCCTCAGGATTCAATATGTCGGTGACAGCGGCATGTACAAGTCCTGTTTGGGCGTTGCACTGAAAAAGCGATTTTCTGGGTTCTTCATGAGCAGGGGTGCTATTCTGGTCGCAAACGGGTACCTTTCGAGTTGTGACGTATCGAGAAAGAAGGGGCGGAGCCTCAAACTAGAATGATTCTTGTTTGAGGCTCCGCCCCAACGTTCGGGTTCACGCACGCGGTCAGCTAGAATCTGACGATCCCCCTACGTCGCGGTGACGTGTCCACCCAGTTGGGGCGAAGAAATCCCTGCATTTCCCACTGTTCTTTTTGTTATCTTCTTCCTTTCCTCCGGGACTTAGAACGAGCGAATAACGGAGAAAAGGCTACCTTCCGGAAAATGGAAGGAAACAGAGAAAAATAATATTATCCTTTTATAAAATACGAAAGATTATTTCAATAATTATGACGTAAAGTAAATTTAGCTACGATATCTCAGCTTTTTTTCTCGGAAGTCTTTCGCTACGGTCTTTGAAAACAAACATGGCGAAAGCCGCGTAACGACGTTGTGGTGTTTGTGTCTCGCTTGCGTGGTTGCTTTCCCTGTTTCTGCACGATACGGATGGCATTACGAGAAGAAAATATTATATGAAGGTACGCTCCGACACCGACCATCCTTTGTGAAGCCGCCGTGATCATAAGTTGCAAATGAAATTTCCTGTTCGCTTGTGAAGGAGACTCCGAATGGATACAGAGCTGACGACGACTCTGTGGGAATATATGACTAGTCATGAGATCGACGCAGAGTGCACCGGTTGTGAACATGCTGTGGATGATGCAGGAAAGTTTCTTCGAGCATTTTTAATAATGCTTTGCTCGCTTTGCTCACCGCGGTGATTACGACGGTAGTCCCCATAAGCCATGCTCTTCTCTTTCGGCGCTGAAGAAATGGACGCGACCGCATAATCTCGGGCAGTCTTTTTTACTTATTTTTATATTTGCAGAAAAGCTCGTGCAAAAAAAAAAAAAAAAAATAAAGAAAACGGCTTTCACGTCTTTACACGTCCCTACATAGGTACCTCGCTATCCCATTGGCTTCATTGCGCGTGACGATTCAACGCTCTTTGCCATGGAAACGTTCGTGAAACTAGAAAGCCTCTGTTTGCCGCTAACAGTCATTTTTCGAGTTCGGGTTGTGACGACAAAATGACGTAAGAACAAGAATGCACGGGACCATTTACATTGTTTTAACTCGACAACCGTACCCTTGGCGAGTTAAACTCGAAAGAACATGGCCGCGATGCTCGTCGGATCGACCGCGGCTGGGGTTTGACATGCGATCGGTCACTCGGTCAACGCGCACACGAATGCTTTCGTGCTGTTGGATGAGCCCATTCGGCGGCAAGACCGGGTCGAAGAGCACAGTGAGCTGGCGTTTAACGTCTCCGATATAACACTTGGCGAGATGCAAGACTTGGCTTCTATTTGTGCCGGTGTTATGAAGCTTGAAAGTGGTGGTGATGTTGTGGCTCGTACGGTAGCCTTGCTGAGATTAGGAAGACAGTAATATACCTTCATTCAGCGTTGCCATGCATCAAGAGTCAAAACCCCCTTTTACAAAAAGAAAACCACGTTTCCGCGAGCACGGAGGAAGCAGCCAACGGTCTGAGAAAGAATTGTGCCGCCGCCACGACCGCCAGCGATCGCCCCAACGGCAAGAAAACAAACCACAAGCTCATTGAGGTTTGTGTAGTGCTGACTGCTGATTCATCGGACGACAAAGGTGAATGATGTAAAACGCAACGTAAGTTTGCCAGTGTTTTGCAAAACTAATGCGTTTCGTTGAAAATTTAATTTGTGGAATTCGTTAACGCCTTGAACGTTTCACGGGGACTGCATTGTGAACGCAGGCTTCACACAAGTGTTTTGTACAGTGTGTGCTTTGCCTGCACGCATATAAAGACAGAAACACTGCCTATATGGTGCCTAAAATAAAGAAAATTTCGCTTATCTTGATAATGTTGACTATCAATTGAGTGCTGTTGATAGTAGTGGCGTATCCAGGAACTTTTAAGGGGGTGAGGGTGGAGGGGGTTTGAGGTGGCTGGGATGTTTAGGACTTGGGGAGAGGGGGGGTGGTGTCGAAATTTGTGTGTACATTCTAGGGCCCGCCGGATTTGGGAAGGGGGGGGGGCGAAGATAAGCCCCCCCCCCCCCCCCCTCCTGGCTTTGCCACTGGATGATACCATAAGGGGAGCATCCTACATTCACAGGCTGCCATAAGCGTGGGCATAGCCACTGAGCTCGTACTACAATGGCAAGATAGTTGCTGACATTTTTCACGTTACGTAGCGGTTCTTTCTTTAGTACATATGCTCGTTTTTCCTTCACACATCTACTCTGCTTTAACAGTGCGTATTTGCACTGCATTACAGGCAAATTAAAAAAACAAATCCAGCTCACAATACTCTATAATTTCAACGAGTTACTGTCACTTTTGAAACTACAATCTTTTTAATTTGTATGATAACCTTTACATTAAGCACACGGGTGTTAAATGGAGGACAATTGTATCTTTATTATTTTTTTTTGGTCATGGAGATGACGACCATCCACAAGATTGCACTGGCTAAATTTCTCGCCTACAGTGGGTAACAATGTCACCATGCTCCGTCAGACTAAACTCCTGCTGTCTAAACAACTAACGATTCATTTTAGGACACACTGTTCGTAGTTCATTGCAGAGCATCGAAAAGTGTTTCTTATGACTGTCCGATGACTGACATGCAATTCCAGAAGCTTAGCGTGAAAAGGTAAAATATCTAGTTGATACAATAAAATGCCATCAGCAACCCATCCAGATTTTATTGCGTGATTGACAGTAGCTACAAACCGCAACAACTGGTCCACTGAAGACATAGGTACTAAGCGTGCACTAACTTCGAAGCGGTAGAAACCCTGAAATTTTAACGTAAACTTACCACCAAGTTGTTAATGACAAAGTGGACTTTGCGGAAAAGTGTTGGAGTCCTTCAGAACGGTGACGATCTCCTTCAGACCGATGATGATGGTGACGAAGGTTCTGTTAGATTCTAGGTTCCGTCAACGCACCCCACGACGTCGGTGTGCTTGTCGTGATGGCGACAAAAGCCTTCTTTCGCACATGCCTCAGCTGCCTCGGTTCGGGGTTTCGTCGACCCAGCCGTCTCTTCCCAGCCGGTTGACAGCGACACTCGCGACGGCCGTCACGGCTCTGATCACCCTCCACTGGGCATTAGCTATGTGATCATCGGTGGCAACCGCGCTCTTGTAGTTCCCCGCTGCGAAAAATCTCAGTGCGATTCAATTAGTCTGCTGCTGCTCGACGATCATCATCTCTCATCGTTGCCGTCTCTCGTCGCGCAGCTGGTCACACTGCGATCACACGGTGCTTTTCGACAAGCGGTATTGCCGTCAGAAACAGTCGTCGTGCATCGCGAAGGCTACCTGGTGCTCGCGGAAAACCCGTCATTGTACGCGTTAATCGAGCCATCGTTGAGCAACAAGCATCGCCGCCATTTTCTACGCTCTAGAATCCTGCCCAAAGCTTGTTCCCCTTCGTGCAATAGAAACACAAGTTAAAAGCACGAGCACATCACCCCAAACGATGCTTGCACGAACGTTGGTTTGCACTGCGCAAGCGCGCCTGCTCGACAGGGACGTTGAAAGCCCGGAGAACGTTCTTGTAGTTCCTACACCCGCACTAGCTCGCACTCATAGTGAAACAGAGAGTAGGGTGTGTCGAGTAATACCGCAGTTAATCTAGTTACGCGACTTCCGCTATGGGCTACGTAGGTCGGACGTGGTCATACGTCACTTTGTCGTCACGGTCCGAGCTCGAAGAGTGACAGTTACGGCAAACAGTTGCTTTCGTGTTTCGCGAACGTTCCCATGGGAACCGCGTGGAATTATCACGCAGGCTGTGGCCAATAGGAGCGCGCGGTTCGTAGGGGGGAGGAGTTTTCGAGAAACACGAACGTGACCGTTTGTGACCAGAATAGCACCCCAGGTCACAACAGGAGCTCGTGCTTGGAATCTTCTGGATCCTGGATTTCCACAGTCTGGACATTTGGGGGCTTGTTTGCGGCCCATCGTATGAAGCCGCTTTCCCGTGGTGGACACTGAGCCCGGAGTCTTTGTAGCAGTGAGGCGTTGGCAAGTGGAAAGTTCCGAAGTATCTTTGGAGGCGGCTTGCTAGTCGCCACTCCAGGATTGGGATAAAATTGCTGAAGCTCACCATGAATTAATCGATGCGCCTCGTTAAATTGGTCCAAGAAATATATCGGCGCCTGATCGTCATGGGCCGTTGCAGCCAGTGTGTCTGCTCGCTCAATGCCGGAAATTTCAACATGAGACGGTAGCCACTGCATGGCGAGGATCCACCCTAGATCTTCCAGTGTTTGAACCTCTAACGCAACTCTAGCCAGTAGTGACGTACGTTTATCAGTTCGTTGGGCTCTACCGCTTATTTTCTTGTCGGGTTTGAAAACCATGTTTTGTGTACTCGCCGCAGCAAAAGCTTTGCGCTGAATACCAGCTTCCCTGAGAAATGGTCTCTGCTTCCAGATCTTCGCGCTCCAAATCCGCGACAGGGCACTGTACGGCTCCGTCGTCGAGCTGCCAGGCTTTGTTAGTATGGAGGAGGCTATGCCACAACGTATATTACTTTATCAAAGGAATCGGTAGTTTGAAATCCGAGTGTTGTTCTCTATCTTTTCGTGCTTAAAGAGATCGTCCGGTAAAAGTTTGTGTTTCGAAAAACAACTAAATTATATAGTTAGTGCATTTTGGAATATCTACCGCACAATACCCCAATATTTAATCCTCCTCCGCACAAGTAATTCAATTTTAAATAGTATAGCCCAACTGCCTCAGATTTCACCCGCAAAACACACTGCGGTTTCGTTGGCAACAGCGGAAGCTCTGACGTGGCATCATGCAATGAAAGCCATAACTGCTGTTCACTGCTTTCTCAGTAAAAAAATCTCGGTCTGAGAACGAAAGGTTTGCAGTATTGAGGGAAGCTCAGTTCTTTGTTGGTGATTTTTGTATGCACCATCAACCATGTTGGTTAAAAACGGGATTAAGTCAACTCCCTTGACTCTTACGTTACCATGCCTGATGTGACGTCACGACACGTTCAGCCGTGCATACTTTCGAAATTCTGCTTGCAGCTGCGTATTGATGTTTATAACTGATTTCACAAATATTGAGGTGCCTTTTGCGTGACCAGTACAAAACCTTAGCAACTTCCGGATATCACCGGACAATCCCTTTAAAGGGGCCGTGAAACGATATTTGGTGGGAAGGTTCCTCTCTTTACACCAGCTTGATGGCACTAGTGGAACCCACGAATACTCGAAGGCAATGCCACCGACCAAGAACGCCTCCGTCGCGGTGGAACTCCAAGGGTAAAATCTGACTTTTCTTTCAGTCTCTCCTTCGCAAAACTTGATGAGAGAGTTGTGAGGACAATACCAACAATGCTACCTCCAATAGTGCATCATCAAATTTTGAGATCTTCGTTTTCACGATATTTAAATGATGCTTATACAGTGGACAGGAGGTCTGCGTAGGCATTCGGTTTTGGCCACGGTGGAAGAAATACATTTAGGTTTAGACTCTGGCCGCTCTTCACGCGGGGAGCGAGCGGCCAGATCGTGTTCGGAGGTAGCCTCGAACAAGGTGTATACTCTGTTTCATATTATGATGTACCGCAGGAAAGGCTACAAGCGCGAGCTCCTTGCTCTGGGGCACATCCCGGCAGCACAAGCTCTGGTGACTTAAGAGCAGCTGCCAACGCTATGAGCTCGCGCTTCTAGCCTTCGCTGCGGTACAACATAAGTTGAAACGAGGTGTCAGTTCCACGCCGCCGCGGAGGGCGCTGAGGTGTGAGCACCGTGGGTATAAGGTCTCTCCTTGGCGGCCACGGTGTCGGGGGCGTAGCTGGCTCGCCTTTTTCGCGGTGTGGTGGTTGTGTGCGGTCAGTGGCTGGCCTCATGTTTTGCTTTGGTACTGTGTCAATCACCGGTGCCACCATCGTGCACGAAGATGCGCCTGAACCCGTAGAAGAAGTTATGCTATAAGGATGGGAAATACGTGCTTCGTTCCCAACTGCAATTCGGGGTACCGGAACTGCGCAGAGCGAGTGTCCTTGTTTAAAGGGATGCTGAACCGAAATCTGGATCCCCGAAAACACGCGGCAAACGCGTGCAACGGGATGCTACAAACACCAAAACATCACTCATACAGCGATATCTGGAACGGAGGAACGTATTTCTCAAAAAAAGAGGCGCATTTGGTAGGAATGTTGACGTCATGTTTCTCCGAGAAGGAGAGGGAACGGCCTCGCCTCTTCTCCGCCTCCCGGCCTTGAGGGAGCGAAGCGAAGAGTGGAGGAAACTAGGTATCTTGACGGTCACGCGCCTCGTCGGCCTGGTTCAATCTCGACTTCTTTTTTTTCAAAAATACGGCCGTCTATTTGAGATTTCGCCTTACTAGTAGTGTTATAGGGATCGTAGCGTCCCGCCTACATCTCCAGCATTGTTTTTTTGAAGTCCAAATTTCGGTTAACCATCCCTTTAAAGGTGGCGCTCGCCTAGAGCAATGGCGTCGTGCAATCCCGAGGGCCGATCGCAAGTTGCTACCTAGTCTCCTCATCTCGTTGACCAAGTGAAGACCAAACTTGACAGTCTAATTTCTGTTGAAGACTGGGAATGCGAAGATGTCTGGACAGAAAAGGCTCAAGAAACCAAGGCTGTCAAGGCTGTGGACTGCATGCTATCTTATGTAACTGGGCTTTTAAGCGTGAAAAAAAAAAAGAAAAAAAAAGCTACACGCTGCTTTGCATGCCCATCAGCTTTCAGCATCAACAAGAACACTTCTACTGAAGCAGCCCTGACAAACGTGAAGAACAGAGGAGGCTTATACACCCCAACAAGAACCTTTTCCAGCTACTGAAGAAAGCGGAACAGTTCTTCGTGGAAAATAAAAGCCACCAGACTGTCTACTGGGACACAATCGACAGTGATCTTGACACATGCACAATAAAGTTTCCATGCGCTGAACACAAAGAAGACACAACTGCGCAGCTGCTCCGCTACTACTTCCGCATGCGAATGTGACAACACTGTAAGCATATTACGATGAGTATAAAGAAACAAGCTCAAGAAATAAAGAAAACAGCAAAGCAGCGCTCTTCTTAGTTTAGGGGCATGGGCGAGAAACACAGGATGTAGGGGATGGCGTTCTTTGGTAGTATGCAGTGAATTCAGCTTTTATGTACATTTTAAAGCAAAAATATTTGTCAGGTATTTTTTTACCTGTAAGACGGGGTGCCACCATATTATGAGAGTATAGATGAAAAGTGATTTATGTCCCATAACCACTAATAGTGTTTGACTTTCAGTCACTGTGTCATCATGTCAATCAGTATGTCATCATACTGTGTCATCGTTTCAGTCACTATGTCATCATAAATAGGATTTTTTTTCTGCTCACAAGGTTTGTATGTTTATGTTTATTGTTTATTTTATGTGTAAACCATTTGTAACGCTAAAACCTTTATGCGCATGTAAAGAATTATTTAGGCCCCTCTATGTAACATTATTAGAATTATTTTTTTTTTCAATAAGGCAGGAGCAGGGGCGAAAATCACCCGACCTCATATAAAGCCACGCAATGTGTGTAAACAAGTTACGGAACTGTTACCAAAGATATTGATTGACAAAACATGCGAGTACGACTCAGGTGTTTACTCTAAATTACTCTAAATTATCGAAGGCTCAGTAGATTATGCCGGGAAGTTTTATATTTATACTATTATTTTTGTCACGTTAAGTCATCATCATAATGTTCTCGTTAAAAAAAAAACAAAAAAAAAAAAACAGGAACCGCACGGGGAAAAGGCAATCAGTGCCAGTGCACAAGCCCCTCTAGAGTTCCTGTATAGCTACCTACGGTAGCAGAGTTGCGCATTCAGCCTCGGCGCGTGGCCGTAGCGCCGGCTTTCCCGCACAAGCGGGATGCTTTGCTCCTCACGTGACTAAATTTGGCGAATAGCGGCGCCGCGCGCGCCGCCGCGCATGGAAAACAGGAGAGGAGGAAAAGGAGGCGGAAAGCAGGGAAACATACGCCGGGGCAAGAGAAACGTCGGCGGAGCGACCGTAAAGGTGGCTTTCTTGCACGCCAACGGATGCTTTGCTCCTCACGTGATGGATCTCGGCGAATAGCGGCGTGGCGGCGCGGGGAAAACAAATGCGCAACTCTGGCTCCCGTAGGGAGCCTATACAGGAACTCTAAGCCCCTCTATACGTGGGCGCCATCTATCCCTGTGCGAGTGAAGCGCGCTCGGTGCGCCGAACATAATGTGGTCGCCGCGCGAGACAGAGAGTCATCACCTAAATGTATTTCTTCCTCCTTGGTTTTGGCTCATGAAAATCATGCCTCGACATGTTTTCGTGTAGTGGCTCGTGCCAATCGCTGCGACGACGGGAATCGCCGAACCTTTTTAACAGTGGGCGAAAGTCAGCGTGCGCCCTGTGCTCTGCCAACCCCAACGTGTGGCTACGTTAAAAACATTGGAGGCATATAATCGGCTCCTTATTACGTGGCCGCTTTTTCTGGCTGCGAGTTGAAGGGGTCAACGTCGTTCATTTTTATCGAATATTTTCTATGACTGCCGTTGCGTACAAAAAATAAAATAAAACGCAACGTGTGCTTCATATGTTAAAAATGTAAACAAATATTTTTGAGCTGTATCAATTGAAAGCTGAAAATTTGTTGCATCGCCCCTTTAATTTTACTTATCGTTTCCGTTCTGTCGTTTTTCGCTTTTCTCAAAAGATTTCCCGAACGCCGTCACGCCATGACTTAATTTGTTATTGGTTTGGCTTTGACGGCTTCATCCCTTCCGCCGCAGTGAAAATTTCTGGAACAACCTTTCCCACTGTTTACTTACGGTGAGGACCATTTTGTTAGAAGTCGCGTCTTAGGAAAGGCTGGGTGAAAGAAAGTACGGCCAGAGCAAACGCACGAGCTGAGCGGCACTTGAATCGTGTCTGAACGCGCTCGCGCGCTTCAGCCTTCGCGGTGTTAAAAAAATACGATCTTCTATTATTATCATAGATGCTAACGCCGGCTTTGTATTAGCACCGTCTTGCGGAGCTCTGAAGAAGCTGTGACATATGCTCCTTTTTTTTTAATGCGAGAGCATTAACTATCCCATGGAGTGCAGCCGGCGGCGTCTGAAACCGCGAAAAAACGCGAAAGAAATGCCCACTCTCCCATTGGCTGAGCGAAACGGCTCCTAGATAGCCATTGGCGGCCGCTCACGAGAGCGCAGGCTTCGCCACCGCTCTCGTGTCAGGCGTTGTCGGAAAGGGGGCCGCTTCTGCTCCTCTCGGCGCCGAGGAACATGGTGGCGCCTGAGGCGTCTATATCGTCGGCGGCCGCATCCTAGGCAGTAGCGAACTCGTAAGAAGGGCTGAGGAGTCCTCTGAATTTTCGTTGTTGTGTGTATGCTCATACAGCTTGAATCTAGTCTGCCTCAATGGACGACTTGTCTCTCAGCTGCAGATTAGCAGTTTAGCCCGTGCAGTACTACTAGCCTTTGTTCTTTAACGTGCACCACGCATTGGCGATACATGACCGCATGCCCATACGGTGCTCATCCAGATCGAAATGGACAGGGGTGGAGATTAAACCTATGCGCTCCTTCTGCGGTGCGAAATAGCGTTTGGAAGAGCCGGAGAACAGCTCAGTCAACGCTTAGCGCTCCAGTATTCTCGGAGGACATGGTTCGCCAGACGTGATTTTTGACGACGTGGTCAGCATTTGCTACTAACCAAACACCCACCATGACGTCTGTATTTGAATTAATATTACTTTCATCGACGGACATAAAGAGAACATTGTCAAATTGTTAACTTCGACGGTGTTGGTTCATGAAGGCAATGAGCTAAGCTTCCATTGTTTTTTCTACACACACCGTTTAATTTGCAGTTCGCAACTGATGATAATTAACCAGAATCACACGCAGTGACGTCAAGGTGGTGTCGCCAATAACAGACACCATAAGAGGACGCCACCGAAACATCTCGGCGCTAATAGGGAGTTTTAAGGAACCTCTTTTGCACATCCGACATGATACGATGGGCCCTCCGGTACGAACTGCGCATGTGCAAGTCTTCTGCGGTTGCGCATGCGCAGCTCGCACCGGAGGGTCCATTGTATCGTATCAAAGGTGTAAAAACGGTCACCGGTGAACCCAATCACGGCGCATTCACTGCGCGTGATGGGCTTAGTTGGTGGTAGCAAAAGTAAAAAAAGAAAAAAAAAAGAGCTTTTGGCGCTGCTTGATTATTGTTCCATCGGATCGAACGTCGGCTGCGGACGGGCTTAAAGGGAAACAGAGCACAGCCCCAGTTTAACTGCGGACTAAGTACTTCACCAACTAAAGTGACCAGGTGGTCGGTGGCGACTACGGGTAAGAAATCACTCGGTATTCACCGACCTAGTTTAGGGCTTAACGTCACGGGCAACTTGAAGTGTGGCAGTAGTTCAGCTCAGCCTAGCTCCGGGCGCAGCCAAAGGGTGAGGGGCGGTTTACAACTTTGAAAAGAGTGTTGGTGCAGATCATAAAGTAGTCCGCAAAAGCAAAACTTTAGAAATATGTTGTTTGTGTGAGAGCATTGCACAATTTTCCAGGTATGCTCTGATAAAAATCAAGCATTAAAAAATAAAATAAATGACGCTGCACGTTTTTTTTTTTGTATAAAAATGAATATTGCCGCGCGCTGGGCTGAGAAAGCAACGCCGGTCACGGACCTCTAGAAAGTTCTCGTTTATTCTTGTTCCAGACGTATCATTTATTCCTGCTTTTGTTTTCCAGAAAGCGCGTGTTCAGTCTCGCCCCAGCGCTCCATCCTGCGGTTTCGCCGACATCGACGCCCGTGACGCTCTGCTGTTATCTTTATTTTCCTTTTTATTTTTGGGCACAAGTTAGCGCCATTAAACGTTCAGTTTCTTTAGTTATCATCGCCTCATCAATTGGCAATCGTGACATTTTAATGGAGGTGCGGGGTAACTAAAGAAACCAAACGTTTAATGGGGCGAACTCGAGCCGAACAAGAACAAGCGTTCGGCAAACTCAAGCGAAAGCTCCAGTCACCCCCTCTCCTCGGGCATTTTGATAAGTCGGTGGAGACAGAAATCCACGCGCACGCCAGCAATACCGGTCTCGGTGCGGTACTCGTTCAGCGACAAGAAGGAGCAGAGAGAGTAATCGCTTACGCAAGGCGGGCGCTGTGCTTGTAACGAGCTTCCGACAAGAGCCTCAACACCTTACACAAGGTACCACCGTGGGACACATCGAGGAGCTCCAGGACACAGCCGCAGTCGCCGCAATCTCTGAATACTCCCCTTCGTCGCAATACGAGACAGCGTCATCCTCAGAGCTCGACATCGACCCAACCCTCCCCCTTCCCCACCGACGACAGCTGACTGACCTCCTCGCCGAGTTCAAGGAATGCTTTGCCGCGTCATCAAAGGTGCGCCAGGCGATGGTTGGGAAGCATCGAATAGTTACTGACGACAACGCACTTCCTGTGCATCGGCCACCGTACCGAGTTTCCGTGGAAGAAAGGGAAATCATCCAGAGGCAAGTTCAGGAGATGCTTGATGACGACATCGTCCAGCCTTCGAACAGTCCGTGGGCTTCCCCACTAGTCCTGGTGAAGAAAAAAGGCGGAACCCTAAGGTTCTACGTGGATTATCGCCGGCTCAACGCAGTAACGAAAAAGGACGTCTATCCGCTGCCCGCATTGACGACACCCTGGACCGGTTGCGCCACGCCCGATACTTTTTGCCGATGGACTTGAAGAGCGGGAACTGGCAGATTGAGGTCGACGAACGAGATCATGAGAAGACAGCCTTCGTCACGCCGAACGGACTGTATGAATTTAAAGTAATGCCGTTCGGGCTGTGCACAGCGCCGGCAACCTTCCAGCGCGTTATGGACACCATCCTTTCCGGTTTGAAATGGCAGAGCTCTCTCGTCTACCTTGACGACGTTGTGGTGTTTGCAAGCGAATTCGACGAGCACCTGAGACGACTGCGATCCGTGCTACAGGCTATCAAGACTGCTGGGCTGACACTCAAGCCTTCCAAGTGTCGGTTCGCCTATGGTGAACTGAAATTCTTGGGACACGTCGTGAGTGCTCAGGGCGTAAGCCCTGATCCAGCGAAGACGTCCGCTGTCGCCGAATTCCCGAAGCCATCAGACAGGAAGGCCGTCCGAAGATTCCTTGGGCTGTGCGCATACTACAGATGTTTCGTTCGTGACATTGCACAGATTTCTGCACCGCTGACGCATCTAACGAAGGACGACGTGCAGTTCCAGTGGGGAGGGGAACAAGAACAAGCGTTCGGCGAACTCAAGCGAAAGCTCCAGTCGCCCCCTATCCTCGGGCATTTTGATCAGTCGGCGGAGACAGAAATCCACACGGACGCCAGCAATACAGGTCTCGGTGCGGTATCTCGTTCAGCGACAAGAAGGAGCAGACAGAGGAATCGCTTACACAAGCCGGGCGCTGTCGAAGGCAGAACAAAATTATTCAACGACCGAGAAAGAATGTCTTGCTGTCGTCTGGGCGATAAGTTCTGTCCGTACTTGTACGAAAATCCCGTTCCGCGTGGTCACAGACCACCACGCCCTCTGCTGGCTCGCCAACCTCAAGGATCCGTCTGGACGCCTCGCCCGCTGGAGCCTTCGACCACAGGAATTCGACGTAACCATTGTGCATAAGTCCGGCCGCAAGCATAATGACGCTGACTGTTTATCACTGCTCCAGTCGAGCCTCCCATTGCCGGTGCCGACAACGATGACGGCGCCAGTTTTCCTGGTGTAGTTACCTCTACCGACATGAGGGCACTTCAACACGACGACACGGAACTTCGTTCCGTGATCGACCACCTCGAAGGTCGAGGAGGCTCAGTCCCACGGGCCTTTTCTCGGGACCTATCGAGCTTCGTCCTGTGGCGAGGCGTGCTCTTCAAAAACATTTTCGGAACCAGCAAAACTCCCTGGCTACTGGTTGTCCTTACCAGTCTCGGAGAAGAAATCTTTCAAGCGTGCCACGACGGCCCAACGGCTGGACATCTTGGCTACAGCAGGACCCTTGCCCGGATTCGTGACAAGTACTCCTGGCCAAAACTTCCAAGACTGTTCATCGGTACACACGGTCATGTCACGAATGCCAACGGCGTAAAAAGCCTCCAACGACATCTGCGGGATTCCTGCAACCGATATCCGCCCCAACTACGCCATTCCAACAGATTGGAATGGATTTGCTTGGGCCCTTCCCGCCGTCGACGTCCGGGAACCGCTGGATAATCGTGGCCACAGATTACCTCACCCGGTACGCGGAGACGAAAGCCCTTCCGTCGAGTACAGCAGTGGAAGTCGCCAAGTTTTTTGTCGAATCTATTCTCCTGCGACATGGCGACCCCTAAATCTTGATAACCGACCGAGGGTCATCGTTCTTGGCTCAGCTCACGCACGAGATCCTTCGGCTCAGCCACACCAGCCATTGCCTGACCACCGCGTACCATCCGCAGACCAACGGGCTAACAAAGCACCTTAACAACACGATCGCCGACATGATCTCCATGTACGTCGACGTAGAACACAGGACGTGGGACGAGGTATTATCATGCGTCACGTTCGCCTACAACACCGCAGTTCAAGAAACAACCGGGTTTACACCATTTGAGCTGGTGCATTGCAGAAAAGTGACGACCATGCTGGACGCGATGCTGCCCCATGAGCCAGTGGATGACGGATGCGACGATGTCCATGCGGTCAGTCAGAGAGCCGAAGAGGCACGCCAACTAGCCCGCCTTCGAATCCACGATCAACAGCGTATCGACGCCCGCCTGTACAATCTTCGTCGCCGCGACGTCCACTTCGAGCCCGGAGACAGAGTTTGGGTGTGGACGCCGATTCGTCGCCACGGTCTCAGCGAAAAACTCCTGAAGCGCTACTTTGGGCCTTACAAGATCATCCGACGCTTCGGAGATCTGAACTACGAAGTCCTTCCCGACGGAACACGACCATCAACGAGACGTCAGCCGCGACCCGAGGTGGTGTACGTCGTCCGGCCGAAGCCGTATTTCCACTCTCCTCAACGAGCGAACTGTGGATTGTGGCTCGCGATTTTGTTGTCCTTTTGTTGTGGATTTTTTTTTTTAAATTTGTTTTTCGTTTTCTGTTGCATTAGGACAATACACTTTTAAGGCTGCGGTCCCACGGCAGCCATCTTGAACAAGGCCTTAGTTCAACCAATACATGGCGACACGCACCCGTGGGGTGGCCGAAACATTGGTTCACAGTGGGATGGCTCGAGCACCATCACGTTCCCCTCGTGGCCTTGCTCGCGCCGCTGCCAGCTGTGCTCAGCTAGCTCAAGTAGCGTGGCCCAGCAAACGTATGTATGCGAGAATGTCAGGCTGGGTATAAATTGTTCTCTGATATAGGGAGATGCGGTTCGGCGGTTGTAACGGTCTTTCGCAATAAATCTTACCAAGAAGGAATCAAATGTTGATTGACGTGTCAATATTCTATCAATGAAAATTTCTTCTGCAGGAATGCACGCTCAGTAGACTCAATCTTCCAAGACACCATGGAAGCAGACGTCAAGTAAACTGCTTCGCGATTTACGGTACTTACCTCACCATTTTAATGACGACTAAAATACGTCACGAAATATTGTGTTTCACGGGATCCGGAAGATGTTGTAAAGGTCTATAATGTTTCTGGGAACATTATAGTTCCCAGAAACTTTCTGGAAAGACTCGAAGTCTTCCTTGAGTCCAACGCCATCATGAATAGAAATTGAAAACGATCAACTATTCAGTCGGTGGGTGGCGAAACGTATCCGCATCTGCGGAGTCATGGTCGATGCGTACTCTAAGTTGCTGGAACTTTACATGATGCCTGCCACGACGTCCAAACACGTCATTGACGTTCTACGGTCTCTTTTACCTACATTTGCCCTACCGAAAATACGTTTCTTTGATAACGCGCCACATCTTGCATCAAATAAAATAAACAAGTTTTTGAAGAAAACAAAAACCGGCCTCAGGCATCACATCAGTGCACCATACCATCCTGCAACTAACGGGCAAGCAGAACAGATGGTGTGCGAAACTTAAAAATGCCCTTTTGAAGCTTACGGAAGAAGCAGTTCAGAGAAGAATCGCCAGGTTTTTGTTCCAGCAGCACGCGACGGTCTCATCTTACACGGTAAAGACACCCGCCGAAGCAATATTCGGCGGACGAAGAACCACACCCCTCGATCTCATGATACTATGGCCTTCGAACGAAGATCGAGAGATTTCCAGATCGGGAATAATGGCAGTTTATTCGGTCGGACAACGTAAGGAATTTCAGCAGAAGTCGGGCCTTCCATGTAAAACTTGAGTAGAAAAGGCTCTATGTTGGTTGACCAGAAAGTGTCATCCTTCTGAATACGTTGGATATCAATGCCCTTGAGTGTAAATATAACTAAATCACAAAACCCTCTTTGTGTATTGTGTAACTGCCCTTGTATTTGATAGTAGAAGGTATGGTGGGTGATTTGGACTTTTCACACCAGGCTCTTTTTGCTTATTTTTCGCCTCGTACTCCTTTGCGGTTTAAGTATGCTTCAAGAATCTTTTGGAACGGGGACACTTTACGTCAACGAGGCCATTTGTTCCAAGTAGTCAATCAGGGAACGCTGCTAGGAATCCGTCCCTCATATTAACGAATAAACCGCACTTCTGCACAGTACAGTTTTCCTGTTCCACGTACAGTTGTAAAGCAGCATCCTTATTGATTCTACCATATTCTGTTGCGGGTGAAGAAAGTCCCCAGGTAGCACACTTTCTTGTGCCAGCTTGGGCCAATATCGGTGCTTGATTGTAGTAAGCTGGCCCTGCATCGCCCAAGGAATACGATTGTCCGCCAGCCTGGCACTTCATTGTATTTTCTGGCCCAAGGTTTCCATGCTACAGCCAGGGAAGGGCTTCCTTGGCTGGAGCTCGCATTTTTCCGGCCAGGGCCGGCCGATATAGACAGACCACTGCCAGGAAGTGCGTTTCCTTCGCTGGAGCTCGCATTTTCCCGGCCAGGGCCGGCCGATATAGACAGACCACTGCCGGGATGTGCGCTTCCTTGGCTGGAGCTCGTATTTTCCTGGCCAGGGCCGGCCGATATAGACAGACCACTGCCAGGAAGGGCGTTTCCTTGGCTGGAGCTCGCATTTTCCCGGCCAGGGCTGGCCGATATAGACAAACCACTGCCAGGATGTGCGCTTCCTTGGCTGGAGCTCGCATTTTCCTGGCCAGGGCCGGCCGATATAGACAGACCACTGCCAGGATGTGCGCTTCCTTGGCTGGAGCTCGCATTTTCCCGGCCAGGGCCGGCTGAGATAGACAGGCCACTGCCAGGATATGTGCTTCCCTGGGGATTCACCGAGATTCCCTGGCCCAACCAATACAAGAAACAGCCAGCGCTCGGCCATGTTGCCAGACCACAGAAAGCAATGAAGGTGAATTGCAGTGAACAGCTGTACCCTGACTGGAGCTCGCATTTCATAGGGCCAGAAATACCAGTGATATGCCGCTGTTACTCCGGCCGGCTGAAAGGATGGCCAAGAAGCTCCACGCCCAAGCTGTTCAATCAGCAGAGATGCCCGATTTAGTAAGAAATGTTAGTATAAAGCTACTCTTTGGTACTCATTTGTATAAACCAAACGGGACATTGAATTAAAGTTTATTTGAAGAAATCTGTACCTGCGAAAATCGAATCTGTACTTTATCCCTCCCCCACACAAAAAAAAAAAGAAAAAAAAGAAAGAAAAAACTGCATACAAATTTTTTAAGGCGCAAAACTTCGATGAATGAGCAACACACACACACAAAAAAAGTACGTGTTTTGATGAATGAGTGATACGGTGATTAAGCGGCGTCGTGTTTCTTTAGTAACAAGAGCCATTTTTAAAATTCCTTTCGTGTTTAAACAATATTCGTATAACTGCGCGTATGAATGAAAAATAAATAAAACAGAAAAAAATTTTTTTTTGTATAGAATGCAGTTGTCCTAGCTTGTGGTCATGAGTCATTGCACCCGTCTCCCAATACGGCGCCTCTGATTGTTTCGCGGCACGCGCCAAGCCGCAAAAATAGAGTTGGGACCCATCCGCGAGTGGCATCAAAAATGCTGCTGCGCAGAAGGTTAAAGTGATGTGTTGCAGTCATCTTTATCTTCAGAAATAAATCAGCCTGTAAATGGTGGTTTTGCGATTTTAAGGAGCAGATATGTCTAGAAGGATACCCCGAAGTAATCCCATAGGCATATTCTATAAGTGCGTTTTGAGTGAAGCGAAACTAAACTTCGATATGTTGTGCGTTCAAATTTATGAGTAATAACGCAGTGTAAAAAATGAGTGCTCCGTCCGCCGGTGAACCCCGTCGCTACTCTGAGGTTGCCCAACAAAAGTTAGAAAAATGGGATGGCACGAGGAAAAAAAAAAACAGAAACGTGTTCGTTGCTGTTTTTATAGTTTTCGCGAGCAATATGGCATGGATGTAGGATGAAGAACAAAATGGCCTCGGACGAAATGGCCCTGGACGAAATGGACCCGGACAAAAAGGTCCCAAGTGCAATCCCGGAGAGAATGGTTCCAAGTGATTTTTAGACGCTCATCTTTTAATAAGGTGCTACTCCGAAGTTCTATTAAAGGACCGGTGCAACGATATTCAATTGGAATGGTTTTCACTTGACACGAGCTCACTGGCACACCTGGGACTGAAGGATACTCACACGCAACGCCACTGGCCAAGAAACTCGTTTGTTGCGGTGTAATTTCAAGGACAAAAGCGATCATTTTCATTCAATCTCTCCTTTGCAAAATTTGATGACGTAACGTGGGGATCGTAGTACACCCAAGTGACGATATTTGAATGCAGTTCATAGATTGGACCCGAGCATTGCGTGGGCACTCGACTTGGGCTCGTGATAATTGCTAGCTCGAGAAGCATTCGGGTAGTGACCCGTGTCCAATCGCTGCAACGACGACAACAGCCGAGCCATAACAATGTCTGCAACTCAGCGCGTGTCCTGCGCTTTGCCAACCCCAGCGCGTGGCTATGATCAACATTGGCGGCATATAATCGGGTCCAGATCACGTGGCCGCTTGTTCTGGCTGCGAGTTGAGGGGGTGAACGCTGCTCGTTTTTCTTAAATTTTTTTCTGGGACTTCTATCGCGTGGGGTGAAAAACGAACGCGTGTTTCATAGGTCATTAACGTTAGGGATCCGTTTTAAGCGGTATTTGCGCAAAGTACAAAAGTTGTTGCATCACTCCTTTAAGTACATTCAATGCTCTTATAATGCAACTTTTGTAGAGACTATAAAAAAGAAGCTCAATAGAGACGCGACAATGTTGGAAAAACACACACAGAGGGCAGGCACCTGACTCGTGTGTGCTTTTCTTCGACTTCGTACCGTTTATTTTGCACTCTTTTTCATTATGCCGATCAACCAACTAGCCCAACATTGTCGCGTCTCTATTGAGCTTCTTTTTGTCCTGTCCTTTCTGTCTTTGTCATATCCTGTCCTTTCTGTCTTTGTGTTCTAGATATTTCTAAAGTTCAAGCTGATATAATTACAATTACTAGCCCAACAATCTGTTTTACTGCTTGATATAACTCTTTCTGATCTCCCGCTTGCGGTACAGTTACATTTTGTGAACTTAATGTTTTACTTTAAAGGAGTTCCCTCGTTAGTTCAACAGAGCTACAAGAAGACGTTTTGAGTGAAGCCATACGTAGCGCACATTTACAACTAGTTTCTTTGTGTAATGAAATGTTTATTTCACAAAAAGAATGTATTGCATTATGCGAATATTTAGCTTTTTATATGTTGGGATGGTACCAATTAAGCTAACAAAAATAAGGAGCAAGAAAGAATACGACAAAATTTATTTTTGTCCGAGTTCACTATTCGAACAATTTTGTCCGGGGCCATTTTTCCGGTTCTCGGGCTGGTTCTGTGTATTTGATTCCCATTTCTAGTGTAAAAGGGGTAAGCGCCGACTGCACGCCCAAGGATTTGCGTGACGTGGCGCTTAACTGAGCTAATGTTTGTTCAGAAATGGCAATTGAGGGTTCGAAGGTCGCTCCCATTGGAATAAAAATTATTTGTCAACGACATCTATTCGCTCTGTCTAATTACTTTATTATCACTTCTCTTTCCAGTTCCAAAATAGGCTCGATTATGATTCAATCTTGTTTTCCAAGCCTCTATTTTGGTAAATTCCTATAAAATACACGTCACTGACTGGCCACTGAATCATCGAATCTAGGTGCGTTGTCGTATTGCCGTCACAAAAGTCGCTCAGCCACCAAATAGGCCAACACGCGTTGCTCAACACAATGTGTTGCTTGTTTCCGTTGACGGAAGGTGTCATACCGAATCGAGATTTTCGCTCTTGTTTATTTTGCGTTTCTTTTGGGCAAGAGAGTGATCTGCCAACAATTTTACCGGCATTTGACGGACATGCTTGGTGATGTGACCGCCGTGTTTCCTGGCAGACAGGGACGGAAAAGCGATGACATGTGCATATTATCTTCGCCAGCGAACCATGGTTCGGACAGCTCAACGGCACCCCAGAAGATACGCCATAATGTGTTCAAAAGCGACGTTTCAGGGGCTAATCTGCTCACCACTAGGCTGACAGTTCGGCGGAATCGTCATGCTCGTTCGACCAGTGAACCTTCTGTCTTGCATCACGTGATCACAACCGCAGAGAAAGGTGTCAGGTGATAAAAACCGGGCGACTGATTGGTTCGGCGAGCACGTAGCTTCCACCACGCTGTCAGCTTAGCGGTGAACAGGGATGGGTCGCTGAAGGTCACTAGAGCCAACAGGATCTATCTTGGTTGCTCGAGGGAGTGCCAGCACTCGCTCGTACGAGTGGCGGATCGGAACAATGTTTGACCTCCTCTCCCTTTGGGTTTGAAGCTTTAGAAGGAAGTACCTTCCTCCCTTTCCTCTTAGCCATCACTTGCAACATGTCAGCTGACGTGAGCACATGGACGATTGGAGACGTCTGCAGGTGGCTTTTTGAAAACGAACTGCAATCGGCGTGTTCATCATTTCAAGGTAAAACTTCTTATGCAGGCAATATTTGTAATTTCTCTTAAAAATTGCTATAAGTACAGTAGCGCTCAATATGGCCAGAAAGTGTTTGATGCATAGGCATAATAAGTAGGACAAGAAGCGGCCTCTTATTAATTAAGCTACATGCCGTTTAAAATTTCTTTTTTTTTTTGCTATTTTGGCTTCGGGTTGTCCAAACAAGCACGTTGCAAAAAAAAAAAAAAAAAAAAAAAAAAAACATTATTTTGACAGTCTCGTATGTTGAACTACACAAGAGAAAAACGTTTTTGAAGCGAACACTGATCTCATTACTACAATACTGACTTTATATATATGACAAGATACTGAGTTCAAGCTTTCCGCCAGAAAGATCTCAAGAACAGAACTTCGAATTTACAGCGCGAATGAATTGAGCAATGATATCTCTTCGTAAATGTAAAAACTTAAGCTACCGGGCTTTAATTAGCTAATGTATCCGTATTTATGGCCCCAATAAACGCGAGCAATAGGTGCTGTATATGTTTCTGTTTTCTGACCAGCCGGGGACATGACACTCCGAGAGCCAATCACTGCAGTTTACGGCACCGCTCAACTAATGACAATGCCGAACATTTGGTTAGATCCAAAGATGCAGTCTGCGCTGTGACATTAAATGGATGGTGAACCGAAATTTGGATTTCAGAAAAACAATGCAGGAGATGTAGGCGGGACGCTACAATCCCTACAATACTACTTGCAAGGCGATATCTCGAATGGATGGCGGTATTTTGGGAAAAAGAGGTCGAGATTGAACCAGGCCGACGAGGCCCGTGACGTCAATATACCGTGTTTTTTCCTCTCTCCGCTTCACTCCCTCAAGGACGCGAGGCGGAGAAGACGCGAGGCGGTTCCCTCTCCTTCTCGGAGAAACATGACGTCAACATTCCTGCCAAATGTGTCTCCTTTTTTTGAAAAATATGGTCATTCGTTCGAGATATCGCTGTATGAGTGATGTTTTGGTGTTTGTAGCATCCCGTTGCACACTTTTTCTGCGTGTTTTGGGAAGTTCAAATTTCGGTTCAGCATACCTTTGAGGAATGTAAAACGTCCCGCTTGCATTGTTTAATGTAACAGCGCAGACTGCATTTCTTGATCTAAACGTATGTTCCGTGTCGTCATTCGCTGAGCGGACTTCGCAGGTTGCAACGATTGGCTCTCGGAGTGTTGTGCGGAAATCGACAGGCGCGAACTTTTTGTGTTGGCACAAATGTGGATGTATGTTTGATAAAAAATAATTGTTTTACTTGGGCCTATATTCAGTGCTGCCACTATTATGTCAATAGCTTACATGCGTAAACGGTGCATAAACGTAACAAATTGCTTTTGTTTTAGGGATTCGTTGGTACGGACAAATGTGAAGACGCCACGAGCGTTCGCCGTCATGTCTTGCTCATGAGAGAAGAGATACCTAAAGTGCCCCTGAACGTCGACCTGATACAAGACCGCATGATGCGGACGTTTCAGTCTTGCCAAGAATTGATCCTCAGCGAGGCTGGAGTCCTCACAGTCCTTAAGGAATTTCCAGCAATGACGATTCCCAGAATGGTAATTCAATATTGTCTTCTTTATATTTAGTCTTAAAGTTTCGCGATTTTTACAGGTCATCAGGACTTCAAAAGCTTCTTACTGCCCGTTTTATCACCTGTGAATGCGATAAGGGCTTTTGATACGTGCTAAATGATATAATTTTACCTCGTAATAAGGCTAGGCAATAAATTAACATTCCGATTAAATAACTATATGTTTTATTCTCAATCACGTGAGTTTAATCGGCATATTGTTTGAATTTAGAGTTACGAAAAGTCTTATAAACAAAAAAAGTAAGGAGAATAGTCATTTAATTCTTTTTGTTTGTTTATAACACAACTGTCTCTCATGGCTACTTAAGTGTTTTATCTGATTCTTATCTTTTTTTTTTAGCCGACTGATGACTACGATTAGCTCCCTATAATATGTCCAACTGACCGTGTAACTCACCTCCACAAGCGGCTTAAGTGTAACTTTCAAGGCTTTTTTTAAACAAATCAAAAATACAACCTGTATATATATATATATATGTGTGTGTGTGTGTGTGTAAACAATCCGTGTGTACAAATCTATAGCGCATAAATGTACTTTTGTAAACCAGCAACACTCTCCATTCGTTGTTTATTTTTCAGTTACTACAAGAAGTTAAACTGCCGTTCGGCAAAGACATCCGGAGGACATGAGAGCCAAGATGGAGGCATTTACAGCTTCTACGCTGGTGTTCCTCAAAGGAGAAAAAAGTCCCTCTGAACCTCGAAGGGCTGCTTGAAGGTATACTTTAGTCGGTGTTTTAGTAATCTATCACAAGTTTCAGACTACGACGACGCAGAGGTTTACCTTCGTCCACCATAAATATGCTGGGTTAACTTTTACTACCTCATTACGAACTGATGACCGCTTATCGGGGCCATTCGTTTAAGACAGGGTTAACTTATACTCGGAAACAGCTTTCTGTGGCGTTTCTGAAGTGAAGATTGCGTGTGCATAGCCTTGATTGGCGCTCAAGATGCGCGGGCGTTTTAACATCGACTACATTGCCAAGAACGTTGCCCAAGTCACCCCCGAGCATAGTGCATTGTCACAGATGGTAATGCAAACTTGTCAGGGCTATATTTTCAATATACGAGCTAGTAATATAAAACAAATCCTTGCTTTATTTTCTGAAAATAATTTAGAGGAAATATAAGCGACTCAAGTCAATGACAGGTCAAGAAAAATCTAAACGAAGAAAGCCGTCGGACGCTTGGAATGGAGAGAAGGTTTCTCCTCTCCCCTGCAAGATTCTGTCCACTTCCTCCTCTCCAGCTCGTATATTTTTTTTAACGTGTTACTGACTATAGGGCACGAAGGATTAAATATGGGTAGAACCAACGTTGCTTGAAACATGCTTAAAATTCCTGTGCATCTTCTTTCCCGCAGAATTCTCGAGGGGCCAATCACACCAATCCACAAAGAGAGCTCGGCGAATAAAAAGGCCAAAGCATGTTTAGGCATATAAATGAAGCGAGAGATGTCACTGAGCATTACGTTCCACGTGCTGGCTTCATGCTCAGTGTTACGTTATACAGACTTCATTTTTAAGTCGAAACATATTTTCAGCTTCTCCATTGGCCGAGTTTTCTTCGTAGATTGCATTGATCGGCCCCTCGAGTATTCTCAGGGGAAGTGGACGCATGGGCATTTTTAAGAGCAGAGAAAATGCGGTGGCACGTTGGGCATTCTTTCACGTGTGTACTGTACATATATTGTAACTCATAGACTTCCGATTTTCTTCCTTTGCTACTTCTTGGTTGGAAATTTGGTTGATGCTGCGTGCCGATTTTCGCTTTTACACAGTGTTGTAGCGAGGGGGCTTCGAAGGGGACGCTTCGTCATCCGCTGGTCGCGCTCTCTAGATCGCACTGATTGACCCACTAAATGTTTTAAAGGAAATCACATCTGCGGGTATGTTTTAGAACGTAAGGCTAAACGAGAAATAAAATGCTTAGTGAAACCTATACAATTATAATTGATCTAAAATTGCGGCGAATGAGTAACTCACAGCATAATTATACAGAGGAGAATACATGTGTTTATATTCCTGCTTTCTTGTTGTAGGAAGTCCGGACACTGATGCAACTAATCCATCTAGAGGAAAAAAAAAATGTGACATCTTTTTGGACGGTGTCTTGAAGGTGAGCGGCATCAGAACGACAGCAGAAGCTGTGTGCACATTGCTGGCAGTGATACCCGCCTCGCCTTAAAACTCTTTCAAATTTTGTTAGTTTTTTTACTGCGAACTGAAGAATCACTTTTTGCGACCCCAATAAAGTATATGAATGGACATGATCTTTACTCTTCTGCCTATCACCTAGTTAATTACGTGCAGGAATGAAGTGTGTTGACGCTGGCCAGACTGATGTTTGCCAACCTGTCGAAAAGGCCCAGTGCTAGTGATTAATGAACAATCTAAAGACACCTTGGTTGATAGGAAAAAATTCTCCTTGTGGAGCAAGAAATACAAAACACGATCTACTAAAAAATAACTTGGAATGTGAAGAAAAAACGATTTGTCATAAAAGAGGGTTAGAAGTACAAAATATGGTTTACTAAAATAACGCTAAAATAATCTAAAGAACTCGGGATTTATTGAAAGAACGAAGAAGGGTTCCGAATAAAACATGAAATAGGGTTCATAAAGAAAAACCAAAAAGGGATCCGTACAGAACCTCGAAATAAGGTTCATTAAGAGCACGAAGAAGGGTTCTGGAAAGAACCCGAATAGGGTTCATTAGGAAGAACCAATAAAGGATACGAGAAGAACCCTGAAATAGGGTTCATTAAGAGCACCAAAAAAGGTCCAGGAAAGAACCCGAAACGGGGTTCATCAAGAGCACCATAAAGGGTTCGGGAAAGAACCCGAAATAGTGTTGATTAGGAAGAACCAAAAAAGGATCCTAGAAGAACCTCGAAATAGGGTTCGTTAAATAGAACCCAGAAGCGTTCTGAAAAGAACCAAAAAGAGGGTTCGTTAAGAAGAACCAATAAACGATCCGAAAAGGACCCCGAAACAGGGTTCATTAGAAAGAACCCTTTTTGTGGGTTCTTTTCTGCACCTTTAAGGGTGCCGCCCATTGGACAAGCGAAAGAACCATAAAAGGTGCTAGTTGGCACGTTTTTTTTTTAGAGTGTCAGTTGCCCACGTCACGCACTACACATTATGTGCTCGCACTTTATCTGAGGGATCAAAAGTAACTAATTTTTTTTTAGTCGCAAGCAGAAGTAAGCATATACTACAGGGTTGCCTCAATGTATCAATGAGTTCAAGAGGTATCTATAATTCTCTTTTCTTCTCTTAGGGTGCAAATGGAGCTTTGAGAGTTTGTTTCTTGTTGCTGATGGCGATGACCCCGTTTTGCTCGGCCGCACTCTCTTGCTTTGTCCGAAGAAATATTTTTCTATAGTTCGTCAAACATTCATGTCCATACCAAGACACCATGGTCTGTGCGCATAGATGAGGCTTGAAGTGAAAAAAATTTGTTATGTCGGTCACAACATTGTAAATATGCACTTTCCGATGAGCCCGGCCAGCGCACGTCCTTTCGTCATTGGGGAGAAAGATGTTATTTTTGTTGAGGAAGAGGGAGTGAGGAAGCTGGTCGTAGGCATGACCACAGCACCAACAAGGCTGAACTCTAATCGGGCGGCAGATTGTGCCTAGCGACGCAATTGTGCAACTGGTTAAAAGGTGACCAGACGATCTACTAGAGCATTGGATTTCGTCAGAAAGATTGAGCTTATATCTCGCAAACCGTCGAAAATGCTAGGCATGAATATTCATTAAGTATTCACCGGTATTTTTTTTGTAAACAAGCTCTCCGCCGCCCACTGCTGGCGAACTTTACCGCATTTCCTTTTTTCCTCTTTTTCTTTTTTGGTTTTGTTTCTCGTCCTATTGTTTTGTGTCCTGTCGCGCTACTTTTAGAGTCCCAGTGTGTTACGGAAAAACAAATAAGAACACTGCCGGTAGTCTTCTATCGCATGAAGTACTATGAAGCCCTCATGCCATCAACGGACCAAGAAAGTGCTGAAGTCCGAATAATCAAGCATGTCTGAATTTTCGGCGTCCGAAAAATCGGTCGACTCCTGTACCGTGTCTTGTTTCTAAACAGTGTTTTATTGTGTTGCAGTGGACAATGTTCCGTCTGGCGGTGTTGAGTCAGCTCCTCCAGCTTGCCCAGCAGCAGTTCCTGCAGCTGGCGCTCCTGCTCCAGTTCACGTAGTGCGAGCTGGTGTGGATCACGCTCGACCCCTGCCGGCCGCTGATGCTGCTGTTCCAGCAGCGGATCTTGTAGCAGGCCCACCGGAGGCACCTCCGGAGTGTGTGCCAGTGCTTGCAGAGGTTGATGATGAGGGCAGTTCAAAACTTCATGGAATATTCATTCCAGATATTGGGCAAGTGACTAAATTTTATGGTTTCCACAAAGCGCAACAACAAAAAATCATCGCGATAAAGTTTGTGTCCTTCTCACCCAATTTGAGCTCCTCCCCGCTTCTGTTTTTGGTAACGTAATTGGCGAAAATGTTTATGGAAGTCTGTAATCATTACTATTGTCATTTATAAAATGCGCATTTTACGACGACTGTAAAGGCACTGCAATGCTGACTTCGAAATGTAAAATTCAGACCGGAAGCGTTAATGACGAAACATCAGTCGTCTCCTAGGTTTTTCTTAATACTTTCAACATGGCAGCACCCGGCGGCTTTGCAGAGGGCGTTGAGAGCGGTGCGAATGACGGGAAAGTCGAAAACGGCTCAGACGAGCTTTTTTTTCTTTTTTGGTGCCGGATAACCTATTGAATAACCTCTCAAGTAGTTTCTTCGCGACAACTCCCCCCACTTCGCCCATCAGCGGCTACTACATCTTGCTTCTTCCTTACCTTCTTGAAAAACATTTTAGAGCGACTAACACTGGCTGCATTTACATGGATGCGACCGTAGCGCATCGAGTCGAGATTTCACGATTTTTATTGGTAGCAGTTGGGTAGAAGAGGAAGAAGTAAGCAGGCAGGCTCCGTGTGATTGGTCCCTGCTCGATTCGATGCGCTACCATCGCATTCATGTAAACGTAGCCACTGCTAAAAATATGGCAATGCAAAGTGACGCGTTGTCTGCACGCGAAGAAAGGTCTCGTGAAATAGATGGATGGATGGATGTTGGATGGAGGTTACTGGCTATATATATTCTTTGTACCGGGCGGTAGCTTGCGCCACCTAGCCTAAGTCTAAAAAGACAAAAATATGTTTCCTTCCGCCCTTCTATAGTCAGTTACAGGTTAAGAAGGTAGCGGCAAATGCCCCTCAAAGGGAATCAGATATCCCTCCGCCACCTTTGCATCCAATAGCGTCCCACCGTTTCCGTGACGTCGCGGACAACGCGCGAGGAGGGTCTTGCCTTTCTGTACATATTTGCTTTATCTTTCGACTTTGACTTAGCATTGTGGAAGCCACGAGAGGGAGATTAGAGTTCTCTCCCACCGACGGAAACAAATACGACTTTCGGGGATTAGCTTCCCCCCCGATGGATACAAAGGCCGCTTTCAGGGGCTCGGTTCCCTCTTCGATGAATACAAAGGTCGCTTTCTTAAAAAGTGGGATCGGAGACAAGTGGGAATCCATTGAAGCGGAACAAGGAGCGTTTCCAGTGAACTCCGACTGCGGAGAGATTTGAAACGGGCGCATCACACTTGTGGGAGGAGCTTCTCCTACCTTCTTGACTTGTAACCGACTATAGACCAATTGTCTCCCCTAACTTTAGCGGGGAAGTGTATCACCAGTATGACCTTCAGTGGATCAGGCAAAAAAATTCTCGCGGTTGGCCAAATGGTTTGTATGCGTGCCACTGATGAATGAGAGGGAAATAGAGGAAGTTAAACAACACTTCCTGTTTGAAGTCATTTAATAAGTAAAGGATTGTACCAATGCGCTAACTATGTCAAATTCTGGCAGGCGTTTCAAATCAAGCTTTCTGGATATATTGTTTTTTTCTCTGGAAATACCCTGTTTTCAAGCGTGGTATTTTAAGGTGATCCCTACGAATAATTTTTAGTCGTTTACAATAAAATACAAAGAACTCGATGTGTTTGGGTTGTTAGTTGCACTTTAATTGGACTGATACTGCGTATTGTGCGACATTGAGATAGCTTTTCTTCGTTCATGTCAATAAATAGCAGTTTTTTCGCTTCCTACACGGCTGTGTGCAAACATCGCAGCTGTTAACAAAATATTACTTTAGCGACGTGTGTGGAGCCATTAGCAAGCTGACTTTTTATTGTATTCCCTGGGCCGGTTTTCTCGAAGCGATGGTAAACCCATTTTGTTAAACCGCGGTGCCTAGGAAGGAAAAAGTACCTAGGTACTGTAATAAATTTCGGCAGGATATAGAACAAGAATAATTAGTTTTGATTGGGCAGTAAGGTGCGCCATCTATCGGTGAAACAAGCCAGTCATTTTGTTTATCCTCTTTTTCTGCTGGTTGTTATCAATCAAGTATGGTATTTTAAGTCAAAATATAATAATGTTGTACATGAAGACCAATTTATTTGCTTCAGATGGTACGAAGAAATTTCAGCTACTATGCTAGAGTTTGTCCACGAATATTCGAAAATGTAAGAAACATTTCCTTCAATGTGTTTCGCCATAAACAACGCATAACTTCCGGTGTGCCTTCCAGTCTGGCAACGCCGGTGCTGTAGTCTCGTTTTTGTTCCTTGCGACGCACGTTTCTGCGATTCCTGCTGATCTCAACTGTTTGCCTTCTCTTCCGTTTGCCCAACCGATCCACCGGTGACGAGAAGCTCAGCTTCTCGTCACCGTTGAATTGCTGGCCACCGGGGATATGTAGAAACCTCGATGCTGTCGGCATACTGTCGGCGCACTGCGAACAAAAAGCAGAACAATGTCCCAGCTGTTCACCCGGAACGAAGACTTTATCCAGGATAACCCCCTTTCTCTGCAAAGTAATCGCTGCTCACTAGTTGGCGTGCATAGTGCAACAAATGAAACGTGTTAGTATAAATTTATACCAAGACTCGTTCGCAAAACATTTTTTTACTCGCCATAAAAACACTTTCAAGGCTTATGTACCGTCATATGTCTTGGATCCCGGACTGCTGAAGAGTGATGCGTTCGCGGAATGCTGCCGTCGGTTAGTTTAGTAGTCCCTCTGAGCTACCGCTTTGCTTGACGTGCTAATAGGTTGATGGTGCGTCATTAACATAACAGCCGGATCGAAATGAATGTTCAGCAGGACCAAGCAGAACTATTGGCCCTCCTTAAGTGACGTCGCGGCCATTTTGCTTGTAGGTACTGCTCCACCCTCAGTGCCCCTGCTCTCACAGTCACGTGACCTAGAATTCCCTCTTCTAGGGTCAATAGTTAACTTTAACCCACGGTTCGCGTTCGAGAAAACGGGCCCTGGCCACTAAAGGTGTTCAGATGAAACGTTTCAAATCGCAACAGACCATAGTCGCGGGGACTGACCCAAACCCCCCAAGTCTTTGCGGTGAAGTCTCTCCTTGCCGGTTTTCTGTTTTCAGTTTGACTGTAGGTTTATCTCAATGAACAGGCGACTCTCCTGGAAACAAAAAATAAGGTGGTGTTTTCACACCAAAATTCAGTGACTCGGATCATAAATAAAGATATAATATATATATATTTTTTTATTTTTAGCTGGCAGAGCTTTTTGAATGAACACTGCGCTCATCTAAGGTAAAGTCTTAAAGTCCTTGGATAGGGCGCGTATGCCACAAAACAAACCGAAGAAACCTTTGACCTTTCACGAGCCCATGCAAGGTTAAAGTTTTATTTTTGTTTTGACAAGGGACTAAGACAGTGTGGCTTATCTTAACTGTTCAATCAGTGCCTTGTCCAGGTTTCACTAGGCGCAGGAGTCGACACACTGAGATACCAGCATTGATGATGCTTTGAGATGCTCACCTCTCGTATATCACATCTTCCTGTTCTTCTTCTTGTAGAGACAGCACCTTAGTAAACTTGACGTTTTGGAGACTACAACTGACACTAAAACATTGTTCATGTTTTAATAAACACTGCCGAAACTGATAGGACAGTGTCAAGTATATTTTCTCGTTAATAAATGAGTAAAAATTAAAGGGAAATATTAGCTAATAAATGACTAATCTTCCCCTCGTTAATACATAACTTAATAATAATAATTGAAAAGTAATAAATAACTGAAAAATTCACCTTTCAGACGGCTTTGGTGAGAGAGGCCGAGTTAGAAAGGCAGCGGTCACTAAAATATTGTTGATGAGTTCAGCGAAGGCAACTTTACACGTGTTGGGTTTCCCTTGCCGCTATCCGCCTTGGGGACTGATACAACAAAATGGCCCAACACTTAGTCATATATTTATTTATTTATAAATACCCTCAAGGCATGAAGCATTATAGAGGGGAGTGGTACAGCAAATACAATAAGTAAAATGAAATAATATTTGGGAAAGCATACACGAAAGGAAATAAAAAACAAACAATGGTTACAAATGATTAATACACTTTGATACTATATAGTCCACTAGCCTGAAACCGGCAAACACAACGTCTTCTACTAATACAGTTACATAATCAATCAGATATATTTTTTAAGGCAGATTGAAACAAATCATAATTAGTAATAGTGGCTATCAGAGAGGGAAGGTGGTTCCAGTCACTAGACGTACGTGGGATGAAGGAATAAAAAAAGGAATTAGTGTTGCATGAAATGACTCCTACTTTATGTGGGTGATCCATCCGTGACGACATGTATGAAGGTGATGTTAACAGTTCACCGCGTAAAGTGGTGTGGTGGAAAATTTTATGGAACAAACAAAGTCGTGCGTTTTTGCGTCGTGACGCTAGGGAAGAAAGACCTAGGTTAGACTTCATGGAAGATACGCTAGCAGCTCGTTGGTAGTTAGAATATATAAATCGAACCGAGTTATTCACCGTTATTCACCGTTATTGTCGGGCACCGCTGCCCACATGACTTTCCGTGCATACTGCTGCGCCGTTTTTTTGTACCGGCCGATCGCGCGGCTATATACACTCGGCCGCCTCGCGGGGGGGATGACTAAGATGGTTTAACATGCGGTCAACCTGGTCGAACGCTTTGGAGTCCCCAATCACGCCAAACAATAAGGCTTCTTTTTTTTTGAATTGATGCTGTCTGTTTTCGAACGCTTAAAGGAGCTGTGCAACGATATTCAATTGAAATGTTTTTCACTTGACACGAGCTTACTGGCACACCTGGGACTCAAGGATACTCGCACGCAACGCCACTGGCCAAGAAACTCCTTTGTTGCGGTGTAATTTCAAGGACAAAAGCGATCATTTGCATTCAATCTCTCCTTCGCAAAATTTGGTGACGTACCGTGGGGATCGCAGTACACCCAAGTGACGATGTTTGAATGCGGTTCATAGATTGGTCCCGAGCATTGCGTGGGCACTCGACTTGGGCTCGTGATAATCGCTACCTCGGGTAGTGACCCGTGTCCAATCGCTGCAACGACGACAACAGCCGAGCCACAACAATGTCTGGAACTCAGCGCGTGTCCTGCGCTTTGCCAACCCCAGCGCGTGGCTATGATCAACACTGGCGGCATATAATCGGCTTCAGATCACGTGGCCGCTTGTACTAGCTGCGAGTTGAGGGGGTGAACGCTGCTCGTTTGTCTTTAATTTTTTTCTGGGACTTCTATTGCGTGGGGTGAAAAACGAACGCGTGTTTCATAAGTCATTAACGTTAGGGATCCGTTTTAAGCGGTATTTGCGCAAAGTACAAAAATTGTTGCATCGCTCCTTTAAAGGCCAAAACTCGTGCGCAGAGGGACTAGGGTGTGAACATACATTTCAAAGCTTCAAATTAGGTTTGCATGCATATAGTTTCGTTCATTAATACACCCGGCATGGTAATCGTCCAATTCTCCCTCCTCTTTTTTTATTTTTAAGTGAGGTTTTTTCTTACTTTTGAGGACCCAGAAGAGGCCCTCGAAGCATGGCTGGCTGAGAACCGCTGATCTAGACACTTTTGGTCAAGCCGAATAAATAGGACCAGGGAATGTACCAAAGTTGCACGTTCGTTGCATAAGGCGGCGCTACCTTTTTATTCACTATTGGCATCAATCTTTGTGTATGTTGCTCGCGACGATAACGATTTCAACAAAACTAATAAAAAAGGAAGGTACGAAAAAAGAGCGGCATCTGTGTTTACAAAAACTCTCAACCCCTGGGCATGTAAACGGGACCCTTTTGAAAAACGTTCGGGGGACGAGGGAAGGACTCGATCCCCGAGTGCTCACAATTACTAAGTGCCCTTGTTGCCGATCGCCGGCGGGACCGGTTGGGCTGAGTGAACTGGTCCCTCTTCTTTTTGACACGCCGGTGAAGCGGTGCTTGAAACGGCATTGTTGGGGACGCACATGCGCGGGGCGCGCTCAGACCCAAAATTGCCTAGAAGCCAAGGCCCGCGTATGGCGTCATCATTCGTGAATCTCCCACCCGCCCCAAGCGGCAGACACGCCAAAAACCACCAAAAGTCGCCATAAAAAAAATAAAAAAGGAGGAAGCGCGTTTGTTTTGGCGTTACTGCTATGTTACGCCTGCTAACGTCGCGTTCGCTGCGAGACTTTGCGAGAAGTGCTGGCGGCGATACTGACGCGAGCTAAAGAGACGGCGCGTGCATCAACGTGTGATGACGTTTTGGGGGAAAAGACGTCAGCCTTCTATATGTGGTATTGGCCAGGCCGCCGCCCCTCACATCTGCATCGGCTTCGTGGCGTTATTTGCTCACGTGGAGAAGCGAAGCCATTGTCGACTCGAGTGAAGGTAAATTTTACGAAGAGTTGCCTATTGGTTTTGTAACTTTCCGTGCGCGCACGGTGCAAGCGATTTTTTTAAAGCAAAACGTGGCGTGTAACGACGCTTAAATTCAACTACGCGAATATTTCTTTACGTTAAATACGCTTTCGAAATTGGTTGGTATAGGTCGATGGTAATGCAGACGCGAGAAAAAAGAAAGGGGAATTAGAGATGCAAAAGCGATACGCAAAAGCAATAGACAGAGGCAAGACGCAACGCTGAGACGCAAAAACGTTACGACCGTAGTAAGTTGCGATATATGTCCCGGTATACATCAAATATTGCACCGATATTTACAGAGCCAAAAGCGTATTTCTTCCCTTTCTTCTAAAAAAAAGGAAGTGTTACCCTTTTACTAACAAAATCGTGTAGCCGACAAAAAAAAGTTTTGACAATGCCATCATATATAAGCAAACCTTCTAGCAGTGAACCAAACCAACCGGTATTGAAAAACAATTTTTTTTGTGGAGTGTGTGTGTTTACACAGCCTAGAACTTAGTCGGCCTCAACGGGCGACTTGTCTCTCAGCTGTAGTTGAGAAATTTAGCCAGTGCAGTGCAACCGCTAACCTGGGGTCTTTAACGAGCACCACGCAGTAGTGATACACGGCCGCACGCCGGTACGATGCTCATCCAGATCGAAACGGGCAGGGGCGGGGAGTGAATCCATGATCCCTGGGTTCTGCAGCGGGAGCTTTCGCTGCACGTGCTCCAAGCTGGCGTGCGCTAGACCACTCGGCCACTGATCCCCCAACCGGTTTTGTGTGACCGCCAGCGATCCCCCAACCCGTTTTGTGTGAGCTGGAAGAACGTACAGTCACAAACACTATTAAGGCCGGTTCTCACAGGCAGCGAAGCGCTGATGTTGCGCTCCTCACGTGTTGTCAGCTACTTATCGTCTGCCATGAGCAACAGTTTTTACGGTGCGATACAAAGCTGGTGAACACTGCCGTCAGCACGCGCTAAGCGCGAGGTTAGCGCTATGCCTGTAGCGCTCCGCTGCACGTGTGAACAGGCCTTTAAGGGAAACGTTGGGATGAAATTTAATGCCGAATTCATAGGGAGTTATAGCACAAAATGGCTTCATACTTATTCGCCCTGAAGGAATAGCGTATACATCGCTGAGCAACTGACCTCGTAAGTGGGACGTCATTGATCCGACGAAATGGTCGCTAGGGGTGTTGGTATGGAAAAATACGTAGGACTGGATTTCGGTTTAAAATAAACGATCGGTCAAAAGTCGGACGTAGATTCTACACGTCTAAAAATAATATTATAGGAAGCGTAGATTTCATACTTACCACGACAAAAGTTTGCCGAAAATCGGTTGCTTATGAAATATTTGCGATGGGAACTTCCGGTCCGCGAGGCGTCTCGAGCTGCCTGCTGCAGAGGACGAACGCATATGAACGCACACCAAAATGACTGAAGTATGAAGTTGTAACGGGAGCGTGCTCCACCAGTGAACCAAGCTCGTGCCGGGCAATCTCGCGCCCGGGCAGATTACAGAGGCGCCATAATAAAAGGCTAGCCCTAGTTGACCTCCCACTGTGCGAACCTTCTTCTCGCGCTGATACATGGTGTCAGAAGTGGGATACGGTGACCACGCATTTTTCGCTGACTTCGCGACCAAGCCATGGACGGACTTTGACCTCCGGAGGGACTCTTGCTGACGGGCAACCTCGCCCAGAATTGGCGTAAGTTTCAGCAGCGATTGGAATTGTACCTCGAAGCCGCCGAGCCAGTAAACCCGCGCTCCGAGAGCCAGACGGCCGTCATTCTGTTACACGTCGCGGGTCCAGAGGCGTTGGAAATTTTTAATACTTTCCAATGTTCCACCAAAGAACGCGAAAGCTACGCTACGTTAGTGCAAAAATTGAAAGCTACTGCACGCCACGCTGCAACGAGACTTACGAAAGGTATATATTTTGCTCGTGCAAGCAGAACGAAGACGAAGCGTTCGAATGTTTCTTCAGAGACCTACAGCTCAAAGTACAGTCGTGCAACTTTGGAACTCTGGCCGAATCGATGATACGAGACGAAATTGTTTACGGGACAGCCGACGTGAAGCTGAGAGAAAGACTGCTACGCGAAGACCCGTTGACGCTCGAGAAAGCAGTGCAACTTTGTAAGGCGGCAGAAATATCAGCCAAGCAGAGGAAAACCTGGGACAGTCCGGGGCAGACCGTGGAATTCGTGTCGAAGCAACGCCAGTCCCGCCAAGCAGGAAAGTGTGGGCGGTGTAACACGAAGCACGAGCCGAAGTGTCCCGCATACGGCAAAGAGTGCTACAAATGCAAAGGAAAAAATCACTTCGCCACACGCTGCAAGACAAACGTTCCTGTTGATAGCGTGCACGACGTGCCCGAGGATCATGACGTCGACGTCTTGGAAGTGCAAAACTGCGACAGCAAGGGCGAATGGTGGGTACAAGCGCAAGTGGCTGGGAAGCCTATTGACCTAAAGGTAAATACCGGAGCGCAAGCTAATCTGCTACCGAGGAAGGTGCTGCGCCAGATCGACGACGCTGTTCCAGTGACCAGAGTAACCTCAGGGTTACGGGACTACAACGGCAACGTGATCAGCCACTATGGAACCGCCGTTGTCACTGTAAAGTTACGTGGCAAGGAAGCACGAGTGCAGTTTTTCATCGTCCAATACCACCATCGCCCCCTCCTGGGACTGCCGGCTTGTGAATACTTCGGACTCGTGAACCGCGTTGACGATGTGTCGGCTTGTGTGCCAAAGGACATAATTGAGACCTTCCCAGAACTCTTCGACGGTCTCGGGTGCATCAACAAAAAGTACAAGATGGTACTCAAGCCCGGATCCGAGCCAGTCATCCAAGCAGCACGCAGGGTGCCCCACCTTCTGAGAGAGCCGCTGAAGAACGAGCTCGAGCGCATGGAAACTGCTCGAATCATCACCAAGGTGGACGAGCCATCAGACTGGGTAAGCCCACTTGTTATTGTACGCAAAAAAGATGAAAAATTGCGAGTGTGCATTGACCCTAGGAACGTCAATGAGAGCCTGAAAAGGGAACATTTCCAAATGCCTAAAAGAAAAGACATAGAGGCAGAGTTGGCAAACGCGAGTGTCTTTTCGAGACTTGATGCCAACGCGGGCTTCAATCAAATACCGCTGGAAGACGCAACATCGCGAATTTGCACATTCAGTACGCCTTTCGGTCGTTATCGCTTTTTGCGATTACCGTTCGGCATAGCATCAGCGCCGGAAGTTTTTCAGAAAGCGATGACTCAGATATTCGACGGTCTTCCAGGCGTACGTGTGTACATAGATGACGTGTTAATTTGGGGAACCAACAAAGCGGAACATGACGAGCGGCTGCGTAATGCTCTCGAAGCTGCGCGCAAGAGTGGCATTACCCTTAATGCTAGGAAGTGCCAGTTCGGAGTGAGCGAAATCACTTATTTGGGAGATCGAATAAGCAAGGCAGGGATTAGGCCTGACCCCTGTTTAGTCGAGAGTGTTGTGCAGATGCCGGCTCCGACTACTAAAAAAGAGGTTCAGCGAATCCTTGGAATTGTCACATATTTCAGCAAGTACATACCTTGCTGCACAGAGAAGACGAAGCTGCTCCGAAGTCTTATGAGGGACGACGTGCCTTTCGTCTGGGAGCCACACCAAGCACAAGAATGGCACGACCTCAAAGTGGTGCTAAGAAACGCGCCACTGCTGGCGATCTACGACCCCACACGGGATACCAAGGTGTCTACAGACGCATCAAGGTACGGCCTTGGTGCAGCGTTGTTTCAACTACATGGGGCAAACTGGCGTCCAGTAGCTTACGGCTCTAGAGTGCTCACCGAATGTGAGTCAAGGTACTCCCAAATAGAAAAGGAAACACTTGGAACTGTTTACGGGTGTGAGAAGTTCCACGACTTCATCTACGGCAGGAGAATAACTCTAGAAACAGACCATCAGCCACTAATCGCCATCTCTAAGAAATCTCTTGGCGACATGCCGCCCCGTCTTCAACGTTTTTTTATCCGACTAATGAAGTATGACTATTGCTTCCAGTTCGTCCCTGGCAAACAGCTCGTCCTGGCGGATGCGCTCTCACAGGCACCGTTACCAGGCAGCCAAAAGGGGTCACCGCACAATGACATGGAGGTTCACGCAACCTCCGTCCTCTCAAGCTTGGTGAGTGAGGCAGCGTCCAGGAGGCTCAGACAGGAAACAGCGAACGATGCGGTGTTGGGCACTGTGGTCAAGTCTGTTCAAAACAACTGGCCGGTGGTAGGAGACTTTAAGGCATATTCTTCTGAGTTGTCGGTGATTGACAGCATGCTCTTCAAAGGTGCTAAGGTAGTGATACCGAAGAGTCTCCGCCTAGAGATGCTGAAGAGGCTTCATGAAGGTCACTTGGGCAGCAACAAGTGTAAAGCCAAAGCGCGGCTTTTGATGTTTTGGCCGGGCATGGCATCTGAGATTCAGGACATGATTAGAAAGTGTGCTACATGCAAGCAGTTTGCGTATCAGCAGCCAGCAGAGCCCCTATTAATGAGGCAGACACCGTCTCAGCCATGGTCCCGAGTTGGCGCCAATTTGTGCGAGTACGCTGGAAAAACGTACCTCATTGCGTTCGACGCGTTCTCAAATTATCCCGAAGTGGAGCCTCTAGACAAGTCCACCACAGCTGCGGTAGTCCACAAGCCCGCGGGAATTTTCGCGAGACATAGGATTCCGCTAGAGTTATGCAGTGACAACGGCCCCCAGTTCTCCTCAAAAGAGTTCCGGGATTTTGCTAGGCGGTACGATTTTCGGCATGTCACCTCCAGTCCGTATTTTCCGCAATCAAACGGTCTCGCGGAAAAGGGAGTTCAGATAATCAAGAGAATTTTAAGAAAATCCTGTCACTCAAACGGAGATTTCTACATAGGTCTCCTCAACTATAGATCGTCACCCTTGGAGGATGGAAGATCGCCCAGTGAGCTGCTAATGGGACGACGCATTAGGTCGCTGGTCCCTGACTTCACCGTGGAGCCCGCAGACCACGTGAAAAAGCGTCAGCAGCTCCGATCAACGAGGCACCTACCACCACTCCAATCAGGGTGTTTTGTCCGCATAAGGGGCAGAAAGGGGTGGCCAACCAAGGCAAAAGTTCGAAAAAGGGTGGCAACAAGGTCCTACAGGGTCGTAACAGAAGACGGGAGAGAGCTGCGTCGCAACCGGCAACACCTCATCGCAACGACCGAAATCTTTGTCCCTGACCCTCAGCCCGACGACAACGACGAACCCATGTTGACCTCGCCACAGCCATCTAGGAACCTTCCGGGCACATCTGGCTCACAAAGCCCACCCACCGCAATTGGTGCAGCCGCAGTCGCTCCACAGGTCATTGGCATCCGGGCACCAACGCGAGCCTCGACACGGATGCGGCGTCTTCCTCAGCGGCTTCGCTACGATGCCAATTTCAATCAACTCTCCTAGTGGGTGTTGTTTGTTAATTTTGTTTGTTCGTTTGTTACTTCGACTTCGCTCGTGTGTGTTAAAAAAGAAAAAAAAAAAGAAAGAAAAAGGAAGGTGTAACGGGAGCTTGCTCCACCAGTGAACCAAGCTCGTGCCGGGCAAACTCGTGCCCTGGCAGATCACAGAGGCGCCATAATAAAAGGCTAGCCCTAGTTGACCTCCCGCTGTGCGAACCTTCTTCTCGCGCTGATACAGAAGTCTGCAACAGCTTGAATCCTTTCCCCAATAATACGATGTTGATTTTGTGTTTATTTGGAACATGGCAGGCCTAAGAGAACTCATCATGTTCATAAAAAAAGCGAATTGTACTTGCGTGCGATATGGGGTACTGCCTGAAGAAGGTCACCACACCCATGGAGATCTCCTAAAGATACAACGAGAAAAACATGTGTTTCGAACATAATATCAAAGCAGCGTCAGGCCTTCTTTGATTTTGCAGTCGTTGTGCATTCTAATGAATGAGCAATTAGTTTATGTCTAACATGAGCCGTTCGAGACACCAAACTTCGGTTTTAGGCTTGCACTCTGGGTGTGTGTTTTGGACCTGCTTGTAATCCTCATATATGGAAACAATCCTATTGGCGCTCCAGTTTTAACTAAGTTCCAAAATCGCGAAGGATCTGGATATATATGTGTGTGTGAGTCAATATTTCGTCAAATGTAACCAGCCTTGAAAAAGGTTTGCCTTAGGTCAAAACGTCAACGAACTTTACGAATATTATGTTTTAAAAACTCCAACAACATGTCAAGTGCGTTTTCTGCCGTATATACTTTTCGTCATCCAGCGCTACGTTTCTCTCTCTCTCTATCTCTTCATATATATATATATATATATATATAATTATATGGTGAAAAATTCATAAGAAAAAAGAGTAACGTGCCGAACAAAACGTTGTATTAGTTTACGAGAACAACCATGGCTAGACACAAGAACAGCCATCCGCGTATCTGGAGTCCTTGTGTCTAGCCCTGATTGTTCTTGTAATCAAATACAACTTTTTTTTGTTACATTTACTTTATTTTCTTGAATGATGTTTTTCGCCATTAAATTATATTTTTTTATTCATTCCATGGCTGTTGTGTCTTCGCACCCTACTTTTACCTATATATATACATATATGTATAGCAAAGCTAGCAGTGGGGTAACGCGACAGTAATGTAATCATCCGCGTTTCGCCACCTGCTAGCTTTTTGCTCCTGCACGAGTGGTAACAATGGTGCGCCCCCGAGTTTCCCACTAGCTTCAAGTGGTTGTAAAATTGACTGATATAGTGGTTTTCGATGAGGCTAAACAAGTTCCTAATTGAAAATATATGATTATTTCTACTAGTTAAAAAGTTAATTAAGAAAGTTTAGTTAATTATTCGACTTACCGCAAAGATTAGCCACCTGTATGATGTCCCCCTGGCCATATAACACACTTGCCCAAACTGTATATTTGTATCTTTCAGAAATTTGTTCGTAATAAATATGTTCGAATTAAAAGGGTACACCCGGTATATATAACAGCGCGTAACAACGAGGACTATATAGGGAAAACAAAACAAAGGACGAGCGCTGCCTCGAAACTGAATATTTAATGGTGAAAATAACAACCAGGCAAACATAAAAGGCACACTCAACCACGGATGCGCCACTCAAACTCTTTCGTAACACAGGGCTTCATCTATTAACATACCATTAGCCCCCAGATCATAATAATAAAAAAAAAAAAAAATTTTTTTGATAACACATTGATGGCTTGCTGACACATTGCTCTCCGTAATTAACAATGTAAAAAGCCTGTATCACAACTCTCGTCACCTTATCTCGGTGCCTTTTTAACATAGCGGTCTCATCGAAGGATGGTTTGCACTTGCAAGTCCCTTAATGCACCAATAGATGGCCGCCGAGCGTAGCTCTCAGTGAATAATCGTGCTCCCTAAGCCCATCGTTGAAGCATCTACCGGTTTGTCTAATATAGACCTTGATACAAGAAAGGGGTATCCTGTATGCAACACCAGAAGCATACGACAAAAGCGGTTGGCCTACACTTTTTGCTACAACTGTTTTTTGTAGGCCCCTCTGCCTTCGAGTTGACCCACGAACAAATTTGGCTCATTCTCTGGGTGGCGGAAAACACGAACTGGATGCCATACCGGCCTCCTACTATTTTCAAGTCATGAGATACCTTGTGAGGTAGAGAATGAAAACAGTCCTCCTCCTGTCAACAGCTTTTTCAGATAAAGAAGCCCCCTTAACCTTTTTTTTTTAAGCGTACTGGCAACGTCACTCAACAGGGCCGTCGGGAATCAAGTTTTCTCACCTACTAAACTGCACTCGAAACCTATCACCGACAGTGTGGAAGCACGACTTTTTTTTATGTGGCGTCCAGACACGAGACTGCTATGCCCCTCTTGATCACCCTAAAATGGGAGGGCCTGTAGTCCGAAATAGACATTTTGGATTGACGGCTGTAAGACCAGCACACATGGCTACCGTCGAACCGCATAAAAAGGTCGCTCACCAGTTACCTAGCTGTGTTTGGAGATTTGTGTCTGTCCTTTGTCCCTTTGTTCCCCTTCTCCAGGGATCATTTTCGTCATTCTTGTCCAGCTCGCTTGCCCCTTTGCATTTAATTGCATTATAACTAAAACTGTAAAGCCTCTTTCATAGCAACCTCAATATTGAATCTAAGGCCCCCGCCGCACACTTCGAGAATTTCTAACACATTAAACATTGATGCCACCGTACCGTAAAAGCCCTCAAGCTACACCGAAAATGATCAACGTATCGTACCACTTTTTTAACCTCGATGGCGCATAGGGACCTTTTGAGGTCTCGGCCAACTTTACTCAAATAATTGTCGCTCAAGATGGGCGCCACACAAGAACCGATGCAAACACCAGATTTTTGCAGATGGCGTCCCATGCGCCACGCGACCACCATCGATTTCAGGAAAAGCCGTACGAGGTCTAAAAAGTTCTCAAGAGCCACCCACTAGAATTCCCAAGCGCAAGTTCACCATTGTCTTCAATGCACTCTTTTACCGAAGTAGGTAGTCGTTTGTGAGGAAGAGGATGAAAAAGACTTCAACTTCCGCACTGAACGCCCTAAAATTACAGAATTCTCCCAACTTTAATGACTCCACAACTTCCCTCGAGTTAGACTCTCGAATATGATCCCCGAGATTCAAAAAGAATAGGTGCCCCTGCATATACGATGACGATCTGGTACTGCAAAGTCCCTCTCTCTGGGACAATAGCTCTGAACGGACAAGAGTCCTTATGCGGCCTCACGCTGAAAAAACACCTCCAAATGCAAACGCTCGGCCTTCCGAATCCTCCCTGCCACCTGTGTCAAGACTCTGGTGGCCGCATTCATTATCCTGGTGGCCGCATCCACTCGCCTAAACGTCTTTTCCATAGCCTCGCTTGCTTTATCATTAAACATGCCCGCTTGCAAGAAAACGAAAGAACCTTCTTTGTCCTAAGGCATCTCCCGCTGTTGATTATCCACCGTAAAGTTAAACAAGGGGCGGATTGGACCAGTATCTACGCACTCTGAGTTGCACCGCGGTCGATCCGCTTCCACAGTCGCCACTCTTTTTGCCAAGGACACTAACTCAGAGGGGGCTCAGGACAGGCTTGCAGCATAATTTCGGACCTAGCGCCAAGAACTCGCAAATCTCCGGTGGGACCAGGACGTCACCCTGAGCTATGAAGCGCCCCGTCGTCGGAGTTTCGTAGTCTCTCCTACGCGGCAGACTCATCCACAGCTGCTGCCACAAGAACTCAGTGACGCTTCCTATCAGCCTGCTCGTTTCCATATGGAATCTTCTTTGATAATCTGCACTTCCTCCTCTCACATCACAGGAAACTCTCAACCATTCTCTGGAGTGTATTTCTTGCAACCTCTGTGCCTACTACAGGCGCTTCGTTTGAGATTTAGCGAAGCTTTCTGCACTACTGACATACCTTATAAAAGACGCCGTAAAGTTTCAGTGGAAAGAGCCCTAGCGGATGTTTGACCAGCTTAAACGAAGGCTTCAGACACTACCCGTCCTTTACCATTTCGACAAGTATGCACAAACAAAATTTCACACGGACGCAAGTAAAGGCCGGTCCACACACTTGCGTTTGAGTGCGTTTGACTGCGTTGCGTCGAGAACCGAAAGCGAGTCACCGGCACATCTGTGCTTCGTATGAAGCGTGGAATCCAATTCAAGGAATCATCTTGGCACGCGATATATGCAGCAGGGATGTCCTGGTTTCTCGCTGCCGCAACGTAGTCAAACGCAGTCAAACGCAACTGTCTGAACCAAGCTTAACACGGGGATTGGGGCGGTGCTGGTCAAAATACAAGAGGGAACTTAGCGGAAAATCGCCTATGCAAGCCGGACATTAGACAGTTTTAGTATAGACGCTTTGCAGCAGCTTTGCATGGACGCCGCCATAACTGACCTTCAGTTTTTGTTTCTTCTTATTCCGTTTATTTCACTTCATCATTACCATAGCGGGCCAGGTAATTGCCATATTAGATTCAACTGTGCCCTCTTCTAAAACATCGGCCTTTGTAGAGGATCGTGAACTACCGTTTCAGTTGCTCGGCATCTCGGTAAGACAAGAGAAGGTCAGTAATAGACAGTTTTAGTGCACCGTACGCTATAGCTTTGCGTACGCAAGGAAATTGCGGGTCGTGAGTGCGCATGCGCAGAACGCAATAAAAGGGCTTGCGTATTGCGTACGCACGCAACGCTGGGGATTTTGCGTTGCTGGCTAGCGGGCCTTACGGGACGCTCTCGAGAGATCTCGGACCCAACGAGAGCGCCAGTTTAAAGATGGCGGTTGCCTCGACTGGCGCAGCAAGGGCGACCTGGTGTTTTTGAAGTTCTGTGTTCCGTGAAATTGCGTGGTGTTCAGGTCGGCGATTCTTTCTGGGACCTACCGCGGTCGAATCAGATCGCCGTGCAGCTGAAGGAGTGCACAGTGAAAATGTTCACCGCTCGGAATGTGCGTCGACGCTGCGATCTGCTCAACGCTAAGCCTATTCCCACAGTTCATCGCCGACGGACGAACGACTCTGAAAGAAATCGCCGAAGTTCTCGCTATGCGCTGGACATCAGGGTCATGAATTTCATTCCGCGATAGCATTGATAAAAGGTGCCGTTTCCACGGGACGAGTGACGGAGGCTCCGTGATCGAATTGGGCTACGCACTCGTACTCGTAGCCTTGGTACCCCCGCAGAAAAGCGCGCTTGACGAGGCAGCTGTGGCTTGGTTTAATCTGAAATAAAATGATTGGACACTTCTTCTTTTTCAATATTTCTTTCCAGGAGCATGGTTGCACTATAAGCCCGCGGAATTCTACGGCTCTAGCAAATTTAACCAAGATCACGCGCGGTGTTCACTCGAAAACGCAACGCACAACTAAATTCGGTCCGAGCAGGTCATTTTTAGCGTACACTATACTATTGCGTATTGCGCACGTAAGATCCAGCAACGCTATACTAAAACTGTCTAATGGCAGCTGTAATTTGGCGCGTGTGTAAAGCGTCTATAGCGTTGCTGGCTCTTGCGTACGCAATGCGCAATAGTATAGCGTACGCTAAAAATGACCTGCTCGGACCGAATTTAGTTGTGCGTTACGCTTTCGAGTGAACGCCGCGCGTGATCTTGGTTAAATTTGCTAGAGCCGTAGAATTCCGCGTGCTTATAGCGCAACCATGCTCCTGGAAAGAAGTATTGGAAATGAAAACATGTTCAATCATTTTATTTCAAATTAAACCAAGCCGCAGCTGCCTCGTCAAGCGCGCTTTTCTGCGGGGTACAGAGGCTACGAGTACGAGTGCGTAGCCAAATTCGATCATGAAGCCTCAGTCAGTCATCTCGTGGAAACGGCATCTTTTATCAATGCTATCGGCGAATGAAATTCATGACCTTGATGTCCAGTGCATAGCGAGAACTTCGGCGATTTCTTTTAGAGTCGTTCGTCCGTCGGCGATGAACTGTGATAATAGGCTTAGAGTTGAGCAGATCGCAGCGTCGACGCACACAGCGAGCGGCAAACATTTCCACTGTGCACACATTCAGCTGCAGGGCGATCTGATTGGACCACGGTAGGTCCCAGAAAGAATTGCCGAGCTGAACACCACGCAATTTCACGTAACACAGAACTTCGAAAACACCACGTCGCCCTTGCTGCGCCAGTCGAGGCAACCGCCATCTTGAAACTGGCGCTCTCGTTTGGTCCGAGATCTCTCGAGAGCGTCCCGCAAGGCCCGCTAGCCAGCAACGCGAAATCCCCAGCGTTGCGTGCGTACTCAATACGCTAGCCCTTCTATTGCGTTTTGCGCATGCGCATTCACGACCCGCAATTTCCTTCCGTACGCGAAGCTATAGCGTACGGTCCACTAAAACTGTCTATTGTCTAAAGCCTGGTTAAGACAGTTGGGTTTGACTGCGTTTGACTGCGTTGATGCTGCGAGAAACCAGGACATCCCTGCTGCTTATATCGCGAGCCAAGATGATTCCTTGAATTGAATTCCACGCTTCATACGAAGTACACATGTGCCGGTGACCCGTTTTCGGCTCTCGACGCAACGCAGTCAAACGCACTCAAACGCAACAGTCTGAACCGGCCTTCAGACAGAGGTTATTTACTCTACGACGGAGAAAGAAATCCTCGACGTCGTCTGGGCCATCACCAAGTTTCGCCTGTACTTTTACAAAAGTCCGTTCTGAATGTTTACGGACCACCACTCAATTTGCTGGATCGCGAATCTGAAGGACCCCTCAGGACGCCTTGCCCGGTGAAGTCTACGACTGCCGGGTTTTGACATGACCGTACAAGTCCCACCGAATACGCAGTGACGCCGATTGTCTGTCAAGGGCCCCCGTCGAGGCCCGTCCTGCCTGAACTGAAGACAACGAGGACGAGTGTTTCCTCAGCGCACTAGATGTAATTGACATGGAAGCACTCCAAAGAGGTGATCCTAAACTGCGAGGACTCACTGAGAACCTAGAGGGACAAGAAAGTGCTGTTCTCCGCGTTTTCGTACGAACGCTGCCAGCCTTCTCAATTCGACAAGGTGTGCTGTAGAAGGAGAACATAGCGACAACAACACAGCGTGGCTGTTATGATACCTTCCAGGCTTCGGGAAGAGATATTTCGAGCCTGACACGATGACCCGACGGCGGGTCACCTTGGCTGCAACAGGACTCTTGCCGAGACACACGAGAAGTACTACTGGCCCAAGCTTGCGAAGACAGTCCACACTACACCCGATCTTGCCACGACTGTCAACGACGGAAGAAACCACCGACGAGACTGGCAGGACGTCTTCAGCCTATTGCGCCTCCATCTTCATCATCCCAGCAAATCGGAATGGATGAACTTGGATCGTTCCTACCATCGATGCGAGGAAACCGATTGATAATCTTGAGCAGTGTGCTTTGATGGGCTAGTTGGTTCACGACTAAATGTTCCGCGCTGTTCCATTTAGATTGATAATCGTCGCGACCGATTATCTCACACAGTACGCCGAGACAGAAGCCCTTCTATCAGGAACACCTGTTGAAGTCATCCTGATTTTCATCGAGTCTGTCGCACTCCTGCACGGCGCCCCCGAAGTCCTCATCCCCGACTCTGGGTCATCATTCGTGGCCCACCTAGCGCAAGAAATAATTCGTCTCAGTAGCACCAGCTTACGTCGAACCACTGCATACCGTCCGCAGACAAATGGACTAACAGAACGGCTGAACAAAGCAAAACTATAGGCGACATGATCCCCATGTACGTCGACGTAGAGCACAAGACGTTGGACGAGGTATTGCCCTACGTCACGTTTGTCTACAACACTGCGGTTCAAGAGACCACATGAGTTACACCTTTCCAGCTGGTACATGCTCGACGCGATGCTGCCCCACGAGCCACCTGACGATGGGATCGAAGGCGCCCTGGTGGTTGCTCAACGGGCCAAAGAGGTCCGCAAGCTCGCTCGACTCCGGTTTCAAGACCAGCAAAGTGTCGACAACGGCCGCTACAACCTTCGTCGTCGGGTTGTTCACTTCTAGCCTAGAGACAGGGTACTATGCTCGATAAGAATCTGAACTCTGATCCTGTGCTATGCTCGACAGGACTTTGTTATAACAACCTCCGTATTCTTTAATTCTTTTTTTTTTGTTCTGTTTTCTTGGACTTGGCATCGAGACGATTCTCTTCTCAAAGGACAGAATAATTAATGCCACGCGCGTCTTCCGAGCAAGCGCGCCCATGGCCGAATGATTATCGTCATTAGACAGTTTTAGTATAGCGTTGCTGGCTCTTACGTACGCAATACGCAATAGTATAGCGTACGCTAAAAATGACCTGCTCGGACCGAATTTAGTTGTGCGTTACGTTTTCGAGTGCACACCGCGCATGATCTTCGTTAGATTTGCTAGAGCTGCAGACTTCCGCGTGCTTATAGCGCAACCAAGCTCCTGAAAAGAAATATTGAAAATGAAAACATGTTCAATCATTTTATTTCAAATTAAACCAAGCCGCAGCTGCCTTGTCAAGAGCGCTTTTCTGCGGGGTACAGAGGCTACGAGTAAAGGCCGGTTCAGACACATGCGTTTGAGTGCGTTTGACTGTGTCGCGTCGAGAACTGAAAGTGAGTCACCGGCACATCTGTGCTTCGTATGAAGCGTGCAATCCATTTCAAAAAATCATGTTAGCACCTGACAGCGGACGCACCCATTTGTTATTTCTGTAAATTACGCGTTCTGATAAATTCGTAAAACCTGTAGCATGTTCGAAGTCCGATTGTTCTACATGCCGAACTTCCTACGCCGATTGTTCCAGAAAGCCACGCTTCTACACAAGGGCTCCGTGTCGCGATCCGGAGTCATTCTCGCCCCAGCGTTCCATCCTGCTGTTACGCCGATAGCGACACCTGCGGCGCTAGCCTTCCTCTATTTGTTTCGGGCACAACTTCGCCCTATTAAACGTTTAGTTTCCTTCAGTCACTCGTCGCCTCATCAATTGTCATTCGTGACAATATTGCGGAAGCGAGCTCCATGGGAAGGCACTTCTGTGCTCGCGCACCTCGAGTGTCGATCTTAGCTGTGCACGGACACGCCTCGGCTTCTGAAATCCCACAGAAAGTGGACCCCTAGAATAGAAGTTTCGTCGATCGTCACCAACTTCATTCAATGCAGTCGGGTACTCAGAAAGAACCACTGAACCCGACAAGCTTTCGTGTCGTCTGCTAGCAAGGCAAAACCTGTTGTGGAACTGTGGTACAAGCTTTTGCTATAGCTTTATGGTACTTTAACGATAAAAAGAAGTCTTAATGATTAGATATTGAGAAGACAGTACTTACGAAAATATTTACTTTTTTATCAGACAATTTCTTACATTACGCTGAGCGTCCCCTAGCAATGGTTTGTGTGGAAAAGAGCGCCATGCTTGACGCCCTCACTAACGGGTGAATGGACCATAAAACTCGAACAGAACGCGAAGCAATTCGCGACTTTAACAGTGGATAGGTGGCGGCACTCGTTTTCTAATATGGCAGATATTGTAAGGGTCGGAGATGCTTACTGAGCCTGTCTGGTGTGTTGGCTTCATTAAATGGCACAAATTATTCCCGCTTATAGGAGGAAGCTCACGTGTTACACACGCAGGTCACCTCTCGCTTGCACGTCTGTTCAGAACGGCACGTTTCGTTGAGGCTGTAAAGCCTGTGAAAAGTAAGGTGCAAATCAGAATGGGCTACAGCACTACATTTGATCAATGGATGAGTGCTGCTTGCATTCAGAAATGACTGTTCACGAGCCATGATCGCGAGTGGTTCTGCCATGGCCGCGGAGTAGGAGAAGAAGGGGCGCTAGATCGCTTACCGTTTCTACCGCAAGAGGTCCACCAACGAGCTGAATACGCGAATAAGAATCAAAACTCAGAGTGTTGACCTCTGATTGGAAGGATTAGTGGGTAAACGCGAAGGCAAGCTGCGTTCATCCCAACCCACTATGCCATTTGTATCAGAGTAAACAACTGCATTGTGTAATCCTCGCGCATTGTCTAGCATTCGAACGTCGGACGCCAAAATCTGGCGATCGAACGAGTTAAATAGTGCGCAGAGGCGAATGCAGCTAGCCATTACACCTAACACAACAATCTTTCCAACCAGAGCTCGGCCCTCTGATTACTTGGCGCGTTTTCATTCGCTCCTCCTCCCAGTTTTTTTTCCTATCGGGGGTATTCACCGGACGCCATATTTGAGGGCGCTGTTTGGATCGCATGCTCAACACGATCTCACATTAATAGGCTGCTAAGACCGCAATCTTGATGGTGTAAAGTGCACGTTGTAAAAGAACTGTGGAAGCTCGACATCAGCACGCGCTCAGCATTCGCGCACACAGTTATGGCTGCCAGTGAATAATTCCTATTGGCCAACTCAACTCACTGACGTCACGCCACTACGGTGGCGCTGCTGTCGCTACTGCGCAGACGCTTCACTTCTCCCGAACTTAGTTTTTGAGCTCGCGCGGTGTCCACACCTGGTGTGGGCAAAGCAGGCCTGTGTGTAAACAACCTGTTGTTGTATATACAAGCCTGGAGGAAATGACGCGAACATGCCAAGATAAGCTTATATGAAATCATCTCTCGAGGTGACAAACTGCTGTTTGAAAACGGTGAGCTTGGGTTCATAAAAATAGTACAATCGATAGTTTTTGTAGCGCGGACGAAGCGGAATCCCCAGTAGCCTCGAGAACTGGTTAAATGACTGGTGCAAACGGGAAAGGTAAATTGTTTGGTTCTCGCGATTTTGAAGGACTTCGAATAGTCTTGCAGAAAGGAAGCATAGTAGAACGTAGAAGAGCTCGGTGTTCTAAGTATGAAAACGACAGGTACAGTTCGCATCTTAAGTTAAGGCCTGTTTACACATACACCACATCGCTACCTCGGCGCTATTATTGAATTCTGGAAATGGCGCTGACCTTGCTGATGCGGCGCTAACGTCGTGCTATATTGGTGTTAGAGCGCTGCATTCAGCAGCGTTACTCGGGCCGATTTAGCACTACGAGTTATGTGCGAGCCGGTCTTAAAACGCGCAGCAGGGCAAGACTTTTACTGCACCAAATTTAAAGTCTACTGATGCAACTCCTAGATATGTGAACGGAAACTGCCTTCCTATTTACGCTGACGACAAAATCAACAGTTCAATGCTGATCGCCGTCCGTGACTCTTGTGTTTGTGGTTGTCCGTTGTTCACCCGTTAGCGTTCTAATAACCAAGAATATGTTTAATCAACACGCTCCCCTGATTTCATCTCTGTTCATCTGGGTAGAAAGGCTGTAGTGTTTGGTGTTATACGTCATCCACGGAAGGTCAGCGCGGGAAAAAAGTCTGAAAACCGGTGTTAAATCACCGAGACCACAAGCCACGCATTCTACTATTTCCAGCCCAAGGCGATCCCCCACCAGCAAGCTTTCCAAAGGTGAGATTGAAATCAATTGCCCGCTTGTGTTTTGAACTTACACCGCGAGGAACAAATATCGGCCTTGGTGGCGTAACTTTCGAGTATGCTTATGTCAGACTTGTATCTGTATATATTTTTAATCACTTATGAAAAATTTGGTCAGTAACCTTGACCTCAATATATATCTTTTGGTACGTTAAGTGAACAGCCTCTACTGATAGAAAAAAAATTTTTTTACCGAAAATTATGTTTTTCTGATCGCCTATGAAATTTATAAGTAATTTACTGAATGGAATAAGATTAAAAGGAAATAATGTGGGCAATACATCTGACATATTGTCTTACCCAAAATGATGATGATTAAATAATATCGATGCTATTTCAGCTACTGCATTGAATAGGACGATTTCAAGTCTAGTTTGATCATATATACACACTTTTCACAAGGGCTCAGCCATCTTAAATGTTGTCTCTTTTTTTTTTTTTTAGGCTGTAAAACATCGCTTTCATCTCTCTATGCCGCTGGAAGGTGTTTCCAAAAATTTTTAATTGTCATACATTCCTTTTTTGCCTCGCCTGTATTTTCTCGCATATTCTAGGTTGAAATGTTTTACTATCTTTCCGTCCGGCTTAACACGTGACTGAGATCGACAGGAAATAGAAAGCGTCTACACTTCCTTTTGTGTGCCTCCCGGCAGCAACCCTCCAGCCCCATGTCGCGTCCTTTTTGAGTGCGAGTGCCACTCCAGCTGTCATCTTCCGAAGCAGTCGATTACAAGCCCGGCAAGTCGCTTAACGTTTCTTCCAGTTGTCGACGTCCGCGCCTGTGGCAAAACGAGACTTTCGGCCCTTCAAAGCACAACAACAGCATAAACACATGCACCTACTCAGCGTTGGGCGCAGACGATTGGCGCCCCGCCTTTTTCGAGTAGCGGACCTCGCTGTAGCAGGTTCGCTGTATAAATTGGTCGCGTGCCGGTGCCGGGAGTCTTCCTGACACCCACTGCGGGGGGGCGTTCGGAAGCCGGTTAGCTACGCAACAGTGGCCCTGGCACGCCTGCGGTTGACACTTCCGGTGATATCCGACGCGGTGTTGAGCTTTTCCCGACCGACAGCCGGGCGCAGGCGTCCTTGTAGCCGCCTCCTATGTTCCGATTTTGGCCACCGCTAGGGCGAGAGCTAGGTTTAATTTTCTTCTGACCAAGTGAGTGAAGATATTGTTTTTAGACGGTTCGCCTGCTACGGAGAGCCATTCGCAGACGAAAAAAAGAAAACACCGTGCGTCGTTTGCTAGCAGACCGGAAAAAAAAAATTGATCGTTTGCTACGAATCGAGCGCTGCAGAGAGTTGAGATCATACGCAGGCTAAAATTTTGATCGTCTGCTATTTTACGCCGGAAGCCATTGATAACCAGTGACGCGTTTAAAAATCTCAAGCTGTTCTGTTGCCGTACATGAGCTCACATCGGCCGACGCATGAAGGAGTAAAAAGGACAAGCACATAAGAGGCCGAGGGACCTCTCTCGATATCTGTATCTTGGGGACGAGACGTTCCCGCCAAAATTTTGCCCACTTTTGTATTTGCCAAGCGGTCAAAAAATGATGCCACATTCAATTAGCAACCTAGAAAGCTCTTGCTCTCTCCTCGACAGAAATGAAATCTATGGGCGGTTATAGCACGCGAGAGAAAAACGAGCCTCATTCGCGCAGCATAAACATGTTAATTTTTTATATTCGTATAGAAACTGGTATTATATTGGATATTATTAAACACTGATTACAAGATGTTGGAAGCATGAAGAAAAAACCCTAAAAATGCGCTTTCACTGAGTACGTGCACCTTTCCAAATTTGGAATACATTATCGAGTCCAACGCCTGATTACATTGGCTTATTAAGGACTTTTTGCACTGCGTTCCGTGCATCGCACAACCGGAGCCTTCGATGCATGAGTTTAAATGAGCGCCCCGCGATCACGGTATCACACGGGCGCGCGCTTAAAAGCAAGCTTCGCAGGCTGCGGTAGTGCGGTACGCGGAAGTCGGTAACGGTTTGCTAAAAGTCCCTATTATGTTGCGTGTATGTTTGGACGGCGGGAAGTGAGCTCTAATGAGTTTATGCGCCTAGATGAAAAAAAGTGGCCAGTGCAGTAGAACTGCGATCCCGGGGTCTGCAACACGCGTCACGCAATACGACCGCACCTCGGTGTGGTTCACATAGGTTCGTAGCTCTCGAAATTTCAAAAGCGCTCGAGACGTACAAAATTAAATTTTTGCATGTCGCGTTTCGAACATGCGTCATTACGCTCCCCCACTGCACGTTCTATGCGGCGAGAAAGTGAGAGAGAGAAGTAGGTGAGAGCGGGCGGGTACGTGAAACCGCCGAGTTGTGATTCGAACGGTTAGTGGGTAGATCTAAAGCTCGCTACATTTGTTTCCCCTTCGCCCTTCGAACGCGTTCGAATGCGAAAGCCAAGCACCAGACGCCGGCGTTTCGCGTTCTAGCGCGTTCACCTGATGCAATGGAGACGAATGCTGCAAGTTTTCGGTCTGACTAGAGCCACGAAATGAGCTACGCCCAGAGTATCGGCACCCTTTGCCACGATATTGTTTTAGGCGCCACCATCTTGGTGCTCGCGCAGAGCAGACGCAACTGCCGATCGTCATGAAGTGCGGCTTGATCAGCGTTAGATTCGGTGTTTGGAAGCTCATGTGATATTTCTCTGCTTTGCCGCCAACTGTTTAAACATTTGCAGACGACGGAATAGTGTTTGCTTATATTTCGAATAAAGCTTCAGATAACTCGCAACCATGATTTTAGCCACAATATAGTCAAGTGTTGTCACTCTGAAGCGCAGCTTGTTTCGTGGCGCTACGTCGACCGACTATAAGGAGTATTCACTGGGCGCCATATTTGTGGGTGCTGTCTAGAACGCATGCTCAGAGCGAGCTCACATTAATAGGCTGCTAAGACCAGCAATCTTGAGGGTGCGGAATGCGCGTTACAAAAGAACTGCGGAAGCTCGCCATCAGCACGCGCTCAGCAGTCGCGCACACAGCTATGGCCGCCAGTGAATACTTCTTATACTTCGTCTCCGCTTAGTATTGGCTAACTTGGCTAACTGCGAAGGCTGTACAAGCGCCAGCGGCTGGCCTTACTGCAGCCCTCGCTACACGAGCGCTCGCGCAGGCGCTGAGGCTTCATCCAATCGAACTATCACGCGCACGTTTAGCATGCATGGCTAAAGCGGGTTTCACATGCAGCGATTTTGGCCCTAAAGCGGCGCGATTTCTTCCTTCGCGGCGCTCGTGCCGCTTAACCGCTGGTGCTGGCCAGAGCGCCGCGACGGTAGAAATCGCGCCGCTCTTGGGCCAAAACCGCTGCATGTGAACCAGGCTTAAGGGTCGGTGCTCACATGCAGAGAAGCGCTCATCTAGCGCTGCTCACGTATCGTCAGCTACTTTTCGTCTGTCATGAGCAACAGCTTTCTCGGTGCCATAAAAAGCTGGTGATCGCTCTATAGTCGGTTGCAAGCTAAGAAAAAACCGGAAATGCCTCTCAGAGGAAAATGTAATCCCACGCCGAGAAACGCCAGCCAATCGTTTTCATGACGTCACGATTCCGTAAACCAATCGCGATCCTTTTGAAAAAAAAAAAAAAAAGAAAAGCCCAACATGGCTGCTGGCCTTAGCAACGCGACGCTAGTTTCTCGTGACAATTATTCTGCTTTGTTGCACCGTGTTTTACGTGCCCGAGGTTACGCCACGAAATCTTAATGGTATCGGCTTGCGTTTGCAGCAGTTTTTGCGCGACAACGTGAGAATCCAGCGACGCTATCGCCAACGAAAATTTCGAAGCGGGCGCGAGGCTTAGCACTGCTGAGAGGTATGTTAGACGGTATGTTAGACAGTATCTTGGACAGTAAATGAATTGGGAAGACGGTACATTGGACATGACTTTCTTTCTTTACTAAACAGCTATTTCGTTGACAAAAACGTATTCTAAATTATTTAAATGTCCTGAATGAATTAAATAAATATTGTAGTAGTTTAAGACACGTTTCCTGGAGGAAGAAAAAGCAACGTTGCGGGCGAACTACTTTCTCGACGGCGGACGCACTTCAGATGGGCGCAATGCGCTTGTGGGTGGAGCTAAAAGATTGTTCTTAGGTTGCATCCGGCTATAGTCAGCATGTGCTTAGCGCGAGGTCATCGCTATGCTTGTAGCGCTGCGCTGCATGTGTGAACAGGTTTGAACATTTGTCCATTCCAAGGTGAGACGAAGCATAGACTTATTACAATAAACGCTAGAGGCTCAGCTGGCGCTAGTGTCGATGGGACTTCCGGTTGCAAATTGAAGCAGACAGCATGCAGTCTACTTTTCCAGTCTTCCTGTGTATTCCTATGGGAAAACGCGCGTGAATTTTGTCTCGTCGCCGGAAAATAACATGAATAACTTTTGTTATTTCGGTTGAACCAGGTTGTATGTACTTTTATTATTATTGTGAATGTGTAATTGTTTTAGTTACAGCATTTTTCCTCTACCACTGAACGAAGCTAAACTTCGCTATCTTTCAGGCCCAAACCTCTGTTCCATGGCAGGTAGGTAGAAACGAGCGACGATTGTAAGCAAAATAACGATCAAAAGAAATGTAGAGTGTGTTCAAAGTTCGCCAGCATTCCGTTGGTGCTTATTTATTGCTAATATGTCTGTCCTCTCACTATATGAAAATGACCCCGTTGTGCATCTTTACGAGTGGTTAAAAAAAAACGTTCGAAACGTAATGATTAAAGTACGTGGGCTACGAAACGTGTGTTTTCTTGTTATTTCCTATGCTGGGCAGTTTTTATCGCGCACCTGTCCTCTGGCTTCCCCCTATACGCCTCGCAAGTGGGCTCACTTTTGTCTTCTGCGCATGAGAAAGGAAGTAGCGGTGACGTCGGAACGTCGAGCCCTGATTGGCTGATCGCGACCCCCTATCTCAGCGTCGTCTGCTCCTTTGCAACGTCGTCTGCTCGCAACGTCGTCTGCGACTGTCTTACCTTTCGTTCAACTTTCGGAAGTGCAGGTTTTTACGAGCGAGCTCGACTTCGCCTTTCAGAGAGGGCAGACGAAATAACTCGAGCGGTACGTTGTTTTTGTCTAACAACTAGCAGACGCGCATCAAGGAGAGAAGTCAAAGGACTCACTGGCGAAGTGTCCCGAGGAGCCGAGGTTTGCTTGCTAAGAACCGGGAGTGAGGGTGGCTAGTGTCCGGAAGTTCCCTCCCAAATACCTTTTCCCTCCTTTCGTGTGCGGCGAGACCCCTCGTTCTATAACGGCGTCGGCGGGTTGGCGCAGTTAACGTCGTCTGCTTTACGTCTGATAGCCAAAGCGATGGCTGCTTTACCTTTCCTGCGTCTGTCGGAGATTCACCGTTTTTTCACCGGCGAGAGCCACCGTTACCTCGGGAAACAAGGAGATGACAAGAGGAAGAAATTGACCTCTTAATCTAAAACTGAGGTCAGCGATCAAAGTATAATACGGGACGAGTTCACAAGGGTCGCGCGGGCATATTCCATTCAGCACACCAGCCGGTCGTGGGCAGACGGTCGCCGAGTTGCGGAGTGCCTGCTAGGCCTAACTGCCGTGCTCGCTTGGTCGCGTTCGGTGGAATCTTGGCCGTTGGAGCTTCTCCCGGGTGTTTGTGGATCCAGCGTTCTTGTACGTCGTGGTCTGTTTCAAGTGCTTTTTACTTTTTTTTCTTGCTGCTTGAAGTCGGGACGCGTAAGAAGCGTACGTAGAAAAATAAACGTGGGTCGTCGCGACCGCGACGCTGTCGGCCATGCTGATTTGATCGTAAGAAGTGTGTAAGACAGCTTCGGAGCTGTCGTAGGATTTCGTCGTAACCTGCGCAAAATTTACAAAAATTTCGTTTCTTGAATACGAATTTGTTCTTAAGTTATGTCTTACGCACATTTTTGGCGTAAGATCGGTTTGTGAATCTGGCCCCTGCACTTCCGAAAGTCGCAGGAAAGGTAAGACAGACGCAGACGACGTTGCGAAGGAGCAGACGACGCTCAGATAGGGGGTCGCGATCAGCCAATCAGGGCTCGGCGTTCTGACGTCACCACTACCCCCTGCGCAAGAAGCAGACGAACTTGCCCTCCGCATTTGCAGAGATTTGGAGCGTGCGGGTGATGATTTGAACACAGAACAAGCATCTTCGCACATATTCATGAGCAGAAAGAATAAAGCATTACTTATTTAAAGCAAATCGGACTACATTACCTGACTTTCAACTCATTTTGATCGTCAGCTGCAAGCACAAGCAGTTGCTTACCCAGTGTTACTGCGTAGTTCTTGCCGTCTCTCTTTTGTTTTCCGCAGGTCGTTTGTTAGTTTGGCACATATATCCCCCATGCTGAAAAGCGTCCCGACGCCGTGTTCGCGCTAACAGTGTCCGATGGTGTACATAAATACACGTACGAAGCAGGTTTAACACCGTTTTTCATGCCACGAATTTCAAATAAAAATGCTGTAAATGACCAATCATTTCGTCTGTGTGACTGAGAAATGTTCCAATGTGCCTAGTACGTACAAATTATTAGTGATATTTGCTTTTATCATCGAGCGCAGAGAGAAAATGCACTCGCTTTTTCCCATAGAAATGCATTACCGGAAGTCAATTTCTGACTGCTTGCTGTCTGCTTCAAAATGCAACAGCACACTAGCGCCAGCTAAGCCTCTATCATTTATTGTATTAACTCTATGAGACAAAGTGAAATCTTTCCAATCAGAGCTTGGCGTTTCCATTCGTAGAACGGGAAGCGCACACACCAACTTTCGAAGAGAAACCACCGACACAAGTATTCTAACACTCGGTTGTGGATAATGGTAAATTAATAGTCGTCTTACCTGCGGTATGGGATTCATTGCCATAGTCCATTATTGCCGTATTGAGAAATATGCCGTTAAATGACTTAACCGTACTGGGTTTCTTTTGTCCTTTAATTGGACGTTAGAGTATTGTTGAAATAAAATATTAGGGCAGAGAAAAAACAAAGCGACTCTCAAATGAAAAAAAAAAGAGCAGTCCTGTGTTAATCGAAGGAACAATTACAACGATAGCTGCGACAGGTCATGGCAAAGTCGTTGGACATCGGCGTCGTGTAGCTCAAAACAAAATAGATACTGAAAAAATTGTTCCGAACGTTTCTTTTTTTTTTTTTCTGTTTTCTTCCGGAGCGCGTGAAACCACGTCTCCAGGCACGAGTTCTTGGTGTTGACAGTGCTACTACGGCATTTAGCTATCGGCTGTTCTTCGTTTTTTTCCAGAGAGAGCGTGCGGTGGGCATCGGCTACTGCAGAAAACCCCAGTATAAGGCGGGTTGCTAACTCTTTGGTGTAGGTCTGTGGTAGAGCTTCCGCTTCGCGCGCAGTTCAATTCCCGCCGGCGGCGGGCGTCTGTTTTCAAGTATTTGGCAACATCGACGAAGGACACCCTACACCCTACAACGCCAACTCCAACAACGACAACTACATCGACCCCGAACGTCATTTCCGGCGGTGCGACGAGCCCACAACAGCTCTGGCTGAAAACAGTTTCACACGTATTCATCCATTCATAAATACATCCTATGGCTTGACATGGAAGCCCCCATTTTTTTTGTTGCTTTCTCTCGTTCGCCAAACGATAATGGAGTACAACGGTGTTTCCGATAAGATTGGCGTTCTGAGGGATAACACCACGTGTATTTTGGCATTAGCAAACACCTACAGCCTGTAATCTCACCAGGAGCCTTGGAAGGTATTTGCAGATGAATAAAGGAAATAGGAAAATTGAAATCCGGCGCTATTGGTCCGGACCAGGTAGCAAAATTCTAGAGCGAGCCGTTGCCTGCTTCGAAACTTATTGGGGCTTTTCTTACAATTTCAACGGGAAAATGGGGGCCGCTCTCGGTAGTATGCGCCATTCAGCCCCATGTATTCGTAGACATGGTCAGCCATCATTGTACCACTAAAATTTCAGAAACAAACGCGTAACTTTTGAATAAGGCAACAGCTCATTCTTAAAAGTTTGGCACTTGGTCCGGACGGCTAGCGATCTATATGACGGAAACCGTGAGCGTTGGACGACGCGTAGTTATTTTAGCGAAAAGAACATATACGCCGTAATTTTTTGGGGGGGCAGTAAGTCCCACATTTCGCTACTTCCTAAGTATGACGGAGTGCGACACTTATCCGCAGTCGTTTAATACCGATCGGATATTTCCGACTCACATCCGATGTCCTAATTTGATATTTGCAACAGCTGAGATATTGCCGCGCGCAGGGTCATGGACTTGTAGAAAGTTCTCGTTCACTCTTGCTGCGGACATAACTATCGTTCATCCCTGTTTTTGTTGTTCTAGAAAGTGCTTGTTCATTCTCGCCCCGAGCGCGCTACGCTCGAACCTTCTCCGCCGAATCTTCGAGATACTGACTCACTCTAGATAAGAGGCCGCCTGCGACCTTGTCGAGTCAGTCTCGCCCCAGCGCTCGATTCTGCTGACACGCCGACTTCGACGCCCGCGACGCTCTGCTTTCTTCTGTTTCCTTCTTTATTTTTGGCACAAGTTCGCCACATTAAACGTTTATTTATTTCTGTTTATTTCTTGTTTATTGGTCACGACTCACCACCCGTGACATTCTGGTGGAGGTGCGGGGTACCGCATGCCCGTGCAGCGTTCCCCTCCCAGGACCCGCAGTGCAAGCCCGACTCCAAGCTCGCTGAGAAGACCACTCAGCGCGGAACCTGAAACTCGGACCAGCCGCCGCACCAAGGGAGAGGATCCGGAGTACGGTTTGCTCCTGGATAAACCCAAGCCGAAGAAGACGACGATGGACAACCAGTCGCAGGCCCCCGCCGCTCCTGCCGTCGTCTACCCACCCGTCGCTCCTCGGACACCGGCTCCGTTCCACGGCGAACTCCACGAAGACGTTGAAGATTGGATCGACCAATTCGAACGCGTCGCCCGCCACAATAGCTGGACCAACGAGCAACGGCTGCAAAACGTGTACTTCTCGCTCGAGGGGACTGCCAGAAGCTGATACGAAAATCACGAGTCTTCATTGACATCCTGGGACATTTTAAAGAGCCAGCTGAAGGCGACATTTGTCAACCAGCACCGCCGAGAGAGAGCCGAAGACTTGCTGCGTACCAGGACTCAAGGCCCCAACGAGAGCATCACCGGCTTCGTGGAGGATGTTCTCCGCCTAAGCGCCCGCGCCGATCCTCAGGCCACCGAGGAGAAGAAGCTGCACCACCTGATGAGGGGTGTGAAAAGCGAGATTTTCGGCGGTCTCATCCGGAATCCCCCAACAACAGTCGACGAGTTCAGCACGGAGGCGACAAATATGGAACGGGCCTTGCTAGCCCGCGCCAGACACTACCAACGACACCCTGGCGTAACTACTCTAGCGACATCTGGATCCGACCTGGGCACCACCCTCCCCGACATCCGTGACCTTATCCGTGAAGCCGTCCGGGAGGAGTTGAAGAGGTTGCTACCTGCTGCCACAAGCCTGGATACGCCCTCAGTCGCCGAGATTGTCCGGGAAGAACTTCAGCAGGCGCTGCAGCCAGAAGTTCTCGCCAGCACCGCTCCTGAACCACCGAAGCTGAGCTACGCCGCAGCTACCGGACGACCACCGCCCCCTGCTCACCCGTATACGGCGCCACCTCGACGTGAACCTCTAGCGCCGCAGTATTCACGACGCCATGAAGATCGGGCGTACGTCCGCCCAGAACAAGCTGCTCCACGAAAGACCGACGTGTGGAGGACGGCCGATCGACGCCCGTTGTGCTACCACTGCGGGGAGGCCGACCATATCTACCGTCGTTGTCCCTACCGGCAAATGGGCCTACGTGGGTTCCACCCGAGCGACCCACGCCCGAGGTACGGCGAACGCCCTCACGACATCGAGGAGTACCTCCGACGTTCCCCCTCCCCAGTGTCGTCTCTCCGCCGTGAAGCCCGCTCCCCATCGCCACGACGTTCAGCCTCCCCAGCGCCACGATCCCGCCGAGAGAGCCTGCCTCCCCTGCGTCGTCGGGAAAACTGAGTGCGGCAACGCCTGGAGGTGACGTTGCCGAAAACGACGGAAACCAAACAGCCTCCAAGAACGCCGGAGCGCTCCCACTCTCTCGACGCCCCGTATTGCACCGACGCGCCTGCAACGGTGTCCAACAACCTAAACGTTGTTATCGATGGCCAAAACGCATCGGCACTCGTTGACACCGGGGCAGACTACTCAGTATTGAGTGGGAGGCTCTCTCGCCACCTTCGAAAAGTCACGACGCCGTGGGATGGACCGCAGATACGAACCGCCGGAGGACACCTCATCACGCCTGTCGGAAGGTGCACCGCTCGCGTCTAAATTCACGGCAAGACGTGTCCTGTGAAATTCGTCATTCTTCAAGACTGTTCCAGAGACGTCATTCTCGGCATGGACTTTTTGTGTGAATACGGCGCCGTCATCGACCTTGGAGAAAACAGATTGACGCTGCGGACACCTGTTCCGCCTTCAGAGAAACTCCAAACTGCGTCAGCCGCCGTCCGAGTCGCTGCCGACCACGTGAATCTGCCGCCGCGATCAAGTGTTGTCGTACCTGTCGTGACCGATGCAGCTACCCGTAGCGAAGTTCTTCTGGAAGGTAACCTCCAGTTGCTCCTGGGAAGAGGAATAGGCGTCGCACGAGGAGTAGCTGAACTTCAGGATGGCCGCACTGTGGTCCTCGTGACGAACTTCCGGAATGAAACGCAACACCTCACGAAAGGTGCAGCCGTTGGCCACGTCGAGGATCTCCGAAACTCCGCCGAAATCGCCGCCATTACTGATGAATCCTCGCCACCTCAGCAAGACGGTACGTCGCCAGCGCAACTCGACATCGACCCTAAGCTTCCGGACCCAAAACGACGGCAGCTGATGAACCTCCTCGCCGAATACCGTGACTGCTTTGCGACGTCGTCGAAGGTACGCCAAACAGCCGTTGCGAAGCACCGCATCATTACCGAGGACGACGCCCGCCCTGTGCATCGATCACCGTACAGAGTCTCCGTTAAAGAAAGGGAGGTGATCCAGGAGCAAGTTCAAGAGATGCTGAACGACGACATAATCCAGCCATCAAGCAGTCCGTGGGCCTCTCCAGTCGTACTGGTTAAGAAGAAGGACGGAACGCTTCGGTTCTGCGTGGACTATCGGCAGCTGAACGCGGTGACGAAGAAAGACGTCTACCCACTCCCCCGAATCGACGACACGTTAGACCGGCTGCGCCACTCTCGATACTTCTCATCGATGGACCTGAAGAGCGGCTACTGGCAGATCGAAGTCGACGAACGGGACCGAGAGAAGACAGCTTTCGTCACGCCGGATGGGCTGTACGAGTTCAAGGTGATGCCCTTCGGACTATGTACGGCGCCAGCAACTTTCCAGCGTGTTATGGACACCGTACTGGCAGGACTGAAGTGGCAGAGCTGTCTGGTCTACCTGGATGACGTCGTGGTGTTCTCCAGCGACTTCGACGAGCACTTGCGACGACTCCGAGCTGTTCTTCAAGCCATACGGACCGCTGGACTCACCCTCAAGCCGTCAAAGTGTCGGTTCGCCTATGACGAACTGAAGTTTCTAGGTCACGTGGTTAGCAACGAAGGCGTGCGCCCAGACCCTGAGAAGACTCGCGCCGTCGCGTCATTTCCTGTGCCGACAGACAAAAAGGCCGTGCGAAGATTCCTTGGACTTTGCGCCTACTATCGTCGCTTCGTTCGGGATTTCGCACGGATTTCCGCACCGCTCACAAACCTCACGAAGGACGCCGAGAGGTTCGAATGGGCCGAGGAACAGCAGCAGGCATTCGACGAGCTGAAGCGACGACTCCAGACACCTCCGGTTCTTGGACATTTCGATCAGGATGCGGACACCGAGATTCACACTGACGCAAGTAACGCAGGACTTGGCGCGGTACTAGTTCAAGTACAAGAAGGCACCGAACGAGTCATCGTCTACGCAAGTCGGACACTGTCCAAGGCAGAGAGAAATTATTCCACGACTGAGAAAGAATGCCTTGCGGTCGTCTGGGCAATCATGAAGTTTCGTCCGTACTTGTACGGAAGCCCGTTCCGCGTAGTCACGGACCACCACTCGCTCTGCTGGCTTGCGAGCCTCAAGGACCCGTCAGGACGCCTCGCTCGATGGAGCCTCCGGCTACAAGAGTTGAACATGACTGTGGTTTACAAGTCAGGACACAAGCACAGCGACGCTGACTGCCTGTCCAGGGCCCCTGTCGAAACACCTTCCGGCAGCAGCGACGACGATGATGACGAGTGCTTTCTAGGGGCAGTGAACACCGATGACATGGCACGACGTCAACGAGACGATCCGGAGCTGCGAGCCTTAATCGAGCACCTAGAAGGGCGCGGCGGTACCGTACCCCGTGTTTTCTCACGAGCCGTGCCGACCTTCACCATTCGGCAAGGTGTACTCTACAAAGAGAACTTCGGGAACAACAACTCGCCGTGGCTGCTGGTAATACCGACCGACCTTCGAGGGGAGATCTTTCAAGCATGTCACGACGACCCGACGTCCGGACACCTTGGATACAGCCGGACACTGGCCCGTATTCGTGAAAAGTATTACTGGCCCAAGCTCCCCAAGACCGTCCACCTGTACACACGATCATGCCACGAGTGCCAGCGACGCAAGAAACCTCCGACGAGGCCGGCCGGACTCCTGCAGCCTATTTCTCCTCCAACTGCACCCTTCCAGCAGATTGGAATGGATCTACTTGGTCCTTTTCCGCCTTCGACGTCGGGGAACCGCTGGATCGTCGTCGCCACAGATTATCTCACGCGGTACGCCGAAACGAAAGCTCTTCCTTCGGGGACTGCTGTGGAAGTTGCCAAGTTTTTCATTGAGTCCATCGTCCTCCGGCACGGCGCTCCAGAAGTTCTGATTACAGATCGCGGATCATCGTTCATGGCACAACTGACCCAAGAAATCTTCCGACTCAGTCACACCAGCCATCGTCGTACAACTGCGTACCACCCGCAGACCAACGGGCTGACGGAGCGACTCAACAAGACAATCGCCGATATGATCTCTATGTACGTCGACGTAGAGCACAAGACGTGGGACGAGGTGCTGCCCTACGTCACGTTCGCCTACAATACGGCGGTTCAAGAGACCACTGGATTCACCCCTTTCCAGCTGGTACATGGTCGGAAGGTAACGACCATGCTGGACGCCATGCTGCCCCATGAGCCATCTGACAACGAGAGCGACGACGCCCAGGCGGTTGCTCAACGCGCCGAAGAAGTTCGCCAGCTCGCCCGACTCCAAATTCAAGACCAGCAACGCGTCGACGCCGGCCGCTACAACCTTCGTCGCAGGGACGTCCACTTCCAGCCCGGAGGTAGGGTGTGGGTATGGACGCCCATCCGTCGCCGCGGCCTCAGTGAGAAATTGCTGAAACGATACTTTGGACCCTACAAAGTGCTTCGTCGCCTCGGTGATCTTAACTACGAAGTCCTCCCCGACGGAACGCGCCCATCTGCAAGACGTCAGCCGCGACCCGAGGTGGTGCACGTCGTCCGGCTGAAGCCGTATTACGAACGATAGAACTTTCCACTCTCGTCGACGGGTGAACTGTGAACTGCGGCTCGCGATTCTGCTGCCTTTTTTGTTTTGGATTTGTTTTTGTTTGTTGTTTTTCGTTTTGTGCTGCATCGGGACGATGCACTTTTTAAAGGGGGGGATAATGCCGCGCGCAGGGTCACGGACTTGTAGAAAGTTCTCGTTCACTCTTGCTGCGGACATAACTATCGTTCATCCCTGTTTTTGTTGTTCTAGAAAGTGCTTGTTCATTCTCGCCCCGAGCGCGCTACGCTCGAACCTTCTCCGCCGAATCTTCGAGATACTGACTCACTCTAGATAAGAGGCCGCCCGCGACCTTGTCGAGTCAGTCTCGCCCCAGCGCTCGATTCTGCTGAAACGCCGACTTCGACGCCCGCGACGCTCTGCTTTCTTCTGTTTCCTTCTTTATTTTTGGCACAAGTTCGCCACATTAAACGTTTATTTATTTCTGTTTATTTCTTGTTTATTGGTCACGACTCACCACCCGTGACAATATTTCGACTAGTCGAAAGGCCAGTTGCCCACAGGCGCACGATCGCTTCCTAGAAATGAACGCCGTGGCTATACGGTGAGTAACTGAAGGAGAGGTGGAAATCAGAGCGTGGAAGGTCAGAGCGCCGCGCTTCGATTGGAGTTATAAGTGGGTACACGTAACGAGTGGCAGCCGTTGTTTCTATCCAGTGCTCCAACGAGTTGTAACTCAAATTCTGGCGTCCGGCGTTCGAACACGAGACACTGCCCAAGAAGCAAACGAGAGGCTCTTGTTCGCTCTGATTGGAGGGAGACAATGGGTGAAGACGAAGAGCGCTAGCCTTTACGTCTACCCGTTAATGCTTCTAATCAGAGCTCGGAACTCTGACGGCCCCACGCGCTTGCATTGTTTGCTCTATTAGTGAAGAATGTGGTATATATAAGAACTTTTTGGGTCCAATAAACGCGTATGATCATATGAGATCACATAAGAGCATACAAGAACATTTTGGGTACATATGAGGACGATATAAGATTATGTAAGAAGTAGTAAGGAACTCACAAGAACTTTCTTATAACTTGTCGTATAATCTTATCTTGTTTTTATATGTTCTTATAATGTTTCTGTGTGCTTTTATATGATCTTATTTGATCATATGCGTTTATTGGACCAAGAAATTTCTTTTACATATAAGATTTTTCACTAGGGCCTCCTTCAGATTTTCATCATATCGTCAAATAAAAAAAAAAAAGATGAGATTCATTGTATCGAATTATCATTGCACCGACAGGTTTACGCCACAAACATGAGCGTATATTTTAAATTCTTTTTCTCTTTTTCTCCTTCTAGCGTCGTAGAGTTTCTCGTTTACGTGTATTCTATAAAATATATATTTTTTTATAATTCCATCTTACCCGGTCAAGGGGCAACTCTACCATTTTACACCTCATGCCGTGTTTATGATCAGCAGATGGTTGGCGTCCCAAACACACGACATGCTATTAATGTTTTCAACATCGCACAGCCCCAAAATAATCCCCCCCCGCCCCCTTTAAAACGATTGCTACCATTACTGACTTTAACGTGGTCCGAAATCCCCACGAGCCATTTTGGTTTGCAATGATTTCAGAAGCCACACACTACGACTCCGCAAGCTACGCCGGGTACGCGGCTTGTTTTGCAGAACGGGTAGAGGCATGCAATGAGTGCCACTGATTGCGCTCTATGCATTCTTTGTTTCGATTTAACGAGCTGAAGAAGCGTAACATTTCTTGTCCTATAACGCCTCCTATAAAATTTTTAATTAAAATTTTACGGCACGGCTACATTGTATTGACCCTAGGCGTCTATTCTCGAACTACATTATGTCACCGGAAATAAAAATATACAACTTTAAATGAAACCATTTAAAGTTGTCTCTCCTTCTTGTCCGTGTGTCTTTCGCGCTGTTTTTCAAATGAATTCTTACCAACTCGCCCAACTTTCTATTCTTGTAAACCATTTAGCTAATTAGCTGGCGAATCATTCATTTCGGCTCTTTTCTAGTGGTCGACGTGGTCACAATCTTGACCTTAAAAAAACCCCAACGTAAATTCAACGTTAAGTTCAACGTTATCGTTATTCATTTTCAGCTTGCTTGCACCTTTGCATTAATTGCATTATCATCATAAACGTGAGCTACCCTTCTTAAATTCTGGACAATAAATAAAAAAAGGCCTCTATGTATTTGGGCAACCTTACTCTTAGATTTTTTAAGATAGCACGAGCATAGCTTCTATGCTCACTTTGGGAAGCAACAAACATGCGTGTGCTGGGCTGTGGAGATCCCACGCTAGAGTGCAGATTTTCAAATTTTGAAATGAGCTCTTGTATTTAACATATGCACGTGCTGCTAGGTTCTCGCAACCACGCACGCGTAGAGAAACCAACACGTGCTCATGGGCGCGAACAAACCCAGACCGCGTCAACCGTTGCAGACTGCCGCGAACAAGTGCTGCCACTCAGCGAAGCAACAATAAACTAGTGAGCGTTTTGGATGAAGGATAATAGATGGCGCTACCATCTTCGCTCCTTGTGAGACCATCGTTCATGCCTCGTTTTCTTGCGGAAGCTGTATTTCAGCCCGTGTTGAGAACCTACCGAACCGCGACGACCTTGTCCTGTTGGTCCTTCTTCTAAAGTATAACCTCCGTTCAAATTTGATTTATAGAGAGGTCCGAGTCCGAGCTTTATTAACGCTAAACACGGAACGCAGCCCTTTGACTTGGGCTAAAAAGCGTACCTCGTTCTCGATTCATAATCGTTCTTTACGCCCGTTCATGACCGGTAGCGCTCTCCCTTACCTGAGAGGAGAGAGAAAAAAATCTTCGGAATTTCCACTTAACCCTTAGCGAGTCGCCGCTTCTAACGACCGATTTGAACAAAGCAAAAACAACCCAATTGAAAACATAAATTAAACAAAGGTGTTCAGAGATGCGTTCCGATCGTTTAATAAGTGACCGGCAGAGGAGTACCGGACGTCGGAGGAGGGGGGTGGAGGTAGTCTGAGGGAGGATGCAATTAATATCCCCTCGATTCCGCCAGCTCTCCCGTTACCCACTGGGGAAAGAGGGAGGGAACATGGTCGCTTTCGTGTCCTTAATTACAAGCAGGCGAATACCGTTCCATTAAAGCTCTGACCCATCGGGAGCCGCCGGGCAAGCCGATGAAATTTCGAGGCTCTCTAATGACTCGCCTTTTAGCTGAATTCCTCGCTTAAACCCGTTCTTTCGAAGGGAAAGGAGAGAAAGATAGAAAGAGATAGAAAAAGAGAGTGAGGAAAATGGGTAAGGGGATTGCGAGAAAGAAAAAAAGGAAAGAAAAAAATCTGAAATCTCGCATTGGGAGACAAGTGATACAGAGCGCGACACACTTTGCACGAACAGGCAACACCGCAAGTTTTTTGTGCGGCTTGCGCTTGGAAATAAACTTGTACAAAAATGAGTAAAGAGGGTAACGCAGATGTCGAAAGCAAGCGCGTAATACTCTAGCATTAGCAGGAGGCGTGTTCCCACTATATTTAGCGGGAAATTTTGAATTGTTGCATATTTGGGCACCAATTAAAGTTTCCTAGGAGTAACTCTACGGTGTAACGCAAACCTCTAACACACTAAGCTAGGCGGGATCCGTTTCCTTCCCAAATGTAGTGGGAAATCGAATTGGTGTATAAGTATGCACTAATTCTGGTTTCCTCGGAGTAATGCGATGATGTAACGTAGACGAGCAACACGCTAAACAAACTAAACGAGAAGTGTTTTCCCAGTAAATTAAGTAGATACATTTTAATTAGGGCATACTCATACGCGAATTTAAGATTTAATGATACAATTTAGTGAGGGAGTTAATTGGGTGCGCGATTCTGGGGGGGCTTTGCTCGGATCCCTTGAAGGTTCTTTGTAGTGAACATTGCTTTCGGGTTGCTTTTGGATCCCGTTTTGGCTCTTCGTAAGGAGCTCTATTTAGAGACCTTTTCAGATTCCTTCTGCGACACTTTTGAAAGGAGTCTATGTTGACGTTCGTTTCATACCCTTTTGCGTTTCTTTCTAGTAAACCATATTTTGGCTTTTTGCTTTGAATTTTTTTTTGCAGTTCTTTCAAGTAAACCCTGTTTTGGCATTTTTTATTTCTTCAAATATTTGTGTTTTTTTTTCGAACCTTAGTTTGGACTCTACGTTTAGACTGAAAGACTTTAGAATAATGCGTTCTTGGATATTTAGATACTCTCTTGCTTCTTTTCAGGGAACCCTATTTCTCTATTTTTTAACCTTTTTCTTTTTTGGTGGGAGGGGGGGTTTATTTCTTAAAGTTATTTCAAGCATTGGCTTTAACTTCTTTTTGAATTACTTTTCACTTGTATTAAGTTAATGCTATTTTGGAATTTTTGTGCATTCTAATAATGTTTTCCCTCCGAGAGCAATGATATAACCTGTCCAACCTCTGGCCAAGTGCAAAACACTGAGACCTCGAAGCTCATCGGTAAAGAGAAAACAACAACAACAACATGAATCTGACGATACATGTTTCGGTTATTTAACACAATTTATTAGGGCTGGGAAAAAAGTTTTGGACAATGAAAAATGCAAAAAACGTTTTAAGGATTTATCCCTTTACACAAGACATGCGGCAAATTGACACGTAACTACTATTAAAACATAAATGAAAAAAAAAAATAAAAAAACACGCAGATTTTATGATTTCCACTGGAATCTAGCAAAATGGACAATTGGGCGAGTTGGTAAGAGTTCATAATTACTTACAGCGCGACTGGGACAAGGACAGACAGAGGAGAAACACAGAAACACAGGGCAAGCGCTGAACTAGCAACTGATTCTATTGAAAAGAAAAGACATGTGATGCTGCTGCTGCTCGTGCAGGCATGCCCCTCCGTGGCCCTGGCGCTTCTTCTTTCACTCAATGCGAAACCGGCCAAGTTATCCGAGATCCAAAAAGCCGATCTCGCTCTTCATCAAAGTCACTGTGGGCTGGCTCACACACAGGGATCCGGTTTTTGTTATGTGGTACGTCTCCATCATTTCTCGGGGTAGTTTGTGGTTGTGTCGGAACATCACTGTAGTCTTGTTGAACAGGGGTTGGCATCCGCAATCCCGGCAATGCATCGCGAGATGCGTGTGAGCGGTTCCTTTCATAGAACTGTGGTGTTCTCGTAGTCTTATGTTGAGGCAACGCCCAGTCTGTCCTATGTAGGCACGCCCGCAGGAAAACGGAATCTTGTAGACCCCGCTTTCTATGCAGGCGACAAACTGCATTCCGTGTTTGATGCTGCAGCCGCTGTGAGACTTGGGATCGTTTTTTTTTTCGCGCGTTTGTTGACTGCGGAGCACACAGAGCTGAGCTTGTGGCGGGCGGAAAAAACAACATTCACGTTGTATCTTGAGGCGACTTTCTTGAGTCCGTGGGAAAGGCGGTGGATGTACGGTATGACTGAGGTTTTCTTTTTCTCTTTCTGCTCGAGGTCACGTTGCTCGATCGCGGTATCTGTTATAAGGTGTTTCACGATTTTTTCGCAAGCTGAAGAAATTCCACTGGAATGTTTCCTCCATGTGAGCAAGAAATGCCCAATGAACTTCATAGTGTTCTCGATCCCCGCAAGCTGGCATTAGTCGAACACAGTGCACCACCGGGTGCGTGTTCACGGCTTGTGTCGCCGTGACGACGCCACCTACGATCCCGACAGCATGAAAAAAAAAGTGATACGTAAGTGTTCGGATGCAGGTGGATCAGAGGTTTCAGAATCTAGACATCTTGAAGGTGCAAAATGAAATTACACGTTTTACATAGTTTCCAACTTCTTTGAATAGATCAATTGCGACACAATGAGCCCAAACGTGTTTTTTCATGCAATGTACTATTAGAAGTAAGAAGCAATTGCTAAACTTTTTTCGTATTTAATTTTTTTGTTAGATGCATTTTTACATGGATTTTTGATGTCGTAGATAAAATTATGATGTCTTAGATAAAATTTTTCACAAAGGACGCTACATTCATTCACCATTCCGGGAATTCCTCAATAATGGCGCGCACACCAGATTCGCTCATGATGAGCTCCTTCCTTGCCTATAGTATCCACTTCACACAACAGTTAATCAGCCACAGCTTGAGTGGTTCTTTGCATGCCTCCTCTTTCAAGAATGCGACGTGGTCGCGAATGCTGTCGTCGTTCTTACACTGTAAAATTGAATGGTGCCCTGAAACAACACAAGATGAGGTGCACTGAAAGGTCACAAAGAAATGTGTGCGGGAGTAAAAGTATGCATCGGCATAGCACCCGATTTTTTCGGAAGGAGAATATTTTGTACTAACTGTGGGTGTTTTGCGAGAATTATTATTTCCTCTAAGAAATATTTGCTCCTAGTATTCGCTTTGCTGATATCCATTTGCTCGAGAGATTCGGTTTTCGAGAATTTGCCACTTCGGCAGATCCTGGGAATTACGGTTTTGTCAAATTGCAACTTTCTTCAGACATCAATATAATGAAGTATTATAGAAAAATGCAAAATATATTTTAAAACAAAGAAAGGAAACGCACAACTAAACGCTCGCCTCCCTTTCTGTTTTTACCGATACATTAATCAATTTTGGGCCACCTCCAACGATGATGTACTTGTACAGCAGTACTTAGCAAACGTTGTTAATGTGAACGTAAAAATATTTACATTGGAATGCTGAATACGCTGATTTGAGTTCATACAGCGATAATCATGCGCAGGTATCTTCAACAGTTTACGGCTTTACGTTCAGCGATATGGTGTTAGTTAACTCAACGAAGCTCAGCTGGTTGGGAGGAAAGAAGGAAGGTAATTTCTTCCGAGTCCTCAAAACCCAGACACAGAGGGTTGGCTAGTGGTGGAGCGAAATCAGAAACTCGGATGGTATAAAAGTGTCGTTTCATCTAATAAAATCAGTTGTTAGTAGCGCACTGTGCTGTCTTTTTCTCGTCTCTTTGTCCTTGTCCTTTGAGCGCTAAAATGTATTCCAAGTTCCAAAACCAACTAGCCCAACAATCTACTCTACTGAGAGAGGAGAATCATTTTTTTCCTTCCTTTCCTGCTTCGTACCGCACTGCATTCTCTCGTAAAATGCTTGCACCTGGCAAAACAAAAATATCATGGTCTCACATTTGGTTCTACGAACCTGCAAGAGATTAGGAGACAGCGTGGTTTGCTCATGTGTATCTGCGCAAGTTTCAAGGTTGCAATATTACTCGCAATAATTTTGCATTTTGCTGTGTACAATCAAAGATATAGTGGTTTGGCTGCCATAATTTGTCAAGAAACTGTTTGTGTCTTGTTCTAGTATCATATCTGGACTAAACGTCCGCCACGATCAAGGTAGCGACTGCCCGTTTGAAGGGGTGAAGTCTGTTTGACGCGGAGGGGCTACAGAGTTACCAATGTTATTAATAAAAAGTTGCGGCCATGGGTTTTGAGTATGCCTTTACTCATGTGGCGAGTTGCATCCATGAAAGCGGAATATACGTGCTTGCCCGCAGAGATAAAGAACGGAACAAATACATCACAAAGACTGCACAATATGATTGAGAATCACGCTAGCACAATGTTTTTGTACTTAATACGTGTGTGAATTATTTTCCAGGGATTGGTCGCTTTACCAACTACGTTTGAGATGCCGTGGAAAACTTATAGAACGTTGCTTTTTATACTGGTGCATGCATAATCGAAGCAAGGATAAAAAGTTGAGTGACGGCTTGATGGAGCTGATTGCTCCTTTGTAGTGCCATATAGCACATATATAACCAAACTCTGCAGAGCAATACGCGTAGAAACTCAGCAGAGGTTCGATTCTGCTGGGCCGTAATGTGAGGTTATTACACAAGAAATTGCAATTAATTTGGCGCAACATATGTGGTATATACGTTTTCGAATGGAAAGCTTAAGATCTGTGGCAAAACTTTATTACAAAAAAATGCACATCCTGCGAGAATAGCGATATAATCGAATTCGGGTTTTACATAACTAGTCGACAATGATGATGCGTTAGGGCCATTCAAGCAGACGGGAGGGGCACTGATTTCGCAAAACAGATTATAGGCAAGAATCCTACCTTACTCGCGTGCTGTTTGCAGCTTGCTGTTCAGTTTGGCAGTCAGTGGACTTGCATGCAAGCGCAGCGCATCGCAATGAATGAGTCTGTATTCACTTGTTTTGAATGGACAGGATCGCGATATAAATGATTTGCGATCGTATCTTAGAAAAATATACTTTTGGATATTTCCACATGGGTAGCCGAGCTTGCGCGTGAGTGGCCGAATGGTTACCATGCTTGGCTTTCGCGCGGACGATTCAGGTTCAGTGCGAGTGTGCGGAATGTTATTTTGTATATTCTTTCAGCTTGGCGGTTCTCGTAAGTTCGAGAACCTTCTCGTTTGATCGAGTTACGAATGTGTTACGCGCCGGACGTTCTATGCCGAATCTCCCAGAAACCCACGCCGGTACAAAATGTGCCCCGCGTGGCGCGCCGCAGTCAGTCTGGCTTCCGCGTTCGACCCCGCTGTTTCGCCGCCATCGACGCCTGCGAAGCTATCCTTTTACTGTTTTGTTTTGGGCACAAGTTCGCCCCCATTAAACGTTTACTTTCTCAAGTTAATGTACCGCCTAATTATTTGTCACTCGTGAGAATAGCTCTATCTCTGTACCGGGATATATCTGAGAAATGTATTTGTAGCTTAGTAGTCAAATACATTTACAATCTAGCGATTGTATCGCAACATTCTTCCAAACTTAGGTACTTCCTTACATTTGTCAGAAACAAACATATTTTAAGATAAACCAAAAGTCATATAGTTTTGTGAGCCCTTCGGATAACCCCCTCGACAAAAAATAAGCCTAACTAAGAAGAAAAGAAAAAAAACTATTAAGGTGGTTTGAAGGAAGGTTAGTTTAATATGCAAATAGAGCTCTTCCCATGAAGTCCTCCACTCTTTCCACCTTTCCAGAGTTACGCTAGAAAGAAAGCGAGGGGAAAATGAAAACCGCCTATTATGGACAGTAAAGTAGAGAACGTTTAAAAGCAGCTTCTCTTCTTATGTTGCAACTCAAAAAAGTCCCCCCCCCCCCTTCCCCCGACCCGTTTCGCCTTATCTTTCCAACCTGGGTTACTTAAATACACTTCACAGGACAAATATAAGACGCACCCTCACAGCAAAGCAGAGGGTTGCCATGTCGGGTTTGTTTTCAGGGTTGCCAGCTTGAGCTATAAATACCCCAATCGGGCAAATTATTTTTGTAGTTAAAAAAAACTAGTGGTTGGCTATTTGGCTATTACTGGGCTATTTGCCACCTGAGATATAAGCAAGTTCAAAGCACTTGTTTTTTAAGTTTTAAACATTGTATTTTTGGTCCAGGTTGGAAACAAGGATGAATTTAAGAGAGTAGGAAAAGAGAGTGTCCAAACGGCAAGCCTAAAAATAGAAGTGGTCCTCAATTAAGTTGGTTGCGGAGACGCAATCGATCTTATCTGAAATACCACCGTGTGAAGTTTTTTTTTTTTTTTTTTTTTTTAATATCGATTTTCAATACCGCAGTGGTGTACCCTTGCTCGCCATTGGTTACGCAATCTAGTAATGTTTGTTATTTTTTGTATTCTATTGCAAATACGTATTATGCTATCAGTGTTTCATATAATTGCTTAAAATACCTTGAGTAAGTATCTATGTTTTGAACTACTGGGGCTATTTTTATAGCCCAACCTTTGGTTATTTGAGGGCTATTTATCGCACAAGTTTGACGGGTTAATTTGCGAGTACCTGAACCCTACCAAGCAGGGTTCACTGCGAGCAGATCCCTTTTTCAAGCATGATAATCAGTCGCTGGCCTGCAGAACCTATGTACGTCACTGGGGGCAATAATGCTATCCTTCACAGCATTCGGAATGGCAGTTGTGGATCGAATAGATGAGGAGTTAGAGGTGAGGGGAGATGAACAAATTAATACAAGGGAGGTACACAAACACTACCCTTTGCATTCGTTACGAACTGCGTCAAACGCGCACCGCGATTTGGGGAGATGTGTTATTGTATGTATTTGTATCTTTATTCCAGGATACTTCTTTTGCCGTTGTCCCAAAAATAGCTCGATAATTATCCCGTTACATGAGACACAAATGTGTATCAGTATTCGCATTTTCGCTTTATAATACGTGCATTTCAGTATTTGTATTCCAGAATACTTCTCAGAGTATTTCTGCCCAGCCATGGTCGCCAATAACTCACTGCGTGATACGTCAACTCGCGACTGATCTGGAATATTTTCTAGAATTTCAGATTGATACACCCAGAAGCATTTCAACTCGTGTAGCCACGAGCGCTTGTTTTTCACAAGTTGGTCACAAGCGCATGACCGAAGCATAAGAATGCTATGAAAAGACGGTGAGTGTGCAGGCGAGCTGGTGATTGAGAGAGGAGAGAGAGAGAGAGAGAAAGACAGAAAGAGTCTAAATGTTTTATTTACACCCAAATAGATGTCCTAGGTATTGTCTCACCCCTCGTCGCCCAGCGCGTCTTTGACATGCTGAACCAAGAGCGGCCAGAGGGTTTCCTCGGTCCCGGCAGGGGGTTGGCCCTCCCTTCCCAGCTCCCGGGCTTGCAGTGATGCTCGAGTTCTGGCTGCTACCTTGCGGCAGTCCCAAAGTTGATGGGCATTACTGGGGTACTGGTTGCAGGTACTGCACCGTGGAGTGCCTTCTGCGCCGCTAATATATTGCTTGAGATGTTCTGTCATTAGCGTTGTATTCTGCGTCCTGCGCGCTATACTGAAGTCTTCTCTGTTTATTACGTAAAAAGGGCTGTTTAGTGAAGTTTTGCTTTTTTTCAGCTCTTTGAGTGTCTTGGTTCTTTGTTGGTGCATAAAGGTCCTATGAATGTAGGGGTCATTGGATTGGCGCTTGAGGATGGGGTTGCCCGAATAGGGGTTTCCGAGGACGACTCTGTGGGTGAGCTCATTCCCCTCTATGGCCTGAAGCCCCGGTATTTACTCAATGGTTACTTTTGTGTTGGGATGGTTTCTCATTGCGTCTGTTAGCATAACCATAAAGTAAAAGGGCAGGGTTTTGTCTCTGAAGTTGCGCACGGCTCCTTGGCTGTATTTTCCAGTTGTCATGTCCACCTCGGGCGCGTGGTCTCTGTTGGCCTCTGCTATGGCTAGGGTTTCTAGACTGGTGGCGGACGGTACATCTTGGTAAGTGCATATTGTTTCCATTTCTAGAACCAGTATGGCGGTCGTATCTGTCTTGTTTTCGGGGTCGTAGCTGGCATTCGTGTAGTAGAGAGTTCTGGGTTCCTTTGAGAATTCGCTGTCTGATTTGGGTTCTTCGTTCTCGTTCTTTGTTGGGATTCATATTCTTGCAAATGGGCTTGATGTTTACTCGGGGAATGCGGTCCCATGGTGGTGCCGGGTCTGGCATGGTTGTTAGGTCTTAGGTTTCGTAGCCTAGTTTTCGTCAGATTTTTGGGACACTGCGCTACTTTGTGCAAGTCCGCTTTGGTCTAGTTGGAAACCCCGGATTCGTATGGATTGGAGTCTTGTTATCGCGTGACAGTCTAATTTTAGGGTGACTAGGTTTCTGGTTTTGTCAGATGGTTTGGTCTTACTGTCCGGTATTACGATGTACTCGGAATGGTCCGGCGGACACCCCAGTTCGATGGTCTTGGCGTTTGCTTGAATGGTGTCGAGTCCCTCCTGTATTGACTTCTCTTGGTGTGCTGGGGAGTCCCTGTCTCACCAGATGATTATGTCGTCTGCGTAGACTGCAGACTTTAGGGCTGATGTCCTCTCGAGTTGAGGCGGTAGGTCTTTGAGGGCCAGGATGAATAGGGTCGGCGAAAGGATTACCCCTTGCGAGACCCCGGCCCGTAGATTTTGTTTTAGGCTGATGTATGACCCATCTGGATTGCATTGGTACGGTTCGAGAGGAAGTCTTTGATGTAGTTGAACATCCTCTCGCCTGGTTTTGTTAGTGCTAGCCTGTCGAATATGGCGGAGTAGGCTACGTTGTCGAATGCTTTCTGGATGTCATCTACGGCCACCACCCTTGTTTGCGGTGTACCCTTTTAGTCAGAGGCTTCTCGGAGTTTTAACACAGTGTCTTCTGCTGATTCGCGTCTTCTGAAATCCGTCATTGTGTGGTGTAGTGCTCCTTAGTTTTTGAGATACCACTCAACTCTTTGAAGTACCATCATTTCAACAAGCTTTCCTACGTATGACGTTAGAAAGATTGGTCTCGACTTGATGATATTGTCGGATGGTTTGCTCGGTTTGGGTTTGCGTATGATAAGCTCTGGGTTTTGTCGGTGAGCTTCACTTGCGGGAACCAGGGTGCCTGATGCGTATTACTTTCTGTTTCGCGGTCGGGCCGACTCGGCAAGTGCGGGTATGCTAGGCCTCGGAGTTGGTAGAACCAATTTGAGAGTGTTGTGCGGTAATTTTGGTTGCTGCTCGGTGCGGTTTGGTGTGGTGATTCGGTATTCTCATGGTGAGGTGTTGGGGCCTTCACATGTCCATGCGAAGTCTTGGGTATGATAAGGTTCTTTCCAATTTAGCGGTAAGGAACCCGTTTTTCAGGCTCTGTTAATATGCTTTAGTATGCCTTAAGGTAGTTATTCGGGAAGTTCCTTAAAATGCGGCAGGTTATTCCATCCGTTCCCGGTGAAGTGCTTCTTTTGATGTTTTGTAAAGCCGACATGATCTTGTTCATGCCGAAAGTACTATTGATTTGATCTTCCTGGTTCTCTTGCTCTTCGGGGGTTACTCAAGGAGGTAGTCTGTTCCTTGTCTGTCCGGGCAAAAATGATTTATGATGTCTTCAGCCAGGTTATATGGGTTTTCGTGAAGTTAAATTTCAAACTTTTTTAGTTTGTGTTTGGGTTTGGCTTGTCCCAACAAGGACCAGCGAATTTTCTATACCCTGAAGTGTGTAGGAGTCCATTGATATCGTCGCACACCTTTGGCCAGTGCTCGTCGGCTATCTTGTATGAGGAATATTGTGCCTCCTGAGCAATTATGCTAATTCGCTTCTTTAGGTTTTTGTTGGTTTTGTTCTTCTTCCATCTTTTAATTATTTTCCTCCTCTTGTGCCATAGTTCGAGTAGGTGGCTGCCTATGTGTGGGGCTTCTTTGGTTTCGAAAATACGATTTGTGTGCTTCCCACATGCCATTGTAATTTATTCACTCCCCGTGGAGGGGTACCGTGAGGCTCCTTTCTCCTCTAAGTCTTTCCAGAGATTTTCCCATTTGGCTACACCCATCCATGGTCCTACTCGGTGCTCATTCTTTCGTTTCTTTTTGCTTGTGATGGTGCGCTATTAGTATATAGGGATGGCTGCCAGAATCTTGACTGTGTTTCCCCCACCTTGTTTGGCTGGGGCCGATGTGCTGCGTGAGGTCTGAATTCGTGTTTTTCTACACTATTCCCGGTTCGTGTCGGGGTGCTGATGTCATTTCAGAGGGTTAGGTTGTTGTTCCCGTGGCCGTTTCTAACCTCCTGCCATTGAAGGCGTCTCTAGGGTAGCCTCACGCGGTATGGCGGCCGTCAAAATCGCCTCCTATAATCCCGTTAACCTTGTGCTTGTCTTTAAAGCCTTTGATTCAGATCGTCTTGGTGAAATGATTCCCAGGGGTACGCTAGGTGTTGATCACCACCAATCTGGTGTACCCCCCGTTGGGTTGGAATTCTATAGCTACCATGTCTTTTTATCCGTATTGCATTAACCTGCTTTCTAGTTGTATTGTGGGTATACCGTTTGCCATATATGTTAAAGTCATATTGGGGTTTAGAGTTTCATCCTCGTTTTTACTTTTACATGACTGTTTTTGCTTGCCCGTAAAGCTAGGTCTTGTCGGTGCGCTTCGCTTGCGGCGACCTAGCTGGGTGCATGATGCGTATTCCTTTATTTTCCGTGGTCGGGTCGACTCGGTATGTGCGGGTACTCTTCGTCTCTGAGCAGATGGAACCGATTTGCGACAGTTGTGCGACGATTCAGGTTGAAGCCCGGTACGGTTTGTTGTGGGAGTTCGGTTTAACCATGGTGAGGTGCTGGGGCCTTCTAATCTTTATGCAATGATTATGGTCCTGGTCTCCTTTCGGCTTTGCCGCGCACCGAGCCCGCAGGGGGGTGTCCTTCTCCGTAATTTTGGCAATAAGGAGTGCCTTGATGATCCTCTGTGAGGTACGAGTTCACTGAGAATTCTCGGCTACACTGCAGGTGTCGTTGCAGTTCTTGGGGATAACCTCTGCCTTGTGTGCGATTCTCTGGTGTCAGAGGTAAAAGAGGTTTCTAGGCCAGTAGGGATGGATTCTCGTGATAACTCTGTCCATTTTTATGTACCTTGGTCTGTAAAGCTCTGCAAAAGTGATAATCGCTGAGTTACTTCTTCCCATTCTGTGTGCTGAGAGTATAGTGCCGTCGTGATTCTGGATGCTGTTCTTTAAGCTCTCTTCGTTCAGGCTGTCCAGGCCATGAACAATCCTTCTGACCTGGTCTCTGCCCATGGCGAGGTAGGTCGATGAGGGTTTGTTGACGTCGATTCCGACGTAGCGCAAGCTTAGTTGTTTATCCCTCGCCTAGGGGTGGTAGGTGTCGGCTCCTACAAGGTTCGGGCTTCTTCTTACTTTGACAAAGGTCTCCAGTCTCTCAGATGATGTCAGCTGAGCAGCGTGCATGATAGCATGTCCGATCTTCTGATGTGAAGCATCTTTGAAGTTGAGGCCGTCTGTGATCTTGATCACGACGGTGTCGTCCTGTCGGCTCTTAAAGTGATGCGGCCGCACGGTGATTCAGGGGTTTAGATTGTCGTCGTCGCTTTCCGTGTGGGGCTTCTGCGGTTCCGCATGGACCGGATCCACTTTGGCTTGCGGTTGAATTGTTTTAATGTTCATGTTTTAGAGAATTTTAGGTTCAGAACGAAGAAATGGCGAAAATACCGTTCTGAAAATTCGTAGTGTTTCTTCAGAGTCGACTGTGCCTCCGCCGTCCAGACAGCGCAGCCCTAGCGATAGTAAATTATGATGTTTAAAACCTGAGAGTGTGGTATCGGGTTTTGAAGTACAGTGAATAGCTATCTAATAACTTAATATCCCTGCCAAAAAAGAAAAACTGGGCGCCATTGCTTGTGTGATATCATTGTATTCTTAAAATATTCTAAGTCATAAATACTTAGAGGACACCTAAGCTTCGCCTTTAAGAGTGGAAAGCGATAGCGTTATCGGGCCCCCCTCGCATCGCCTTCTCATTCGCCGTGCAAGCGTGCCTTGCTTGGCCTAGTCGGTAGCGTGTCTGGCTCGGAACCGAAGGGTCGTGGGTTTGAATCCCGCCTCCACCTAAAATTCTTCGCATTATGTATTTGAGGTGAACGAATTACTTTATAAAGTAAGATCGGTGTCTTTTTAGGGTGGGTATTGCTCTTAGTTCGGGTGGTGCCTAGGGCATGATGAGCCGTAGTATTTCAGTGATTGGGATGGGTGTGCTCTTAGTTCAGGTGGTGCCTAGGGCAGGGTGTTGTTTGGAATGAGATTACGTCATACCATTGCCTTTTTTGTATCTCGCACACTTCCCCTCAACACCACACTTATACAAAGCCTTTCCGCTGAATTTTCCGTGTGACCAAAAGAGCGGAAGCGTACTTTCCTGCAAATTTACAGTCTTCCTCGTTCAGGGTGCACTTTCTACACCACCTGTGTCTGCTCCTCTCTTTCTTGCCCTGCCCATCCCTCTTTGTACTGCTAGTTTCTCACACCACATGCATCTTATGTTCCTCCCATGACTGCGTTCTGAGTCCGTAGCTCAATCAGCAGAGCACTCGGCTTCGACGGCTGTGATTAGAGTTCGATCCAAGCACCGTTTGCCGTTCTTTTTTTTTTTTTTTTTCTTTTCAAGATTGCTTAGCGGTGAAGGACTGGCAGATCTTCACATTTCTTGCTTTCGCAGCTCCTGAGGCTGTTTGGCCCTATAGTTCTTTTTTTTTAAATTTCGTGTCGGACCCTATATTGAACATTGACGTAGCTGAGTTTGGCCAAAATAGCAAATTACTTTATTTGCCAATTGAAAGGCGCTAGAATTTAATGGGTTCGTGCCGATAGTTCTACTATTCTCTTAGCTCTACTTTTTTATTGTAGTTATTCTAAGACTATTCATTTTAGTTTTTGCCGCCCAACCCAACTAGCGGGCAACCGGTCACACAAGAAACTGTATATAAAGCTACCGCTTTAAAAACACACAGCTTTAAGTATGTCAGATTGTTGCGATTCTCTGCTCAGCAAGCTGAACATATATGGGGAGCAAGCATTCAACAACGCGCCTTCGGCGGATCGGAACACTAAGAGGAGCAGGTCAATCGAGGAAGCAACACAGATCTTGCACGTGGAACGCATGCACTCTTAGAAAAAAAGAAACAAAAAGGAGGTAACAGTCCACCTTTACCACCTTCCTCCCGGCCAGGGGAGAAACGCTCCGCTTGTTACCTCCTCAGGCGCAGCACACACTAAAGATGCGTTGCTAGAAGGTGAACTTCGCCGCGAAGGGGCAGCAACGAGGTAAATGTTACCTCCCAGAGGGCGCACCTGTTTGGGCGCTGCCAGAGCCTGGGCGCTGCGATTGGGCGTGGAAAGGTGCAAACTAGTTTGCTAATTGGTCTCCTCGTATGACACGTCATTCTTCGCGCATGCGCGGGAGGGCGCCTGCTGGGTGCCGAGCGCGTTCCCTGCCGACGCTCCCTTCCGGTCATAACGGTCTTTCTTCTCGAACGTTCGACGGAGGCGTCCCAGCGCAGGAACGTTCTTTATTGTTCTGTTCGGCTCAGTCTCTTCTTACGAAGTCCCCGAGAGCGCTGCATTGACTTCAGTCGAAGATCGAAGTCGTGTGCACCGTATGCAGGTAAGGAAACGTTCTCCGCGGGCGACATGCAGTTATTGTTGGTTATGACCACCGCAGGAAGGCGATCCCCGTCTTCGTTAGGCAAAGGGTTGGCGGAGATGTTTCCACGTCTGAAGGTGTCGAGTGTTCGATAAAATTAGTGTGTGGCGCGAACGTAGACATGGTTTAGACCATCAAAGTTCATAAAGAACAAGAACAGGAATGACTATCGCTTGCACTGCATGACATACGCTAACCAGTGGCGTAGCCAGGAAATTTTCCCGGTGCAGGTGTGGGCGGGTGGAGGAAGGGGGAGAGCGGCGGCCCGGCGTGCATGGAGCCGGGCTACAAGATGCCTTTTGAATTGGGGGTCACCTACGTCCAGGCGTGAGGGGGTAGGAGGTTTACTCTTTTTGGGGCCGTTGGTGTGTCGCGTCGGACGTTAAATTGAGGATCTGATCCAATATTTGAAAATCTCATAAGGTGGTTGGTGTCTTTTTTTGTTGGCAGAGGAGTAGCCGATCAGGCATTCATTGGCGGCACCGGCGCGATTAATTCTCAACTTGTAATATCAAGGTTTTTTTTTTTTTTAATTTAGCGAGGTTTAATAAATAGTTTGTTAAAATGTCATGTTAGCTTGAAATACCGAATATAAAAGTCTGAGCTAACTATTCGTGCGCTTCACAAGCATTAATAGTAGTATATTACAGAATAAGGTAATTAAGTTATTGCCGGCAGAGGGACTAGCAATTATATTGTTGTCTTGGCTTTTTTTTGTGCGTGTGACCAGGCATTTCTAAAAGTCTGATCATTCAGTAGGCGAGTCAGATATGGCTCAAGCTTGCATTATCTAAGTTGATAGAATATATTTCTTTCCTCCCATGTCAACGTTGAAGGGTGATTTCGTCGAGGGTACTGGATGCCTGCTACCTTGGACGCATCTCGTGACAGATCTTAACACTGTTTACTGCAGGTAAGCGTAGTCAGATATTTTATTTTGAAGTTCTTGTTCCCATTTGCGCACTTGAATATGGGCTCTTGATGTCTCATGTTTATATTGTGTGTGTGTGCTGTTTCTTAATTTCCGAGAGAAAATTGATGGTATACTCCGAGTAACTATATTGGAGTAAGACACGCAAGGCGCCTGAGTGTGTCTTTTTCGGTGTTCTTTTTTGTGTTTTCGTCCTTTTGTGCTGTTCTTCTCATGTCTAAATAAAACATACATTCAATTTTAATCGGGCAGAGCACTTCGGCAAAAATATTTGCACATTTGACGAAGTCCGGCAGTTAGGGTTGGCGGTCATGGGAGTCTGCTGTGGTGCTGAGTAGCTAATGTGGTGTAGCGCTGTGGTGTATGTTTTTCCTCTGTCCTTGTCTTAAAGCACAATCCTGTTTTTTTACGTACAATACCAACTCGTTCAACAAACAGCACTTTTATATACTAACCTGCTACAGTAGTTGTACCCCTTTGACTAAGATTTGTTAGTCACCTAAGTAAATCGAGGTGACAAATTTAAACATGACCGGTGAGTACAAAGTGCTTACTAATCTACAATTACCACCCGCCATGTGATAATTTTAGTCATTGGTTGTTAGCGAACAGTTAAACTGGTCACGTCTGGTAAGTATGGTTGAGGCTTTATAATGCTGGAATCAGTGGCCCATCAAATGCTCCAAATGCGTATTAGAAAAATCTAATGTTTCTTCACAGTTTCTTTAAATTCGGGATGATAGGTTTCAACTTCATATCATATGATTTTGACTTTTTTATTTTTGTTTTCAGGCAGGCAGTGCAATCTACCCGGTGACTGTCAGTTCAAGCCTAATTAATCCTGAGGCGCCCAGCTATGTGGCCGTGAAGGGAGACCTCGGAGCCGCGTCGCCTACTGAGGCAGTCCTGGTTGCATTCTGCCTACTTCATCTTTAACTACAAGTAACCTCACCAGTTCAGGCGCAGATTCATTGCACTAAAGTGCTTAATTGATTTAAAACACTCAAATGTGGAGTCACGTGCAAAAAAATGCTTTCAAACCTAAAAAATGCCAAAAGTATTTTATTTTTTAATGCCTTTTTATGCAGGTTTAGGATTTCTTTCAAGTCGTTTGTTTAATGTTTTTTTGGCTGACATAAGGCAGGATGGTTGATTCTCGGAGTTACAAAAGGTAATTGATATTGCTTTATAGTCACAATTTTTAATTTCCAAAATCACAGCTTTTTGCTTTGTGCAGCATTGGCATACTTAGTTTATTTCAGTCTGCTTTATACTCGGTGTCTGTAAGCATTCGAGGGTTGTGGTTCCAGGTACACAGTGATTTGTGCTTGCAAGGTTTAACTACAAGATGGCTTTTGATGCCTTGCAGGGTTTAAATACAAGATAGTCAAAACCGATTTTTGCGCTTCATTTGAAGTGGGTTAAAACCCTTCGGCCCTCGCGGTATAGCTTGTTGCAGCTCATTACCAGCAGGAGATACGAGCCCTTTCTTCTTTCCACATTAGAAGAGATAATCCCGGAGTCTTCTTTCCTCTACTCCAGCATTTATTCCACAACTGTGGATAGGACGGGCATAGTGTACTGCTATCCTTGAGTTAGTCATTGCTAGTCGTGTCTTGGTTTGTATTGCTGTTTGCAATTTGTGTGATACAGAATCTATGTTATATCACAGCGCGTTCATTTTGATTCTGGTTTGTGCAAGACTCAGTCATTTGAGTTCACCCCAGTGAAGCATTGCCATTCCAAGCAGTGTTCCAAGCATTCACTGTTCTTTTCCGGGTAGACACTGATTGTTTATATACTTTTTTGCGATAATTTCATTGACTGTCGCGAACTAGAGCCCCGAAACTGTTGTTCCAAATGCCTTTATTGAACTTAGTGGTTTCATCTTAGAACTTTTATTAGACGTCTAGTCATGCCATGATTTTATGCCATTTTGTTTGTGACAGCCACAATAAAACATTGTCATTTACTTTCAGAACTAGACCGTCTGCATCTATTATAAGGCCCGCACCCTCTAAGCATGTAATATCAAACCCACAAAGGGCCATAGTACCTTTCTTTATGGGTTCAAAGTGATTCCATCAACTGTACATTTAACCTGTAATAAGGTGGCGAACTGGGCCCGTTGGTAGCTGTTATGCATGATGGGGAAAACAGCTAAGAAAACGCGAACTACGAAGAACAAACACGACAGGACAGCACTGTCCTGTCGTGTTTGTTCATTGTAGTTCGCGTTTTCATAGCTGCTTTCCTCATTGTGTATATTTAACCCCAAAGTAAATCATAGTTCCCTCAAAAAATAAAAAATGGTAAAAGCAGCGCCCTCCATTATGTCGTCTTACCTCTTAAAAGGGTTGAAGTTCCCCTCTAAAGGAGGTAAATGCTGTTCTTGAAAGGATGCACTTTTGACCTCAAAAGGAACTAAGGTTACCTCCAAAAGGAGGCAATGTTGAACCCTAACCTAGGGGGTAAGTTTGCACCCTCGTTGCAAGAGGTAACGTTACCTCCGAAAGGGGTTGGTTTCCCTGTGTGCAAGTCGTTTACCCCCTTAAGGAGGGTACTACATCACCCTTTTTTTTAAGAGTGTGATGACGAGGTAGACAAGTGTGCGCCGACTTTGGTTGAGGTAGGGGAGAAACAGAAGCACGCAGGCTCATCTGAGGGGCAAACTTACGCATAAAACGCGTAAAAAGCAGATTAACTGGCACGCCGTGTAGTTACACAAGGCGACGCACACCATGCGAACGTCAGGAAGGATTAAAAGCCTGACCTTGGTTCCATTGCGGTCAGAGGCGAGGATGACCTGGGTATTTGATTTTGATAATGACTTCCAGAACTGCTCGAGCGAAAGAGAGTAAGAAGGTGGTAAAGCAGTCATTATCTATTCCCTCTTGCGTAGTGCAGGGAAGCTTCCAGACTCGCTCACAACGATGCGGCCCGAGACTGATAATTGCCTTCATGAATCCTGTTACGGGCCATGCAAAGCATAGCGATACGGAAGCGTAACAATCCGCGTAGCACAAAAGCATAGAGGTTAAAGTGCAGAGGAACATAATGTTCTATTTCGAAATGGCGAACATAGGCCGAAGCGCGTGTGCTTATGTTGTACTCCCTTCGAAGACAGATAAAAGTCAAATTCTCCATACGTCTTGGGGAGGGGCGTCTGACTGTAAAACAAAACGGAAGAAAAAACATCATGGATGCGTGGGAGAGGGAGAGCGACAAGCCGCGTCAACTCTTTTCGCCGGCCCGAATTGTCATTGTCAAATTTGTCGCGCTCTCCCTCCCTCTCGAAACAAGCGGGGGCTACATCTGCTCGCCTCGTGTGCGCGTCTTCGCCACGGTCTCCTCCGCGGAGCAGAGGGCAGAGCGTCTAAGGCCCTGTCAAGCCGGATTCAATCCGTCCCTCCAGGGTAAACATGTCGCGACTTGGAAGCGCGTCGCGGAAACACTGCTGCGCGCGCAGAGCTCGATTCGGTTTCTCTTGGGCTCCTAGTGACGCACGGAACTGGGGATTACGTTTGAGCGAGGCACGAAACAACAAGCTGTAACCTAAACAGAGGGGCTTTCGACTCGTGAATCCTCGACGGCTATAAACGAACATGCTGCCTAGACGTCATGCCTCTACGGTGGCACTCTTGGCACGGCAAGTGTGAAGGGACTTCATTCACTTCACACGAACTTTGTTTCTACGCGCTCGCGCGGTACCCGGGCTGAGTGGTGGAGAACGCCGACTTCTTTGTAAGCAGCGTGTCGGTCTATAGACCGATTCGGGTTGGGTTCGCCCCAGCTGCTTCATTTTTTCACTCGACGGAAGTACGGAGACGCAACTCGTGTTTGGGGATTGTCGGAGTGTCGTCGTCAATACTCTTTTCTTTTTTTAAATTTACCGTTATGTTGTCTTTTTTGCCAGTTCGTCAAATGGGACCCGTATTATTTACTGACCGTGTTCTTGGCTACTATGCGTAGGCTTAAACGTTGTATGTTGCTTTTGTCAACTTAAAGCCTCCAAATATGGCTGTGCTTAAAAAAAATAAAAAAATAAAGAAAAACAAACATAGAAAAACCCAAGCTCTATGGAAAGAAAATTTTTGTTTGGATTTTTAGTTTTGGTTGCCCCGCAACGCAGAGTGAGTGAAATGTCCTCCAGGCAGCATCTTTCTTTGATATTAACGCTTGTTGTACCATTTCCTGCACCTTATAGGTACAGGGACGTTTTCCAAGTATTCGAATTTCTCCTAAGTTGCCTTATAGATGAGAACATCGACGCCGGCGCCCTAATTTCTTCAACGTAATCCCCTAATACCGATTTTTTGTTTGAGACCAACCATGAATTCCGAAAGACACAGAAGTTGGAGGGAACATATAAACTCCTTTAAAACACCACCAAATGCACAAAAAAAAACAAAAAAAAAAACTGAGAATTGTATTCCAGTTTGAATATATAACTTTCTCTTCTTTTTTTCTTTTAGAGGAGGATATTTATGAAACTATACTTGGCTCGTAATATCTTTTGTGTGAGAGTGATTGCAGAGATGCATGATTTCTTTAAGGTTTCAAGGCACGCCAAATTGGAGCCACCATAACTGAGTTCCTTTTCTTACATCATTGAGGTATCGAAACACCACTGAAGGAGGCAAAATGAACTCTGGAGAAGCATTAGTTGTCGAGTGGACCCTGCAAAATTTAAGAAAAGACCTGTCGCGTGTTGAATGTATCAAAATGGAGGGAACGAAATAAAAGTCATTGAAAAGTGTAGGTCAATTGTTGCCCCGCACACACACATCCTGAAACGTCGTTCTTGTTCCGTTTAAACCAAGTGCATATCGGTAGACACTGAGGGAAAGGAGGGAATGAGAGCGCGCGGGGACGTCAAAGTGCCGAGCTCTGATTGGAAGGATTAGTGGGTACACGGAAGGCCAGCTGCTTTGTTCCTCTGCTCCCCGTTTGAACACGTTCAGACGTGTTTGAATGAGGAGTTACTAGAAGAAAAAGAAAGGAGCCTATCCGTCTATACTCACTATCCTTCGAATAGGAGTTCGGCACTCCGACGTTTCCACGCGCAGTAGTCTCCACCTCTCTCTCAGTTTGTCACCGTATACACATTTTTCTACTAACTTCGTTTCCACACGCATAGTTGTCAAATTCGTAATGTTAAATAAAGAAAAAGCTATACAGCATCGAATAAAAAGAACTTAAGAGGCAAAACAAGACAGAAACACTGTCCCGATTAAAATGTGAGCTCCTCCCAGAGAGTGTGGCGAAAGAAAAAACGATGTTTTCCCGCATAACGGAAGTTTCGGGATTCACGATGGCTGCGGGCGCGTAGAAAAGGTCTATGCGCATAATGAAATAAATGTCTCGCGGCGTTGTCTAGTCGGTTCTGTTACGGTGTTCCTGGAGCCTGGATGACAAGCATCGAATTTCGGAAGGCTCATTTACGTAGAAAAAAGAAATACGCGCCCCGTTCGAATCTAGTTCCAAAGGCGAATCACGAATCCGCAATCCGGTGGACGCGTGACCGATCTCCGTGTTTGCGAGTCGCGAAAAGCAGACGGCAGGAACCCCAGCGGAGCAGCAGCTCGGGAAACGCCGCGCATGCGCGCGATGGGCAGAGAAGACGGTAGCGGGAGCCTCGCGTGCTTGTGTGCCCACGGTCAATATTGGGTTGATTAGCGGTGGCGAATGTCGGTGGCACCCTCTCCCGGAGAGCTGTCAAAACGTGCCGCCAGCGTTGGGAGGTCCGCGCCCCCTGGGGTCAGGTCGGGAAAGTGCCCTGAGGGGCGCCTTCAGGAGACGCTGCCTCGTGGCTCGCACTCGACCCGAGTGGAAGCGAGGACTTGTTTCAATAGGCGGCAAGAAGGTGCAGTCACGTGTTAAATAAAGCAGGAATTTAACGCAGAGTCAAACTAGGTTGCTCCGAATCTGAAGAGTCATGCGGCCTGCTTTGGGCTCAATGAGTGGGACGGTGAATCGGTAGAATGGATGTGACGTTTCTAGTCGGTTTCGTAAATTCCCTAGTGCACGTTTTGCGGCTGATGGTCATGGGTCTTTCGATTTATTTGCTACAAGAAATTTCAAGTAAGGGTGTGCAATCACTCGATTAAACTTCCGATTAATCAAATATTGCTTTAATCAGGATCAACTGTTTTTGTCTGGCTGGTCAGTTGTGTTCGAACGAAGTTGAAAAAAGTCACGTTTGGGATACGCGTTAACAAAATATAGTTTTGTCACTTTTAATGTAATATTCCCGAAAGTCAACGGAACCGATTAATCGATTATTTACAGTATTTAAAACAAATATTATTCCGGTTAAAATTTGTAATCGGAGCCCAGACCTCTTGTTTTATACCGTTTCAAGCAACCGTAACCTATAGGATGGCGCTAAACTTGTGGTGGTGAGTTATGATTTTTCCTCCTGCGAAGCGTGAATTCTAAGCTGTTCTGGGGCGCTTTCAGCCACAAAAAAAGCTTCTCCCCCCTCTCCCGAAATAATTTCCAAGAGACCCTCAGGAACTCTCTGAGCCATAACAGCTTGCTTCGAACTGTGGTGTTTGGAACGCGTCTTCGACGGCTCTGTTTAGAATCCTATCCCCCGAGAAACAGAGGGAGATTAGAAGACGAGAGAGCGCGCAGGGACAGCAGAACGCCGAGCTCTGGTTCGACTAAGTATAGTGGGTAGACCTAAAGCTATAGCTGCCCTTGTCTCCACTGCACTCGTCGAACACGTTCGAATGCCAGAGCCAAACGCCGGACGCCGGCGTTCCGCGTTCGGCGAGTGCAGTGAAGACGAACGCAGCTAGCTTTAGGTCTACCCACTATACTCAGTCGAGCCAGAGCTCGGTGTTCTGCTGTCCCTGCGCGCTCTCTCGTCTAATCTCCCTCAGTTTCTCGGGGTCATTCCGCCCATGCATTGACAGTGGTCCCTGAAGTGGCGACAAATGACGTCACAACAGCTGTTGGATATCGCCAACCTGGCCGCTGGACGCGCAAGTTCCGAAGAAACGTACGAGGGGATGCGAATGTCACTGTCGTCGCTGTGTCCAGACTAGTGCAGCTGCTGAAAATTCCGTGGATTGTAAAGCTTGAAAGCGACCTGCTGCAGAACGGGAACCTGCCACGCCCAGCGCCACTGCTCTGCCTCCGCCAGTATCGCGACCGATGACAACGTGACACTTCTACGGTGTCGTCGGGAGAAAATCGAGGGGCCACTTTTTTTTAGACGTGGTAGACAGGCCAGTCGAAAAAGCGTTCCAGGCACCATACTTAGCACCATAGAGGTAAGAAGGTTCAGAAGGTGACATGGAGCCACCAGAAGTGAAGCCAAAAGTGTGGAGGGACACGCCCCCAGCGATGACCAGAACTACGCCCCCAACAATGTCGAAAACCTCGGGTACCAGTGCACCCGAGGGTGACCGAATAAGTAGTTAAAGTAGTCACGCACAGCGAGTGTCACTGTATACACCGACACGCGGGCTTGACGTCACGGAGCTGCGGCGGCGCTGCAATCGCGCCGGAACCGAGGGGTGTGGGCAAAAGCGCGCACGTTTCGCATGGGCGTCATAGCATTTCTGCATGCCGCGAAGCTGTGTTGCCGTTAATTGCACCGAAAGGTACAAGAAAAGCAGCGGAGTAAGTGTCCACAAGTTCCCAGCAGACTCTCAAAGGCATAGAAGGTGGATAATATCCGTGGATGGAAAAAAAAAATGGTCGGCTCGCGCGAACGACCGTTTGTGCGGCAAACACTTTTTTCAAGGCAAGTGCGGCTTCCATTTCAATCTCCGTCCGGAGGCTTGCTTATGTGCAAGGAAACCGTTGTCTGATCGAGACCACCCGGATTTTGTTTCCACGGTGTGCGCGCACAAAGCATCGGCCAAGCGCTCGTCGAATGCATGCTCGCTACGCCCGTGCTACCCAGCAGAAGGTGATGGCGACAGAACGGCAGTGTTGTAGGCGTTCCCGAAAAAAAGTAACGAAATGCGTCAATCGTTAATTGCAAATAAAAGGTACGCGTTACTGAGCTACGTTACCTAAAAATGAAAGGAACGTGTTACCGCTACTGATAAAAAGCAACGCAGGTTACTTCTGCGTCCCTTTTCTTAAATTATGATTTAACAGATTTTGCTGTTTTGACGATACAGGCCACATATCAAGAAATATTATGTTCACGCAGAAACTGAACATAATTACTTTATCTCTTTTTACGGTTTCACCTAAATACTCACGAGAAAAAACGCAAAGAAAAACATGGCTTGACGCCTAAAACACGGAAAAAAATGAAGCGTAATTTTTTTAAGACTTGGGGAGTAGTAATGAGTAACGTAGTCACTTGGAATGTTAACGTAAGTGCGTTACCCGTTACTGTGTCGAAAACGTAGCGAGTAGGTTACTACGTTACTGAAAAAAGTAACGCGTTACCGGCAACGCCGTTACTTGTAACGCGTTACCGCCAAGACTGCAGAACGGACAAAACGTTACTGCTTGTCATGCCTTGTGGTCAAGAGAGTAGGAAAAATATCATACCTTGACTTGAAGACGCTGTGTGTATTTAATCAATTAATGAATACACTTCCGCAGACCCACAGTCTGCTGATCCCGCCGGCAGTGCGGAGACCGACTCGAAGTAATCGTAGGCCTCGAGAGACTTGTACGCCTGCACCGTGTCGGCCATGAACTGGCTAGGAGAAAAAAACTAAATAAACGACGACGTGAAACGTCGACTTCGGTGGCAGCAACTTTACGTCAGAACTCCAGCAGGCCTTGTTTACGGCGTACGGATCCTCGTAGGCAACGCCGTCCACGCACAGTTTGTTTCGATACCACTGCCGTTCAAGCTCGGTAAGCGAGCTCAAATAGTCGGGCATAGCATACGACATACGTTGTCAGGAAATATGACGCACAAATAAAGATACAAGCGTCCCTAGAACGTCAACAACGAGCGCACGCCATAGAACGCAATGGCGAAAACACGGAGAGCCGGGCTGCTTTTGCCCACATAGCTGCCGCGCATGCGCGGCTTTCCGGCCGTGTTGGTAAACAGAGCCGCTCCGCGTGTCGGTCTATACTTGGGGACAACGTTCTGTGGCAGTGCCGTAGAAAGTACGGTACACTCTTAATCTGGGGCCGGCAAACATAGCCGTGACGTTCAAAGTCTTCAGGACTTAGCCGCAAACTGATCCGGCCCCGTCAAAATAGCCGTGTACAACGTCACGGCTGGAGTGGGCCCCTCCCCTCTTTGATGGTGCGAATGGCTACATAGGTGGCTCCGTAGGTAGCCCTGTAATTTTTGGCGGCACGTTTGTGCAGGGCCGGCGAAAACGGGCCGGCTATGCGCATAATAGCGAAAAAAAAAGCAAAAAAACACTCTGCTCTTTGCTAGATGGTGGCAGTTGCGGCCGCCCAGCGTGCCCCGTGGGCGCAGCCAGCAGGCATGCATGCGCATAACGATAATTTCTCTTGTCGGTGTGCAAGGACGTGGAATTTTTAACGTACGAGTACGAATCTAATCCGAAGCATCTGCGGGTGACGTTCTTTTGTTTTCATGGTGACGTTAGAGTGTGCGCCGAAGCCGAGGGACAGTGAGTTAATTCTTCAGGATGATCACGTCGAAGGATATAAAAGGAATTCAACGCGGGCGGTGTATTCATGAGGGAACATGTGAATGCGATGGCTTCACACGGCCCGCTGATCTAACGGCACGACCAGCACGACCACCACGTCTGTCTGGGCCGACTTGGCTGGTGCTGTTATTGCGGGCACAATCCTCTTCAGCACAACCGACTGGGTAATTATGTAGCTCACTGGCTAATACCGAACTAGAGTCAAGTGGTGTAAGAGTTTCTAACTCGTAACTTTTGTTCTCGCCAACACAGGACATCTTGGACCCTCTCGTGGACGATACAGGTATTTATACATAATATTTTTGTATTCTAAGAAACTCGTTTGGAATCGTCTCTTTTCATATTATTCGGATACCGGCTGGCGTCGCCGGTGGGGAGCGGAAAACAGGTTTACTTCATTTCACCTTAGCATGGACTTACCACAACGGCTCGGCTGCGCACAAGCAGTCGTGGAGAATGACTATTTTTAAAGTTATTGGGTCACAATCGCAGCCCTCACGATTTGCCTATAGTAAGGTGGCAAAGAAAGCTAGCTGGCTATGCCTCAACGGTGGCCACCATCACTTTACAGCGACAAGGTGTAAACAGTTTATTGGGGGTACTTTTTTCTTGCCGAAGTGTCCGCCAACAGAGCCCGGCGTTTACGGCGCACTCCTCAGCTTGTCGTTCGAGGTATATAGTCGCGCGTCTCGGCCGGCGTCGACGATCGCGTTGAGCAAAGGAGGACGGCCACTCAAGGAACATTTATACTAAAATTGATGATGAATGCAACTTATAGAATACACTAAGTTTGTCCTTGTGCGTGCATTCTCCTTTGCTCATGCGACCGTGGACGCCGGCCGAAACGTTCTTTCTGTGTGAATGAGCCTTCAGGGGAGACTCGCGTCTCTGCGCCAGACGTAACGTGACATGTGAGGACGATCTCTGCCCACTGCGTCGCAGCCTACGAAGTACCGCTGTCCGCAGTGAAGGTGTGCCACACTGATTGCTTTTAAGTTTAAAGCATGCTGAACTCTAATCGGTACGCGCTCGGAAGGTAGCCGTTCTACGCACGCCCGAGCAAAGAGAATATACTCGGGTGGCTGCGTCTCAGATGGCTTCATTCCAACTGTCGCTGTCCACCATCTTACGCAGAAATCTTACCAAGTTTTTATAAGTTTGTGCTCATGATGTAACGAAGTATACTTGCTATATCTTATTTCAAGCACAAAGTTGGGGCCGAATTTGGATTATTGATAAAAACAAATTGTGTTGATGCAGCAGCGCGAACCGCAAGTTGCACACATTTTTGTCCTCATGTTATTAGCAATTGAAACGTCTAAGGCGGAAACTGACGTTTTCCAATTTATCGGAGGTAGCATGCCTGGCTACTTCGCATTTCCTTTCATCCTAAGTAACGCAGTATAACTTTTGAGTCACACTCTAAGAATAAGCTTTTATTAGGCTTACTGAATTTGGGAAATATATTGTATTAAACAATATTTAAAAAAAAATATCAAACTATGTTTTTTAGAATATTTACGCAGTTTAGCGAGGTCTTTAACCTGACCTGACCATAATTTTAAATCTAGTAATTACAGAAACTTAATATTCAAAATCATTCACACCATAATTATCCGAACGTCAAATTTTAAGAATTTTCATATTAAACAAAATTAGCTTTTTATGTGCGACGTGTAGTTTTTGAGCAACGATTTAGCCGTTGTTTCATGACGCAGCCTGTATGATATAGCCATGGACCTGTAGATCTTGGCAAGTGGACAGCCTCAGCTCCCCTTCCTGGTGGCGCCAAAATTTACTGTTTTGTTCCCACTCTTCAAACTGCCACCAAAGCGGCAGCGCAGACACGTAGCCAGGGGGAAGGGCCCATGGGGCCCGGGACACCCTAAAGTCTTCCATTTTGCTGAGGCCTCCTCTCCCCCGTCCCCTTCATACAGCATTTTGTCATGGGCGGCCCCCCCCCCCCCCCCCCCCCCCCCCCGAAAGAAAATCCTGGCTACGTGCCTGCTGCAGGGTCTATTCATATGACGTCAGACTGCTTTTTAATGTCGAGTAACTACACACAAGCATGGCCGCCGAAAGCAAATACGGTTATCTAATTGGCGAATTTGTTTTGCCTTATTTTGCTTTCCGCAGAGCTCATTAATAAACGTTTTTTTAGCGGCCATGTTTGTGGCCGATAACTCAGCATCTAAACAGACTCTAACGTCCAGCAAGCTACTTCTGAAAAACCTGCTGTTTGCTCGATTTTAAAACGTAATTAAGATGCCCAAGACATGTTCTCTCTCCCTTATTTTCTTATAATAAAATGCTGAAAATTTTTAATCGCAGCAGAATCATGCCTTGACGACAGAGGCAACTGGCCTTCGGACATGCCGCGGAGACCCGTCTTGTGGCACGAAGCTGCGGCAGACTGCAACGCACTTTGCTCGGAGAGCGCACCTGCAACTGCGGCGGGTCCTAGTTCACCTAGTGTGTCAAGTGAACGCAATGTTTCAGAAAGTGACACAAGTTTTTATATACTTTTCTTTTTTATTGTTTGAATGTGGTATTTATTCCAACAGAGCACCACCTGTATCTCCCGCTGTGCATCTATTTTGAACAAATAAATGAATTGTTTACCTGCAGACCTACTGTTCTTTTAAATGTTTAGAATCCATCGGCCTTGCCACGAAACAATTCCTGTATATTTACTTTCCCCTAGAGCACTCGGGAAGTCCATCACTAAAGTATACAAATTGAGCTTGGTAATCATTTTTCAATCTATTTTGCGACTCAAAAATAAAGTTGCGACGTCACGTCTCACAAAAGACGGCAGACTCAGTGCCACGTCACAGCTTAGATTTGACGGTGAAATTTTCCTGTACTTTTCATTTGCTTGCCTTTCTTCGTGGATCACAGTCCTGGACCCTCCGAGATACTCTGCGGGGAAGTGCACGACGGGACATTTATATAGCCAGCAGAAAACGGGCCAGCTAAAAAACGGGCCAGCTAAAAAATGGGCCAGCTAAAAAGTGGGCCGGCAAGATCCAACTTGTCACGGCAAATTTTGGGGCCACCTAAAAAGGGACATGCAAACGGGCTGGCAATTTTAGGTGGCCCCAAAATTTGCCGTGACAAGCTGGATCTCATTTATCACGGCTATGGGTGGCCCCAGAGTAAGAGTGAAGTGCCTGCTGGAGCGCCGTTGAAAGCTATGCACGCGCACAATTCCCCTCTTCTGAAATGCCACGGAAACATGAAGCCGTGTATAACCTTATCCACGAGGAAGCAGCCATCTCGAATGTCGCCACTTTTGGTGCGCGTTAAAATATCGGTTTGATCTCTCCACGCCGCGGAAAGGTGTTCACAAGAAAATGCATGATTTTAACACATTCTTGTTTTTGCCTTACCTACATTTCCTTGAATATTCCAAGTTGAAATGTCTTATTATTTTTTCGTCCCGCATATTGGATACGGAACGCACGTGAGTGAGAACGAAAGGACATGAAAACGTCTGTATCAAAGAGTGGATATTTAGTAAACTGGCTCTAAACTAGTTACAGAATTTAAGTTTTACTCATTTGTTCAAATATTCTTTACAATGTAACGAGTTCAGTAAAAATTATTGGAAAATCATTTGATTAGAAGTACCGCGTTACTTCAAAGGAGCGATTACCTAAGTCACACTCTTGTGCTTCCATATAATGTTTTGAAAGGGAAAACCTTCTGTAACACATTCGACTAGAGGAGGAGGGTCCGTGCACAGTTTCAACTGGTGTTCAAGCACGCGCCCCCGTAACTATGACTGCATAGCCATAGAAAACTCCCACCAGTGTACCAACAATATTGTTTTTGTATGTTTGGGGGGGGGGGGGGGGGGGAGGGGGATTGGTTGGGGAATTTTCTTTAGGTGAATGGTTGAATAGACCTTTTGCTAAATTACCCAAACATTAAGGTGCAGGCTGCGAGTGTAGTTACACGCGCTGCACGTACTGGCGTCATCAGTAGTAACTTTTCTAAAGCAACTATAACAAATGGCATCTTCCGCGCGCGTTCGTCAACACTTTCTTTGGTGTTTTACTTCGAATCTTTTATCAAGGGAAGGTGAGCACGTGTGGCACGTGTACATACATTCCCAGAATTTTCCTTGATGCTTGGGTAATTTAACCGTAGCTCTATTACGACTCTCTGGATTTGTCAGCAGAACAAAGGCTTGCTTGGAAGACGTCAAGGGCGGATTTTAATGGGAACTCTTCCATATAGAGAGTGTGGTTCAGCGCCTGAGGCAGTTCCCAAATAAAGCAGTCAGAAATTATAGCTTCAAAACGTTATTGTGGATTCTTCACATATCTTCGTAGTTATTGTCCGAACGAGCGACGGACCCGATGGTGTGGGCTGCTCAAAGCAACAAGCCCGAGCTCACTTTAGCTGCTTGAATACTCGTCTCGTGCAGAGGGAACTCAAGCTACAAGCACAAGCATATGCTGCACTGAACGAGGCTTGCTTGGGGGGGATCGGTGGCCAAGTGGGCTAGCGCACACGAGCTCGGAGCACGTGGAGCGAAAGCTCGCGCTGCAGAACCCAAGGATCCTGTGCTCGAGCCCCACCCCTGCCCCTTTCGATCTGGATGAGCATCGTACCGGCGTGCGGTCGTGTATCACTACTGCGTGGTGCACGTTAAAGACCCCAGGCTAGCGGTTGTACTGCACTGGCTAAATTGCTCATCTACAGCTGGGAGGCTCGTCGCCCCTGTGAGGCAGACCAAGTTCTAGGCTGTATAAACATACCACACAACCCAATTTTTTGAACGAGGCTTGCATAGCGCATGAGATTGCGTGCTTGGGACATGTATGTTGTACATGTGTGTACGTATATTATACATGTGGGTATGCATGCTATTCATGTGTATATGTTTATACAACTGGAAGTTAGTCTGCCTCAGTGGGCGTATTGCGTCTCCGCTGTTAAGTCAAAAATTAGCCAGTGCGGTACAACCGCCAGCCTGGGTTCTTTAACGTGCACCAGGCAGTAGTGGTACACGACAGCACGCCGGTACGAGGCTTATCCAGATCGAAACGGGACAGGGGTGGGGATTAAACTCAAAATCTCTGGGTTCTGCTACTCGACTTTTCGCTTCACGTGTTCCGAGCTGGTGTGCGCTAGACCGCTCGGCCACCGATCCCCCCGTGCTGGGCAGAAATGCTGAAATGAGATTAAAAAAACTAAAGCGGTTCTCGAAAAAAAGAAAGCGAGAGTTAGAGGTGAGTGCTAGAGTATCTTTTTTCCGTGAATTTGAATATCACATTCGTTTTCCCCGCAGATGTAACTAAACGCGAGAAAACACGAAAAATGTCCGACTAGTCGTTACGTCTTACGTAGATCTTTGGGTCGCCAAAGCGTGCCGCTGGTGTGAACAGCACGTGCAATTGCAAGCTTGTCAGGTATATTTCCTCGCAGTGACACCACTCGCGACGTCTTTTTTTGACCATTTTGAATATAGCAAGAGTGCGCATACATATCTTTGATAAGCGCCGAAGATGCGTGAGAAGGGATATTGCGAAAACTGCGAATATGACGTCAAGCTCCATAAAGGAGGGGCTTCCACGGAAAATTTAAAAATTATTTTCCGCAGCCTCCATGCACCTATATTAAAAATAATCTCGATATTTGTTATCGTGGAGGCCAAATGAAGACGATTTAAGTGTTTTTCATTCTCAAATATGAAACAGCTTCAGTTTCTCTTCAAAGCCCGGAGCTCGTTCCTGTAGCTCGTATTTCTCTCATTAAAGGAGTATTCACAAAGGGGGAAATCCGGCCCTTTGTTCCCCGCAATTCGCATCACGCCAACACCTCCTAGAGAAGAAAGCCTAAAGGCTCATTCACACTGCCCGATTTTGTACGTTAATTTATGTTACGTATAAGTCACCGAAACATTCGTGCCCCGAATGTAGCGTGTCATGCTTTCTCCTTGAACTGGTAGCCTCGCTTAATATGAAACACAGAGATCCCGGTGACTTCAACGGAATATTTCGTAACGTAACGCAACGTAAAAAAATCGGGCACTGTGAACCAGCCTTTAGTGCTGAATTTTCCTGCTTCACTAAAGAAGGCAACGGTAGGCTACATATTGGACACGACTACGCCGTCAGCATTTTGCTAGGAGTCGTGTTCTCACTGATTGGTCACAAATCGTACCTGAACGTTGAGGCCAGTCGTGTCCAAACTAAAACCAAAAGTAGCCTTCTTTAGCGAAGCAAAAAAAAAAAAAAAAAAAATCAGCAATTGTTTTTTTTTTATCTAGGATGTGTTGATCACGTGATAGCAACGCCACGGTTTTGCGCGGAGCCGCGCTGACGTAGAAATCCCAGGGCGACAGGGGAGCTTCTGCTCGGAAAACAAAAAGGCTTCTAGCCTTGGAGTGGGATCTCTTCGCAATTGGCGGTGTTTTATTTGGGGATTTTGGCAATTTTACAGATTTTACTTAGCGATATGCCGGCGGTGGCGTCGGGATCGCCTAACTTAGTGTGGCTTGCGCTGTTGAGCATATCGTCCGAGGCACCCGAAAGAGTCTGATATTCATCAATGCCGTCTTTCGTACAATTGGTTTTTGATTCCACGTCCTTTGTGTTGCATCTACCGATTCAAAAAGCATATTTCTTTTAGCACGAAGCAGTACGCCGTCTTCTGCATGTATCAGCGCTGCCGCCATACTCGCGTATCGCTCTTTCATGTATACACCTCCATTTTCCCTCTCTTGAGAGAGCACGCCGAGCCGTGTTGTCGAGGCTCGGGAGTGCGACCGCCAAATGCGTCTGACGACCTTACATCCCTCTCGACTCCCCGCCGATCATGCGAAGGCTCTGGTCGGGGAGGCAGTCCCGCTGGTTTCGCCGATCACTGACGTCACGCGCATCCCTCCCCGAAGGATATTTTAAAGAGTTTTCGTACATTATACGCTCCGGAAAGACGGCCCAGCGGGCTTGTGATCAATCCATGCTTTGAAGTGATGGCACGAGCTCCCACTAGTAAAGCGAAGCTCAACACAAAGAAAAGAAACAAAACAAAAAAGAACACAGGCACATTCATGCTTGATAATTATACACATTAAAAAAAAAAACGTTTAAAATATGCTCAACAAAACGTCATAGTCGCATTGTTTCATCTTAAAAAAAAAAAAAAAAAAAAACATTAGACAAAAGAAATTCCACAATCATTGGAAACAGCGCCCGTAACATGACGCAAACTAACTAAACGATATTGTGTGAGTGGGCCATCAATTCTCGATGTTCATAACGTATACGCATCGTATACGAAGGTAGTTTTTCTTTTTATGCCCTAATAATCAAGAAAAAAAAAAAACTAGCAGGTTTTTTTTTTTTTTATTTAGCAGCCAAAACAATCGTCTATTTATGCTGGCTGGTTCAAACGTTCGTTTCAGTTGCGTCTACTGGATCCAAAACGATGGAAACGGTGATGAATGCGTCACGAAGCTGCGCAATGCTATGCTTTTCAAGCTTCGCGAAAAAAAAGAAAAAAAGGACACGAGAATAAGGAGGAGACAAGCAGAGACAGCTATGCGTTTCTACTTCCGCTTGTTCTTGTGCTTTAATTCATACAGTTTTATTCACTCTATGCACACCTTGCGAGGACAGACAACTTAAACATGTAATCCGTAAACATCTAATACAACACAATCACGAGTGAAGTTGTCATAGTCACAGCTTAAGAAACGTGGGATGTGCCGAGTGGCGGAGATCTTACACTCTCTCCGCAGCCAATGAGACTTTAGCAATGGAATTGCGCGGCGATAAAAAAGCTTCCGGCCAAGTGTCGTTGTGTCCGACCGCGGAAGATTGGACACAGTTTGTTCCCTTTTTAATGTGAACCTTGTCTTATACTATACATTTACAAAATATTTCGTACTGTTTACTGTTGACGGAGGAAAATAAGTGTTTGTCATAGTAGGGGAACCGGACCTCTGGAATGTGTATTAGACGCGCGTAAACTGCATTGTCTCGTTTGTTCGCATTGTACACCGTTTCAGCTAGGCGCCTTTGCAACTTGAGAAACGTCTAAACCACTATACTGACCTTAATATATCCTTCATCTGCATCCTTTTTCTTAGTATAATGATGCTGCAAAGTTTCAACGGCGGCAGAAAATACGCCTCTTGCGTCTTGGGTTGAAGTGTAGAAGCTTAATCTGAAGATAAGCATTGAAAGCAACGAAGAAAAAAAAACAATATCGTTCGTTGAAGACTAAGGTGGAGATAGAGATCGCTAAGACTGACATCAACCTTGTCTCCAACGCACAACAAGAGCGCTACCGAGATTACGGAGATTGCATCCATCAGATGCTGCAAACGGCAACAATGCGTCGCGCCAAGATCGCTCAGGTCGGGCGCGTAGCAACCCTCGTCCAAACTGTTCTTCTAAACACCGAGACTGACAGTGAAACGGAAGCCGAAGATACGGGCTCGACAAATCATTTGCCACCTTAGGGACACATGACTTCCTTCAAGACGTACGGAGAGCGTTGTCACGTGGCCCCAAGGTCGACGTTTGATTGGACCAGCACGAACGCCGGCTCAACCCCAACGTCAGTTTTAGCAGACGGAGGAAGCCTCCGATTCTACGCCCTATGTTCGGCCGTGTGGCATCGATTAAAAATAGTGACGCGCAACGGGCGATTGCAGTGCGGCCGTAACAGCGCCGCAAATAGGAGACAGTCGCGCTCGACAGATGCGGCGTGTCTCCGGCTGGGACGTCGCAGGTCGGAGCAAGCGGGTCTCTACTATATGGTTTCGCGGCTTCTGGGACCGTGTCGTGACGAGACTGCACAGCTCTGGGCCTGCCGGGGCGCTCTGCCAGCTCGTTTTTGGAACGATGCTATCGGCTGTGGCGCAGCGCTTGCAGCGTACCGAAGGAAACAGGCCGATGAAGGGTGATTGAGATGCCCGGTTTGCGAGTTCGGAAGAAGCGCTATTCGAAGTGCTCAAGTTAGGAAGTTTTCGTAGATCGCTTCCGCCGATTCACAACGCTTTCTCCACACGACGAAATAGGTCTTGGGAAGGAGAATTTCAAGCTCTCGTGATTTGAAAAAGTTACACCAAATGTATGCCTAGCGCTTCGGTGCCTGCTTAAAGAGTTTTTTTTTTTTTTTTTGTTGAAATATTTATGTTTTATTGTTTCTATTTGTACTAGCGTAACTAAAAAAAATTTACTACCTCAATAATTAGACCAGTGTTTATGTGCATCTGTCAGATGCACACAAACCCTAAATGTGCGTGGCGCAAGCGGTTATGTGCATCTGTCAGATGCACATAAACCCTAAATCCGTGTGTTGAATGCAGCTTGTACATCGTTACTCGTGGTAAACATCACCAGGATGCTGCTACTATTTCCAGCACACTGTGCTTAGGGTGTCCGCCAGCATCCCAATGGTGCTGCAATAACACCCTTAGGGTGAGCCCTGAGAGGGACTGATGTAGGCCCTAAATGATATAAAATATTTGTTTTGATTTATATTAAATTAGCTATGAAGTGTATTCATACTCGCGTACATCATTTGTGTGGTATGTCTGAATGTTCAACTGGGAGTTGAGGCGGCCAATCAAATTAATGCTTTTTTATTAAGCAGTTTTCAGCTATATAAGGAATTTCAATAAAACGCATTCTCATCCCTCCCCCTTCCTCCCCGGGTACAATAACATACTGTCGTTCTGTCGCCACTGTCTGTATTTTCTGGCCTGTGAAAGTCTTCAAGTCTTCTTGGACTTGTAGAGGAAACAAAGGCTGTCATATTTTCTTATCTTTGAGTCAAAATAGTTTCATCGCCCAACATGATTGGGTAAGTTTGCTACAGAGCTTTACACCTTTTTTTTCATTATTTCTGTGTGCAATGCCTTTAAACAAACGTCACGTTGATATGTTACTAATTTTAATAGCCGGGGAACGAGCTATTGCAGAGAAAAAAGGGTACAGGTGGCAGTGGTTTTGTTTCCTGTGACCTGTGGATCAATATCAATGTAACTGCACAATATTAATGACCGCATTTCTTGTTGTCGTTCTCAGAACTTTGTTTCAACGTGGATTCTCCTGAAGAATAATTACTGGGGCCAGTTTTGCTTTTTTTATTTATAAATATACCACAGCACATGCTCCAGGCATGTATAGAATGGATAAACATTAAAAGAAATGAGCAAGAAAAGCAGAGGAAACTCTATTTTAGCAAAGAAACAAAGTGATCGTTGCGTCCGAGAAACAAATATTACCGCGGCATGCAATTTGTTTCTGCAGAAAATTGTTAAGTGCACAAAGGACTGAATAATTAAATTTGTAGAGATTTTTATATATATGTCTAACTTTTTTAAACAATTATGGCGCTTTACGTTTTATTCTTTAGGCTTATTCTATCGCTCTCTTATTTATGATCATAATTTTAGCTGGGTAAAGGTTTAGCTCAACATTTTGAAAAATGTACCAAATTTTTTATGTAACTTCTGATAGGACATGTCAATAGGGCTGTAAGGTGATTCATTACATTCGCTCCGGTGTGATGAACCTTTATTTACTATAAGGCGGATTATTGCGAAACCTAATTTTTTTACGTTTTTTTTTATCTATATAAGCGCCATCGTTTCTCGGTTGAAAAATAAGGAACTGGTAATATTTTCGTCTGTCTGGATACGTTTGGAGTACTTTTAGGTGAACGCAGAGGTACAAACCTACCCTCTCATCTTCTACAGTCTTCATTAACCGTGGCTATTCTCACAGCAAAAACAATTAATGGACATCCCCCTGTACAAAGTTATTTCGAGTAAAACATCATGGACACCACAAACAAAATAACACTCAAGAAGTTTTTTAGGCCTTTGACAGTTCCTGGATAGATGAATGTGAGGGGAATGCACATGTGCCGACTGTATTGTTGGTACTGGTTGAAGGCGACCTACTTTAATATCACTAAAAGAAAACTGCACCGACAGCCACGTAGAAAGAGCTAGGTGTCACACAAAGCGACTTGATTTGACAGGGTACCAGACAGTGTCGTATAAAGTGGACGGTTTCCAATAATCGGATTCAAAATAACGGTTCTCCGCGGGGAGTAACGCCTCCGAGAGAATCCGAAACAGGGCCCGGACAGAAATTGCTTCTTCGCGAAGCGAAAGCACGTACACACTGGGAGCCGCTAACTGGTTTAGTATGCAAAAGCGGGACGCGTTGAGCTTGCAGACGACGAAAGGAATTGCCAGAGAGAGACATAGAAAGAGAGAGGGTGTAAAACGAGAGAAGGAGTCGAAGAGACGGCAAGCCCGAAAAGTAGTTCAACTGCCACAAGTCAGTATCGGCGCTTCGATCGCCTTCCCTTCCAACCAATGAAACAAAGTGGCTACACTTGCGAAACGAATTGGACCCGCCCCCATTGGTTGCTCCCTGGCCAATCAGGGAACAGCTGAAGAGAGGATGAAAAAGGGAGGAGAGAAGGAAACGCCCACGGTTGCCGTTTTTTTTTCGCCCGCTGTGGAGAGACACAAGTGGATTTCGTGTGTGCTCTTCGACGTTGCATGTTTTTTTTTCCCTTCTTCACTCTCGACGCCGCGGCATTCCCGGTTTGAGGGATGAGGAGGGTCCTGCAGAGGTGCGGCTTTGACGAAATATGGCCGCCTCTCGTCCCCCGACGAGGCAGGAAAAGTTTCCAGGCTGCTTTTGTAGCGAGCGGACTGCAACGATCGCCGCCTGACTTCGTCGAATGCAGGTCAGTTCTACTCACTGTTGCACGTAACGCGTTTCATTGTACTACACGCTCTATGGTCCATGTGAGCACAAAACTGTTCTTCCTTATAAGGAAGAACAGTTTTGTGCTCACATGGACCATAGTAGCTCACATGGACCATTATTAGATAGAATCTCGAAATAGTTATTGACGTCGTGCTTTTGTGTTACGTCTATACATTTCAACTCGATGCTTTGACGCAGGAGAAAGCATTTTTTTAAAATAAATCTTACCGCACCTTGTACGCTGCGCATCCCTGACGATTTTGGAAACGCAGGGCTTGACCAGTCCCAAGCATCTAACCAGCCGATATGATTGAAACATTGGCCGATCATAACACCGATCGGAACGCCAATCACGAAGCGAAAAGCGAGAACATTTTAAACCACGCCCTGGTGCTCTTAAGTTCTTAATATAGCGAGGCCACGCTTTTGTCTTATTTCTAAGAATTACGACGCCCTTCGGACACGGCTAGCCGGTCTCTGACTTCTAGGGTACTCATTAAAAGTAATGTAACTACTTGTATTCGATTACTTTTCGGAGTAATTTTGTAATCATTCGAATACATTTATTAGGAAGTAATCACAAGAGTAATTTCATTGTTTATGGAAGTATTATAATTATTTATAGACTTTACTCTTTCTCTCAGCCTTTTTGAATGGCTCCCTTTGTTTCTACACGTGTCCTGTCAAGGAATTCTCAAACCAGGTATCCGACACGAGGACGGTTTGCCAAAATGGGTGGATTAAGAAGATCAGTAATTAATAATATGCTGGTCAAAATTCAATAATGAACAGTACGAAATAACCGCTTTTCGAAACAACAGAATAATTTGTCGTTTTGAAAATCCGAAGTAATCGGAAAAATATCGGATACCCTTTCAAGTAATATCCGATGAATTTTTGTCTCAAGTAATCGAGTGATTTAATTGAATAATTTTTAAGCGAGAGCCATTGTATATGCAATTAATTACTTTTGTCGAGTAACCTGTACGAGTCTGGTAAATTTACAGAGTGTGAGGTTTATAGGGACCAACAAAATTAGCACTCCTTGCGAGATCTTAGTTCCAAACGTATATGCCTGAAACTGGACATGCGAGCATCGTTTCGCAAGAAGTTTTATGTATAATTTTTTTGGAGCTCAACTCGGATGTGGTGATATATTAACGATAAAGCAAGTTATCACCATAGATAACGACCTCGGAATTCACTTGAGTTCTCCTTGAAGAGACGCACGCCCGATACATGCTTGGTGATTGTTTTGTGGTGAATTACTACTGCCGCAATCTGCCTGGTTGTGGAGCGATGACCAGGTGCTCGCCGCCCCGGCGTTTCATAATTAATTGCTGTCAGTCACTCAAACAAATATGGATCTTTTACTCTCCCACAAAGCAGTTGAGAGAAACATCCGCCGCAAGCTACGGAGGAGACTCGCTGAATGACGAGATTGAAAAGTTTGGCCGCAAACTTTATGTCCAAAGTCCCATATAATGCATAATAGCATTTAAGGTGCGATACTTTAAAATTATTTAGAAGACATTGAATCTATTGTTCCGGGGAGTCAAGAAGAAGCTCTATTTTTTTACCAGTTTCACCGCTACATTGAGTGGGAACGGCGGGTATATAGATCACGTGGCGTCAATCTTCCCTTTAAATTTACGGGGGAAACTAAAGGTGTTCAGGTAACGTGACACATAGTTCCCCCGCCAAATTCAGCGCCGAAATTGAAGTGGTATATAGGCCACTTTAATGCTCTAACATGTCTAGAAAGTCTGGGCTGTGGGGCTGACCATGCTGAAACGACATGCTTTATGCCACAGCGATCGGGTCTCACACGTCCCTTGCTGGCAAGAGCAGATTCAAATTCATTTTGGACATACAGGAAACCAAGCACTTTCCCATAAATCTACTACTGAAATAAAAACACACACACACGCACACAATACTACGCGTAAAAAAGTCCCATTTGCAAGCAGGACACGCTGGCATTGACATTTAACACTAAACACTGTCTGCCGACCAGCGTCCGCCACTCGAGCCAGTCTCCTTTTCCTCAATCGGCATCTACACGCTCAGTCTTAGATTTTGAAGCTACTTGGATACACAGTGTTTATAACCATAGATAATACGAATGACATGTTTAAGTCATTCTTAGAGCCTGTCACGCGATTAAAATGTTCTCTTCCTGTACATAATGAGGTGAACACTACGAGTATATTTAGCCAGTATTCTTCGATCGGTGAGGGGCCTCTGGGGGGCTACGCAGTATTACGGTTCTTTTAATACCTGCTTGAGAGCATACCGTAGGTACACCGAGTATGCTTTTATTATGCTGTTCTTCTGTAGGGGCAAACCATAGTGACTGCTAAAAATATGTAGGACGTGGAGTCGAGTGCCGAACATTCTATTGCTAGTCAACAGCCGATGAGACTGCCGCTATGGACTGGCAGATGTAAAAAAAAACAGTCACATTCTTTAACTAATTTAAGATAAACCAATCACAAAGCACGAAGTGTGCACATGATCGGCCATACGCTGCTTTTCTGAAGCCGCCAGTGACGATAGTTCGCAGCTGTAACATTCAAAAGGGAAACATCGGTCATCTTATTTTGATGGCGCAGCGACAGTAACATAGTGTGACCACCTTCCTGCAGGTGAAATGTGGGACAGGCTGACCGGGGGAGGGGCGGGGGGGGGGGGGGGCACAATGCCATCATACACTGTTAGCAAAAATAACACGCCCAGACGTGTAAACCGTTGTCCCATAGCGGACACGTCGAAACGTGTTCGTTTTACACGAGGCTATCTGTGTTTTTCGTCTAGACATGAGGTGCTGTGTAAACTTAACACGCTACACAGTGTCTGCCTTCCGCAAAACCGTTTCGAGCGTGTTCCTTATGAAACATGGCGGCCAGCGGCCGAGAACAGGCGAGAGACGAGCCCAGCGAGCCGCGCGCCTTTCAGCCGAATCGAAAGCACACAGGGCGCGTTAGTTCTCGTTCGATGTCTTTTATACACAGTAAAGTCTCCAAGTGGCGGACGTAGCGACTTGCAAAGGTACGTACGTGCGTTGTCGGCGGTCGGCGGCGTCGGTACCTTCAACAAGCCGCCAAACAAAAAAAAAAAAAAAAAAACGAATGCCGCACTTACATGGATAAATAACTTGAGCGAACTATTTAGAATCGGGCGGTAACTTGCGCCACCTATCGAGATTTCTAGCAGCCTGTTTTTTAAAAAAAGACGAGTCTGTTAATACTGCATGCGAACGACCACGACTACACACTACAGCTACACAGCACCGACATGTACAGTACACAAACACAACAACCGACACTACGCCCGACACTTCGTACTCGATACCCATTTCTCCCCGCGGCGCATATAAGCTTGACATGTGCGGGTGAGCTCCTTGGTCGCTGACCATTACAGAGTTATAGAAGAATACACAAAACACGGCGCAATGGACAACCGTGTGTTAGAACTGTTTGCATTTAAAAAGTATGGAGGCAAAATCTATAATGTTAGTCCGTTGCAATAAATAACGATATGTTAACAATAAAACTTAAACCGGTCATGAAAAAGTTCAAATTATTGTTATTTTCGTGCTTGACCAGTGTTATGAGCAGTCCGACTAGCTTGAATCAGATAGGAAAACAAATTATTGGGATTTTGTCATTACGTATACAATAATAAATGAAAATGATCCTTGCGCAAAGCATTTTTTATATATTTTTGTGAAGGACATCCGCCCAACACTTCACTTCCGCTAGTTGCAGTACGAGAGCAGACGCCTTCACTTTTGGGGCGTTTTGATGCAGTTTGTTGTCGTTATGTCGTGTCGGTGTCGAGTGGAGCGGTGGGGCTTGGGAGTTTGTGACCGGTGTTATTCGTGAACACTGGTGTGGGGCGCTGATGAGTCTTTTTTTTATACTGCCACCACCCCAAACTTTGAAGATACACGGGCCCGTAGCACTGCATTATGCTGAATAGCGAGCTCCTTCTCTGTTGACGTCGCTTTCCTGGTACCACTCGTGGATACTGCAAGCGTTTAAACAGTGTGCACCGTCTCGCCTACATCCCCGGTGACGTACTCGACCTGTTCAAACTTATTGCTTCCGTCATCTTAGAGTACGCATGGCAGTTATCTCGTTGGTCTGGTTTCGGTTATAAAAGCAAGGCAAAACGCTCGTAGAGCCGCCCTCAGTACACATTGGACATCTTCCACACTTTGACACCGGATAACTGAATGAACGAGGACTTACATTCATTTCCGAGGTTACTCTCGCCGTTTCCTCACCGTTGAGCAGCAGGATGAGCTGGCGACAAGCTGCGGATGAAAGGCTTGAGCATCAATAGCCCAAGCGCACTCGGTGCCGATGCGGGCGACGCGGGTTTCTGTCAACCGGGAGGCCAGCACAAACCGTGACCGTTCCAGCTCTTCGTCATGACATGGTGTTGCAGAGAGCAGGGTAAAATACAGCTACACGGATCACCGAAGCAAACGCACTGCTATCTTAAATCTTGGCTTGTGATTGCGCCTTTGTAGTAGATCATCTTATTCGTTTTGCTGGAGAGACGCAAACGACGGCATAACAAAATCGCTTGCATATTCCGTATATCTCACAAAAGCATTTACCCTGTCACCTTGCGAAAAGCGCGAAACATGGAGTCCGCACCGTCCTAAGCTTCCCGTTTTTTACCTGCTTTAGAGCAGTTTGTACCTGCTAGTAGATATGCCTACTGAAACTGAAACAGGCCAGTGCCAGAGAGAGAGACAAAGTTGGGAAAGCTTGCTCGCTCTCCAATGTCTCAACTCTCAAGTGATTATATATCATAATAAATGCACCAACGCTTCCAAAATAAAAAAAAGAGCACTACGTTCACAACGTAAAAAATGGTCTTCAGCACATGCATCTGTGGGCAGGTAGGAAACCTTGCCCTAATTTATTCACGCCGCATGATTGGCGCAACAAACTCGTTGCAGGACCGAATCATCTACTCGAGCGGTGTGCGTCGCTGTGCAAACGCAGTCTAACACGAAGCATAAAAAACGGCAGATTTAAGACAACAATCCGGAGTCCATTATTCAATTAAAACAACGTAATTTTGATGAAAACGCCCGCTGCTTCTTACTCACGGTATCTGTCGGGATACTTCCACAGTTTGAAACGGAACGAAGATTTACTTTTAAAAACGCTCGCTGCGTCCTCCCGGACCAGCTGGACCGGATCAGCTGACGACGACGGGACTGTACCCGTTGAACCTCCACCACGCAACAAACAATTTGCGCTCCGTGTTAAAAGCTTGGTTCAAACAGACCCGGAATACAAAGCACCGCACCACACACGACGAATGTTTCAGCTCTTTTTCGCATCGCAGGGTTGCACCAAACAGAACGAGATCGCCGAAGTCAACGCCGCGCTGTCGTGAACCTTGGCTTGTGGTTGCGAACTCGTGGACCCTGTGACCCCCTTCGCTTTCAAAGCACACACGACGATTACGAATGCTACTTTCCGTCTTCCAGGAACATCACAGGGGCACTCCTCCGGTCACGTCTTCACTATGTGCTCGCAAACTCCGAAGCTCTATGTGAAGCTTCTCGCGTCCCGTCAAACCAATACAGTAGCGGCGCCATGCGTACTTGCCAGATTTTCTCCGGTCAAACAAAAACAACGAAAGCCAACCGGCGCTTGCTTCCAGCGTACATCGGCGTTGCGCTTGCGCCGTGGCCAGATCGCTTGCAGTTGAAGGTTGAAGCAAAAACGAAACCAACTGCAATGTCACGTGTTCACATCGAGGACACACTTTTTATATCCATTTTAACCGTTTGGAACGAACAATTAGACCCATAACTTTATTTGTGGTGTCTAAGAAACTGTTATCAGGACCCCTAAACTAAATACAAACATGGGCGACATGAGGGAAGCCGCATTGCCATTGACCAGAAGATGGCGGCCAGCACGGTAAGCGCGGGTATGGCGCGGGTTTCGCCAACCTCCTGCGACATGGCGCAATTGCTTTTGGTGCATATCTGTCTCCGAGACATGTTTCTTTCCGCGGCATTTGTCTCGACGGTCCTTTCTGAGTGTGTCCCCAAGCATTCCTGTGCTTCGATAGCCGGCAATGCCGCGGTCGTCGCCGAGGGCGATGCGTGTTATCGAGGTCGGCTACACGGTTATGCGTGTATGACCGAACCAAAACCCGTTTTTTACAACCTCTCATGATTTCTGAACGAATTATCCGTTACTCATCGTGTAAATTTATGGTAATTTGTGTAAATAGCGTGTTTTTCACCCCAAATATTCGCCAAATACACGGGACTTGCTAACAGTGTAACTGCGGCATCTAAGAAGGAAACATTAGAGGAAATGTATTACCACCCACACCACGAAATGTGGCTGAAAGCGTATTTTACACCTGCACACGGTATTGTGGCCATTAAGCTCAAATAATGTTGACACTCATTGATGTATATTTTTTTAATTTTCTTGACAAGGAAGTTGTTAAGTGTAATGTAAGATGAAAATATCAAAATTGACTGCAACAAAGCTCAATGCATCAAAACTAAAGAAGAAACAGTAAATCTTTTTTCGGCTTATTGTTTCCTGTCGAAATACGCTTACCAACATACTCTTACTCAAAATTAGAAACGTATTTTTTTTAATTAAAATTTGGGTTTGGGCAACTTGGTCCATACTGAATTAAAAGGTTAAGAGCGCTAACGAAACCAGGACAATAAATACACAAAGACGACAGGACAGGCGCTACCTCTTCACTAATATATTTCACATCAACCCTTTCGCATTTAAACAGTCTGATTTGAAAATAATTACAATAATTTATATATATTTGGCGAGCAATTTTCTCGTGCAGTACTTTTCCACCAGGAGGAGGGGCACAACGGCACAGGCGCGTCGATCGCCTGCAAGAAGACCGGTCACTTCCCGCAATGCTAGAATAGTAAATAGCGTACCATCGCAATTCGCACGATTACCAGCGGCCTCCACGCTTCCCCGCGCCTTGTTGTTCAGCAATGCCATAAGATAAATCGTGATTTTTACGATAGCGTGAAATGCGGGATATTTTGAACATTTTCGGTATATCTTGCGGGACGCGGGGCAAAAGCCATCAATTCAGGACAGTCCCGCGAGACGCAGGACGGGTAGTCACCCTACAATACCAGGTTTAACGCGCCACAAATGACCCACAAAATGTGTCGCATGTAAACTGAGGGGAAACTGTTAGCGCAAACCCGACCTTGTTGCATTTGCGCATCTCTAATTCGAAAAGGTACTGACGGCGAGCATGTAAATTTACCACCAAGGTTAGCACCCCGAATCAGCACGTTGCACCGCTATAGTAAGTACCCCGTGCCCCAAATAGGACCGCAAAAATCGGTTTCTTAACCTATCACGTTTCGATTTTGTACAGCGTTGGCCAGAGGTGGTGCATTTTTTCTCAAAAAATACGCGAAGAGCGAAGTTACCCGAGGAAAAAGTAAAAAAAAAAAAGAAAAAAAAAGCTTAACTACTATTAAAATGCAGCGAAGCCACGGGTCTTCAAACCATAGGAACCCTATTGTTTGAAGGCCGGTGGCTTTGCTGCGTTTTAAAATCGGAACGCGATAGGCTAAGAAACCGATTTTTACAGTCGATTTAAGCACCCTGGCCGCTATTTGGGACACGGCGCAGTTTTTGTGTCTGGTCTTGGATTTGGAGAGAAAAACAGGGAAAGCCGGCTAAGGCTTGTTCGCGCCAGCAGCGTCGCGAAACGCACGTTTCTTTTTATTCTTTAACTAATTTAAGATACTTAATAATATGATAGACGAGAGCGAGCATTGAACTGGACAAATTTCTGACCGAGGATCGATGTCTATAGTTAAACTTTACGACGGGCGACCACACCATCAATAGCGCTACATGACCTCGGCTTGAGGTATGTAATCATGTGAGAGTTAAGCGCGAAATTGGCAAACCCAGGAAAGGAGCTCAAAGTGTGCAAGTAGCGGATAGTTTCTAATTCATCGCTCCACGCGTAAGCTCTAAGAGTCTTAGGTGGTGATACGCCACGACTATTGAGACAGGCAAAATCAAATACAGTATACTCACTCGTGTAATGAACACACTCCTTACGAACAATGCCTCCGCGTCTATACTTTCCACAAGAGCACACATACAACAGATCATCTTTTTCTACATAAGAAAGATACCGAAAAACAAGGTAGACAAAAAAGCTGCATACACACTTAAAATTTTTACACCCTTATTCGTGTAAATGGCTCGTCCTCTGGCTAACGCCTTTATTCGTGTAAGGGTGTTAGCCGCCGGAGGTGGTGAAAATCGTGTTAACTGCTAACACCCTAAAAACAATATGGCGGCCAGTATGCGACAGGCGATACGAGCCTGGCGAGCCGTACGCGGCTTCTCGCCGGAGCAAGAGCATACGGCTCGCACGCTCGTTTGGTGTCATCTGTAGGCGCAAAAAACTTTCCAAACATCTCTATGTCCAAGCGCCAACACCGCAAATAATACGAGTAAGGCCGAAACCGCTGGAGAATGAACAGCCAAGACTGTCGCCGAAGTCTCGCTCGGCCTGCTCGATGCCGGTCGCATTTTCATCACATCAGAAGCGCTTATAAAGAAGGGATAGCTTTACAAAACACTGACAGGCTGGCTTTATTGAACAAAACGCCCACTTGCCGTGGACGACAAGTTGACAACGAATCGCTCCGACACCCTCTGTCGACAGCGGCTAGGAGGTATCGCACTCGCGCTCCGTGTGGCTCTCGATTAACTATTGCCTGTGCTCACCTCTGTTACGTGCGTTATCCACTCATGAACGCTTGTGCGTGAACAGCGGCATTCAGCACCTAGAACACGCGCTGGGGAAGCCGCCTAACCTCCTTTTGTTGCAATCAGGCAGAATAACACGACGACACAGCTACCAGCGGAACCGAACTCGGAGCGATCAACACGACGGATGGACTAATGGCATCCAGCCCTCTAATAGTTATAGACCACCAACCGGCACACTTTTCAAATTGGGCGGCGACAACCCCCATCTAGCGACGAAAAAAAAAAAGTGATCAACATTTGAAAAAAGAAAACACCATATTTTTTGCTACCCACCGCGCGGTTACATTCACTTACGACATGGACGTACACACAACACTGTACATACACAAGGCCATACGAGCACTGATCAATTACACAATACACAACAAACAGTACATACATCCTACTTATACAAACCAACAAGTGCCCCGAGCGGTATATATGCCCTCCTATTTCGCGCATCGGTTAGCCCGGTGACCACGCTGGTCTTAATCAAGATATGAAAAGATTACGCCAATTTTATTTTTCAATAATATTTTTTCTGAATTTGTCTTAGGTAGGTACACATATCCCTTAATAACTTCTTACAGCATAATGTATTATAATGATACGCGCCTAACTTCTAGTAACTCAACGTGAGTGACGAGAAAAAAAAATCGTGTGAATTCTGTCTGGCAACCACACTCGCGGCGTGGTTGCTATGGCGACGCTGTCGGTACGCGCGCCGGCAGCCGTCCAGCTGTTCGGCCGTTCGGCTACGGCCGAGTGCGCGAGTCCACGGTGAACGCCGCGAACGCAATCGAGAAAACAAAGCGTCGACTACTGAAGCTGTACGTAATCTAGTTTCCGCCCGTTCGCTGCCGAATTCTTCGTAGTCTTCTTCCGCCCGCTCAAAAGGGAGCAGCCTACCAGTCCGATTACCGCCGTGGCTTCAGTGGCTTCATCTTCGGAGGGAACTGTCAACTGAATTAGTTCCAAAGCGCGGGTGCAACAGGCAGCGCAACGTGGCGCGGTCCACGCACGAAGTCGGTAAGTAAACAAAACACTCAATGCCGTTCCATTCTTTTTTTTTTTTTTTTTCTACGGGGGCGCGCGGTGTTTCTGGGTGGCTCAAGGTATGGGAAAGCAACCGGAAAAATCGGCGCCTGATCGACCATGGGGTGAAAATTTCAAGGCGTATCGTACGCAAACGACAGCGTTTGCCGGTGGAAGACTCGGTCGTCCGTGGCGAACGCATTTTTAGTATTTTTAAGGATGTTCTAGCTGCAAAAGAAAGGAGCGCCTTAAAGTTTCACAAGGTAAAATACACTGCTGAGGAAACGACGCCCCTTTGCGTGCAGGCGCCGATTTTTCCGGCAGAGTTTAGCGCGCTGTGAAATGCAGTGTGCATTTAGGGAGAGTTTTGGCATAATATAATGTTGCTCATTGGAAATAAAAAAAAGAAATGCTGGCATCATATGTTTACAGACTCTTAGTTATTTTTGGAATCTTAAGTACCCTTTTTGTGGCAGGTATTGGACGCCAGCACATTTTACGTAGGAACGAAGAGTGGAATCCGGCCAATTCCCTTCCACATTAACATCAAATGAGTGCTGTGAAAGCAAAGAAGAAAGTGAGGGTGAAACAGTTCCTGCAGTAGTAAGTGCCAGAAACAAGAAAAGTGCCCCGAAGTGGAAAATATACTCCCTTGAAAAGGATCCAAAAAAAATAGAAGTTATCAGGTATACCGCCGAGCGTCACAGACCTGGACACTCCATTTCAGTTTTTTAAATGCCCATGCCCTGATGAGCTGTTTACAGCAATATTTGAGGGGACCATCCTGTATTGAACTCAATGCCACCATGAACACCATTTTCAGGTTCTGGTCACATTTCCACGCAGGATGTCCTGCTTCAGATCAAGGAGGATATCCTTGACAGAATCTCCTGTACGACAACGCGGGCGGTCCTGGCCCTGGATATAAAGGGCGCCTTTGACAACATCAGTCACACGCTGGTGTTCGAGAACTTGGCCTCACCTGGGTGCGGGCCCTGGATGTATGATTATGTGCGGGACTTCCTGAGCAACTGGATGGCCACCATCGGAATCGAGTCCATCCGCACAAGCACCATCCCGATACCGAGCAAGGGCAATCTCGGCAAGGCTCGGTCCTGTCACCCACAGCTTGTTACCTGGCGATGTGCAAGCCGCCTCCTCTACTGGAACGGATTCCCCGGATGAAGCATACACTCTATGCCACTCTATGTGGACGACCTGACGATTTGGGCTACGTCGGGATCGGACAGCGGGAGGCAAGACTTCCTCGAAGAAGTCATTGAGACGGTGCAGAACTACCTCGAGGCCGGCAACCTCCAGCGCGCCCCCGATAAGTCTCAGCTGTTGCTCCTCCGCGCGGGCAAGCCAATTCCCGAAGAAGAAGAAGGCGGACATCCGCCTCACGTTAAAGGATGGTACCCCCGTGCCGGTGGTGAAGCGGGTTCGGATCCTGGGGCCTTCACCTCCAGCGGGACGGCGGACCCAAGTACACGGTCGACCGACTCGTCAAGACAACCACGCAAGTCATGCGCATGGTGAGAAGGATAACGAGTCACAGACACGGGCTCGAGGAGTCGGACCTGATCCGGCTGACCCAACCACTCGTCGTGAGCCACATCGCCTGCGCAAATCCGTATCTCAACCTGCTGTCGAGAGGTAAGGGCAAGATGGACGTGATTATTCGCAAGGGGTACTAGCTGGCACTGGGGGTGCCGCCATACGCGTCGAACGCCAAGCTCCGGCGGCTAAGTGTAAACAACACCTTCCAGGAACTCGTCAACATGCACCTAGCCAGTCAGTGGGAGCACCTGCCCTCACACTGAGTGGGCGGCATGCCCCGAGCTCGCTCGGCATCCCCATCCCCGCATCGCAATGCGAGGCTATCCAGCTGCTGCTGGCCCTTTGGGACAAGATCCAGGTGGCACCAATCCCGTGGAAGCTGAACCCATCTTTGCATCCAGGTCGCTGGATGGCTCCCGGTCCCTTGATTCCGCTTGGTCCCGTCGTGTAGCATAGGGCCCCTGGTAGCAATTGGGCTAGCCCAGCATTTAAGCATACTCCAGCCTTTTTGTATGTAAAGCAAAACAATTACTGCAACTGAATACTTCTTACCTGACAATAATCGTTAGTTTGCACTGCTCAATGCCCTTCTGTTTTATCTAAAATACCGCAACGAAATACTTCGAGTACTGGTCGGAGCACTGCGGTCCAGGTGAAGTTTCTACTTCACCTGTTGCCCTTCTGTTTTATCTAAAGTACCGCAACTAAGTACTCCGAGTACCGGTCGGAGCTCCGCGGTGCCAGGTGAAGTTTCTGCTTATAAAAAAGTGTCTGCCCAAAAGCTTGCTTCGGTACCACAAGCTGCAACAGGAAGCCTGATGCAGAGGCTTTAAGAGCAAGCTCCATGCTTTGAATGTTGCTAAGCATGCGCGCTTGTGCAGTGCAACTGTCGTTCAGGACAACGTGCTCATTCTTGGCATTTCAGTTTCACTTGCACTTAAAGGGATGTTGAACCGAAATCTGGATTCCATAAAACACGGCGGCAAAAGCGTGTAACAAGATGCTACAAACACCAAAACATCACTCATACAGCGATATTTCGAATGGATGACCTTATTTTTAAAAATAGGAGGCGCATTTGACAGATTTGTTTGTCTTGTTTCTCCGAGAAGGAAAGGGAACGACCTCGCGTCTCCTCCACCTCGCCGCCTTGAAAGGGCGAAGCAGAGAGAGGAGAAAACGAGATATCTCGACGTCACGCGCCTCATCGGTCTCGTTCAATCTCAACCTCTTTCTCCGAATACGGCCGTCCATTCGAGATATCGCCTTGTGACTACGAGTAGTGTTTTAGGGATTGTAGCGTCCCGCCTACGGCTTCTGCATCGTTTTCTGAAATCCAAATTTCGGTTCAGCAGCCCTTTAAAGGGAAACGGAGTGTGGCAGCGATGGGATGATTTCTTGTGTCAGCCGGAGTTGCCTACCATTACCACTGTAGGGCAGCAAAGGCTACAGGCATGCAAGAGCGACTTTGCGAAGCGCTTTCGCAGAACAAGAGCTTGCGATAGAGCGTGTACTAGCTCGCACTTGTCGCCTTCGACCGCGCTGTCACCCTGGCAAGCCTTCGGCAACACCTTCAGAATGCCCGCATTCTTCAAGAAAGCCACAATGTTATGAATATACCACAACAATGCCTGGCTTTTATTTTTTTCTAAAAAAAAGCATTTATGAAACTTTGAAAATGCAGCAGTGCACGCTCATTACCTTCGGTACTGCTTAGTACGTGCTCACTCACGCTCACCTTATCCAGGCTGAAAAGCTTGTGCTCGGACGGGGCATATTGAACACTGGTGGTGTCTTTTGACTGAAGTAATATACAAAGTATGAACAGGAGTGATAAAGAAACACAACATTTAATGCCGGTCATCTCCACTTTTAAAAAGTATCTCAACGTGAGATTAATTTGACATTTCGTAGTAAGGGTGATGAATTCCAGACAGGGTGACACAAACCGTTTTGATAAAAACGTAAAAACAAAATGTAACTTCTCCATACAGGTGCCTAATACCTAGTTTGATGACTAGGAAACAACACGGAGGACTAGAGAAATGTGATGAATATAAACGAATAAAGCTGGTCATGAATTGAAGCATACTTAGGTATGTGAGCCACACAACTTGCAGCTGCCATCTCAAGAAAAACAAACAAAGCTTTTAATGATTTTGAAAATCGGAACAATCCTGGCAGGAGTTTCACAGACTTTGGCGATTGCACTATGTGATCAGCAATCAGGCTACAGGTGTTTTCTTGATTGTATTAATCACCTTGATTGCAACTGGCCGTAGCTGTGAGTAGATTAGAATAAGACAAAGCCTCTCAAGAAGGCAGCTCGTATTGTACGTCTTCTGGCCATGGGCGAAGCCGAAAAGCCAGTAGGCCGCCATGACCACAGTAAAGCCTTCGAAAAGCCAAATGGTTCCCTCCTGCATATAAAAGCAGAATTGATTCAGTCAGAGAATAATAAAGGCCGCACTGATGAGTATGATTTTAAGCATGAAATGCTTTTAGCTCCCGGCCACCAAACTGATGACATATCTTTTTGGGAACTAATGCCAAAAATCACTTCAAAACATCCCAGGTTTCGAAGTTGACTTTTGCGTTGGTTTTCTTATTTGAAACCGGCTTTGAAACCTACTGGGTCTCGAAGTCAGTTTTGGATCAGAAAGGTGTGCACTAGCAGGGTTCAAAATTTGCTGTCAAAATTTTGTTTCCTTGAGACAAGGAAACAAAAAGGAACATACACACCACCGTCTCAAAACCAGCACAGCATACAGCTGTCATTTATTTCCACAAGTCTTCTTCCTTGTCATCCCACACGCTACACATGCTATGGAACCTATTCCTATACACACTATGAAACCTATTAATTCCGAACTACAGCTTTAAAAAAATTATCCAACATTCAAATTACTTTTTTGTATGCCATCTCACTACCGAATTCTAAACCAAGAGCGCATCATTCGTTTAAACCGTTTGAAGCAATCGCCTGACGAGGAGCCTGTTGTCGTCACGCTTTGACGGCGCACTTTAGTTCACCTTTCTGCCGCCGTCTTGGGGGGGGTCTCAGGCATCGTCCCCGCGCGAATATTACCACAACTGTTTAATTGATTGGTGCGGCACACAAACTTCTGTTCGGGCTGGAACTTGGTCAACAGTGTCTGAGATGAGCCCGACGCCCATTTCAGACGTCAAATAAACGTTCGAAATTGCTTTTATAATCTCTTTAAGAGTTTGAATGCAGGCGTCTATAATTCGCAAAATTTAGTGGCCGCGATTATGTCCTCTGTGACCGATTTGCAAAAATAAATGGCTTTACAGTAATGATTCAGATTGTGATTTATTGGGAATTAACCAGTGCTGTTAATAACATGCTCTGTATTGTCCGCTCTGCTGGTGTTTTTTCTGCCGTCATTGCACCCACGCAGCTTGAAAGTGCACTGCTTTATGCGACAGGTGGCACGCATACACCGAGGCACTCACTTCATAGCGTGGCATGTGGTGGCAGCAAAAGCCTCTGCCAAAAACATGCTAAGCACAGCATTTGTGGCGGCAGAAAAGATACAAGGCTATTATCTTGTTCCCGAGAGTATAGTATGTTGCAGGTTAAGATGGTATGGTGAGGGGAAGAAGCTCCGTCTACACTCTTTCCACTTTAGCAGAAAGGATGCTATAGAGAAAAGAAGGAAACCGCCAATCGTGGCAAGCAAACCCTTTTTGTACTGGCAGAAGTGATGGGAGGCGCCAGGCAATGTAAAAAAAGGGGAAGGGGGCGGGGGGGTGGACTGCAAACGTGTTTACCAAGAATAAAAAGGGGGAAGAGTGAAAAGAGGTATTCTTCTGTAGATTCCTTTTTCTCCCAGAGCAGTGAATGTGCCATGGCCGGGCTGGGCTCAACTCAATGCCCCAAATCATATTTTAAAAAAAAATTATTGCCGGCAGAGTTTTGCGGACTCCTAAAATGCCTTTACGGAGAGGTTCCACAAACCCTCTTTCCAGAACCGTTGGCCTAAATTGCGGGCATGGGCATCTGCAGTATGTTTTGCAGGAAAAGGAGGGGGAGGGGGGCAAACCTTGTTTTCTTTTAAAGTTATAGGTTTGAAAGCTACACCCCTTCAGAATAATCCCGCCCCCCTTTTCCGCCACTTTGCTGACGCCCATGATTGTGGGCACCTCATCACTTACAAAATGTTTCCTAGGACCCATGTGTAGAAAGTAGGAGCCACCATTCAAGCCCCTGTCATGACTACAGTGCAGACATATCACAATAGCAGGGAAGAACAATAAATAATAATGGACAGTCTGACCGGAAACAATATTGGTACAGTTTCAGACTCGCTGCTCAGCTTGCCAGCTGAGCCAGGCTAGAAAAATGAAATTGGCAAAGTGAATGAGTTGCGAGTATAAAGATGCAACAACAAAACCCTACTGGCATTCTTAAAAAATGCTGGGGCCTTCTTGTCAATGGAAAAGGCACTCAGTAATTAAATCCAATACTCTTTAGGATAGTGAGATTGATATCGTGGTAAGGTGGGTGCTTGTCCCAAGCTCTTGTTTTAGCACCAGTGGGTGTCAAGTTACACACAGCCAGAAAACAAATCAGCTTAGCCAAACGAAGCACAGGACAATTGCATCCGTAAAATAGCCGATGTTCCATATTTCAATTAGTTTTTGATCTCGCTCTGCGCAGCACACAATTTATAGCAGACGATTGTCCCTTTTTGGCTCTGTTCGCAGATGACTTGCCAGTCTTTTCGTCGTTTTGTTTCTGTCAGAGAATGATACCTACCTAGTAGCAAACAAACTCATTATTATTCCCTCATGTTAGCAGGCGATGCGTCTGGTAGCGGTATTTTATAGCGAGTTCGTTTCACACGCACTGGCACCGTTCGAGTTCTCTCCCAGAATGCATCGCACTCGCAGAGTGTTGCACTGAGAACTAGACTCAAACCAATTCGCCAAATGCACCAAGTGCGGAAGACTGATGCTGCCGCCATCTATGTTGTAGAAAGAATACCGACCTCAAACCGAAACTGGCGCCTTGCTGTTCGGAGTGATGGGTGGGAATGCGAGAGTACAGTCGCTACCAACGATTATCTACAAACGTTGGTCGCTGCAGCCTTTAGTTTATAGTTGCGATTACTTCAAGCAACACGGCTGTCATAGGGATAGTTACAGACGGCGTAAATTTCCGCAACCAGCTGTCTACAAAGCAGCTGGTTGCGATCTTTCAATTCTCATAACCGTTTACACTGAAGAAAATGGATGATGCTGTGCGAGCAGAAGCTTGATCCATTTCAGCATGGCATTATGCGTGAACCACTGAAAGGGTACGCATTAAAACTAGTCTGCTGGAATACCCAGCAAAACTTTTCGATTTCGATCGTCATTACAGGTGGATCACATATTAGCTTTGGTGAGGGCGTCGAGAACGAGAGCTTTCTCGAACAAAATATGACGGGGCAAGTTAGCTGAAGTAGGTAAATGTTAAACATGATGATGTTGCCCAAGCCTCGGGTAAAATCACTAAATTTAGCTTTCTCTGATGCTTATTGGGCAGTCAAAGTTTCTGCTGGGGCAGTTTTGTCGACAAATGTTCAATTTTTCACCCGCACACGTTGGTGATAAACATCTCGGGGGCCGCTGATGCATTTGTTCTGAGCATTTCTTTACACACTGGTATATTTCAGCGTTTTTATGGCAACAGAGCGACTTAAAACCTCCAAATAAAGCACAGTTTGTCAACTGCTTCCTTCATGAAATAGGAGACGCTCACAGTTCAAGCTCGCGTTTGATTCCGTTGCCCGCGAGACGCAATTTCTATCAGAAAATCTACTTTTTTTCCTTTCAGTTCTGCGACACATCGTAGCAGACAAACTTTCGTCATCTGCTCCAGCACCTTGCCGGCCTAGCCGGAGCGAGGCACGACGGGATTGCATTTTGGCGCAATCTCGATTTTCTCAGTGCAGCGTGGGGTGTCAGCAATGAAACGAACTCGGAGAGTGCAACCACTTGTGGAGTGCCGGCTGAAACGAACCCGCTCCACGCTGCGAGTGGACACGCGTGGGCACGAGTGCCGTGAAACAAACTCGCTAATACTTCTTCAGTGCAAGCCGGTTGAGACCTCAATGACCAAAATCGGGCTCTCGGTGAGATGGAATGGCAAACTGAGAATGATTTCATGACCAGGGGCCAAACAAATAACAGGTGCATTGTATGGTGAGAGTATTAGCACCGAGAAGTTTGGGAGGCGACCTTTTACAGCGAGCCGGGGTGACATCCTGCTGAGGACAAAATTTACCCCCTCACTCGCCCTACAAAGGCCGAGACGGCGTTAGCTGTCGGCATATTACTTTCGTTTTTTTTTTGTTTTTTTTTGTGCGCATTTTACGTAGGAAATGTGAATTATTATATGCGGCCTTATTGAGGTATGGTCTGTAGCTGCAGGCGAAACTTCAACCAACATTCCGAGCATGGTTTCCAGGGCAGACAGTGCATGAATCACAGATGGTATATGAAAAGGAAGAAATGCCACCACACTTGCAGGAGCATTGCAATATATTTACATCCTGCACAATCAACGCTGCTGATGATTTGAATAAATTAAGAGGTTTTTTTCAACTTTGTTTCTAAACAAAAACGTCTCAGCGAAAAAGCTGCGCTTTGCTCGAGCAACATGTTAAATATATACTGGGCCATGGGGAGAAAATTACAAGTGAGACCGCCCAAAGGCCTTTGACTTAAATGCCATTTGTATGCCCGCAAAGCGGGGTCTGATGTTCTCCTAAAGCGCGAGACAAATGGACGGCAGAATCGTCCGATCCGACAGTCCGAACGCCGCTCCGAATTGAGACACACGCACACACTTCCGATCTTGCAAGCGACACAACGATCCATTCGGCTCCGCCCAGGAGATCCAACTTCCAAGCACTCCAGCGGAGGTCCGCGTTCATAGATCTCTGGTCCCAGATTGATGGTTTAGCTCGCACGAGTGAAGCTAGGAGCTCGTTCTTGTTAGCGCGTGCATTCTTTGCCGGGGCCATCTTTCTCGAATGGATCAGCGGGATCCACGCGTCCGGCTTCCCGTCGCCCGTACCGTTTTCTTATTCGTCCCGACAGACCAAGTATGTCATCATGACGTCCGCGCTAGCTGTGCTGTCATTGGCTGGACGCATCCGACAATCCGTCCGCCGTGCAAAACTATCTGGCGCGTTTGACGCATGTCGGATCGCCGATCTGACGCCTGAAGCGACCAAATTTTTCGGATCAGGCAGTCGTACTGTCGGATCGGACGTCGGATCGGATGGATTTTTCGCGCATGTGTCTCGTGCTTAACTCATGAATCTGCAAAGAACAGAATTTCAGTGTCTGAAACACTTACACCGCCGCTTCCACAACCCCTTGCACAACCGCCTTATATCGTGTGGAGGGGGCGGGCGGGGTTCATCGACGGGAGTTGCCTCCACCGATAGCTTTCCATACTTATAACCCAATTATAAGGGTAAACGTGACAAACACGGTTGGAAAAGCTATGAAAATTCTGTCGGCATAAGTCTCACCCAGCGCCCTTTACACTGGGTAAACGAAGCCCCGCTTCTCAACGTGCTTACAGCTCACAACGGCCGATGTTGACGGTGCCTTTCCCATCCTTAGTCTGACTGTCCATGCTCTTTTTAATCTCGAAGTTTTCGGGTGGTAGAATATGATACCAGCTTCTTTTTGGAAATTGCATTGCAGCGCTGAACAGTAGGTCAGCATGATCACAAACCTCCGATCGTGAGGAAACGGGCGCAGGGAAGCCAGCCAGATGCCAGAACGCGAAGCGGAGTCTGTCACCAGACGTCACGGTACACCTGACCCAATCAAGATGTGGCGACCGCAGCGACACTTGTGTTTGCTCTGAAGACTAATAGTACTCCGTGCAAGCAATACCATTGATCTCCACGACAATTTGCTGGATCGCGTGTCTCCGCTTGGTCGTTGCAGCTCAGGTGCGGCCACCGGATGGCCACCTTGGGACAAAGATTATCAGTCAATGTTTTGGAGCGTTGCGGAGGCTGGGCGGCAGTAAGCTGAAGACATGTTTTCTGCTCGTTCGTTGTCATTTACCGAAGAAGTTTGTTAAAACCCCGAACGGTGAGAATTGCGTTTGAGAACACGTGGAAATTTTTACGAAAGCTCAGCACCGCAAGAAAAAGGGGCAACTCGTCTAACGCAAGTCTTACCGTTCTGGCGGCATGATCAAAGCTTCCTTGGCATGCCAAAGTGCTGCATCTTTGTCTTCGCACGCTTGAATACCGATCAAGAATTAACGCCGTGTGGATTTGTTTCATGAGTGCAAAGAGCATGAAGATGCATGTGCCTCTGGAGCAGCATTTTACTTTACTCTTACGACTGTATTTGTAACTTGCGGCACTTGCAGTCCAGAAGCGGGCATGATCCAGTGGCGACAAAGGAGGGGTAGGAAGCTATGGCGACGACGACAGATTGCACACAACCATATGGACGGGCCACGTTTGAAAAACTTCAGATATCGCCGCTTCATACTTTTGCCTTCGAAAACCTACCTTCTTCCACAGCATTGCTCTATTTGTGCTGTCATGTGATCCATTTAAATAGATTTGGAACATAGCCATGGTTAATCCATAATAGCAACCACCGATTTCGTTTCCTATTGATAGCAACTCGCTGGAACAGCTGGGTGATAGAGAAGACGCCTATGTGCGACATACCTTCAAAGCTCTGCCATGGCATCGATTCTTGATAAGTATCCAAGCGTGAAAAGGCACAGAGACGCAGCAGTTTGGCAGGCCCAGGAAGCTTTGATCACGCCGCAAGACCGGCGAGACTCGACGTTCGACAAGTTGTGCCTTTTTCTTGCGGTGCCGCGCTGTTGCAAAAAATTTTATGCGATTTGAAATTCTTATAGTTTACACATTGCGAGCGTTTGGCGCTCCTTTCACTAAACAGAGGGGAGCGCCGCCGGAGACTGACACTCGAGCGTGCTCTTCGTGCTCCGAGCATTTCTTGGAGCACAAGTGACTTCTTTGCGCTCCGTGATGTCACGTCCACAAACAAGATGGCTGTGCCATTGTTGAGATTGTTGAAACAAAAGGCGTAGCCGGACAGCTGCTCCTTTTCAGTCATTAGTGGTTAATCCAGCAGGTAAAAACAATTTGATTTGAAAGCCAAGACAGCAATTAGCATTCCGGAAAAGGTTTGTTCATGTGCCTTGCCTGAGAACAAAGTGATCTATCGAACGAGCGTGCTGATAGCTCGGCGACAGAAAAGTTGCCGGCCGAGAAGACAGTGGGACGGCTGCCCTTTTTAAACTGCTTAGTCCAGCTGCAGCGAATAAAGATACCTAGATTGGAAAGCCGAAGCATCAGTTAGCATTGCGGGAAAGGTTTGTTCGTGCATCTCGCCTGAAAACGAATTCATCTATTGAACGGAAGGTTACCGACAGCACAGCAACAGAAAAGTTGTTGAGATGAGAAGACAGTCGGAGCGCTGCCCTTTCTAGGATGCTTTGCCCAGAGAATCAAGATAGTTTGAATGGAAAGCCGAAACATCATGTTCATGTCTCGCCTGAAACGAATTGACGTGCTATCTATTGAACGACAGTGTTCCGATATCGGCATAGCACATCAACAGCTTCCATCGCATTCCGTCTCGCTGCAATATGGAACCACGAAATATCTGGCAAGTGTGAGGGTTTCGTGCGTCGACAAACAAGTTCAAGAATGTTGTCTTTAATTCAAATATAAACAGCTTGCACGGTCAATAAATAGATCAGCCAAGGTGCCTTTCCCCGCACGTGCTCGAAGCGAGTCTCCAAACCTCTCAGGAATATTTAAACGTTCGTAGAAACTTCATAACGTCGCCGTCTCTTTTACTTTCTACCCTGCCGCTCTACACTGGCTTTAATTAATTTACCACCGAAATAATTTTGGCTTCTCCCACCTGTATCTACGGGATGCCAGGTTCGTCATAACCGTGCGGTGGGAAGGAGCTTGTGCGGCTTGTCAATAGATTCGGTGTGTCGCGCTCCTGTACGCCATGCGCCGTTTAGTTGCTGTGCCTGGAGTATGAAACTCGGAGCGTCAGAGTAGGAGTAAAGGAGTGTGGACTTAAAGGGGAGCTGCAATCATACTTAAGCGTCTACCTCTTTTGCGGTTTCCACGTCTCTTTGGGTTCGGGCAAGCCAGCGGGCACGAAGAGAATAACTAAATATCAGTGAGTCATATTTTAACCGGACGACGCGGAAACCTCCTCCACCTACGAGGGCGACCCGCGTTGCCGAAAGCGCGGAATATGTGACGTCTTTGGTCCTGGGCTTACTACTGGTCAGAGCCGCTAAAAGCTTTTTTTTTAGTCGATACAAAATATAAGTGTCGCGTACCATTTCAATTATGTATGAAAGTAGTTTTTGTTCAGTATTTTAGATCAGAAAAGAAACAAATGCAGTTTATAAAGTACGGAAACAAGAAAAGACCCGTCGACAAACCCGCCACCAAGCGGTGAAAAAAACGGCGCATACAGTAAAACCTCGTTATAACAAAGTTGAAGGAGCGGTCGTAATTATTTCGTTATAACCATTAGTTTGTTATAGCCAATGTCCATTTCTTCCCACTATTAGCAAGCAAGGGGAATTATGATTGCTTTGTTATATCCCGTTTTGTTACAACGAGGTTTTACTGTACTAGAAAGGCGTAGTGGGATGAGGCTCCGACGAACAATGGGCTTAGAAAGGTCCCGGATGTACGCGGTGGCGCTGCGGTCGTATACTGGCTCGAGGATCCGACCGGTTCCGAGCGTTCCCAAGGCTTTCGGCGCGGGCTTGGCTGGCGATTTGACCCTTTGGCGGTATGGCAGCGCGAAGTGGCTCCCGTTCTGAACTGATCTTTACCCTGTGTTTACCGTCGTTTGTGGCCAATGAAGTGTTATGCCGAATTAGTCTTTAGTCGCGCGGCAAATGCAATGCGAGCTGCCCTGGCCGCCCACTTCATACAGCCTAGTCAACACGTGCTTTAGTGGCACCCTCTCGAGCCGTCGACACTGAGTGCGGCAGCCGTGAGCGCTCGATGAGCTCACTACTTCACGGCCACTCAAACCAGGACCTACGACGTCATGAAGGATGTTATTTTTTGCTTGTTTTTGTAAGTCTAATTTGCCTATAACTTTTAAAATAAAGCGAAATTTGAGAAAAGTTTCTTTAAATTACTACGTTCAATGCGCTCAGGTTCGGTCCAAATTAAAAACCAGTCCAAAAGTTATTGCAGGGCCACTTTAACGCTCCCAATGACGACAAACAAGCAAAAAACATGTCTGCAGCACGCTGCCGGCCAGCCTCTGCAGCGCTCCAAAAGGTTAATTTTCCGTGTCCCAAGATGGTCGTCCGGCAGCCGCAATCACGGAGCGGGGAAGTGCAATTTAGCAATTGTTGTAGAGATCAGTAAAAAAATATGGAATGCATACCCTCCTAGCATCCATCAGGTAGGGATAAGCATTCTTTGCAGTCTATATGCCCATCAATATCAACACATGTAGCCATTTGCAGGCAGTCGCATCCTTTCGAAGATCAATCTGGCCTTCGTCAGGCACCAGCTTTCGCTCTCAGCACACAGCCACTGTTGGTGGGCTTCGAGGCTGCTCGCATCTTCACCCTCCACAGGCGGGGCAGCCCCGGTCTGTAAATGTAGAATATGAATATGGCAGGTATTATTTGATAACACTTTATGTTTTGGCCGTGTAAAGAAAATCTGCATTCCATTTTCTAACATATCTGTTATGAAATAACAAGGTCAGGTGGAACGGCTCGAGTTCGCTGACTGAAAGACAGAGGGCTTAGCCTGAACCAATATCCTAGCAGCCTTCGATATTGGTGTGGGGGGAGAGAAGGCTGAACCTCTAAAGATGTCTTCAAATGATTCTCTAATTGCTTAACTCCAAAGTTGCAGGCTGCTGCACTTTAACGTTCTGAACTTTTGCCAACATATATTTGCGCTGTCGCTAACCATGTTCCATTTGCCAATTTTTTACACGCCCCTTCTCCTCCAATCAGAACAGCACGAGAGTCCGCCGTGAACAGACTTGGCATCATCGTGTGTCATATATCCCCGATGATTGCCTTCCCCACTAAGATGCATTAAAGCCAAGGCTCGAGCACAAGCTCATAGCATCGCTAGATGGTCGCACTGCACGAACCCTCGTGCAGCCTGAGTATCTACTAGTACTGGTAAAAGCGAGGGAGTTGAAAATGAATACTTAAAATCGAAAGAATAAAGCGCGAGGGACAAGCCCAGGACAACCACGTAAAGCCTGGTTCAAACAGTTGCGTTTGACCGCGTTGCGGCTGCGAGAAACCAGGACATCCCTGCTGCTTATATCGCGTGCCAAGATGATTCTTTGAATTGGAATCCACGCTTCATACGAAGCACAGATGTGCCGGTGACTCGTTTTCGGTTCTAAACGCAATGCAGACAAACACACTCAAACGCAAGTGTCGGAACCGACCTTTACGGTACAGGCTCACAGTAAAGCTGTGAGCCCGAACCGTCTCGCACGTCTAGCCTTCGCTTTAGTACATCTCAGGATGAGACGGAATGTATCATAATAAAACCGATGTGGTCTCACCATTCTGAGCAGAAGTGCGTGAGTAACCGATGATATTTTCGTGGTCGCTTGCACGTAAACAACCAAGGAGCTTGTACACAACGCCGGCATTCATCTGGCTTGAAAACAACTTGAGCGTTGGCTTCGCTTGGATGTCAGCTGCCCATTGTGCTTACTTGAACTTCACGAAATCCTCTAAATTGAGCAGGCTGCTTCTTGACTTCTGCTGTCGGCGCGTATGTCTGCAATTCGGCGGTTTCCGAGTTCGACGATTCGGAAATCATGGGTGTACCACCGCAACACCCTCTTAACACGATTTCGGTAGCCGTAGGGTGTAAAAAGGATGTACGAAGGGTGTAGGCCTTTCCGTACACCCTTGAATATTCAAAAATCATGTAAAAATGGTGTAGGAAGGGTGTGAGCTCGGAAAAACACCCTTTTAACACGAACATGGGTGTTGAAATTTTTAGTGTGTATGGTACAGACGACATCGCACCGTTTTATATCAGGAATGCAAATCGAAAACAACATAGAGAGAGGGATTCACCATGATAATACGATCTGCACGTACACCATTTTTGAGCGAGGACGCCTCGTCCCTGTCCAATAGGTTGCTTGACCCCTCCTATCGATCGCGATAAGTTTCTATCCTCATGGTATGTGGGAGAGTGGGAACTTGGACTTTCTAAAACCTGTACGGAGAGAAACTGTGAGGGAGATGAGCAGATGCCGTCCCCGCCCCCTTTCTCATCTCTTCCTCTCCATCTCATGGCGAATTCCAATGGGCGTTTTACAGCGCGCCGGGATCAGTTGACTTAATCCGGAATGGAGCACACGATCTGAACGGGGTCGCGCCGCCTACAGATCACCAGTGGAACATCACCACTGCTCCGAGATCGGCGGATATCTTCCCGTCATTCACCTGCCCGGGAATACCCTTTCCGCGGCCACCGCGGTCGTTTCGAAGACGTTTTCGTAATCGCGGCGCTAAGACGTGTTCGACGCACGAGCGGCAGGAATGGCTCAGGAGGTTGTAGCAAAGATTGCCGGAGCGCCCGTAGTGCGGCAAAACCTTCTCTTCTCCTTCCTGGAAAACTAACCGGCTGTCGAGCCAAGGGGTAAGCAAGCGGCCATTATCGAATTCTACTGAGGCTAGATGGGCGAGATCAAGCGAGAGGCCCCGCGAGAAAGGAAGTCACGTGTGTGCGCCGAGGGCTGGCCCGGCTGGCTTCCGGTTGAATCTGCCGAAATCAGGGGGGTAAAGGTGGGTGAGGAGGAGTGGCAAATCCCGTGCGCCGACATCCTGGGTCCCGAGTGAACGATCGCGAAAGAGAGCGACAGAACACGAGAGAAAGAAAGCAACGTTGCCATGGTAAACGCGGTAAACGCGAAGAGTGTAAACTCTCAGCAATATAAACAGTGATAATTTAACGTTGTAAACTAAATTCTGAGCTATTCTAACGCTTATAAAAAGCAATAAAGTCATTACGCTGCATTAACTTCCCTTCTGTCGAAATCTCGGAAATCTGGTGGTTGCGCAGTTTCGTATTCCTCAACCGCGCCCAGCCGCGCCCCACCAGCGAAGCCGGGTATATGGTTTAGTTTAGCGTTAACGCGTGGCCGTACATCTGCGCGCTATGCAAAAAGAAACCTTCGAAAGGAACGCGAGTATTTTTCCACCGGTAAGTTCGTGGATTGTTGAAGTTCACGAAACTGCTCTGATGATGTAACCGTGTTTGGGACCCAGAGGGTCTGCCTGCATGGTCCGCCGCTTGCGGCAGCCAGAATGTATGGGAAAATGGCGGACCTTTTCCTCTAGATTTAGTATATGATCTCTATGGCCGAAATCGTCGGAGCGACTTTTTATCGGATCCAGATCGAGGGCTGGAGCGGGAGCTAATCCAAAACGGCCAGTGAACACGTCCGTCTCGATCCCGATCGCCCAGTGAAATAGGCTCGCTCCAGAAAAGTCGATCCCGGCGCGCTCCAAAACAAAACGTGGAATTCGACACCAGTTTCTTTCCGTATAGACCCCTTTCAGGAAACATTTCATGGGCGCCGCCATCTTGACATCACGTGACCCTGCCGCCATAGCCGGCCTTCAGTTTCTCACGATTGCTCCGCGTTGTGTGCGGCGCCGGCCACCACCGGAGCCTTGTTTTCGAGTTCTTTTACGTTCCGCGTTGAAATTTTTGTGTTGTCTTTAGGTTTTTTCGATATTTCGGGCCTTGATTTCATCATTTGATATCTGTATTTCAACATAGCTCTTGTATTTTCTTAGTTATGAAATGGAATCGGGCAGGGCATGGATCGACGATACAAGATTATGGCCTAGGCTTCAGAGACCATGTAAGTTCATCACATTTTTTTGTTTCTGTAGCTAATAAAGGGTAGTCAATACTATTGCGACATATGGAAATTTCATCTGACGCAGTAAAGGCCCGTTCCCACTCTTGCAACCGAGTACGACCGAGAGAGACCAGACCGGTTCTTAAGCCTCTTGCGATCTCTTAGGACCAGCTCCGCTGCATCGCATCCGGTCCTAAGAAGTCGCAAAAGGCTTAAAAACCGCTCTGGTCTCTCTCAGTCTTACTCGGTCGCAAGAGTGTGAACGGCGCTTAAGGCTATCGCAGTCGTGCTTCTCCCTGCATGTGCGCGCTTTAGACATCGTTTCCGTAAGTAAAAGCCGAACCGCATGTAAGCGCTTTAGCGAGCGACGAGGCGAGCGACAACGACGAGAGTCAGCAACGAAGATTTCTCACTGTCGCTCGTCGCGTCGGTTGGTTTTTGAATTTCTAGAAAACGTCGCTCATCGTCTTGGTCGCTTGCTCCCGTCGCTTCCATGCGGTTTGCCTCGTCGCGTGACTGACGAAGCGACAGCGAAGCGAGTCGCAGTCACTTGTCTCGTCGCTCACCAAATGGCTTAGATGCAGTTTATACTTAAATAATTTCGACGCACACAGCAGTGAGCCATTGGCGCCTCGATATTAAGTATGAACCGCACGCAAGCGATTTGGCGAGCAACGAGAGAAGTAACTGTGACCCGCTTCGCTGTCGCTCGGTCGGTCGCGCGGCGAGGCAAACCGCACGGAAGCGACGGGAGCAAGCGACCAAGACGATGAGGGGCGTTTTCTAAAAATCCAAAAACCAACCGACGTGACGGGCGACAGTGCGAAATCTTTGTCGCTGACTCTCGTCGTTGTTGCCGTCGCTCGTCGCGTCGCTCGCTAAAGTGCTTACATGTGGTTCGGTTTTTACTTACGCAAACAATGTCTCAAGCGCGCACACGCAGCAAGAAGCACAACTGCGAGAGCCTTACTACGTCAGTTGAAATTTCAATATGTCACAATAGTGTTGACTGCCCTTTATTAGCGACCGAAACAAAAGAATGTGATGAACTTACATGGTCTCTGAAGCCTAGGCCATGATCTTCTATCGTCGATCCATTCGCTGTCCGATTCCATTCCATAAACAGGAAAATACAAGGGCTATGTTGAAACATATACTACAGGGTGTCACAAAAGAAAATTTACACGCTCTTTTTTACCGCAAAAATAAACTAGGCATCGCCGAACGCTCATTCTCCGCCCAAAGGTAGAGCTAGAGGTCACAACCAGATTCCAAAGTTTCAGCCCGATCCGATAACTTAATCAAAAGTTATAAGTGATTTTCTGAAAAGTTCAATGGGAAAATGGAGCCCATTTTTGCCCGTTTTCGGTTTCTGGTGCCATAGAGCCCCATGTGTTTCAAAACTCCGTCGGCCGCCATTTTCCCATTGAAATTTTCAGAAAATCACTTATAACTTTTGATTAAGTTATCGGATCGGGCTGAAACTTTGGCATCTGGTTGTGACCTCTAGCTCTACTTTTGGGCGGAGAATGAGCGTTCGGCGATGCCTAGTTTATTTTTCCGGTAAAAAAGATTGTGTCAATTTTCTTTTGTGACACCCTGTATATCGAATGATTAAATGAACGCCTGAATTATCGAAAAGACCTAATGAAAACACATGAGTTCAACGCGGAATGTAAAAGAACGCGAAAGCAAAGCTCCGGTGGTGGTCGACGCAGCACGCAACGCGGAGCAACGGCGTCAAACTGAAGGTCTGCTATGGCGGCCCAGAAAGCACGTGGAGGGCGCACCGACTGGTGGCAGCCCGAGTAACTGACTACCTGAAAGCGTCTATAGTACTCGAGTAAGCCCGCAGTCTCTTTGGGTCTTTTTGGCGCCCTCCTTCAACATCCTTTTTGCTTTACGTCTTCTTTAGCTTCAGAGAAATAACTGTGGGAGTCCATGCCTGAAACCGGGATTTGCTTCAATTTCGTTGACAAGGTCGTCGGCGATTCAAAAGTAGAGAATGGTGGACGAGCACATTCTTTACAAATCACACGAAACAAACGAATTAGGGGCGATTGGAAGTGAGGCCTTAGACGGAGCGGCATACCATAAATATAAATATAGCAGCAACCTCCAAAAAACACAATATTAAAAAAAAGTCGCGTTTTGTAGGTTTTGCGCTTTTATTTTCGAAAAACACTTCTCGCTTTGAGGTGTTCAACTGTCAAAACGCTACACTATCCCCTTTCCGCAAAGCACTTGCGCGATTTATTCGCTGCAATATATGGACAGTAAGGGTGTACCAACCGAAAAGGGGAAAGGGGGGGGGTAAGGGGGGCGTTTGCACCCCCTCCCCCCAATTCTCAGAGTGGGGGGGCAAGACATATGTTTTATCCCCCCCCCCCCCCCCTGAAACAGCGTCCACTGGGCAGGGCAAACACTGGCCGGCGGCGCCCAAGGAATACAAGGGCACCGCCCCCCGGCCCTAGGGGGGGGGGGGGGGGTCTGGTTTGCGCCCCCACTCAAAAATAAGTTGGTGCGCCGCTGATGGAGAACTCCGTTTGACAAAACTAAACTTTCGTTTACGCCGAAAAGAAAAAGAAAAGAAAGAAAAACAACGTCAGTGCTGTGGCATTTATTGTCACGTTTTATCATGGTAAGCTCTTCGGTACAGATTGCTATTTAGTCCTAAACGTATTCACAACCTTCTTTCTGGGTAGATTGCAGCGATTGACTTTTGCGGGAAGGTAGTCGCTCCAGATAACTTGAACCGCAGGTCCACTGCTTTATACAAAAGACAGTTTGCAGACACCGTTTTAGGCGTGTTTGTTTCCTGAATAACGACCCTGTGACATCGATAAAAAAAAAAGCTTCCTGCACATCTGTTTGAAGCTATGCATAAAGCACGCGTGGTTGAGAAGTGTCCGCAAATACTTCTGTCATGGTGCCTCCAGCAAATATCGCGCCTTTTGTATAGTGTATGAGCGTGGCGGTTTCAACGTTAGGTGTCGGATAATCGGAGACGCTCATCAAGCGTTGCGAGGTGAGAAAGTGCGCGGTAACAAAATGTAATGAACATGGTGTAAAAAAAAAAAAAAAGCCACGGGAAAGGTAAAGAGGTTGAAAGTAAATTAACGGGTTTATTTTACATTTGGGGTTTGAAATATTGTTATTTGAAGAATAAAAATTCTTGTCGTAAAAACCATAATCTCTTAGGGATTCTGCGGCTGGTGTACATTTTGTAGCCTAAAAATTTATTAGGGGCGAAGCTCCTTAGGGGCTAGCCATGTCCGTATCTCCGTCCGATGTCCGGCGTCGGGTGCCCGTGCTCACGAGCCGTGTAGGAAAAAAAAAACAACAACAACAACAACAACTGCATCTCTGCATGGTGAATGATGTTGATTGGGGCGAAGCTCTGCTGGTGTTTGTCTGCGTAGACGGTGAGCCGCAGCATGCCGAGCCTTTCGTGCGTTTTCATCCATGTCAGAAAGAGAATGTGTGATATGGAACGTGGTTATATACGCATTTGAGCATTTGACCGCAGCGTGACATGGATGAAAACGAACGAAGGGCTCGGCATGCTGCGGCTCAGCGTCTACGCAGACAAGCACCACCAGAGCTTCGCCCCAATTAACATCATTCACCACGTGGAGATGTGGTTGTTTTTTTTGTGCAACCTTTAAAGGGGCTCATCGTAAAAAAACCTTTAAGGGGTTATATTGAGCTTCTTTTTTTTTTTTTTTATGCGAAAACGTTTTTCCTTTCCCAGAGCGCTTTTTGGAGCGCCAGGGGGCGATAGTGCTTGAGGCAAAACCGTTGTTCACTAGCTAAAAAAAGCTCATCGAAAGCCAAAAAATCTGTTAAGAACGGTTTTTTCTTTTTTTAGAGTAAGGGCTGGACGTCAGATATATAACTTAACCCTAATATTGGCTATCATTTATTGATTTAATAAATCTATTAATCGGGTGTGTTGCTTTCTAGGCATGGGTATATAAATTGAGTTAAAACTACACTTTTTTATTCATTCAGCACTTCTTTGCCGTGTCATCAATATAGAAATGTATAAACTCGCTTGAAACGTGACACTGCAGCGCCCTACGCCAAAAAAAAAAAAATAAGAAGAAAGAAAGCGAGCAAGCGTTTTTTTAAATTGTGTTTCTGTACCGCGGAAGACGAAATTTTTGCATCTTAAAATGAAGGTGCGCATATACCAGCCTAATAGAACAGGAGTAACCGATTACCCAGTTAAAATGTAATCGCGATGAAGGAATTATTTGAAAGGCTAATCAAACGATATGCCCCCTTAAAACGTCCATCAAGCGACATTCGCGGACCCCATTGATTGGGCACGAATTTGGGTTATGGGGATATTTATACAGCGTGTAGTTGGTCAGCCATTAAAGTTGCGACGAGTCACACGCTGTAGATGAGCAATTTAGCCAGAGCAGCACAACCGCTAACCTGGGGTCTTTAACGTGCACCATGCAGTAGTGATGCAGTGTACTAGAATACCTGGGTAGTGTTGGGACCGGAGGGGCTCGCCTGAAGCGCGTGGTATTGATCGCGACAGGTGTCGACACCGGCGCGTTATCCGGAGGGTGTACGCATGCGCGGCTGCACGCGCGAAAATATGAATCTTTGGTGCACCTTTGGTGGAGTGCACAAAGATTTCTGATAGAGCTACGACCTGCCAGTGGTCATATCGCGGCATCAATTACGCTGCGGCACGATCGTTAGCAACATGATGCTTCAATGTATTGGACGGTACAAGCTACATCACCCTTCCTTTACATAAAAACAATTGCGACTTTAAAGAAGCGGATTGCAAGTTGTTTCAGCATAGAATTAGCTGCGACTTTCGGTTTGTCGGATGGTGAGCATTTTAAATGAAATGCCCAGTTCCTTGGTCGCAAAGGCCGAATATTATATATTTGAAAGGGAAATCTAAAGCTGGGAAGCAGTTTTTTTCCGATCTTATTTTATAATGGAACGAAACGGCACATACTAAAGTCCAAAAATTTTTTAGTATGTTTTTAATATCCCAGGTTAATTTCTCAGTCTTCTTTTCTGCCCATCTTCTTTTTCTTTACCTTAATCAGCTCGCTCCACTTCTCAGTCATTGTTGTGTTCATTTATACGTCGAACCACCCAAGCGACGGTCGCAAAGGGGTGATAGTTTTTATTTCTTCATGGCTGCCACAACCATCCGAGGACCACACGACGTTCACTTGTAAGAAATGACTTATAAGCCGTGACAATTTTTATCTCGCGTTTTAACATTGAACTTAAGTCCAAAAACGGAGACAACGTGAGCTGAACAAGTAATACTTCATAAGGTAAAAAAAAAAACAAGCAACTATTTCACATCATTTTGAGCAGAATACATGAGCACACGTATATCAGGCAAGGAAAAAGTTGTAATAGTTTACAGCACGGCATTGACATAATGGTTACAATGTGCACCGTATCCATGGTTACAATATGCAGCGCATTATCCTCTTGAGGGTAAACCATCTGAAGCCTACACGCTCATAACAATATATTTAACCGACAGCTGCTTTCTGACAACCATGTAAGTCTCGCCTGAGCTGGGTATTCGAACACTCTAAAACCGGTCCCTCATAAAAAACGCTGTCCCTCTGATTTTAAAGGGGACAACAATGCTTTCAGGGGGACAGCCCTTTTTAAGAGGGAAATTGAAAAATAAAATAGCAACATCTAGAGGGACACCAACATATTAAGAGAGACCAAGGAAACCGTTTCGTTAGTCCCTCTGAACAGGAAAGACAGACAAAAAGATTCACGCGTGTCCCTTCATATTAAGAGGGGACCGGTCCCTCTTAACTGGACCAATGTAGTTCGGTCAGGAGGAGGGGGGCAGGCGCACTAATCCACGGCAAAGAGTTCAGACGGTGCTAAGGCTTCGCGCCAATTCACGGAGAGCTGGAAACGGTCGTTGCCGGAGAGTCGCAAGCGTCATGCTGCTCGTTTGACTTCCTTCGGGTGAGTAATCCTGTCATATTGGCGCTTTTGTTTTGGGTGCATTGCGGGTGGGAATAACGAGCCATCAATATTTTCACGCTGGCTGTGAGATGCACGAGCTTTGCATGTAGAGTGAGAGTGTTCAGCTGTAGTCCGCGGACGCGGTCGCTTCCTGGATCTGCTCGTTCAGCTAGGACAAAGCGTCGCTAATCGTTTGCCCTGCCGTGAGCAGCAGGGCTGTCTTTCGCACAAAACACTTTTAGCGGGTTAGGGTGTCCCAATGTGTACGCGTCTGTCTTAAGCTGGTGATATCAGACCATTTTCTGTCCGACGCTTTTGTCTACTTTTCAATTTCGAACGCGCGATCGTTCTTCTCCCAGCTCGAGCTGCTAACTTTGGCAGTGCTACGCCGGCATTTTATTACCGGCAATTTCCTGGTATTTTATCCGTGAGCGTACACTGTCGGCATCGAGTACTACAAAGGATGGCATCACCCTCCCTAAGGCAAAGCCAACATAAAGGCACCCTAGCTGGGGCAGTCAGTGTTTGTAAGCTTGGCTCGCCGATTTCTTTCTCGGTGTGCACTCTAAATGCTTGAGGTTGACCGCCCGAGAGCGTTGATTGACAGAAACAATGTTGGCGATTTTCCGTTTGTTTGCCTTCACAATTCATTACAGCGATTTACACTGCAACGTTATGTTGTAGACATCGTTAGCGTTGCAGTGATTATGAACATTTTTTTCTCAAGTTGGCGGCAAGCAAAAACCCATAATGTGTGTGTATGTTTGTGAAAAGGGCAGGGGGATTGGACGAGCACAAAACAAAAAGAAGAAATAAAGGTTTTTTTTTTCTTCGCGTGTTCGCGTTGCGTCGGCGTCTGGGGGAAGGGTGTAGCGGTGGCCAGGGAGTACATTTTTTTTTTTTTTTTTTGTATTCCTTTGGCGTACTGTTTTGTTCGTTATATTTTGACGGTCGTGCCGGCACAGCTACCGGCTTTTTTTTTTTTTTTTTTTTTGGCGTTTACCATGTTTTTGTTTTTGGGGATTTTATTTATGATGTTTATTATGCTCTTTGTTTTCTGTAGCTGGCTGAATATTTTTTTTTCTGTGTCGTGCATCCGCGAAAAATATATAAACAGAAGTTTTCTTTTTTTTTTCTTTTCTTTCTTATGCGCTTTAGGGCTGGTGCGTTGACTGTGGGCGTTAAATGAATGACCGTTATTAACAATCTTGTTTTCAGAGTGAGGCAATGGCAACGAACGTTGACATGAAGGGAATCAGGCGGGGGTTCCGCTCGGATTGCTCGTGTAAAGAGCTCTACCGGGACCTTCTGCACGGTGGAACGCACCACCCTGAGTGGTGAGCCTACTGCGGCCACCCGCACACGGTTCACAACGAACTCGGTAATTATTAACTTTTTGTATTCCGGTATGTAGGTAGGCTCTATTAACGTTCTGTTGGCATATGCACTGCTTCTGAAAAAAAAAAAAAAAAAATTAATGGTTTGCGGCGAAATATTTACAGAAATGTAATTTCTTATTTGTTTATGTTGCTTTCTAAAACATGCGCTAGATCACTTCTGCAGCTTCGAGCCGCAAATGCAATCCATGCTTTCCAAAGCACATGGGGCTTCTAAAGTTCATCTACTACTAAATGCGTTTTCGTTTTGTCTTGGTAATACAGAAACAATTGATTCTCGTAAATTAATTAAAACTGCAGTCTATTCTCGTACCAAAAATTAATAGTAGCAGAAGTTGCGTCATAAGCTAATGTCACTCGCTATTTCATCGCATACAGATTGGGTTCCGAATCTTTGAACTGTTTGCACTTTATTTTCGCATTTGTTTCCTATCGCCTGCTTGATAACAGGTGAAAGCGCTTCATTACCTTTATTCTAATTCCCACTCTCTGTATCTAAAGGAAAACAATATGGTCTTTCATTCAGCTAAAGGTGGATGCACAACTTCGGTTCCATAACACGATCGTCACCATGCTGGGAAACCTGGAGGAGGTAAAAGGGGCCTTCTGCGGAGACAACCCAACAACATTCTTGAACATTAAGACCATCCTCCGGTCTCGATTGGCCAGAAGTTCTTTCATCACCTATGGTATGTGAAAAAGCGAATGCAAAAATAGAAATCTAAGTTTGACGCTGACGCAATTTTTTTTTTTTTTTTTTTTTTAAGAATTGTTGTTTGCAGGACGATTTTACCCCTGAAGAAAAAGTTCGAAGACCCAAGACTTTCTTCGGTTCGGAGAAAGGGATCGTTTCTGGGAACTGGTCAGTGAAACTCACCGCTAGCACGACTATGGAGGGGGCACTAGTCATGTGCTTATGGGTGTATTACATAACGGGGCTTTCCTACCCCGTGGCATGTGGACAAACCCTTGGACTCCTCTAGGGTCTGCTCGTTGAAAATAAAGTGTTTCGATTCAGTTTATGTCGGAGAAGCTCATAAAATCGCTTATGACCGTTCAAAAACAACAGAAATTCTGAGCTTCTGCTGATGGCAAGAGACGCCGAATAATTAGTTTTTAATGCTATGCTACGCTCTAATGCTAATACTTTAATGCTAATACTACGCTCTAAAAAAAAGCACAGGAATCTACTTTCCCGAGCCAGCACTTGGAAAGTCAATCACCGTAACTCACGGAAGCAGCTCAGCGAATCACGATGCCGAAACATAAGATCAGACCAAAAAAGCCAGTCCGAGTTGTGACATTAACCAATGCAAAACATCACGCTTGTTGTGCTTAATGTCGCAACTTATTTTTTTTGTATAATTATATGTTTCGGCATCTACATTCGCTGAGCTGCCTCCGAGAGTTATGGTGATTGTTTTTCCAAGTGTTGTGCGGGAAAGTAGACGCACAGGCTTTTTTTTTAGAATGTATTTTTCTTTTTGTGTTATCCGCTAAAAAAAGTTTTTTTTTTTTTTTTTTTTTTTTCAGCACGATTGTATTGTCGTTGTTTATGATAGGCAAAATGAGTCACTCTGCAGCACGAAATGTTTTGTGTGATAGCTTCCAAGAAACGCCGATTTCTGGCGTCGTTCGAAGTCTTTTTTTATTCGTAAAAGCTACCAGAACATCGTTATAGAATTATTATTTTGATGAAGACATATCAAAATATTTTCTTGTGTCATGGCAAATAAAACAGTGTTTACTCTTAAAGATTGTTACTGTTTTCTTTAACACATTGATTCCGTTTATCAAACAAGATATACAGATCAAATTTCAATTCTGCTACGCAGCACAGAATAACTTTGGTTAAACCATATCAGCAAAAGTGCGAGAAGTGCAGTGCAGCATGTCACCTGACACTCAAAACACGAAGGAGCAGAAATTGTACGATACAATAACAGAGGTAACTTAAAGCCGGGGTCACGCTGCTTATACATCATACAAAATACATTCTGCAGACATGTTCCAATGCGAGTCACCGCGACATCCGTGCTTTGTATGCCACGTGACAAAGTAACCTCTTGATTGGTTACCTCGTGGCGTACGAAGCGCGGATGTCGAGGCGACTCGTTTCGGAACATGTCTGCAGAATGTATTTTGTATGAAGTATAAGCAGCGTGACCCCGACTTAAGGGGGACTATGCCCCTGCATTTTAAGCGGGCCACCGTCCCTCCGAATTTAAGGAAGAAAATATCTAAAAACTGTCCCTCTTAATTAAGGGACTCTGACCTCAAATTTAAGGGAGACGCCGCCTCGCTTACTTTAAGAGGGGTGGTGTCTCACTTAATTAAGAGGGAGCATCTCCATGTAATATTAAGAGGTCTGTCGCCCCCCTTAAAGTTAAGTGGGAAAAAATCGAAGAAATGTCCCTCTTACTAAGTGGGACCGGGCTTAGAGTGAAGAGAAAGACCCATGGTTCTACAGGGGCGTATCTGGTTCACGCGGACTTGCAGGGTGTTTTTGCTTTATTATTTACAGAACTTAACATATTTTATAAAAATGGATGTGGCAGATACGTGGATGCCGTCTTTCGTTATATCCGTAGGGCTAGGTGGACAATAAATGGGGGAATAACCGTTTGCAATGTTTAATAATTAACCAAAATAGGTGAATTAACTTGTTTATTAGCGGCTTTATTGGCCATGGTGCAATTGCAGTTTTAAAAAAAGTTATTATTAAAGGCAAACACAATTTCGACAATTCGCGAAAAGGCAGCAAGGTTCGCGAAATTTATCGTAAAAGTTTGCCTTTCTTCGCTTGATTCAGAAACCGCGTTATGAAAATAATACGTAGAATAGTAACATAGTCGTCCTGATGTGTGGCGCCGGCGAGTCCACCGAAGACAGGCTGTCGAGTTAGGGACGAAGGGACAGAGACAACTGTGTCATTCTTCTCCGCATCAATATCAGCACTACCTCATTCGCAGTTTCAGCGCGCGGTTTTTTAATTAAGCGAAGAAAGGCAAAATTTTAGCGATAAATATCTCAGGACAGAGCGAGCGGGTTGGTAGAAATAATTAAGCTTGAGGAAGAAAACGAGAAGGGACGGACAAACACAACAAAAAGGAGCGCCTTGTTGCTTTCGCTCAAAGCTCGTTGTTTGTTCGCGAACTTCCTAAATTGGGTTGGCCTTTAATAATGGCTCCCTTCAAAGCTGCAACTGCAACTTTGCCCAGTAAACCGTTCATTGACCCTTTGCCTAACGAAAAAAAAAAATTAAAAATATCGATTTTTTTTTTTTTTTTTTATGTGCCCTATACTTTTTTCACCTTGTGTTGTACCACACGAAAGGCTACAAGCGCGAGCTCCTTGCTCTGGGGCACATCTCGGCTGCACAAGTTCTCGTGCACAAAGGACAGCTGCCAACGCTATGAGCTCGCCCTTCTAGCCTTCGCTGCGCTACAACATAAGGTGAAACGTAGTGTATAGACGCTTTCAGCGCGCGCCAGATCGAGCCGCCATAGCCGACCTTCTCTTGTCTTACCGAGATGCCGAGCCACTGAAGCGGGCGTTGCCGAACCTCCACAAAGGCCTTGGCTGGGGAGAAGGACGCAGTAGAATCTAAAATGGCAATAACCTGTTTTGCTGTGGTAATGATGAAGTGAAGCGAACGGAATAAGCGGGAACAAAAACTGAAGGTCGGTTATGGCGGCGCCCATGCACAGCTGCCTGAAAGCGTCTATAAAATCGGGGTACCGACACGTGCAGCGCTCAAAGTGAAAAAAGAAAAAAAGGCGGGCTGCGCGATTTTTTTTTGGATAACTCGACTACAGCGCCGCCACGAACTGTCAATACACGCGCCCTCACGAGCTCCCGTTGCCGAGCCGCTCCGGTCCCAACACTACCGAGAGCCGCATATGTAGAGAGTTTGGCCATTCGTTGGGAAGTATAGGAGACAAATGAGGAGGCGCCATTGGCCGAAAGCGGGCTGGGCGCGTTCTAGGGCGTCTTTAGAAATTCGAATGTGACCAACCGGAAGCCGGAAATAATACCCTGGCGGTGGTCGCGAGAAACAAACCTGATAACTGCGTTGGAGTAACTCTCGATGGCTGAAAATATGGTACACGTGATGTTTCAATCACGCTCATCCAAAATGATAATGGAAGAGTGCGACTAGTGGAACGATCGATATAATCCGTACGCCAAACGCCGAGGGCCGGGAATCGGCCGTCCAAGCCGTCCGAGCGGTCACATTCTGTCCGCGCAAAACAAAGTTGAGCGGCGCATTCGTTTCTTACACCTTTCTGCATGATCATGATCAAAACAACACTTGCACCCTATTTTCAACCACAAAGAGTTACTACACTTCACTCTTATGCACTTATTAAAACCTTATACGAACATGAACCTTCGATCAGAACTGTTTCTCGCTACCACCACTAGGGGATTCTTTTCGGCTTCTGGTTGGTCAACAGAGCATGCCAGGCCCTCTTTCCGAGTCTACCGCACGCCTTGGCTCTGCCCGCACCTACCATTGACCAAACTCTCTACATATACGGCTCTGACACTACCCAAGTATTCTAGTACACTGTAGTAGTGACACACGACCGCACGCCGGTACGAAGCTCATCCAGATTGAAACGGGCAGGGGTGGCGCTCGAACCCAGGATCCCCGGTTTCTGCAGCGCGAGCTTTCGCTCCGCGCGCGTCGAGCTGGGTGTGCGCTTCAGCCCCCTCGGCCACCGATCCGCCCGCTTGGACACGAGGTGTGTTGGATCCGAGACGATCGCCGAACGCTGACGCAGCGTTTGTGTCCAATACGATCTGAGCCGAGTTCACTCCGAACGCTGACGCTGTCTTCGTGTCCAATACATGCTCAAGGTATGTGATCGAACAATGGCGGACAAACGTTGGCGCGGACTTTCGAAGAGTGTCTATTGCCTAGCCCTAGTTTTGGAATTTACTATTTCAACGAGTTAGCATATTTTGCGCGACGATTGCCGTTCACTTTCGAGTGAATGGTAGAAAATAAAGTTCTGGCTACGTAAAAAAAAAAAAAAAAGCTTTTTGGGGAAATTTACATGCCACGAACTGTAATTCAAGCAAGTAGAATTGAGAAAACTTATCATTAAGCTGCAGGTAGAGTGCGTTAGAGAGTACAACTGATGTTTGTTAAAATGCCAGCAGAACGTTTCAGGGACAGACACACACACAGACGAACAAAAAGGCAGACACACCGCTGGACTAGCAACTATCTTAATGAAACAACTGATGGACCCGATAAAACCTGTGGATTCTTTCGTTGTCACATTCGAGCTTATTATATATTTCATGAAGATAATTATATAAAAAGCATCGCCTTGGCCTCTGGCTACGTTAAAAACTTCTTCTGAGCTCTCCGGTATTTAGCCTATATAAGGGTAACGAGAGATTTATCGGAAGGAAACAGCGAACTGAGGACTGAATTTCCTTCCAATGCCCGATCGAATTGGAACAAGAATTGTCGTAAAGTTGAAGAGGTTGCTCAGCCTATACGCCCAAACATCGTATTACACCAGCAATCAGCTAAAATGACCCGCGACCGGAATATTTCAGTTTATGCGCCACGTTCATCACTTAGTTTTCAGGGGGATAACTGGGTCTATACCTAGAGTGGTTTAATGGGACGTCTTTCCAGCTTGAAATCTCACCGGACGCCATGGTGATCAACTTTCGCCGTGTGTGTATCTAAGTGCGGCGACAGTGTGTTTGAGCTTCGTCTAGCTTTTTCGCGGCATGATCGATTGCGTCCACCGCGGAAGTCAGCGACACAAAGTAGCAACATCTAATACTAGATTTTCATGCCTATCGGATTTTATTCGTAATTAAGACGAGCCGGCGATCGACCAGTCGACCAATTGGCGGCCGGTCATAAAAGCCCCAGTATAGAGGCTGCAGCGGTGACTCAGAAGGAAACAAATCAGTATATTCTTGGATGTATCAACCAAAATACGTCCCTATTCGTAGTACATACTGAGTCCTGTAGTCGACGGAGCTCCCCGTTATGCTTCAGAGTTCACCAACAGCAGAAACGATACCAATAGCTAAGCGTACGCGAAAACAAATTGGGAAAGTAGCGGATGCTGTGTATTCATATAGCGGTGTGCGGTTTACCGGAAAGACAAAAAACATTTAGTGAAACCGCCTGATATAATGTCCAGTGTGTCCCCCGAAAACATGCGGGGCTTTTTTTACCACCAAAATAACCTACGCATCGCCAAAATTGCATTTCTCACCCAAACCTACAGCCTTAGTGGTTCAAACCATTATGCAAATGTTTCGTTACTAACTGTTATTTTATTAAAAAAATATAAGTGATTGTTCAAAATTATAATTGGAGGTAAACGTGACCTCAAGAAAACTTTGGTAAAAACCCTTAGCAACACAAAAATAACTAAAGATAAACGTGCATCTTATCTTTCCAGGAGTGCATCACCACGGATCCCGCCAAGAATCTTCTGATGGGATACAAGCCGTCCTCTCAACTCACGCCCATCACAATATGACAGGGGAACGAGCGTCGATCAAGGCTATGAGCACTCTAGTGCCGTGGCGCTACGCGGGAACCCACCGCAATACCGTCTCCACTCAAGTCCTTGTCAAGGAACAGACGACAAAAAGATTTTCCAAGGGCAGAGACATGAAAGTACGAGTCGCTGAGAAACATGTTTTGAGAGATATGAGGATTTACTTGGTAGATTTTGATTAACGCCCCCCCCCCCCCTCAATTTTCAAAGCTAAAAAAAAAAGAGGAAAGAACGAGAGATTCGAGCCCACCAGTTATACTTGAAGGCTAGCCGAAGCCTCGACAACCGAATCTGTCTGGGTAACAAGTACATAAGAGATCTATGCTCCGATTGTCGCAATTTCATCCTGAACGTGGGTCCTGTTGAGACAATACATCTAAAATTTTGAAGTTCTAGTGGTAGGATACCTAAATGCAACTATCTCTTGTGTTGGTGACCTCGCGTCAAAAAGGAGAGGCAGTTGGCGGTTCAAGATGCACACATCAGGCAGGTTGCTGAAAAGACTTCAAGAAGAACTGAAAGCAAGAACAGTAAAACACATAAACGCAAAAAGTGCTTATGACTCCAAGCGGTATGCTTACGATGTTCCCATTGCGGCAAATAACTAATTTTTGTACCATCTCTTGACTATCTCTAAACGGACCTGTTACAACAGTTTCCCGGAGTAGTAACCCCACTGAAGCGGTGTCGTGGACTAAGACTCAACTATTTCGCACAGCCATCTCTCACCTCTGATGTGTGCCGTAGCTGCTCAGACACTCTCAAAAACGGCCACTTTAGATAGAAGTTTCCGCGAATGCCTCAAGAAGCTGTGACAAGCGTCTGGAAATATTCTCAACGCAGCCAGCGCATCAGCCGACCATCAAGATGATGACCAGGCACACCAACCCAAGGTGCTAACTATAGACCTCATGTGCGTGGAGTGTCTCCGAGGGGTTGACTAGCTTCTCGCTATCCAATCTGGTAACCCCAGACCTCAGTCCCAGCTGCGTTGGAAAACTGTGGTCCATATCTGGTTGCCCTTGAAGAAAACAGACATCCCTCAAAGCGTCGACGGTTTCAAGATGACTCAATGCGCAGCAATAGGCTTACGGTTTGTGAAGTGTCATTGAGAACATGACTAGTAGAACAATAATGATGAACCTACCACTTGTCATTTAGTGCGCGCGTCCACCTGAGGTGCAGGGTAGTGATACCCGAAGCCTGTTCGTCACAAGGACAAGAACGATGAAAGACAGTCTTGAGAACACTGAGCTCTCTTTAATGCACCTCTCCTACGTACCATAGGAAGGACGTAGCTGTGGAAGACCTGCTTCAGCGAGTTGTGTTGGAATCGTGCGCATGAGTTCGCCGTTGCAAAGACGCGCCTCTCCAAGCCCCACAGGCTCGTCGGCAGCCCCCGCTGGCTCAGGGAGCTCGGGGGCCCGCCGACCCAAGTGCGCCCGCTGCCGTAACCACGGCATGATATCGTGGCTCAAGGGACACAAGCGGCAGTGCCGCTTTAAGGAGTGCGCCTGCGCAAAGTGCAACCTCATCGCGGAGCGGCAGCGCATCATGGCTGCACAGGTGAGTGAGGAAGTTTTTCACTTCTCCTCGTGCACACTATTGCAGTCACGCCTCGTTAGTAGAAATAGGTCAGTTCCCCGCAAAAAAGTTCATTACTTGAGTTGTCCATAATATCAAGACAGAAAGGCATGTCTTCATCCAGTTCGTTCCCCTAAATGTTGTTCATATAGGTCAGTATGCATACTAACGTATTCCGTATTAACGAAACATCACGATATCACGAAGGTTACGGAAACTGAATAACGGTACGGAACTGCTAATACATTCAAACTTACACATCTAGGGTGACATACAAATTCTGTGAAGTATAGTGAAGCATTGGACATTTATACCGAGTACATAACCCAAACAGAAAGGCTTCCACGCTTCGACTCGTGCCCGCTACTGCAAAAAAGCAATAATTTACGATTAGATTATTTAACAAAAAATAACGAACTCCTCTTATAAATTACACATAAAATTATTTATTTATTCACTATTTTGCTTGAATTGAATTTTTTATTATTACTGGAAATACACAAGCAATGGACATGCAATGTCTACAGCGGTTTATTACCTTATTTTATCTAAAAGTAAATAAAATACACCCTTATCATGTGCCACATAGATCAGGTTGAAAATTTCGGATGCTCAAATGTATAAAATTATGAACGTTTTTTTTTATTTATACTTTTATTTATCAAACTTTCGGCTTTCTCTTGAAGGCCGTTACAGGAGAGGTTGAGAGAGAGTTTCAAAGTTGCACCGAACGTGCGGCAAACAAAATAACTTAGAAAATTGTGGAAACTTCTCACAGCTAAGAAGCACGTGAACACAACAGAAAGGAATACATTTTAGCTTGAATTTAGCCATGTAAGGACCCAGGCTGAATATTTGAAAAAAAGGAAATGCTAGTACACAGTGACACAGTTCATGCTACTTTTTTTTTTTAAATTGGGGAAACATATGCTCTAATTAAAACGCCAAATGACACACGTTACAGAAAATAACTCCACGTTCTGGAATCCCATTACACTCTTCATTTGCCTCAGAAAAAAAAAAATGACTGGTGTTGGATATAAATGGTTCTTCGCCCTGTCCGTCCGAGACAGCAATGAATCAGACGAACATAAAAACAACTAAATTTAGACATTACCCTTACTAACGCTGTAGAGGAGGCACGCGTACACCATTTGAAATAATCCAGCATCGGCGAACTGCGAAACACTGCTCTCTGCAGGTATAAATATAATGCACGCGCTGGTTGCTGCGCGATGACAGAAATATGAACAATGTTTGCCCTTTAAAGCTGACTTATACAAAGACCAAGATGACGTGCTTGCGTTAGGGCGCGTTTTAAAGATTGCTGCTTGATGAAGGTTGATGTCCGTTCAGATGAGTTTCTTGGGTTTCCCTTTTTTATCCAAACACGTACGAACTATAACACTTGACAAAAATAGTGTTGTACGACGTCACAGCTGAAATTAATAGGCTGTCAGAAAATTATCAGGACCTATAACAGTTATTCACCAACGGGTGTCCATGTGTCTCATGCACTTACAGCCATACTCTCCTGTCTCAAGTTCAGTGTCCATGTCAGTCACAGCTTACTCTCGGAAAGATTACAAACAGTTTCCTTAGGTTCAGTTTAACGTCGTGCGTGAATAAACCGACAACGAATTTCAAAGTCCGTCTAAACTGGAACTTCGACCGAACCTTCTCGTTATTAAGAGTTTAGAGTGCAGTTTCGATGTCCGCAGCCGTTTTGGTCGTCCTCACCGCCCCACTCATTGCCTGGCACTGAAAGCGACGATACTCAGGGTTTGTCGCCGATCTCGGTTTAAGCTGACGGCAGAGCTGATAACACATTTTTGTTGCAACAATGAACAGCCGCTGCCGCACCACTGGCGTATCTTCTGCCTACGCGAACGTACTAGTTGGAAGTCATGCGGATCATGCAGAATTACAGGACGGTCTAACGGTATTATAATCCTTACTACACTGTCAGGCGTGAACAGAGTTAACGTCCCTTTTTATGGCATTCGTGCGTTTGTGGGGCGAGAGCGATTAAGCAGAAACGTCAACAGACAATCAACAAATAATAAGCAATACACCTATGCACATGTGGTTTCATACGACGATTACACAAACACAAAAAGAAAAATAACTCAAACACCTTTTGTAAAGTAAAAACTTAAGGTTGATTGCTATCGTATTCACTACGACTCCTCACCTACTCCATGCAACGGTTTTATGGGCCGTTATTGCTTTTGTTGTTGCTTTGTGATTTGGCGTCCCATGCAATCTGTGCGCATCTTAAAACGAACCCACGGCGTATCGCCTCCACACAGAAAGTTGAACACTGAGACTTGGCTGATCTATATAACTGAGCCCAGAGACGCGACTGTGCCGCTGTATTTTCCGTGCATTCGTTTTAGTTTTCTAGGTAGAGCCCCACTTCGCTGCGGGCCTGCGTCTTGCCTAACCGTGTTAGAAGCGCGAATTTAATTACAGCCCTTCCTTAATATTATATTGTTTCTTTGGTGGGACGGCATAAACAAATGGTTTACAGGAGATTATAATATACTCCACTCATTTGCATAAGACAGCCTGGGTCTACAGCGCCGAATCCTCCCTGAGCGCTTTGGAAATCACGCGCGCTCGAGAGAACTCACGTGCTTTCCAATGTCCACGCTCTCGCGCTTTAGCACTGCGCCAAAGGAAAGGGCTGCCACCGAAGCACCGAGACACCTGATTCGCCAAGGAAGCCGACACGCATATCAGCGCTCTCTCGACGGGCTTTCTATACTTCGTCTCACTCTACGATGGACTAAAGGCAGAAGCTACGAACCGCCAGATCCAATCACGAGCCACTTAGACATTGTGCGGTATTTCGCTTCGAAGACCGTATGGGTGCCCGCGTCTCGGATCACTGATGGGAATGGAACGAGAGTGGTTCGGATCGAGCAGTGAGTGACTCAACAATTTTAGATTGCAAAAAAAAAAGCCACGGCGTAATGGCTGTTTGCAGTGTCGAAGCTGTAAAAATGACGCAGCGTTTTTGGATTCGAAGCATTATTCGTCCAAACCTAATCAATGCTAACCATATCATAGTTTAGCTTGGAACGTGATTGGACCTGGCGGCCCGTGGCTTTGGCCTTTAGTCCATCGTAGGATGAGACGAAGTATAGGACGATAGATGGCGGCAGCCACTCCTCACAATTGAAAGGGGAAAATTTCGAGGCAAGGCGTATTCAACTGTTCTAACTACGAGAAAACTGTCAGCGTCAAGGCCTTTGGATTTTTGTGGAGTACAATGTATTACGATAGTAAAGCATTTAGTTGACATATAACAAGAATTTGAAAGTAATTTTCTAGTCAAAATCGCCAAAGAAACTGAAGTTTTTCCTTCGTGTTGAGCTATGTGCGAGTTGCAGCGTCAGCCAGATTGTTTTTGCCTTTTTTTCTCCGTGTGCACACACACAAAAAGAAGTGTTAATAGTATAATTTTTTTTAATTATAAATTTAAAAAGCACAAAATCAGAGTGATAAATGCATCATCTTAACAGAGCTTTGTGAAAAGTTTCATTGGCATTCAGTTGATATGTTCGTTCATTAATACAATTTTACGCTTGACTATACACTCAAAAACTTGTAGTTTGGCTAGTTCTAGCGTTTCTCTCATAGTTCCGCCTGCCGCGGACGAAGGGACTGATCTTTTTTTTTTTCTAATAGGCTATTTGAGGCGATAGAGAGATAGTACAGAGTCCTATTGGGTTCAACCGTGCAAAACATCGTAAAGTTCAACCGTACGTCGTGAATTCAATATTTGTTTATTTATTTATTCTAGTTAAAGTGCCAAAAAACAGATCGAGACCTTATTAGTGAGCACATATTACAAACAATAAAAGAACAGATACAGACAAACACACAAGCAATACGGGATTTAGACAGAATAAAACGAAGTAAATAAAACTACGGAGAACTACGGAGAACAACAGAGCACGGATGTTTGTCAAGCGGCTAACAATGCTCTTCTAAAATTTAAAATAGGTGAAAACAATTCTAAATCACTCCTGTCGCGATTATAAAAGAGCTGAAGGCGTGTCATCGGGGGCTGGACACCGACTTTCTGTGGTTAGAAAAGAAATAGAAATCTGATACGCTTTTGAGAAACACTGAAAGAAATCACACCTAAAAGTAAAGGTGCATCAATTGTAGCGTTCACTATCTTACACAAAAAAGTCATGACTCGCGCTAATCTTCTTTTGTGCAAGGGTACCAAGTCAAACAGATTAAGTAAGTATTCATAATCAAGATAAATGCGCCTCCCAACCCATCCATCGTAAACAACACGCTCGAGACGGCGCTGCACTTTTTTTTTTTTTTAAATTCAATGGTGTTCCATATAACTGTGCGGAACTCAAGTTAAGACAATACAAGGGCGCGAAATAGATGTATCATGCTACCGTAGGTACGAAAATTCTGCGTCATTCGGGAAATAACGCCTAGTACCTGGTAAGAATCGTCCACAATATTCGAAACATGCTCAGTAAACGAAAGCCAGGAATCAAACAGCACTCCCAGATCACGGATAGTATCTGACCTCGCGATAGCTGAGCCTAACGTGGTATACGAGTACTCAGTGCACCTTGTCTTACTGGTACAGAAAACAGCCTTGGTGTTACTGGCGTTAAGTACCAAATTATTTTTCAAGCACCAGTTTAGAACTGTCTGAACATCGTTTTGCATCATTAGGCAGACAGTCGTTAAATGCATTTTGCTACGAATCTTAGCATCATCTGCAAACTGCAACGTCTTTGAATGCTGCACACTGTCTACCAAATCATTGACAAAAATGTTAAATAACAACGGCCCCAGATTGGACCCTTGAGGCACTCAAGTAGTTAAAACATAAAATACAGAAAAACACCTTTCGTACAGCACTTTGTTAGGTTTTCCGCCAAGATAACTGGACAAATCCAAAAGGGCTAGTCGTGCTCAACGTTGAAAATTTGGCTTGTAAACAATTTCTGATCTACATGATCAAAATCTTTACAGCAATTGAAATAAACAGCATCAACTAGTCCACGGGACTTGAACTTAGGTAGCGTGTGTTCCAAAAATAATACAAGGTTTGTATTATTTTTGGTCAAAGAGACGATTTAAAATTAAAATAAATATGCTTATGAATTGCCTTTTTAAATGCCTTAGAAAAAGAACAAAGAAGAAAAATCGGTCTATAGGTATTAACGCAGTCAGTGCGACTAGATTTATGTATAGGTAATACTACTTCCATCCTTGAGCAAATACATTGGCCGCTAAGGATTTATTGAAAACATGTAGCAACACAAGGGCAAAAATATCCCTGCATCCCTTCACAATAATAACATAAATTTTGTCCTCACCATCTGACTTTTTTTGAAGCGAGTTCAATTATTGCGGGAAGCATATCTTCAAGCGGAAGTTTCGGAACTGCCAAGCTGCGGGTAGGTTCAAGAGGAGCATCGGTCATAACAGTGCACGGCGTAATCAAGTTACCGACGGAATAAAAGAACGTAGCGAAAAGATGACAGACTTCAGACGGCTGAGATATGAATCCAGAGTCGTCTAGCAAGCAATGGTTTTCGATTTACTAGTCGTCCTCCAATACTTCGCGTAATTCCACAGAGCCTTAAGATCGAGTTTTAAATTGCGTTCAACTGAATTTCGCCAGTTCTCCCCATCACGCCGTATCAACTTTCTGGCCGCTGAACGATGCCCTTTAAACCAACCCTGCCATTTCTTTATGCCGGTGTTCTTGTACTTTTTATGATACTTCGCTTTTATACGCAACGCATCCCGTAGCGCTCTGGAAAACCAAAAAGGGTCGTTGCTAGTTCGACCGCTTCTACGTGGAATGAAATTATTTATGGCTGCAATTAACGATGCTTGTTTGACCTTTAGCTGCGCTATTAATATTCGAACTAAGTGAAATAACTCTCCAGTCTACGTTGCAAAGCTGATTGTAAAGTTTGCTGATTGTAAAGGCCATGGTAATCCCCACGAGCGTAGTTATATTTGAAGCAGTGATTACTCGCCGACGTCGAGCGGGAAGTACGATAGAATGGGTGAATGGTGGATGCCATTTATCGATGGAGACAAGAGTTCGGGTTCCGTGTTTTCGGCCTTTATCTTTATCCAAATTCGAAAATTATTTATTGAGGTTTATTTTTTTCTTTCGAATCGGTGTTTTTATGTGTCTAATTTTAATGCTGGAGATAAATCGGCGTTGGTAGAGCTTGCGTTGGGAAGCAACCGTATAATTACCGAAGAAAATCTTGTAATTTAAAATGTTTAAATTATAATGTTTTCTTTAATAATGCTGGTAAAGATAAGAGAAAGGAACACGGTGCAAGCTATGTAGTTTCGATAGAAAGGATCAACCCAAGGACAGTTCAGTGCGGTTGTGTTCTGGGCGGACGAGAGCAGTTCTTCAAAAAAGTAATTAATTCCAGTTAGAATTACTTGATCTAAGAAGTAATAGATTACCGTTACAAATTACTCCCCGTAAGAAGTAATCGAATAATTACTTGGTTCCTTTACTCGATTACTTTTGCGTTACTCCCAAGAAACACGACAATGACACAATATCTACTGCGTGTTTAGGGGGGAAGGTTTTGGGTCGAATCAAAATTAAAACAAAAATAAAACACATTCAGTACCACCTACCAAATATTTTATGTTTATAATTTTAGGAGAATGAATCTATAAAGTTTTAAATAACTTAAGCAGGTCTTCAAGATAAACGAGTCTGGCTCTGTCCAAACAGGACAGAACTAAATACCATGAACATGGGGCGAATGCACTTGGGCGGTGGAGTCACGCACACCATTCGAATTAATCCGAGTTTGGCATCGGCGAGCTTCAAAACAAGACTCCCCCAAAGATTTTTTTTAAATGTTTGCTGCATGTTGTTTAAATGGGGGCTGGTTTACCTAATAAAATTGACTGGCTGTGCGAACAAGATGCGGTACTTGCGTCTGGGTACATTTCAAAGACTCCTGCTTGATGAAGGTTGTTATCCGACCGAATGACCCTATTTATCTTCTTTCTTGATCACCAAACTTACCAGAACCAAAACGACACATGAAACATCTTTAAGTCGAACTGATATTTTCGTTGAGAAATTATTAAAGAAAGCACAATTGTAAGTGATCAGCACGTTTCCATGTCTTTCACGGGTTTACAGGCGGCTTCTCAACTCCAGTGTCCAAGTGAGTCACGGTTTATACTCAGAAAACTCGGGCTGTGTTCCCTTTCCCTAAACTTTCGGTCTAAGTTCCCGCAGGCGCAATCCGCTGACGAGAACCCCAGCATCCTCTTTGCTACGAATATCGGTTCAGCTTCGATGTACCGAGCCGTTTTGTCGTGCCCCCTGACCAGTTGATTGCATGCTGCCGAAAGTTACAGTTTAAACTGAGAGCAGGGTCGATGCTACATATTTATTTTTTTTCCGTTCCAATGAACTGCTGTCATCGAACCCCTCAGGTTTTTGACTTACGCACCCGCTAGTGCGAAGTCAAGTTATAGAAGCCACGTAGCCGGTTGGTCCAGCAAGTATTTAGCTTCCACAGCGCTGTCAAGGATGAGCAAGGTCGAGGTCTCATTCGAGCTTCCTCTCTGTTTCCGGGTTGAACGTGTGTAGGCAGAAACATTGACCATAGCCTCCTCTATACGTATAGAGGAGGCTATGCATTGACACGTAAAGGACGGTTTCGTGCCGAAAAGAAGGAAAAAGACAAATGTTTTTTGTGTGACAAGGCGCGGAAGGTGGGGAGGGAAGAAGGAGGGAAGAGGAGGAGGGGGAGGGAGCCGAAATATGCGCCACGGTCACTGTGTTCACGGTCCTACTCGACACGAGTCCTACGCAACGGTTTTATGGTCCATTCGTTTTCTGCTCTTTTGTACGCTCGACGCAGTCCGTTTGTTTTCCAAGAAGTCGAAGCCTGTTGCTTTTAGTGGACAGTTGAATCCGAATCCTCCCAGCCTGGCTGACCGTACGAACGAGTCCAGAACCGGGTTCTGGCTGGGCTCTCGTGCTTTCCGTGAATTCCTTTCCTTTTCCTCACCAGAACCTCACCTCTGTCTTGTGTGACCACGGTAAAAGCGGGAAGGCCGTTGCATCGCCACTCTTCCATCCTATTTTTCTCTTTGATAATGCGGAAGAATTGTAACGAGTAATTTCAGTAATTCGTCACTGAAAAAGTAACGAGATTACACTACGAATTGCGATTTAAGAAAAGTAATGATTTAAGTATTAAATTACAAGAAAGCTAATTATTTACAAGTAATCCCGTTACTTATAACGGATTACTCACAAGTCTGGTTTCGGGTCAACGAGATAAAAAATAAGGAAAGAAGAAAAGAAACAAGGGTAGGGTAGAAGACGCTTTCGCGTGAAGCTGGCGTTTTTTTGTTTTTGCTGCTTTTTCTAAGCTAAAATTCCCATTTTTCAGTTTCCGCCGATTCAGAGAAAAGCGTCTCGGGGGTCAATTTGTATTGTTTATAGTTTATAAACAATACCGGGTACCATTGATGCTCATTGTTGACCTGCGTTATACCCCCAAAAGTTCTAGCATGTGCTTTCAGAGGAAATCGTCAAATGTTTTTCTAACTTTTTGAAGGGAAATTAGCCGAGGTTATAACTACTGGAGTATGAAATAAAACTATTCAAGGGAGTTGTGGCACTTGACACCTGACGTTTATATGTCGCGCAAGAAGAACTCCAGACAAACTTCACTATTCGTCTTACCGTATGAAAAGGAAACAGTTTATAACTATACTCCTTGCTGATATACATCAGCATCGTTAATAGCGCATGCTCAATACATCGTGAACTCGCGGCGTATTAAATATACAATCTAGAAGCAGGCACATGGAATGACCAAAATCGATTCCGAGAAATGTGTCTATTCCAGAAGACAACGTACATTCGTATTTGTTATAAAAGCAAAATATAAGCTCTTTGACTTTGATATTATTTTAAACCTTAGTACTGTAATCTCCATTCGGTAGCTCTTTCATAAGCAAACGTCAAACCACTCGCGCAGACGCCGAAGACACGCAGCATCTCTGATAAAACATCCTCTAAAGATAAATGAGCTGCTTCAATAAAAAAACAGAAAATCATCAACGTATCTAAAAATCTTCGTTTTGCTCTCGCGTTCAAGTTTTTCTAAGATGGCGTTGTCGCAGCTATTTAAAATATGTCGTAAATGACTGACGCACCACAAGATCCAATACAAGCACATCTGATTCTGTACAAACGTGTCTTCCTCAAACAAAACAAAAGTGTGCGTAAGATAAAAAAAAAAAAAACTAAAAAAACTCACAGTTTTTAAAGCTTTTCTCCCTAACGCTGCATGAAGCCTGAAATGAAACCTCATTTTTATCGATACACTTCCTAACCGCACAGAAAGGTGGTTCGTGCGGTATAGAATACAACAGATATTCTATGTCCAGCGAAAAGACACTTCTTCAACCCGACGCATCTCCTTTATGAGTTCTGTAACGCATTCAGAATTCTTAACTAACAAAGGATAATGCAGCTTCAGTGTCGACAGATGTTTGGTGAGGTAGCTGGACATGCATGTAAAGCTGCCAGGAGCCTCTGCCCGCTACAATCGCTAATAAAGCTAGCGCTTTAAACGAAGTGTTCGACAGCCGGGAACGATAGCCACCACTACGTAGCCAAGTGTACTTGAAAGCAGCGTTGTGCCCGTTACCGAAACGAAATAATGGAATAGCGTTTCTCGTGAGTTCGACAAAAACTAGCACGTTCAGCAACTCGTCACCATCCTTCAAAATGTAAAAAAATGGCGACCATTTAAAACTTGCGGAGGGTCCCCCTGCGTTGCTTATGATTTCAGCACTCATTTCTGACAGTCATAAGCCACGGATGCGATCTGTCACAACATAACAATTACCATATTCTTTAGTTAGCTCTAAGTCCGACGAAAGCCGGACGCAACGATGTAATGGGTCAATCGAGCAGCGGCGTATGTGCACCGTAACGGCGCTCATGATCTTTGTGCGTTTGCTCTAGCCGGCTAAACAAATGGTCCACAAAAACAAAAAAAAAAAAAACAAAAAAAACATAAAATTGCGGCTTATTCCCTGTACGTAATTTGTTCTGTCGTTGATAGCAAGGGCGTGAAGATGTTGGGGCTGTTTTGAATGGCTCTATCGAATAGTAGCGTCGTCACGGATGTCGAGTGAAACGGACTATGGACAAACAATCTGTTTACTAACGAGTCAGCGTTTGCCCACACCAGGTGTTTGCACTGTGCATGCGCAGGAACTAGATATGCGTGAAGTGAATTGCGCGTGCGCATGCGCAGTGTCGACAGCAGCGCCACCGCTGCGGCTCGACGTCAGTAGATGGTGCCTGGAACGCGTCTGCGACTGGAGATCTCTACCGCGTCCGAAAAAAGTGGTCCCTCGATTCACGCGCGATGACATCATAAAAGTGTCATACTGTCGCCGGTGGCAATCCTGCTGGTGTCCCAGCAGCGGCGGTCTATAATGTGCTAGACGCCTGTTCTGATGCTGGTCGCGCTCCAGTGTGAGGGCCCACGGAAGTTTCGGCAGGTACAAGTTGGGACGCCGCGACGACAGCGGTAGTGGCGTTCGCTCGTGATTTTTGCCAGTATTTCTACGATCAACCTCCAGGTTAGCGACATTCGGCAGCATGATATTTCGGCTTCTGTATGCGTCAGCTGTTGCCACTTCGGGACCACTTTTGATGTATGGGAGAAATAGGACGCTATAGCCTACCAGTCGGCGACTTGGTCCAGGTACCATAACGTCAAAGCCGCTTGATGGTTTGTAGACGACATATAATCCATACACACATACTAAAAGCGCAAGGTTAGGGCGCATTCCCTGTGCTTCATTGAATTAACCATTGACGGCACAGGCGCAAAGAAAGCGACACCAAACGCGATGACCTTGCGCTTTCGGAGATGGTTGATTTTCCCATCGGCTTCGACTGCGCCGCGACTTCATTTTATTCAGAGAATATGCCTTTGCATCGCTTATCATCCGCGCGAAAAATGCTGAGTCACTGAGCTGTGGAGGCATGCGCAGCGTCAGGTATACTGCACAACAGAGCTAAAGCGCATGCTCAAAAGGCGTTCTACGGTCCCGCAGACAAAAATGGCAGCGTGCAGAAGGCGATTTTTGCACAGGTCTAGAGGGATTCTGCTGATCATCTTTATTTATCTGAAATGCTGAAATGTGTCAAAATGTTATTTCCCAACTTGTTATAGGGTTGATTTCGGCTTTTAGAGTGGACCACCATGGTATAACAGTGTTTATTGACTAAAAGTAGGGCAGCCTCATCCAAAAGGCTTGTTTCCGCCCGGAATCGAACCAAGGACCTTGCGCATGTGAGCAATACCACCTAGAACACAAGGCCTGCGCGTTTCCTCCTCTAAACGTCATCACTAGTAGATCCCCTCAGCGCCCCCTAGCTAGCCCGGATGAGCAACGTCTTCTGCTACATCGTCTGCTCCATCGCCTGCTTCAGTGGTTTGTGTAACAGATAATGAACCAGATGCCCACGCCGAGTGTCTCTTGCAAATAGCATACGATGAAGTTAGACGTTCACGTGGAGCGTCAAATGCATGAGCGAAATTGCCTTACTGCTGCGCGAAGGGCTGAAAAGCCCTTCGTTGGACGTTGGACGCTGACACTGGACGCCATTTTCGAGGGCGCTGTTTATACCTCGGGTAGCTGCTTCAAAGCGTTCTACCGCAGAACTAGCGCGCGCGCTAGAGATGCGCGTCTCAAAGCCATGAGCGCGTGCTAGCTCGCGCTCCTGGCCGAGGGAACGTTCGCGTGCACGCCGCAAATGCACTGGAAGCTCGCTATCAGCTCGCGCTCAGCAGTCACGCACACAGCTGTGGGGCTGTGGCCGCAAGTGAATGCGACGTAGTTGCGACGCGGCCCCTACTCTCGTCAAGCTTCGGGGTGTTTGCCGCTTGGGGCGGGTCGGGGATCTACTAACGAAACGTCATGCGCAGGCCTTGTCTTCTAGGTGGTATTGATGTGAGGCGCACGTGATAACCACTACACCGCGGAAACAAAGGTTGAGCCCCAGTGCTTAAATCAAGACTTTTAATGATCTCTTCCTTCAGATACCTTAAGTTTTTTACTGTCGGCTTTATTTCATAGTGTCGCAAACTCTCCGAATAAAAAAAAAAAGAAAATTAATTTTGCGTATAACGTCGAAGAACTTATTAAATTGATTTCGCTTTTATAATCGTGACTAAGTGACCTTTCTGGGCTACCATCCGGAACAGCAATATGGTGAGCAAGTTCGTCTGCGCGCAGCGGTTTTTGGTTAGTGTTGTAGGCGTACAAAAAGTAACGAAATACGTTACTCGTCACTGGTAAATAAAAATACGTGTTACCGACTTACGTTACTTAAAAATAAAAAGAACACGTTACGGTTACCGTCACCGATAAAAACTAACCCATGTTCCTTCTCAGTTGCTTCTCTTGTAGGAATTGAATGAATTCAAACATTTTACTGCTTTGACGTTTCATGTATTCATGAGCCCCATATTTGGAGAAACATTACGTTTATGAATAAATGTAGCCTAATTACCTTAGCTTGCTTTGCGGTTCCACTCGAATAATGAAGAGGACAGACGTGACCGTATATATGTTGATGATTTACATGTTCTCTTGGAAATTCAACAAAAGAACCTGCCACACGACTTTGCGCACCAAGTAAGACCAGCTGAGTTCGAGTTCTATTTATTCACAACATACAGGTCATAGCTGCTGATAAGTTTCCCCTTTCTTGAAACATACTCCGTGGTTATGCATCAGTAACAGCTGAACTTCGAAGCTGGCATCTGACATTTTTCCTTTCTCTTGGTACGACATCCGCTCAAATAGTTGCTCAACGGATGCGTTCAATAGTATTACCGTGGTTACTTTGAGGAGTAGCCTGTGCAAAAGAGGAAAGCTGTATTAAAGTTCCGTCTTTGTGCACCTGGAAACACACAATAAAAAATGAAATTAACTCCTTTGAAGTCTTGAGAAAATGTAACAAGCAACGTAACTACATTACCCCTCCCTCGAAATAAGTAAAGCATGCTATTCATTACAGATTTGAAAAAGTAACAAGTACGTTACGTTACTACGTTACCGAAAGAAGTAACGCGTTTCTGCCGAGACTGCCTTGGAGCCGACAGCTTTTGCGTAGAACGCACGGCTGAGTCCAAGCAGCCTCGGTGTTTTCGCTTTTTGTTGGGACTGCCGCATGCATTCTATCGTCGTGAAAACCCTTGAGACAGTGCAGACAGCTGTCTTGGAAAATTCGAAATTTCGATACGTCGGTGGCAGTTCTCTACCTAGGCGCATCGCAAAAGTGCTTTAGCGTGGTTAGCATGATGTAAATTTTTTTTGTGTGTCGGACTTGGATTTCCTCACCAATCGGAGAGGATTTGGAGCGGCAGGTACGCTGTCTAGTGTAAATGAGTAGTGTATGATGTATTGTCCTGGTAAAGTATTTGGTGTAACGACCAGTGGGAACCGCAAGCACTCCTGCTTGTCCCACGAGCACAGACATATGGCACCAGTCAGGATGCCTACTTCGCCACTGTCACTAAGGGTTGGCGGAAGAATGGCTCCTGGAGCGCGTCTCCGACTGATGTGTTGACCGCGTCCAAAAAGGTGGTCGTTCGATTTCCGCCCGATGACGTCATACAAGTGTCATGCTACCGCCGATCCCGATCCTGGCGGTGTCCCAACAGTGGTGGTGTATGTGGCAGACGCCTGTTCTGCTGCAGGTCGCTCTCCAGTGTGGCAGCCCACGGAAGTTCCGGCAGCCTGGAGTTTGGACGCCGCTACGACAGCGACACTCACGCTTGCTCGTGCCTTTCGCCAGCATTTCTACGATCAACCGCTAGGATGGCGTCATTCGACAGCAGGACACTCCGGCTTTTATGACGTCAGCTGTTGCCACTTCGGGACTACTTTTGATGTATGGGCGGGATAAGACGCTAAACACACCAGTTGGAGACGGGCTCCAGGCACGATTGCCGAGGGCTCACTTGGGCGTCTTCAGCAGGAATTTGGACGATCTTCTAGAGGCATATACCGCTAGATACAGAGCGTCCTGTTTGATGGTATAGAGGTGGAGCGTAACACAACGCAAAACGAGCAACCCTCTACTTGTACTTCGTTAAATTGTTTTGTAATGATAGAGCGACATAGTTACTTTCCGAGGACAAAGAAGGGGGTAACGTAACTGCTTATCTTTATTTTGAAGTAACAAAGAACAGTATTCCATTGCTTCTTTTAAGATGACGCCAAACAAGAAACCTTATGTTTTTGCTTTGAATGCACAAGCAATAAATAGTCATGGTTATCACTGATATCGTGAACACTGCTTCTTTAATAATTGTATTCTCATGGCACGCCTCAAAAAGAAGAGAAAAAGGTTTGTTCGGTTCAGTTTGAGTACTTGTGGTGTTTTTCGTGAATTTATCTTGTTCACCTTTTGGAGAAAAATGAGTGCATCTAACTTTGAGCATAATGACTTTCACTTTCTTAACAATTTTGTTTACAATGGTCAGTTTACTGTGCTCATGACGTTCAGACAGCGTTATTTCACAAACCAATTTAACCCAGTAAAATAAAATAAAAAACAGCCTTACAGATGTCAATCAAGTTACGATAAAAAAACATTCAAACTTTGCGTTTTATCATTCCACAGCATGTCATTGTCTACGGTTATTGATCACCATTATAAGAATTTGGTGTTTTTCCAGGCACTACAGTTCTTTAGGCAAACATTTTTTTTTGTCTAGGAAGCTATTATTTTGAAAAGATAAAGAAGCCAAAGTACAGCAATGCTTATTCTACGCCAGAGCGTAGAATATGTAGGCTCCAATTCGTCAAATAAGTGCCGAAGTTAGGCTTCACGGCTGGTAGTTGGCCGTTAGCTGGCATCTTTGGGTCTAAATCACCAAACAAATGCCAAAATCAGGATTCACTCCTGGCTGTTCGGTTTTGATGTGCAACCTTGGCCTAAACTGTCAAACTAGAGTCCTATTTAGGCTTCACGGCTTGTTCTTCGGTTCATACGTAGCACCTTTGGCTCAAGTCTGACACTTTGGCAAATATTGGGTGACGCAGAGAAGAGCCTAGAAGCTCAAAAGGAATGTAGTCTGGCACTAACTAACGCCCAGGAGAAAAACAGCGTTAGAACGGGGTTAGACGCATGGGTTTGCAAAGTTTGTGCCATGCTAGGTGTTTCTCTGGAGTGGTAGTGGGTTAGGATTAAACGCCTCTACTTTTGACTAGTGTTGAGCTGTATTTTATATTTATGAAATTACTTTTCAGGAAAATATTGAGGCTAATTCCGATCCATTCAAGAGCAGTCTGCAAATATTTTAAAATTTCTTAGAAATGTTAACCCCCAAAAAAGTCATAGACTCAAATCTGCTAAATGAGTTTCCTTATAGTAGCATGCAGATGTCAGCATGATTATATCTACAAATACTCTTCACGTTTTTTTTTGTTTTGTTTTACAAGTTCATTGGAGAGAGAAACAATATTCCGAAGGGCAAATCTGGTGATCCAATGACGCTGCCAAACACAGGCCTACTGCTTGTGTTTCTTTTAGAATCAATTAACACTTAATAGTTCCCTTCTGAAAATACAGGAATGGACAAGTAGATGACAAAGACAAATAAATTACGAGTAATCTATAGCGACTTCAATAACAAAAAAGGTCCATAATATTTAACAAATATGTGAATGGAAAAAATGCAGATATTTATAACTATTTTGGCGTCACTATTTCAAAATACTGACTTGAAATGAGCACATTGATAACGTGGCGAACAAGGTTAGGATAATTTTTTTACTCCAATGAGACTTCTTAAATTTCCACACTCTAAAAAAAAATCGATAGCATGCGCAGCACTAGATTGAGTTATTCTGTATTACGCTAGCTCCACTTTTATTTCCTCTCATGACAGGTGGACTGAGCCAACCGGAGGCGTTAAAAAAAGTTTCTAAATTTATCCTAAGCGTATTCTGACGTCTTTTCATGGTCTCCTACTGGCGTCAAAAAGTTTCTGAAGACACAAGAAAACATCGTAGTACCAGTAATCCCAGTATTAAGCCAAACTATTTTCCCCCGAATTTCTTGAAATTTAAATTTTTGTTATTACCCTTCTTTAGACTTTAATCTTTACAGCATAGACTACTGGCAACTTAAAAAAAAAAATGACGTGACAGGCCGGTAAGTGTGCACTCTTCGGGGAGTAAAATGGCTTCCCAACTAGTTACAATAAGTTTGATGATGTCAAGTGATTTCTTTGGAAACTTACTCCAATACTCGAGCCGCAGCCCATAACAAATGTACAGCATATTCTGTTGCCTAACTGCCTGACTGACTTGTAAGCATGCCTGGCAGTGACGTCACAGCACCGAACAGCGCAAGTACATTTGTTTCGTTATCGCATTCATTTACCAATTTTTTAATAACAATTTTGAATTTAGATATATTAAGTAGTATGCCGGAAAGGATAGATGCCAAGAATTAGATATTATATTTAGTTTGGATAGCTCGAAAAGTTGCCTGAGTACCCCTTTAATGCATTCACCAACCGCAATCGCTTACACAAGCAAACTGTAGGAAATTGAGAAGAATCCTACAACATTGTAACGTGGCCTTCGGTTTCCACTCACAACTGGTCCGTTGCTCTTCCTTTGTTTCAGTGACAGGTGTTTCACGAGCTGCGATTTCGCTCACTAAAAAAAGAGAGTGTGCGGAGAAAGGCTCGCCGTTTTGATTTTGCCTTTGAGTGAGACGATTTCTAGGCAGTCAAATGCATCCTTTGCAAAAAGCTTGTCGCCACTCAATTCCTCACTGGACGAGGGCATCTCAATGCGCAGCACCAACATTTAGACGCTAGAAGCTAAGGAAGCGATAAATATATGTCTGTGTTCGTTCCTCTTTAACAAATTTTGTATTAGCGTTGAAGGGTACATTAATTTTTATCTACCCGACCGTCCAGGACCAATCCCAACTGATGAAACATGCGAGCAAAACAAATTTAAGCACAGTGTTTTTAACTATATGTTTTTCCCTCGGGTAAACAAGGACTAAAGCTTACCGAAAAATATTATAGTTACGTTTTTTCAACAGAGAATTTTACTGCTGCAATTAACGGCACATTTTGGTAAATAGGCGCCAACATGGAAGGGAGAACAAACTTACCAAGATGTTTGGTCAACAAGACCACCGGATGATTTTAATAACGGTATATTTCCAGAAAATGATTTTTGCGTGTTCATGTTTCTTTTGAACTTAACACTGTACCACCCCTGCATTCAGTATAGATCAAACGTACCGATAAATATATAGAAAAAATATTAGGCCTTGCAGAATTCATGTCTAATGCGGCGCCACCAAGGAATACAAAGATGTCGTGCTTCACTCACTGCCTCTATTCATTCACATATTTTCCATTCTGAAGTGAAACAAGAATCAAGAATCTACAAAAGACTCTTACAAAGGAGGAACGACTAGGTTTCTGTTGGGACAGAAGGTCTCGTGATAAAAAATTCGACTCCAGAAAGCTACTTTAAAGAAACTCCGGTTTAATCTTAATAAACTGAAAGTAGAATATTTGAAAGTTTAATATTTTTTCTTGAAAAAATTAATGCCACATATAGATTCCGACAGATTGCTATAGGCAGTGTTTGTCTTAATTATGGAATACTCACTTAATTATCTTAATACTCAAAATGTGAAATTTTTAACATCCACACCAAAAGAAATCTGGTAATTTTTTAAGTGTGTAAAGTCATGATCATGATTCATCAAAGTTTTACTTTATGTCCTGGAGTGTGGTTAGCTATTGTACGTCTTTCTGAAAGAAGCTGAGTAACAATTCATTATCAGTGCTTAATTATGTTTTCCATGCCACTGAAAAGGTGTATTTTTGTTGCTATAATTATTTTTTTTTATTACCGGATTGTTAGAGTTGAATTCGCACCGTCCTACAATGTCGTATTTTCAATTGTGAGCCCGATTCATTTCGTTCTTTGTGTTTTGACCAATATGCTTTTTGTTTATTTTGTGTTCTTTGCTGCCACTGCTGCTGGCTGTAGAAGGGGGGCGGAGTACTCGTCAAGATGCTTTTAAGCACATTTATTTTTTGGTCTCCTACCATCACGAATGTAATGTGATGGCAAATAAAAATGTATTTATTATTATTTAATTGGAACGCCTGGTCTTCTGAACGTCCCCTGTTGCGTTTTTGTAGCGCTCCTTCGCTAAGTTGATGACTTTGGTGGTGATGGTGACACAAATAAAAGGAGAAAGCATAAAAAAAAGAGAAAAAGAATTTTAGCCTGTGATTTTCTTTTTGTGAAGCCTGTTGATTTTTTCTTTCGAACGAAATATATCAAACAGGTGCGCTAAATAGAACAATGGGGAGTTCTTGTAGATCGTTTTCGCCGTCCCGCAATGGTCTCCGTAACCCGCTACGATACCCAGAGTACTACAGTCATGGCCATCGGCGCGCAGGCCAAGTAGCGGCTTCCTCGTTGCGGCGGGCTTAGCGGAGAGGGAAACGCGGTCTACGAAAAACCCCTAATGATTCTATCGCTTCCGCTCGTGCTATCAACCTGCTTCTACTTCTTCCGCATCTCAAGTACAGCCCAATGCAGCCCTGTTCAGCAATATATATTCAAGACGCTCCACGCCTTCCACCGTGCTTTGGTAAAGATTACGGTTGTATAAGCTGCCGCGGCAACGGCTGAGCACGAGGTGTGGAGTGACGTCACAAGCCCTGCTAACAATGCGAAGCACGTAGCGCTCCCCGCATGCCTTTCTCGGTAAAGATTGGGGTTCCGTAAGCTGCCGTAGCAACGGCAGCGTGCGAAGTCGTTTATATGTAAAACCGGTTTGGTTAGAGTGCATTTACTTTTCTTTTCAGACCCATTTTCTGTTTACAAACATAAACTGCGCTTGCGTCCCAAGCGGCTTCTGGTAGCACCGTCTTTGCAAGCCTCTTGAGCTTGGTTATGTCACCAGCGCTAGAGAGCATAAAGGCTACACGGAGAATAAATTTGAAGATTTAACGAGGGCCTTTGGCTGTACAATAATACATCTTGTAGGAGGCAAGCTGGTTTACAACAATACTCGAAACATTTTAACAGATTTCGCACTCTTCCGTTTTTTTGGAGTTCACCTGAAGGATTGGGGGGTAAACGTTTCATCTACATTTCAAGCATCGGTGGTAAAGGGGCCTTCCTTCATTCTTTTCATAAATTGAAAGTTCTTTGGCACGTCAGAGACCGGAGCACCACCTGGTGACGTTTGCCATAAAAAGAATCTAGAGTGCAGTGGGCAATCGTTGTAGATGATATCACAGCTTCGCTGTCCAACCACCTTCGCAGTGTGGATTGGAGCTTTAATTTTTTTGTTGACGTTCCGCCCACTAAAAATCATGGCGAAGGAGCCCAGGAAGGCACCTGATTTCGTTACAGAACCGTATCATTCCGCTCCATGAGGCCCGTCAGCTATTGTCACTGAATGCCAATAGACGCATGTGGGAACGCAGCGTATGAAGCCAGCTACAGACGCGCCATCTTCCGAATGCCGTCTGCTAACAACGTGGCAGAGCTAACTTGGGCTCCAGGCTATAGACCTTTTCATTTTAGTAGTTGCCTCACCGGCGAATAGAGGGCGCTGATGCACTCGGCGCCATTAGGTTGCTTCAATTTGGTTGGTTTCGGTTTCAACGTGAACGCGGCTATGTTGCTGTTTTACGTTCTTTTTGCGTAATTTTGTGATACGATTATTTTCTTTGTAGCACACAACCAATGAAACAGTGGTATTGAGCCACTTTGAGGACGACGAGGTGTATTTGAGCCTAAATCGCGGGCTTTTTTTTACCAACTCTTTTGATGTATCTGATTATGGTCGGTTGCGAAACGCCTGACTGATGTACAGGGAAGATTACCATCGTCTACGGCCGTGCCCGATGACCACCAGTTTCCAGAAAAACAAACTAATGAAGAGACTAACACATGAATATAAAGAAGCATATCGACAGCTTGATTAGCAATGTGCTGATTCAACCAGAAGAGATGAACTCGCGAGTTTACTACTCACTGTTTGGTTTTTGTAGGCACCCAACCTTTAGTGAACTTTGCAAACCCAAAACGTGTCGTGTAATGACGCAGATAATTGACATAAACAAGTAGTGTCGTCTCGGTCTCTTTTTTTTTTTTTCATTCAGCACTTGAGCATGTTTTGACAGGCCTAGTAGGAAATTTCTTATATTATCAACCCTGCTAAGGTACTCATAAGCAGCATTTCGAAATATCGATCCCTGCAAATAAATTATTTTATATGAACATTTGCTCACTCAAGATATGATATAAGTGACACTCCCGTCAAATTAAATCTGACATTTTTCTTCCGTAAAATTGGCCAAATAAAATTAATAGCTGCAGGAGGAGAAATACCTCGGAAAGTTGGGCTGAATTCCAGCACTAGGCAACACTTCACAGACCTGTGTTAAGAAATATTTCTTTGTTTGAACAGATTAGCTTTGTAAATTTGGGCGTCGCCAGCCACCAAAAGTAAAGCTCTATTCGCCATCGACAATCCTGGACTCAAGCAACTGTTATGCACACCGCTCCTTTTTTTTTTTCGGCGTTAAATATTACGGATTTTAGATACTGGCAAAAATTAAAACAACGTACGCAAAAAAAAAAAGGAACGTCGTCATAATTGCGCATATCACAAACCCAAACCGCGTTTTGAATTAGCAAATAGAAACGACGTTATTTCTTTGTGCACGGTATTCCAAAACTCGCTACTGTTGTCGTGGCAGTTTCCTACGCGGGAAGTCCCAACTGGTTATCTAAATATAATCAATAAATCACTTAAAAATGACTTTCGAAATGGGAGCGAGCACAGTATTATCTTAAACTTCATAAGTAACCCCAAACGACTACGTCGCAAAAAAAAAAAAAAAAAAAAAAAAGATTGAGAATTTTATACACATATGTAGGTGTGCTATTATGAACAAACAAATCGCCTGATGTTGACGTAGCAATAGTTCTAGCCTCAGATAAAATACAAGTTAAACGTTCGTTGTCTATCTCCTCCGCGAGTTTCCTCAGATAATCAAAATAAACAGATTTCAATATATTAGAAATACAAAGAACGATACTTTCAGGAAATACAGATAGTCTCCTTGCGCTGACTATTCTTGATGCCTTCCGATCCTAAATGCACGATGTAAATATACGCGCCTCTTACTGAGAATGTTCCACCACTATTAGTAAACAAACCTCAGCTGTCATAAGCACCTTTGAACCCTCGTGATGTCTTAGTCGTCCAGTAGACGTATCGGGCTACAGTTTTCGAAGTGAGGCAAGAAAGCGCAGTGAAACGCGACGAAAAACACGATTACAACCATTACAAAGCTTCCGCCAAGGCGCGGAGGGGAGAGCGGAGCAGCAACTTGAAGCAACCTAATGGCTGCCGCGTCACGTGATTCGAAGATGGCAGCGCCCATGCGGAGGATAATGAAAAGGTCTATAGGCTTCCAAACAGACTGCTCCATGAGCGGTAAATCCTCGATTTGCTCCACTCCGCTCAGTAGTAGATAATAGCAAGTTTCAGTAGACATTCTTCGTGCTCCGCGCTACGGAACGACACATTCGCCACTGCTCATGCGCGGCCGTTCCGAGTTTGAGTGTAGCCGACTGCGCACGCGCAGTTGGGCTGGCTAAGAGCAGAAAGTGAGGATCTACTAAACTCCCTAATCTCAGGCCCAAGCGTGCAGTAATCCTCGTTGAAACCACCGAGGGTTCTCCAGGTGACCACTCTCCACTCGCAGCGCCGACCATCACAACGGCGCGTTCCACTTTGGCAAGCCCCTAGCGAAAAATCTTATATGTACAAGAAATGCCTTGGTCCAACAAACGCATATGATAGAATGCGATCGTATGAGAGCATACAAAAACATTATAAGAACAAGATTAGATTATATGGGAAGTTCTAAGAAACTAATAAAAAGGTTTCTTATAACTTCGTGTATAATCCTATATTGTTCTTATTAATTCTTATAAGGTTCTTGCATGCTCTTACGTGATCTTATTTAATCATAAGGGTTTATTAGACCAAGAAATTTCTCATGCATACAAGATATTTTACTAGGGGCGTCGCCGCTTTCGGAAGATGGCATGTGCCGTTGCTTGCTTTAAACGCCGCGTTCGCACGTTCGTTCGTAAAGAAAGCGCTTCGTTGCCACTTTAATGCTGTCAACAGCCGACGGGCTTTATCGCGAGGAAGGATACGATTAGGTGGTGAGATCATGCGCGTATTTGGGTTCTTTGGCCGCGCTTTGCAGGAGGCGAAATGTGCAGAAAGTGTGTTCGCAATAAGGATTTAAAAAACACAAGAAAAAAATCTATTATTTTTTAACTGACTGAAGCGAACAAGGATGTCATAAAATAAGTTTACAAAAAAAAATGTTTAGAGCTATATTTAGGGTGGTAAACCAATTTGTAGTTGGCGGCCGCGGGAGCTCGCAGAAAAGTGGCGACTAGCCGTGATGCGATTGGTCTGTAGTCACGTGAGGCTTCGGCTCTTCGGGAGGTCCTATCGTCTCTAGAAGTTACTTATAATCTTTTTTTTTTTTTGTTACGCTTCTTTTGAACAAAATATTTTGATGTTTGATAAACAACAAATATAAGAGGATCTTCACTTCCGTTTTGACACATACGGTAACAAACAAAAGCTTCGCCATTTTCTATTCGAAGGGGCGCGGTTTCAAACATTTCAGTTTCTAACATGTCGGTTCCACGAAAGCGACGCCGCTGCTAGACGATCACGAGGACTGCAGGTCTTCGTCGAGCAACGGCGTCGCTTCGGGGAAGAACCTCACAAAAGAGCGCAAGCACCGACTAGTGGCCAGTCACGTGACTGCTAGTTGGCACTTTACAGCGGGATACCGCGGGCGCCAAGTACAAATTCGCTTCGCGCTGGAAATAAATTTCAAATTTGTTTTTCGCTGCAAATTTATGTTATGACGTAGTTTCCCATCCAAAGTGTTTAAAGTTTTTTTTTCAAATGTCTTTTACTGTGGACGGCTGATCTTCTCCAGTACCTAATATTTAGACGGACATAACTCCCCATCTCTGGAGGCCGTGGCTTACTACGCTTGAACACGCAATCACGTGTCTTTATATTCAGAGCTTTCGAACCAGCGTCTGGGTGGGACTGCGCAGCGAATACGATATTTTCCAAAATCGTGCACATCTCCTTGCTAAAACGAACTGAAGCCCTAAAACACAAAGCGCGGCTTCCAATCGTTCTTAGCAACATCATCCCCGCTTCCCCCCCCCCCCTCCCCCCCCCTAACATGAAGAAAAATAAGAAAAAGAAAAATGCTCCAAGGGGAACATATAAAGAAATGCCAGTGCAGGGCACGCTGACTGAGGGCATGGACTGACGCCGACGGCATTGTAACTCACGGACTCAAGGCCGCTTGTGAATCATGTTGGGGTTACTCTTTTGTATCGTAATCGTTTTTTTATTTTTTCTAGTTGGAGTCTACGGCTTAGTCGCCGTGGGCTTAGCGGAGCAGGGGTAGGGATTCAAACTTTGGATGGGGCTAGTTGGTTCACTGTAATTAAAAAACTAAAAAACTAAAAGGCGAAAAAAAAAAAAAACACGGGCGAAGAAGAGGCACATACAACAGGGATTTTAATAAATCGTGTTAATTCTAACGGGAACACACCCAAACCGCATGCAGTGTACTCCAAGGTGTCCCCTCGCTTTGTTACAAACCTCTAGACGATGTTACGAAAGGGCGCCTGAACATCGTCGAGCGGTTCGTAGCAAAGGGAAGGTACTCCTTGCACTACACTGCACGCGGTGCGGGCGTGATCCTCTGTTAGTACTAACAAAATTTATTAAAGGGGCAAATAACAATACTGAGAGAGAAATAGTTGAAGCGTATTTTATAAATTCCTCAAACGACAACTGTGTCAGCACGCCCTCGATTTTATTAAATGACAAGGACGTTTTTTTCTGAATCGTTTTGTATAGTCATGTTGAACATGATACGAATTTTTAAATCATTGACATTTGTTGTTTCTATTTATGGGTTGATTTTATCAGATATGGTTGCCATGATGGTAAAGAGTGTTCACGCATGTGTGCTGGGTCGTTTGCCTTGAATCAGTTCAATCAGTTAAGTCAGTTGAAAGTTAGCGCCAGTCTGTGTTGTATGTGTCTGTTCTTCGTCCGCGTTTTTTTTTTTTTTTGCGGCGTTTAGTTTTTTAGATCAGGGGTAGGCTCTGGGGTAGGGGACGAGGGAGGCAAAGGGAGAGGAGGAAACGAGGGAAAAGAGAAAAGCGCGAACTGGTAGTCGGCCTTTAAGGCGTCAGTAACCATAACCCTAAAAAAATATGCGAAAAAATGTCTTAGCTTAGACATTCCGTCGGTTCCAATAAAGGTGCGATTGTAGGTTATTATTGCTATTAATATTTTGTTTGATTGGACTTTTAACTCAAAGCTAATTCTATCAAAATTTACCGGACATAGTTATCTAACAAATTGAGCATTCGAATTTTGACTTCACGTCGCATGACACCTCGACGTCACGATGCGCCATGAGGTTGCGCGATCATGTCACGTGACATGATGGCGCCACGTGATACCATATGTTCTTCTTGAACTTATAGCGGTGGAAATTGGTACCACAAGAAACCGTTACGCCATGCGGTGAGACCAGCAAGATCAAGAAGGGCCCGATATTGAGGGTTCCGATATAACGCTATCGATTTGAAAGTATCGAATGCCAATTTAGTTAGCAAATTTGGCCATTTGGCAAACGTTCTACATGATGGGGATGAACAGCTAAATCGAAGCAGACGAAGAAAACACGCAAACACGACTCGACGCTGCTCTGCGTGTCCAGTCGAGTTCGTCATTCAGTCCTCAGAGCTTACTGCGCTGTCCATCCAGATCCTGTTCACAAATCTGACCTATGAACCCACTGGCCACCCGTGCTTTCAGGTGGCGCTGAAGCGGCAGCAGGCCGCCGAAGACGCCATCGCCATGGGACTGCGTGCCGTGGCCACGGGCACCTCGCTGCCCTTTTTGCCACCGGGCCCCATTTTCGGCCTCCCGCTGGCAGCAAAGGCCATGGCACAAGCCAAGGGCTCGGGACCGCGGGCCAAGGAGGCCGCAGCACGGAGGGCTGCCAAGGAAGCCGCCAGAACGCTGCACCGCCAGATGCGGGCAGGCCGTGACGACGGCAGCGGGGACGACGCCGCCGAACTCGGGGAAAGAACGCCCCATGACAACAGTGGTGAGGAACTCAGCGAGCATTCCAAACGCCTCCTATGTTACGAGGGCGCCTGTTTACGTCCCATACCGGAGACCAGCGGGGCGGCATACCGTTTTGCACGAGTGCTGAATCAGCCTTGACTGGATTTCCTTTCCGGCAAAGCAGTCGAGAGAGTTAAGGCCTGTTCACACATGCAGCGGAGCGCTACAAGCATAGCGATGACCTCGCGCTAAGCGCGTGCTGATGGGAGCGTTCATCAGCTTTGTATCGCACCGTCAAAACTGTTGCTCATGGCAGACGATAAGTAGCTGACGGCACGTGAGGAGCGCTAAATCAGCGCTTCGCTGCATGTGAGAACCGGCCTTTAACCGACCAGCATCTACTAGATAACAGGGTCTCAGTAATGAGGTGTCTGCGTCACCCCAAAAGCCTGCGTGTAAGACAAATTGGACATGAGCGCAGAGACAGATTAGGCACCAGATTCCCTCTAGCTCTGACCTGTAGCTTTCTAGCTTTTAAAGGTGTCCTTGGCGAGCGAAATAACATGTTTATCAGTCGCGTTTCCGTTGTACATGGCATTGCGTCCTTCCTAACGCTTTGTTAGTTTTTGAGGACAGACTCTGAGGGATATTTAAATAAGCTAGTTTACATCCGTGGATCTTTCGTAATGAGACATAAGGGCGAGGATTAAAGTCAGCATTCTTATTGGCGCTGGTGGAGGCATATCTTTCGTGATCACGTCTCGTTGAGCGCTATAGCACCCTTTGGCCGATATAAACAGACATACGTATATCGACCTTTCCAATAATCGCGGTTTTTTCGTCGCTGTCATCTTTATTTTCTGAGCTGTATTAAGCGCACTGAACGTGCGCAGTTGCACTCTTCCACGAAATATGAAACGCCGCGCATGCGTGCACAGCCCAGTGACTCAGAATTTTTTCGCCTGGCGGATAAGCGCTGCAAAGGTCTATATTCACTGACAGTTTCAGAAACGCTAGGTATGACAAGCCCTGAACCTCTTTTATCGTTGTGCAGCCAAAGAGATTGTAGAGTTTGCCGATAAAAATACTGAAGAACGAATCACGAAACAGGAAACGTGAGCATAAGAAGCCACTCCCCGTGTGCGCGGTACCTTTAAAACTGGCACTTAATACCTGAAGCCAAACCATAGCCTCCTCTATACTCACAAAGCCTGGAAGTTCGACGACGGAGCCAAAGAGTGCTTGGTCGCAGATTTGGAACGCGAGGATCTGGTAGCACAGAGCCTCAAAAAGCCATTTCTTGGTTAACCTGGACGTCAGCGCACAGCTTTTGCAGCCTCGAGGACCCGAACTCACTTGTTCGCTCTGGAGAACTGTGTTTCGGCGTATCGCCGCAGCGGGGCGCCAGTCACGTGGCTCTTCTCTCATCTGTTTTCTGCCACTCCACCTTTTCCATTTCGGTGGCCGCTTCTCGTGGCGATCTGCCAGGCTTTGTTAGTATATAGGAGGCTATGGTCAAGCACAAAGCTGGGGGCCGAAGTTTACGCAGCGTGCCGATTGGACTTTCCCGACGATGACGCCGCACTTTTGTCGCCGCAGTCCGGTCGGTGCGCTGTGCGAATTTTCGGCTTTGACTGCTGCCTAAGAATAGATACAACGGAAGTTCGCTGAGGAGTTGTACCTTCACTGCTTAAACACGAGTCGCAGATGAACGTTGCGACTCGTGCCGTATTCGTTTCCCCTCGCGTGTGCACACCTTCCCACCACGTGTGCGGTAGATCACGACGGCGTGGGGCCGGATTTTATGCGTCGCCAACCGGGCAATCTAGATCATCTTTGCCCCCAGGCACTGCGTAAGCATAAAAACCTCGTAGCAGGGAATGCACAAGCATACAAGCACGTTACAGGATACTTTGTCATAACACGGCCGGACTGGAAGCGCGCGCTTTTTTTCTCTTCTTACGGCCTTTCCAATTGGGGCTATCGCCCCAATTGGAAAGGTGACAGCGCGGGGGGCGCTGTCACCTCACCCCTGGGCTAGCCTTTGCCGTTTGCACAGAGCGCGTCTGACAGTGTATCTGAGCGCTATCGCAACTTGCGGCCGTGCTTTTTATAGTCTCTTTTATAATCTCTTTTTAGACCCTCAGTTACTATCTAATGTGCTTCTGATGAGCCCAAAACGGTGAATATTTGACGCACATTTTCGAGAGATTCGGGAATAAAAAATATAACTAAAGACAGCGAATGCAATCGCGGAAAAACTATGCTCGTCTTTACCTCCAGGACTTCTGTTGCAACTTAAGAACAGGAGGACGGATCCCTTTTACGCGGAGGAACTTTAAGTGATAAATAATTCGTGCACTCTCGTGAAATGAAAGCAGGCCCAATCTACCTATGGCCGTGGTCTGCATCATAATTTTATAGGCCGCACATGAAGTCAGTTAGCTGCTCTAGATTAGTGTGTAGTAGTCTGTACAACTTTTGCGCAGTGCATTTTACAGCATAAAGTGCTTCCTCGTGGGCTTGAGCCCATACCCAGCTGACTTTTCGTTTCTGTCCGTGACCGTCGTTTCATGGTAAATCAGAAGTATTCTGAGGAACTTGTTGCAAATTAAACAAGCCAAGCGCTTTGAGGGACTGTTGTCAGCGCCCTCTGGACAATTTAGGACTGGCTCGTCTTCAACATAGGGTGCAATGAGTACTTGCAGAACTTCGGGCACATTTGTACGCGGAAGGTGCTTAACAGCCTATAAAAAAAGAAGCAACGATGTTGTCCAGAAGTGCGAGGAACCTAGGATTTGGATTATGAAGTCCACTTTCATTCACACACAATAGAGTACAGTAAAGTACAGAGGTCCCGTCCATGTCACGGGGAACACAGTTTGCTGACGACACTGGCTGTCGGTAGAGTGACTTAAATTGGAGCTAAGTTCAATAAATTGGTGCAAAAACAACAACCTACGAAGCTCGAACGCCATCACAAAGCAGCTCGAAAGGACTCTCCGAGTGGAGTGAAGTGGGGTGAGGTGGTTGCGCCCCTGGCGGCAAGCAAGTGAACTACATAAGGAGAAAAATGCAATTGACTCGCGGGCGATTGCAAAGGCCGTAAGAAGTGAAAGTGAGCGCGCGCTTCCAGTCCGGTCCTGGTAGTAATTGATCATACCTGATTACAATTAGCGAGATATACAAATCGGCATATTGGGAATCGAGCACCGGACAGTGCGATCAGCAACAAGACGCCCTTGCAAGGGGTCACTTGGAAGTTGTTTGTTTTTCTTCTGTTGTGGGTCACCTGGAAGTTGGAAGCGAACAAGAGAGTAAAAAGGCCGACTAGGTATGACTCAAAGTATTCTGTGCTAGTAGGTGATTATCGGCGCGCTCAGCTGACTTCCGTATGACAAAGCATTCCTCCTGACATTATCTCACATCGTCATAATTTCTCAATAAATTCAAACTTGGGGATTACATGAGCGTGTTGAACCTGCAGCGCATTCAAGCACTTCCAAAGTACCTTCTACAATATGTGGCAATGAAAATTTTTCTTTTTTTTTTTATGAAAGGTACATCATATATGGATATCTATTCCAGCTGGTGCTCGTGATACTTAAGAGCTAATATCTTTTCTGGTTCTTAGACGCATGAACTAATACACATTCCGTGCTTACAAAGAGTAGTAAAAGTTGACGTATTCACTATCGGTTTTGAACAGAATTCGGCAGACGTTAACTTCCAGACCGCTTGAACTGAAACTTTCGTCCTTGCTCAGGGGGGCAACGATGTTCTATGGCATGCAATCATCTACCATTCAGAGCACAATATATGTAATAGGTGCCAGACTTTTGTACGCATAGTAATGTTGCCTGAACATTTATTTGTCAAGGAAATAACAATGCTCCGTTCTCCGGCGTTTATTGGACTAATGGTCAAAAGAAACTCTCAAGACACTGGGCGCGCTAAGTCCGCGCTTCTTTACTCCCACAGTCCTACCCCGACGCTCCGAGTTTCATATTCTGAGCGCAGCAACTAAACAGCGCATGGCGCACAGGAGCGCGACACGCCGAGGCTGCGTTCCAAACTTACTCGAATGAATCAGAGTTCCCTTGGCAGATTATGTCTCGTGACAACAAAAATAGGGGAACGCCGGGCGCGGGTATTTTCGAAAACCACTTTTGCCCTATAGTTAGATCGAGTAAGTTTTGGATCACGGCCCGAAACTATCGACGAGCCACACAAGCTCCTTCCGACCGCACGGCTATGACGAACCCGGCTTCTCCTGAATACGGGAGGCAGAAGCCGAAATTATTTCAAAGATAAATTAATTAGGCCCGTGTGGAGCGATAGAGTCTAAAGCAAAGAGGACGGCGACGTTGTGAAGTTTCTACGAACGTTTTAATGTTAAATGCATCGTGCACATACCTGAAAAGTTACCTTGGCCGATTTATTTATTGGCCATGCATGCTGTTCCGATTTGAATTAAATACAACACTCTTGAACCCCTTCGACGACGTAGGAAACCCTCAAATTTGTCAGAGATTCCGTGGTTTCATCTCGCAGCGCGAAACGGAAGCTACCCCGATACCGGCACACCGTCGTTCGATAGCAAGTCAATTCGTTTTTAGACGGTATGCATGACCAAACGTTTTCCATAACACTTAACTGATATGCTTCGGCTTTCCAATCAAAGTATCTTGATTCGCAGGGCTAAGCAGCCACCGTTCCGACTGTCTTCTCATCTCAACTTTTCTGTCGCTGTGCTGTCGGCACGCTACGGTTCAATCGATGAATTCGTTTTCAGGCGAGATGCATGAACAAACCTTCTCCTCAACCTTTCGGCTTTCAAATCGAAGTATCTTGATTCGCTGGGCCAAGCATTTATAAAAAGGGCAGCGGTTCGACTGTCTTCTCGACTCGATAATTTTTTTGTCGCTGTGCTGTCGGCACGCTACCGTTTGGTAGATGAATTTTTTTTGAGGCAAGACGCATAACAATCCTTTCCCACAAGGCTAACTGACATTTCGGTTTTACAATCTAAGTATTTTATTCGCTGCGGCTGTTCTAAGCATGGAAAGCAGGGCAGCGGTCTGACTGTGTTTTCATTGCAGCTTTTCTGTCGCGTGCTATTGGCGCCACTGATCTCTACTACAGTAATCGGCACGCTCGTTCGATAGATCGATTTTTTTTTCGGGCAAGACGCACAAACAAATCTTTTCCTCAACACTCACTGATGTTTCGGCTTTCAAATCGAAGTGTCTTTATTCGCTGGGCTAAGCAGTATAAAAGGGGCAGAGCGGCCCTAAAGTCTCATCTCGACAAATTTTCTGTCGCTGTGCTATCGGCATGCTACCGTTTGATAGATGAATTTCTTTTCCAGGCGAGATGCACGGGCAAACCTTTTTCGGAACGCTAATTGCTGTCTTGGTTTTCAGATCAAATCGTTTTTACCTGCTGGATTAAGCACTAATCAACTGAGAAGGGGCAGTGGTCCGGCTACGCTTTTCGTCTCAACGATCACAACAGCAGCGCAGCCATCTTGCTTGTTTACGTAACGTCAAGAAGCGCGAATAGGTCACTCGTGCTCTGAGAAATTCTCGGTGCACAAAGAGCGCGCTAGGGTGTCAGTCTCTGGTAGCACTCCTCTCTGCTTAGTGAAAGGAGCGCCAAACTCTCGTGCTCCGGAGCACGGACTTAACGTGCCCATTGTTCTCTATCGAAGAGCCGTCTGTGGAGCCCTCCAAGATTTTTTAAAGGTCTTGACGTACCCTTCAAACATTCCTGAGAGGTTCGTCGATGCTTTTGTGAGGTACGGCAAAGTGTTTTAAGAGGCCTGATGTACCCTTTAAGAATTCTTGAAGGGTGTGACGGCTACGTTATAGTTTATGAGGGGCCTGTGGGGTCGGGCACAATTTTGTTCGGGAAAGCACGTGATCCATGAGGGTATTTTTAACGGATCCGCGGGAGATACTACGTTTTCCGTCAGAATATATGTGTCAGGGAAGCCGCTTGGCCATTTTGTATAGGTCGGACTTAACAAACGGTCTCTCAGTGTCGGTTTACCGTTCCACGAGTGCAGTGGTAACAAGGGCTCTTTTTTAGTTTTGCTACGAGTAAGCAAAGGTGACTCTAACCTATGGCCCTACCTTACACAGAAATTAAGCCGTTAATAACAGAGAAATTAAAAAAGAAACAAAAAAAAAACTGAAAGAGCTTTAGATTATCAGAAATAAGCAATACGATCAAAAATACCCATAAAACCCGCCACCTGCAACAAAAGGCAGTAACAACTACCCATCAGACAGCTCCTAACTCAGGTCAAGTTAGAGCGAAAACCGCTAATCTGACAACAGCGTTTCTGATATACAACCACTGTACTAGCTTATGAACATGACGGCATGAGACTTCAGCTTCGTTATATTAGGTCTGAAAAACAAACTTTGAAAGGCAGCTGCAGAATTGAGGCACCTTTAGCATATTTGATATTGGACACCCAGAACGCTGCCATCAGAGATGCCACCCCTTCGGCGATGTTAATCGCTTTAAGGAGTTTCGTTGATTGTGCATGGAGAAACAAGTGTTCACAAGGTTAAGGTCCTTCTCCATGGGACACAACACGAGACAGACCGCATGGAGTGCGTCTTGACTTTGTTGTACAAGCAGAAAGCATTCATAAATAACAACAAGTAATGGAGCGTCATAAATGCAATGCAGATTAGACGTTTGCGTAACTACAGTTAGAACTTCCTCAAAATATGAAATTTTAAAAAATCAAACATAATTCATAACAACAGTAAGTTTCACTTCAAAATGCACGAGTAGTATTAAATTTCAACTGCGAGAAGTTGTCCCACTATAGATAACTTTCCTTTTTCAGGTACAATATTAATTCACAAATCATTTGAAAAAAAAAAAAGTATTCGCACTTATATGTGGGTGACCTAGTTTTTTACGTGTGTAGCAGCATTTAAGACTATAACTTTGACCCAAATGAACTGCAAACAAATATGTACGTGATGTTTCTGAAAAAAATTTTGGTTTTTCTTCACCGAAAAAAACAAACAAAAAAACTTTGAATCGGCCAACGCTCCCTCTCGGCTGTTTCAACCCAGAGTTAAAGGGGTACGGAAACAAAAATTTAAATATTCCGATTGATAATCCGTAAATGATAATCCGTAAACCGTAAATGATAATCGCACGTTTGTATTTTGAACGATTGGCTATATTTTTCGTTCCAAACGGTGCACTCGAGCAAGCGTTCGAATGGTGAATTCGCGTGATCGCCTCTCTCCTCTGACCTCGATTCAGCAGAGCGCCCCCTCCTCGCCGCCAGAGCTACTCGGGATCCTTTTCAGCCGATCACAACTGTTGGGTTCAGAGCGCTCCGAGATTCTCAGATCAGTCACGGAATTAATATTTTTTGACATTGGTAATGCATTATAAACAACACGATCTTACAGCGTACGGAGGACGATTGAGCAAAATTTACGCTCGCAACGTGACGAAATAACTGTTGTGACGTAAATTGTTTTACGCATCGGCATGCAAAAAAAAGAAGAAAAGAGCCGTATGCGAATTGATTTTCGCAGAACGGAACTAAAGCCATGGCTTTAGTTCCGTTCTGCGAAAATCAATTCGCATACGGCTGTATGCGAATTGACAACTCTTTCCAACCCTTACAAAAAATTTTAATGAATTTCATTTGACAGTTTATGGAGTCTACTCATTACATCTTTTCGAGTCTCAATAGAAATGCAAACGAGTTTTGTAACGAGTCCGTAAGGAGTTTACGAAAACTATTGGCCACCGCGTTCCAATTGATGTTTCGACAAAGCTACCGCATAAAGTTTCCAATGTATTTCATATGAATATAATTTGAAAGTCTATTGACACCGTTTCGAGTCTGTGTTGAAAAACAATTGATTTGTTGTAACGAGTCCCTAAGGAGTTTACGAAAACTATTGGCCACCGCGTTTCAATTACGGTTTTGCCGTGCCACCTCATAAGAATTTCTAATAGATCTCATTTGAAAGTCTAGATACACTGCTTTGAGTCTCTGTTGAAAATCAAATGTTTTTTTCTACCACGTTGTACTTGAGGTTTTGACGTGCCATCTCATTAGGTATATTCCGACGAGTCGGAATATACCAAATGAGATGGCCCATCAAAACCTGAATTGCAACGCTGTAGAAAATAACATTTGATTTTCAACAGAGACTCAAAGCAGTGTATCTAGACTTTCAAATGAAATGTATTAGAAATTATACTCCTAGCATGGGTTTCTAGATAGACGGCTCTAAGTGGGAAGATGGCAATAGGTTGCGTAACATGTGGTCCGGATCTAACCGTTGTTTTGAGGGAAGGGGAAAGTGAGTGCAAGTGTTTTACTTATATGTATGCCTATATACGCATGCAAGGTTCGGAAAATGCCTGCATAAAACCGTGGGAAGGAGTAATAACTGGTTTATTAAAAATGCAAAATTCGAGTATACGGTACACTGCCTTCGTGTTCATGGGGGACCGTGTACGGCCTTCGTGTCCATGGGAGACCTTGTACTGCCTTCGTGTCCATGGGAGACCTTGTACTGCCTTCGTGTCCATGGGAGACCTTGTACTGCCTTCATGTCCATGGGAGACCTTGTACTGGTAACCTATAAAGAAAAAAGATGCACAGTTACACGTTGATCTGCTTATCTAAACTTCAATGTCCGCGCAAGGTATCCTGATCACAGCGCAGCACTACCTCAGCGCTGAATCAGTATTACAAACCGGGACATCAGTCCTTAATGAAAGGAGGACCCTCAGAACACACGATACAGGCCATGGAAGTAGCAGTGACTCGTTGCCTTAACAGGACTGAGTTAGCGCTGCACTGTATGTGTGAACCAGCCTTAAATGCAGAAAGTCACATTCAAAATTCCTACATTTTTGCTCACCCAGGCACTTAATTTACACACTACCTTGATAGTTTAATGAGTGGCACTAATAACACTGTCAGGGGCACCATAATGCAAAAGTATATTTTGCCCCCGAGTCTCCAAGAATCAATCGCTCACTGTTTTGCCGCCGCATTGCACTCTTTTTTATTTCGGCTTTTGAAAAGGTCTACCAAAGATAAGCCAGCAGATGTTGCCGCTTATGAAGTTTACCAAATTCGAACATAGAGAAGCTAAGACTTATAAGCATCTCGCAGAATTAATATGGCAATTCGAGCTAATTGATCCATGATCGTAGACAAGCGCCGCAAAAAACACATGGACAATAAGTGGTGGTAAACACTAGCGCCAGTGTTTTATGCCCACAATTGTTGTCCCTGTGTATTTTTATTTACTTTTTTGTGTTTGTTTACTATCTTGAAGAAGTATTTTTAATCACAACGGACACGAAGGAAAGGGTGATAGAATTCTATGCGGATCATAAAGCCATGCTCCGAATGGGTGAGTGTCAACTGCAGCTTTCACAACAGTGGCGGATCCAAAGGGGGGGAGCCGCCCCCTCCCCCCCCCATACAAAGTTGACCCCCCTCGCTCCCCCCTTCTCGGAGGGCAATTTGATATGAGTGGACCCCCCTTGCACAAGAAAGAATGGGAGAATAGCATCCTTAAAAATTTTCCGCCCACACCAAAACGGAGGTCTGGATCCGCCACACTAAGTTTGAATTATTGGGAGGATCGAGACATCAGAGGCCGAATTCAAAAAGCAAGCTTACGATAAAAACTTGCATATGACAAAACCCGAGAAGAAATCCTTATTAACAAAACAAGATTGTCGCAACTTTTGTGTGACTTACAACGGAATATTACGACATTATCCAAAGTGTCTCACAAACTTTTTAGGGCAAACATGGCCGCACATCACTTGGCTATTTCGCCGCGACCAGCAATGAATATAGAAGCGTGGGCAAGAGGCATGTGTTTTGCGCACTGTTCACATGCATCCCTACTTGAAGCAGCCTAAGGACAATGCTAAACTACACACGGAGGATTCAGCCGACGAGTCTGCCGAGCTGTCCATCCTGCCCGTTAGAGCTAACGAGGTGCAGGACTGCGATCAACGGCGAGATGCGCCAATGAATCAACGAAAGAAAATGCCACACATATCTTCAGTGCACCCAAAAGGATCCTTCACCTATGAATGGCATGAACCTGATTTGGTGATCACTAGCGCCCTCTCATACTTCAGTAGTGATTTTCAAAGTGGTGAGCAGCTGTGCGACTCTACCACACTAAAAGGCACATTCCTGACTGGATGTGCCTTTTTAATGCGAAAGCATTATATGTCCACGGAGCGGAAAATCCGAGTTGTACCAAACGTTAACAGAGGAATAAAAGAAAGAATAAAATGTGCTTCCTCGGCTGAGATTTGAACCCAGTGCTGCTGTGTGAGAGCCGGGCATGCTAGCTGCTGTGCTATCTCAGCCGCTTCGGAATGCGACATTACTCTCCCCTCAAAAAGAAGCTTGTCCCATTACAGCAAAAGACGGCATGTCTTTACCCGCTCTTCGTCCCTGTTTATCCGAGGCTGTTTTTTCATCATGTTTGACGGCATCTGCGTTGATGTGCCCGAAAGATGGTCATAAAAATATGTCCTCGGTTCGATGACATCACACTCCACGTGACAACATGACGTACCATGATGTGTGACCCCGCATGATGTAATGTAAAACAAATATTAGAGGGGCACTTAGGTATCCCTACGTGGATTGAATGCGAAAGCATTGCCATTCCTAACAATAGAGGGGAAAAAGAAGGAGGTGTCGTTAGGAATGGCAATGCTTTCGCTTTCGATCCACAAAGGAATACCTAAGTGCCCCTCTAATATTTTGTGTGGAGTAGAGCTCAAATAAACGCCGTACGGTGCAGTATATCCACGATTAAGTTGCTGCTAGTCGTGAGGCTTAATGTTTTGCAACAACAATACCATAGTTTTTCCTCGATTGCGACGAAGCGCCACTGCGCTACGAACTTGCTAGAAATTTCTGCATATGCGACCGCTTTCTTCTGGAAACCTATGGTGACCTGCCACTCACTTTTGGCCAAAGAACAGTGAAAATACCAGATGTGAAAACAGCCATAACAAGCATTAAAGAAATCAAGATGGGGGTCATAGCATTAGCTTCCTAACGTGGCAAGACTAGCACAGGATTTCTGTTACTCGCCGTTTATAAGACAGGAGTCGACTTTTTCCGGTCTGATCTTGAAAACAAAGTTTGGTTCGGTTAACTTTGTAGCAGAAGGCCCGTGCTTTCCCATTTGTAGGGTCATTTTCTCGGTTCAAAATATGACACCGAGTCCTTCCCACAAAAATGCATGGGTGCCCGCTAGGACTCTTCGAAATGATTAAATTAACTGAGGTCATGCTATACTCTGTTGCCACTCTAGAATAGCAAAGCCCCTCATACAAAGCCCTTCACTCTTTTTAATAAGCACACACTAGAGAGGAGGAAAGCCAAGAGGACACCGCCAATCATGGCGAGCAAAGTTAATTGTGGGAGGGGTTTGTGCTATTCTATAGTTGCAACGGACTATAACAAAAGTTTACAGTACCATGAAAACAAAAAGACCAAGTATGCACAGAAATTTGCAGGAAGTGTAGCAGGGAAAGAATAGAAAAAACTGCAGCTGCAATATTTACCCTTTAAATTTCCCTCGACAGCAGAGCAGAGACGACATGCTGGTCGTCAGAGCCTGGAGGGCCACACCCTTGTACTGGGAGCACATGTAGTCTGAAAAAAACAACAAACAAAAATTAAATGCATGGACAATCCGCACATGCTGTTATTTCGCTTCATTGGCCGCTTCAGAGAAAGTAAGCATGCACACCGTTGTCCAACCATGTCAACTGCTAGCCGAATCTTCCTGCCGCCAGGATTAAGATATTGCTTGCGCTATAAAAAAAAAACAAAAAACAATTACACACTACCCAGCTGGCACGCTGAAAGTTCAAACATTGAAGAAACTAACTCATAAAACTTCAATGCACGAGCTACACCTCGTGGACAATACACAAAAGTATGTTCAGTGTAAACCTTGGTGCACTGCAAGGCTGCTTTACCTCAGCCAGTTTGGAACATCTGCAGCTTCATTCTTTTCAAGATATTATGCCTGAAAATTTGTGACAAATTAACTAGGTTAAAATTTTTTAATCGACACCCGGCCCAAATATTTAGGAAGTATACTAGTGGGATAATTTCTAACTTACCATAATTATTTTCGGCATCCTGAAGGCGTCGCTTCAGGGTCCAGTTTTCATATTGGATCCACCTCACCCTCACAGCTGCAACCACACTGAAATGTTTGCAAAGTTTCAGGCAGGGTAATAAACGTCTGCAGTTTCTCTCGAACACCGCTGTCACAAATTTTGTCTTTTTTGTCATTTTGTTCTGTTTAAAGGTGGTTTGGGGGAGGGTCAATTGCGATTCTCGCACATGTTTACCTGAGCGCCAAAGGCATGAGCTCGGATGAGACTATACTCCCTTTCATACTTAGGGTGCAACGCTGTCAAAGCTACTGGCGCGAGCGTGGGGCTTGATCTCGTTGATCATTTGCACGCCTTCTCGCGCAAGCAAAACCGTAGATAAAGCCACGCACCCGCGCCAGTAGCTTTGACAGCGTTGCACGCTAAGTATGAAACAGAGTATAATGCCGGCCGAACTTCAAACCAATGGGAGAGGAAGACAAGAAGAAGGAAGTGGGACTTGGAGCGTTTCAGGTTGACCAACCACGAACCTGTGACAACCGCATAGGTCATTCAACACACGTCCCATACCACTTAAACACAGTGTCAAACTGCATTTTGAAGTCAGTCCCAGTTCCAACGGTGTTTGAATAAAGGCATCCATTTCGTGGCATGCCTTGAAATGAATCGAAGTGACGCAAGCTGGGAACACACTGCTGCTGCTTCATTTGGGAATAACTTCGGCGCCCTCGGCTTTATCACATCACAATTGCAAAATGAAAGAAAAAAAAAAAGGCAAAAGGAACAATTGCTTTATCAATCTAACCGACAAATGTAAACCCAGTTCAATTCTAGAAAGCCAGGGGACCGAAGTTTGTCCTAACAGTACAATCCAGTCCACTTCCATAACTTCAAAACAAAAGATGGATATCCTCTTCAACCATTTTGACTGAAAAGGAATATTGGCTCTGCATGAAGCGAGTTCCAAGGAAGCCTAACTTCTGAAATGTAATCAAGTATTATCAATGTAATCAATTTATAGTTGAATGATATCAGTACACTGCTAAACCAATAAGACATTTTCTAAAGCAACGGAGTGAAAGTAGCATTAGGAATTCAATACATGCTCTGTTGACATAAGCTACAATTTCTTGGACCATACACAGAATGAGTGGCAACTTTTCATTACGCTACACATAGAACCAAACATTAGGACAAATAAAGCAAACCCAACTAGTTAAAAAAAGAAAAAAAATTCTAGCTTAACGAGAAAACGTGTGCCGAGAAAATAGGGAGTTTCAGAATATCGGGCGCTACTTTACCGCGCGTTACGGACGGTAAAATAGCGAGGATTGCGGCAAAGAGTTTTAGAATAGCGTTTCTCTGCCGGGGACCCCCCAAAACGCAAGCATCTCGCGCTTAAAACGCCACCAAGATGTCGCGACAGCTTTTATTTGGAATTTAGAACGATTAATCTTGAAAATTAAACAAGCTTTTTGTCCAGAGTAACATTTTTATAGTTGTTTTATACTTAATGCCGCATGTTTTGTTTTTGTCACTGCCAAGCTGCTCTGTTGTACCAGAGCATTGAAGGACTCTGGTTGTACTAACGAAGCCCAGACGATCCACTACCCAGGCATGCTTAGATGTCTGCCACGATCGTAAGTACACGCGCCTCGATAGCTTTGCGCCTCGATAGCTCGTAGCTGTGAATCCAGCGATCCGTGGCGTTTTGAAAACGCTTCGACCATACCGACCGCGGGCGCCGAGTGCGACTCACGCAGTTCCCGAGCGGGCGACGGCGTCGAAGACGCGATCAACGGAGATGTCGTGGGCGCCGCCTTTTGCGGTACCCACGCCATTATCGAGAAACAACGGGCCCCAAAGCTCGAGTCCGAAGCTTGTTTTGGGTCTCCGCATGCACAGCAGCCACGAGATTACTCTAAAACTCCATAATGTTCACTTCTCGTTCAACGCGTACAATGCAAACAAAGGAGTATGCTTACCAACTGCGTTGAGTTGCTCGTTCTGTCGCGTCGTCGGTCTTCCGCGCTCTTCTTGAGCATAAGTCATCACAAGAGAAACTTCACAGATAGATAAACTTGATTAAATTAGCACATTTCCATGTCTAAAGGCCATTTCCATCCCGCGACACACCCAACGGTCGCAAAACCTGGCTAAACTGGCGAAACCATGGCGGAAAAAGAAAAAAAAACAAAGAACTGGCGTCGCTACCGATGGGGCGTCGAAGACGCGATCCTTAAAATATGAAACCGAAACCAGTAAAAGTTACAATACTGAAACCGAAACTGACCAAATTGCGGTAGAGAGGCGCTGTAAATAGGTCTGTTCACATGATGCATCGTGTTGGCGAATCTTGTGGCGCAAAACTAGGTTTCGGGAAGCAGATTCCCCGTCTGAACTCGACCGAAAAAGGGGCGCGCCTCCGAAAAAAGTGGCGCGTGTTTCTCACTTCTGCAGCAATTTTTCGCTGAAACCTCACCGACGCCCGTCAATCACCCGAAGGAGAAACGCGGACGCTGCCAATGGCCGCTCGACTTCGCTATAACGTCTGACCTTCGAGGAGGAGCGAGCTTTTGGAGGAGTCTGATTTTTGGCCGATCCCGTATCCGAGCTTTGCCGAAAGAAAAGAAACAAACATGGCGAGCGACAAGCCCCCTATGCGACAAGCGAAGAAGCGGTGCGTACGGGCGACGAGTCTTGGTCCTACTCGGTTGCAGGTGTGTGAACGGCGCCTACAGTACGGATTGGGGGCGCGGTGCAGATTCGTCAACAGTCGCGGCGGGTGCAAGCACCGTATATAAACATGATGACTGGGGATAACGTTTTTATTAGCGGTGTAAAAATGTCTAAAATGCTTCGAGATCATCTCGCGGTTTTTCCCGGGTTTGGCAGGACTCGTAAACCCAGTGAGCCGAATCTGACGAAATTCATTGAGTGGCATTAATAAAACAGGCTGTCCCTTCACACTGTGCGTACTTCATATCATTTTGATGCGAAACGCTTGGTATTCCCGGTGCAGATGACAAGGTTTGGCGGAATTCTCGTGAGTCAATACGTCACAGGTTTCGCGCGTCAAACTCCACGTGTGAACAGGCCGATTTCGCGAAATCTTGGTTTCGCTAAACTGTGGCGCGTTGAAGAGATACATCGTGTGAATAAGCCTTTAGGAGTAAAAGAGAGTGAATACAGTTATTATTTTAAGCACAGGAAATAAATCTGTATATCAGAACTAACACCGACGCGATATTTGTTTCGGGTGCAATGCAGTAGGGAGTAGATTTATTGAATTTTTTTTTGATAACACTCATTTCAATGTGTAATGAGTAAACTCAAAAGAATTGCTATTGATTGGGTAACGATAAACCTCACTTGAATTTGTAATGAGTAAACTCGAAAGAATTGATATTGATTGGGTAACGATAAACCTCACTTGAATTTGTAATGAGTAAATTCAAAAGAATAGATATGGAGTGGGTAATGATAAAACTCATTTAATGATGAGTTTCTTATGAGTTTCATTTGACTCTATAAAAACACATTAGAAGCTCAATTGAAACTCATTGTTCATTTTTGTAAGGGAAGCGTTGCAACGCTTGGAAAGAGTTGTCAAATCATCGCGTTTTCGTCAGTGAACGCGCTGCGATAACGGTCATGCGTACGACAGAACAGGCAAATATAAAATGGTTAATAAACCGCATTTTTCTCACGGCAAAATATCGTGCAAGCATTGCCATGTGACACAAATCGCGGTGCATTATATTCGGCTCTCCCTTTATTTTACAACGCAAACCTTTGAACGCACTTTTACCAAACCTGAAAATTTCTTGAAGCGATCACAAAACCCGGTAAAACAGCGGCGAGCTCTGCGAGCTGTTTCTTCGTCGGTTAGGCTTAGCGGATTCACCGCCGTGAGATAAACGATCTCGTGAAAGCACTGGGGATATTTCACACGTCGACTTTTCCTCTTACGGTCGCAAAGGAATGTCGTCCCGTCTGTCACAATCCTCGCACCGTCGAATTCACAAGCACTTTGTAGAACCACATATCATTCGCCGTCATGCCGTACCCAGCACACCACCACAGACCGCTGCCGGCCATCGTCAACCAAACCACGTGATCTCCGGCCAAGTACCACGTGACGCCTGCGCCGCTCCGCACTCCGACGGCTACAGACAGAGTGCCAGGGAGCGCTCTGAGAGGGAGAGGCGCCCTCGGAATGAACCACTCGATCAGGCCACAGCACTCTCTTTCAACTGCGCGATCTCGCGTGCTCAGGAAAGAGCGCTCGACAGCGCGCGGAAAGAACCACGCGATTTCGCCAGAAGAGAAGCGAACGGAGAGCGCGATGCGTCATGGGATATCCGGCGCAGACAAAAACAGAAAGAAAAGATTCCCCGCATTCGTGACGTAGCAAGGCTGGCGTGATTATCAGCTTTGCCCTTGCTGGCGTTGTCAGCGTTGTGGTGCTGTCAGTAGCGTCAGCGCGTTACAACCGAGCCGTTCGGAGTACCCGTGGGGTGACGAGCGTGTGGCTGGCCCAAGGAGCACGTAGCTTCCACAACACTGTCAGCTTGGGGCTGAGCGGGGTGGGGAAAGCAACTTTTGTTCGAGTTCTGAGCGACGGGCTAATCTTCTAGGGGGAGAATGGCTGCTTCCGGTTGCATGAACGAGGGTCCGAGAAAGAAGGGAGTCCTTCCTTTCCGTCTTCTTGGACCGTTTGGTACAATGCGCGATTTGTGAGTTAAAGGAAAGCTAAGAAGGAAAACGTTGAAATGCCAAAGAGCGGCGCTGCTCCGAAGGAATCTGCTACGTCACGACTACGTAGCAGATTCCACAACTTTGCTAGACTACCTCCCGAATAGGCTCCGCATGCATCCGCCAGGTGCACATTGAAAGATCGTTTATTTACTTTAAAATTAGTTTTCTCTTGCTTTTCAACGGAAGACTGGTGTTTTTGAAGTTAGGGTGAAACATGCAACACATTAAAGCTAGAAAATGAGCGCTGAAATTTCGTTTCCCTACCCCTTTAAAGGGGTAGTGAAACGAAATTTTAGCGCCGATCTTGTTGCATAAATATGGGCTAGGGACAGGCACCACCTCGGAACTATAAATAGTGCGCTGTAAAACACAGGAGAACTAATTTTAAACATAATTAAACGATTTCAAATTCTCATCTGGTGGATGGGGGGAAGTTCTCGTGACATCACTTGTGCCATAATAGCAGCGCCGTTCTGCGGCAATACGGCGTGCCGGCAGAATTCGCCTAGGCCTGAACGCGTTTGCAAAGCCTTGGCGCAGAAAGCCAAAGCGTAGTTGGCCACAGTGAGCTCGTTCTCGTTGCGGCTCTTTGCACGACACGACCCGAGCATGCTTCTGGCACGGCGGGTATTAGTTGCTGCGAGTCGCGAGCTGCGAGCCGACGTTAAAAAGGATATGTTTGAACTACGAGGGTGTCAGCAAGAGCCACGCAAATACCTGTTCACACTCGGAGCGGACACGCGCGTTTGATCGAAGTGCTGGATTCGCTCTGTTAGACCGCGTTTCGGTAAGCGCTTCTGGACCGATCTTTTACGATTGCAACTCGATACTGACATGACACTCGGCAAAGAAAGGTTAGACCGACATCGCGTCGCTCCCCCACGAACTGCTATAGCTCGACAGTGACGTAGCGTCGAGTCAGAGTAAAAATGGCATACTAATAACAGAGTGTACATACCGAGTTGCGAAGGTAATCCGTATGGCGTTTATTTGAGCTCTATATCACACAAAACAAGGAGATAGAATCAATGAGAGTCCCTTTTCGACGACAGCGTTCGTCACCGCTGTCTCGGAAAACAAGGAGATCGAGATGAAAAGGGGAAAATATTGACCTCTGAAATTTAGTTCAGGGATCAAACTACTCATCCGGTAAGGGTCCACAAGGGTCGCGCGGGCATATTCCATTCAGCAGGCCAGCCGATCATGGACAGACGGTCTTGGCCAAGGACCACCGGAGCAACGGTGCGCCGAGTCGATGTTGCTGCTAGGCCTACTATATTCTGCCGAGCTCGCTCGGTCGGCAGAATCGTGGCCGTTGTAGCTCTTCTCGTGTGTGTGTGGATCCTGCGTTCTTGATCGTCGTGGTCTGTTTTAAGTGCTCCTTCCTTTTTTTGCTGGTTGAAGTCGGGACGCACGAGAAGAGCACGTAGAAAAATAAATGTCCGTTGGTGGCCGATACCAAGTAACTGAGCGACGCTGTCGGCCTTGTTGATTTGATCGTAAAAAGTGCGTAAGACAGCTTCGGAGCTGTCGTAGGATTCTGTCGTAACCTGCGCAAAGGTTACGACAATTTCGTTTCGAGAGTACGGGTTTTCTCTCAAATTTGTCATACGCACTTTTTTCGTCGTGAGTTCGCTTTGAGAATCCGGCCTCAGAGCTGGTTTTGTCAGTGCTGCCGTGGTTGCCGACTTGCCGTGGTGCTGCGTGCGTGCAGCCCTTGCACATCTCAAATGGCCACGTTGTCACAGGTCGTAAATCGTCGACGCGCCACCAAGTGGCAACGCTCGTAACCACAACATTCACGCCGTAGCCTTTCCCGTCTGGCACAAGTGACGTCACGAATGCGCCCAATATCCCAAGACGCATCGCGCTCTCCGATGGCCGATTTTTGAGCGCGCGCCCAATCGGGCCCATTAGGGTGAAAAATATAGCCATCCGTTCAAAATACAAACGCTCGATTATGATTTATGAATATCACTGATCATATTGAACCCATTTCTGACCATAATAGGTGTATTTCAAGTTTCGCTTCAGTATTCCTTTAAAGGGATAATACAACGAAATTTCAGCGCTCATTTTTTGGTCTATATGTGTTCAAAAGAGCAGTATCACATGGAACATACCAATGTCTTGTTAAAAAAGTCTCGAAAAGGAATTTTAAAACGAATTAAACGATTAGCAAAGAGCACCTGGTGGATGTCGCTAACGCCTCGTTTGTAATGCTCTTCTAGGAACCTTGACAGCTAGTGACGGAGGTTGTCTCGTCTCCGGCCACGACGAGAGAAGGAGGAAGAAGGAACTCTCCTCTTCCCGAGAATTCCTTTTGTGTGTCGCAGAAGTCGCTATTGTCGCCCTAGAAGATTATAAAAGATTAACCCGTCACTCAAAATTCATACAAAAGCAGCCGCTTCGGTGGCTGGAACGACTAGGCCATCCTCTCGACATCAGCCTCGCCGTAGCTTTGATCGTCTTGAGACGACCTACGTCACGATTGCGTTGGATGTCACGTGCTCTAAGCTGGGCCTTCTCGGAGCTCTTGCCAGAGTGGGCCGTTTATAACGAAGAATACAGCCACCGGGATCAAAATACAAACGTGCGATTGTCATTTACGGATATTGTGGATCATATTTAACCTATTTTTGAACACGACGGGAATATTTCAAATTTTGTTGAAGTATCCCTTTAAAGGGGTACGCCGATTTCTTCGTGGTCCCCGATTTGCTTGAAATTTTGCTAAACTCGCCAAACAACATCGCCAAAATAGTATCCCGAATATTAGGTCGAAATAATTTTTTTTCACGAAGTTATTGAATTTACAATTTTGGTCCTCACCGTGTTTTTCAAACTGAAAGTTTCTACTGGCAACAATGAAAAGTGACGTCAGTGGAAGTGCAGGGGTTCACTCTTTGGACTGTAGAATTTGTTCCCAACTATTACGAAGCAGTTTCAGGGTGTCAAATGAATGCTTTGGAAGCTCGCTCTAGTCCCCGCGCTCCAGCACGGTACAAATGATTGGCATGATCTATTTTTTAGACTGCTCGCCCGACTGGTAAGCTGACCTTCCACTGACGTCACGGGCGGGTATATTTGAAAAGGGCGGGTATATTTGAATGTTTGTTTTTGCATCATTTTCATTTGCCGATTTCGCAATAACTATTATGAATTTCACGATACTAAATAGCATACCAGAAAGGGTAAAGGCCGGGGAGTCAGAACATATAGCTAGTTGAGGTAGCTCAAAAATTGGTGGAGTACCCCTTTAAGAAGTAGTCTAAGTACACTGCACTTAAAGTACTACTTCAAGTGGGTTTAGGAAACTTGTACTTCGCTTGAAGTACATTCTCTGAGTAGGTACTTGTACTTTACTTGAAGTATTTTTTCGGGCACTTTCCGAGGAAACTACAATTCCCGACTTTGAAGTACATTCCCCAAATTTCGTTTTGTTAAATTTGTATCACGAAATGATGCTTTGTCAACTCCGAAGAAATGCTGGGCGAAATATTCTATTCTCACCAGAGACGTGAGCAGACGACGCATCGCTCCCCTTGTTCTGGGGCGGCTTTCCAGTAGCTTTTTGAACTCTCGCTACTTCTTGGTCGGTCAGCGCAAGCGAGGAGGTTTAAAATATTATGAGAGCGAACTTAATCATAATCTAGCCCCTGAGACTGTGGTGCGGAACAGTTAATCTTTCAAGTCGAAGAAAAAGACAACTGAGGAGAACGTCACAATGTTTTGAGACATGCCCTTTTGTCTTCTCCTTCGACTTGAAAGTTTCTTAATTTTTTCGTACCTCAAGTTTAGGTATCACATTATGATTAATTATCACAAGCTCGCTTTCACACTCACTGTTTTTTTCATTAAAGAGAGGACACTCCTCTACGAGAGGATTGCTTTGCGGACGCTACGGGGCTGACGTCATGCTCTCTCCTAGTACATTTAACCCCCGTGGGTGCAACAATCCAGTGCAAGCGCCGCCAAATTCAGAAGAGGGACTACTACTCTGTGGCCACTTGACTTTATCAAATATTCGCCGCTTTTTTTTCATATGGAATCAGATGCATTGACATTTTCGACCCTAACCAACCTCATTTTAGGAAGTGCTTGCTTCATGTATTGAAACAATGTTCATGCTTTGCAACTATTCACTTCCTGTGTTTTTCCTTTAGATGTGTTAGGCGAACATACTTTTCTTGTTTGCGTTTATATGCTATCTGAAATGTTACTAACAAGTGCATCAATGTATAGGCTTTGTCTGTTTTTGGGCACTCAAAATAAACAAACAAACAAACAAAATAGCTCATGTACCCCTGATTACCCTTGTGCAATGCATAACAGTTAAAAATCACTGTATTTGGGAATTAAAGGAGATCGTGAAAGATTGTGTTAAAATACTTATACTTTACTTTTAAAGTACATTGTATTTATAGTACTTCAAGTACATTGCACACAGTGTACTTACTACTTTACTTAAAGTAGAGCACGTCTCCCTTACTTTGTACTTTACTTGAAGTACCTTTTAGATGTACTTTACCCAACAGTGTTTGAACCAGATCCCAAAGTTTCAGAGTTTGCAGTTATTTAGTCTAAGATGCTTAAGTGATTTTCATAAATTTACAATGAGAATTGGGCCAAGTTACGGTAGCGAAGACTATTTTTCTCTATGCAATCGCATCCTGAGACTGAATCACTTGAATCACTCTTTAATGAAAATGTTCACTCTTTGAGAGTTCTTTCGTGACGCACAAATTTATTTATCTATTTTTATTTATTCAGGTTATCTCGCAGGGCGTAAAGGGCATTATTGCGACGAAGGAAGGCTTATACCTGTTAATAAATTTACAAGCGTAAGAGTTCGAGGAGGTTTACATGACTCGAAAAGCACAAGTTTACGCCGAGATACGGCCGCCAAGAGCGATACACTCGTGCTTCATATACTTCGTGAGGCAACCAATTCAACGAGTGGCTCGGGATGTGGCATACGAAGCACGAATGTCCCATTAACCTCAAGTCGTATCTCGACGTAACGTAATTAAGTGTCACTGTTTTCCCTGATTCGAATATTTTAGGTTGAACCCGAAAACAAAAACACGTAAACAAGATCTTACTGATTGATGTCAAGGGGATCACTGACTCAAATATTGCAAATAAAAACACCCAATTTTTCCAGCGAGGTTCATAATTTTTAAATTCCTAATATACGACTGACAGTTCAGATTTTCGCCCACCCCGAAACAAAATATTTTTGTTAGTCAACATTCTAGTACGGCTCCGATTTAAAAACTAACGTACATAGGTCGGAAGTTCTGATATTGTACCTATTAATATATCTAAATTGTATAGTTCCTCCAAAAACTTAAAAAAATACAATCAAAAACTTACCCTGGCTGACGAACGACGCTCATCTGAAATTTAATCAGCCCGGTCGACCTGCGCCATGTCTTCTTGTTGACAGCGATGGGGTGTTTCCGCGGTTTAGAGTTCCAAACCGAAACTATTGAAAATGGTAGCCGCTTCCATACTCTGTTTCACCTTATGATGTACCGCAGGGAAGGCTACGAGCGCGAACTCCTTGCCCTACTGCGCATCTCGGCGGCACAAGCTCTCGTGCATTAAGGGCAGCTGCCAAGACTAAGAGCTCGCGCTTCTAGCCCTCGTTGCGATACATCTAAGGTGAAACGAAGAATAATTTAGTACATAATCCTCCCTTTTACTCGTTAGATCATCCGATTAGTCCCCCCCCCCCCCCCCCTCCCCTCTTCTCTCCTTCCAACTTCCCGAAAGATGTCTTAGACGCCGAGCCCAGTATGACACTGTTCTATTATTTCAATAGTCTCTCTATGCAAACTTTAAAAATAAAAAGTGTTTTCAAGCGGAAACTGCGTCTACCCAGTAAAAGGTGTACTCTTTGCTAAGCACCTCTCCGAAGCCGCCCAAAGGTTAACAACACCTTTCTGACACGCTCAGTAAGCGTATAAAGACATTACACCTATTGTAAAACAATATAGCGCTTTTAAAAGTTGTGTTTGGTATGAGCCACCTTCTAAAATCCTTTTTTGGTGGTTTGAAGTGTACTGTGTATGGTAAAGCGAGTTTAATTGAAACTTCGCTTAGAAGAAACTTATTTTAACTACCCTGTTTGTTTACCTAATTGTAACAATTAGGTAAAAAACAGGGTAGGTAAAAAGTATTGTGCGATAAACAATGGCACTTTCATAATCACAAGAAGCGTTCTGCAAGGTGATTATTTGCAGAACTCTTTGTCTGAGGAAGGCGTCCCAAATCCCAAGCTGAACGCGAAGAAAATAGATAGTGGCGGTATGTTTGTTTACTGACCTAAATATTTGTGTTTTTTCTCCAACCTGGTGAATGTATCACTATAGATTCATATTCTGAACATGTGGTAAAAATGTAATTAAAATGAACAAAAACTCAGTTGCCACAGATCAACCGCAAGGGCCTGATTTTCTGGTACCCGTAGAACTAGAGTACACATATTTCACTGATTGTGCTAAGGTAAACATGTATAGCTCAATCGTCCTACTTTACGGACCTTGCTCCCAATGGAGGGTATTTCTAGTACATTTTGATCACTTTTCAAGAAAATAACGTTTGAAAGCTCATGAGTTAAACTACCTGCAAGTTTACATACACTCCCAACTCTCGAAGTTAATTAAGTTATGATTTACGACGTTAACAACTGCGTACTGATTATAACGGAGCATAGTTTGATCCATATATTGAAACGTATTGAACTTTAGATATTCACATATTAGTATTAAATTCCGCCAACACTTTCAGAAGGACTTCATATGAGGAGCCCTTCTCAAACGAAGTCATAATGTTACCATCTTAGAAACTACCCACAAAAATTGCTCGGCACGTTGCGATTTCTTTTATTTGTACCCGTACGTACACATCTAATTGTTCCCGAGAAAGCTCTGCATACGAATCTTTCTAAAGAAGCATGCTAGCGCCCCTGACGACACCACAAGCTTGCCTCTCCTCCCTGTCCAACGTCTTCTTCGCTTGACTGACGCTTGCGAAGGTCTGTGATGCCCCGTGGGCTTCAGGAAGCCTGCATCGATGCTCCATTATTATATATCCAAAGGAGAAGAAGACGAAATGGTGGAAGCGAACGAATATACTCCGTTTCCCCATAGGATTAACCGCAGCGAAAGCTACAAGCCATATCATCCAATACAGCGCACCGCGCTTGCCACTTGACTTCATGCTCTGGGCGTTCCTCCAGAAGGTCATGCGACAAATCCGGCGCTCTAGATTGGCTAGCCTGAATCCTAGCGTCAGCTGCGCTTCATTTTGCGGTGAAACGGAGCTTATGTGCCCCGCGGTTCGTCACTCCGCTTTGTGTCCCTGCAAACTGCCACTCCGAGCCTGCATGGTCGCCATTGGCGGGAAGTCTCCCCCCGCCCTTAGTGCCGGAAGGCGCTGTTTGCCCTGCTTTCACCAAAGAATACAGACGTTAATATGGTGCCCTTTGTTTGAGGCCGCATGAATCCTGCGTTGTTTGAGGGGGACACGCGCTCTGGTACGCATGCCGCGGCAATCTTCTTTTGCTCGTTGCCTCTTTTACTCGGGCCAGATGAGCCTACTTTTGGGGTGGGGAAAAAAGCCGGCGGCCATTTCGAGTTTAGTTTCGCTTCATTTGTCTGTTTACTTCGGGCGGTCGTGCCGTGTTGTCCTTTCTGTCAATCTAACGTTTGACTCTTTCTGGTTTTTCCTCCTCGGGTTTGTTCTCTCTACTACGTCGGAGCTTGTAGGTTTTGAAAGTTTTATTCGAGTCCGTTTGACTTAGGTGTATTTTACTATTCTTTTTGTCTATCTTGGTTTCTGGGTGCCACGCGGCTTTGACGCGGTCGTCTGCTCAGATGGCGGCTTAGGTTGCCTCAAACCGAGACTGTGCAAACACGAGTCTGGGTGGTCTCCAACCGAGACGCCGCTGTTCGCCGAGCGCGCAGAGGGGATTTCGCTCAAGATTCGCCCCCTTGAAACCGATAGCGCGCGCTTGCGAAAAAAAATTAAACAAAAACTTCTCCCGGATCCACAACCGAGAAGAGGGTGAGTCTGCGTCATACCTGCGGCTGAAACGAGCCCACCGCTGAATCGTCACGTCGTCGCTGTTACCGGGAGCTGCAAAGCGTTTCACTGTACGATGGACCGCAGCGGTCGCCGCGAACCAATCCGATGCAGTGTGAGGGGCACGTCACATTCGGGAGGGCCACAGCGACGCTCCGGAGACATTGTCACGTGATATGGCTCTCAGGGCTAGAGTGGCTGCGTTGGCTGATAGTGTGCTCCGCGGTCCGCCGTCACGGGAAACTGAGCACAGAAGGTGTACGCAAGGAGGAACGCATAGACTCTCGAGCCCATTGTTTGCGAACGACAGTGTGTGCGTTGGGTGTCTCGCAGAATGTCGGCGAAAAAGCGGCAGAAGTACTTCGCTCCTTCGTCCGTTTTTTTTTGTTCACTAAGGTACCACGGCTGCGTTAGAGAAGAAGTGGTTTGAATGAACAGGACCACGTAAGGGAAATGCAGCGACTTTGTAAACGGCCACATTTTTGTATAAAGAGTTGGTTCCTCAAGTCAGTTAATTTCGAATGAAATATCTTTTTGCACAGGGAACCCAAAGAGTAGATAATTCGAGTATTCGGGTGCCCTCGTCAAAATATATAAGCCAAGCGACTTTAACACTGATCTCTGTTACCACACTCCACCCGCTTGGGACCCACCGAGCGATTGTCGGGCTTGCGATCACGTTTTAATCATCTTTTTCTTTTGGGCGAATTCATGTGAAGTACTTCCTGCTCGACATCTCGTTAGACACATGTCGCTGTAGGTTTTCCTTTGCGCGAAAGCAGTGTTTTTCAGCTCGGTATAGTTTTTTTTCCTTTGTATTGTTTTACGAACGATTGCGTCTACCGAAGTAGTCAGCGACACAAAGCATCTTCGCCTTGTACTCGTTTTTTTTTTTTATACGTACCGGTCTTCACTCAGAGTTCAGACGAGCGAATGATCTAAAAATGGGCCTTTCCCGAGTTTCCACGGCACATGCGCAGCGGCAGCAGACAGGAGTCCGTCATTTTCGGTGGCGTAGTGAGTTAGGCAAGGAACTGCGGGAGGCAGCAATGGTCGCGCGTTTTGAAGTTGTCAGACATGCCCCCACGCTGTTCGGGTGTCGGCTGCAGCAACGACAGCAAGCGTTGTCGCGTTTTAAGTTTCTTTATGTTTCCTTCCACTAGTCTGCACTCGACGAAGCGGTAGCTGTGGACTCAGGTGGCCCGGCAAAAAAATTAGAACGGCTTCTAAAGGCATCCCCGAAAGCACTCTGGCGTTTGCTGTTGCCACTTCAAGGAAGATTCATGTTTTGGTTCATTTAGTTTTTCATTGGTGTGTAAATACAACCGAGTAGATTGATTAGGTATGCTGTCATGGTCGCTTATGTGCCACGCAGAGCGAGCACCTCGGAGTTCGCGTTTCTGTGAAGGTGCGTTTGACTGGCGCACGTTTTTGCTCAATAAAAGGACCGTCTCGCGTTGCTACGCAAACGGCTTGTCTTTTTTTTTCTGTAGTAAAGATTGCATTCAGGTAAAGTTACCAAATAAGCATAAGGCATTAGGGGGGTGCTCCTATGCTGCGCAGTTTGTTGCCATATGCACACCCGGAAAGGGGTAGCTGTTTCACTACCACGACCGCATCTCCTGGTCTTGTGGTTAAATAAGGAAGAGAAAACAATCGACTTGATGTGCGATCTTCATGCATGTATCCAGTAAAACATTAATCTTCAACATTACTTACAGGCGCGAGACTCGAAAAGAACAGGTCTGGCCGATTTCGTGTATTTTCTTCAGGAGTCACACACAGCTGTAGCCTGAAGTGGCGTAACACCAATGCCGAGGCTTGCTCCGAAATTGGGGGTGGCACGTAGATATCTAAACTCTTTATATAAAATGTATTTTAGTGGTGAATGTTTTTTTTTTTACCAAGTAACATTTAAAAGTGTTGTTTTAAGTAAAAAGAAAAAAAAAAAAACGTGGTTAACATTTTTGCCAGGGTGAACGGCGCTCGCAAACGACTCTCTAGTCCCCGAACTCGTCCGCTGTTGATACGGGAAAGTTTCTTGGTCGCATTTTTCAAAGAGAATATAGCTAAGCTTCTAATGTTCGCAAGGTGAAATCTGCTACTAAAATACACATTCGATGAAAATTTGACATCGGTACGTGCAGGCGCCAAGTTGTTCGAGCGATTTTAGAGTATGCCTTCATATTTATGAAAATAAGTTTTGTCAATGAAAATTTGGAAGCGGTTTAAACAAATAGCTCGCGACTCAAAAAAGCTTGCCTTAACGTGCTATTCATTATTTCCTGAGTTTACTGCCGATAGTGCATAAAACATTAATCTTAGTATAATGTAACCATTTGTACTCTCTATCTGGTCAACCGGAGCTTCAATCGTGCCGTCAGTCACAACGGGCGCCACGGCGAAGACCGTCGTGCATACATTTGGCAAAATATACAAACGAACAAAATCGTCCGTATTTCTGATAAACAAGTGGACTCGTCGATCGTATTGGATAGAGGAAAAACAAATGCTGAACGCATTTACTTACCGCCTTCAGATAACCAACATAGCTTGGAGCGCACAGAACCGGAAGCAAGGCAGGCCAACAAAAACGTTTCTCCTACTTGCCGATAGGTGGCGCCCAACATTTCAGGAAAAGGGCCATTGATTAGACAGCGGCCATAAAGGCCCCACTAGATACGTCCGGGCGATTACAATGGGAAGCAAATCGGTATGAACTTGAATTTATCCAACCCAAATACGTCCCTTGATCATACTTACTGAGTGGTGTCACTCGTTGGTGACACTCGCCATGCCTCAGAGTTGCACCAAAACCAAAAGAGACGCCAGTACCTAAGAATCTGCGTGTATACAAATGGCTAACTTAGGGGACCTTGTTTATCAACATTACGGAACGGGGTTTACCGGAAGGAAACAGTCGCTTTGTGGAACCACCCAGCAACATTAATTCACAATATCTGGAGCGGCGAAATGGAGCAAGCACGCGCTAGAGGAGGTATCTTAATATTGTTTTCTTTATATTTTTATCACCGGTTCAAGGGCGTCCTGAGCACTGGCGCATCTATCAGCGGCTTGTAGCATAAGTGAGCGAGGGTTTCAGCAAATTAACATTGTACCATTTCGGATATTTTAGTTATCTGCCTGATGCAGGTTTGGAAGAGTAAGAACTACAAGAAAGGAGTCACTTGGAGACCTTAGGGCTTTATCCGCCGCTTCACAAAGAGTTTTCAGGGCCTGAAGAAGCTCTTAGTGCAGCGTCGGTTGCTACTCTGATGCTTCTAAAAGTATTGGGAATAGTGTAACCATAGAAACGCGGAAACTTATAAATTCGAAACCTCAGCTTACAAAGCTATGACCAATGTTTCTAGCACATAGATGATTTACTCATCCGGTTCTGTGCAATGGTCGAAAAAAGGTGAGAACCGCGAAATGTGCGACAGCGTTCTAGGTTTATAAACCTAGAACGCTGTCGCACATTTCGCGGTGGGTCGGGAATTCTGACAGCCATGATTTCTCGTATACGAAAAATCATGGCTGTCAGAATTCCCGACCCACGGTCCGTTCGAACGTCTCACCAACGTCCTTCGCGCTCTCGCCGGGATGTTAATTCCAGAAGAAGACTCCTCCTGAAAGAGACACCCTGCGTGAGGATGTGGGCGGCGTCCGCCTGACCCTGTAGCCGAAGCGCTGAACACAATAAAAGCCTCGAGGCGCATTTCGTTCCACGACGACCGCGCGGAGCACTCGACTCCCCGGTTCGCCTTTCCCTCTCCCCAGCCCCGTGCGAGGAGGCTCAATGGCCGGCTCGGGTTCGCCTCACCGTTCGCCACGGTGTCCCCAGTGCCTCCTCGGCGCGATGGAAACCATATCGCCGTCGGCTCCCCTCTCGCGTCCCCACGTTGGGCGCCAAAATCGAGTTAGCGCTCGACAGATTGCGGCTTTCTCGACGAGCCCGGCGCCGCTCGATCCTAACGCGGTTATGGCGCGGCGGCGGAGCCGGAATGTATACTGGAAGAGTACCCGCGCTTTGCGACAGACCCCGCTTTATGCGGCTCTCCGGTTGCTCCTTTCTGCGGGGATGTCTGAAGGAGCTCCCAACAGCGGCAGCTGACATCCTTTTCTCTCCGTGAACAGACGCCCCCTCACGTTTTATTGACGTTGATATGTCCCGTTGGCTGAGGTGTCCCCTTATTTTTTGCTTGTTTGTTTGCTACTTTGTTTAGCGGAAAGTGGAGAGGTCTTCTGTTACATCGTCTACAGCCTTAAGCGAGTGTTAGTAATAAAAACTACACAAGCTTGATTATGCTGACGAAAAGCGGGGAGCACTAAATACGTTGAGCGCAAACTACCACCTCGCAGAGTCACCTTCCGGAAATTGACGTTACGTCTTGAGGCCCCATGACGTAATTTGTTTTCTCGTATAATTCGGTAGATAAAGCGCATTCTGTATAAAAATAATAAAAAAAGGATGTATTGTATGTTAAATAACTCCCACTTAAAACGCATTCCTTCTAATAATTAGTGGCTTACGACATACCCAAAAGGAATTTATTTATTTTATTTATTTATTTACCCTCAAGGCCTGCGGCATTATAGAGGGGAGTGGATTACATTTCATAAGATAGTACAACATTGTGCAGTTATTTGTATAGAGAAATAGGAGGCTCCTTATCATACAATGATAGGTAAGGCGTTCTTGAAAAGATCGTGATCTTCGATGGCTGCCATTGGTGCGGGAAGGCGATTCAACTCATCCGATGTGAATGGGAAAAAGGAGTAGAGAAAAGCGTTAGCTTTGCAGAGCGGAGTTCCAACCTTAAGAGCATGATCCAACCTGAATGAGATATACGGGGGAGGTAAAATAAAATCGTGGCGCAGATATGGGTGATGGAAGAACTTGGGAAATAGACGTAGTCGAAATAATTTGCGGCGAGATGCTAGAGTTGGTAGGTTGAGGCTAGATTGCATTGAGCTTATGCTGGCAGTTCGGTTATAGTTAGATTGGATAAAACGAAATTAATTATTTTGAACAATTTCAAGTGAACCTATTATTGTGTGTGGTAAGGATCCCATACAGATGAACCACATTCATGTTTTGAAGGGATTAGTGTTTCATATAACAAAGTTTTAAGGGCAAAGGGGCTTTTAACAAGTTACGTCGGATGTATCCAAGCATTCTGTTAGAGTTGGTAGTAACATACGAGATGTGAGCGGTCCAGGTTAGATCAGCTGTAATGCGAATATATTTGTAAGATGTGACGGCATCAAGGGGATGGTGATTTAAAGATTAGGTGGGAAAACTATTAGCATTTTCTAGATACGCAGATATATTAGCCTTTATTAACGTTTAGGTTATATACCATGCTTTGCACCATTCAGAGATGTCATTAAGGTCTGACTGAAGGTAAGTTATATTGTCATCACAAATTATTTCACAAGAAACCAGGCAATCATCGGCAAACAAGAGAATGTTGACTGATTAGTACCGTAGTAAGCGCACTATCGAATTGCCTTAAAACACAATCGGCGTCCGGTTTATAGATGATTACTGGAACAAACTCTACGCCACTATTAATACTGAGTCAGACTTGGGGAGCAGCAAACAACTAACACGCCTTGCTATCGATTGGAGCTTTCTGAAAAGATGAAATGCCAGCAGAAAGACCGCTCGTTCACAAGAAAAACATCTTTAGTCTTATTTAGCACGTCTGTCAGTAGCAGTTCGTTACTGTACATTTAGTTATTTGAGACTTTTGTATTGTCCACTGAGCTTGTCCAAAAAGGTACCTATATCGAGCTATGCTTAAGCGTTAAAGCGTAACTATGGCGGCCGTGATGATGACGCCACCTCGACTGTCATCTCCGGATGTTTGAGTACAGCCATGTTACAACAAGTAAAAGAAAGGATATACGCATATCTTGTCACGTGAGTTCTGAGCGGGTTACCCAGGGCCAGAACTTCGCGAAAGGAACTTCTAGTTCACTTATCTTTTTCCAGGTGGCGTGTTGACCTCTAACGTTTACGCCGTGTGCAAATTACCGCCAATCTGGACTGTGTGCCGAGTGAAAAAAGACGGTAAATTAAAAAAAAAGAAGAGATAATTAGTGTCTTCAGCTTTCAACCTACTGATAACTTTATAATTCTTCTTTACCTTTTCGTGGTGATGCTGCGATCTAAGGAAGAACATCAAAACTTCTAATCAATTGCCCAGGGTCGCTAAACTCGTCAAGCATAACTTTGTGCCCGAAGTTTGCGGAACGCGCTAATTGGACTCTCGCAACGCAGTCGTCGCGCCAAACGAGGTGTCAATCATTCGAACGCTCATTTCTTTGAGAGAGGCAGAATGTAGCTCATTTCTTTGAGAGAGGCAGAATGAAGTTCATTGAGGCGCGCGTGCGGCGCGTGAGGGGCGCGAGGAGCCTGCTGATTAAACTGCTTCGCCGATGACGTAGCGCCCATTTGTCTCTACATCCCTACGCCAAGCTAAAATTAATGCTTCGCAGATTGCCCCTAGGCGACCTGCTGACGCTCAAAATCCCTCCGAAGTTTGTGTAAAAAAGAAACCTCGTTTGTCGGAGTTGCCGCTGACGTCAAAGTGTCGTTTCCGAACTTTGCGAGAGCCGTGGTTTGAGCTCGAGATCTTCGCTTCGGATCGAGGCGAAGTTAAACTTTGTCAACATGGCGGTGCCGTACGCTGCGGCCGAGCTTATCTTCCGCCACCGTCGGCGTTGCTACTGAGACCACCGGGGACGCCTTTCAACTCCCCGACGACGACTTTCGGCGACAGTACCGGCTATCGAAAGCCGTTGTGCGTTGACTCTGCGACGAGCTTCGCTCGGCGCCCGGACTTCGAGGAGGCGGACAACCGCGTCTACTATGACCGTGGAACAAGTTCTCTGCGCGCTCCGGTTCTTCGGAACCGGTAGCCTTCAAGGCATGGTGGCGACTGACGAGCACCTGACAGTCTCCCACATGACTGCGAGCCGGGCTGTCAGAGTTTTTGCAGCTGCCATCGTTTTTTTTTTTTTTTTTGGTATATCCGAAGGGGTACTAATAAGGTGGTATACAATTCAGAATGTTGGAAACAAGCAAGAACCGGGGTAATTCTTGGGTAGGGTCGACTCTCCCGGCTGCCGGCGGAATTATTTCTCCGAAATTCTACTGGTAGTCGTCACTCATTGGCGGTCAAATCAGTTCATCGCACGACGTGTCATCGACAGATCGTTTCATTGGCACGCGATGTAATCACATGAAAGAGATTTTCTTCCCTTAGAGGCATAAACACCCATTAAACATTTTCACACCTTTGTACATGTAAGTGGGGTGTCCCATAACTAACACACTAATAAGTGTAGCGATGGACCTTATAAAAGAAATGTAAACCTCCCACCTTTAAAAATCTGTGATTTTTAAACACGTTTCTTAAAACGTGTGATAATGCACTACACCTTTAAAAAAAAGATGTAAAACTACAATACCCCTTCTCGTCAGCCACGTAGCCAAGGGGGGGGGGGGGGGGGGCATAAGGCCCCCCCCCCCCCCCGGAAATCTTTTATTTTGCCTGGGCCTCCTCTCCTCCCCCCCCCCTCCCCCCCCTCATAGAGCACTCTGTCATGCTTAAACAAAACTCTGGCTACGTGCCTGCTTCTTGTCAAGGTGTGATTACCACAGTACATTTCTTTTTTGGGGTGTACACAGTGGCCCGGGACCCAATAATATGACTGAACAAATAAATTTCACAAACGAGTCGGCGAAACAGCACGTTGCTTCTTGGCGAGTGTCGAGGCAATATCGGCCAAAAACCGGCTTCAATATTGGCCGGATGTACGGTTTTGCGCCTCGTCCCAACATCCGGCTGGTATGGGTGTAACGGTGCAAATAAACGATTTATGTTTAATAGCACTGGCACCACTGATTTCTTTGGAGGCTAGATCGCGGATAGAGGCCTGTATTGCTGGGGTCGAGCGGCACCACCGGCAGTCATCGCTTGACACGATCTTATGCATGCTATAGGAGAAACGGGAAAACTCAATTTTATTACGTTAGTAGGTTGTTCTCTACCATGAAACTTCTATCGTGTATCCAAAATTAAAAGTTAATATAGTGAGCAAGAATATTAAACGCGTTAGAATGCCAATCTTGTTTAAATAAATGTTGTGTGGTTGAGGATCGAAAGCGACTTTGTTGGGCGTTAACGTCGATGTGTTTAATGAGACAATGGCTACCGAGAGTTATTGTGGAGTCATCCGCGATTTCGGAGTCATCAAAGGTCAGCAAACGATAAGTTCCAAGGCCTTTACTTGGGACATTGGCATCGTTTTAACAGCTTGTAATTAGTACTTCATGGGGAAAGCTTTTTCTTTGAACTGCTGTGAGGGCTTCCGTGACAAAGTGAAACTCGGAGCGTGCCGTTCAGTCGCTAAACGTGCCATTTATTTAGCGACCGAAGCAAGCGACGTCGGTAAAGCCAGTGGTGCTCTGGCCCATTTTTTTTTAATCGATGTTCGAACGTTTTACGAATGTCTATTTGATCTCCAAGAACCCGACATAATCATCGCAGCACGTCATAAAATGCCCGCCCTCGAGCACCGCGTACAAGCTTCCGAATTTTGCGTGTTTCTCCCTTAGAATTGCGTGTATTGCCTCATGGTGTGATAGGCGAAAACAACAAGAACGAAAACGAAGGGAGAACTAGACAGGACGCAGCTTATTGCCTGTCGTCAAGCAATGGCCGCCGGTGAGGCCGGTGACGGGCTCCCGATTCGCGATCCAGACTTGCACTGTGAGGGTTCTAATGCATTACACCCGCGGAGTGCTGCACGGAGAACAGGCCCCGAACGAACTTGCCGAATGCACCGAGTGCAGACCGATGCTGTCGCCATAGATGTTGTAGAAAAGTGCCCATCTCAAACCGAAACTAGTGCCGTTTTGTTCGATGTGATGGGTGGGAATGCGAGAGTACAGTCGCTGCCATCGTTTATCAATAAACGTTAGTTGCTGCAACGTGGAACTTACATTTGCGATAACTTCCAATAAAATAACTCGGCTGTCAGAGATATCTACAGACGGCGTAAGTTTCCGAAACCGGATGACTACAAAACAACATACACTTGAGACAATTGAGGGCACTGTAGGCGCAAGAGCTTGCTTCGTTTTAAGCATAGTATTATGAGTGAACCACTGAAAGGATACGGCTTAAGTCTAGTTCGTTGGAACATCTAGCAATACGTTTCGTAAGACTTTTTATTTCCCTGGTGAGGGCATTGAGAACGAGAGCTTTCTCAAAACAAAATATGACGGGGCAAGATAGCTGCCGTTCAAATATGACTTTGCTCGAGTCTCGGGCAACGTCTTCATGTCTAGCCTTCCCAAATGCTGAGTGAATTTGTCACAGGTTTCTGCTGTGGGAGCTTTGTCGAAAAATGTTCCACTTTTCACCCATACACAAATGATGCTAGATCTCGCGGCCTCTGTGGTTGTCCTGGGACTTTCATTACATACTGGTAGGTTTAAGCGTCTGTACGGCTACAAAACGACTCATATTTTGCAAATAAAACACGAGCCGTCGATTCCTCCCTTCGTGAAATATCAGACGCTCACAATTCAAGCTCACGTTTGAATTTGTGGACCGCGGGACGCGATTTCGAGCAGAAAACCAACTCTTTCTTTCAGTTTCGCTGTGCGAATGGCACATCGTAGCAGGCGAACTCTCGTCGTCTGCTCTCGCTCCTTGCCTGGGCGAGGCATGACAAGATTGTCGGCACTAGAGAGCCCAAAGACAACGCACAGCGAGTGGCGTGAACGCTCGCCTCCCCGCGCTTCCTCGTGCTCTCGTGCACCGTCTAGGAATCGCGGGGGATTTTTCGTCAAAATTTGCGAAGTGTAGCGCGCGCAGGGAGGAGGAAACTTTGCGGCGTTCTTTTGGTCGCTCCCCCCGTTACGTCAAAAAGCGAAGAATGTTTTGCTCCACGAGTTTAGCTACCCAGAAGTCATCGCACGTATTTTTATAGTTCTTATTGTTTACTTTAGTGTGATATAGCTAGGTACCCTCAGATATAACTGTGTTGTGCCTGAGTATAGGGTATAAAACGCATGCTTTTATTAGTAGTTGTTTCCGTACAAGACATACCTAAAAACGGCTTGTACAAGACGTATACATGGATGGATGTCGAATCTAAGGATAGAATCTAAGCTTATATATTTCAGGCACACAATTGTTTTGCAAGTCGATATATACTCACCTTCAACCTGGTGCAATGTTGCCACTAATAAAAAAAAAAAGAGCAGTTCAATTTGCATAAAAAAGTACAAGTTTTATTGGACAAATGTGTTCCTACGAACGTAAAGACGAAGGTGCCTCGCATTACGTTTCGGCGTCGGAAGGGTGACTGTCCCGAAGCAGCGCACTAGCGCTACTTTCATACATGCGGCACGTTCAGGAATATTTTGAACAAGAACACCGGATGACATTCGAGAATTCACAGAACTTTGTTTAGAAGACTGGAGAATTAATAATAAAGACACATAAGACTGGTTACGTGTAAGAATGCGAAAGCATTCCTACACGTACGAATGCTTTCGCACGTAGGAATTCATTCGCTTCTAGGAATGCGCTGCGTGTAAGAATGCTCTTGCATTCTTACGCGCAGCGCATTCCTACATGCAGCGCACCACGTCTTCCTTTTTCGCACGGTGCTCCTGCGGTGACATCTCTCTCCCCCAGTGCGCAGGCGGGGCGACCCCTCCGGCTCCACGGCTTCCGTTACGATGCATCTACGTTGCTGCGCTTTTCTTTGTGTTTTATTTCCGAGGCGCGTCCGCTATGACCTCGAGCGGCCCCGTCGGCTTCCGTGACGAAGCATCTGATATGGCGGGTCGCAGCCAATGGGAATTCATTGCTCGTTTCAATGATACACACAACGCTGGCTTTGCTCCATGGGACAGTTCATGCTTTCGCATTAATAAAGTAAATATACAGTCGAACGGGATTCAAACCCCATCCCTCTGTGCGACAGCCGCATGCGTTACCAACTGCGTCACGCACGCGGAAATATCGCCTAAAATCTACGAGCTGATGGTACCCGTCAGACAGATTCAAAACCGCACCATCATGGTGTACGTCGCGTTTCTCTGCTTGTTCTATTATCGCTGAACCAATAATAAAAAGGAAAGACCTGGTGACTCGCGCTTTCGACGCTGTTTGATGGGTCCATCACCTTGTAACGTCGGCTGCGTCTTTACTTAAGCTGAAACCAAGCATAAAAACTATCGTTTATGCGGCATTTATATCATGCATACAGGGTGGCTATCTTAGGCGTTTCACAGTATTTTTTTAAAACGTTTTTAGGGCTACAAAAAGCAGTATCTTCACGTAAGTGGTACGGGTAGGGGAACATTACATGGAGGGATAATCGTCTCGATAAGTGGAATAATGAACTAAATTCTGTTGAATAGTTTCAATTAGTATAAATAAATATATTTTTCAATTAAGAAACTTTCTGAGTGTCATCAAATACAACTAAGTTTGTTAATTAAAAAACAAAACAAAAAAACGCCACACATAGGGCAAACGGTGGCGATGAAGTTACCACTAGTGCAAAAGGCACGCAAGGCTGGCGGTCCGGAAACGCGGATGATGATTTCATCATCCGTGTCCATCATGCTAAATCGTAAAGAATAGATGCATACCGAGTACCATCGCCTTAAAGTCTGGATGGTTTGGTCGTTTCTACCCACTCGTTTGTCTTCTGAAATTTGGGAACGCGCTCCCGAGCGCCAGGCAAGTCTTTGAGGACAACCCAGTTCCCAACTAAAGGTAAAATATTCAATGTAGAGCCCTCGATTCCATCCGGGATTGCGCCCAGTATTTAGATCAATCCTTTCTGAAAAAAAAAAGGTCTCAAAGTAAGGATGGGTCGGCAGTTTTTCCACATTCGTACCTGTTTTTAAATTTGGGCACCTGCGCCTTGTGAGGGATTTTTTTTTAAACAACCCAGTCCTGAATTAAAGATTGAATATAAAACGTAGAGCCCTCAAGCCAATCCTGGTTTTGCGGAAAATACTTCGAACTGAAACATTTCTGAGAAAAAAAAGAGAAAAAAAGAAAAGGTCACAGACTGAGGATGACGGCCGTGTTTACGCACTCCTTCATCCTTTGACATTTGGGCACCCGCGCCTCCGACAGAGAACGATTTTAAGGACAGCCGAGTTCCAAACTAGAGCTGGAATATAAAATTTAGAGCCGTCGCGCACACCCTGGTATTATGGGAAATATTTCAGAATGAGTTCGTCTTAAGAAAACCGGTCTCAAAGTGGGCATGGCTTGGGCGTTTTTACGCACCCTTTAATCTTCTGAAATTTGAGCACCCGCTCGTCGCCGTGTAACTTTTGGAGGACAACCCAATCCCAAACTAAACTTGGGATATAAAGTTCAGAGCCCTCTAGCAGATCGTGGCAGTATTTAAATACTCCAAAATAAGTCTCTTGTGAAAAGACCGGTCCCAAATTGGAGGCGGATTGGCCGTTTTGACGAATTAGTTCATCTTTTGAAATTCTGGCATCTACACCCCATCCCGGTACTTCTTGACGTCGACCGAGAACTTAGTTGGCAACGAAATACGAAATCTAGGACCACCGACTGTACGCTACTGTTATGGCAAATCCTCTAAAATGAGCTATCTTTGAGAAAGCTTGTCTCGAATTGGACATGGTTGGAGTATTTCCAGGCATTCGTTAATCATTTGACATTCGGGCACCCGCGCCTCATCCAGGAACTTTTTGAGATGGACAGAGCTCTTACCTAAAGGCTAAGTAAAAATTTTATGGCCCCCAACTACAAGCTGCTCTCATGGCAAATCCTCTAAAAAGAACCATCGTTGAGAAAACTTGTCTTGAAGTTGACATAGTACGACTGTTTTTAGGCATTCGTTCATCATTTTGAATATGAGAACCCGCGCCTTGTCCGGGGACGTTTTGTGATCAACCAAGTTGTCAACTGGCAACGAAATATAAAATTTAGTGCAGCCGACTACCAGCTGGTACTATTTTAAAACTTGGGCTTTAAAACAGCAGATTGAAATATCAAGTCGGATATTTCAATCTGCTGTTTACCCGATTTTTTTTCTGTAAGTGTGCAAGGCGATTGGGATAATTAATTTAATGTCAACATTTAGAACGTGATTAGAAATTATTTTTGATTTGTGAATGTTAAGATTACAAGAACTATCATACTCTCATAAAGTGTGTACTCACCGCGGTACGCCCACTGCTTATAACAAAAATCAGTTTTATTATAGTCACGTAACGTTAATAATTAGCAAATGTATATAAAACACTTTTTTATATTTTTAGATTTTTGCGCGACAAAGCAGCTGTTTTGTAGGAAAGTTTATTGATGTAAGTAGAGGAATTCTGCAAACGCTCGTGAAAGTCTCAACGAGAAATAATCGACCGTGTTTGTCGAATTGGTCTCAAGATCCCAAGAAAAAGAACCATGTGTAATATACCTGAGACTGGGGTAGACAAGAACATAAAAGTCGAAGAAACCGTTTTGTTCCTACGACTTTTATGTTCCTTTCTACCCCAGTCTCAGGTATATTCAACATGGTTAACATCCACCAGCTCGCCTGCACCCTTACTATTGTATTCAAGGAAAATATTTTGGAAAAAAAAAACCAAATCGTACACTGCACATTATCCATACTTCTGATTTACTGCAGTCTTATGGAAAATTATTTACTTTGATGTATTCTAAAAATTGTGTTCCTCTGAACTTCGTTGTTTCTAAAAAAAATTGCGTTAGGTGCGTTAGAAATATATTTTTCTGCAGGTGTAATACACATCTTAGACACAAAAGAGTTTTCCATAATATTGGAAAGGGATTCTATTTAATTTATGCAATAATAGCGAGATTTTTATACCCAAGAATAAACTGTACACTCTGATTAACTTGGATACTATCCGCACCGGCAATAGATCAAAAGGTTTATTCGATCGGGGAACATGCAGTTTTCAGATCTTCTTGAAATTTTGGCACAATAATAGCCGTATATGATAGAATGGAGTAGTAGCACGGAAAATTGTGCCAGGCGTAACGTTTTCGTGTTATAGTAACATTTCTGTATTAAATACTTGGGCTTCTATGGGAGCGCTGCAGTAACCCATCACGAGATGGCTCTAGCATACGATGGCACACATTTCTGGGGATGATTACCATGACGTCGCTCTTATGCACTTAAGACAACCGAATAATAAATGGCAACTTCCCCAGAACCGAAAATAAACTGTCTCTGTTTCCTAATAGATTTGTTCACAATGCTTTATATTAATAAACATTCATATAAAGCTTTAAGTTGTAGTCACGGTGCCCATACATCATGCAAAACCAGGGACGTAGCCAGGATTTTGTTTCGGGGGGGGGGGGGGGCGCCCATGACAAAATGCTTTATGAGGGGGAGGGGGGAGAGGAGGTCCCAGTAAAGTGTTTGATTTCGGGGGGGGGGGGGGCCGGACCCCATGCCCCCCCCCCCCCCCTGGTTACGTGCCCGTGCAAAACACTCGGTGTTTGCTGCAGACATTGTAACAGAATTGTCTGCGGACGCTTTTTAAGCTCGTTGGAAGAATGTTTGCTTGATACATGTAGATGCTTCGAACATGTCTGCGGAGAGTATGACCAGAGTTACCGTTATACAAGAGGCAAACAAGCTTCAGACACTGTCTGCAGACTCATGACATATTAGCAATGTGACTGTGGCTTCACGTTTCTCCTGCCGTAAACAAGACGCTTTCTTATTCCTTCCTTTAAATGTCTACGCCTCCGCAGACGAACGGCCACCAAGCCAGCGCGACGTCGCTGCAGATCTTCCGGAGCCCCCGCCACCGTCGCCGGACCTCTCGGTCTCATCAAGCTCTCCAGCGGGCCGCAGCCCCCCTCCGGCTCCGAGCCCTTCCGGGCGCGCAGCCTCCGGTAGCCCCCTGTCAACCCTCACCCGCGTCTTCCCCAGCCACCGGCCGGGATTCCTTCAGCTAGTGCTCCGCAGCTGTGACGGTGACCTCATCCGCGCCATCGAGCAGCTAGCCCACGCGCCGCCCGCGCGCTCGGCGTTCAGGGCGTTGAGCCCCCCGATGGCGCACCAGGGCACCTTCTTCAGACCCGCACCAGGACCCTTTTTCAGGCCGCAGGGTGCTCCGTTCCCGCTGGCTTTTGCGGCTCCGGCGTACCCGCTTTTGCTCCCGTGTCCGCCGGGTTGTCCCCAGTGCACGGGCACGTCCTCGATGTTGGCGGGACTGGCGCCGTCACCGCTCAGAGCGGGACATGTTCAGCAGGACGCCTGGTCCTTTCTCGAAGACACGGGACCTGATAGACTCAAGGACACTTGAACTTGGAGATAACCCCGGGCATAGGCACGCCATCGATGTCGGTGGGACTGGCGCCGTCGCCGCTCAGAGCGGGACACGTTCAGCAGGACGCCTGGATGTTCGATGAAGACACGGGATCTGATAGACTCAAGGACAATTGAACTTGGGCGGTTAACTCCGAAAGACCACTGTGGTTTGGCGCCGCGATACTGTATGAAAGCGAGGAGGGCGTACAAGGAAGGACCAAAAGTGAAACTTTCCCCTTTAAAGTTCTTAGTCTTGTCTTCTGTGAAGCCTACCTCGTTTGTTCGTTCGCTGTACACTGTATACTCAAGTGACGCGGGAGGCTTTCGTGCCAGTAGCTAGTGACCTTGGAGTGCTGCTGACTTTCAAAACGACTCGAAAATTTGTTGTCTGCTACGATCGTGTAACCGACGCAACGTTCTGGCCGGGTGTCACTATAGGAAGCCTTATCATTATGACCATCTGCCCGGAGTTCACGACTAGATCAGGAAGTGTATTTTGCTTACCTGCTTTACCATAAATTAGCGTCTTGACTTCATGGGGGACGTGACTCTCCCTTATCTCATGTGAACGTTATCTCGGCGACAGCCGAAGTGCTGCTATAGCGTCTAACGGAAAAGCCCGACGAGGAGTGCCTGCTTGCCCAAGCTTGAAATCGCGGTTGCAGTGCGGAGACCCCCAATATATCTCTTCCGAAATCGAAGTGATCTATAGTGGCATAATGTCGCAGAAAGCACCTTGTAAACCCATTGACCACTACGTTTCGGTCTTGATTGGCCATCCATGCTTCACGGCATCAAGTCATGAACAAAAAGAGTGCTTGCATTGTTAAATATGCGGTTTTTGGTAAATTTACAATAGTGTAGGTTTTGGCTACCAATACAGGCCGAATGATGGGTCACGTTTATTCAGATTTCCGACGCTTCGGACTTTGTGTGCAGATAAACACAGGACAGAGATGGTAAACTGAACAAGTGTACTGGGCCGGCCATCCTGCTTCATTAGCTCCACAATGCCCCAGACTTATTGAATTATCCGTGCGCCTTGAGGGCCATATGCTGCACTCTGCAGTGGTAACCAGGCCGCCTGACAGGTACGTAATGCGGCGGGCCGTTCTCCTCCCTCGTTTAGGCCTAGGCAGGATCTTAAAGCCCGCTGGAGATGAATGGATACAATTTAAAGCATGCGCTGACTTTATTTTTATGCAGTGCTGAGATGAACTGCTTCGTAAACGGGGCGATCGAAACCGATACTATGCCACTCCTCCCCGTTTACCAATTAGGTTCCATAATGCAACGTGCGCATTGTTGCTTGCACAAGTTTTCAGAAGTAGTATATTTCGAAGGCCGCCCAGTCTGCACTTGTTGCCCCCGTTGCGCACCACGGTCCATAGGCCACTGCCGAAATCATCAGCTACTGGAAGGCTCATTCATAAAAAACATAATGCCTAACGATAGAATCATCCAATCACTTACGATTTTGGAAGTCACCCATGCATCTTCGCACAAAAAGGTGGCGATAAGTGCAGATTGGTCCTCCAGCGAAATTGGTGGGGAGTCCACGGTTAAGTAAAAAAAAAGTTTGAACTTGAGCGAGCGGCCTCCCTTGCTCGGGCTGTTCCACTGAACACTTCGCCATGAGTGGTTCCTTGGCTACCGTCAGGATAGCGTTCCCGTGAGATAAGTCAGTTCATGTGCTCCTTATAAACGCCTTAAATACGAGCCTAATTGCGCCGCAATGGCCGACCTTCTCATGTCTTACCGAGATGCCGAGCCACTGAAGTGGTCGTTGACGAGTTCTCACCAAGGCCTCTGCTGTGAAGACGGATGCAGCACCACCTAAAGTGGCAATAGACTGTCCTGCTGCGGTAATTATGAAATAAAGCGAATAGAGTAAAAGAAAACAAAAACCGAAGGTTGGTTGTGCCTGCGCCTGTGCACAGCTGCCTGAAAGCGTCTATCTGAATGGTGACCACTGCACGTAATCGTCGCAAGGAAACTTATTTTCGGGTTGTGGGAAGGGGAGGAGGCGGGTTATCAACACAGACGAATATGCTCCGTGTTTATATTATTATACTTAATATCAAAAGCAGAGGTGTCTCTGTCGTCTCGCCATCATGGGGTCTTTACTAGACGCCATATTAGAGGGCGCTGTTTATAGCGCATGCTGAGAATGAGCTCATTTTAATAGGTTGCTAAGACCATCAATCTTGATGGTCTGGAATGTACGTTGAAAAGCTCACCATCAGCACGCGCGCACACAGCTATGGCCGCCAGTAAATGCCCCCTATACCCGTGGGCAGGCACGTAGCCAGGATTTCATTTCGGGGGGGGAGGGTGGGGGCTGGGGGGGGGGGGGGGGCCGCCCATGACAAAATTCTGTATGAGGGGGAGGGGGAGAGGAGGTCCCAGCAAAATAAAAGATTTCAGGGGGGGGGGGACCCGGGCTCCATACCCCCCCCCCCCCCCCCCCCCCCCCCGGCTACGTGCCTGCCCGTGGGCAATTTTCTGTGAAATGTTTAGACAAGATGATGTTCGTGAACAGTTCTAATTGCCATTCATGCAGGTGTCCCCGTATCTTCGATTGCTTAGCCAGAAAAAGTGATCTACGAGTGTAGAAACAATGTTTCCATTAAAACTCAAGCAAGGACAAAATGCAGAAAATTTTTGCGCGCTCGAAAAATTAGTAATGAGCTCTGTCTTATTTTATGTTTATTGAGGAGTCGGTGCTTTCTTTATATTCCAAGAAACTTGCAGTAGGTTTGTATGGCTTTTTTTATTTCAAGGTTTGTCCCATAAATAGCGACACCGTCCATTACAGCTTTGTGTCTTGGTACTTAAATAGGCATAGTGGCAAACCTCTGAAAAAACCCATTGTTTTTGTATATGTTGCAAATGAACCTTGATATTATTTTGCAACTTCTATCTTCTTTGATTTTCTACTGGACTCAAAATCAATATGAAAAAATAACGTGGCCGTGACGTAGTATTATACCAGAACTGTAAGTTCTTCTAGCCGTCTGAGGGTTGGCGGGGTTAGCCGTCCTAGAGTCACTAAATAAGCTACGCTTTCAGAGTACCGCATTCCTTTTCTTTGGCATTTTGCCGACAATACCGTCGCTCTACCCAACAACATTCTCGTTCGCTGCGGCATCATTGGACAGCGGCGGTCACGTGAGCCGGTATCATCATGATTGCGTTTTCTCAACGCCTCCATCTTGGGTCCAGCGGTCCTCTGCCTGCTGTTGTCTACTGTTTACTGGGCGCGCACGCTAAAGTCCGTCACTCATCACGCGCGTTTTCCGTGTTCGTCGTGATACGAACAACACGACCTTGATTCGCTGGCACCGCTGCGGCTGCGGCAGCTGGCGCAGGCGACACCTACAGCTTGGATTGGCTCGGCTAAAGTCACTCTCCCATCTTCGCGTGGACCCAAGATGGCGGCGCCTGAAGCGCTTCAGACGCGTAGTTTTGGAGTTTCGGTACTCTGAAAGCGTAGCTTTAATTAGTAACTCTAAGCCGTCCATGTTCCTTGCGATTGATGCAGTGCAGTCAACAACAAATGCTGAACAACCAGCGACCAGCCCTGCACTCTTAGCGGGGTAACCTTAAGGTACGTTTTTGCAAATTTGTACCTTTGAATATAGGAGTTACAATGTAACCGCGAACACTGTACCCTCTATGCAGTGGTCACGTGGAAGCTCCTGCATAAAGGTTACGGTAGCGTCTGACATACACGCGTCTTTTTTCTTTTTTTGTAAGGTTTTAAAATGTGGGCGACCGTTGCGTCGGGGCTTTTTTTTTCTTCTTTTCGTTAGAGTTGTTTTTAGAAAAGGTGGTAATACCTACGTGGATGCAGTCTTCACCGTATTTTCGTTTGGTGGGCGGAAATTATATGAGATGATAAACTTCACATTATGTTCACTAATTAATCAAAATTTTATAACTACCCTTTTAATTAATGGCTTAATTGGTCATGTTGCAATTGAAATCATAACGTGAGTAATGGTTACTGCCTAACGCAATCGAGACGATTCGTGAAAAGACAACGATCTTTGAGATATTCATGGTTAAAATTTTGCCTTCGGTCAATTCAAGGGTGCAAGCTGAATATAATCAGCAGGAAAGTGACGCAGTTACCTCTGTCCCTCCGTCACTATCACTGAAGTTTGACAACGGCGCGTCCGCCAAAGGCACGCCGTCGAGATAGTTACGAGCAGCCGATAAAACTGCGTCACGCTTCTACGCACCATAATCAGGGGCGCCTTTCTGCGAGCGGTTTTGAATCAAGCAAAGAAAGCCAACTTTGAAACGAAAAATATCTCAAAGGTTGTAATTTATTTTTGTGAACTGTCTAAATTGGGTCAGGCTTTAATAATTGGTCCCGTTATCACTGCAATTGCGGCATGGCCAATTGAGCCATTAATTCAAAAGTCAATCAACATATTTTGATTAATTAGTCAACAAAATGACGCGTTTATCCCCTCACCTAGTGTCCGCCGAGCCCCGCAAAAATGCGGCAAAGACTGCATCCACGTAGCAATACCTCCTTTTCTTAAAAACACCGTAAATAATAAAAAATGCACTCTGTATATAGTATCTACTTATGTATACTTTTAGTGAGTCATTTTCGCCAATTTAACCGCTCCTGGAATATAGCTTTTAGCAACAAAATTAAACACGAAGCACGTCCCTCGCCCTAAGATCGGCCCTCATTTAAAGTTGACTATAGTCAATAGTATTATATTTGTGACCCTTGTCATTTTTACGCTTACATAGCCTCGCTGATTGGCGAATATGAACATCCCGCATAAAGATATGCGCTTGGGCAGCTTAAATAATGCAACAAATGTTGAGAACTATTCCCTTTATTGTCAAAGCCTTAAAGTAATTACAAACAAAAATTAAAACGCCCTGTCCACGACGGTGTTCCAAAAAGAATGAACTTTTTATGCAATGTAATGATCGACAAAGCTCACCCAGGTCTTCATTGTCCCAGCTTAACCAGCAACGCTTTCAGCTTTCCCTTCATTAACACTCGGGGTTCACTATCCTTGGGCGAAAATAGTTTTTGGAGCAGTATCAACGGCTGCGGAAGTGCGATCACGAAGGCTTTCACTGAGTGGAACACGTTCTCCTGGTTTTCGGCCGTAAATCACAGTCTTCTTAGCTGTTGCGTATATGTGATGGACCGAAGAAATGGGCCTGTCTGGCACCTCTGCCTGCGGTATGAACAGAAAAAAAAGAAATGAACTCACCAAACTTGTGGAATTTTTCATATCGTTGGTGTGCTGATCGTTTATCAATATTGGTCTGACAATATGTAGATTTTGTGCATCGACTTACATAAATCATATACATCAGAAGTATCAAACTTTTTAACGGAAATCTCACACAAGACAATGCAAAAAATTAATATTGAAACCTTTCGTACCTGGTTGGTCAAGAGGTACTTCGCTCCAGCTTGCTTCAGGTGTCGCTCGATGTGAGAAGGTACAGCGTTTTCCGTGCATATCCGAAAAGGTGTTGACTGCATTGATCCCGACGTCCACGAGAGCAGACACTTGCCTTTGGAACCTCAACTTGGACTCAGAACCAAGATGGATATAAAGAACATTCGGTATAGAAACTCGAACCGAAGCTGTGATGCAGATTCAATCCTGCGTCGAGTATAACATCTTTCTCACTAGCCAAACGTGAAGCATATCTTGTGAAGATTTGTCGTTTTAGAGTAATCCAGATGAAACAGCAGCGACGACGAGTTCTCATCCGAAACCATGCACGACAGCCGCGCGCGGCCACAACCGCGATACCTCCAAAAGCGAAGTGTCGGCGGTGAAGGCAGTGATGGCGCCAAGGAGTCTGGTCACGTGAGGTTACGTCTGCATAGTTTCGGAATTCGTTGAACTAAAAAGGTTGGGTTCACTCCTCCTCTTATTATGCCTCCTCTCTCACTCGTGTCGGCCCCTCCATTCCTCTTTCCCTTTCTAAGTTCTCTTTTTGGGAGGAAACAAAAGTAAACAACCTTTTCGATCGTGTAAAGGTTACCCGTTCTTGTCCAGCGTTACATTTTAGAGGTTACAACACAAGAGTCGCAGCGTAACCACTAAACGTGATCCTAGACAAAAAAAGAATCGCCGTTTTAACCTCTAAGGCAACGGAAAATGTATGAAACCTTTAAAAACGACTTCGTAACTCCTAAAATAGAAGTTTCATCCGTCTATAGGTAGCCATAGAGGGTACGCCGTTAAGAGTGTACCAGTCTTCTTTCCGACGTGGTGGACCTTCCGCGATTGGTCAGTCTGATTAATACTGTGTTCATCAACGTAAATCTGAGTGATATAAGATTGTAGATTTTGACGGTATGTGTTCCGGTATGCGACGACTTCAAGTTTCCACCGTGTTTTGGAAGCTCACCATGAAGCTTGTCATTCGCAAGTGATAAGTAGTGCTGTCACGGTGATAATATTGGCCAGGAACGCGAATCTAAATATTCGTCGACGGATAGATTGTTGACGGGCGTACACGTCCGAGTGACGCAGTGCTCGTGCGCAATACGTTTGCTGAAATCGAATGACGTGCTCTGTAGCTCAGAATGTATTAGAGTGAAAAGGCTGGAAACCTTTAAAGAAAAAAAAAAAAACGTAAAAAGTAGTCCGCTCTGTTTTCAAAATTTATACCGTCCCAGCGTTTGCTAGATTCGCGCGAGGCGAAGCTCCCCCGAATGCGTAGTGCCGACAGCAGCGCCACGCCCTGGTGGAGATTCGTCGTTTTTTTTTTTTTTTTCATCGCGTTTTAGGGCGCTTTTTTGCCTTGCATTGTGAAGTGTCGTCTGTTACTTATTTTTACTACTTAACCGCTTGTCATCATTATAGCACGTTTTGACTGTTTGCACCGTCGACGTACCGGATGCGTCTGAAGAAGTCCACAATTGAGTATCACGATTACTATAATTTACACGAGAGTTGAGGGGCAAATTATTTATAACAGAGCAAATGTGGGTAAATGATGGTGGCGCAATAAGGAGAGCAAGGTATATCTTTGATCACGCATTTATGATCATAAAGGAGAAGGCATATCTAGTCAACGCAAGGAGTCACGGTGTTTCTTGAAAGCACCGTGCTCTGCCTAGTCTAGGAGGTGTTGCTATGATGAACATTGGCGAAATATGATCGGGTCCAGATCACCTGGCCACATGTTCTAGTATAGCCTCCTCCATACTCACAACGCCTAGCAGTGCGACGACATAGCCGTAGAGTGCCCGGTCGGAGATTTGGAGCGCGAGGATCTGGTAGCACAGGGCATCAAAAAGCTATTTCTCGGGGAACCGGGACGTGAGCGCACAGCTCTTGCCGCGGCGAGGACCTGAAACACTCTTGTTCGCTCGTGAGAAGTGTGTACTCGGCGTCTCGACACAGCGGGGCGCTAGTCACGTGGCCCTCTTCTCATCCATTGCCTGTTTTTCCACCCATTCCATTTTGGCGGCCGCTTCTCGTGGCCGCCGAAATGGCTTCTCTTTCTCGCGTCACGTTTTAGAGCGCAGCTCTTAGGCACCCGTTTCCGGCTTGAACGGCGTCACCGTCGGTGTCGCCGTCGCCGTAACCCTGACGTCACGTGACCCCGGTGACGTCACGTGACTCCCGTGAGGTCACGTGACACCGGTGACGTCAAGTGACACCCGTGAGATCACGTGACCCCGGTGACGTCACGTGACCCCCGTGAAGTCACGTGCCCCCGTCAGGTCACGAGGGTCACGCGACGTCACGATCTTTACGTGGCCTCAAGGCTACGCCGACGGCGACGCCGGCGCCACTCGGAGGGAGAAGTAGCAGGCCGGATGAGAAGGTGAGGAGGAGGGAGGAGGGGTATCATCTCCCCTCAGTATGCTCCCCTCCTCCTCAAAAGCTGCCCTTTAATTCGGTGTTAAAGAAGTTGTAAACGGTTTTCATTTTTTCTTTCAATTTTTTATTTTGCGACTACCATTGCACAAGGAGAAACACTAACGCGTGTTTCATGGGTTATAGTTGTGAAGGATTCCTTTTAAGTGATATTTAAGCAAACAAGAAAAATATTTGCACCGCCATTTTTAAAGCGCACTTTCACTGGTCATAATTCAAAAGAAACCGTCTGCTGAAACGATGACAAAAGTATTTGAGGCCGCGCCTATACACGTTTGCAAGAAAGGCTCCTGTGCGCCGCCATTTTGAGCGATGCTGGCGCCCCGTACCGTTTCCGCCATGCTGGGGTGCGCCAGGGGCACGTCACTGGGGTGCGCGATGACAAGATGGTGCCGTTTGCTGCATCGCCGATGGCTAACGTTAGCGGCACACTTACTGTTACGATGGGACTTCGTCGTCTTCATTTTGCGATAGGCAAGACGCGCGGCCTCAGCACGGGCCACGCCTCACGCACTGTTCCTGATTGAGCTAGCGACATGTTCGCAGGGCTCGTAGCTCACCTCCGATCTCGGCAGCCTTCTCCTGTAAATAATATGTAAATAGACCACCACGGAATACTGGCGACGAGGATAAACCTGAATGGTTCAGCGAGGATGGCGCAAGGTCGAATTCCGGACTACACTCCCGGTACGAGTTGGACGTCCTGGAAGGAACGGCTCGAATTTTATTTCGAGGCCAACGACGTGACAGACCCGGCAAAGAAGCGAGCGCTCCTCTTCAGCCTCTGTGGGGAGGAAACCTACGGCAAGGTTCGAGATTTGCTTCACCCACAAGTGCCATCTGGGGTCTCCTACGACGACGTTATGCAACGTCTATCACGCCATTTCGAGTCTGGTCCATCGGAACTACTCGGGCGATGGCGATTTCACAAGCGTGATCAGGAGCCTCACGAAACCATTCCCGAATACGTCGATGCTCTGCGAGCTCTTGCAAAAGATTGCAACTTCGGCACAACAACGGTCACGACCGTGGCATCTGCCACGACAACCGCACAAGCGCCGAGCGGCTCCATTACCCAACAATCGGCAAGTGGAGCCGGGAGCACCATGCAGCAAGCGTCGGTGGACCAGTTAGTAACATCTACAGTCCTTCCACTGGAAGTTATGCTACGCGACCGCTTCATATGTGGCCTTCGAGACGTTCACCTCCAGCAGCGATTACTCTCTGAAAGAGCCGTTACTTTCCAGAAAGCGTTTGATTTGGCTAAGGCAATGGAATCAACGACAACTCATCAGTCGAAAATGAGGGACGATGTCGACAAGATCCGTCAAAACTCCTCCAAACAACGCGATTCTGGATCAACGGCAAAGCCAAAAAATCGGGCCCAAAATCGCTGCTACAGGTGCAACAACGATAATCATCGACCGGAGGACTGTCGCTATCGCAAGAGCACCTGCAATTACTGTAAAAAGATTGGACATCTTGAGAAGGCTTGTATCTCAAAGAAAAGACGAGGAGAAAGCAAGAAGACTCATCAAGTGAGTGAGTCGAGTGCTGACCATGAGGCAGAACTTTACACCCTCTACAAAACGTATGAGGAATCACCAAGTCGACCCCATTTTCAGATTACCCTCACCATCGACGGTAAAACTTTGCAAATGGAAGTTGACTCGGGAGCTGCAATCACGCTCATCAGTGAAGTAACCTTTCGCAGACTATGGTCTAAAGGAACAGCGAAGCTTCAGTCCGAAGAAAAGCAACTGTACACCTGGTCAGGGCAAAGGCTGCCAGTTCTCGGAAAAATTCAGGTAAACGTCCTGAAAACAACCGCCGCAAGAACGCAGCCAGTCCAACTCACTCTGCGTGTTGTAAAAGGACAAGGAGCAAGTCTCCTCGGCAGGGACTGGTTTGCACCGTTGGGCATTTCCCTTTCTGGAGTGAACGCCGTGGCCTCCACCTCACTGCAGAACGTCTTGGATAGATACCAAGATGTTTTCACTGAACTACAGACCGGTCACAAAGGGTCACCCATATCTATTCCAATGCAGCCGGACGCACCACCCAAGTTCCTGAAGTGCCGCCCAGTTCCATTCGCTATCCGGGATTCTGTGCTGAAGGAGCTGGATCGCTTGGAAGAACAAGGAATAATAGAACCTGTCCTATCTTCTCAGTGGGCAACTCCAGTAGTGGTAGTGAGGAAGAAGGATGGATCGCTAAGACTTTGCGGTGATTATCGTAGCACAGTCAACGCACCTGTCAAGCCTGGGACCTACCCACTGCCGACTGTACCAGAGCTCCTTACCACAATCAGTGGAGGAAAGCACTTTTCAAAGATTGACTTGGCGCAAGCCTACCAGCAGCTTCGACTCGATGAAGCTACGTCTGAGGTATTGTGCATCAATACGATCAAGGGACTGTACCGCGTCAAGCGTTTACCCTTCGGCGTATCTGTAGCCCCGGCTATCTTTCAAAAATTTATGGACGTATGTCTTGCTGGGCTACCGGGCGTCGCCACATACCTTGACGACATCCTCATCATTGGCTCCACCAAGGACCAGCACTTAAAGCGACTCGAAGCAGTTCTACGACGTTTGAGTCAAGCTAACCTCAAGGTCAAGAAAGAAAAGTGCCATTTCGACATGTCGGAGGTTGAATTCCTCGGATACCGAGTTGATGCTGCAGGCATCCGGCCGACACAAGAAAAAGTCAAGGCGATTGTAGAAGCGCCAGAGCCAAAAGACAAGTCGGAACTACAATCATTTCTTGGAATGATTGCCTTCTACAATCGGTTCCTCAGACATCGAGCAACTGTGGCCGAAAGCTTGCATCGCTTGCTCGACAAAAATGTGCCATGGAAATGGGAGTCCCGACATAAGAAGGACTACCAAGCGCTGAAGGACCTGCTCTCGTCAGCAGAGGTCCTGGCGCACTACAATACTGATAAGCCGCTCTTCTTGTCTTGCGATGCCTCTCCCTACGGTGTAGGAGCCGTACTTGCCCAGCTAGACAACCAAGGCCGCGAAGCTCCCATTGCTTACGGATCTAGAACGCTCGGTAAGAGTGAAAGGAACTATGCCCAGCTTGACAAAGAAGGGTTGGCCATAGTGTTCGGAGTTAAACACTTTCATCAGTATATTGCTGGAAGGTCCGTCACAATATACACTGACCACAAGCCCCTGCTAGGCATCCTCAACTCAGACAGGCAGATGCCACTGGTACTGTCCCCGAGGATGCTACGCTGGTGCCTGCATCTCCAAACCTATGACTATAACCTGGTTTACCGACCCGGTGCACTCCATCAAAATGCGGATGCCCTGAGCCGTCTTCCACTGCCCAGCAACGTGGACGAACCACACGGTCCAGCAGACATCCTTATGATTGAGGCGCTCGAGACACCATCCCTCTCAGCAAAGGACATAGCCCGTCTTACGGCAAAGGACCCCCTCCTGGCGAAGGTCTACCAAGCCGTCCAGTCCGGAGCCTCCAAATGCATGACCGGAAAACAGTTCGCAAGCTATATGAGGCAATTTACCGAGCTATCGACCCACAAGGGATGCGTCTTATGGGGATCACGTGTGGTTATTCCGAAGGAGGCTCAGCCAGCAGCCATGAAACTCCTGCACGCAAACCATCCAGGAGTAACAGCCATGAAACGCTGTGCACGAAGTCATTTTTGGTGGCCTGACCTCGACAAAGAAATCGACAGGTGCGTCCAACTCTGCTCAAAGTGTCAGCAACAAGTACGTGCTCCTGTTCCAGCACCAAGTCCAACTTGGGAACGCCCTCAGGAGCCATGGAGTCTACTTCACATGGACTTCGCCGGTCCTTTTGAAGGAAAGATGCTTCTGATAGTTGTTGACGCGTATTCCAAATGGTTGCAAGTCCACATCTGCGCGTCAGCAACTGCTGTCACCGTCATTGACGCCCTCCGATCCATGTTTGCCACATTTGGCATCCCGAAAGTCGTCTGCAGCGACAATGGCACGCCATTTTTAGCCAAGGAAACAAATCAATTCCTGCAAGCCAATAACATCCGGCACATCACAAGCGCCCCCTATCACCCAGCAACCAACGGCCAAGCCGAACGAATGGTTCGGGAAACGAAGGAGTCGCTCCGCAAACTTTCAGAAGGAAGTCTGAACTGCCGACTGGCACGGTTCTTGTATAAGCAACATACAACACCAAGCTCAACAACTGGGAAAACACCAGCAGAGTTGATGTTCGGACGGCAATTGCTTTGCCCATTGGATTATATTCATCCACGGGGTAAGGAAGGTGAAGAAGGCTACAAAGACGCTAAGTTCAGCAATTCACAAGCCGTCTTTATTAAGGGATTCGCGGGACAACCGAAATGGATAGAAGCTAAGGTGCTCCGTCAGGTTGGTTCCCGATCATTTGAAGTAACGACTTCAGATGGAAGAATACAAAGAAGACACGTTGACGACATGCGAAGTCGGTTAGCCCAACATTCGGAACAATACAGTTCAACATCGTCTCGAATTTCAAGTTATCCACTTTTCGACTCGGATCCCGATGAACAAAAAGATGTATGTGCCTCAGGCCAGGCGTCTTCAGAGACGGAATTCTCAACAGCGAACACATCTGGTGCGTTTTCACTTCCAGAGCCTACACCGATCATCAAGGGACAGGGCTCTGTTATGCCGAATACTGAACCGACATCAGAAAGTTCTCCTGGGCCATCCTCCTCGTCTGTTCCGGTTCCTCTACCCAGAACACGCCCCAAGCGCGTTACAAACAAACCAGTGCGTTTTCGAGAAACTGATTAGTTTTATCGAGAAGGGGGAAGTGTTACGATGGGACTTCGTCGTCTTCATTTTGCGATAGGCAAGACGCGCGGCCTCAGCACGGGCCACGCCTCACGCACTGTTCCTGATTGAGCTAGCGACATGTTCGCAGGGCTCGTAGCTCACCTCCGATCTCGGCAGCCTTCTCCTGTAAATAATATGTAAATAGACCACCACGGAATACTTACTGTCTCGGAACGCAGGAGGAGGTATCCACACAGTATCGTAGCATCACATATAGTAGGACGGGACATCTTTAAGGGTTGGAGCTGACTTTATAACGATCGCAGCCTCTGTTCCTGCATGTTGTGGAAGCCAGAGCTGCCGCGAGCGCAGCCATCGTTGATGCAGAGGCCATGCGACTTGCGGCGCATTCTGAAGAGCGCCTTGAGACTTTAGATATTTTTGAAATTTTTTGATTTGTTACCGGTTTAGGCATTCTATTTAATTGTCCGTGCTCTTTCGCGGTCGAAGACGACACATGTACATTTTATAATTATTTTTTTTTAATTTCTTTCTAGGCTTAGTGGTGTACGCTTCGGCGAGAGACGCTTGGCAACATTGTACGACAACCAGCAAACGTCCTGGCTGGAGAGTAGGTCCGCCTCACCTTGGCGCGCGGTTCGAGGTTAAGCCGGGATCACATTTGCAAAGGTGTATAACATGTCGGCTCTTCGGCCCAGTTTTTTTGCACATACATAGAATATACGTATATATATATATATATATATATATATATATATATATATATTGTGGGGATTTTGGACACTGAGAACTTCGGCGACGATGCGGACGGCGCGCGAGAAACCAGCGCGGGGCAAAAGCACGGGGCGTGAAGCGCGTGACGGGGACAGGACAGTTCAGCCATGGCGGCGCAAGCCACCGAACACCGGGCTTGAAGAATAAACATGTCTCCATCATGACTTGGCCCCTTCCTCCGGACAAGCGGCGAGCGAGAATACCACAAGTGGCGCACCAACGTGGGGCTCGCTGCTTGTCTGGGGCCCGGTAAAACAAAGCCACGATGGACGAGATTAACATCATCCGCGATGGACGCCTGCTTGGATGCCGCTACCAGGACAAGGCAAGTCCTGGGGGACCCTGCCGGAAAGGCCTAGTCCAGGTACCCGGGCTGCTACGAGCAGCAGCGGTTGTGCAGCCCGTCGAACGCCCTGTCAGACTTCACTAAAGGAGCAGCGAATATCTTCGAGCTGTCGGCGGGCGGCTGCGCGAGGGACCCCTGACTGCGAGCGCCGCGATCTCCAAAATGATGGCCCCGGCGGACGTTCACTTTCTGCTGTGCTTCGCCATCTCGGTGGAGCACTCTTAACAGCAACGCAGAATAGATCAGAGACGCCAAGGAAAGGCTTCGAGAGAGGCAAGAACCAGTAGGAAGACATTGAGACGATCACGGGAGGCGTCAATTATCCGCTTTCAGATTAAGCTGTCCAGTTCTCCCGCTTTGCTCTTCCTGTATTGCTTTTGGCACATCAGCCAAGGAGGTTGGAAAGACTATAGAATGCAGGGCCTATCGCTGGATTTTAATTTATTTTAAAGCGACAATGCTGGCGTTTGCTTTTGTTCTCCCTTTTCCCCCGATCTAGTCTTAGTGCAAGCTGGAAGACTTTTTATGTTAAGCGGCGCTAGTGATGATGGTCGGTCGGTGGGAGGGAGACTGGTCAGAAAACAGGCAAACCGTATTCTCTCTTTTCCCCTTAATTTTATATCAGTGTTTATTGGAAAGCGAAAGTGACTGCTTTGACGTACGTTTTTTCTCTTCACGCGAGCTAGTCGGGGTGTGAGCTGGAAGACTTTTTAAAGTTAAGCGGCGCTGCTGACGATGCTCGTTTAGGGAGAGACCGGCAGGAAAGCAGACAGATACGTACTTTGTTATTCTCACTTTTTCTTAATTTTAGGATGTGGACCCGGTTATTGGCTACATGAAGTTAATCATATTTGTGAGGTGTTCTGCCCCGCGAAGTAGGGTTGGTGCAAACGTCTGGATTAATGAACTGACTGCTGATTTTGTGATACATGAGCAATCCAGAAGGGGGGGAAGATGTGGGGATTTTGGACACTGAGAACTTCGGCGACGATGCGGACGGCGCGCGAGAAACCAGCGCGGGGCAAAAGCACGGGGCGTGAAGCGCGTGACGGGGACAGGACAGTTCAGCCATGGCGGCGCAAGCCACCGAACACCGGGCTTGAAGAATAAACATGTCTCCATCATGACTTGGCCCCTTCCTCCGGACAAGCGGCGAGCGAGAATACCACAATATATATATATATATATATATATATATATATATATATATATATATATATATATATATATATATATAAAGTAATGAAGTCGCACTTAGAAGCTTTGCTGGGGTTTTCAAGCATATAGTGAGTCAATGTTTCTTCAAGACTGGTTGTCAAAGTCGGTTACACAGTTGGTTTCGTTGTACACACCTGGGTGAAGTCACGTGTCACATCAAATGTCAGACTGCCTAAGTAAACAGCAATGCCACAATACCCCCCCCCCCCCCCCCCCCCCCGTCGCCCGGCCGCAGCAGACGCCACCAGCCATCGGAGCCATCAGAGCCATCAGTTTCCAGTGACCCCAGGAGCGGAGTGCCCTCACGTGCGGAAGGCGCAGTCACGTTCACAGAGTCGGATCGACTCGGATGATCAGCAACGCACGCCGCGGAAGGATGTAAGGCGAAACAAAACACATTTGACGAGAAGCAAATAAAAGAAAAAAAAAAAAAGCAAGGAAGAGAGCGCACACAGTCGGAACCAGTGTTGCGGAGTTGGAATGATTCCGGTATCATTCCTCATTTTCGCGACCCCGGAATGGAATGGGAATGGAATGGCGGCAACGTTGAGGGGAATGGAATGGGAATGGAATTAGATGCCTTTCGCCCGGAATGGAATGGAAATGGGAGCCCGGTTCTTTTTTATTTATTTTTTATTTTGTGTGTTTACGGTCAGTTAATCCGAGCCAGTCAGCGAGTCAGTTGCTCAGAAATAAAATGAGCGTAAAACTACTAGCCCACGTAAAGCTCTAACACACCTTTTTATATTTTTTTTTGGTTGGAGTCAAATTTTTTTCTATTGTCACTTCCCAACCAGACAGACGTCTGTCTAAGATGTTTACCTTCAAGACTTATACGATGCAATACAAAAGACAAGCATAAAGCACAGAGCAGAGTGGAGAGGGGGGAAAGGGGGGGTGGCGGTGTACGCGCCTTTCACGGACGCGCGCGTTAAAATTGAAAACGAGCGTGTTGGTCAATAGCTACGAAAACTTGAAAGTATGAAACAGCGAGGACAAGGACGGGTACAGGACATCTTTCATTTAGCACATGTTGCTATGCTGCTGCTTAATGAAAGATGTTGTGTTCCCGTCCTCGTCCTTGTTGATTTAAATTTTCAAGTTTTCGTGAAAGGGGGAGTTTGGGAAATGATATTACGTCTCCCTGTAATTGTTAAATCTCAATCGAAAATGTGTGCTGGTCTGGCCCTCGTACTGCTTATCGCTGGTGCCACATGTCAGGAGGCATATCGCATTACTTGTGCTGGAATTTAAGTTTCTGTGGATTATTTAGCTTAAATTGTTTTTGTGGATTATGGTGGGTGATACCTGAAAGCCGCGGGTGGCAGAGCACACTATAGTGACAACGAAGTCCGGAATCCAGTGTAGAGTAACAGTCGAAAGAATTAAGGTGAAGCCGGAGAAGTGAAGGGAATTTTATTAATTATTTTATTTTTCGAACAGGTACAAACTCCCTTCGAAACGGCCGTGTTCAATGGAAGAAGTTATAATATCATTATTGACATTATTAATAATATCATTATCCCAATAATACTATGTATGACACTTCTTTCCGAAGTTTATGGTGCTTGTAGAGGGCGGAACAACGCATTCCGGTTTCAAAATATCAAGAAAATATAGCTCGCGGAAGCGCAATTTGGGATGAATTAAAAAAGGTCACTGTAGTGCCCTCGTGCATAGACTACTTTTTCTAATTTGTTTTAGTTATAGATCGTATTTCTGTATTTTTTATTTTTGTGACTTTCCATAGATTTAGGTCCTCTCTTCCAGAAAGTAGCCGACTCGTTCAATCGTTCTACCCGTGCTATCGGTTTTTTCACCAAGACAAAAGAAAACGAAAAGACCAGGGCACAGATTTGTTCATCACGAGAATCCTCCCTCCACACACTCATTTACCCCTCAAATACAATCCCCCCCCCCCCCCCTCCAAGAAAAAAAAAAAAGAAAGAAAGTAAAGAGAAAAGAACGTCAAAATGGAGATAACAACTCAACGCGTTCGGTCGTCTAAATCAAATTGGCCTCCCATGGAGCCCCAACCATGTGCCCAATTGTGGTTGCAGCCGTGACACCTCCACCCCGACGCCCCCCGAGGCGCTACCGCGGGCACCTCGCGGTCAGGCGGTCCCTAAAGACCGGCTAATTGGCTAATCGTGCGAAAACACAACGATCGCAGAACCCGCAGCCCCACGTCCCCCTCCCGTGTACCGCTTACTCTGTGCCGTTCTGAAGTCCGTCAGCGGAGTTGATTGACAGATTGCCGCTCCCAACGAGGAAGAGCGGGTGAAGAGAGAAAAGCAAAACAGAAGGAAACAGAATAACGAAGATCCCGATTTGTTCTCGGGGTCGGGAAACAGATGTGTGCATTCGTCAGCGCATTCCGTTAGCTGGGTACTTTAGCGGGGTTGTTGTTTGTTTTGGAGGAACTCGCGGTTCAGTACTTTATTGTGTACCGACCCCGGTGGTCGCTTTTAAATCTTATTGCTTGTAGAGATATTGGTACAGCATAGCATCAGATAATAAAGTGATAGTGGCAAGAATGGAAAGCGATGGACGAATAGAAAACTGAAATTAAATGTTTAATGAGATGTTAATGTGCCTACAAACTAAAACAGGAGGTACTGTAGCACATCCTGCGACGGCGACGGAGGGAATTACTACGGTAACCCCTCCAGCTACAGCTGTGAGACCAGGCGCCCGAATGGGCGCCAGGTGTCTCAGCTATACGTGAGCAATTTAGCCAATGCAGTATAATCGCTAACCCGGGGTCTTCAACGTGCAGCACGCACTAGTGACACACGACCACTCGTTGGTGCAATGCTCATTCAGATCGAAACGGGCAGGAATTGGAATTGAACCCCGTATTCATAAGTTTAGCAGGGAGAGCTTTCACTTCTTGTGCTCCGAGCCTGTGTGCGCTAGCCCACTCGGACACCGTTCCTCAATAAATGTATCTAAAAAAAAAAGAAATTAAAAACCTTAATAAATGTATTAAAAAAAACACAAATAACGAAAAAAGCAAAAAAAAAAAAAAAAAAAGAGAAGGAGAAAAAAGAGGAGCACTGTTAGCGTTTTGATGAAACGCCTGAAGTGGTGTCCTTTTTGTTACTGATAGTAACGGTGTAGTAGTGCGGGTGAGTAGATGCTTATGCCTATACACATTTTTATTGTTTATTAAATCACAACCCAGCGTGCTATCACGCCTGCACACACTTGTCCGTTGCTTCGCAAAGTGAGCAGAGTATCCGCCATAAACAAGTACCCTGAGATCGCACCGGCCAGAAGCTTATTGCTTACAAAATGCTGGGCTGTAAAGGTCGCACCGCACAAAATGCCCTCTCCAGAGCTCATTCAGCACATGTTCGTCGATTGCGAAAGCGGGAAAAGCACGGTACAAGCCCTGAAAATGGCACAACCGTCAGAACCCATTTTGCTCCCATACGAGAGTAACTGGGGCACGATCTGACTCATTACTGGCTCGCCGTATCAAGGCCGAACTGTGCGCCTCGCAAGTGGGCTCATTTTCGTCTTCTGCGCATGAGAAAGGAAGTAGCGGTGACGTCAGAACGCCGAGCCCTGATTGGCTGATCGCGACCCCCTATCTGAGCGTCGTCTGCTCCTCTGCAACGTCGTCTGCTCGCAACGTCGTCTGCGTCCAGGGTGTAAGATAGACAGGTGGTGAAACGAGAGCCAAATGAGCGACCCGATTGTGTCCCCCTCGGTTTTCTCTTTTTCTGTGGCGCCATCTATGTGGAGCACCGCGAACTCTCACTCCGGGTGGGCGACCGGTGGCGACCGGTTAAACTGACGGAGAAGGTTTCTCGTGGATTTTCAATGGAGGACTGTCGTGCTCTAAGTTTATTTTGCGTACTCTCCCGTAGAGTTCGATGCAAATTCGATTCCAATTTTTTTTTCTTCTCGCCACAGCGCCATTTGTCGCAAATCGGGAGTACCCGCAAGCCACCCGCAAGCAGACGAGTACACAATCGGGTCACGGCGCTGCGGTAGGTTTCTATGGGCCGTTTCCCCACCTGTCTATCTTACACCCTGTCTGCGTCTGTCTTACCTTTCCTGCGACTTTCGGAAGCCGAGCGAGCTCGACTTCGCATTTCAGAGAGGGCAGACGAAATAACTCGAGCGGTACGTTGTTTTCGTCTAACAACTAGCAGACGCGCATCAAGGAGGGAAGTCAAAGGACTCACTGGCGAGGTGCCCTACGGCGCCGAGGTTTGTTTGCTTAGAACCGAGAGTGAGCGTGTTAGTGTCCGCAAGTTCCCTCCCAAATACTTTTTCCCTCCTTTCGTTTGCGGCGAGACTCCTCATTCTTTAACGACGTCTGCTGTACGTCGGCTAGTCAAAGCGATGGCTGCTTTACCTTTCCTGCGTCCGTGGGAGAATCACCGCTTTTTGACCGGCGAGAGTCACCGTTGCCTCGGGAAACAAGGAGATAACAAGAGGAAGAAATTGACCTCTTAATCTAAAACTGAGGTCAGCGATCAAAGTATAATACGGGAAGGGTTCACAAGGGTCGCGCAGGCATATTCCATTCAGCACGCCAGCCGGTCGTGGGCAGACGGTCGCCGAGTCGCGGAGTGCCTACTAGGCCTAACTGCCGTGCTCGCTTGGTCGCGTTCGGTGGAATCGTAGCCGTTGAAGCTTTTCCGGGGTGTTTGTGGATCCAGCGTTCTTGTTCGCCGTGGTCTGTTTCAAGTACTTTTTACTTTTTTCTTGCTGCTTGAAGTCGGGACGCGTGAGTAAGCGCACGTAGAAAAATAAACGTCCGTGGGTCGTCGCGACCGCGACGATGTCGGCCATGCTGATTTGATCGTAAGAAGTGCGTAAGACAGCTTCGGAGCTGTCGTAGGATTTCGCCGTAACCTGCGCAAAACTTACGAAAATTTCGTTTCGTGAATACGAATTTGTTTTTAAGTTATGTCTTACGCACATTTTTGGCGTAAGATCGTTTCGTGAATCTGTCCTCTGCACTTCCGAAAGTCGCAGGAAAGGTAAGACAGACGCAGACGACGTTGCGAGCAGACGACGTTCCAAAGGAGCAGACGACGCTCAGATAGGGGGGCGCGATCAGCCAATCAGGACTCGGCGTTCTGACGTCACCACTACCCCCCTGCGCAAGAAGCAGACGAACTTGCCCTCCGCATACGAAACAAAGTTTAACTGCGAAATTTCTGCTTCAAAAGTTTATCACTACACACCACCGCAAAGTCGTTGGCACTCAACTCCATGCGACGAACAAGTAATGAACGCCTCCGAAGCCGGTACATCACGCCAAGGGTTGCGTGGGCGTCTCCATATGTGGACTCAAATGACACCACTGCAAACATTGAAAATCCGAGTGTAATACCAACGCACTAGCAGGGCATTACTATCAGCAAAGAGGCGGTTCGAAAAGTACGTCTAAATAGTTCGAACGTTGTTCCAACTTTGGAGACAGTCGGAAATCAAAGGCAGTCAATGCATTGCCGGTGGCGGCAGACACCGGACGAACAAACCCTAGCTTGCCAAGATCGGCGGCGAACAGCCCATGGCCCGAGTCAACCCCCAGCTCTCGAGCTGCATGCGAAGCTGTAAGTCACTTGTTTGTTCCTAAAAAATAAGGGCCATTGATGGGGAAAAAAGCCTGCAACAATATTCCCGCTGAGTCATCCTTAAAAAAATGGAGATCAGCTGGCGATCTGGGCTGTGAGCACGAACACCGGCGTGCGCTGGTTCGGAAGTCATTTACAGTGGTACTCCGGCGATTTTTTGAGCTACCGTAACTAACTATATTTTCGGAATCACTGACCCTTGCCCCTTCGGGTATGCTATTTAGTATCGCAAAACTCAGAAGGGTTATTGTACAATCAGCAAGTGAAAACGATGCCAAAACCAATATTTAAATATTTTCGCGCTTTTCAGTGCCGTGACGTCAATGGAAGGCAGGTTCGCAGGTCAAGCGGGCAGTCTAAATATGAAATATGCCAAGCATTTGTTTCGTGCTGCTGCGAGGGTGCTCAAGCAAGCTTTCAAAAATTTTCATTTGACCCTATGATCTGCTTGATATCCGTTTTGCACTAAGCCTGCAGTCCAAGGAATAAACCCCTGCCTTCCGCTGACGTAAGTTTTTTTATTGTTGCCAGTATAAACGTTCACTTACAAAAACACAGTGAAAACGAAAATTGTGATTTCAACAACTTCACGAAAAAAAAAACTATTTTGGCCCAATATCTGGATTACTACTTCTGCGATGTCTGTTGGTGTCTGGAAAATTTTCAGGCAAATCGGAGGGTACGAAAAAGACGCCGGAGAACCCCTCTCAAGGAGTTTGTTTGAAGACATTTCAAGTGTTTCTAAAATAGGGGTAGTCATCAAAACGCCAATTAGTTATATGTTTTTCCACTTGTCGGTTGCGACCCCTTGTTCTCTATTGTCTGTATGTCTGTATCCTTGAATTCACCACCAGGATTTGTCGTATACCTGTTACGTTTCTTCCAGGGATTGTCCGAAATCGCGCCAACAATAAACCTACAAAAAAAGAACGAAAGGAAAGAAGAGCGAGGTAAGCGTAAAAAAAGGAAGACTGAGAAAAGCGGGGTTGCAGATGTTGTGACAGACGGTTCCGGTCCTGACAACCCCCGGTGTTTGTGTTTCGTCGGTCCCCCGCCATCCCTGTCGCCCTGATCCTCCTGACACACCCCGACCGCGCCTCAAGCCCCGCACAGAGACAAATCAACCTTAGAGGTTTGCCTCTTTCCCTCCTTTCTCTTGCTATCTCTTTTTCTCTCTCTCTCTCTCTCTCTTTTCGGCTCTCTGGTGTCTTTTTTTACTCTTCATGCTCACGAAAAAAATACACCCTTTTGATGGAATGTGGCGCCACCTATCGACAAGCACTGAAACCTGGCTTTGACTGGGTTCTAAAGTTTCTTTGGTGGGAAAAATGGGTACCATTAGGAGTGATTTCAGCACGTCGCTAAAGGTTTGTTTTCTAGCACGTCGGCTATCTGCGTAATGTTTGAGGCTCTGCTACTTTTCGGTGACAAATGAGGATGGCCGAGGAAGAGAACATCTCGTTCGCGGTTTAGTCTGACGGCTGGGTTGAGATGCTAAGGCTTTTAGCGGGCCTATCGCTAGACGAAATGTGGCGATACCTGCACTACAAGACGGAGTCGCTGCGACAAGCCCACCGAGCATACGTTTTTAAGGAAGAAGGCTATGTGTTCGAAACATGGGGGGACAACTCAAATGACTCTCGGCATAGCCTCCTCTATACTGACAAAGCCTGGCAGATCGCCACGAGACGCGGCCGCCGAAAGTTAAAAGGTAGAGCGGCAGACAACAGGCATGTAACGGGCGCCCCGGTGCGGTAAAACGCCGGAACGCACTTAAAATGTCCGATCGTGCTTCTCGCGTTCCTCGGGCTACCGCTTCTTTTCTCGTCCGGTTTGAAAACCATATTTCGGGTCCTCGCCGCTGCAAAAGCTATGCGCTGACTATTAGCCCCGAGAGCGAACACAAGCGTCGCTGCGGTCGCCGCGCCCTGATTGGGTGAGGTGTACCGTGACGTCAGGGCGATGACTCCGCTCCGCGATCTCGCATCGGCTCGCTTCCCAGCAGCGGTTTCCTGGTTTGGCGTTGTGTGCCGCAAGCTCTTCGAGGAGCTGGACTTCGTTTACCCGGTGTACAGGACGTTGAGTTAGGCCGATATTGACGTGCTTCCGTACATTTTATAAGCCTGCTCGTCCCTTTTACCTTTAAAATTGGGTTACAAATTCCGAAAGCTATCGGCGGAGCCAATTCCGCCGATGAACCTCCCCGTCCGTCCAAACGACACAAGGCAATTTTGCGAGGGATCGGTGAAGCGGTGGCGCAAGTGTTTCAGACGCTGGAATTCTGTTCCTTGCATGTTCATGATTCAGAACGATATTACATCCCGCTTTCAAAGCATTTGAAGGGGCATTTATTTCATGGGCCTTTGGGCGGTCGGCAAATTAGCTCGCGACCCCGACTTTGCGCTGCCACTCTGCATGCGCTGGTTTCCAGATGTTTTAAAGGCCTGATTATCTTTGATAACTGTCTTATTATCTTTGAAGTGCCCGCGGAACAGGGTTGTTTTACATAAATGTAGCTTCTTCGTGAGTTAATTATATGGTTTATACACGTATGCAGGCATATTTCTTAGAAGATGCACAATTACTGGAAATTAGTTTGTATGGTAGCAGCAAAGACGGCCGAATTGCCCCCAGTTGCCTGTATGATATGTATTGAACTGCCCAAAATATGCAGAGCAATAGTGCCGTAATTTGGAATGTTTATACTTCTTCCGGACATTTTGATTCCAGCCTTGGGCATTCGGAAAACACACCGTTTAGTCTGAATTGTCATTTCCAACACTGCTGCAGGTCTCCAAAAGCATCCTCAGCCTCCAAACTCCCTACAGCTGGACTCTCTGAAAACAGAGGAAAACAGGAGTAAAAGCAAGCATTCGATTGTCTGTCCAGTGGTAGATGCAGCACTAGTAGCAGAAAATGTGGAACCTGTGAAGGGCGACAGTCTGCGTGAGAAACGCTTCTGGTATATTAGCTTTAGGACAATTCGATTTAAGTAAAATCTCAATTTTAAGGCTTAAGGGACTAATAACGAGCTAGACACCTTCGCTTACGTTTGTTATACATTACTTGAGGGTTGATATAAACAAGTTCACAGATACCACCCATGTAGTTCATTGAAATACTATCCGAATCCAGCAAAGGTCAAATGCGAGCAATGTATATAATGAATGTTCTTTTTTTTTTTTACTTTGCCCCTGCACTTGGGTTGTCTTAATTGGGTTTCTCTCCCCATGGCCCAGACTGTATTTAGCATGTTGCTCGAGCAGCATGCAGCTTTTCTGCTTCGGCGACCTTGTTTCAAAACAGAGACACAAAAAAAAAAAATAGTATACATAACCTGCCAATTCATTCAGACCACCAGCAGCGTTTATTGTGCGAAATGTAAATCTGTAGTGATGCCCCTGCAATTGTGGCCATATTTCTTTATTTTCATATACCAGCTGTGGTTCATCCCTACTGAAAAAAAAACCGTTTGAAATTCAAACGGGTGGCAAACTGGTAAATCAAACGGGTGCAAACTTGTCGACCCGTTTGGATCAAACGTGATTATGGGATACGGGTAGCCGTTTGAAACGGTACCCGCTCGAAACGGTACCCATTTGATACAGGTGCCCGTTTGATACAGGTGCCCGTTCGACCTTGCACGTGACCACACGTTTGAACGTGCCATTCGAATCGGGAAATTATCCGCTAGCCCTAAACGGGGATCGTCTGGTAGGTTGGTTATCTTAAACTTATTTAAGACGTTCCTAAACTCATAAACCTATTTATAACATGAGGAAACACGTATAGAACAAATGTGCTCACGTAGGTGCTTGCAAATGGACAGGAAAACAGACACAAATGATTGTTTTCAATTCTCCTCAAAGTTTATTACGTCTTCTGTAGACAAGTACAAACGTGCAAGCGATCTGTGAAATGTGAGAGGCACTCTAAGCTTTTATACAACTGAGAAGATAGCAAACCAAACAAGAACCGAGGTAAATCTAGACTATGAAGGTAGACTTTCGGGAAATTATTCGCCCGGCTGCCGCAAGAATAGTGGCTGCATAATTATACAGATAATCTGGAAGAGTGCGAGTAGAAGAACGGTCAATCGTTGCCAAGAAGTAGGTTGCAGTTGCACAATAGCGGACTTGAAAGATGTAATCCGTGATAGTTGTCGACACGGTCAAATCAGGACAACCACACAAACACAAATGAGAGGGAACGGCTTCTTGGAAGTTTCAACACGATGTGGCGCACAAGCTGTCAGTTGCCAAACCCAACCAAACCGCAAGAATCCCTGACTTCTTCGAAGAATCGCTTGTTGCCGATATAGACATAGGACTTTTCGAACACTGATAGCTTTGGTGCACATCCAATACGTTGTCGAGAGACATCCTAATAAGACCGCAGGGTTAGGCGACAGATCGAAGCAGGTGGACGCGCTAACTTCGAGCTGGAACTGACAACAAGCAGACAAAGAAAAAAGCGGCTGCTAGGCGCACCCTTCCGGATCTCGATGCTTATCAGCGTGTAGCTCGCGCGCGTGTGCGGGTCACGTGACGGGTGACAAGAGAGGAGGGAGGGGGCGAGGACCACAGGGACAGCCCCTCGAGCGACCCGTTTGCCGAAGGTGTGACCTGTTTGTCCAAATAAATGACCGTTATGGCTCATACAGGGGACCCCTTTGAGCCATACGGGCGACCCCTTTGACAAACTGGTGACCGGTATGGTTAAACTGTTACCGGTATGAACCCGTTTATTTTCATATAGGCGCCAAATGGTTTTTTTCAGTAGGGATGCGTTGCCTGGCCTGTCAGCCATGCTCGGAATGTTCGTTGAAGTTTCGCCTGTAGCTACAGGCCATACCTCAATAAAGGCACATATAAAAATGTACACTTCCTACGAAAAACACGCCAAAAAAAATTAAATAGAAACGACCGCGCCGACAGCTAGCGTGGTCACAGCCTCCACAGGGCGAGCGCGGCGCGAGTCGGGGAAAAAATCTCTCCTCGCCGTGACGTCACCCCGGTTTGCCGTAAGGGGGCGCCACGCGAACTTCTCGAGGCTAATAGGCTCCCCGAAAATGGTCTGTGTTACTAGATCCTCGCGCTCCAGATTTGCGACCGGGCACACTGTGCCTCCGTCATCGAACTGCCAGGCTTTGTGAGTATAGGCGAGGCTATGCTCTTGGACGTGCCTCGTCCCCGTCTTCAGCATTTTGCCAATTTGAGAAGGCGCCGTACACGGTATCCGCGTGGTCCTCGAGAAGTAGAGGGAGCGTGGTAATCGCCAGAGGTGTACTGTAACTTCCTACCTTTCATAGACACGCGAGCTTTTTATCGCTCGTAGCGACCAAGATGGCCGTTGTTTCGTGTGAGCAAATACAGTCGGCACAAACTCTCGGTGATAATAACGCGCGAGCGTCAGCCGCATAAAAGCCGGCGTCAGCGCCGCTGTGGCGGGAAAAGTTTAATTGGTCGATAGGGGCATGACGTCACAGCCACATGACCGGGCGCGGGAATTTCAAACCCATAAAGCTCACGTAAAACGTGACGTCATGCGTGGAATAAAAGTGATTGAAACATGACATGTATTGCGAATTAAAGGTCGCCGCAAGCAGAGCTGGCAGTAATGTAATTACTGTAATGAAATTACAGTAATTTAATTACTTGTTCCAGTAATTAGTAATGTAATTCATTACTTTTTGTATCAGGTAATTTAGTAATGTAATGAATTACTCCAGCGACGCTAATTGTAATTAAATTACCTAATTACTTTTTCGCACCAGGCATATTTTTGTGTCCACAATACACAAGAGCGCTTTTCTTTTTATTTTACTTTTTCTTTTTCCTCTACACCATTCCAAAAAACGCTCTTCGGCCGCCGCTACGTTGCTGATGCTCATGCGGCTGGTGCGAGTCTCGCGCCCGCCATCAGCTAGACATTTTCTGCCACTCTCTTGAACTGTGAAAACCCGCTCAGCGCGATTCTCTACCTATGTTTAGCGGTTTTGCATTCGACGTTTTCTGGCCCCTCTTGAAAGTTTCCGCTTACTTTTTCTGATGCATGCTGCGTACCCTCTCTGTGTTATCTTCCACTGTGAGAAATAGGGCTGGTAAGTGCCTGCCATTTGAGCTTTTCTGCTCGACATTCTCGGGAACGAAGGAGGGGAAGTATAGAGTGCCTTCATACACACGCGCGCTTTTGCTTGAGTGGTGACATCTCGGCCATTTTTCCGCCCAATCGTTTTTTTTATGCAGTTTGAAGTGCGCGCAAACCGGTGTCACTAAGCTCGAGCGCGTAGCTTTAACTAATGCATAGACGCCATTTTACCGCCCGAGTCACGCCCCGAGTCCGCGAGAGCGTCACGCGCTGGAACACTCAGGGCAACAATGGATGTCTTCAACCTGAGACAGACAGACATGTAGGCACCCTAGGGAAGTAGGTCGAACTAAGGCCCTTGGTGGAACGGCCCTCGACGCGATTTTGCGAACAATGATAATTGTTCTCCCCCCACCCAGAGATAATCTGCATAGGGTCCTCAGTCATCTCCAATAATAGTTGTCCGGGTTGGTGTGGGAAACGAATCAGTCGCGTGCGTTCCTCTGTCCATCGGTAAACATGCAACAGAGGGTTCTAGCTCTGTGCCATGAACTGTGTAAATAATGTAAATAAAGTTATCTGTAAAAGGAAGTTATCAATAGCTCCTTTATATTTAAAATTATACAAAAGTAATGCGAAAGTAATGTCATTACTTTTAAAAGTAATTTGTAATGGTAATTAATTATTTTCTGGCTGTGGTAATTTGTAATGTAATTTAATTACATTTCAGCAATTTTCAGCAAAGTAATTAGTAATGTAATTTAATTACAAAATATGAGTAATTTGGCCAGCTCTGGCCGCAAGTCTCAAATGATTTCAGTTTAAAAGTAATTCATGTGCCTTAAAGGAAAAATATGAAGAATTTTAGGCGAGATTCCAACGGTTGCGAGTAAAACAGGCTACTCACTAGGCCACGCAGACACGCTTACACAGCTTGAGAACGAGGGGGAGTTCATACGGTAAGCTCTCGCGTTCCACACTTAACGGCGAAGCTTTAGCGTCCTCCTGTAATTTTTACTTCAGCGTTGGTTTTCCTGTTTAATAAAGTGACAATGTAACGATCCCGCAACTTTCTAGCGTGCCTTTCTGGGGTATATGAGCGCTGGTTACTATAAGGAACTTCATTTTCGCGGCCACAATATTTCGCAAATTTCAAGAAGTGTGGGTGCCAGGAAAATGTCGCGGGTACAAAGCTTTGGGTTTAGGAGTGGTGTGCTATGCATTTTTTTTTATCATAGTGTGATATATTAGCGGGATTTATTTGTCGCGATAATTGACTCAAGTCCAATTAATATGGACCCCGTTAATGTTGACAACGCACTACACGAACACCATTTTCGAGGACAAACTGGGAAAATACGCGCATTTTGTCTCTTTATGATAGACAACTCACATTACGGACGTTTTTCGTTAGGAACGGAGGTGTCCATATTAACGAGGCATCACTGCATTCAAGTCGAGAAATTCGCTGAAATTAGGTTCTTTCGAAAACTAAGCCGTGTACAGTCGACAGGAATGTCTATTTGTCTCCCAAGCCTTTGACGGGTCTGGCCAGTCAACCATAGGGTAATGTACACAAGGTAAAGAGCGGACACTACCATAGGCCCCAGCTGCCCAGATAGGCAAGTGACAGGTAGCGCTCCTGGCAGGCGGAATTAAGCATAAGCTGACTCCGGTTCCGGTCAAGTTAGTTTCGGTTTCGGTTTGGGTTTTCTGCTCCGGTTTCTCCGGTAACCTTCTGTTTCTTTCCTCGCTTCTCGCTCGGCTCTCGGAAGCTCCTCGACTCCCGAAGCCGCTGTTTTCTTTTTTCTTTTGTTTCTAATATTGATGCAATTTTATTTTATTTTTTACGATAGAATCCGTGCAAAACAATATTTAAACTTACTTCACAAAACAGAGGTGTATTTTGTTGTTATTTTCCTTTTGTAAAGCATTGAAGTTACACAATCGCCACATTGACTCCCGGCTGGTGGAGCATCTCGGGGTGAACAACAGCAAGTGGTTCGAAAACATTTTATTGGACCACATTCGTGTATACATGATTCAATTCAGAAGCTCTGTATGTTTTATACGAAACAAATGCTCACACGAATTAATTAATATGAAAGAGTTCGGCATATCGTACACTTCGTAATACATTCTTAGCGGAACTAAGTTAACAAAACTTTCCACAGAGAACATGCTGAATTCACTATCATGCCGACTCGGGCACGGGAAGTGTGTGCAGAAATAATTAAGACATCGCTATGATTACCAGTCATAAGAGTATAATAAAAGTGCGAAACACACACCGGATGGTACAAATTTCCAATTTCCGGCTAATATAAAAAAACACCAATTTGTCATTCCCATAGATTCCCATAGAATACATTGCAGTTACCAAACGCGACGCCAGGCGAGTCGTGGTGAGTGAGGGGGGTACTGTTTGTGCAAGCAGCGTCTATGAGCAGTTCCGTGACTGAGCTAATCTAATAACGTTGGTTCGCAACGAACAGAAAATGTACGCTGCGCATGATGACGCGGTACCCCCGTTGTTTTGCGCTGGCTCACACTGCGTTTGTTGACGTTAGAGTATAAGCAGCCTGGTCCTCGAAAAGATTTTTAAGTCTAACGGCGTCATATTGTGAATCATCACGTGCACGCGCGAATAACTGCTGAGACGTAGTTCGTCCGAGGCGGCAGATCTACCTGCGCGCGCACCTTCGCCGACCGTTTTGCTTGGAGCATTTCACCCTGAAAAAGGACGTGTCAGTGACTTTTGAACATTTTTAACAGTAAAATAGGCCCCGCACCACTGTAATTTTTAGGTTTTTGGGTGCTTTTAGCTCGCAGATCGCGTTGCCAGCAAAACAAATTACGAACTCGAAAACCACTTGAGTGCACCTTTGAGTAAGGCATTCTTAGTGAATCGGGCTTCTGGTTTTTATACCCTATATGTACAATGCTTTAATGCTTTCTCTACTGACGTCTAACTCCTGATTAACTCGGTTGGTAGGGCGCTCTACTGGAAATGGTTTGGAAGATTTCTGTTTGTACTTTGCCCCCGTCGTTCTTAAAGTCCACTGATACTTCTTTTACAAGTAACGACAACCAATACAAATGACAAAGCACATTCCGCTGGAGCAATATGGCGGCATTCCGTTCAAAACTCTGCTGTGCGCCAAAAATTCACTTCATAAAATATGCATCGTCACGCGTATTTTGTGCGCAGTGTTTTCTGCACAAGGCACGCGGAAAAGTTCTTAATACTTTTATAACGCCCGCTCCTAAGCTTTATTTAGTAATTAAAAAAAAAAAAAAAAAAACATCTCTCAAAATAAAATATCGCCTGGCAGCGTGGGTTCTGCTCCCCGCAGAGCCCATGCGGCCCTGCGGGAAGCAATGACAAGTTTACATGTTGCACACCATGGCAGAAGGGCGCCGAGATCAACAACACCGAAAAGAAAGACGTCTGGACGAAATGGTGCAGGGAATACAACTCTGGAACTGACTCATTTATCTCAAGAAGACATTCGCCGAAAACAAAAACACGAAAAAGTGTCGAGCTGTAAATATATTCACCATTAAAATCGGAAAATATGCGTTCAATATAGAAACATATAATTATGCCCATTTCAAAAAAAGAAAAAGAATGTAATTAAAAAGCCGAAGACGCTGCACACTATGCGCATTCCTAGTAGGCTGCTAAAGTCAAGCATTTTAATTTAGAGTGTCCACCAGCACCCTATATTCCGTACACCCTTAAAGGAGTGGTGCAACGATATTCAAGTGGAGTGTTTTTTACTTTACACGAGCTTACTGGCACTAGACGGACTCAAGAATACTCGCACGCAACGTCACTGGCCAAGAAACTCCTTTGTTGCGATGAAATTTCAAGGGCAAAAGCGATCAATTTCATTCAATCTCTTTTTTTTTTTTGCAAAATTTGATGACGTAACGTGGGGATCGCAGTACACCCCAATGACGATATTTGAATGAGGTTCATAGATTGGACCCGAGCATTGCGTGGGAACTCGATTTGGGCTAGTGATAATTACTAGCTCGACAAGCATTCGGGTAGTGGCTCGTGTCCAATCGCTGCAACGACGACAATAGCCGAGCCGTAACAATGTTTGGAACTCAGCGCGTGTCCTGTGCTTTGCCGACCCCAGCGCGTGGCTATGATCAACATTGGCGGCATATAATCGGCTCCAGATCATGTGACAGCTTGTTCTGGCTGCAAGTTGAGGGGGTAAACGCTGCTCGTTTTTCTTAAATTTTTTTTTCTGGGACTTCTATTGTGTGGGGTGAAAAACGAACGCGTGTTTCATAGGTCATTAATGTCAGGGACCCGTTCTAAGCGGTATTTGAGCAAAGTACAGAAAATGAAAGCCGTTTACAACTCCCGGTAACGCCGAATTAGAGCGCAGCTCTTGAGGAGGAGGAGGGAAGGGTACTGGGCGGTGGGTCAAGTGACCTCGAGTGGCGGGGGTCCTGTGACCTTGGGGGGTCACATGACCTTGTAGGAGTCACGTGACTTTGGAGTGTCACGTGACGTCGGGGGTCACGTGACCTGGGGTCACATGACGATGCCGATGACGTAACCAATGACGTCACTGATGACGTCATCAGTGACGATGACGATGAGTATACCGATGACGTCACTGATGATGTCATCAGTGATGATGACGATGACGATGCGGATGCCGGTGACGTCATCTGTGACGTCACTGATGACGTCATCAGTGGTGATGACGATGACGATGCAGATGCTGGTGAGGTCATCAGTGACGTCACTGATGACGTCATCAGTGATGATGGCGATGACGATGCGGATGCCGATGGCGTCATCAGTGGCGATGACGTCAACGGGAGTCACGTGACTTCGGGGGGAGGGGGTCACGTGACCTCAGGAGGGGGTCACGTGACCTGGGTAACCATCGTGACCCTCGTGAGGGTAACCCTAGTAACCCGTGTGAGGGTAACTCTCATAACCCTCGTGACCCTCGTGAGGGTAACCCTTTTGAGGGTAACTAACCCTTGTAACCCTCGTGAGGGTTACGAGGGTTAGTAACCCTCGTAGCCCTCGTGATCCTCGTGAGGGTAGCCCTCGTGAAAGTAACCCTCGTAACCCCCGTAACCCTCACGAGGGTTACGAGGGTTACTCGCGGTTACGCCGACGGCGACGGCGACGGCGACGCCAACGGCGACGGCGACGCCGCTCAAGCCAGGAACGGGCGCCTAAGAGCTGCGCTCTAAAATTGTTGGATCGCTTTAATCTGAGACTAGAAGCTCCTCCGCCTTTCTGCCCTTGCTAACACAAGTGTGAAGGCACGCGCAACATAAAAGCACCGCGGAAGCCAGCAAGCTCGCTCTGGCGTCCGCCGGCGCCTTCTTTTAACCCAATCGGATGGGCTTGGGGCCAACACATCCATCGTGCCATTACATCCATCGAGCAATTACGTCCAATTTAGTGCCATTACATCCATCGTGCCCATACATGCACAGTGACAGCACATCCATCGTGCCATTACATCCATTTTTGGCCAGTTCATCCAACGTGTCATTACATTCATCATGCGGTTACATCCATCGTGCCATTACGTCCACCGCGCCATCACATCCACCGAGCAACTTCGTCCAAAAGCGTGTCATTACATCCATTGTGCCGTTACATCCATCGTGTCATCAGACCCATCGTGTCATCATATCCATTGTGCAGCTTCATTCAAAAACGTGCCATTATATTTACCAATCACGTAGGTTTATTTCTTCGTTTAATTGTGCGGTTTAATAGGCCACATTATTTTGAACAGTTATACGCTAAATTGCATGCACTAAAGTGAGTAAAAGGACCCGCTTTGTGTCATGCACTTTCTGCGGCCCTCGGTGTCTCCAAATTCGAACAAAGATCGTCAACATAATAACGCTGGAGCTAGAGGACAAAAAGGGACGGACAGACCGCGTCTGTCCGTCCCTTTTTGTCTCCAGGCCCCAGAGTGACTATGTCTATTCTTAACCAGCTCGCCTGCCTACTTGCTTTAACGCATCGTCGGCTCTTTGTTGGTTCTTTCCACACTAATCACACTTTAGTTACTGCTTTTTCACCCTCAAAATTATCTAAATTTTAACATTATTATAGAATTTGGACGGCACACAAAATTACACCTTTCATTTCACTTGCGAGAAAAAAAGAAATCTGAATGTCTTATAAAGTTTTATTGTGATACGCTAACGTTCTGGTGCTTACCGTTTGTTTCCTGTGGTTCCGAACCAATGCGGAGAGCAAGTCGTCTGCTTCTTTTGCAGGGGTTGTGGTGACGTCATAACGCCGAGCTTTGATTGGCTCTGATTGAATTCGATAGTGGGTAGACCTTAAAGCAATCTGCCTTGAGGTCTACCCACTATCTTTCCATCTGAACCAGTCAGAGCTCGGAGTTCTGACGTCACCACAACCCCTGCAAAAGAAGCAGACGAACTTGCTCTACGCATGAGAATGTGAATAACGTAAAAAAACCCAATGGCGGCCATCTTGGCTTTTATGGATGTACTAGCACGATGGATGTAATGGCACACTAGGCGTCGTAACTGGAAAGATGATCAATTACATCCATCGAGCAACTACGTTCATCGAGCAACTACATCCAGCGAGTAACTATAGTCGCATTCATGCACGTGTCAACACATCCAACGAGCTGGGACATCCACCGAGCCTAATGGCTCGGTGGATGTACTGGCCCGGTGGATATGTTAACACATAATCATAGGGATGTTAGCCAAGGAAGGAGCTAATTTCCAGCTAAGGGCGTAATAACTTTGTTGTTCAGTAGAGACAAGACAAAAATACCGGTTTTTGTTAGTTGTATTTTTGTCCGTGTCGACTGTGCTAACAGAGGATATTTTGAGTCAAACAGTTGTGTAGTAATTTGAAGCCATTTAAAAAAAAGCTAAATTACTCCCCAAAACCCAGGTAACTTACTCAATTATTTTTCGATTAAATAACTAATAAGGATAGTTGTTTTGTTTTTCGGCAACGTGTACAGGTCAGCCAAAATTATTTATATTAAGGCCTTCATGTTGATCATTTGCTTCGTCGTAATGGACGCCATTAGGAGCATAACGTGTTTAGTCACATCTACGGCAACAACAAGCTAGAGAATACTCCGAGCCCCTCAACCAAGTGTGGAACTTGCTGCACGCATCGACACACTATTCTTCCACCCAGTCGGAGAACAAAGAGGCAAAAAACAGCCACTTGCGAAGCCGTGCCGCCGTCCCGCAGCAGACCCCGTTGGTTACACAGGGAAGGAGCGAGGCGGAGGACAAACAGGGCCCCGTGCCGACAGCAGGCCGGCGGAACCCAGCCGACAAAGGATCCCCGTCAACGAAGTGAGCAAACACACCTGTCTCAAGAAGCGAAGCTTAACCGCGAAAACATAACCAGCCACCCGCGACGCGACTCGAAAAGAGGCGGATAGCACGACTGCGATATGTTCTAACGTACGCTGAGAGCGAACTGCGCCCCGAACCAATACTGCCTAAAAGACAAGGCCTGCCCAAGACGTCGTTGTTAGTGGACCCTTCACCCACCCGGAGAGCAGGCTGAAGCTCAACGAGAGACACTGCAGATCGGCACGCGCGTTCCTCTTGGCGTCGCGTTAGTTGTGAGACGCTGCAAGGCAGGCTGACCCTTAGCGAAAACTAATACGTTTGAAATATACCACATTCTAGTTTGAGTGTATTTGAAATACAGTTCATAATTGTAAGTACACGAAAAATAGACTGAAAATATAAACTTCTTTTTTTTTTTTTACTTAGTACTAAAATATACTTCTAAAAATCATTTTAAAATACCTTTACTTAAACTACATTTGAAGTTCCCTTCATGCGTTTTGAAATATGTAAATACTAAATTAATAGGCACAAAATACCTTTCAGTTATATTTCTTGAAATATTTATTTAATTCATGCAAACTATACTCCAACCCTAAAAAAATAGAACAATCGAAAATACGTGCAGAATACTCTTAAAATACCTGAAAATCGTAAATACTGTTGTGTTATACTCTAAGTACCTTTTGACTGCAATACTTTGGTAGTTTGACTTTAACTACCAAAATATTGAAAAGCTCCCATTCTAGAAGTTCACTTCAAGCAGGTATGGAGTACACTGAAGCGCCTAAATACAACATTTGATTAGTTTGTCAATTGAATTGCGCAGCATCGCACTGACAAATCAGCCCAGTTTATATAATTGTTTCCTTTTTTTCTATCAAGAACACACCTAATCAGTTCCTTGCACACCAATCACAAACGGGGTTCGGGAACTACAACCACAATATTAGCTGATGCTGGAAAGCTTCAGCAGGTGCTGTGAACAGATACGTTTGGCGTGGTTTTGTTAGCACAATGTTAGATCACTGAACGTGTATAATCACCATTGTACGTGATGTGAGTAGTGACTTTAATATAGTGACATTAGCTACCATATTAAATAGTCAACTATTAAAAAGGAAAGGCAAAATAACTACTGTAATATATATATTTTTCGCGGGCTCAATATTTCGCGATATACGTGAAAGTTGGAGTTTTGGAATAGTTCGCAAATTCTAATTTTCGCGACGCGCTGGGATCGCAATATAGATTTTAATGTTTTTACATTTTACCGGAATCGTTCACGGGACCTATTTTTCGGAATTGTAGGCGATTCGCGAACTTTGCGAGAATTAGGTTCTTACGAAAATAAAGTCGTTTACAGTTTTTTTAAAGTGAAGAAACTGCCTTGATTCGCTTCGTCCTGAGTGGTGCTACGCAGAGAAGCAATAACATGTATTTTATGAGCCGTTTGTGTGGATATTGTTTTAGGGACTGCGCCGAATTGTTATTAGTTGTACGAATGCTTTTTAGTAAGAGATTTTGTCCACGAACTTCAAAACACTGTTTCCCCTTTGACAGACTCCCGAGGAGAAGACCGAATACTTGGAACCTTAATAGGCGCGGAGGTGGTCACCGAAAAAATTATTACCTTCAATATGTAGGCTATATAAGGCTCTAGAGCAGTCAACCGGACTGTGAATGAGCTGTTCAGAGCGTCACGGTGTTTGTGTTTGTGTTCGTTTCTAACGTAGCTTTGTGAGATGTATTTAGTAGTGCCTTCAAATGCCACAGGGACACCAATTGCCGACAAAATTGAAAATAAAAAAAACATTTGTGTAACCGGTTTTTAATGCACAAATGGCATATTGAGTGTGAAGGGATAATATTTTTGGTATATCTAAAATATTTGTTGATTCATATTTATAATGTATCTTGAATACCTTACGCGCGTATTTCGAATGCGGCCAAAATAGTACAGAATAAATACAAAATGAATATTCGTATTCAATATATTTCAACTTCGTTTGAAGTACGGCCTCTTTTTGCTAAGGGGATGACTGGGCTGCGTGGATGCACCAGTGATGACTAGAGACCCTGAAGTGGTGACGTCAGGGAGAGCAAGGCACTTGCCTTGACTCCTAGGTGTTGTGGTAACGTCAGAATACCGAGTTCTGATTGGCTCTGATTGAAAGGATAGTGGCCAGACGTTGAAGCAAGGCGCCTCAAGGTCTACCCCCTGTCCTTCGATCGGAGCCAATCAGGGCAGGGCTTTCTGACGTCACCATTACCCTGCAAAAGAAGCCGAGGAACTTGTGCTCCGCACGGTCCGAATACGGTGAGCCGCTGGCACCAACCAGAGAGCCGGAAGCGTCACGCGTGTCCTCTAGTTCGACGCGTCGATGAACTAGGCCGCAGCGTCACCAGATTCTTTCTTCGGACGCGATAGGTAAGCATGGCTCCAGGGCCGACACCACGCACACTCCGCTACCACAGCGGACGCCACGAGCAACCCCAACAAATCCGGCGCTCTGATCCCGTGCCTAAAAATGCTCCGCGTGTCCCGTTGGTCACGTCACGTGACACTCACACGGCCTGGCATTGGCGGTGATAGCTCGCATAGTTCGCCGAGGTCTACCATAAGGGGGAAACGGAGTATAGCTGGGTGAGAGTCGATGGTCGTGGCGCCCCGCAAATATGCCGGCTCTTGAGCACACACATACGCGTGAGCCAGGAAGCCGCACGGCCACGCTTCTCCGCGGCCTTCTGCGTCCGGCGCGTCACCGCCCGCGTAAACTTCCCAAAGCGCAACTCTACGACGATATACGGTCTTTTTGTGAACACCGAACAAGTATCCTCTGGTCGGAGTTTTTCCTGGTGTGTTTTACGACTTTGAGAAAGCAGGCCCGACGCGTGTGTGCGGCGCTTCCTTTGACGGCCTGCGAGAACGCGGTGTGTTCAACTGGGAAGGGCTGCTTCAGCGGCTAGCACTGTGGCCGCTGTGTCCGCGCCGCATAGACCTCGGCGGGAATCTGTAGGGTGTTTCTGGGCGCTGTTCGGTGTAAACGATTTGTATAAGTAAACATACATGAATGCAATAAAACTTAGCATAACGGTTCCATTAAGTAAAGCATTTATCGTAATATAATTAGTGCGGGTTACAGAAAAAAAAATGCGAGCCTAAAAGTTCTTGTTTCTTCCATGCGCATGGAAAAGAAGGCGTCTGGTTGAGGCCGCTAATTAGAGATGCTAAATCTGCTTTAGGTTTTTTATAGTAAAAAAATCTTTCACGGTTTTGCTTTATTTCAGTCAGCTCTGTGTGTCTCAGCATCAACATTGAGTTTTCACAATTTGGTTGAAAAGTACTCAGTTCATGGAAACACCATTTTTAGAATCACACTAAAAAAAAAAAAAGAGAATGATAGATGCACTACCTGATACCAACTTTGAGAAAAGTTGAATTGCACTCAGTTCATTGGCTTGTTTATGCAACTATTTTTTTTTGTCGCCTGACTAGCGTTTGGAAACACCGTGCAGATATCGGGTTACAGGCAGCTGAGACAGATGGGCTTTTTTCCCTCTATTGCCTGTAGAAATGTGTATTACAGCGGAGCCATTTTTGATTGAGTATAATAAAACATATAAGGATCCTCGACATGCTTGCGAAAGAAAACCGGATCCCAGAAAGGTAAGATAAATAGATCAGAAGACGGATGATGGTCACTTGTTGGACCGAAGTCAAAGAGGCTGATTTATGAATGATATTAAAGTAACCATGTTGAATTAACCTGAGACTGGGGTAGAGAAGAAACATCAAAACGTAGAAGGGACAGAAAATAGACAGGACGTCTCAGGTTAATTCAACATGGTTAATATTCACCAGCATCGCCTGCACCCTTACGATTTTTTCGATAGTAAAGTCTTTGTTGTATTTTATGCATGAGTCTTCACGAGAGCTTTTTTCTGCTTCAAGTATTTTGTGCAACTTCAAAAATATGCTTGATAGCATGATGTGCTTGAACGATAGCTAGGTGAGTGGCAGCTCCAGCGGTCGTCTTTTATCCCCTCTTCCTAAACGGAGTAAAACCGATTTAGAAGCCCTCGGCACGTTGGGTGAGCAATTTCTCCAATACTTTGTAGACTGTTCAGTCAGAATACCACAATGGAGCCGATGTAACAGATTTTGAGCTGCTCGCTCCAGGACTCTCAACAAAAACAAAATAAGAAAACGTCACATATAGGTTAATATTTAGATGTGCACAGTAATAGCATAGATCTCCCCATAACGCAGAAGTAATATATTTTCCAATCTTTTAGATTTTGCCAACTTCTTGCTCTTTATACAAGAATTTCCCGATTGGCTTCAGTTCGTCGAGCTTCCCTAGCGGCTTAGGATGATAGCACACAGAGGCAAATGGAGCGATATGCAGGAAAGGTGCAGTATTGCCACAACAACCGGCCTCGTCTCCAAAGAGCGAGCGAGGCGATGGTTACTGGGACATGTTGCCTCTCTGACTGTCTTCTTCTTAGTCGGTATTTGGTGGAGCGGTCGATGTGGGGTCTGCGCCTTACCCTCGAAGGGAAAACTGTTTTGGCATATGTATGGCTCCGTGGCTTTTCAAAGCGCAAGATTTCCTGCCCGAAGCTCCGGTCATCCCGCATTTGTATAATAAGTAGACCCGATCCTTGAAATTCGAGAAGGGTCTGCAACTGTTAAGCGGGGTGCGTTTTGCTTTTTATTTCAGGCTTCGTGGTTATGAGTGATGCGTGGCTTCTCCACCGGAACTCATGTGAATGTGATGTTTGTTTTGAGGGAATAAATAGAGATTTATTCATTCAGATAACCCCACAGCGCCCGTGAGGGCAATGAAGTAGGGGAGGGGAAAATAGAAAATGAACTTGACGCCAAGTGCACAAGTACAAACAAAAGAGGTGCCGTACCCACAGGTAATATCAGTTTGCAATAATCACACACACACTAAAAAGGAGAAATCTTGATTAGCGTAAAGATACTGGACTCGTAGATATATGCAATGTGTAAGCTCGCAGAAAAAACAAGTATTAGGTATTTGACAATGCATGATACAATTGAGAGTTTACATTTGTTGAGACTATCTCTTCAGGTAGTTGATTCCAGCTTAGTATGGTGCGAGTGAAGAAGGCATATTTGTAAATGTCTGTTTTGTTTGTAAGAAATCTGATTTTATTTGTTGCTACGGTTCAGTCGCTGATAAATGAAGTGAGATGGAAGTAAATATTTTGTTTTGTCGATTCCACACTGATTGTAGTTTATGCAGTGGAGGAGTTTTAGGCGGGAGCATTGACGTCGATTCTGAAGGGGCTGCCACTTGAGCTCTTGTTTGATGGCAGTTACGCTTTCACCACGCGAGTAGACATTGAGGACAATTCTAGCGGCTGTGTTTTGTATTAGTTCTATATCTTTCATCAAGTTCTGCTGGTGTGGATCAAACTTCTGAAGCATACTCTAGAATGGGTCGAATATTTCTTGAGGAGAGGTTTTGAAATTACGTCTCATGAATCCTAACATCCAATTAGCTTTAGCAGTAATATACTCACTGTGGAAACGCCAGGAGAGATCATGGAAAAAACAAACCAAATATTTTACATGAAGTGACATGTTTATGGAAATGTCGTCAATCTTGTACGTACGTGTTGGTAACCATATTTTGCCTTTTGGTGACACGGACAAAGTGACATTTGTTGGCATTCAATATTATTGCCTGAGTGCTACACCAGTCAGTTATGCGGTCGAGGTCGGCCTGCAGAGTGATACAGTCGCTCAAACTACTGACTGGTCGATAAATTACACAATCTTCAGTATACAGGCGTAAACCAGAAAAAAGATGTTTACAACAATATCTTTAATGAACATTAAAAGTAAAAGCGATCCAAACACAGAGCCCTAGGGGACTCCAGAAGTTACTGATATATAATTAGATGATTTTCTATTAATTAACACTGCTCGAGTCCCTGCCATTTAGGTACACTTTTCACCATCTAATGACGTCATCTTTTATATTTGGGAACTTCATTTTATGAAGGATAAATTCGTGTGGTACGAGATCGAATACTTTTCGAAAATCAAGAACGGTAGAATCTTTTTGAATGCCTTCATTGTACGTGTAAGCTAGGTCATTGTGCAATTCGGCCTGCTAAATTGTGCATGACAAGCCTGGGCGGAACCCGTATGGGCATGAAGGGAAAACATATTTGGCTGCAAATTCCGAGCAATACTGGTGTAGGTCACGTGTTCCATCCTTTTAGAAGTCGTGCTTAGCAACAAGTTGGGCCTGTAATTTTCAACTTAGATTTGGGGGCCGCTTTTATGCACAGACATGACATGTGCTTACTTCCAGTCTATAGGCAAACTACTATCTGATAGAGATCTGGTTAAGAGGATGCACAAAAACATAGCCAGTATACCAGCACATTCCTTGAAAACATGGTTGCGAATGCCATCAGGACCGGGAGATTTCTCAAGATTAAGTGACCCCAAGAATTTAACTAAGCCGTCAGAGTGGAAATCAATTTCAGGCATATCTCGCAACTCGTTTGCTGCATTGGGGAAAGTCAAGTCCACCGCGGTTAGTGGGAGAGAAAACACCGATGGGAAACATCTATTAAAGCACGCTGCTTTAGTGGATTGCGGGTTTCATTTTTGTTATATTGTTTTTGGGCGATCTATGCGTGCCACTTTGTGTTCAACGGCATGCAAGTCAATGTGGCGAACTAGCCGCAAACGCCCTCTCCACTTTTCGACTCCGGACATCGCCCTATGGTCACCGCCGCACCGAGGAAGACTCAGTCTGTGCGACGAGCGGCTATTGATCACTGTTCGCCAGCCCTTTGATTCCTTCCCCTGCCCGACCTCCCCAGTGCGACGTGCGGTCCCACCAACAACCCTCGCTGCACCCGGAGGAAAGCACCATGACAAGGCAAATCCGAGGAACTCTGGCTCCAATACGCCAGCCCCGTCGTGCTGGACTGCTCCACTGTGCTGTACCGTCGATATCACTTAATTGTGCTTTCGTCCCTCGCCCTCCGCTTGGTGAAGTGCTGTAACCGTTAGTGCAGGCCGTATTGCATGCATTATTTGAGTTTTATATATATTTTGTGTGTGTGTGCTTTCTCAGAAGAGTATTGCTGAAGTGAGTTTTTTATGGTTAGGCTTTGTGTATCGAAGAAGTATAGCTGAAGAAATGTGTTTTATTATCGTGCACGCACCAGAGTTCTTGACTTTGTCCCCTGAAGCCTCCAGAGCCCACGAAGTGTGGGATCGTGAGCGTCGGAATCCCTTTACGTTGCGAGTCGCGTTACCACCACCTGCCAGGGTTTTGACAAGAAAAAAAAAAAAAAAGAAAACGACAAATGAAATGTGCGTATTTATCATAGTTGGTTTCTGCTTCTCTTCACGTCTACTAGAAAAGTGAGGCATTATTTATCATGAGCACGAGTTTTTAAACACTCGAACCTAAACAAATTTATATGAAAATGACGAATTTATAGGATTTTTAGTGCGCAATTTTCTTATGTTTGTTTACACCAAATTAGATCATTAACCGCGTATTTATTCCTCTTTGTTGTTCTACTGCGGGTATTACGAAACATTTAGGCGCCTGCAGTTTATGAAGACATTTATTTTGAAGACATTGAGATATCACTTTTGTTTTTTACTGGGACATGGCTGTAGTCACGAGCAAAAAAAAAAAAAAAAATAAGTTCCCGAAAACTTCCAAAATTCCTCTCGCTAATTCCACCTTGCCTCGCACGGCGCAGGAAATTGTGGGTCCATGCCTGCCTGAGCACCGAAACAATGCACAGTCATTACAAAAAAACAATAAAATACAAAAACGAACAGCGGAGTGATTTCTGAACAATACCCAAGGTACCTCAGAGCGGCGGATGTGGGTAGTGTTTAAAAAAACAGAGTAGTTCATCTTTTCTTCTTTTTCCGTCGCAACAAATTTTATTTTTGGTATTGACCATCAACAGCGTTGCCTTTATGCTGTGCTGTTGAGTGGTCGGCTTCCAGAATGAAACCCTCCTTCATAAGAATTGTAGGCACTGCAGCGATTTATCATGTAACCAAAGGAGCTGCGCATGTTGTTAACAGATTTTGGTTAGTCATTCAATTAAAGCTGTTTCAATTCCGTTTAGAAGGGGCGTTGATCGCCAATGTTGCACTGGTGACTTGTGTTCAATTAATGCGATCATTCCCTTGCAATAAAGGATGACCTTTATTGACTGCAACAGAACACACGCTGTGAGATCACTTTGAATGGCGGATGAAAAAGCTAAATTTAGCATGCTGTCATTTCCAACCCGATAACTGAAGGCCCTTTGGTTATGATTAGGGTGCGCGTGCCATTAAAACGGCGAGTGCCGCGCCACATGTAGCCAAAGTGGTAGTAGCTACTACCGCCTTGGTAGATAATGCCAAGGCGGCTAGAACTAGTAGGTGTGCCGACCCCGTCGGCCTCTTCATAGCAGCTGGGTGTCGTGTGGCTCAATTCTGTCACAGGCGCCTAGGGTGGCGCTGCGAGTCACAGCAGGGTAAAGCGCTGGATATCCGGACTTATCCAAGTACCGCCATCGTTGGATCGTGCCGCGGGCACTCCTATTGGATGCCGGTAACGTGTCTCATTTTTGGCACCTGGCGCATCCCACATCCTGACGCGCACGCTCCTATTTGTCTGCTGCGGCTGGCGGTGACGCACCGCCGTTGGCAAGAGCGTTCCTATTGGTCTACTCTAGATGCCTGCGCCGCGCCGCCGGGGCAAACAAGGTTGACAGCGACGCTCCGCCAATTTTCCTCAAGTGCGTCCCATCATGCACCAGCTTGGCGGTACTTGTTTATAAAATCCACCCAGCATTTTACAGTGGGGCGAGGAGGCCGGCCAAGCAGCATTTAGCGAGGCTGGCTTGGGGCGTTTTGGCGTGACTATTCCTTTATGTTTCGCGTTGTGTGTGAAGCGATACGATATTATGTGCCAGCAATACTGCGTTCAAACTGAGACTATCGCCAATGCTACAAGCGCGAGAGCACGAGTTCGAGGATTCGAAACGTTCTTCCGTAGAACAAGAGCTCGCCCTAGAAACTCACGTTTCTAAGTCAGGAGCGCGGGAGCTTGTGCTTGTATATTTGGTTGTAATCTCAACTTAAACGAAGTATAGCTGTACCGAAGAGGTCAAGTGACTCACAACACATGCAAAGAGAAACACTTCTTGTTTCTAAAGCCCCTCGATCCTGGGAAAAGTGGCGCCATTGTTGTGGAAATGCTCTACACACGTGCCGCGCGCCACTTTTGGGAAGAACATGGCGTCTGAAATCTAGCTCAGTGTTGTGCTGTGACGCCATGATTTTACCGAGGATTGCGCGTAGCACGTACCTCGTGCATCGACGCACCTCGCGCTACTTTTAAAACACGAAGGGGCTTCACTTGTTTCGGACGCCAAGCGAAACCCTCTCTGCTCGCGGAATGAGATCATCTGATTCCAAGAAAAAAGCAAAACTGATGAAAACAAATTGTCTAATAAGACTGTGTGACCTGTGTGACATACCAGAGAAAACGAATGACTCAAAGAGGGATCGCGCTTTAATAAAGACAGCAGTTCAAAACGACCCATTTAGCTTGGCAGTGTTTGTGTTTATTTTCGTAGAATGCATGATCACTCGATGAAATCAATTCATGCATTCACTGGAAACCTACAGCTGTGGAAAAAGTAATGAAAAAAGCATTGACAATAAAGTGGACAAGAAAGCCTCGCATATCATATCATACTGAAACGTCGCTTTCTTGAGGCTGGTGCTTATGGTGAAATAGACCATAATCCTTCTATACCAGCAAAACAAAACCAAAAATTAAAGAAGCGTGGCTATGTAAGTAATTGACCGCTCACAGACGGCAATTGCCTTTTGAATATAAGCTTCTGCCGCTCGCGGATGTCACGCTTTTTGAGAGGGGTGTGAGATAGGATAAAATGTATTCTCACTCACAACCGAGCAGACAAAGACAGACAAAGAATATGGCCATTTTCAAGCCGAATGAAGCACCTCTGCTGCGACTGACAGGCCTCTGTCAGTCGTTGAGTGGCCTCTATCTGCCCCACACCTCCCTCACTGGCGTGCATGCACATCGCTACGCCTCCCCGCCGCTCTAGTACGCCTCAACGGCGAGAAACACTGATACTAATTTCTCCGGAGAGGTGTGAGCAAGTTCCGCTGATCGGTTCTGCAGGCTCAAGAAAGCCCCCGCTACACTGTTCGGATTTATTTTGACCACGACTGCACGTTCCGGCCTGCTCGTACACTTACCACACCCTGGAAGTGGCTCGATTCTTCTTCTCTTAATGATTACCAAGCAAGTTCAAAACAGAAAAAAAAAGAAAAAAAAAACAGAAAAAAAAACAGAACAAGCCTTTTACTCACTTTGTTTTTATCATCCTACCTTTTTCGCGTTCTGACATTATAAAATGCTCGAGAGACATAAATCGGTCCTTCTATAGTCTGTTCATTCTGAGATTAGAAGCAACGTCTTCAGCGCGAGCTCGCTGGCTTCCGGAGAGCTTTGGTTGCGTGTGCCTGCGCGTTCACACTTCTGTTAGCAAGGGCACAAAGGTCGCGCCGAAGGCGGTACTTCTAGTTTCAGCTTGAGTGAACGAAGTATATTTATATGCGCTGCCTCACGTGCGTAACCCCCGTGAACTATATGAGATGAAAAACACCCGATTTGGTCTTTTCCTGCGTCTGCGGTCACCGAAAGCTCTTAAATAACTCAATTTGTCAAATAATCCGAAGTGTGGGACCTTTACTCACATTTTATTCCTAGTTCGGGTGACAACTCTCATACAGAACTGGCAGGTACGCGAAAGATGCCTGAAGGACTGTTTGAGCTCATATTAGTTGTAATAGTACATCGGATTAGAGGAAAAAAAATGCTCTGCGCCACTCCTTCGATGCACATGGCCATCAACCCGTAATGCAGCTGAATAATATAAAGCATATCAAGTGATACAAACTCGACGGTAGGATGCGCTCCTGCTAATCCACGTCCCCCTACTCAAAACGCAGAACAAGGCTGAATTACATCGTCGGAAATGAAGCCCCCGAAGCACCTCCCGTTTTTCGGGTGCTTCTTATGTCAACAAGGGCCAATTCAGCCGCAGCCTTTTTCTCTTTTTTGTCTCATTCTCTTCGATGAGTTTCCCCAAGTTTTGATGCCTGCGAGCCGTGTTTTGACAGCATACATTAAGTGGCGGCTTCACGAAGCAGAGGGTTCTGAGCAAAACGAGCCTAATGAAGTTAGCCTGCCGCCAGGGTGGCCGCGCTTGTAACGACAATCTTTAGTGCGGCAGTCGACCGCTAGGGCTCCCGCTGTGCTCCCTTTCGTTCAAGCGCGTGTTGCAATGAGGCACTACAGTCGTTAATGTAGTTATCGCGATTCGTTCCCACCCCACCTCATTCCACTCGTATTTGTTGCATTCGTCTCGAATGCGAAATATGGTAGTTTCTATTGTTACAGAACGCTATACTAACGGAGATGACGACAACGACGGCGATTGTTTTCTTTTCCCTCTCAAAGTGCCTGCACTTTGAAGCTTTTCGTATACGTGACATGTTAAAAATGCTGCATATGTTCGCCTCAAGAGCGTGCCTTCTGTCATTCGATAACACTTCGTAGCTCGTGCAGCCTTAGCCCTTAACCTCTAAAGAAAAGTAACCTTTAATACAGTAGTTGCACGGCACATTTCACTTCAGTTATGCTTAACCACAGTTACCGCATTATTTTCTTAGATAACTTTCTGTGGCTATGCAGTCAGAGTTATGGGCGCACGTGTGCGTGCGCATCTTAATGCCTATCGAAGCTGTCCACAAGCACTCTCCAATTCTTTTGAATTAGCTGACTGAGAATATGCGTGATAACTGTGGTAATCCTATCGCTGGTTTAAAATTTACCTACTATCCACTCGTCGGTGGACTAATCAACTGAAGCTTTTAGATACCATTCTTCATGGTTCATCTCGTCTTTCTTTCAACAAATTTATTAAATTTAATGCCTCATATCAGATGCGTCAAAAGCATGCAAACACAATTGTCGTACACTTAAAAAAATTGTACAAGTAACTGGGAAAACGAACAGAACCGGAGCCGTACTGCACCCGTCGTCAATGGTACACGGTAAAAACGTTCCGTAAAAAAACGTAGAACTTCTCATTAAGAGCTACGGAGAAGCATCCGTAATCTGAAATACGGTTGACTTGTCCGTAAATCTAAAGTTACGATTCTGTAAACAACAACAAAAGTTGTTTGAAACAAGCTGAAAATTGTCTTATTCGGTTTAGACTAATAGACAACGGTTCTTACTCTTTAAAATATCATTTATTGCACTGTTAAACAACTTATAATATAGGTTCCGAAACGAGGTGGCGCTAGTTACCCCTTAGTCGAAAAGGCTCGAGGTGAGATTTTTGTCTAGTACAATCACACTACCGCTATCTCTTCATCTACCCATATCCGCTCGCTTGTTTTCCTTGTTTTGCTACCGCGCTTGTTTTGTCGAGGGGTAAAGGCGCTTGGTGATTTTTGCGGTTGCGTTTGTTCTACGTTAAACTACCTTGTTGTTATCAAAACGGTGAGTTTGTTCTGCTCTTTTTATTAACATTGATTGGAGACTGTCATATATGCGTTCGTTTGACACTTATTTCCTCGAAAGGAACGAAATCACGGATTTGCGTCGCTTTAAACTTTCGGGTTCAATGACGGTCGCCGCTATCTCAGTTCGTGTTTGACGTTCTTCTCAGAATTGAAAGCTCATGTCCGGTACTCGTTTGAACCTTGTGTCATGTCGCGAGCTCGCTTGTACGCGCGGTTCGTCGTTCGTAGCGATTGGGAGGCTGTTCGCGCGTGCTGGCTGGCAGGAGTGTTGCAGTAAAGCACACGACAACGCATTGTCTGAGTGCGTGAGTGTGCTTTACGAGTTTCGCAACGTTGTTCGCGCGGCCTGTAGCCTGCTCTTTTCGCCGGGGGGTCCCTATTGTTTCGTCGAAATTCGTTTCGCGGAAGTACGTTTCGTGGACAACTTTTCATGGACACGTTTCGTCGACACGAACGTCTCATCGGCACTCGTTACGCGAATTTCACGCTGCAGGGTCGTTTCGCAACGCGTGTATCAATGAAGTGCGCGTTAACCCACACTCCCGCCTGCGTTCACACCACTTCGCGGTGACAGCCTGCGGCTGCACATTACAAAAATGTTAACCCACCTAACCGACCCGTACAGGTCGCTTCGCGGCGACAGTCTCGTGCAGGTTATTAACACCCCCCCCCCCCCCCCACCCTAAAAAAAAAAAAAAAAAAAAAAAAAAAAAAACGAATTTGAGCTGTTGATGCTTTCCTACCAGTGTATCACCACTGCGTGATGCGCGTTCACTAGTTAGCAATCACAATGCAGCTGATGAATTTCTCATTTCACAGAATGCACCTGTGTCACCGTACGCTGATTCCCCCCAACCACATGGTCTAAGACCATCGTATTGATATTAATTTTTATGCTCATAATATTCTATGTGTATATTAAAGCAAATATACGTCCACTCATTACTTGCATGGCGCCACTCAGGAGGGCACGTGATACCACTGTTCCACGGACTGTAAAATTGTATGCATTAATCTTGGCTCTGCAGTCAGACTGTTTGTAAAGAGCTTAGCCACCGTTCCTGCAGATTCAAATCGTCTGAGATGCAAGCTCATATTTTTTTCAGGAGGCGTCATCAACAACAATTGCACGCCTCCTTGTCACTGAGCGTCAGCCAATGTTTAAAGAGCCTATGCCATTCTTGAAGGCGGTATGCGTCTTGTTTGGAGCTTTTTGCGTGTTGAATTTACCTATCTAAAGGAAGCTTTGGCCAGTCTCGAGTTTATTCAACGGGGAGAGAATCTTAAAATGTGTCAAGTCCACAGGATATGTCATAGAATGACATAATCTACATCACCTTTTCATTTATCGTGCCGTAATGCCCTTTTTCACAACTCGCACAAACATTTGAGCTGTATTAATTTTACTAAGAATTACGCTGATGCATTTTTATAATGAATTGATAACATGTGAACACTGGTTGTCATTAGGCTGAAACTTTCAAGGCTGGGAAACATGGTTATCTTGTATAGACCAGCACGCAGCCCTGACGTCTTGCAGCTGCGGCAGCTCTGTCGATGGCACTGCGCATGCGCGCACACTTCATTTCACGCTAATTTGGTTTCTGCGCATGCGCAGTGCCCACACCTGGTGTGGGCAAACGCGGGCTTGTGTATAAACAGCGTGTCGGTGTATAGAATGTGTATTTGTTCAGCAGTCTTTCAGGTTTAACATGATCCAACACTACCATAGTCTGACCTGATAATAGAAAAAAAAATGGCTTTACCTTCACCAGGCTGAGTATTCATGAAGCAAGCATGGCATTAATGTTAGATGATGCAATATATCCTCTTAGACTAATATTCCAAATCAACCTGGAGAAGGGGTTGAAGAAAATGGGAGCAGTGAAGCGAACGACGGCCCATCGCAAGATTTTAGCGCTGCTGAAGGGCTTCAAATGAGTCTCCACAGAAGTCCCTTGAATCTGTATGTCTTTTTTATGGTAAGTGCAAATTTGAATTCCTGCACGTCTAGCATGTCTCTAAGAGGGAGATAACTCTAATGTGGCTGACGCCAACCTTTTAAGAAGTGTAAGGAAGGGCTTTGGGAATATTCAAAACTTCCAAATATTGAAGCGAATGATGTCATATTTTGTTTATACTTTCATTGAATATGACGGTTCTGCAGTTGTACCAATTTTCAATCTGAGAATGCTTCAGGACACACCATCTTAAACAAGCAACTGAAACGACTCGCAAAAGCCCACACAGAAGTCTGGAAACTGTATGCAAATAAACCTTATTTCCACTCGTTCATTTAAAACTGGAAGTCATCCTATAATTGTAAACAAAGATGTTTGATTTATAAAATTTTTGAGCCCCCAGAGCAAATGCATAATTTGCTGCAATACGCTGCTGTGAACCGGTGATGCATGCATGCAGTGCGAGTGCTACAATGTCAAGGCAGATGTGGCTGACATGATATGGTATTCATATCCTGTGTTATCAGGAGTCTGCATCTGTTTAATTACAGCAACCAGCATCCTGCCATTTTGCAGCTTATCTCCTTGCAACTTTTTTGCCCCTTGCTCTCGCACAAAATAATTATTCGTTCAATATTTAAATGTATTATTATTAAATAGTAACTTTTAAGCTTCGAAGTAAGTGAAGCTGCGTGGTTTTTCTTTTTGTTTTATACAGGTTTTTCAAAGCACAAGTTGGCCGGTTTGGCAGCCACCTGCAGCTATGCTTGTACTGCTTGACTACTTATCATGTCCAGTGCCAACTGCTATTTAAGCTGCTCTAACTTGATTGAATTGATAGTCGAACAATCTTGTGTCTTGTTTTTCAGAAAATACAGTTTGCACCTCAAGACATCGAGCAATGTTTGATGATTTAACCATTTGAACAAGTTGAATTACGGAGTCAACTTCGCTTTTGTTTTTCTATAGTAAGTCACAAGTCTGAGCTTTTACAGATTGAGCATGTCCCTAGGAGGGAGGCAACGCTGATGTAGCTGATGTCACTTTTTCGACAACTGTTGTAGCAATATCAGCCGCTTCTAGCATGGTGCCACTAAAACCCCAGTTTGAGTATGTATCAAGCTTTTTTCTATTCCATATTTTAGCAGGTTATGAGTTAACTTCAAAATGGAACTACATGGTTCATTTTTGCCTTGTAGAGGGTTTTTCAGGGTACAAGTTGGCTGATCTCTGGCAGCCTCCTGCAGCCATGCTTGCACTGCAGTGTTACTTTGCATGTCTAGTGCCAGCTGTGATTTAAGCTACTCTTACTTGCCTAAACTAGCATTCTGACAGTCTTGTGTGTCTTGTTTTTCAGAAAAAATAGGTAGCAGCTCGAAACGTCGATAAATGTTTGATGATTTAACCATTTCAACAAGTCGAGTTACAGAGTCAACCTCGCTTGTGTTTTTTATGGTAAGTCACAAGTCTGATTCCTTACATATTGAGCATGTCCCTGAGAGGGAGGCAACGCTGATGTAGCTGATGTCACTTTTTCAACAACTGTTGTAGCAATATCAGCCACATCTAACATGGTGCCACTAAAGCCCCAGTTGGAGCATGTATCAAGCCTTTTTCTAATGCATATTTTAGCAGGTTATGAGTTAACTTCGCAATGGAAAAGCATGGTTCATTCTTGTTTTGTAGAGGTTTTTCAGGGCACAAAGTGGCTGATCTCTGGCAGCCTCCCCATACTTGCACTGCAGGGTTACTTTGCATGTCCAGTACCAACTGCGATTTAAGCTACTCTCGCGTGCTTAAACTGGTATTCTGACAGTCTTGTGTATGTCTTGTTTTTCAGAAGATACGGTTAGCATCTCGAAATGTCGAGCAACGTCTGATGATTTCACCATTTGAACAACTCTAGTTACGGAGTCAACTTCGCTGGTGTATTTTCATGGTAAGTAAAAGGTCTGAGTTATTACAGATCGAACAGGACTCTGAGAGGGAGACAACGCTGATCTAGCTCGTGTCACTTTTCCGACAAGTTATGTAGTAGTGTCCATCACATGTAACATTGTTTTGGCCCCAACTGGTGTTACTATGCACTATAGCTAGATTCAAACCTAATATGCTAAATTCATTTGAATCTAGGTACTATAGCTAAATTCAAGCCTACTAGGTCACCTGCTGCTGGCTTTTTGTAGCCGATGATTTGCCACGTTTGATTCGCAGGTAGTATTAAGTAGTGACACGTTGCAAGTAACATATTAATGTAACAATTGTTTTCTTGTTTGTGGGAAGTAACTTCTGTAACTTCTCGCTAAGTTTGTTGGAAGTAACTTCTGTATCACATTATTCTTTTCTGGATAAAAAAAAAGTAGCAATGTTCTTTTGTAGTTAATTTTCTAATCTTTCTATTTACAGTTACATTGAGGAGCATAATCTGATGCATACCTTATATCTAGATTGTCATGGATAGACAACGACCAAAAAGATTACGCATTTTGGATTATGAATACAGAGAAAACACTGACAACAGATAAACGAGGAGAATTTTTTTTTTCAACTCCCTCCAAAAGTTGTGCGTGCTGTGAGGCGCAGTGGTGGAGAAAGATAACCTCAGCGGCAATGGCTTTGTGTATCGTTAAGGTCTTAACTAGGAACAAATCCTTGTGTGTGCAAGCCATTCCACTGAGTGTGCCAGTTGAAAGCTTGTTCAGCGATGGAAATAGATACCCTTGCCTTCAGTAAAGTAAAGATTTTGGATGAAAACTTACAAAAGTAACCGCTGCTTTAACATAAGATGTAATAACACGGATACAGGCACTTTGTGCAATAAACCTGAGCATAGACGGTTCCTACTTTTCCTTGTTTATTTCTTTAATAAAAAAGTCAGGTAAAATAATGGAATTACCTCTTAAGAATAACTGTTAGAGGTTACCTTTTTCTTAACTAGCTTAATTAGGTAGTTTTTGTATATAAAGTATCTTGACCACGCCGACAAATATTGCAAGGGCCCTCTAAATGCATATTTTTCGCTTAGTTTATGTGGATGCATACAAGGTCTTGCTGCAAGAAGATTTTAAATCTGCTTTCTTGTATATTCTAACACATTATAATGTAACCTTTAACTAAAGGGAACTGCATGGTTCTTTAGTCTTCTTTGTAGGAATTTGTTAGAGCACAGGTCCGCTGATTTCTGGCAGTCTCCTGTGGCCATTGCACTGCGAGATTACCTTGCATACTTATAGCCAGCTACAATTTAAGCAACTCTCATTTGTATAAATTGTCATTCGTGTTTGTCTTTTTTTTTTTTCAGGGACTACATTTGAAACTGTACAACGTGGAGCAGTTTTTGACGATTGAGAACTTTGAAAAAGTCAGTCTGTGGAGTTGGCTGCACATGTTTTTTGCTGGCAAGTAAATACTTCAGTTTTTAAAATCTAGCATGTCTGAGATAAAAGCAAACCTGATGTGACTGACAGCACCCTTCTGAAAACTGTTTGGGCAATATTGGTTCCATCTAACCAGGGTTTTTCCCACGGTGGGTGGCAGTGGCTTCGCTGCCAACTAGTCCTGCTAGCCACCCAATTCCTTGAAAAATGTCTTGTGGCCTGCATGTTTTGGCTTGGAAATCCACAGTGCTCGCCAGATTTCTGTGCCACGACATGCAGGTACAGGTCCCCACAATCCAAATTAATGCGACTTGGTTGAGGTGCTAGGAGAAGAAAGCTGCAGCTGCTGCCTCTGTCCCCCTCCCCTCCACAGTCGCAGTCGGATGTCTATTTGTCTACAATTTATGAAGAAAAATCTGCGTCTAACATTTATTTTATCCTAAAATGTACAGCTTCACTAGATCAAAGGCCACATTTATTAAGAAGGCCTTCCACAAGATTGGCTTTTTCCTCTTTATCTGTGCAGACCCGATTATAGTCTCTGTAAATTAATTTTAAGCGGTTGGCTTCACATATTTATTTCTAGTAGATATAAAATAACTGGTGTAATCAAAGTTTCATGGTACTTTTTTTTTAATGGGTTGCGTGTTTCAGCTTGTCCTGTTTTCAATTTAAATGCGACAGCATTTGTGGGTGAACCTTTTATCACTTTTTATTGGTCAGTTGGTGTGTTGGATGGTTCGTGTGACCGATTTGACTCTAGCACAGGCAACGGCACAGGCACTTGAGGACAGCTTGGTTTGTATGAGCACTCATGCAGAGAAAACACTTTTTAAAATCCTGCATCTGACCCTATGCTTTTGCCAGCTCCAAAACCAACTTGTGAATTGGAGTACCTATATGGCATGCAGGTACACCAAAATGCATCGTTCGCACACATCAGAACAATCTCTTAGAGAAAATTATAAAGAAGAATCTCCCTTTCAACGGGCAACAAAAAAAAATGCGCAGTCAGAATGCGCTGACGAAGTGGCCAAGTGAGCTCCTTGAGTGGTAGGCACTTGGGTAAAAAAAATGGCTAGAACACATTTGGGGGGTAATCAGGTGCACAAAGTGTGGAGCTTGCAAACAGACATGCATGCCATATAAAAATACTCTGTTAATTTTTAACTCGCTCGACTCAAAATCGTGTGCACAGGTGTGCTCAAACGTGGATAGGATGGAGCTCCCAAATTGTGAGATTGGCATGGGTGGAACGGCTGCGCCATTTTGCGCCAGACGCATGTTTCTGCGCCATCCTGCGCCGCAGTTAATACCTCGTGCCATTATGTGCCAAATGGCAAAACGTGCGCCAAAAGCTTTTTTATTTTGTCTTGGTTTCGGTTTTATTGACTTGATTGGCCGCAATGAGCGCGTTTAGCCTGACCGGCCTTGTAATCCTTTGTTCTGTTTATTCTCCCTGTGTATCCCGAGTAGGAAGCGCGCGAAAAAAACTGGGGATTCTAAGCTCTACACCACCTCCTGCGACTGGATTGTTATTCTTTAACCATAAGCGGTTAAGCAAGTCGGCTGAGCTGAGGTCGAGCCGTTAAGCATCAGATTGCCTGAGGCTCTGCGGCCCGGGATCCGGACGTCAGCCAGTTGAAAACAAATGAGCAAAATATTCCTTTTAGTACTTCATCAGTAGAAGTTGGAACTGCATTCCCGCAAGATAAATTGTGATTTGATAGAACTGAAACACTGTCCGATCCGAAACCTTGCCGGCCAGCAGCTCTTACGCGAGTGGTAAATCTGCTCGGCATACATTAACCTTGCTCCTGCTTATCGCTTCAAATACGATAACTTCGTTAATCGTAGTCTGCTGCTTCGATATCGAGTTGCACAATAGGATAAAGTCGAAATTTGTTGCCCTATTCCTCCATGCAACTCCACGTCCGTTGCTTACGCACGTCACGTGGTTCGCACATATAATTACTATGTCGAGCACGTGTGGGTTGTGCGATAAGCAGTGCTGGTTTGCATTTTGAGCAACTGAAATCCACTCAGAAAATGTCAAGGATACTATCTTCAGAAACATAGGGTACTTGCTTTTTGATTCTCATTCACCGCTCATTCACACTGGAAGCGGATTTGCGTTCGCAAAGCGGTTGCGAACGCGGTTGTATAAAGATCCAGTACAATTGCACATGCACTCGATGACATCAAGTGCGCATGCAATTGTACTGGATCTTTATACAACCGCGTTCGCAGCCACTTTGCGAACGCGGATCCGCTTCCAGTGTGAATGAGCGGTAAGGCTCACAAAGTTTCAAGTTTTCGCATCTGTTATGCTATTATCCCATCTACCTAGGTCCCTAACCACTCATGTTCATCTGTGCTGCTAAGCACGATTGATATTGCTCCCGTGCTTGTCTAAGACACAAGCTGAAGTGCAATAAAAACTGATCTGAGCTGCTCCTAGCCTGCTCCAGAGCATAGTTTTAGCTGCTCCCAACCTGCTCCAAAACAGCTGTTTCAGCTGCTCCCATGGCTACTCCCAAGTACATTTCATGAGTTCCACCCCTGGATTGGGGACAGGGGAGGAAGCTACTGCTTAGTTCCCAGTTTTTGATAGCAGTTTTAGTACAAATGCACTCTCTCACCCCCTCAGTTCTGTGAAAACTTTCAGGGATATCTAAAGAGAAAATAAAGTTTTTAATGCTCGTGTTCTCTAAGCACTCGAGGCTGGCTACCTGATTCGACGACGCGAAAGAGTGCAAGTAGCCCTTCGTTCTAATAGGAGATTTTAAGTGGCTGCCCAAACTTAGAAAAGTCTAGGATATGAGCTTAGCCAGTTTTGCATAGACTCTTCTGCAACATCTCATGAACCTTAGAAATAAAGCATTACTCAAACTGGATCGAGTTTTCCGGTTGGTTCATCAGTTCTCAAGAAATGTTTCACATTATAAAGCAAATCACTATTGTAATTCCGGCATTGCATTTTTTCACAGTTTCGAACGAATCTAAGCTTGAATGAAGTGTATCGGTTTTGACTAAGGAACAGGAGAACAAGACCCTCAAGTCAAACATAGGTTTTAGATATCGGATCACAGGATGAACAATTAGGGGCTATGTCCATTTGACTTCTGTATAAGATGCATGACTAATAATTAAATGGGCTGAGGGGGGCTGTGTCTTATGCACAAAGCTCAATTTGCACATGTTGATTTGATACAGATATTTAATTATTTTTTCTTTGTTTTCTCTTCTTTAGCACATCACGTTACATGCAGCATCTGAAAACAAAGGCAAAACACCACGGGGCTCCACTTTGGCTTCTCAAGGACCGAAATAAAGTGTTCGAAGGTACTTTTCTTATTTTCTGATCAATTATTCAGGTGACATTGCATGATTGTTGCAAGCAGCATTGGAAAGAATACTCAATATTCTTTTAAAGAGATCCTTTTCCAATTCAAAATTCTGTAACCTTTTTTTTTATAGAAAACCTGTTGGTCTCAGCGTCATAATGAACATTACTCTATGTATAGAGCAGTATCACTAAGGGACTGGCTGTAAAACGAACTGGAGAAATTCGCTCCTACAAGCATTGAGCTTACCAAAGGTCTATTTTAGCAGCGAACACTATTGTGACATGTCAAGGCACAGCTCCGTCTCTGTGGAATGTGAAAACAGCATTCTCTATATTTTCAAGCATGAGTGCCGACGCAGATGACAGAGTGACGTTTGGTGTTGTTGAGAACGTGCTTTATATCGCTGTTTGAAATTGCAATGATCGCAGTGGCCGATCAGAATGCAGATAATGTTTTGTAATCCCACTGCTTTCTATAATTCTGCATGTTGATCTGAATGCCAGAACTTGCAGAAGAAAACACAACTGACATTGAGGAAACTTGCTGCAGATGCATTGCTCAGCTGTATTGCCTGCTTTCCACAACAGGTGGTGGCACTTCTCGACAAGAGCACTCAACACGACTGAGTTGTATACATCGGTGCCCATTGTCAAAAATTTTAATAATATAGTTCTATTTTTCACAGAATGGAGTTGCACCTTAAAAGTTTTCATGGGAATCTGTGTCACAAAAAGAAAACCGTTGATAATAAGTTCAGTTTGCTAAATGAAGGCATTGATTCATCCAGCTCGTTTTACAGCCCACCTTTCAATTGACACCGCCCTATGTGGAGAGCAAGTCGTCTGTTTCTTGCGTAGACATTACGGTGACGTCAGAAAGGTGACGAGCTCTCATTGGCTTTGAGCGGAAGATATAGTGGGTAGACCACAATGCTAGACAGCATGAGGTCTACCCACTATTTTTTTTTGTTCAATCGGTCAATAAGAGCTCGGCCTTCTGACATCACTGCAACCCCTGTGCAAGAAGCAGACAAACTTACGCTCCGCATAGGATTACGGATACTCAAAAGTGCTTTCCGTAATATAATTTACGGAAAGCCTACTCTGAGTGCCCTTTTACGGACAACTTTTAAACACTTTTACGGATACTAGAGCGATTTCCGTAATAGGTTTTACGGAATGCATATTCCAGTCCGTTGTTTTACGGACAGCTCTTGAATAGCGTTACGGATAGTAGAGCACTTTCCGTAATCTGTTTTGCGGAACGTCCTTTAATTTGCGGATTGTGTATGCGTTTAAAAGGATTTTTCCGTTATTAGGATTACGGATGACCTTTCCGGCAGCATAGGTGCCAGAGAATTTCTCCGTAAAAGAGGGCAAATTTTTTTACAGTGTATCGTACTAAGGTTCAAACGGAGCATGTAACATTTGCGAAACGACAAAGTTTTCGGCTCTTCAGCAGCAGACGCAGTTCGCTTTTATTGATTATTCATTGCATTGTTTACGTATCTGGGGAGTACTAATATTTTCTCTCTTATATTTGCTCATTTATTTTTTAAAATCTGGCTCACAACTTGCATGTGCGGATGTGCCCAACCTGACGGTGCGTGTGAAGGTGCACCCGAGACCTGGTCCTCGCGCGCAGTAACACAAAAAGTAAAACGAACGGAGCTGTCACGCGCGTTCGGTCGGCATTTTGAAGATTCACTAGTTTGCTCTTAAAAACGATTTTTTTTTTGGACGGAGTTTTTATGCTAAGTATAATCATGATAAAAAGAAATACGAACAATGCAGCGACGACCGAACGATAAGGATAGTGCCTCATAGCGATGGATGTAGGCAGTGCAAGAGATCAGTTCATATTCCTTATTCGTCGCGACCCATTTCATCTTTGCGATTCATTACCAGTGGCGCTGCTTTTACATCGTGGTCTTGGGTGAAGGGTTCCGCAATTGATGCCGCTCCTTCATAGAAATTGGTGACTCCACGGCGACTGATTGTGCAGCCGCAGGGGCAGCACATTTTATTGAGAGATTGGCTGTTATTCAATATAACTCACTCTCGTTCTGTTTAGAAAAGGTGTTGTTCCTTAATAACTCACGGGCCCCGTGACTTGTGAGCTATCAGTGAAATTATAATGTTGCAACAAAAGACAAATTTTATTGATTAGAACAGAAAAACATATCGTGAGTTCACTGCACTGCAATGACAATGCTCAATTTTGCGTCCTCTCGTTTCCACGAAAGCTCACTGACGACCCTCTGGATATCTAAACCAGAAACGCAAAGGTTCGCCTACAGACAAATCGGGGAGAGTCGCACCACGTCCAGCCAGGGGCGAAGATTATGTCACGCCACAAAACACCGGCAAAAATCTTGCCGTAGGAATACCACAAAGCTCCGCAAAAAGGTTCTGCAGGCTCGGGATGGGCGCGCGGTCCGCTGCTCGAGTTTTATTCAGACCAATGACCGTATATTCAAAGGGCGGTGGAGTGTTGCTAGTAGCTGTAGCACATTTCCTGCTAGGTTACAAAAATCACGCCGCGTGACTGTGCTGTTTTCTATCAACCGTTCCTTTATCCGGACTAAGCTTGGTTTTCCGCTCAAGCAGGCGCTGTGATCTTGCGTTGTGACGAGGGAGAACAAAATCTAAATTTCTCAAAAGGTTTATTTGGAAGAAGTTTATTACTATTATTTTTTATTTTTTTACGAAAAAGAAAGATTGATACATATTTGCGTTGTTTGATGCAATTTAGGTGGGAGGTAGTCCGCCCTAGGCGCCGCCCAGGAACGTAGTTAACTACGCTCCCTTTCTCGGCTCTCATTCGTTGGAGAGATGATTGACGTGTGAAATGTTTGTCGTAAAATTTATTCCCCGTTCCCAATTGGTAGTTTTATCGACAAGACGTGTTTATATCGTGAGAAATATATAATCTGGACTGTTATAATTTTTTCAGAAGGTCACCATTATTTTCAGAAGTACCCCAACATATCGTCTCTTCCGGACAGCAAACATGACTCCGGGCGTCTGAGGAGTGCTCAACGAGCGCAGCTCGTCAAGCACGTCTATTTTCATAATTGGGACTGCTTTGCGTTCATCGCCTTATAAGCGATGTGCGTGTGCCGGTTTTCAAAGCGGGTCTCGACTAAGCCTAGCGTCGCAGGTCAAGTGTGTTGCTCGATCAGGCTTGATTTGTTCGGTTGCGCGTGTTGATGTTGAATAAAAATGTTGGTTTCCGAAAAAGCGGCCCGTCTGCTTTGTGAATCGTGAAACTTGCGTGATTGCAACCATGTTTTTAATATCAAGAAGATACTTACACAGGTAAGAATATGCGTGTCATTTGGCTGGACGCAGTCGAGCGACCGCCACGCATCAAGTTTGTCCAGATTTGTTCCCGTCATTTTGCTCCAAAAGTCAAGTAGCTCAAGTTTTGCAGTGCACCTGGCAGGTCAAAAGGAATATATTAAGGTCGCGTTTTCATTCTGCCTCATGACGCTCATTCACCAAACTCGCGGACGCCACGCGAAAAAAACAACAAAAACAAATCTTAAAGACTTATATTTCTTGATGATTTTAGTCCTCTCGGCCGCTTTTCCTTTTTTTTCTTCTTACATCAACAGACACTGACATACATTTGTATTAAACCGTGGCTCGTGCGTGAGGAGACAGTAAGTTTTGTGCTCGCCGAAGAGAACTTCAGGAGACGTTTTAAGTACTACAGCCGGCGGGTCGTCTTTGTTGTAATATAATCGATGCTCTTGTATCATAATAGTTTGATATTAAGATATAACCCCAAATACTTGTAATCTTCGACAGCATAAACAATTTGGCCATCAAAGTATTATGAAAATTCAATGAGACACATTTTCCGCGTAATTGACATTGATACAGTTTTCGAGCTATTCAACTCCATTTGTCGCTCCTGGCACCTAGCAAGTATCTTTACCAAGCAATTGTTCAAAACCTGTTCCCATAAGCTTTGAATAGTTTCGCAATATTGCAAGTTCTTCTTTGTTGTCCATAAATTTAATAATTACTGTCTTTATTTTCCTTCCAAGCCTGTGCAACCCTTCGATGCTCTAGATATCTGAAACTAACAATGTTGAAATTATTTCATCAGTAACGTACCTAGTAAGGCTATCTTCCCTTTCTGTTTCTATCTCGTGTATACCGTGAGCGAGAACATATTTACGTGAGCTTCTCTTTTCAATGTTATAAATAGTTGCGGTACACTCTGCTACTGTTTTTTTGTAGCTCTATTATTTGTTTTTCAGTGTTGTTCACTTTATCTTCCAGCGATTGCAGCCTTTCCAGCTTAGATTACATCGCGGTTAATCTTTGAGCCACCTTCAGCTGAGTTTCTAGGTGTGACATGTTGATTTCGGCAATATCTTCAAAAATATTTCGAGAAGTTCCTGAATTTTAAGGCCGGGGTTTTATTCGAAATTGACCAATAGTAGCAAACACTTTTCCAAAATAACATATAAATATCAGCCAATTTCAAGTAACACCCTTTGGACCGGCAGCAACAGCAAACACGCATTGTTGCTTCTATGCGATAAGTATTAGAGTAAATAACGCCAGCCTGAACGCAAACAAAAAGAGAGAAAAGACAAAGCTCGGTATGCGTTATGACTTCGCCCCTGCAGGCAGGCCATCTGAAGTGCCAGTCGGATTGAGACGTTCTTATGGCTTCAGATGTTGGCGACGTCACAGGAGAAGGAAGCTCCCATTGGTCCAGGAAACGTCCGCAGATCTCCGGTGATATGGTAGAACCAAAGGGTGATGCAGTCAAGAATCCGAGACCCTGGACTACCGTTTTCTGGTTGTCGGGTCGATTTTCGGTTAGGCCATCTCCGTTGCACGCTCAAGCAAGCTGGAGCTGAACGCAAAAAAAAAGAAAAAAAAATATAAGCCTGTAAGACGTCATTTCTCCACGGCTGCAGCCAGGCCCACTGTTTTTTACCCACTAAAAAATAAGCAGCTATTAGTATGGCTGGTCTAAAAAATGGTTATTTAAAATATACTTTAAAGGTTTAAATATAAAGCTTTCCTTTTTCGTATTGGTTGAACTGATTCAACATAGTGATTACACAATCTGCTGTGTTTAAAAATACATATAGTGGTAAACACTCTGTTTTTTCTAGTTACGGTAATTTAAACCAACCTAATCTGATCTAAATATTATTAATCCTCTATATTCCAAATTACATCCGATTTAAATCATAAAAATATCTTCTATTTGATTAAGCAAATCATTATCTCTTCTACATCAGCAATAAATGTTCTCAAATAGCAAGGTAACCGAGAAAGGGAGGCACCGCAGTTGAATATATGGTGATAACATAATATAGCAGCTATGTAGCTGACTATGGCGTTTCACTTTGCATATTTAAAGTCACATTAACAGAGAGTGTTGATAAATTATATTTTTATAGTTTATGCCACTTTCGAATGGTACAGGTTACGGGGTAAAAATAGGGAGAGGTGATTGAACGCTCCGCTTCTGATATGCGAAGCGAACGACGAGAAGGGCGGGCGCACTTCCGTCGTTATACAAAAGATGGCTGCACGAGTGATGCGAGACGTCCGCGACTTTATCATCTGCTGCCGAAACAAGCCGGCTTCAACTGACTGCGCTTCGCGAGCGGGGAATGCTCCTTGCTCTTTTTGCCTGGCGGCGTTTCCCCAACAACTGCTATGCATGAACCGTTGCACATACTGTAGGTCGTATTTACCACAGGCTAAAGCCTGTTCCATTGAAGTTCTGCAGTGACTATGACATGAACAACTATGGGGCGAAACTACTTCGCTCCGCGCTGCACAACTGGCTACCAGTCGCGCAACAAAACACCGTCGTAATTTTCGGCTACGAAGATCGAGAATTGCTGAACTTAAGGAGAAATGCTATTTTGTGCAAGGACCGTCTAATTGCGATCTTCAGATTTCTTATGGGAAGAACATATTGAATCTCACCTCGCCTCGAACACATGGGAAGTAGTGTACAACGACCACGTGATTGCAAGTGCGCCGCGGTGAGCGTTTCGTGCGTTCATGAAGTGCCAACGAGGTTCCCTAGCTTCTGCGAGCAGCCTGTAATATGGCATTAATAATGCTTGGTGTGATACATCTCTACATCAAGCGAATCATCGAAGCAACTCTCGTGAAACACTCTTGTTGTCAAAGTTTTTTAGTACGTTTTATTAAATTCATGCATAACAACGCATACCTTTAACACAATTCTCATCCACTGTTTATATGTTTGCACAATTATTGGCAGCCCACGGCCTCCGAGATCCCGAAGCACTCGAACGCGTAACCTCCCGTCCCAGTCGCGCAGAGGAGCAGAAAAAAGGAGCAGGCGGCGTCCATCGCTGGGAGGCGCTCTCAGCCCAGGCGTTGAATTCGCCGTTTCAGTGGTTTCAGCATGGCGCAGGGCAGAAAGTCCGAGAAAAAAGCCGTGTTGCGCCAAGTTGCTGCAGCCTAGCTACTTACAGTTTTTTGTGTCTTCTGGTAGAACGGTGAACAGCAGCTCTGGGGAAGCCGATAGACAAGCTGTTGTGCCTGTTTTGAGATATTCACCTGGACATGTGGCGGCTTGCGCTAGAAGCGCACCTTTTGATATGTTTCACTGCAGTCTTTAGCGCGCACAAAACAAAAAAAGAAGAAAAAATAGCTGGGTACATAATGCATTCGAATTTCGCTAAATTAATATACCCATGCTGTACTTTTTTTATATCTCCGCACTCTGTTTGAGGTAGCTTTCTGAGCCTGAGCACGAGGTTTGATATTGTCGAAGTGCACTCCTAATCTTGTCCTTTTAATATATATATAGTATATATATATATATATATATATATATATATATATATATATATATATATATATATATATATATATATATATATATATATATATATATATATATATATATATATTCTTACGAAGAGGAAGGAAACGAAGACGGGCAATCAGACAGAAAAAAAGGAAGAAGTGCCCGATCGCCGGATCCCTCAAGTTCGAAGCACCCACCTCATCCTTCTCCTACAACCCTCCTTAATCTTCTGTAAATAAAGCATCTTTCACCGTAACAATATATATATATATATATATATATATATATATATATATATATATATATATATATATATAAACGAATATGTGCAGATGAATGAACCGTACTTAATCCAATGAATCAAAGAATTGAAGTTTTCAGGAACCCGCCGAAAGCCAAAAATTGGCGGAGCCAGGATTTTTTTGGCTTTCGGCGGGTTCCTGAAAACTTCAATTCTTTGATTCATTGGATTAAGTACGGTTCATTCATCTGCACATATTCGTTTATATCCTTCTTGGAGACCACATACGATGGTGTGAAGTGCCCGTGTTATATATATATATATATATATATATATATAAAATTTATTTCGCGTTTTCCGCGGGTCATATTTCGGTGTACTAGAAGCACCCTTAAGCCGGGGTCACACTGCTTATACATCATACAAAAGACAGGCTGCAGATATCCGCGGTTCGAATGCCTTGTGCCAAGTTTTCTTTTTCCAAACTCGTTGCCATGCGGCATTCAAAGCATAGATATGGTGGTGACTTGCGTTCTGAACTGTTTGAAGACTGTCTTTTCTTTGATGTATAAGCAGTGTGACCCCTTTTTTAAGCCAGGATCACACTGCTTGTACATGACACAACATACAGTCTGCCAACACGAGTCACCGCAATATCCGTGATTCAAATGCTGCGTGCAAAGTTTCTCTTTGAACTTATTGCCATGCGGACTTCGAAGCACAGATCTCGCGACGAGTCACGTTTGAATCTACATGCAGACTGTCTTTTGTATGATCTATTGGCAGTGTGAGCCCGGCTTTGGCGGAATATTAAGGTCGTGAGACACGACCACATCACAAAGATTTATTAATTTGTTTTGTATAAACTTCGTGGTAATTGTAGGTACTGATTTAAAAGGTAGGGCGTTATTTATTAAATGTCTAGTTTTTGGCACATGTAGCACAAACCACCGCGTCCCGTTGTGCACCTTGTGATATAATTTAATTGACATGCAGACAGACAATGCAATGTCAAGAAAAATACCTCTGGTTTATTTAAATTTTAACCCTGTTCCAATCTGGTTTTAATCGGTATTCCAACTTCTAACTTGGTTTACTTATAAATCCTAACCTTGTTTAATCTGGCTTATTCGGTATTCGAATTTCCGATTTGGTTTATTTACAGATTCAAAGCCTTGAATGTTTAGATTTGACGCGAAGTACTTTGTGATACAGTGGCTTCAAGCATTTTCTTTCGATACGCTACCCTGTCTGTCATAGACATCCCTATGCTGACCAGAAATGACCATAGAAACTTCTCTATCACAACCCTAGAAGTCTCTTGTCTCCCGGTCATTCTTGCTGGGCTCAATAAAAAGGGTCCTTTTTCTAAGCACGGCAAAATCAGTGCTGTTAACGTTTTAAACACTCTGCTTTTTAATACGTGTAACATCAATCGCAAGCCTTTTTTGAGAGTTACAAGCACTGCCACGGGTGACGAGCGCGTTTGCAAATATTGCCGTTGATCGTCTCAAAGCATCTCTGCGTTTCCTCATGTTTTAACCCTAACAACACAAAAACGTTGCCCATGCACACTTGCGACCAATCGGCGCGGGAGTTGTGCGTCATTAAATTGCAAACGCTCCCCATGGTTTTAGATGGACGTCTCTCTCTGCAGTCCAGGCTCTCTTTGCAATTACAGTGAAAGCTACGATACCTTATCGAACCCCAATATATCTTTGTGTATCTTGCATCTTACGTGGAGAAACCATCGCTAGTGTCTGCTGGGAGAGTGACACAATCCCCCCCCCCCCCCCCCCCCCAATCCATATCCACAAAACTATCAGATAGATGATGTCAGGCAACTACTCGAGTAGTTACGTTAAATTATAACGTCTGGTGACACTATTATGTCATGTGACAGTATGGCGCCACGTTTCACCATGATGTCAAAAGACGTCATAAAATCACGCGACGTAACGGTATCACGTGATAACACGCACGCCTTGCATCCTTTTGAATGGGGGAAGAGCACACAACAGCTATCGCTGTAAAACGCTGAACGATTGTAAAATGAGCTTTGTAGAGGGCTGATTCGCCAGAGAAGGAAAACCAGTTGGGCAGTTCCAACGGTGCAACCTTTTCTTTTCTCCCCACAAATTCCCAGCCCAACCCCCCTACCCGTTTCGGCAGACCAGGAAGTTAACAAAAACGAAACAGACAGTGGAGCTTGGGTGAATACAAGCTAAAGCCCGCACCAACCACCTGCAATGCCAGCGACGCCGACGGCTCGTCGCTCTGTGATGACTAGGAGGACGTCGCCACCACGCGGGGAGCGACGGAGTTAGCACAATTACGCTCGAACTGTTGGGGCTGGGGAGAGAGCGAGTCGAATGCGACGGCCGGAGAAGCGTTGGTGCGCTTCGAGATCTCGGAGGCCATGGGCAACCCCACGTAGTGTTGTATGCTGGCACTAGGTGCCGCTGTGTTTAGTTAGAGTGGTCATCGGAAGATGGCGCCACAACCTTGACACACTGTATATATTTCACGCTTCGATTAAAGCTCCCGCATGGTTGCTCCGGGCCCCAGTCTGCTCATCTGCTCCACCATGTAACTTGGCACTCATCCATTGCCTAGCAAAATCGACACCGCGCAGTGGCAACACCCAAGAGCTCCGAAAGCAGGTCGTTCGCTACTGTCATCTAATGCAGCTGCTTAGTTTTTGTAGGCAACCTAGATTCACTCGTTTATTTATTAAGAACAACTAAGTACTCGCTGTATATTGGCGCCGGACCAATGTAAAGGATGAAGCAGGAGGTGAAAACATCTTAATTGCGCTTTATTTTTTTCATCCGTTAGATTTTGCCTTCACGGAAGACATCTCCGGTGGTGCAAACCTTTTAGTGAACCACACCGGCCGAAGTAGTTTTATAAAACGAATATTGCCCCAAACGTCACCTCAGCAGAAGAGCAACACAAATAAAGGTGTCGAAACTTTATTTTTTTGTTGTTAATAAAGAATATCAGAGCCCTGTGCATTTAGCCTTTTTGCAAAATAGAAGAGATGCTAGCGGCGTAGGGCCGCGCAAAGCATCTTGAGTATTTTATGGCCACAGTTTCGGTTTCGTTTTGACAAACTCAATTCACGACATCGCGTCACGATGAAATACAGTGCATGTATGTTTTGATATCTGGCTTTCCTTAAATTTACGGTGCTGTCTCACATATAAATATAATGCTTGGGCACGTTTTTTGAAGGTACTGACGTACCAGTGTCTGTTCGACAGTAAACAATTGAAAAACTGTACCGGGCCGATCATCCCGTTTTATCATCTTAATGTCCTAGGCTTCTGAAGTGATCCGTGACCAGTGCGGGACACGCTGCAGTCTGTAGTGGTAGTCAGTCTGCCAGAAAGTTACGGGACGCGGCAGGTCTTACCCTTACTGCACGTAAAGTCTAGGCAGGTCCTTACGGGCGCTGGATGTCCTTGTTTCAAAGGCCCAATTATTTCAAGAACATGAATGGGCGCAAAGCAAGCGAACGCTGATTTTAGTTTTAGGCACTGCATAATGCGGTGCATAAATGCAGTGCATAAAGGCAGTGCTTAATGCAGTACATTATCTGCTAAAATGTCATAATGCGATTGTTTTAGCTGCTGATGAATTTGAGTGGCCTTTAGTTGTGAGATATTTTTCGGGCTCTTGGAAGTATTTAGAAACATCATTTAAACCCTATCGGCCTACCCACAAATACTCGCATTTCTCTCTTTTTTTGCGACTACAAATATTTGTGGAGGGTGCAGCCGTAAGGACTAACGCATTTGGCACGTGTTGGAATTCGGAAGACGAATTACAGGCGCACATACCTGAAATTGGGCAAGCGAACGTAGTTTAACAATAATGTTTTGTCTTTTTTTTTTCTGCTCAACTCAGGAGTAGTGAAATATTAAAAATAAACCAAAATCGGAGGCCGTGTATTACCCATCATATTCCAGCCTGTTTGTCGTCTGCACACTAGTTTATTAGCTCGCTCCCAGATGGCGTGCTAAACGCAAAAACGCTGAGAACAAATAGTAGAGGCAGACTTAAGCAAGATAATCGCGATATTTATTAGTTCCAAATAACTATATAAACAAAGACCACCTTATAGCAAGCTCACAAATTAGCTTGCCGACGACGAACGTCCGGTATAAGGCATAAAATTTCATGGTCGCCCTTTCTGCTCGAATATTTTTAATATTTATCGTCATTTAGTTGAGCAGTAAAAAAGACAAGCATAAAACATTTTTACAATTGACGTTCGCGTGCTCAACTTCAGGTATGTACGTTTGGAAATCAAATTTTGCAAGGCGTGCCAAACATGTTATTTATCCGACCACACCCTGCATATTTATTTATTTACTTAGAATGGGGCCCACAGCGCCATTAGCATTGAATGGTAGAGTGGGTGTTAGTACACTTTGATAATCAGTCGGAAAAGTATATATCATTGACAAAACTTTTAAGTATATTATGATTGACAACTGTGTGTATTGGTGCTAAGAAGGGGTTGCACCTCAGAGAAGTTTTCGGGATGAACGACTTTCGAAATGTATTAGTATTAGATTTTGGAAGTTCTGCCTTACATACTGTAAACGACTTAATTTTCAGCAGAGCCTAATTTTCGTGAATTTCGCGAATTGCGTACAATTCGCGAAATATAGGTCCCGCAAACAATTCCCGTAAAATGTAAACATATTGGAATCTATATTGAGATCCCACCGGCGTCGCGAAAATTAGAAACCGCGAATTATTCCAAAACTTTAACTTTGACCTAAATCATGAAATATCAAGCCCTGCGAAAAATAAGCCGTCTACAGTATGTATATATACAGGTTGGTATCTTTTATTTGAAACCGATTTTTAAGAAAGGCTTCTTTACTGCTACCTGAATACCGTCTTCCTTATATGTTCATTGGACTCGGCGGATGTTCGAGGGGCGAAGAACCGTCACAGTCTGGTAAGTAATTAACTAAAGTTCGTTATTTAATTTTTTATTTATTCGTTTTTTGGGTCTTGTACCAAATGTAATTTCGAAAACAGCCGCCCTCGAAGGCTAGACCAACCTACGCAATTAAAAAAAAAAAAACGCATTGGTTCGGAGATATCCTTCGATAATTTCTCCTCTTTCTATCCTCCGATGCCGAAACTGGAAGTTGAAAGTGCGCCGGAAGCGCTGACCACGTGACGCTTGTAGAAGTGACGGTTTCGTGACGTACAATTCGCCATTACCTCATATCTGCACTGCGTCTGTCAGGGTGCGGCTCGTGGTATGTAAACTCGCTGAGACAGTCTTTAGCGCTCTCGGCTTTATTACGTCATTGCCCTCGAGAGCTTAGTCACGATTGTTTCATGGCGGGGGAGATATGAGATCATGACGATTTGTACGTCACCAAAACGTCACTTCTACAAGCGTCACGTGGTCAGCGCCTCCGGCGCACTGATAACGTGGCACAAGGCAGGCTGGCTTTAATGGAGGTTAGACTGGCAGCTCGATGACCTTTGTTAATGGGGACTTTCAGCAATCCGTTACCGTGTTCCGCGCACCACACTACCGAAGCCTTTGAAGCATGCTTTTAAGCGCGCACCCTGCGGTCACGGTATCACCCGGACGCGCGCTTAAAAGCACGCTTCACAGGTTCCGGTAGTGCGGTACTCCAGACACGGTAACGGTTTGCTAAAAGTCCATAATAATAAAACGAGCGGAGCGATTTTGTACCGATTCTGAGCACTGATTCGTTTAGAAGGATGGAGGTTCAAAATAGAAGAAGAATATTGTAATTTAACGCGAACAAGTGCTTTATATCGAGTTAGTTTCAGAGATGAAGGAGCAAGAAAGAAATTTCGTTCCAGATATCCAAGCATGCGGTTAGCGCTATTTATCACAGAATGACCATGTGTGTGCCAGAAGATATCTGCAAATATATGAACACCCACGGATTTATACCCAGCCACAAAATGTAAGGGGACGTGTTCAAGAAAATAAGAGGGAGAAGCATTATATTTACGCGATATTCTTATGTCTTTGCGTTTATTCGTGTTACGTTCCATCCCCTACAAATCACACCATTTACAGAGTTTATTTCAGCTTGCAAATTTGGGATATCCTAATTGTCCCGGTAACAAAATTGGCTGTGACCTTTAGCGTCAAATTCATATGATGCATGAAATGTAGTGCTTAAGAAGTAATGATTTGTTTAGAAGACAATATACAGTCTTGTATATTATAGTCTAGGTCACGTGATGTCAGTTTTTCCGCTAAATTCGGTGGGGGAAACTGAAACGGTCTGTAAGTCCCGCTACTTCAAGTCATGTGACATCATGCTTCCCGCTAATTTTACCGGGGAAATTGAATTCGTGCATAGGTCACGTCACATATATTTCCCTCCTAAATTTAACGGGAAATGCATGGACGGACGGAGGGACGGACACAATTTCAAGACTTTAAGTAGCCGAAAAAAAAGTGTAATGATTTAGTAACAGAAGCAACGGCGAATAAACTAATGGACAAAGGAATTCAATATGGCAAATCATTGATATATATGAGAAACGATAATGAACCGAATACTGAAACTTGTGGTACACTAGAATTAAAGGAAACAAGCGGATATGTTTTATAGTTAGGGGCTACGAACTGGTATCGTTTCGCGAGAAAACGAGCTATCCAGGAAGAAACAGCTGCATCATTATAAGGATTGTTAAGTTTTAGTAGTAGCAGCTTGTGAGACACTTTATCGAATGCTTTGGAAAAGTGAAGAAATATGGTCTACCTGGGATTCTCTGTCGAGAGCTAAGTGTAAATCTTGAGTAAATTCAAAAGCCGAGTTTCGCAATAGAAGAATTTCCCAAAGCTATGGTGAGCACTACTAAAGAAGCCGCTCGTCTCTAAGAAAATAACTTGTTGGGAAGAAATTGAATGCTGTAGCACCTGACATGAAATGTTAGCGGGTGAAATTAGTTGATAGTTATAGGGGAATACGTAACACATTTTTTATGGAATGGCACCACCTTTCCAATTTTCCAATCACCAGGCAATGCTCCAACCTCAAGCTCAAGCATTAATGGACTCTGCAGTTGAACATTAAAAGCATTATAGCTCTAGATTTCTGCAGCAATCGTAGTGCTAGCTCATTACGTTTATGTCTGTGTATTGTAACGAGCTGCTGCATATTTTTGCGTTTTCTGCCATTAAATATATCATAGCATGCGTCAACCCTGGAATGATCTGATTTATTTTTTCTTCTTATCTAAATTAGGGTGGATTCACTGGAGGATGCAGGTGTTTGCAGAGGGGGGATGAAGGGAAAGGGGGGCGGGTTTCAGCGTAATAGATGATTGACATCCCCCTTTCTCTCCCCGCCACAAACGTTTTGCGCACGTTGTATTCATGGTAGGGCTTAGGATATAGTGACCTCCCCCTCCCCACACACACACACACAGCTTAGATCAAACCCAAGACCGCTCTTCTCTAGCGTCTGTTTGAACGCATTTAAATACGTCATAAATAGTTGTGGTGACAACAGACAAAATTTTGTCAGACTCCTTTTGATGGCTATCGGCTGTATCTCTACCCTTCTCATAATATCAACATAGCTGTAGATATTTTTAACAGATCTTTCCCTCCGATTCCAGAGTGGCGTCTCCTAAGATATTCCATTACTTATTTTTGGTTTTATTGTTATCAGCTTTGACATCTAAAATGCTAGCCAGATTGACCTATTTTCTTTTTCTACAATTTTGATGCACTACATTAAGTTGAATATGTTATCGTCTAACCTTCTTATTCTTTTAAATCATTTTTTTTTGTTTCACCTAGCATTTAATTTTGCAGCCAATCCTTTATCGTACCATTCATTCCTTAGATTTGTAACTCATATATGAAAGACGTTACTGTTATTGGACGATAAGATTGTATATTGAGTTTCTCCCCTTTACCTTTATATGTGAGATTCATTCCGCTTAGCCTGCAATGCTTTCGAACTTTTCTGTCATAAAAAAACCTTGTTGATTTCCTCTCAGAGCTTTATTATAGACTGCTGACCCAATCATCTTCACTAGTTCGATCGGGTTACCATCAGGGTCTGTTGATGTGCCTAGGCCGGTATTTTTTGCCATGCTGTCGATATATTTTCTTGCAGTGATATAAGGTAATTTTATATTTTTCCTCTAACTTAAATGACACAACTTATCTACGGCAGAAATCTGCTTGCTGAACTTCCTTTTGTATGACCATTTCCGCGTATTAATTGCTGCATCCCATTCTAGTTTATTTCCTTCAATCAAAATCTCTGCTTATTTTAAGTTTCTTTGTCTAGAACAGGGATCCACAACTCAAAAACGACGCGGGCCAAAAGATGCTTATTGGGAACTGCGCGGGTTTTCAATACCTCGCAGGCTGGTTTTTAATATCTGAGATCATCGCACCGGTTGCCGTCATGAGCACTTCTCGCAGTGTCATGTCTGCGGGCCGCACGCGGACCGCGTGCCGCATGTTGTGCGCCCCCTCTCTAAATGATACTAATATTTCTTGGTTGCTATCCAATTCTTCTAGTTTACTTTTGCCGCCCATTCTTAAGCTTTTCTTTGAATTTGTTTATCATACCCCTTTCTAAGTCAGAAGTTCTACCCACCTTGTTTATACGTCTTCTGGTGACTCCCCCTTCTTTTTGTTTGCCTATGTTTCCTTGTCGCAATCCGACGTTGTGTTGAATTATCTCAAGTCCTTGTCACAGAAACGTTCTGGTTTATATTTTTGATTGCCTCTTCGCTGTCATATAAAACTATTTAATTCCACTCTGAATAGTCCAACTATATGACTATATTCTTATTATTGCAGCTTTCATCAGGCTGGTTCAATATGGCTCTCTATGCTCGTAGTGGTTTTTCCCAGTTGCTTTGTTATGCAAGGCGTTCTTTATCAGTTTTTACTCTCTAATGCTCCCTTTAGGTCCTGTAGAAACTGGGCCTAAGACGATTATCGTCTCTATCCAGGATCGTGCTTCCCTCTGATCTGCTTCCATCTTTCCCGACTTTTTTCTGACATAAGGCAGTGGTCTATTTTAAAGCGTCGTTTTCCTGCCTACCACGTAATTTGTCGTTTGCCTTTGTTTTTATTTAACCACTACTAAAGCATGCTCCTCGCAAATATCCCTTAGCATGTTTCCTTTCGGGTTTGTGCAACCATCAAAATCCTCCACATGAGTGTTCATATACCCTAATATCACAATTTCATGGTTATCTAAAAGTTCTATAATATTCTGTGATACAACGTAAATAAATTACTTGTATTCGTCACGATTACACCCTGCCCACAGGCAAAATAATTCAACGATGACAGTACTTCCGCTAGCCTGCCCTTAAGCCATAAATGTCGAACCTATCTTATTTACTTCCAATTGTCTGTCTTTCTCACTAGGGCTCCAGTTTCAGCACCTTACAGTTTTTTTGTTTTATTACATGCGTTTCAAACAGAGCTAGCGTTAATTGGAGGCTGTTAGATATCTCGAAGATGCTTTTTTGCGATACCAAACATACCAATTCTTTTACGATATAGCGGTTGTTCAATTTGTCCCCGCTTTTTTATGTTCGTAATGCCCCGCATGTTTATATATTTAATGCCTGCTTATTCTTTGCATCTTTGTTTGATAGTGCCACATTTCCTCCATTTCGCCCCTCCCAGCCCTAGCTTCTAGGTTTTCTTCACCAGGTTCCTACGTAGACTTAAAAAATCCACCAGCCTGTATCCAATCCTACGACCCACCCTCCTTACGGTGGGTTCATGGGGATAAATACCGTCTCCAACAGATGAATAAACAGGAGCCAGCTGCTCCACCTTTCTCTTGATGCCCATTGGTTCATACCCTAGCACTCACTTTATTGCCTTTATAAGAGCGTCTTCTTGAACCACGTTGGACACAAACTCAGTGGCACCACATACCGTGTAACCATGACACACGTTTGGTTTGGATATCTTGAAGTGTGACAAACCAATTCGCTTTCCCCAGACTCTTCCACTCTTAACCGTCGCTTTCTCTCCCCATCTCTCTCCCTCCTCGCAACACCACCGAGATAACCCTATAGCGAAGAAAAAAGGTTTTCGTCCTGAGCTAACTATCACCTTCCAATCATCCCTGTTGCCGGGAACTGGTTTAGGGAAGGTTCCTTGAGGAATGTTGTAAATCTCATGGTGAGTGCCCGCGTCTGAGGTCTTCTCGAGTCCCGCGCCACATGCACGGGCGCTGGTCAACCCTTGTGGCTTTGGTAGATCTTTGTCGCCATCTGCCTGTTTATTTTGACCGCCACAAGACCTGTGCACAGTCACGAGGGGAGATTCCGTTGCGTGCGGCAATGTGGTGGAGCAGTGGCTCCAAGCTGTCCAGTGAGTGTGTGTTTTCTTTTTCATTGATATTCATACTGTAATGTTTACACGATTTTGGACCAATTTTGAAAGGTCCGGTGTACGGCGAATGTAACGGCCGTTGTACTGCACCATTGCACACAAACACCTGAGTTGTTATTTCCAGGTGTGGGTTCAATAACTTTCTGGTTGACCTGTCTTGCGAAATGGAACGGGCTGGGGAGCTTGCATTGTGTTTTTAAGCCTTGCGACACAGTTGGGTGGAGCGGGAAGGGGGGGGGGGGGGGAGGGGTTCAGGCAACTCCGTGTTTGATGAGTTAATGGAAGAGACCTGGCATACGGAGTTAGCATCCGTAAATGAACTCTGCTACGCTGCAGCTGGTGTCCTTTTTTAGTATCCTAGAAAGCCTCGAACAATTATAGGGAGGGTCTCTGTATATGATGTAGCATCTGTCCGAGGCCTCCAGTGATGCTTTTATGAGACCGTGGAATCGTTAGACGAGTTCGCTGAAAGCAGGATGGTATGCTGTTGTTGAAATATGTTTAAAACCGAGTATATGTGAAAGTTCAACGAATAGTCAACATTTTAATTGCCGTCCTTGATCCGTTATGATTGTTGTTGGTAAACCAAAGTGATAAAGCCATGTTTTTAAGAAAGATTTCATAACTGTCTGGCGTACGCGTCTACAATAGCGCACACCTCGGGTCAACGTGTAAATTGGTCGACCTAAGTCAACATGTGACGGTATCTTCCTGATGGTGGGAGAGGACCAACGAGGTTTGTGTGTACATGCGCAAATCTTGCGTTTGGAGGTATAAATCGTAAGATCAGAGTCGCTGTGCGGCGATAGATTTGGGACTTGCTGAAATTTTGTGGCAGGCACGAGTCGTTGACAAACATCAATGTTCATTATTGGCCACTCGTACATGTTCCAAATAAACACTGAGTGGCGTGAATGCCAGGATGGGATTGATAATGGTACACATTGAAAACTGTTTGTCTGAAGTCAGGTGGGTGATATGGTTGGAGCGTGTCTATTGGCGTGTCACATGCCAGGGTCACTGGAGGTGATTTTTCGCTGACATGTTCCAAGACAAGTAAAGTTGCCAATGTCCGGAGTTGACCAAGTTCTCAGTTGAAGTTTTCTAATGTTGCGAGTGCGGAAAGTCAATGAAAAGTTTCTGGAGCAGGATGCGTTTATAGCTACCCTTGATAGTACAGTACATCTGCTGCTACGTTTTGCTGACCAGGAACGTGCTGAATCTATCTGGTAAATTCAGAAATAAAAGCAAGGCCCCTGATTGCTCGGGGTGAGTGCGCGGCACAAGACATCATTGCGTAGGTGGGTTGCTTGGGGTCAGTGTAAATGAAATACTGACGACCACTGAGTAAATAACAGAAGAATTTAACTGAAAGGTAAGTGGCCAACAACTCTTGGCTGTATAAAATCCTTCAGATATGATAAAGGAGTAGAGAAAAATCAAGCTTAACGCAATTTACCATCAAGATACTGTAGAAACACTGCTCCAACTTACATTTTAGTAACGTCCACCACCAAACATCAGAGAGCGCCACTGCGTGGATGATTCAAAGTAGTAGCAAAAGCAAGCTGTTTCTTCCCTCTGCTAAACGCCGCAGCTGCTTCATCATTCCATGAGACCGTTGCAGTTTAGTTCCGCTGAGAAGAGTGTTGAGCTGCCTGAGTGTCACTGCCTCCCCTGGTAAAAATCAACGCTGGAAGGTAATTAAGCCAATAAATTCTTGTAGTTTCCTTGCAGATGACTGCTTACTTTACGCTCCCGTAAAAAATCCGTCCATCAATTGAACTTAAACAGGAATATGGAAATGTTAAGGCAGTTCTGTGATAATTGGAAAATGAAGATAAATGTTTGTAATTCGGCATATATGCACATAACAAACAAGAGGAACGTTTTAAAATTTTCCTACAATATGGGGGATGTCAATTTGAATTATGTGGACAGTTTCAAGTACCTTGGTCTCACGATCTCAGATGACCTACAGTGGCGGGCCCATATTGAAAATGTTTGCGCTTCGGCCTATCGGAGTCTTGGTTTTATACGACGAAAATTAAAAGATGCTACTAGAGACGCAAAGTTGACTGCCTATAAAACGATGGTACGTCCTATTTTGGAGTATGCTAGTGTGGCATGGAGTGACAACAAAAAAGTTGTTAAAGAAAAATTAGAAAAGATTCAAAGGTTGGCTGTACGTTTTATTCTATCCAGGCCTAAAAGAACACACTCTGTAACTAGAATGTTGCATGAGTGCGGCTTGCAGCCACTAGAAACTAGACGGAAGATTGCAAGGTTAAAGTTGTTTTTTCCCTCTATAACGGACAATTAAAAATTGACACAGCATTGTATCTGAAAAAAGTGCATAAGCGATCAAGAAGACTAAATCATACGAAAACGGTCCAACTTTATTTTAGTACAATAGACGTCTTTAAATACTCTTTTTTCGCGCAAACAATTGAAGAATGGAAAGTCTCCCGGAGTGTGTCATGAATTTAACAGACGTGTCTCATTTTGAGTCTTCCTTGGAAGAGCTGTTTTCAAATTAAAAGAAATTCTGGTTGATTGTTGTTATTTGAAAATGTAATAGTATTTTGTGTGTCCTTATTGCTGCTAAACGTTAAGGCTGTATGTTTTTCCCTTTTATTTCTCCCTCTCTTGTAATAGCTTTCGAGAAAAGGCTGACAGTATTGATAAACAAATAAATAAAATAATATTACTGGGACAGAAAACTCTCGAATGGCTTCAACTTGAAATGTTTGTGGGTGTACTCCATTCTTGTGGAGGTGATGGCCAAAGAAATCAAGCTCGGGCATACCAAACCCTCACTTTCCGAGTTGCGTGGCAGCGCTATACTCGTCTAATCTTGCAAGTATTGTTTCGCTTTGTTTCTCGTGTTCTGAAGTGTGGCTAAAGACAAAAATATTGTCCAAGTAGGCAAAGCTAAAAGGGAGCTTCAGCAGGATCTGGTCAACAAAGCGCTGACATGTTTGCGCAGCTTTGCTAAGGCCGAAGGATAGAAACAAAAGACCCCAAAACTTCAGTTCGACGTACAGCCGCGCTGATGTCAAAACGACCTTCCCAACTTTCCCAGGCGGCTTGATAGCCGAGTGGTTATTAAAATAACTAATGTATGTGTTATTGACTACAAAAAAAGTAATTAGGGTTTCCTTGGCATTACTGCAAAACCTCAGTGTTTTTCTTCTGTAGTCTTTGATACATACTTTAGCTGTTTAATGAAGTATATCTGACCGTTCTCAAGCACCTGGTAAAAGTTAAGGCTTCCTCTTTGACGTCAGCGCGCTGTACGTCAAAATGAAGTTTTAGGGTGTCGTATATGGGGCAAGGGGTGTGAGAATATACCCTCTTTTTCTGAGAGTGTGTTATGAAGAATATTGTTGAAGCTGCAATATCACCAGTAAAGTCCAGATTCTGAGGGATGAAGTAGCGGTCGGGGAGTCGTGGCCTTCTTAAGAGACAAATAATATATGTATAGTCTTCAGTCACTTGTGTTTTTGAGGATCTTTTGTATTGTGAAGAACCAGTCGCTGGAAGGGGGCGAAGCAGAACAAGTTCAAGCACATGGTCGAAGTTGTTCTTGGCCAGTTCGTGGCGGTTCGGAAGCAGACGGCGCATGCCAAAGTAGACAGGAGTTCCACTACTCTCGATACAGTGTGTGATAGTGTTATCAACGGAGAGAACAGTTAGAGATGTCGCGTGGAGGCGGGAAGTTTTAAAAGAATGTTGTGCCATGGAAACACAGTAGTGGTCGTCTAAATGATAGGACTGAATAGTGGAATTTCTGTATAAAATGCAAGGGTGCGGATTCGTGTTTCCGAGTCAATAAGGGTCTCATACCGGACATCCACAATAATGTTTAAAACCCGAAAAAATCCGGCGCCAATAGTGGGGCGAGCGACTTCGGTGATTAAAATTACCCATCAGAACGTACGGCGGAGACTGATATTGAGCGTGATTGAGTTCTCTACGAAGGTTGTGATGGAATAATCATTTACCGCTTGAAGTTAGGAGCAGGCTGGCAGGTGCCGGTAATTTTCTGGCCTTGGAGGAATTATGCTGGTCTACGCGTCTTTATCGACGAGGAAATACCTTTATTTGTGTAATCGTTTTGATGAAAAAAAAAAGTTGGCTCGCGTTGGTTTCCACGGCATTGGCCATCTCTAAGGCGGGGTGTGGGAGTTTTCCTCGTGAGCGCCGAGAGGAGGACACCGGTGGGCCATTTCATTAAATATTTGGTAATACCATCATAATGTAGTGTCCTCTGCGGAGGGAGATTAATTTGCCCGGGGCGCAGATTCGGTTTATTTATTTGTTTTATTTTTTTAGTACATACTGCGGACCTTTCGAGGTCCAAGCAGGGTGGGTGGTAAACATAAATGATGCTAACAAAAACAATGGTTCTACATAAAACAAGAAAACAATGGTTGAAAAACTGCTGCGCAAAAATACAAGATATACGAGATATACTTATATCAAAATCTAGTAAATCAAAAAGTTATAACAATGACCCATCAAAATACACAATGACAAAGATAACAGTGAAGCTACAAAGCTGAAAACTCCATCAAAATATATATTGACAAAACGACTATAATGAAACTATAAAGCGGCGAGGGTCACTGGGATAGATAAAACGATTCCAAAGATGATGCAAAGTCAGGTGATGAAAACAGTTCCAGGGGCAATGAATTCCACTCGGTTTTTGTTCTCGGGAAATATGAAAACGTAAATGTATTTGTACGTGCGAAATAGGGCGTTAAGAAGTAGCGGTGATTGTGTCTTGTTTGCCTGGTTGAAAGTGGACAAACGTAAGAACAGGAATTTAGAGAAATCTCAGAACTGACATGTTGGTGTAAAAACTTTAAACGGGCAATCTTACGTCGGTGTTGGAGGGTATGTATATTGTTTGTCTGCATTAGTAATGATCGGGAATCGGTGCGTTTGAATTTACCATGAACAAAGCGAACAGCGCGTCTTTGAGCTTTTTCTAGAATGCCGGAATGTTTTTTTTTTTTTTTGTAAATGGATCCCATAATGTGGAACAACATTCGAGTTTGGGTCGAATGAGAGACGTCTAGGCTGACAATTTAACGTTTGGGGGGGGGGGGGTCGTTATTAAGTTTATGCCGTACAAGACCAAGCTTGCGGAAGGCTCCCGAGGAAACATTATTCAAGTGATCGGACCAACTGAGGGTTTTATTGATGGTAACACCAAGGTATTTAAATTGATTATCTTCAGAAATGAGGAAGTCCTTAATTGACTAGGAAAACAAAATAGGTTTTCTTTTATTTGTAATAAGTAAAAAAAAAACGGTTTTGTCCAGGTTTAACCTCATATCCCACAGGTCACACCAATCTTGCATCGGTTGTCTTTGAACCCTACATGATGAGGGTGGTTCAGTAAGACGGAGGATAATACCCGTGAGGAAAGTCGCTCCAACGTTTCTGAGTTAAAGTACGACATCGCTAATTTTTGATAAACGATCTTCTAATGTTTGGCACGATGACGGTGCGGTTAAATAAAGAGCCATGCTCTCAGACGCGTGTTCCTTTATGACGTTATCTGCCATGCACGAGCCAAGGCCTCTGCGGGTGTTATTCCTGAGGCAGACAAAATAATGCACATATTGTTCAGGAGACGACGAATAAGCAGTTCCCGGAAAATTGAGTCTTCGAATCCGTTTAGTATGTCAAAGAGCAGTTGATACCTGCATCCTCCAAGAGTTGTTGCAGGCGGTGTTGTTCTTACGCTGTGGTACGGCGAATAAGTTGGTCTTTGAGGTGATCGTATAAGTGTTCGGGAGGGGCACAAAGAATGTCGCGGACAACCGCGGTGTTCGTTTCTTGTGGTGTGTCTACCGCAAATTCGAACAGGACCTCTGTGAGGAGATTTGGTTTTCACAGAACAAATCCTCGACGTGCATCAAGGAGAGTTACACACCGCCGTCCTAAAATGATTGTAGCTTAAGACTTTCGGCGGAAACATGTGTGGCCTACATTGGAGGATTACCGGCGGAGGAAGCGGAGGGCAGTCCCGACACCGACGTGAATATTTCCGCGGCAGTGGTGCAGCACAGTTCACAGTATGGTAGAAGTCATAGTCCGGCTCACCACTTGAAGCGAGAAAAACAAAGTTGTCTTCATGAACCAACAATAACCTTCAATCATCGCGTTTGCCGGAAACAGGTTGCGATGGTTTTCTGAGGACCGTTGAATTAAATTGTTATTTTTATGAGGCAAAAATAAGTTGCGCTCATGGTTGGGCAGCACCGCGATACAAAGGCATCACGATAATATTTCAGAAATGCATTTCGTATTTGTATTTTTGTATCGCAATACTTTTTTTTCATCCGTAACTGTATACTTGTATCGAAATACATTTCGAATGTTTCTTTGTATCTATATGCAATCAGTATGAAAGGTATTTAGTGATATTTCTTCAGATATATTTTTCCCTCCCCCACCCTCCAAAAAACAAAAACAAAAAAAAAAACACGAAAAGTCCGTTCGTTTTTTCTTTAGTTTTGAGGGCCCCAGGGGTAAGGAGGTGCTGGAGGATTGTTACTATGCTGACCAAAATTCGTCCCGATTCTTCATCTTTCTATGCGTCCTCTTCTCAGTTCTGAGAAGTGTTACATTGTCGGGGACTTGAACCAGGTAGCACGCCAGGAGTGGAGTCAGATCACCTTCTGCCGCAGGTTCCTAGGTAACGATTTGATGAGTCATTGTTTGCTGGCAGTCAATGTCCTCTTCCAACTGTCTCTCTTGCCTTAGCGTGCACAGTACACCCAGCCGGCAAAGCTAATCACAGTCGGTTGCAGCACAAGCCTAGCGGTAGCAGACTAGAAATAGGAGGATGACTCACGCAGTGAAGTTCAACGCATAACCGAATGCGTCTGCGTCCGTAATCTTTCATGGCTCAAGGACACGTCATCAGTCGACGTGAACGGGACCCGCTGCTCTGGTGCTCTGACGTTTTGATGGGATTTAGGGTGACATGTAATTTATTTAGAGGTTAAAATATTTTCGCATCACTTTTCAAATAGACAGGATGTCAGGGAAGGGACCGCGGTCAATCATTGATAGAACGTTTTTTGAGCCCATTGAAGACTCCTCTCCGTCCGGAACCCCTACCTTCAAGACAAAGTGGCAAGCGCGTGGTAAAGTAATTTCGCGATCAAAAACGTCAACTTCAAACAAGCTTCATCTCAGTTGGCGTCTCAAACAAATTTAAAAAGTGTATTGCAGTATCAGTGTTCCAGTATTTTTATTTCTGCCCTCCACAAAATGCATTCTTGTATTTGTATTTCCAAAGACATTTTGCCTATTTTCAAACTGGATTTCCCATACGTGTCGCGAAACATTTTTATACATCTACTTGAGTATCAGAATTTTAGCTGCTATGTTTATATATCCCAGTATTTGTATTTCCTAATACATTTTTGAGTATTTCTGCCCAGCCCTGGTAGGGCTCGGACGGCAGTGCGCGAGCAGCACCACAAAACTACTGCCTACCATCCACAGACAAATGGATATGCAGAACGGTTTCGCGCTGCAGAACCCAGGGTTCCTGTGTTAAATCCCTACCCCTGCCCGTTTCGATCTGGATAGTTATCAAAGCGGCGTACGGTCGTGTATCACTACTGCGTAGTGCACGTTAAAACCCCCAGGCTAGCGGTTGTACCGCACTGGCTAAATTGCTCTTCGAAAGCGAAGGGACAAGATTAAGTTCAGGTTGTATAAACGTACCCACAACCCAATTTTGTTTTTGGCACCACGGTTCAATGAAACCTTACTCGACATGCCCTTAATTCTTTTTACAGATAATCAGGATAATTGGGATTCCATTTTGCCAGACGCAACATATGCGTACTTTACCAGCCGGTATGCTACTAGAGGATTTTCGCCCTATTATTGTTTATACGCATGAAAACCGATGTCCACCATTGACGAGCGGTTACCGTACATTGAGGGCAGATGTTTTAACATATACCTTCAAGATCTCTTTTCCCATGCTGAAGAAGTTCGACAGTTCTCACGTATTAGCACCCTGAAATCCAAACAGTAACAGATAATTCGTCATGGTGAGCACCACCCTTCCGTCCCCTACAATGTTGTCCACGATGTTCTTCTATGGACACCCTCTCGCCAGATAGGAAGGTGCGAAAAAAATAAAAGACGCTTCAACGACTCATCTGGAATCTCTCGTAAGCTGTCCTTTACAAACTGCAAATTCACACCTGCACCATCTGCTGCCCGCCACCGCTCTGAATACTGATACCATCCACATCGCGAAACTCAGGCCCTTCGACCGTGAAGTCCCATAATATCTGTGGCCGGTGGTAGACCAGCCTCTTTCCCGAAGGGTGCATAATGTTAGAAACAAAGAAGTGGGTCTCGAACGGCAGTGGGCGATCATTGCTCGTTTGTATCTGCATCGAACGGTCACCGCGGTCGCAATATCGCAGTCACACTTCATTCATTCTATTAAACCCATCCATCAATTCATAGCCTTACAATATTGTTCTGACAAGACGGTGTAGTTGGCTTTACCATTACGAGTCCCGGCTTTTGGAACGTTGTTGCACGACGATATCTGACAGAGTATACCACGGCGAAAACGACGCGAGAAAATGAGAAAGAGAATCGCGTTATTCTTAAAATACAGAAAAAAACTAATTCTCTTTTTATGCTGGCAAACAAAAAGGAGGCAGCCAAACATTTGGTTTAACCATACTCAGTTTCACTATAAGTCCGACCGCTGCCGACGATAAAATTTGATGGTTACAATCAAGCAGCTTCAAAAATACATTGTCACGGCGCTCGTTTCTATGGCAGGTTTGCTATAGCCAACTAAGCAAATCATGCACTTAAGGAAATTCGCACAATCAATGCGCCTTCACTGCGTGTGATTTCTTTCGTCGGATATAGCAAGCGTACTATGTCGACGAACGCCGTGCCCATATTGTTTTGGAGTCACTTTTGGAGCTGCCTCTCCAACACATGGTAGATGCTACCATCTTTAGAAGAAACTTCGTAAAAAAACTCCACGCCTGTTTGGTTAATGTGTCGCGTGTTGCACACGCGACAAGTTGAATACCGTCTTAGACATTGGTAGCTAAAATAAAGAGACGGCATATGAATTTATGCCCGGCCTCAGGACGAACAAGTGTGCAGAAGGGGTGATTAATTAAATATCTTGAACGTTTCGTGCATAACTAATTTGTGAAAAGAAAAAAAAAACAGAAAAAAAACAACGTATCTGTTAACTTGTCAGCGGCACTGCCGTCGTACATTTATGCCAGCTCAGCCACTTGATTGTAATGTGGGTGTGTAGTGGAACGGTTGGCTAAGCAAAAACATACAAGTAATAATCTTGAGCAATTCAATTAAATAGCTAAAATATAACGAAAGAAGAAGAATGACCTCAATTTCTTTTGAATTGACAATGTCTAGGATTTGATGTCTTGTTTTTTATTGATTCATGCTTGCGAGGGAGTAATGTGCCAACGATTTTTCACAAATACGACGGTACTGCTTTATGTACAAGAAGGTGGATTGTGTGCTACCGACCATCATTCTTAGGCGGTAATAAAAGATGAAAGCATTGCACGTTGTCTGCTAACATACCGGCCGACTAGAAGTCTGATCATCTGTTAAACATGATGAAAAACAGCCTTAGATAAACTGGGACAAAGAACGGGTAAAGAATGTTACAGGACAACGGCTGACTCGAAACTGAAGTTTATTGAAAGAAAAGTGAACCAAAGAAACTTGTTAAACATATTACACACATACAGATTAAAAACACACGCCCAGCAGGCGACCAGATGAGCAGTTACATCGCCTCAAAACTTCACACTCCTGTTCGAATGCAGATACCGTACCTCCCTCTCAGATAACGCCACCGATGGCTCACTGATACATCTGTCCGCCACCGAAGAGATAATGAACGCTTCAATTATCTCTCGATTCATATCTTTCCAGTGTCTGCCCAGAACAGTTACGTCACCAAAAAATGGGGAGACAAGAGATATCTCTTCAATGTAGCGGTATAAGTTAGCCTACCATCGCTTTAAGGGAGTACGCCTGCTCTCTCAGTCCGTCGTTCGAACACCTTCCCGTCGGACCGACATAGGATCTTCCACAAGATGAGGGTATTCGGTAGACGACACCCGTTGTACAGGTCACAAACGGTGTTTGGCGCTTTTTTGTGCACTTAGCTTGCGGAAGTTTTTCTGCGCCTGCCCTAACCCTCTCGCATACCTGACTCATTTTTTGTGGCGCTGAAAACACAACAAGGATCCCGTATCGTCTTGAGACCTGTTTTAGATTGTGGGAAAGGTGATAAGAGTAGGGAACTACCACCCTCCGACCTCTCTCTACGGCTGTCTTTTTCTTTTCTATTCCTTTTACCAATTTTATCAGTGAGCCCGCAACCTCAGCCAAAAGGCTCAACAAAAACCCCGTCTACCCACTTTCCCCGTAAAACTGTCTCCCATCAAGTGCACACATGACTTCCTGAGGGCCGACCCCAGGCATGAAACGGCTATACCGCTCTTTAATACTTTTGAATGGGCGGATTTGTAGTAAAGTATTGCCTTCCTAGACCGCGGACGGAAAGACCAGCAAACATGTTTTTCTTTGAAGGACAACGAGAGATCTGTTATTTGTTATTTCAGCACGGAAGTCATTGACAACCCGTGCTTCTTTCGCACATTTTAAGTTGCCCTGCTGCCGTACAGGAGCTAACATTGACCGGTGGATGAGGAGACACGCACATTAGAATGCGCAATACCTTTTGCCCCATTTGTGCGCTGGTGGGGCAGTTTCACCAAAATATTTCCACATTATAACCTCCCGAACGGGCAAGAAAGGCACAGAAATTGGTTACTTTCGCCCATCAGGAAGGTGCGACACCCCATCCAATCAGTAGCCAAAAACGCTCATGCCACCTTGACCAAAATCAAACACCAGTGGTGTTCCGGCTGGGGCCGCACGAAATCATTTCAAGGAAATACCTGCATACGTCAAGCGGTTAAAAAGATTGCTGGGAGTGAACGGCCACGTTTTCTATTAGCCATGAGAAGATGGAGTGGCGCCACCTGATGGCTCCTTTTCTTGACGTAGTAGTAAGGATCACGTGACCGATTCTGCACTTTGTTGGTACCATGTCGGTTGAAGTGTATCGTTCCAGTTCATGTTTGATTCATTAATTCTAAGGGAAGTTTAGGGTTGCATTTATCCTAACTCTTTTGTGGTACTTCTTGTACAAATTAGACTCAAGCAGCTCGACAACAGTGGCGTCGTGGCCTACGAAACAGGACCCAGTTGCCCAGCTGACCCAGCGTTTTGTTATCGTAGTGACCACGACCAATAAAGTCATCGCCGCGGCTTCGGAGGCTTGTCAAGTGATCAAACAAGTAGATTCTAGGACGGCATATATCCATATCCCAAAACATGATTTTTTTTAACCTGTTGGAAAAAGACAGAGCATTAAAAATGAATCGCGATAATGGCCGAGCAGGCGTTGAATTGGCATTCCGACCGCAGTTTTTTTTCACATCTTGCCTTAGAGCTTTTTGGGACACACACGTAAAATAAAGTATACGTACCACATGATGCAAGTGTTAGCCCTAGCGTGTTTACTTGTGCTTTAGGTCAAAGAAAGCAGCAGCTATATATGACGATTGTTGGCATTGCACCGAGAGCGTCCGCCGCCACCGCACAACACTCTGAATCCAACAAGCGGACGTCGAAAAGATAGGACTCACCTTCCAACCGTAAGATTTAGATCAGGGTTCAAACTGTTCATGCTAAATAGGTCCACCTACAAAAAAAAATGTGGTTCAAAATTATTTGTTTAATGAGGCTACTGGTCGTTGGGATCAAGTGATGAGCGCATTGTTAGGCCTTGCGACCAGTGATGGTCCTAAAGGGGGGGGGGGGGGGGGGGGCGCGAAAAGGATGACCGACCCCCCCCCCCCCCCTTCCCCCCCAAAAAAAAAAATCCCAATCGCTCGTTCTTTTTTTTTTTTTTTGCAGTCAAGCAAAAAAGGGAGCACACTCGTTCTTGTTCGGAGGACCTGTGAGCTCGGACAGCGATCAGAATTTTCTCCCCTCACAAACACTAATCGTCTTCATGCGCTTCATACACCATCCATTTCGCTTGAGGCTCGAGAGGCATTCGCAATCTCAGTTAATAGTGACACATTTCAATCAAATAAGTTACACACATATAGAAACGCGTGGAAGGCCGCAGCCGTTATTAATTCTGGTAGTGACCTTCCGACCCTGACGAAGAAAGAACAGACTTCCGATGTATACACAGCCACTCTGCCCGGATTATACCGAAGTTGAGGTATACTACTTTTGAGGAGCACGTGGGCCATCAACTTCAGATTCTGTCTCAAGTTTCCCGAATTCCTCCTTTTTTGGTGTGAAAAAAAGCTGCCACCTCCGGCGTCTCTGGCTCAGGAGGCCTTCACTGACAAGTTGTGTCGATGCAATGAAGGACACCTCCCCGACACCAAAAAGTAACAGCATAATTTAAGACTACCCTTTGCCACTCTTGGTAGGCTGACGCGAGAGAATAAAATATATTAATCTCATATTGTGATAGACAAGCATGTTAATCTATTTTAAGAAGTGCCATTTGCTCGAAACTTTTGGGGTTAGGAAGAGAAGGAAAAGCGCGGACTTGCTGCCTATTCCCCTACGTTTGGACGACAAGTAGCTGACCCTGGAGCTCCAAGAGGAAATCTCAGTCAGCCCGCTTCACAGTTGGAATGCTGCAGGTGTTGGCCTCTCACGTCACTCAGCTTTGTTCAATACCGCGGCGTCGCCTCCAGACAAACGGAAGAAATTCCGGGCAAACAAAGGACAGCCAAGGCTTCTCCCCGAGAACGGTGGTCTGCGGGGATAGTTCCAGAATGAACGGCGCGAAGAAAGGGAGAAGGGGGGAGGCAGGCGGAAGGTGCACAGACTTCCAGGTTTTCAGGTGCTACTGGTTGCCTAATTAATGGGATCTCGAGCGCGGTGGCTCGTTTCCCTGTAGGGAGAAGGCTTACAAAACTGTAAGCTCTTGAGGTTGGGGCGCGCCACAATTCCTCTTCTCGTGTTGACAATAGCTGGCGAGCTGACGACGTGCCCTTGAAAGAGTTTTTGCCTCTGTGTGTGCGCGCCTGTGTGCAGCTGTGAAAACCTACCGTGGCGGAGGCTGAACGTCTTTGGAACTGCAACTCTGTGAGCATCGGTCGCGCATCCCTGGTGGACGATGTCTTCACACAGGAACATAAGTAAATGAAAACCTTTAAAAAAAGAAACAGACTAAAAAAAACGCGTGTGTTCTCTGAAATCTTACTTCGCCAAAGTGAAAATAGTGTAAATAGACCCCTGGCTCTTGTCTCCGAATGCCCTGCCGCATTCAGATTCTTTGCGTGGCCCAAGTTGCCCCTCTAGCCCCACGGACACCCGCTCGGTTCGAAGACAAGGTAGTTCAAGAAAGAGCACAAAATAGGTGTACGGCTGCTCTTGCACCTGAGGCGGGAGGGAATAATAATGGTAATATTTTCTTCGTTTTCCAAAATAACTATGACGTGTTTTGCAAGCGACTGCATTTATTTTCTGCTATAGTGCACTTTTTATTTCTTACTTCGTTCGATCAGTACGGTTCATTTATTTGTACATTTGGATTATTCTAAGTAGGAGTATACATTTAAGAACTGTACAATGTATATTCTTAGGCGGCCGATTCGTCTGGCCACAGAGACAAGCGTTCCAGAATCGACTCAATCTCCCTACCACTGAGGAAAGAAGCTCAACATCCAACGCGGATGTATCGCCAGCAGTCTCTGATCGCTCTTCGACGAGGGACCCTCTCTTGCCCTCCGTATCCTGATGTTCATTGCACTTTTCGTAGGCCCATGGGACTGGCTCTTCTCAAGAGGATTTCTCTGAGCTTTGTCACTCATCCAGCGGAATCAAATCAGTAAGTAGTACGAACATCTTCATGAGTATGAATGACTAACATCAAGATTACTGGACTCAACTGAGCGTTGTGAACGAAAAGTGGCAACTGAAAACTACATATTAATTTCTGCAGGCGGATGATTCATCTGCTCCAGGTAGCAAGCGCTCAAGAATCGAGCCTTTCTTTGTGGCCTTGGACGAAGATGATCCAGCTCCGGCGACGTCGCTGGTGGCGCTGGTGGCATCGCCTCATGTTTTCTCATCGGTGCTGCAACTGACTCCTCGTGCGTGCCCTCCGCCACGTCCTCACCTCCATATGCCCTTCTACCTCCGGCGACCTGATTTGTCAGCTGTCTTCAAGAAAACACCTCCCCTGTCCTGGGCTCACCGGGACAAATCAAGGACGTAAGTGAGCCGACCACTCACATGATTATGATCGATATAGGAAATTTTGATGGCAAAGGTAGGCCAGACGCCATTACGCTTTCCCAAATACTGAAGAACCACTGGGAAGCGCGAGAGAGGTAAGTTTACCCCTCTTTGTGGCTTAAAAAAAGGAAAAGTCGACAATCCATTCGTAAGTGAAGAACATTGTCGGAATATTCTTGGCTGTTTCTCTGTGACGCGAAGAGAGGACTTTTCGGTAAGTATTGCCCATTCTTTGTGGTCGGAAGTATCGGACGGTATCAGCAGAGCGTGCCTCTCAGTAACCTGGTTAATAGACCTCACTTTTTTCGCGAAGCACCTCGGGAAAAAATAGGGCTCTAGAGCTGCATAACAGCAGCAAATATCCCCACGACGCTGTCGAAGCTGGAAAGGCATTCCTTACATGCCACAACTCTCCGGCAAAAGACGTAGCTAGTCAACTGGCGACACAAAGACTCCAGAAGGTTGCTGAAAACCGTGACAGTATAGCCACATTATTTACTGCATCGTCTTCCTCGGCAGTTGTTGTTGAAAACATCTCTATTGCACAAAGGCAGGATAGAAGGAGGGGGTTAGGGGTAAAAAGAGATAGAGAAGAAGTAGGAGTTAGCTGTATGACCCTATTCCAGGACTCCACTGGCTTGTGCCGCCTTGGCCCGCCGGATTTGCAGCTGTTGCTTAACTGGGTCCTTGCTTGCGAACGCCGCATACGACTCCTCTTCGCTTGCTTCACATTGTGATATTTCTTCATTCTTCTCGCAGGCCCACGCCATGTGGTATGTGTCTGCCTTTCGCCACCCACACCACGGGCACGCTGCCGACGCGTATCTGTCCAGGTACAAGGTGTGTAACATGTCTGGCGTGAGAAATGTATCCGTCTGTAGCCGTCGAAGGATGCGTTCCTATTCCTTGCTCAGGGACTTATGCGTTGCTGGAAATCTCTTACGTGCAAGTCGGACGTCCAGTATACATTTGGAGAACGACCGCCGGTCCTCCGTGCCTGAGGCAGGAATAGAGTCCCGGCTCGGAAGAGAATCTCGGGCTGTGGCGTGAGCCACCTCATTTCCTGGATGCCCAATATGGCCTGGAGACCAGACGATCTCAGCCGCCTGCGGGGGTTGCCTTCTCAGTAGCCCGGCCGCCAACTCTCCCACGGAACCCGCGGTGAAGTTGCGAACGGCGCCTTGAGAGTCCGATATTATAGTCGCTTTTGGGTTGCAAGTGATAGCCAATGCGATGGCCATCTTTTCGGATTCCGTAGCACAAGACACTCTGAAAGAGGCGTTTGTGACGATCTTGCTCCCCTCCGAGGTAGCCGCGGCTGCCGTGGCCACCCCACTAACAGGCCCCGCGGCGTCAACGTAGGGGGTGCCTGGTCGGCTATCACAGGTCCTAACGAGGGGCCTCGGACCTTGCCATACGCTTTTGCGCGTCCCGTGACGGGTCCATGTTCCTCGGAATTCTGCTTGTTCGAACACCGGCTCGAATATGGTCATTCAGCTTGATCTGTTGTCGTAAAAAGGCGGAGTTCGGGTTCACCAACCCCAGCTTGTCGAGCAGCCAGCGACCGCTGTCCGTTCCTTCGAGTCTTCTGATTTGCGCTCCAATCTGGGCGTTGGCCAGCTCCTCGAAGGTGTTGTGCACTCCCAACTGAAGTAGCCTTTTAGTGGCTGCATATTCCGGCAGGCCCAGGGCATTCTTGTATGCCTTGCGAAGCAGTACGTCGAGCTTCTCTACCTCCTTCTTGGTGAGGTTTAAATATGGGGGTCCATACATCATCCTAGACACTACAAACGCGTGCACGAGCTGCATGGCCTCCCTTTTTTTAAGTCCATGTTGCTTGTTGCGAATTTTTTGCAACAGGCCGTTGATCTGTACCGCCGCCTTTCTGGGCTTGTCAAGTGTGTTCTTGTTGTTCCTTCCCTGTGGGATCAGCTGTCCCAGGATTCGCACCTCCTGCGGCTTGGAAACGTCTTCTCCGTCAATTTTGACATTGATGTGAGTTATGAGTCCTTCCCGTGGGTTCCTCATGACCAGCAACTCCGATTTCTCCGGCATGTACTGAAGCCCTCGGCTCCGTACGTACTCTGCCGTAATATCGGCCTCTGCCTGCAGCCTCTCCTCCACTTGACCGTCGCACCCGGACTTGCGCCAGATCGTAATATCATCGGCATATATCGCGTGCCCCACCTTTGGGATATTCTTCAGCTTCTCCGGCAGATTTATCATTGTCAAGTTGAAAGGTAGAGGGGAGAGCACCGCCCCTTGCGGCGTGCCTCGTGACCCCGGTGTTAGGGGGTCCGAACTATAATCCCCTAGTAAAAGAACCACTTGAAGTTTCAAAAGAAAACTTCGCATGTAGTTATACGTTCTTTCCCTGTAGTTAATTTGACTAAGTCCTTCTAGTATACTACCATGTGTAACCTTATGGAATGCGCTTTTGAGATCAAGCACTAAAATGCACCTTGTTTGCGCTCGCGCCGGGCTCTCAAGTAAGTCCTTATATAGCCACAACGACACAGCTTGCGTCGACATGTGCGGGCGGAATCCAAACTGTGTATGAGCCAGTAACGAATTGTCCTCAATGTGTTTGGTTAGTCTTGCATTGATTATCCGTTCAAACACCTTTCGCAGGGATTATGCTAAAGAAATCGGTCTGAGGTTCCCCAGACATGTCTTTTCGTGGTTTTGGAATAAGTCGTGCCTCAGCTTTCTTCCAGATCTCCGGGGTGGTACCCGTCCTCCAATATTCCTCGTTAAAGTGGCGCACAAGCTCTCGTAACGATCCTTCATCCTGAATGTATAACTGCCTCGCTCTGATCATGTCCTGCCCAGTGCCGAATTCTTCATCGCCGCCAGTGCAGCCTCGAGTTTCCCCAGCGTTATCGGCCTATCAAGCACCTTGTTCGGTTTTCCCTTATAGTCTGGTTGGTCAACCGGGGGGTCCCGGCACAAGGATTTCCTAGCCAGACGCTCCATAATTTTGTTGCCTTCAGCCCCCTAATTATGCATGAGGGAAGTGATCTTGTTCTGTGCCACCGTTCTTGTACCCTCCGGATCCACCAGGGCCCGAAGAAGTTTCCAGGTTTGTGCGAGACCTAAGCTGCCTTGCATCCCGTCACACAGAGAGTACCAGTTTTGCCTTGAAAGTCGGAATGCATAATTCTCCGCCTCTTTATTCAGTTCCACAATCTTTTTTGGCAGCTTTCTGCTGCCTCTCCGTCTTTTCCACCTCTTCGTTAATGACCTTCGCGCCCCCCACAGGTGCAGCAGATGTGAGTCCACTTCCGGGTTTTTCTCAGTTGTGTCCACCACTGTTGTATACCGCTCAAAGCTTTGGACTAATTCCCTGTCCATTCCTCGATAATGTCAATGGTCGCACCGCTTCGCCCTCTTTGCTCGCGCCACTTGTCCCATTGTACAATTCTTGCTTTACCGATCTTCTTTCTGCCAAAGTCCCCGGTCTCCCAGCTCGTACAGAGAATGTAATGGTCACTTCCGAGATTTTCCCCGGTGTTCACCCATCTTGGATTCCGGATGCCTCTCACCATCGTCAGGTCGGGGCAGTTGTCCCGGCACCTGCTTGTCCCGATCCGTGTTGGCGTCTCCGGGTCCGTAAGCAAGGAGAGTCGCTCCTGGTCAAGCGCCTCCGCGATTCTTCTGTCTTTGGCAGTAAGGTGGCGGTACCCCCACGCCGGATGCGCTGCGTTGAAATCACCTGTTATGACGAGCGGTTCCCTTCCTGCTTTGCAAGTGAAACTCGTGAGCAGTTGCTTGAGGTCCGATTGAGTGTCTCTAGGGTTAAATACACACACAGCACATTGAGTCTGTTGTTCATTCTCCCCGAGGAGATTAAGGTCACATACACATGCGGAATGCCCGTTATCAACGGTTCTTGTACCTCCGCCGGATATTTTTGTGAACTAACAGGGCCAAATACTGGTCCGCGTAGTGAGTATCGTAGCCCTTAATTCTGACACTCGTACACTTTCCAAGTTCTTGAAGAGAGATAACCGCAGGGGGTCCAGCCGCTTGCGCCGCCAACAGGTTGAGACCAGCCCTTTTCCGGCCGATTCCCCTGCAGTTTAGCTGCCACACACTCAGTTTCGCTTGAATCCGCATGTTGAGTCCGTGTCCGAGAAGCCCGTTTCAGAGGGGGTTGGTGTATTCCCTCTTGGCCGTCTTCGCTTAAGTACCTGGCTGTTTCGCATCTCCAGTCTCTCAATCCTCTTGTTAGACTTGCTCTCCAGAGTCTGCATTCCCGTCAGGAACATCTGCATCTGCTGTTGCATCTGCTGAATTGTCTCCTTCAGCTGCGCGACTTCCGAGCGGACCTCCCGGATTATTTTGAAGTGTACGTCTCCCAGTGTGGTTTGCGGCGGTGGGATCACCTGCTATTTAGGAGCATCCGTTTTCCCCGCTTTCTTGCGAAGCCGAGTGTTCTCCTCCATCAGCGCTTGAATTTGTTTTTCTAGCTTCTGCTCCGCTTGCGACTTCGGTAGGGTAGGCCATTTGATTGTGTTGGCCAGATCTCTACCCTCTGTTGACGCTTGCGTCCTTCCATTCTTCATATTTGCCGCCCCTCATTCCTGGAGGTACACTCTAAGAAAAAAAGGGAGGAGAAAGGTAGCAACAGCGACTGTTCCTTCTTGTTGCGGACAAGTTGCCCAGAGAAGGGAGGAACGGCAGTTCAGATGAAAGGAGAAGGGCGAGTTCCTCCTTGTTCAGTTGGCGCAGGGGTAAAACATCGCGCTACTGACCAAGTGGTCAAAAATTCGATCCCCAAGGGGCGTTTTTTTTTTCGTAAATTATTATTATTATTTTTTGTTTTGTTTACCAAAACACGCATAAACAAACCCAGACCGACGAAAGGAAAATTAAAGTCCTTATTATTCACCGAGATGTTTTCCTCCTCCGGACAGACCGGACAAAGCTTTCGCCCTCCCGACTCGTCTTCTTTCGGTTTCGTTTTTCGAACACATCGCGCACGTTGTTTAATAAATTAATGTTGAGTTCATTGAGCTTCAGCGGCAGCGAAGGCTGCCTGTAATTCCGTCTTCTAGTCCAAACGTGCAGAACATTTCGATTGCATTGACGTTTTTACCACTAATTTTATCAAACGAGCTAACGAAGCCTCTAGAAACAGCGAAGTTCCGGAGCAGCGTCAGCAGCGCTACATACACTGGGTAAGACTAGAGCACTATATAGCTTCTTCGGAGCAGAGTAGCGCAATCTAGAACGCCGCCTCTCGGCGACCAGAGCCGTATATGGGGAGAGTTTGGCCAGTCTATGATCTCGCCGCCCTACCGCTCTCCTCCCAAGTGAGCCAATCATCATGCGGCGTAGAGCGAGAGGCATGAGCGCATGCGCGTGAACTCCCGGCTGCTCCCACCTGAGTGGGGAGGGCCGCCATCTTCGATCATTCTCCCGGCGGAATGCGTAGGATCGACATCTAAATCTCGATTATTGTCTTTTATATCGCTGGCTCTGGCAAGAAAATGACATTCTGTTATTCCTCGGTGGTTTAAAAAGCTAATAAATGAAGGTTTTTTGGCGTATGGCCACAAACTTTTATTCAGGCGAAAAAGAAGTCGGCCCGTAGCAGACGACGCGTAGCCTCAGCAGCGCTCTTCTCCGACCAGTTTTCGACAGCGTTGCTCAAATATGGCGGTCGTCTCTTCTCTGCTCCCTTCTTTCTCTCTCGCTCCTTCGGCGTTCTCCTCCCTTTTATTTCCTTTTCTCCTCTCCGGCGCCTTCGTCGCCACACCCACTGGCCAAACTCTCCCAATATACGGCTCTGTCGGCGACTAGCGGCGAACGCCCGGAGGTTCCAACTGGGGTCAGAAATGCATGGAGAACGTGAGAAAATCGTTGTTTCTTCAGTATTGTGAGAATATACGGAATGGCAATCGTTTGTGACATAACAATAAAACATTTTAGAATAATTTGCGCCAAGTTTTGTCACCCGTAAGAACCTGACTTTTTTTTTAAAATTGCTTGAGCGGCATCATGCAGCAGACGACACGGCGACGTCACACCATTCACGTGACCCGCTGCGGCCAACCCGAAAAGCCCAGCTCCGCTGCGAGCAAAAATTGTCTGCTTCAAAAGCCATCGCCTTAGAAATTGCCTTCTCAAAATTTGCACACGCATCCGATATTATTAAAACTTTGACAAAGTGTTTAGTGCTTTACTAACTTAACGACAGACTAGTTTTGAAAAGTGTGATCTTGCCGTTCATTTTTTAATCAGCCGTGTTGTATCGATCTCCATGTATTCTCCCATAGGGCGGGCCGCCTCTTGGAACCCTGAGTACCACGTGACTCGCGCCGAGCCGCTCTGTCGGCCATCTTGTCGGCAAAACACGAGGTTCAAAGGATTGCGCTACTCTGCTCCGTAGGAGCTATATAGTGCTCTAGGTAAGATGGCCGTCTCCAATTTGCGGGACACACGCGGAACTACAGCAGCGAAACCACGAGGAACTGTGTCGACGTTTTCGACGTTATGGAAATCGCGGGAACTGCGTCCAAGGCAGGCAGGTTTTCCTGCCGGCTGCCTGGGTGCCTTCCGTGCTGAGTTCGGTTCTGTTGTCCCGTGCCGAGTGCCAACCGGCGTTCAACGTGATTCTGTATTTCTGCGTGTCAGCAACATCGTCAACGTGGTTCTGTATTTCTGCGTGTCAGCGACATCGTGATGGCAGTGTTGTGGGTTGTGAACAGAAGACTGGAATTATCGCCGATGTGACCGTGTGTTCGCGTATCAGTGGTGTAACAACAAGATGAGATGACGTAAACTGTCGGGCATTGATGCCGCTTGTCGGGCCGTGATCGGAGGGGGCGGGGTGTCGCAGGTTGACATTCCGCTTTACATTAAAGAGTTTAAGACCACTTGAGGGGTTAGGTGCAGTCGATTGACGTGTGGATAGTCATGTTAGAACGCTGGTCTGAACGGTAAGCTTCTATCGTACAGTGGCCAATGTGACTCTCGGTCCCCGAGAGCGATTGCACTCTGGGGAAAAGACTGAAAACTACGAAAGTATGACGGAAAGTACGTATATTTACAATGGAAGTTTAGCATAAAAAAAAGGTAAAATCGAAAAAAAAACCGCTATCCTTTATTTTACTGTTTAAATATATTACGGTTCCTGTAGAAACTGCCGTCTAAGTGGCGCGCTGGGATGAGCGCTAGAAGTTTTCGAGCTCGCAACGGCGTAGCTCCGTACATTTAACAGTTGCCGCAAGTCGCGGCTTTGACTGCATTCAAGTTGATCGAAAAGCGATTTCTCTGCTCTTGAAGCATAACTTCCAGCTGAGTGAATATCCGCTCTACAAAGATTAATTCAAATCGGCAATTGCAGCCGTGCGCGAACAGCACAAATAGAAAAATAAACACTGCAATATAAATACTGGCTACGAAGGGCCATGCGGGAAAACAAACTCATGGCTTGGAACCACATTGGAGCGGCTCGATTTATTGGCTTTCAGATAATGATGGCATGATCGAGCGTTTTCTTTTTAATAAGAGATTCATCCCCTGAGCTATTAAAAATAGCCTCAGATGCATGACATTGCTGAAAAAAAAATGAACATGTTCGGAATATTTTTTATTTCTTAGGGAGTCACCGAAAAATTCCGTACGCTAAAACGACCATTATAAAAGACGCAAATGCGGGGCTCGGGAGTAGTGATCGGGGTAGTGTGCTGTTGTATTGATGTTTGTATGTGCGATACCTGTGTATGCGTTCAATGTATGTTCACCTGATGCTTGTAGTGTGCGCAACGTGTCAACATGTCTTAGAGATTCCCGAAGAAAAGGGAACGCAATTGTGGCGTAAAGAAATAAAAATATTTTTTTGTAAAACATGAATTGGGCGGTACCTAGCGCCACCTAGCCTAGCTACGTGCGATTACTCTGCTTCATCCTGCCATCTAGTGGCAAGCGATTTAACATCCTTTTACGCTACGCGGCTACGCCATAATTTCCTGTTACCGTGCTGAGGTAAGCCAAGAGGTTGCTTCGGATTTGCTTTTTTTTTTTGAGAGCGGCTTTTGGTTTTGCGGGCGAATGATTTTCACTCGTCCGTGATGTGCGGTTGACGCGACGGTTGACGAAGGAATTGTGGCTCGAGGAATAGCAAAGGTAAGACATAAAGTGCGCGAACTGGGTGCCGGTTGTCTTTGTTGAATATCGCAGTGCTGACGATGAGAAGACTGAGTGACTGCATGCTTTCGAAACGTAAGTTTCTTTACCTGCAGGGGTAAAGAAACTTCGGAAATAAATACAGTTCGCGGAAAGCTCGTGTTACGTTTTTATTTCCTGCACCTCTCGCTTCGTGCAATAGACTTAGTGTTCTCGTTAAGCCTTTTCGAGCTCGATTTGCTCGATTCGTGGCCGCAATAATGAGATGCAGTCGACGGAGGAACTTTTCCTCCCCTGCTTAAGAGACGAAAGTTTCTTCGATTCTGAAGGAACATATGTGTCAAGAGCGTTCCTCCCTTTAGGGAGGACTATACTGACCCTTTTTTCTAAAAGTGTAGTTCCTCGATCTGCTTGTCCTTCTGTTTGGGGTCACTTGTTTACGCGTCCGACTCCGTGACTTCGAACTGCTCTCCATCGACACATCCGATAATGTAGAGCTCCACGCCACCTGTCACTGTCATCTCCTCCGGCTCCAGCTCCTACTTTTCCTGCGTTTTGCCGCCATCTTGGGCAAATCGGGTCGGTAGAACTTCTGCTTGCATTCTTTAGCGTACGTACGATGGGGGCCCCCGCATAGTGCGCAGAATGGTACACATGCATGTCCTTCTTGTGCTCCTGCCTTCCCGCAAGTGTCGCATGCGTATCCCCGTGGCTTAGGACAGACATCCACCCGGTGCCCGGTTTCCCCGCAGTTATAACAGGCTGAAATCGTGTTCCTGTATATGTAAGAACAATTTTCTTCCCTATCAAACGTAATTCTGAATGGTGCTCGGTTCCCCAAGAACGTAACTAGCGCCGATTGCGATTTCCCGAGTCTTCGGGCCTCCAAGGCCTCTGCGGTGCCTGCACGCGTAAGGCGCTGTACTGTCGCGTTATCCAGTCCTCGTTGAATCCCATGGATTATTCTTCTACACGTTTCCGCCGGTCGGGTGAGATATGCCCTGACCTCTAATTCCAAACCGGGTAAGTGTAGTGTCCTGACCTTCTCGAGTCGCGCCGCGTCCTCGCCGTCATTAGTACAGATAATAAGAATGTTCTGAGCGGCAAGTAGTCGAATCTTGTAATCCTGCTGTAGCTCGGCAGGCAGAATATACCCCTGCGTGAACACAAACATTTTCGCGCACTTGAACTGCCTGTACACGGCGAAGCATCTGGCCCTGCAAACCAGGGAAATTATAACGAATTGCTGCGTTTTCTAGTTCAATCTGGAGACAAGATATTGCAGAACAACCTTGAAACATCGTCGTTAAAAGCTACCTATATTAGCAGTCGCATTCAAAACGAGTTGATTGGATTTTGTGGAGGTGAAGGTCTTGCGCAGATCGAAAAAAACGTTGATGAGCACTGAGTATTACAGCATTATCTTCGATGAAACTATCGACATTTCGCATGTCTCCCAGATGAGCCTTGTCTTTCGCTACGTCCAAAAATCTCAAGATGGAACTCATGTCGAAAAAGAAGACTGCAAAATTTGCAGATTGCCACGCGTTCATCTCTGCGGGTGACTCGCAAAATTACAATGAAGGCTGCAGCCCGGCTTACGAGCCGTCGCTGACAAGAAGTCCTGAAAAACATTGTAAAGAAAAAATCAACCGCGTCGGCATCGGAACAGATAGATGCTGCCTAATAATTTCTAAAACATGCGGCACAATCCACGAAATCAAGAAAGACGCCGTCAACGCCGTTTTTTGTTCATGTTTCAGCCATGCCCTGAATCTGTCCTTCTCAAAGGCCTCTTCTGTTCAGGGTGTGTGCACTTTCATGAGAATAATGGAGGCAACTGCGTTTTTTTACGTGGTCGTCGAAACGGTACCCGGTGTTTCGACGCGTACTAAAGGGTCAACTACAGTGACTTTGCGAAACCCACTTGGAAGAGCGCCACAGTGCCGTGCCCGAATTCAGGTCATCCTCTGGGGATATTCTTGAGGAGCTGTGAATTGTGGCGAACTGGACGAACCAGATGTCGTCGGCAGCTAAGGCGAATACTTTAATTGCAGCACTTCTGACTACCAACTTCCTGGTTGGGTTGTTCTCAATTATTGTCATTTTTTCCGTCACACAACCCTTCAACAGTCTTTTTCAGAAAGAAACAGGGATCTGAAAACTGCGGTCGAGCTGTTACACGACACTCTCTCAAGTGAAGTGTAGAAGACAAAAGTGTGACGCCGGGTTGAGCCAGTTGTTTGCAGAGGTTAAGGCTAGTGAAAACGAAAGAGGTGTGGACCTTTCTGTTCCTCGGACAACAACTAAACAGATGCGAAGCCAGGACCCACAGGGCCCTGGCTTCGCATCTGTTGCTTGTGAAATGCTTGAGGCATTTCACCGGCAAAGAGTTTTTATTCCGATCTTGGAATAGATCATCGAAAACCACTCATGGCGTTTTCCTGAAGGAACCCTTTCCGTTTACGATTTGAACGTATGGGTACCCCGTTGTCTTGTAACACAGGTGATCGAACCCAATGATGCACGAGTAGAAAGACTGACAGATCATCATCATCATCATTTATTATCCTTGAAGGCCCTTACGGGCATTGCACAAGCGAGTGGTACATTTGTTATTTTTTTTTCTAATCAAACACTTCCGCACGCAATTTTAACACAATAGAAGAGGGAACTAGTCGGATAAAGCCGAGATGAAAGTGGCTACAGAGGCGGCAAATTTGTGTGTGTCAGTTATGGTAACAATGTCATTTGGTAGTATGTTCCAATCGTTTAATGCCAAAGGTAAAGTTGAATTACTGTATGAAGTAGTTGACGAAAAAATGGGCCGCAACTTGCAGGAGTGGTCAAAGCGGGGGAAAATCTGCCAAGGGGGTAAAAGCAGTGATTCACGAAGAGGCATGTTGTGGTGAAAGATTCGGTGAAGGAGAGAGAGAGACGGGACACTCGGCGCCTCAATGAAAGCGAGTGAAGGTTAGGTGCTTCGCGCAATCCAGATATGCTCGTGAATGGTGAGTAATCAGAAAAAATAAAACGAAGAGCCCTGTTTTGAATGGATTCAAGTTCGTTAGATAGGTAAGATTGCCAAGGGCACCACACAGAAGACGCGAATTCAAGCTTAGACCGAACCAAAGTTGAGCATGCTAGTCGCTTTTTCTCTGGTGTCGCGGGTTTCAGGTTTCGGCGCAAAAAACCGAGGGTACGGTTTGCGCTAGCTACTTGATTACTGATGTGAGACGTCCATGAAAGGTCAGATGTTAAATGAATACCGAGATACTTATACGAACTGCAAACGGTAAGGGGGAACGCGTCAAAATGGTAAGAAAAAGGTTGAAGAGCACAACGAGAAAACGAAAGGGATTTACATTTGTTGAAATTGTGAGTCATCTGCCATTTATTGCAGCATTGAATAACTTGTGAAATTTCTGTTTGCAAGGTATGGAGATCATCGAGCGAGAGAATGGGCCTGTTAATTACGGAGATCGGTATCATTGCATCCTAGGTTTTAATTAGCAAGCCGCTATGACGAGAACCCTCGGGTCTGAACTAATATTGTGGAAGGCGGCGACAACCCAGTCCCATCAAGAGCCATCGAGTCTCTCGACGCTTGCGATGGAGATGTGTATCCGAATGTGCGAACATTGCTACAGACTCTGCCCTCACATCCAGCCAGCATCGCATCGGCGGAGTGCACATTTTTAACGCTCCGTCGCTTGAAGACGTGGCTGCAACCCAAGATGTCAGAGGAGCGTCTCACGGGGCTCACTTTTTTGAATATCCGTCGGGATATTCATGTTGACGCGTCACGTGTTACAGACCGCTTTGCAAGTGCAAAAAAGCGAAGAACCGACTTTCTTCTCTGAAGTGAGTATGATAAGTTTAAGATCGATTATTGAAGATTTTTTTCTCACTCCATAGTCCGCGAGAAGAAGGAACTATTATACCTTGTCGCTCTCAGAATGTTACACTGTCTGCTTTTTTTCACTTTTTAAGAAGCTGTTAAAGATAAAAAGGAAAATAATTGACTTTTGGCGTTGTGTCGCATCTGCAGTCATTTAAGGCTTTGCTTTTTTCACCGTCCCAATAAACTTCCTCTTTCGTATTAGCAATAACTAATGTCACAGAAATCTCATAAGGGTGTTTGACAGCTGGTAATCTTTTACACTTCCACTGCAGTGATTTTACTGTGTTTTCATCGTATACCTTGCGTCTTTGGTGTTAGCTTAAAACTATGATTTTGAGCCATTTTTACCGTTTTGATTTTTTTTTGATAGCGTACACACGTCAGGTGTACATAAGGACATTTGATTCAATTCATTGAGCGTGGTCTTTTCAACGTTCAATATTTTGTTTGACAAGTGTCTTTCTTTGCATTATTCTAAATCGTTCCTTAACTTAGTGTTTCCTCAGGGCGTGTTGCAGTTTGCCAAGTGCGAATGAGGTTTTGAAAAATAGTTTATAACTTCAGTTATGGCTCGTATGCTTTTTTAATTACAAAACTTTTGCAGCACTCTTTCTATTTATTGTATGAAACCCCAGTCCTACGACTGATTTCAATGGAAGGGAGAAACATTTGTGACTAAATACACACATATATATATATATATATATATATATATATACAGGGTGCGGCCGTAAAAACTTTCACATTTGGCACGCCTAGCAAAAATCGAATTTCAAACGTGCATACCTGAAATTGGGCACACGAACGTCGTTTATTCCAAAGTTTTTCTGCCTATTTTTTTTAGACGTCAACTCGGGAGTAGCGATTTATTAGAACGATAACAAAAATGGCAGACGTGCGTTTCCTATGGCCTATACCCGCCCGTTCGCCGTCTGCAATCTGGTTCGTGACGCCGCTCCCAGGTGGCGCACTGAACGCAAAAACGGGGGAAACGCCGCACGAAAGGCTGGCGTCGGGAAGATAATCGCGATAAAAAGTGATTTTAACGAAACATATGAACAATTGTTGAAATCACCTGTTTTGAGTCAAGTTTGTACAGATCGTGATGCAAGCAAGAAGACACCATGATGTGACGAGATCCTTTATTAACAGCCTGGAATAGCAAGTGGTGCTGCTACCTTTGCCATACCGTTGCAGACAAGTTCGTTTTGAGTTATCAATTCATTCTGACTTTTACATGGCCGCTGTAACTCATAAAGTAATATTTTTTTGATACAGCTTGGGTATAGTTAACACACATGTCACAAGTAATATTTGTAAAAAACGAGAAATCATATTAATTGGAACAATATTTATGGCGCTAGAGTCATTTCCGCGGGCCGGTGATAAAATGGCTGGTATTTGAGAGAGATAGTCGTCTTTTCGCTGGTCTCTTATTGGTAGCTCTATCAGCAGCCTCTACTGTGCTCTCCGCGTGCCGCAAGCAGCACGAGAGACAAAAGTAAGAGGGAAACTAATAGTTTAAATTCCGTCAGGAAGTGGAAGTTGTGTGTTTATTCAATTATTTATTCTTGAATAATAAATATTCTGACACGCCTCTTCTGTCATGGTGATTTAAAATAATGTTGATGCTGCAGCGGCCCTTTAAACGACTTGGGTTCGGCCGATTCTATTTGCCCACCGTTCACAGACACGAAAAGTCGAAGTCGAGCTTTGTACGCCAGGAAAGCCCTTTCGCGCATCCCATCGTGGATCTCGAGCAACGCGCCCTCAATTTTTTTCTTTCAGCTCTTCCAAGCTGGAGATCCTTTTCTTGCAGACACGTCCTTTTATAAATCCCCACACAAAAAAGTTGCACATATCGTGGAGGCCAGTCGATATAGTCTGACCCTCGACCCATCCACCGCCGAGGGAACGTGTTATTGAGCCAGGCCCTCACATTCTTTGCGTAATGAGGAGCCGCCCCATTCTGCATGAATATGCAGTTTCCTTTTGTCATGTGGTACCTTTCAAGCTCAGGGAGCATTTCCGCATCGGAGAAGAACGTGTTGGTTCAAGTGAAGGATGGAGGAAGAATAAACAATTAAGCATGTCCAAGTATAGGCATTTGCGTTAACGGTGCCGTCGACAAAAAAGGGGCCCACTATGTCTTCACGCCAAATCCCACCCCACTGGGTGAATGGAGATGCCGTTCGTCCACGGCATGAGGGTTTCCGCGAGCCCATATTCTGCTGTTCTGGTGGCTCACACGTCCATCAAGGTGAAAGTTTACTTTATCACTAAATAAAGGAAATTGCTCTTAATTGGCAACAGATCCGCCTTGCAAAATTCTAAATGTCGGACATTGTCGCCGTCATGCAGGGCTCGGGCAACTTGCATCCTGTACGGGCGCAAATTATTTTTCCGCAGAATCCGTCGTACGCTTTTTTTCCGAAATTCCAAGCAACCTGGCAACTCGTCTTGTTGACATTTGCGGGTCGCTCTCGAAGACACCAAGTACCGCTTCGATGAGCTCCTAATTTTTCAACAGGCACTCACGTTCACTGACTGAATACTCCGTTTTAGTCTTCTCCGCTCGCAGAACGATCCTCCCAAGTAAAAAATGTCGGGCGTGAAGGCGGGCGTTTATGAAACGCAGTGCGAAATTTTCGTTGTGCTGTGGCCACCGAGTTCCGCTCCCCGTACCACTTTACTGCCTAAGCACACTCATTTGCCGAGTATTGCGGCACTGCAGGGCGGCGCGGAAAATATTTTGATAATAACTGCATCAGATAGTGCAACAAAAACAATAAATAGGAGCAATCAAGATGCCTCGGCAGCGGCACTCTTGAATCCAAAGTTGAGTTTTCACCGGGAACGGACCCGTCAACAGATAAGCAGACGACAAAGGAAGACACACGTTCATCTGCTTTAGAATATATTTTTATTAAACGAGGGCGTCCGCCAGTTTTTTAAATTTCAAGTAAAAGGGTATAATCCTTCATATATTTCGTAAAAATCACTTTTTTTCGCGATTATCTTGCCCGACGCCAGCCTTTCGTGCGGCGTTTTCTGCGTTTTTGCGTTCAGTGCGCTACCTGGGAGCGGCGTCACGTACCAGATTGCAGACGGCGAACAGGCGGGTATAGGCCATAGGAAACGCACGTCTGCCATTTCTGTTATCGTTCTGATAATTCGATACTCCCGAGTTAACGTCTGAAAAAAATAGGCAAAAAACTTTGAAATAAACGACGTCCGTGTGCCCCATTTCAAGTATGCACGTTTGAAATTCAATTTTTGCTAGGCGTGCCAAATGTGAAAGTTTTTACGGCCGCACCCTGTATATATATATACGCATGTAAAGATCTACGATTGCGTTCGGCAAATGTTCATTTCTGATTTGCAAACAGTGGAACTAATGAAAAATATATATAAAAAAGCGTAATGTCTCTGATTTTTAAGGTAGCAGTCCCACGGCCGCCATTTTTATTGTTCGTGTTTAACGTTTTATTTGTTTTGCGGTACGTCGTAACTACCGAGCTGTCGTTTTGCATACAATTTTCAAATCTGGGTGGGCAAATTAGAACCAAACTTTATTGCCATAACTAATGTACGTGATCATAACGTTAGGCGTTTAGAAATCGCAAACCGGATGGCAAATATCTTGTTTACTAATAAAGTTAGGATCACCACTTTTCTCTTTATATTGTCACGGCTGTTGGCTTGTTCTGTATGTATACAGTCCTATTTTCCGATTTCAATTTAAAATAGGCTTCAAAATGAAACACTATTTTAACAAGCAATTTAGTTTTTAAGTCTATTCTAAAACTTAAATCGCATAACTTAATCTATAGAGCAATTTTTGGCTCTATAGAGCCCACAGAAGTGACAGTATGAATGAAAACAATGGTAATCCAAACTTCATTAATAAAGAAGAAATCTGCGGTCCGGTATGCCATTTCTAAATTCCTAATTTTCTGATCACGTAAATTAGTTCTGCCAATAAAGTTTGGTTGTAATTTGCCAGGGCTGGGCAGTATCGCGATACAAATGTGTCGCGATGGTATTTTAAAAAGACATTTCGTATCTGTATTTCTGTATCGCGATACATTTTTACACCACTATCTGTAACCCTGTATCGAAATACATTTTGAATGTTTCTTTGCAGCGCGATACAATCAGGGTGAAATGTGTTTCGTTACATTTCTTAAAAAAACACTCTCCCTCCCCCCCCCCCCCCCCCCAAAAAAAAAAAAAGCAAAACAAATCCGAGCGCATCTCTTTGTTTTTTTCTTTTACTTCTGAGGGCACCAGGGTTAAGGAGATGCTGGAGCATTGTTACCATGCTGACCAAGGTTCCTTCCGATTCTCCAAACTATTTTTTATGCGTCCTCTTCTCTCTTCTGAGAAGTGTTGTGTAGTCGGGGACTCGAAGCAGGTGGCGTGCCAGGAGTGGAGTCAAAGCATCGTCTGCCGCAGGTCCTTAGGTAGGGATATCTTGAGTCAGTGTTTGCTGGCATCCAATGCCCGCTGCTAATCGTCATTCTTGCCTTAGGGTACGCAGTACATACAGCGGGCAAATCTGAGTCACACTCCGTTGCAGCACGAGCCTGGCGGTGGTTGACTTAAAATAGTAGGATGACTCACGCAGTGAAGATCAACACATATTCGAATGGGTCTGCGGCTGCGCCCGTAATATTGCACGGCTCAAGGGTATGTTATCAACCGACGTGAACATGACAAGCTGCTCTGGTGACCCGAAACCCAGGAAGGAGGTCAGACGTGGCCTCTCTCTGTCAACCCAAATTTCGTACACCTACGACACGTCTCGAGCGCGCTGTTTCTCGAAGAGCTCGCACCTGTGCCGGCAATATCAAGTAGTAATCCACGAAGTCTCTGTTTGGATGACGCTAGGCGAAGCTTGAGGACTGCAATCCATGCGTCGGTGGCGGAGGGTCGGCAGGAAGGACCTTCACAACAAAGATGCCACCATATCGTGTTTTTTTTTTTCAATCATAACAAAAAAAAAAAAACAAAAAAAAAACGTGTTCCAGGATGCTTCAGGTGGTCCATTATTGTCAGAAATTTCAAATGACACTGCCTGCACGATCTTCAATGAGGTAACCTACAGCAAAAGTACGTATTGTCCTTTCATACAGTAGCGTGGTAAAGTTTCATGTTCAGGGCCACACCTACAGATTAAGAATAAAAGTTCATTTCACCGTGACGTCATGTGATCACTATTGACAGGCGCGTCTTTATCGGACAGGGGCGTGGTGACGTTCTCATGGAATTTAGGATGACAGAATTTATTTAGAGGTCGAAGTCTTTTCGCATCCCTCGTCAGACAGACAGGATGTCAGGGAAGGGACCGCGGTCAGTCATTGATGGAACGTTTTCTTGGGCCCATTGAAGACTGCTCGTCGTCCGAAAACACTACCTTCAAGGCAAAGTGCCATGCCTACGGAAAAGTAATTTCGGGATAAAAAACTTCCACTTCCAACTTCAAGCCTCATCTCAATTGGTGTCTCAAACAAATTTGAAAAAAAAAAACGTATTGCAGTATCAATATTTCTTTATTTGTATTTCTGCCCTCCCCATATTGTACTCCTGTATTTGTATTTCCAAAGACTTTTTGCCTCTGTTTAAAATGTTTTTTTTTCTGATTGGTATAGAGATTCATTTTTACAGATATATTTCAGTATCCGTATTTTAGCTACTATTTTAATGTATCCCCAGTGTTTGTATTTCCAAATACATTTTTGAGTATTTCTGCCCAACCCTGGAATTTATCCACTAATTTCAGAAAAAAAAAAACGTCTGCAGGACGACCACTGTGTAGCTGCTTTTTAAGAACCGGAAAAAGATCAAATGTTAAACACCAAGAATAAATATGGCGGCCATGGGACAGCAGAAGGTCAGCCCTATGCTTGTAGCGCTCCGCTGCATGTGTGAACAGACCTTAATGGTCAAGCGGCGCCTGCTATAGTCTGCAAAACAGAGGAAATAGCCATCGGTAGAATAGACGCTTCGCTCGATACGATTGAATATCAGGTCTCTGTAATGCATAACAAAATCAGAAGAATGGTGCGAAGATGAATAGAGCAAGGCGCGTGCTTTGCAAGCACGAGTACGCGCTCAAACTAAAACACTTCCTGAAGCCACAGTTAATGAATGCAGCCATAAACAGAAGTACTTCTGCATACCTAAATCGATTTCCCTCGACTTGTGACTTCAGGACAGGTCAAGTGCAGCGCTGGAGCACCGCGAATCCAAACCGAATCCCGCAATGATCGGAGACGTCAGAGGGAGAAAAAACGGCGACCAACTACTGACGAAGACTGTACTTGACGGTGACAGCGCAGGGAACACAAATCGCACACCAGACACTCAGGAAGACAAGCACACTCGCTGAACTTACAGCTCTTGTGTATTCGACTACTTCATTTTTCTCTTCAACGTCTGGGTTGACTTTTCAGAACGTGACAGGTAGAAGAAGTAGCACGAAATACAAAGGAAAATTCTAAAGAGAAGGCAAAAGAACAGTAAAAGAGAAGACAAGTGAAGGAACGGAAAAAAAATATCTAAACGAAACACTTTTACAAATCGTCCCTCTCCCTCATCGCTATCATTTAGATAGAAATTGGAGCTCTTTGGTCGACAGCGCTATAGAAGGACTACTTACACACTTGTCCTTCAGCTGTGCTATCCTTTCCGCTTCCATTATTTCTCTTGTCAATGCGTTTCTACTCCTACCTATTATAGAACAATTTTCTAAATGTTCTACACATCCACAAGCGCGACAATGAATTCCCAAGTGTCCAGCTACGACTCGGTGGGTGTTATAAAAATGCTCTCTTAAACGATCATTCAAACACCTTCCAGTCTGGCCTATATAATCTCTACCACATGAGAGTGGGACAGAATATACGACTCCTTCAGTACAATCTACAAAGCTCTTTTGGTTCTATTTCGAACAACCAACTTCCCGGTGTGCCGATCCGTGTACCTTCCTGCACAGGCTTAGAAGCTTATTTGGTGGTGAAAAAGCAACATTAACGTTAATTCGGTTACCTATCTTTTTTTAGACCGTGCGAAACTTTATGTATACATGGAACAACGGCCGTCCTTTTCTTTTCTGTATTGCGTTTAGGTCGTTCACCCCATCTTATTCTCTTTAATAAATCCTCTGCCACGGCTGTAAGTAACGCCCTAGGATATCCCGTTGACTTTAACCTGGCAATTTGAGCATCAAAGCTAACCTTAAGTGAATGAATACAAGACTTATTCAGCGCATTGATGAGACAATTTGACAATGCCTCGCTTAACAAGCTTGGAGTGTGCTGACTTAAAATTAAGAAGAGGTTTCTTCGCTCTCGGTTTGTATGACCAACATACATGATGCTCCGACAAAATTAATCTGAGGTCCAAGAACCGCAAAGAACCTTCTGTGGGGAGCTCATGAGTGATTTCTAGTGGATCTATACAGGATTTAAAACAGGGAAGAACGTTAGAGCCCAATATTTGAAAGTCATTCGCTGCACAATCTAGCACAATCAAAAAATCATCAACAAAGCGAAACACCATCACAACAGTAGAAGCATCTAAGCTACGTAAAATAATCCGGTCCCGATGCGCGAGGTAAAGGTTACTCAAAACTGGTGCTATGCATGAACCAATGCATACACCTGCTTTTTGAAGAAAGGAGTTACCCTCCCTATACGCAAACGTAGATTTTAAATATACGGTGCGCAATTCAAGGAAACCACCTTGGGGAATTCATGACGCGGTCTGAAAAGCAATAACACCAAAAGAGTCAATGCAGTCCTCCACACACTTCAACAGCTCATCCTGCGGCAGAGAGTAGTAGAGGTCCTTTATGTCCACTGAGAAGGCCTTGAGATGCCAATCATTAGAGTTTGTTAGAAACTTTATCACTTCGCTAGAGTCTTTTAGCATAAAAGGATCCACAACCGGCAAGAGATTGAATTTCTCCTGCGAAAATATGGCAAAATACTTCTGCCACGACCCTTTCTCAGATACAATCACCCTTAATGGGCAATCTACTTTATGAGTTTTTGCGCTGAAAAAAGCTCTAATCTTTACCTCGCGCATCGGGACCGGATCATTTAACGTAGCTTAGGTGCTTCTACTGTTGTAAAGGCGTTTCGCTTTGTTTATGATTTTCGATTGCGCTAGATTGTGCAGCTAATGACTTTCAAATATTGGTCTCTAACGTTCTTTCCTGTTTTAAATCCTGTATAGATCCACTAGAAATCACCCATCAGCTCCCCACAGAAGGTTTTTTGCGGTTCTTGGACCTCAGATTAATTTTTTCGGAGCATCATGTATGCTGGTCATACGAACCGAGAGGGAAGAAACCTCTTCTTAATTTTCAGTCAGCACACTTCAAGCTTGTTAAGCGAGGCATTGTTAAATTATGCCTCACCAATGCGCTTAATAAGTCTTGTATTATTTCACTTAAGGTTAGCTTTGATGCTCAAATTGCCAGGTTTAAGTCAACAGGATATCCTAGTGCATTACTTACAGCCGTGGCAGAGGATTTATTAAAGAGAATAAGATGTGTGAACGACCTAAACGTAATACAGAAAAGAAAAGGACGGCCGTTGATTCATATATACATAAAGTTTCGCACGGTTTACAAAGATAGGTAAACGCATTAACATTAATGTTGCTTTTTCAGCACAAAATAAGCTTCTAAGCCTGTGCAGGAAGGTAAACAGATCGGCACACCGGGAAGTTGGTTGTTCAAAAAAGCGCCAAAACAGCTTTGTAGATTGTACTGAAGGAGTCGCATATTCTGTCCCACTCTCATGGGGTAGAGATTATATAGACCTTTTTCGCAAGGGCACCGCCATCTTGGATTGTCGTCACTTCCAGTATGGGCGAAAACATTGTTTTGCCGTCGCCACGCCAATAGAAGGCATTTAGGACATAATCGTAACCGTCACACATTCTCGTTTAGCCTCCCCTCTATTTTTCACTATTTGCAGGTTGAAACGTTTCGATATTTTTTTGTCGCCCATACCGGATACGCCTATTAGGTGGCTGCGGACGAGAGTACACGAAAAAGGTCTATAGGCCGGACTGGAAGGTGTTTGAATGATCGTTTAAGAGAGCATTTTTATAACACCCACCGAGTCGTAGCTTGACACTTGGGAATCCATTGTCGCGATTGAGGCTGTGTAGCACATTTTGAAAATTGTTCTGTAATAGGTAGGAGTAGAAAAGCATCGACAAGAGAAATAATGGAAGCGGAAAGGATAGCACAGCTGAAGGACAAGTGTGTAAGTAGTCCTTCTATTGGGGAGGAGATCGAACAGTCACGCCTCTAGCGGTGCGCTTCAGCTGTGGGGGCAACAAACCCCATTTTCTTGTTTGTTTTTGATCCGAGAAATCGAAGACGACGATTCGAAGGCCGCTCCTCGTGCGACCAAAGCACTGATCAAAGCGAAGCGCTCGTGCCCAGACCGTGCTCGGCGAGGTTCAATTTCTTTGTTATGTTGTGTTGGTAAACACCGGGTTGTGGGGACAACAAGCTCTATAAAGCGCCCCCTATAGTTCGATCTCCTGCCCAATAGCGCTGTCGACCAAAGAGCTCCAATTTCTATCTAAATGATAGCGATGAGGGAGAGGGACGATTAGTAAAAGTGTTTCGTTTAGATATTGTTTCCGTTTCTTAATTTTTCTTCTCTTTTACTGTTCTTTTGCCTTCTCTTTTGAATTTTCCTTTTTATTTCGTGCTACTTCTTCTTATCACGTTCTGAAAAGTCAACCCAGACGTTGTAGAGAAAAATGAAGTAGTCGAATACACAAGAGTTGTAAGTTCAGCGCGTGTGCTTGTCTTCCTGAGTGTCTGGTGTGAGATTGGTTTTCCCTGTGCTGTCACCGTCAAGTATGGTTCACCAACTCGCCCAGCATCCATCCTACGAAGGCTGTATTAACACTTACTAAAAACAGGTTCTTTTCAAACAAAGACCACTTCCCATTTTTCCGACACACTCTATCTGCCCAAGAAAGATTTGGGGGGAGGGGGCTTGTGGAAGGGCATGGGAGGGGGAAGAGCGCTGATGAGAAAAGCCTTTTTTCTCCTCGCACTACATGGACACAGCAGTGCCCCAAGGACGGGTGGTTTCCATCTTTAGCACGCCTCTCTCGAATGACGTACAAGCATTTTTTATTTTATTTTTTAACTTTTTTTAAATTTTCTCGGGTGCTTTTCTGCATTAAGGTAGCGATTTGGGCAAGTTGATTTATGATCACCTAAAGGAGCGCAAAAAATACAAGGACGAGGAAGCAAACAGTTTGCATCCATTTTGTATCAGAGAGATGTTGCCATGGATGTCGTTCCGGGCGCAGTTCGTTCTTCGTTGTTCATCTGGAAAGTTATCTGAAACAGCGACCTCGAGTGCATCAAGGCGTCTGGATATGGCCCCTGAATGTGCTTTTTGAGTGGAACCTGCCGTGCATCAAGTTCATCGTTGCGGATTTCGAGCTCGACATAGCATGACCCAGAAAGGTTGGTCAGGGGGAGGCACAGACACCAGTCTCGACTTGTTTTCAGTAACTCAGTTTTTGCGATTGAGGTAGCCATATACTCTGACTGTGAGACTCCTCTGTTGAAAGCGCGTCTCCTACGAAATCCTAAGTTTCATTTGAGAATCAAAAAAGTTGTTTGCGGATGTTGCGTTTCAATAAATGCTCAATGTTTGCGGGAGGGTAAAATTACGCCAATGAGAGTTGTCAAATGTCAACACATCAGTGTTGACAAGATCGTTGGGTAAAGTCGAGTAAACACATTCGTGAACTCTAATTCACACAACGCACAAAACTCTGCCATGTAATATCTGTACGATCAGGGAACATTAGAACAATTCGACAGTTTTGTCCGAGTTAGGTCAACGCTTTCAGCCGTGCTGGGCTGAGTCGCGCGAATCTTTAAGACACGCGAAATATTAGCTGTTTTCCTGGCAAACATTCCGTTAGCCTTCGGAGAGTAAATAATACAAATGCACCTTGTCTGAGGAGGATTAATGGCTGCTTTTGCTGGCGCAAGACTCTCGGTTAGTCTCAGTCGAGTGCAGTTTGTCCCGAACTTTTGCGCACAGTACCTAGCTTGAATGAGATGGTCCTTTCGGGGAGCAACTGATAGTCAAGAGGACCTAATGCTAGCGTTAGTCCCTCGAGGCCAACTTTTGTCTTAGAGTATACACTTAGCGCACACTTCCTGCTGCTACACGCTAAAGGACACAAACAACGCAAAACTAAGAGGAGAGAATACGTGTCCTCTTCATGTGATACTGGTCACTGCGTTACCATCGAGCAATCGCAGCGCTCCAATCTTTACCGCTTGTTGCTAATTGTCTCAGTGTGAAAGTCTTCAGTAAATGATATAATGTATTGAAAGATCAAATTAAAGGTGATGCGCACGGTTTGGTGTGTGGTTGCATGAGTTTGATTGCATGCACTTTCCATTTATTGCACACCAGGGAAGTCAAATATGTTATTCACTTTTACTATCGCTTATAGAACACGCAAATTACACGCCTGAATATGAGGTATCCCCAAACACGCGGAGGTACACGAACAATCGACGCCTCGGAATATCGCAGCTCAGTTGCCGTTCTTGCATTCCGAAGGAACCAGGTTGGGGAAACGCATATCGCTGCAACTCGATGGAAAGTGTTTTGCGCAGCCATCAACGTCCCTCTTAGTTGCATTTGTGTACACCACAGAAACACAGTCTGGAATGAAAAACCAATAATTTTTAGCACGCTAATAAGCCAAGGACGATACACTCTCAAATGAGATTTTTGATTTCCACACTTCGGCAGGTCTAAAAAAATGTGCAGCTTCCATTGGCATCTATATTTTAACAGATCGCTGCGTGTACTATTTATTTAACATACTTAGCTTTCGACAGTATAGGAATGCCAGTGGTTCATTTTGAATTTTAAAAATTTCTTGCCATGTTTAGGATTTTTTTATATTTGTTCAATAGGAGTTCAAATGTACATTCCATGGAGGCGTCAAGCTGTTTTGAGGACACTAAAATTAAATTAATGATTGAATGAATCAAATAAGAAACGCAGGGCATGAAGAGGTTTGGGCATCTTATTGCCACTAATGAAACTGCGGTATTAGCTGGTAAGAACCCCTTTTTTCGTTTACTTTTCGGTTTGTCATTTCTGCGCAGTTTTTTTCCCTTTCATAAATATGCACAGACTAGCCCACCATAAAACTCTACTATAAGTCACACCCTATGTTTCGTAAATTGCCAGATACTGTAGTGTACGCACAACAATTCATAGCGTGATAGTGAGCATTATAACTACGCACATACTACGCAAAATAACTCGTTATGTCCGTTATGGTGTACACACCATAACGCGTACACTTTTTTACATATTTAATCGTTTTCCTGGAACTTAACAGTCCAATCCTTGTAAAAAAAAAGAAAAAAAAAAACAAGCAAGAGGAGAGCTGCGTTTAAGACGAAATCCCTATATTGTAGTTTGTTAGGCACCTTCTAGTTCGTTTCAGTTTAAAGGAACACTGAAATAAAAAAAAAAAAAAAATTTCAGTGCAGAGATGGAGAACGTATTTTTGGCAGTAATGGCTCCCCGACATAAAAAAAGAATCGCGCAATATTTATGCCGTTATACGCAATTTAGGTGAAAGTCACGGCGCGTCCACTGGCCCCGTCCATTACATCTCGATTGGCTTGGCTGCTCGGCGGCTCGGCTGAACATACGCTTGCAAGCACAGTGTCTCCCTTTCGCGAGATCATCTTCTTCTGGTCTGGCGTCTCACACCGCCTGGGAGTCGTGCGAGCAGACGCGCGAATGCCTCCGGCATCATCTGCCATTCCACCACCGTATATCGGCGTCTGCAATGCCCTTAGGACGCGGACATGAACGTTGCCCGTCGGCCTCCGTTTTCGCCTTTGTCCGTCTACTATTCCACCCCCTCCTGTCTAAAAACTTTTACAACACTCGCAAGACTCGACCACTCAAGCGGCGTTCTAGCGTTCCATCATGCACCAGCCATGGTTCAACACAAGTCTCATTCAGCGTCTGTCGATATGCCATAAAAAGTGGACGAAATGACTAAAAAAAAGTATGTAGTCATTTTAGTCCTTCTGTTTTTCATAATATTTCTTCGCGTAGCATCCGTGAGCAAGGTGGGCGAGCGTCATGCCACACAAATGAAACTAGACCTAAAGGTACGCTTTGGCAGGTCAGGAGCACTGCACAACTTTAGAGCTACTTTCTTTTCGAAGCAAAATGACGGAAACATAAACAAACTTGATACGCGAGCCGAACACCCGCTTGCCGCCAGCCAAGTGGGTCGCCAATTCTTACCTGTGTAGGTACCTTGTGGGTACCAAACCATTGTTGCAATCACAAGTGTGGCCCAATTCACAGAGCCGCGGGGCCGCTTTCACACGAAACGACATCTTTAGTCAGCACCAACACGCACTAAGGAACAAATCAAGCCAGGGGGGCTATGTTGCGCTTTTTGGAGTCCCAGGAGCCTAGGGAGAGGGAAGTGACGTCAACGACACAGCAAACGCAGATTGGGTGTTGATTTCGTTTTCTTCTTTCAACATCCAATCTGCGTTTGCTCTAGTCGTTGACGTCACTTCCCTCTTCCAAGTCTCCTGGGAGTCCAAAAAGCGCAACATAGCCCCCCTGATCCAGCAATATAGTTGACGTGGGACGTTAGGTTAAGGTCAGTCACACTACGAGTCCAAGCACCCACACTGCGCTTTTGAAGGCGTGGGACACTAGGCGTAAACCAGTCCCACTACAAACCAAAGCACCCCACAGCGCTTCCGAAGGCGTGGGACGTTAGGCTTAGGCCAGTCCCACTACGAATCCAAGCACTCGCACAGCGCTTCGCACAGCGCTTCCGAAGGCGTGGGACACGAGACCTAGGCCATTCCCGCTACGAACACAAGCACCCGTACAGGGCTTCAGAAGACGCGTACTTGCAAAAGCAGTTTGGTGCAAACTAGATCGGTTGAGGAAACCTTCCTCCATAAACTTCGGTGAACGCAGAATGACTCGCACCATAACCTCCTATATACTGAAACATCCTGGCAGATCGGCACGAGAAGCGGCCGTCAAAATGGAAAAGGTGGAGCGGCAGATGACGACGAATAAGAGGAGAGCTACGCCACTGGCGCCCCGCTGCGGCGAGACGCCGAAACGCACTTCTCTCGAGCGAACAAGTGTGTTTCCGGTCCTCGCCGGTGCGAAAGCTGTGCGCTGACGCCCAGCTTCTCCGAGAAATGGCTCTCTGATGCTCTGTGCTACCAGATCCTCGCGCTCGAAACCTGCGACCGGGCACTCTATGGCTCCGTCGTCGAACTGCCAAGCTTTGTAAGTATAGAGGAGGCTATGCTCGCGGTCATAAAAATTTACGAGGTCAACGAGCTACGTTCGTTGAGCACGCCTCTAACGCCGGCGGCCATGTCTGTTACACTTTGCAGCCTAAGCGGAAAGGGAATCTCGGGATATTTTTAAAATCGATAATGACTCTACCTACACTTTTTTGGTTTCTTAAACAAAAATAAATATTGTGGATATAAGTGCTATTACGGCACGGAGGAACAATTTCGCAACAAAACTTTAACACGTCAATCACATCTCCAACCAAGAAGAGCCAAGAAAAAGGTGCTTAGTTTTGGGATAGATTTACTATAATGGACACTAGAGGTTCAACTGACGTAAATGTCTATGCGACTTCCGTGACACAAATTGAAGCAGACAGCAACCAGCCTACTTTTGCGGTGCTCCTGTGCATTCCTATGGGAAAACCCGCGCACACTTTCTAACTTCGCCGGAAAATAACATGAAACATGTTGGTCATTTGGGTAGTACCGAACAGTATGTCCCTTCATTAATATTTTTAAAGTGTACTTGTTTTAGTTAGCGCATTTTCTTCATCAGTGAACGCTGTTTAACTTCGATACATTTCAGACCCAAACATATCTTCCGCAGCAGGCGTATAAAAACAAGCGACGGTTCAAAGCAAAATAACAATCGAATAGAATACAGAGTGTGTTGAAGGTTCGCCAGCATTTCGGTGACGCTTATATACGGATAATATTCCAGACCTTTCGCTATAAGAAAATGGACCCATCGAGCATCTTTATGAGCGGATAAAAACATTCAAAACGTAAATAATAAGTTACGTGGGCTGTGTAAGGTGTTTTTACAGCCAAGCTGTTAAAGGGGCTGTGCAACGACATTGGGTAGGGATATTTCTTACTTTACATCAGCTTCCTGGCACTAGTGAGACCCAAGAATATTCGAAAGCAACACGACTCACCAAGAAGCGTCTTCGTCGCGGCGGTATTCAAAGGATGAAAGTGGAACTTTTCTTTCAGTCTCTCCTTCCAAAGCCGCCCTTTGCTGCTTCGCGAAATTTAATGACGGAGCTGTGGGGACAATGGCAACAGTACGGTCCCCGGGAATTCTTCATCGAGCTTTGCGGTGACGATATTCAAATGCTGCTCACACAGGGGACGCGAAGACTGCGTACGCTTTCGATGTTATCTCGTGACATTCGATGCCTCGACATGCATTCGAATAGTGGCCCGTGTCCAATCGCTGCAACGACGTCAATAGCCGAGCCATAAGAATGTCTGGAACTCAGCGCGTGTCCTGTGCTTTGCCAACCCCAGCGTGGGGCTATGATCAACATCGGCGGCATATAATCGGCTCCAGATCACGTAGCCACTTGTTCTGGCTGCGTGTTGAGGGGGTGAACGGTGGTCGTTTTTTCTTTAATTTTTTTCTGGAACTTCTATTGGGCGTGGGGTGAAAAACGAACGCCTGTCTCATAGGTCATTAACTTCAGGGATCCGTTTTAAGCGGTACTTGAGCAAAGAACAAAAATCGCTGCATCGCCCTTTAAGAAATACGTTCCCCAGGCTCGTGTCCAGTATCAAACGCCTGTCGACAAAAACTTACCTGGACAGCTACCGCCATGTATAAGCGACGGCGGCAAGCACACAATCAGTCTGGCTGCCGCCGTTGCTACTAGATGGCGGCAACCTTTCCAGCTATCACAGAAGAATGGATAGTTGGGCGCGTTGGTAAGAATTCATCGTTGGAAACATCGCGAAATACAGACGACGACGAAGAAGCACACATAACGAGCGCAGCTCTACTCACGTGTGGTTCTTCATCCTCGTCTGTTTCGCGCGCTGTTTTCTACGCTCTTACCAGTTTCAGTTTGGATTTAGGATAAGTCGGCCGCGCGCCCTTTTGAGGAAAGAAGGCTGGCTGCAGAAGAAGCGGCGACTTACGGAGCAATGCGAATGGGTCCGCAACCCCCGCAAAGCCGGTGTCGCCTCGACTTCCGCCGCGTCGAGCGCTTCAGATTCGCTTGCCTCCGCCGAGAATAAACGATGTAAAGGGCGCAGGCAGAGGCCGAGCGCAAGTGCGAGGCCCGGGGACGACTGCACTCCACGCCGGCTGAACAGTTCCCCGGCGCGACGGCAAGGTTCCGAAGGCAGTTGGTGGATTACTCGTTTGGCGTCACGTACGCTGTGTGCGTCCGACTCTGGTTCTCCGGTGACGTATCCACGATCAGGGGCATGTCGGACCACAAGAAGCGGTAAACGGGCGTGTGCGCGTTGCGGCAGTGTATCGAGTCAACACCACTTAGACAGAAGGCCTCCACACGCGTCATCATAGTCAGATCGATCGAGGCGAGAGATTGGGCACGAGTGCTGCGTCAGTGTTCGGCTGCGGCTCGTGGCCAATCAGCGCTTCGAAGGTCGGGCTCGGGTCCAATAGCCGACCGAGCGCGATCCGACTGTGATGACGTTTCATAGAAGAAGAGGAAACCATGCGGAGGCCTTCTGTCTAGGTGGTGTTGATCGAGTACAGCTCCGCCATGGTCTTCCTACTTCACGAGAGTGGAAAGGCTGAACGTTCTTTGTATTGCTTTTTTCTGCGAGGCAGATTTTATCAGGCACTTCTCAAAACTTTCGAGGGTGCGGGTGATGTGTTGAACGTAGAACAAGGATCTTCGTACAAAGCAGAAAGAAAAAAGCAGTAGTTACTTTTTTAAAAAAAAAAATCGGAATATATTACCTGGCCTTCAATTAATTTTGATCGTACATGCGCGGGAAAATACTTATCCAGAGTTAGTGCGTAGTTCTTGTCGTCTCTCTTGTTTTTCAGATGTCCTTCGTTCGTTTGAAACGCATATTTCCCATGCTGAAAAGTGTCGACGTCGTGTTCGCACTAACAGTGTCCGTCAGCGCACAAAAATGCATGTACGGAGTCTTTTTAGCACCGTTTTTAACGCAATGAGTTTGAAAAAAAAACGCCGTAACTGATTAATTGTTTCATCTGCCTGCTGAATGTTACAAGCCACCCAGTACGATAGAAGTATTGGGGATACTTGCTCTTATGTTCGAGCGCAGGGAGAAAATGCAGTCACGTTTTTCCATAGAGATTCATTAGCGGAAGTCAATTTTGACTGATTGCTCTCTGCTTCTATTTGCGTTAGCACACTAACGACAGTCGCACCCGTAGCCTACATTATTATAATCCTATGCTGGGCAGATCCAAGGGCAGGGCTGCGCCCCTTAAATAGTGTCTAATGGCGTAAATGGTGCTAAAAAATGTTTACGGTAAAGTACTAACAAAAATATTAGGCCCTTTAAAGCTTTCTTTAAACTTCAGTGTCCCTCTAAGTTTCGACACAGGTGATGGTACGAGCTCACGCGATCAATCGGGCAGCGTCAAAATGGAAAATCGCTGAGCCTTCTCTGTACACTATTAGTTTAGCGATAATAAAACACACAAGAAAGCACGACCAATCGGAGTGCATTAGACGCTGTTCGATTGATTCCCATCAGCTCGAAACATCGGCTGCGACCGTACTTCAGGCGAAACAATGCTTATTGTCACAGAAAGCCTAAGAAACTCAGAAACTCGAAGAAACCCTTTCTGCTTTTTCAGTCGTTATTTGGACTTCTTATCGGATCATTGGCTGCCATCATTGGCTACGAGGCGACGATATGGGTAAGGGTGGTAACTTGGCGATTTTATGATGCATTATTAAGAACAACAACAAAGAAAAAACGCAACGAATTAACGAAGAACTGGTGGAAGGAGTAGACACGATGAGCGCTGACTTACAACTGTATTTTAATATGAAAAAAACATGAAACCGCCGACTCACCAAAAACACCAAACACTGCCTATCTGCCTGTCTTATCAAGTTATTTACAAGCACACTTGAAAACGACATATCTACGCAATCTCGCTGATATACAAAAATATAGACGGACAGCTGATAGATGCCCTTCCCGCATTGTGGCAGACCTGACGCCTCCGCTATCTCCCCGGTTCTCAAAAAAAAAAAAAAAGTGGCATGCAAACACCGTGTTTGTGTTTTTTTCCGCTTTTAGGAAGCTGTACAAGTTATGTGGCAAGATTTAACGGGCGGCAAGACGAGGTAGGATGCATACAAAAACAACAACGAAAATTTAAAAAAAGCTGTTTGCGAACTCTGATGTAGGGCATTATGGCTGCGGTCCCATGGCAGCCATCTTAAACAAGGCGTTAGTTCAACCAATAGATGGCGACACACATCCGTGGGGTGGCCGAAACATTGGTTCACAGTGGGATGGCTCGAGCACCATCACGTTCTCCTCGTGGCCTTGCTCGCGCCGGTGCCAGCTGTGCTCAGCTAGCTCAAGTAGCGTGGCCCAGCAAACGGATGTATGCGAGAATGTCAGGCTGGGTATACACCTTTGCAAGTGGGATCCCGGCTTAACCTCGAACCGCGCGCCAAGGTGAGGCGGACCTACTCTCCAGCCAGGACGTTCGCTGGTTGTCGTACAATGTTGCCAAGCGTCTCTCGCCGAAGCGCACACCACTGAGCGCAGAAGGAAATTGAAAAAATAACTATAAAACGTACACGTGTCGTCTTCGACCACGAAAGGGCACGGACAATTAAATAAAATGCCTAAATCGGTAACAAATCGAAAAATTTCAAAAATATCTAAAGTCTCAAGGCGCTCTTCAGAATGCGCCACAAGTCGCATGGCCTTTGCATCAACGATGGCTGCGCTCGCGGAAGCTCTGGCTTCCACAACATGCAGGAACAGAGGCTGCGATCGTTATAGAGTCAGCTCCAACCCTTAAAGATGCCCCGTCCTACAATATGTGATGCTATGATTCTGTGTGGATACCTCCTCCTGCGTTCCGAGACAGTAAGTGTGCCGCTAACGTTAGCCATCGGCGATGCAGCAAACGGCACCATCTTGTCATCGCGCACCCCACTGACGTGCCCCTAGCGCACCCCAGCATGGCGGAAACGGTACGGGGCGCCAGCATCGCTCAAAATGGCAGCGCACAGGAGCCTTTCTTGCAAACGTGTATAAATTGTTTTCTGATATAGGGACATGCGGTTCGGCGGTTGTAACGGGCTTTCGCAATAAATCTTACCAAGAAGGAATCAAATGTTGATTGACGTGTCAATATTCTACCAATGAAAATTTCCTCTGCAGGAATGCACGCTCAGTAGACTCAATCTTCCAAGACACCAGTGGACGCGGACGTCAAGTAAACTGCTTCACGATTTACGGTACTTACCTCACCATTTTAATGACGACTAAAAAAAGGTCACGAAATATTATGTTTCACGGGGTCCGGAAGATGTTGTAAAGGTTGTTACATTATAGTGTTCCCAGAAAACAAACGCCGTTGCAATATTTTCGGAAGTACCGTCAGACATAATGTTGTAAGTACAGCTTAGGAGAAATATGATGAAAACCATCAGAAGAAATAGGAAGACGTTTCTTTGCAATGAGGACGCTATGAATGGACGGCGTTTAGCGACGGCAAGTTAGGAGTATCTCCAAACACCTAGCTGTGTTTGGAGATTTATGGTTGTCCTTTGTCCCTCTTGTTCCTCTTCTCCAGGGATTAATTTCGTCAAGTTATGAGCGTTCGGGAATTTATAAGTTGACGTGATTGCTAACTATGAACATGCGGACAATGAAGACCAGTTTTGTCGGGAAATGGTGTTGCGGTGATGATCTGATATCCGACGACTCATGGCAGGCGAACAAGCAAGTTTCTTCTCAGCGAATGGTAAGTGTCCAGTGTCAAGCACTACACTTGGCTACCGACGTTGTCGAAGTGTTGAACACTTACCGCTTTCTACAAAAGTCCTGGCACCTGGGCTAACTTTGTGGAAAGACTCAAAGTCTTCCTTGAGTCCAACGCCATCATGCACAGTAACTGAAAACGATCCACTATTCAGTCCGTGTGTGGTGAAACGTATCCACATCTGCTGAGTAATGGGCGATGCATACTCTAAGTGGCTGGAAGTTTACACGATGCCTGCCATGACGTCCAAACACGTCATTGACGTTTCTACGGTCTCTTTTACCTACTTTTGCCTTACCGAAAATACTTTTCTCTGATAACACGCCAAATCTTGCTTCAAATAAAATAAACAAGTTTTTGAAGAAAAAATAAAACCGGCATCAGGCGTCACACTAGTGCACCATACCATCCTGCAACTAACGGGCAAGCAGAACAGATGGTGTGCGAAACGAAAAAAAGCCCTTTTGAAGCTTGCGGAAGAAGCAGTTCAGTGAAGAATCGCCAGGTTCTTGTTCCGGCACACGCGACGGTCTCATCTTACACGGAAAAAAAACCCGCCGAAGCAATATTCGGCGGACGAAGAGCCACACCCCTCGATCTCATGATACTATGGCCTACGAACAAAGATCGAGAGATTCCCAGATCGGGAGTAATGGCAGTTTATTCGGTCGGGCAACTCGTCTATGTGAGGAATTTCAGCGGAAGTCGGGCCTTCCATGTAAAACTTGAGTAAAAAAGGCTCTATGTTGGTTGACCAGAAGGTGTCATCTCTCTGAATACGTTGCATATCAATGCCCTTAAGTGTAAATATAACTAAATCAGAAAACCCTCTTTGTGTATTGTGTAACTGCCCTTGTATTTGATAGTAGAAGCTATGGTGGTAATTTGGACCTTTCACACCAGGCTCCTTTTTCTTATTTGTTGCCTCATACTCTTTTGCGGTTTAAGTATGCTTCAAGAATCGTTTGGAACGGGGACACTTTACGTCAACGAGGCCATTTGTTCCAAAGTAGTCAATCAGGGAATGCTGCTAGAAATCCGTCCCTTATTATAACGAATAAGCCCCACTTCTGCACAGTGCAGTTTTCCCTGTTCCACGTACAGTTGTAAAGCAGCATCCTCATTGATTCTACCATATTCTGTTGCGGGTGAAGGAAGTCTTTGGGTACACGATACTTGAAACAAGTCTGGCACTCTACGTTGTGGTTCGACACCCACTAATGTCGTCGTCGTTATAGAGCCTCATCATTTATCATTACCTCGTCACCTCATATCGCTCTTCATCAACAGTAAGTACAATAAGCTACCGCCATATCTAAGAATTGAAAAATTTTGTCGTTCAGTCCTTCAACAAGTTTATTATTTCTACAATGTTATTACGTTACATTACCTCGACACGATCGACGTCCATCTTCAAATACTTCTACCTGTAGTAGACCCTCAGTAAACGGAACTCCAAGGGACCAAAAAAGTTTGTTCCATTTAACAGGAGTTCCGTTTACTAAGAGAGATGTAAAAAGTGCCGATTTTATGTGTGCACACTCTTTTAATACTCTTTTATGGATGTCTAAACACTAAACACACGTAGCTTGCCCTTGTCGTGCAGGATCCTCGTTAAGCTGCTTTTCGGGACGCCGTGCTTCGTCGCGAGCGCCGTCTTCGAGTATGAGCCGCTTTCGAAGTCAAGAATGACGTCCATCTTCTTTTCCAACGTCAGCGCATGGTGTGCCCACTTCTGTGTCGCCATTGAAACAACGGAGGCAAGGCCTCAACTTCGCGAGCGCTTACGAGCCACCGAAATTGGAAGACACCAACGCGGCAATGAAGCACGATAGGCACCACGACGGCAGGAACGATGCGGCTGTAACCTAGGCAACTCGAACAGAGACCGAACAACTTGATCAAGAACAGCAGTGTTGCATTCGTTGCGCCGACTACCAATGAGGCGAGGCCGACGAGGCTTGCGAGGCTAGAAAAGAAAAAAAAAAAGAAACAGCCAGAACCAGAAAAGGCTGATGCTCATGGCAATGGGTCTGCCTGAAGTTCTATTTTAGGTTCCGTTTACACGGTGAAGTGCAAATTTTAGTTCCGATTACCGAAAGTATTTTTACCTTATCTGAATACAAAACCAACCAACTTACGGGCTACTGTTCCGTTTAAGCGGCAATTCCGTTTAAGCGATTTCCGTTTATCGAGATTCTACTGTATATAAATTAGACGCACAAGCCGGGGGGGGGGGGGGGGGTGCGGTCGGTGGCCGAGTACCTGGTTTAGCGCACACCAGCTCGGAGCACTTGGCGCGAAAGCTCGCGCTGCAGAACCCACCCCGCCCCTGCCCGTTGCGATCTGGAAGTGCATCGTACCGGCGTGCAGTCGTGTATCACTACTGCGTGGTGCAGTCGTGTATCACTACTGCGTCCGCACTGGCTAAATTGCTCATCTACAGCTGAGACACCAGACGACCCCTAAGGCAGACTAACTTCCGGCTGTATAAACATACACACAACAATTTGCAATTAGACGCATAATAACAAAGAACACAGCGTGCCGCCTCTTTTCTTTGGATGCCTTTTTTTTTTTAAAACCAGCTCAAGCTCGTGCGTTCTCTCTTTTTAGACGGTTAGAACGGTCGCACATAAAACCCACGTTTCTCCTACCCGCCCGCTTCCCCCTCTCATTATGTGTATTTGGTTATAACTAAAGAAGCCATAATAATGGTGTATTATTCATATTTACTTTCAGTTTTCGTCTGGTAAAAGGAGTTTCGCGGGAACTAGAGCCAATAAATGAGCTGCGCTTAGAGTAACTGCACTTTCTTCCCCGTCATTGTTGTGAACGCCGCCATTTTGGTGCTTGTGCAGAGCAGGCGCAACTGCCGATCGTCGTGATTCAAAAGTGCGACATCCTCAGCATTAGATTCGGTGTTAGGAAGCTCATGTAATGTTGCTTTGCTTTGTCACAAACGGTTTAAAGTGGAGGACGGAAAAGCGTTCTTGTGATTTCAGATAAAGCTTCAAATAACTGGCAACCATGATTTTAAGCCACAATAAGGCCAAGTGTCGCTACTCTGAAGCGTAGGTTATTTAATGACACTATTCATGCTCTTGTGCAAGAGGCTCGTAATACCTGGAGGGGCCATGACGTAAGCCCCGTGGATTCCACAAGCCACTACCTTTTGACACCTGCCTCTTCATTGTTCCCGCTTGTGCCAGTAAATTAGCTATGGTTCAGAGTAATGGCACTTGGCCATATTGTGGCTTAAAATCATGGTTGCCAGTTATATGAAGCTTTATCTAAAATCACAGGAAACGCTTTTCCGTCCCTCACAAATGTTTAAACAACCCGCGACAGAGCATTGCAATATTGCATCAGCTTCCTAGCACCGCATCTAATGCTAAAGAAGTCGTACATTTGGATCATGATGATCGGCGGTTGCGTTTGCTCTGAGCAAGACCCAAAATGGCGGCGCCCAAAACAATTTTGGGGAACGGCGTGCCGATACTTTAAAGCTCATTAGTGACTCCAGGCATGAAGTGAACTCGGGTGTATTCTTTTCGTCTTCGTCTTCATTGTTTATTGATTTCAATCATATCGAATAATGAACACGTTATATCACGTTACGCTTGTATAATTATTTGTCTTAGATTTATTAGCCTGACCCAGTACTTAAACCATTCAGTTATCGATAGTAAATCTTTCAATACATTTTTTAAATGTGAGGGCAAAAAGACACGGCGATTGATGATGATACAGACGCCAACGCCGCCCTCGGAAATTTTTTGAACATTAGAAATCAGCGGTGTGTCTGCCATCCGCCAGGTAGCGCAACAAAACACCCAAACAGTTTTTAAATGTTTTTAAAATTAGCTAAGCTCTCTACCTAGTAAGAAACCAAAGCAAGATCATTGTGAAACTGTAATATAGTGCAACAATGCCGCGGTTGCATGACCGGCAGGCGTGACCGGCGCGTGAACTCTGAGGTGCGCGAGCTGCCCCCGCGCTCGTGTGGTTCGATCATCGGCAACCAGCCATGGTCACTGAAGAACACCTGTCTCCATTAAAGATGTATGTTGCCGTCATGACTCGGCTTGCATAAGCCACAACAATTGGCGACGAAGCGGACGAAGACAACGGGCAAGCGTCCGTTGTCCGGACCTCAAGGATGGCTGTGGGCGGTATCAGCGAGTATCGCCTCAGCACCAACGCTTCCTGGGACGAGTACGTAGAACGACTCGAAATGTACTGCGTAGCCAACAGTCTGACAACGCCTGAGCAGAAGCGTGCCGTCCTGCTGAGTTGCTGCGGAGAAGAAACGTACTCCTTAATCGTAACATTGGTGAAGCCGACGAGACCGACAGCAGCAGACTATACCACGATAGTGACAGCGGTCAAGGCTCATCTGCACCCAAGGCCGTCGGAACTCTACGCAAGGTTCCTGTTCTACAAGCGCGACCAGCACGCCGGCGAGACAGTTGCAGACTACGTGACAGCGCTCCGAAAGCTGGCAGAAGACTGCGGTTTCGGAGATAGACAACTGCCACTTGAAATCATGATGCGAGACAGGTTCGTCTGCGGCATCGCGCCCGAGAGAGTGCAGCAACGGCTTTTGGCTGAACGGAACTTGACGTTCGACGTAGCCTACGACTTGGCCGTCACTGCAGAGGCAACGTCACAGCAACAGCGAGACATCAGGAAGCAACGGCAACACAGCGGCAAAGTTGACTCTGATGGTGAAATTCAAGCGACAACTATGAAACCTCAGAAGCAACCAGACAGCGAAAACTGCTACCGTTGCACCGGTAAGCACAAACCTTTCATGTGCAAATTTAAAGACTGCGTCTGCTACAAATGCCAGAAGAAGGGGCATATAGCAAAGGCATGCCACAGTAAGGCAGCCACATCAAAGAAAGGAAAAGACAAAAAAAGGGAGACAGCGTTTACGAAGTAGACGAACTCTGTTCGATCTGCGAGGTGCACGAAACCGAAGAAAAGTTTCTAGTGCCAGTAAAGATAGAGTCACAAGAAATAATCATGGAAGTTGACTCTGGAGCGTCTTGCTCTATCATGAGCGAAGAAACGTTTCGCCAGATAGACCAGAGACTGATTCCCATCGAGAGCACACCCACCAAGTTGTTAACCTGGTCAAAGCAGACATTGCCTACACTTGGCAAAGCAATGGTGAGCGTCATGTTTAAAGGACGCAAGGCTGTTTTGCCAATCATGGTTGTGGCACAGCACGGAAGAAGCTTGATGGGACGAAATTGGTTTCGACCACTAGGTATCGAGTTACACGGCATCCGACACCTCAGCACGTCCGACGAAGCGCTAACAGCGCGGTTTTCCGAGGTTTTCCGCACCGATTTGCCCGGATTCAAGGGAGCTCCGATCCACATCGAGCTCAACGACGTGCAACCCAAGTTTTTAAAGAGTCGGCCAGTGCCGTTCGCCCTTCGAGAGGATGTGAGCAAGGAGTTAGATCGCCTGGAGAAGCAAGGCATCCTGGAGCCGACCCAGTACTCCGACTGGGCCGCACCGCTCGTCGTGGTGAGAAAGAAAAACGGAACTTTACGCCTGTGCGGAGATTATCGTAGCACAATCAACAAGGCGGTTAAGAGCAACGTCTATCCACTACCGACTGTCACCGAGTTGTTTGCCACTCTAGGGTCCAGTAAGATATTTACGAAACTAGACCTAACCCAGGCCTATCAGCAGCTCGTACTTGACGACGAGTCATCAGAAGTCCTCACCGTGAATACGTTGAAAGGGCTGTACAAAGTTCGCCGACTTCCTTTCGGAATATCAGTCGCACCAGGATTGTTCCAGCGTGTAGTAGACAGCTTACTGTCAGGTATACCTGGAGTCGTCGTATATCTTGACGATATCGTTGTCTCGGGCTCGACCGTGGCAGAGCATGATGAAAGACTAAGAGCAGTCATGCAGCGGTTGCAAGACTCGCGCTTGCGGGTAAACAAAGACAAATGCGAGTTCGGTAAAACAAGTATAGAGTATTTGGGTCACAGAGTTGATTCTACTGGCATTCACCCAAGTGAAGAAAAAGTGACTGCAATCAAGAGTGCGCCGAGCCCAAAGAACAAAAAAGAACTACAAGCTTTTTTGGGACTTGTCAACTTTTACAGCAGATTTCTTGAAGGGAAAGCTGAAGTTGCTGAGCCATTGCACCGCCTTCTAGATTAAGGAAGAAAATGGGCGTGGACGCGGGAGCATGAGAAAGCGTACCGGAACCTAAAAGGGCTTCTCAGCTCCGACGCAGTGTTAGTACTCTACGACCCAGCCCGTCCACTGGTCTTGTCGTGTGACGCTTCACCGGTTGGTGTTGGTGCAGTTCTTTCTCACAAGGACGATGATGGTGCAGAAGTGCCGATAGCATATGCGTCACGAACATTGGGGCGAAGTGAGCGTAATTACGCTCAAATCGACAAAGAAGGGCTTGCTGTAGTTTATGGTGTTAAGCACTTTCACCAGTATCTCGCGGGAAGAGAATTCACGATCGTGACCGATCATCAACCGCTTCTTGGGATTTTTGACACAGAGAAGCCAATGCCACAAATCCTGTCACCGAGGATGCTGCGGTGGAGCTTGCTGCTGGGAGCGTACGACTACAAGCTTGTGTTTCGATCAGGAATCGACAACACCAACGCAGACGGGTTAAGCCGCCTTCCAGCACCAAGCGATGTCGACGAGCCAGTGCCACCAGGTGACGTACTCCTCCTCGAGGCCGTCCAGTACCCTCCACTGCAGGCAGCAGACATTGGAAAGCTGACAAAGCAAGACCCTACGCTGGCAAGAGTCAAGCAATGGATACTCTCGGGTTGGCCACAAGAAACCCTGGGAGGATCTTTTGCACCTTTTAAGGTGAGACGCACAGAACTTTCCTTGCATCGACATTGTATTCTGTGGGGAAATAGAGTGGTCATTCCCGAGCAAGCCACAAGGAAGGTCCTACAATTGCTTCATGCCAACCACCCAGGAATGACAGCAATGAAAACGTCGGCCAGGGCGTACATTTGGTGGCCTAAAATCGATCAAGCGATCGAAGACTTTGTGCGCCATTGCCAACAGTGCCAGGAAAACAGGCAGAGCGATCCAAAAGCACCTGTTCACTTTTGGATAAAGCCAGAACAGCCCTGGAGCCGCCTGCACGTAGATTTCGCTGGACCCGTTCGAGGTGAAAGTTTTCTCGTTGTGGTGAACGCCTTTTCTAACTGGGCCGAAGTCGAGATTATGCCGTCCACGAAATCAGCTGCAGTGATTACGGCGCTGAGGAAGCTATTCGCGACACATGGGCTGCCCGACGTAATTGTGTCGGACAACGGAACGGCGTTCAAAAGTGCAGAAATGAAAGAGTTCCTGAAACTTAATGCTGTTCGCTTCATCTACACAGCCCCGTACCATCCTGCGAGCAATGGCAGGGCAGAAAGAATGGTGAGGGAAGTCAAGTCTGCCTTAAAGAAGCTAACTCAAGGCGACACACAGTGCAAGATTTCACGTTTTTTGTTTAAGCAGCACACGACACCACACTCAGACACCGGGAAGACTCCGGGAGAGGTGATGATGGGCCGGAGGCTGCGGTCGCCGTTGGACAGACTGCATCCTGACCTCCAGAGAGATCCAGGAGCGGATCAACCAAAGGTCAAGCGGTTCTACGTAGGCGACACCGTCTACGCCCGAAATTTTGTGACGGGACCACGATGGAAAGCAGCAAAGGTTGTTGCAGTCACAGGACCAGTCTCCTACAAGGTACAGCTGGCCAATCGAGAAGTTCATTGCCGTCATCGTGATCACCTCAGGAAGGCTTGGCTTGACTGGGATGAGAACCTTGAAGCTGACATTGACTACGACGCCAAGCTGCCACTAACGGCTGCGCCTGGACATGGAACGCCACAAGCATCTCCTGCCAGGCGAAACCCAGAAAGACCTGTTCCTCAGGTTGTGCCATCGCCAGTGGCTCAGCCGGAGCAGCCACTCAGAAGATCAGCACGAGAGCGACGTCCAGTCATCCGCTACGGAACTGTTCCTACCTAAGGGGGAAGGAATGTAATACAGTGCAACAATGCCGCGGTTGCATGACCGGCAGGCGTGACCGGCGCGTGAACTCTGAGGTGCGCGAGCTGCCCCCGCGCTCGTGTGGTTCGATCATCGGCAACCAGCCATGGTCACTGAAGAACGCCTGTCTCCATTAAAGATGTATGTTGCCGTCATGACTCGGCTTGCATAAGCCACAACAGAAACTTTAATACATCGCAATGTATATCTATTCCAAACAATAAATATTATTAGATGCTAATAAATCTGTTTGATGTCCAAAAAAGATATGCGTCAAAACAGGTAAGTTTGAAACGCTCCTGGAGCGTTATGACTTTGAAAATGAAAAAAAGCCATCGTCCACCTCTTGGGCAACCTTTGTAGCTTTAAATGTTTTGAAAGATTTTATCATAGTTTAATCATTTCCTCGGCGGCATTTGAAGTACCATGACTCGAAGCACAAAAAAGTGCTACGTTTCATATAAAATATCTGAACAAAAAAATTTTACACATCCAATTTTTTTTTGCATATTACCAATTATAAGCACTACATCTGTACCTAACTTCATTGCCCTAGCGCGTGTCATTAAAAACATATTTGTGCTGAAAAATGTCAATTTTAAGGCAATATTTGGAGGGATGAAAAAAACAAAGTAGTGCAAATACCAAAAAAGTGTATCGTTACATTCTGCTCCAAAATCATCTTAACAAAACTGCTATATTGGAACCGAGTTATCTTTAATGGACCGTTCATAAAACATGAACTAGCAGAGCAAGTGAGGGTCCGCGCCATCATATTCGCAACGCTACAAATGCGCATAAACAGTAAAAACCCACACATACATAATATCAAATGAAAGAATATTACATTGCCTTTCGAATGACGTCAATGCCACAAAACAGTATTTAAAAGGAGATGAGTATTGACCTGCCAAAAAGTACCTAAACTGCCACATTCAGTGGGACCGTGGCCTTAAATACCATGTCGTTGGCGTGTAGAAAAATGTACATGGGGCAGTCAGGCAGACGCATTAATGATAGGTTAAGAGAGCATGATTTTGCTGTCAGGCATCCTCGTGCCGGCCATTTTGCGGAATACTGTGACAGGTGCGTGTGTGCGCCACTCTTTACGGACTTTGCAATTGCCACGCAACACACTAATAATAAGAATTAAAAAAAAGGGAGATAGTGGAAGCGTTCAGGATGCTGCGACGTGAGAAGAGCATGTTGGCCTGCTCTCCGTCTGTCACTTCGTTCAACAGCGAGATTGAGAGAATGAGTTGTTTTGAAGTGAGTTGATGATACCTTGATAAGATAGGCTGATAGATAGCGTTTGGTGTTTTTGTTGGTTCGACGGTTTTATAATTCTTCAGATAAAAATTCAGTTGTAAGTCAGCGCCTGTCATGTCTACTCTTTCTACCTGTCCTTCGTGAATTTTTTACGCCGTTTTTTTTCGTTATCGATGATATGGGCTCAGCACTTGCCATGCTTCCCCCGTTTTTTTAGGCTGGCAGGTACTAAAAATGAACACTATGTTGTTTGGCCGGTTTAAGAGACGCAGCCTTCTAACTTCGTCATTCCGGAATAAATAGATGCTAAACACACGGGTATCGCACGCGTTACAATACCGCACTCTCACTTAATACCATCAACGTATCGTAAAGTAATTTCAATCATAGTTAGAGACGTGTTGCAATGCCGGTGGTGAAATCTTGACAAAATAATGCACGGAGAAGGAGAACAAGGGGACAAAGGACAGACACAAATATTCAAACACAGCTAGGGGACTGGTGCGCGACCGAAAAAATCCGCATGGTCCTGGTATCGAACCAGGAACCTCTCCCTTTCCAGAGGAGCGCTTTACCAAGTGAGCTAACCAGGAGTTAGAAGTCAATAGAGCAAACGGGTTTTATCAGCTGCCACCAGTTTAACGCCAATAGGGGTAAACGGCTTGGAATTTTTGGGTTAGAATGATAATGTAATTAAAAGCAAACGTGCAAGCGAGCTGGACAAGAATGACGAAAATAATTCCTGGAGAAGGGAAACGAGGGCGACAAAGGACAAACACTAGTCACTTAGCTGTGTTTGGAGACCTGCGTTTGTCCTTTGTTCCACTTGTTTCGCTTCTCCATGGATTATTTTCGAAGTTCTTGTCCAGCTCGACTGCACCTTCGAATTTAATTGCATTATCATTACAGCGAAATCTTCTTTTTCGCTTCCTAACCACCTTAGAAAGCTTCTTTTGCAAGTCGCATTTGGGGTAGGAAGCCAAATTTTATTACACTTCACAGAAATTCACCCACCATTTCAATTAAATAAGAAAATTGTTACTAATATGAATGTCATAAGATTCAGTCCAGGTTGGTTAAGATATAAAAAAAAAATATATATATATATAGCAGATCATACATAACGACATAATCCTGAGACCGCAGGAAGCAAGAGACGACACTGTACACAGAAAGTCTCTAACCCAGCTCTGGTGAAGTTTAGATTTACTAAGACAAATGTGACGCGGAATATGTCACGCGAGAGAAAACTTATACTTTGAGCCCTTGCTTTCCTTTCAGATTAAGTTTGTATGTTAGGAATATTATTACCTATTGAATCTATCCTCACCGACGAAAACACTCGTATTATTAACCGTGGCAAAAAAAACAAAAACAGTTACGGTTAATTCCCGTGAAACCCCCGTACAAAAAAAACGAATACTCATTTTCCGGCAAAGATGGTGACGTGTCACTTAAACATTTGTTGGCTTTTGCTTTGATTTCACAAGCTTCACGTAGTCCTCTTGAAACCGCATGTGGGTATCTTGCCAGAAACCTGCTGCGTCGTCATTTAGTGAGAGAGGGTTCCTTCTGGCTAGGCACCCCGATAGGGTTTCTAGAGAACTGCATGAAGGTTTTAAAATCAAAGCAAAAGGCAACAAATGTATAAGTGACACGTCGCTGTCTTTATCGGTAATTGAGTATTCTTTTTAGAGCGCAGCTCTTAGGCGTCCGTTTCCGGCTTGAGCGTCGCCGCTGCGTCCGTCGGCGTCGGCGTAACCGTGAGGCCACCGACCCCCCTGAGGTCACGTGACCCCGAGGTCGCGTGACCCTCCCCCCCTTCGAGGTCACGCGACCCCCAAGATCACGTGACCCCCCCCCCCCTCCCCGCCACCCGAGGTCACCTGACCTCACGGGGGCCACGTGGCCCCCGTGAGGCCTCGTGGCCCTAGTGGTGGAGTAGCAGGCAGGAAAAGGAGGAGGGAGGATGGGTATACCCTCCTTTCTGTACCGTTCCATCCTCTTCCCCAAGAGCTGCGCTCTAGTTCGGCGTTACAGGGAGTTGTAAACGGCTTTCATTTTTGATACAGGGGTTACGCCGGAATTAGCCCTGACTGTTTATTTTGCCACTGCGATTTTTATTAGTGTTTTTTCAAGTAAAGGTTAGTTGCAAGCGCGCCTTTGTTTTTCTACTTCGTTGTCCTTGTGTTTCTTTGGCGCTTACCTACTTGACTATTTGGAGACATTGCGAAAAAGTTCCACCGTCCGTAACAAAAATACTTACTGGCTCTGGTCGCTTCAAACTGAACAACTACACACTTCCCGTAGCGAGCATAGACGAGTGTTAAGTTTTGCCGTCTGACCTCGTTGTTTTCTGAAAAAAAAAAAGAGAATGGAGGTATGTATCTATTAGATGTTGGTTTATGTTGAAGGGGCCATTAGGACATAGAACAATAGCCGAAAAAACGAAACAAGGCAAGTGTCTTTGTTGGAGTAACGCACGAGTGACATAAATATAATTAATTAAGAGCGTGAATCACAAACGTGTAGGCTACACATCACATGAAGGACTTATGGTGTTATAAGAGTTTATGGTACTATAGCGTCACATCTCGCGATCGTAGGAATAGACGATTCATCAGGAAAGTTTAATTAGGCGTCAGGTGTAATTGAAGTCTTTCTTTTTTTCCCTTTTAATAGGTAATATTTTAATATCATCATTTGTTATCTCCAACTTTTCTTCACTTACGAGAAACCATTAAACGCTTTCCCATATTGTTGCAAGCACAAAAATATATATATATTTTTTTGTTTTTCGGTTTTTCTTCGACGCTTTCTTTCGGCACACACAGGTTTGGGGCAACGAAAAAGAAAGGACCGGCCAATTTATTTTGAATTACACAAGGTGTACAAGACCAGTGTCTGATGCCGTTGGGCGCCGGTATCAGATGGGTGTGCTCGAAGAAACAGGAAACCTTCCTCGTGTGTATGGGAAAAAAATGGGAGGGCGGAGAGGGGGGAGGGGGGGGGGGGGGGTGGCCGGTGGCCGAGTGGGCTAGCGCACACCGGTCGGAGCACGTGGAGCGAAAGCTCGCGCTTCAGAACCCAGGGATCCTAAGTTCAACCCGCACCGCTGCCCGTTTCGATTTGGATGATCATCGTACAGGCGTGCGGTCGTGTATCACTACTGCATGATGCACGTTAAAGGGCAACTCCGGTCCATACTTTCGATTTTGGGATGATGACTGTTTTTAGTGCAGTCAGCGTACCTGAATTGCAAGGTGTAATTTTTTTTCTCGTTATTGTGCGTAGTTATAAAAATACCGACGCCTCAAGTGTTGTTTGGGGCGTGGCCAACAAAACCGAAACTAGCTGCTCGAGGCCCCGGCAACACTGAAAATCAGCCGCGATGTGAACGTGACGTCAGGATCGTTCTCGTTCAACGAGTGCGCAGGCCGAGCGGCACCAACCTCTGTTGCGCAAGCCGTCGAAAGATAGGAGGTAAGCTAATTTTGTTTTTACGTGGTAGTTATCCAGCATACGTAGCAAGAGTTAGTGCGTATACCCAAAAGCTAGCGACTGGAACACCCGTGAACTCGTACAGTGCCGTACTGGGCGGCCGCCGCCGTGCGTGCGCTATGCCGTACCCGTCGCTTGTATACCCAAAAGTTGGTGACGGAAAACGAGTGAACTCGTTGGGTGCCGTACTTGGTGGTTGTCGCCGTGTGTGCGGTCTTCCCTACTCGTCGCTAGACCTAAATTGTCATCGGGGCTCCGTGGATGGGGCGGCGTTGCTCTACGCCGCGCTGCCAGTGACGTACAGTACTGGGGGCCCTTTCGCTTTCCCGCTGCGGGTCAGTCCCAGACACGAAGCTTTGAGGCTCTCCGGCGCGGGCCGCGGCGCCCGAACACACGTGTGCTGGGCTGTACACGTCTGTTTTTTCGTTCTTTTTTCCTCGGCCGCGTAAAATCTAAGTCCAAAGTCCACTCGTCGAACAGCGTTCACTTAGACCTTGTCCAATTTCCGGTCCGTTGGAAACTTGTGAAAAAGCACCTTCGCGTTGCGCAGCGGGTTGTTTGAGCAGCCAGCGGCGCTACAGGTTTTACTCGGCATTTTTCGAGGAACAGCTGGGCAGTCTTGGGCGCACCGAGTTGCTCGCTAAAACGAGTCTTGGAGTCCTCACAAGCATATAAACAAAAGGCTATACCGAAGCTACACGGACTACAGATAAAAGCAACGGATAAACACGCCAATGAAACGCCAAAGTAGCGGTGGTAGCTGCTCACAGAAGCGCACTCCGCGCAACGCCCGGACCGGAGGAAAAAAAAGAGAACGATACTGACGTGAGAGCCCAATGTTGCTTTAGCTATGGGCAACCCGCTGGCCGCCCGCTAAGGAGCAGCGGCTCGCGGCGGGTCGCATTTTTATTATCGGCATCTGTTGAGAATGTGGCGTCCCCCGGACGTAATATTTTGGCTGGGGTCGTGTTTTGTGCCACCAAAGCGATACCACTAATTTATTTCATTTTGAGTTTTGGCCGGAGTTGCCCTTTAAAGAAATTGTGCAACGATCTTGACGTTGAAAGAATTGGCATTTTCTGCTTTTGATATTGTTCACCTTGTCACAGATGACAGAAAACACACCTCCTTTCATCGAAATGTTGCCATTCCGCCGCGCAATAGCGAGGCAAAACTTAGAATATTCCCCGACCTGCAGCCACGAGCGGCGGTCATGAGAAACAAGCGGCGTGACGTCACTTGGGTAGTTGTAAAAGAGATAGCAGGTTGTGCGAATACCTGCTCGATAAAAGGTAACTTTTCTATAAATCTTGTAGTTCCAACATATATATAAATACGTCAAAAACCTGATATCATCGACAAAACTTTTATTCTACGGAGTTTTAGTGGCGCCATCTATCCTAGGTCCACAAAACCGCGAATAGCCGCCAGAAGCCGGAGGGCGAGGGGAACAGCGCCGGACGGGCAAGGACGGGTACGCCCGGACCCGGATGAGACTTTCCTCCTTTCAGCTTATATTTCACGGGGCGCCCGCCAGAACGTGGTCACGCGGTCGCGAGCGGATGAGTTCTCGCTGCTCGCTGATAGCTCTAAAGAGAGAACTTTTCCGGAACCCCGCGCCTACTCAAGTGACGTCACTGCGCACGTGACCCGGAAGACGATGTACGAGTTAGGAGGCGGCAAAAACCTGGGTCTTTTTCATTTTTTAAATAAAAACTAGGGTATCCAGGCAAAATCTCTTTTCTGTAGTTCACTGCAGAAGTGTCAGGCATCAACTTCCACAATTATTTAAGCAAAGCCCTGAAATTATTGCACAGCTCCTTTAAAGTGCTTCTGTACAGTGGGTAACAATGTCGCCATGTTGTTTAGCACGAGATATCACCTATGTAAATGAACTAATAACGGTCCATTAATTACAATGTTTGATTACAAATGTTGTGAGGGGTCACGTGTTTATCTTTAAGTAATATTAATTTGTTCAACAATAATTATTACGTGCAACCACGAAGGAGGTGGGGTAAAATCAACGTACCATAAATAGTTTCAAGCATGATCGAGCGGGATACCACTTTGAAGGATATAGTGTTGGTACTTCTATAAGATAAAAAAAACACAAATTAAACAAATGAAAAAAAGTATAAATTGTAACTCATTTTAAGATGACCCAAATTGCACAATAAATCATTCCGTCATTTACTATTAATATTTCCTTCGGTGTTTGCTGCCAGACATTTGTCCGTGTGCTCGTCCATACCCCATTGTACTTTATAATTCAGACGGCAGCGTAAAGGTACATTTAGCTGAGGTCCCTCAGCTAAAGGTACATGTAGTAAGCGTTTTGAATCATACAATAAATGAACGGATCACTAAGATTGATGTTGTTTAAGACAGGACCTCCCTTAGGGAAAGGGACCTTTATGCGCCGTATGATCACGATCTCCAGCTTCCTTTACTACAGGTGCCTGTGCTAAAGGTGCCTTTACGCTGCCGTGCGTTTTGGGTATTAGACTATTTAGGAAACGTTACCAAGCTATATCAGCCGTAGCTTGAATAGTATTTTATATATAAGAATAAAAGGGAATCAAGAGGAAGGACCATACAAACAGGAGCTGGGAGTCAGAGCAGTGTGAGTGTTGTTTCGTCGCGTGAGTGTACTTTCGAAGTGTTTTTGTTGCTGTGCGGTGGGAAGTGCAAACATGAACCAGCAACTCATGAAAGTTGAAGTGTGAGCTCGCTTGTGCTGACGTGCTAGAGCACCGCGCATGCATCACAGGAAGAAGGCTGAGTCCTTTGGAAGGAACGCAGGCATGAAATAGTTCGCTACATACTAAATTTTCGTACTAAATAGCCGACATTTGGCCTCCTATCCTCCCCTACTACTAGTTTTGATTTGGCATTCTAGACGAAATGCGATTAGTATAATTCCTATTGATCCGAGCACAAAATTCATCTTATGGGCCCTTTAACTTAAAATCCTTGGCAGGCTAAGAAGTAGGTTCAATGTCCTCCTTCAGCACGCAGTCGATGTCTGCTGCCGGGCGTTGGTTGCGCGTGCGACGAAGGCGTGCTTAGCCAAGGGCTTAAGAAAAAAGAGGAAACAAAAACATCAAGGTGGGAACGCTCGAATAAGAAGCGGAACATTAAAAAATTGTTGACATATCACTAAGTCAAGTTTTTTGTTTCAAAATTTTGTCCAGTGAAAGCTGATGCCGGTCAATACTTTCATCCGATGTTTGCGAGGACTACCGAATCGAGACACGTAGAGAACAGGACCATAGCCTCCTCTATACAGACAAAGCCTGACAGATCGCCACGTGAAGTGGCCGCCAAAATTGAATAGGGTAGAGCGGGAGACAACGAATAAGAGGAGGGCGTAAAGCCCCTTCATGTTTCAAACGTAGTGCAAGGTGCGTCGATGCACGAAGCACGTGCAACCTGCAGCCCTTGGGGAGGGTCAAGGCGGCACATCGCAGCACTGAGCTAAATTTCAGAAGACATGTCCTTCCCAGGATTGGCGCGTAGCACGTGTCTCGAGCATTTCCTCAACAACAAAATGGCGCCACTTTTCCCGGGATAGAGGTGGTAGAGGGGCTTTAGGAAGACCACGTGACGGGCACCCCGCTGCTGCGAGACGCCGAAACACACTTCTCCCGAGGGATGGAATGACCGCTAGTGCTCCTTGCTTTCCTCGCGCTGCCGCTTCTTTTCTCGTCGGGTTTGAAAACCATGTTTGGGGTCGTCGTTGTTGCAAAACGCTGTGCGCTGACGCCCATATTCCCCGAGAAATGGCTCTTTGATGCTGTGTGTTACCAGATCCCCGCGCTCAGAATATCCGACCAGGTACTCTATGGCTCCGACATCAAACTGCCAGGCTTTGCCAGTATAGAGGAGGCTATGACGTGACGAAGGCGCTGCGTCTGAGACTTACAGGTTCGTTTCTCCTTGTTTTCGGGACATGACGGCATATTGCGCCATTGTGTTGTGGTTGGTGAGACTCGTTCGCATGTACAGCCTGCATACCTTCTCGTCGATAAACGTAATGGTTCCAAAATAGCCGTCCTTGAAGGTCGCCAGAAACTGGAAGGGAAACGAACTGTAACTATAGTCCTTTTCATACGTAGTATACAACGCTGTCAAAGCTACTGACGCGAGTGTTTTCTCGTTTATGATTTGGTTATATTCAGTTCATACTGAAGTTGAAACTGCAATCAATGCCATAAGCACGAGGGCTCGAGGCCGCCGCTTTGAATAGTTCTTCCGCAGGACGAGCACTCGCGTTAGGAATGCACGTTTTAAAGCCAGTAGCGCGGGCGAGCTCGCGCTTGTAGCTCTGGCTGCAGTCTCAGCTTAAAGGAAACATGCGAAGGAAAAATACATTTTTCAACAGCCTGGTTGCGAAAAGAACGCTATTCTACGAATTTACAACGAAAAATAAATTTTTAGAGCTATATTTACGGCGCTATGTGAATTTTGTAGTTGGCACTCGCGGTCGCCGCGGAAAAGTGCCCGCTATTTGTCACGTGACTGGTCGCTATTTGTGATGTGGTACATGCGCTCTTTCGGAAGCTTCCTATGGTCTCTAAAAGTTACTCATTGATCTTTGTTTCAAATGAAGCAGAAAACGAATATTAATAAGAAACTTTTAGAGTCTAAAGAAAGTTCCTGAGAAAAAAAAACAAAAAAAATACCGCATCTCCACGTGGTGAATGATGTTGATTGGGGCGAAGCTCTGGCGGTGCTTGTCTGCGTAGACGTTTAGCCGCAGCATACCGAGCCTTTCGTTCGTTTTCATCCATGTCACGCGGCGGTCAAATGCTCAAATGCGTATATAACCACGTTCCATACCACACATTCTCTTTCTGACATGGATGAAAACGAACGAAAGGCTCGGCATGCTGCGGCTCACCGTCTACGCAGACAAGCACCACCAGAGCTTCGCCCCAATCAACACCATTCACCACGTGGAGATGCGGTTTTTTTTTGGCCCTAAACGAGCACGGGAGCACGTGCTCACGTGTTCGTGAGCACGAGCACCCGACGCCGGACATCGGACGGACATACGGACGTGGCTATCCCCTAAGGAGCTTCGCCTCTAAAAGCGGATCGGACGTGATAGACCTGTGCGCCGGTCAGATGACGGCGGTGGCGCGGAGCAGACGAACTTGCGTGGCGGCGGCGGCGGCGGCGGTGGCGGTGGCGGCATAGAGTAATATACACAATGTGAAAGAACGGACACAGCCCTAGGTCAAAGAGGCCCAGATAGACCAGGGAGAGCTGGCGCTCCTAGCGGGCGGCATTAAGCGTAATCAAACTAAATCAAATCAAATCAAGTTTTATTTGTTGTCACATCTCGTTACACGACAACAGGGGACTTGGGACAAAAAGCTGCGGGGTAGCAGCTTGACAAAGGTCCCAGCTCCCGTGCAGTTCGGAAATGCAAAAAGGTGAATAAAAACAAAAACATACACAAAAAAAACAAATAAATATTACATAAATGTAGACACATCTCATACAAATTTTTCGTGTAATGAGCACTTTAGGCAAAAAAAAAGAAGAAAAATTCACAATACCCGGCAATAAACCACAAGAGCGGTCAGCAAATACACAAAGAAAGCAAACAGAATAAAAACAACGCCAGTATTCAAAAAGTCATAGAGAAAGAAAACAAATTTACTAACCCCTTATGTGAAAGTGCCTCTAAATTTATACTCTTTTTGTACAGTGTTAAGTATGGTGGACAAATTAAAATGAAGCGTCTGATCAAGGTAATTTGTGCGGGATGGACGGATTACCCAGGGCTGATTTTGCCTAAGGTCGCGCAGGATGAGGCGATGTTTTAGGTTAGCTGAGTGAATGTAATGTAATTGTTAGAATTTTAAACGTATATATTTGCTGAATTGTTTTTACTTTTAGGGCCTTAAATAATGATGCAGTAGGATGGAGAGAGGGAACAGAAGATATTGCACGTACAGCCCTTTTTTGTAAAAGGTGCAACTATGCTAAGTTTGTTTTGGTTGTGGCGCCCCAAATAAGGTTGCAGTAATTTAAATGGGAACAAACTAACGATTTATAAATAGTTAATTTAATATGAGTAGGAAGTATTGTCTTAAACTTTGTTATTAAGCCAACGCTCTTGGATAGCTTTGCTTGGAGATAATCGATGTGAGCATTCCAGCTCATGTCTTGTGAAAACAACACACCCAGTATTTTAATACAGTTTACAAATTCAATTTGCTCATTACTGATTTTAAGACAAAATGGATCGTTTATCCTTTAACTTCTAGGTTTAAACAAAATAGCCTTGGTCTTGCTACAACTTAACTTTATTTTGCGATTGAGTGTCCAGGCAGTAATTTGTTCTAACACCTCATGCATTGCGGAAATGGAAGTGCAGATATGGTCATGGGAAGAAAAAATGCTGGTATCGTCCGCGTAAATTACCAGTTTTACATCAGTGTTTTGAGCCACGTTCGCGATGTCGTTGATGTACAAAATGAATAACAATAAGCCTAAGATGCTGCCCTGGGCAACTCCCGATGTTATGGGTAGCCTATCTGAATGAAAATTTGGAAAAGACACGTACTGATTTCTATTTAATAAGTAGGATTTTAAAATATCATGCGCTCTGCCTCTTATTCCATAATATGGTAATTTTGCAAGTAAAATGTCATGAATAATTGAATAAAATGCTTTTGAGTAATCGAGAAAAACGCCCAATGTTATCGTTTTTGCGTCGAATGCTTTTAAAATGAGTTTTTTTTGATTCAGCAGTGCTATTTCAGTAGATCGATGCTTACGAAATCCAAATTGCGATTCAGAAATTAAAGCATGTTTATTGAGATGCGATAGGAGTCGTTGATGTAGAAGTTTTTCGAGTGGTTCAGAAAAGACAGGCAGAATTGAAATGGGCCTATAGTTGTATATGTCGAACATATTACCGCCTTTATGTAGGACACTAACTTTTGATACCTGCATTTTAAGTGGGAAAACCACAGTTTCAAGTGTAAGGTTGTATATATAAGTGAGACATGGTGCAATTTTATCGATAACATATTTTATAGTTTTATCTGCATGTTATCGGCGTCAATACTCTTACTATTTTTGAGATTCATGATGGTTGAGCAGACTTCTGCCTCATCAGTGGGGAACAAAACATTGTATATGTCTGCGACGATTTCATGAGCTCTAGGGCTTTTTTTTTTTGTACAGGAGGATGACCTACGTTGACGTACCAACATTTACAAAGAAATCGTTAGACGCGTTTGCCATGGTGACGTCTGTTATTTGAGCGCCGCTTACTGTTACTTCACGAGGTATGTTTTTGGGTGGCTTATGGTTTATTAAAAATCAAATTCTCTTCCACAAAATATCAGGTTTATATGTTTCTAGTTGATCAAAAAGTATGTTGTAATAGTCACGCTTAGCAGTCCTCAGCTCACTCGTTAATTTATTTCGAAAAGATTTAAAGATTACCAAGTCGACCATTTTCTCTACTTTTAAAAAAAATTATTATATAAAATTTTTTTTTTTCGTATCAGTGATAGTAGGATAAGTGTAATCCAAGGTCTACGCGACTTTTTAGTGGCTTTGAGGTTGACAAAAGGGAAATGTTTTGTATATATTGCACTAAATATATCTAGAAATCTGGTTCCGGTTTCGGCCCGTTTGGTTTCGGTTTCGATTCGGGCGTTTCTGCTCCGCCTCTTCGGTACCCTCCTCCTTCTTTCTTCATCCCTCCCTTTCCTTCTCGCCTCGATCCTGGCTAGGCTCTTTGGAGCCCCTCAGCTACCGAAACCGCGTTTTTTTTAATGTTTGCGCAGGTAGATTTTAATTTTTACGATAGTATGTGTGTAAATTGTGTCAAACAATATTTCTACTTACTTCACGAAACAAAAGAGTATTTCTTGTTTTTTTCTTTGTTTTTTTTTCTGTGAAATATAGAGGTTACGCAATCCCCACAGTGACTCCTGGATGAGGGAGCACTTATGGCGCATTCACACTGGAAGCGGATCCGCGTTCGCGAAGCGGTCGCGGATGCGGTTCGCGAGCGACCCCGTTCAGACACACCGAGAGGCGGTTGGCGGTTTCTCGGCGATCACGCGTGATCTTTTGAGACTTGCGTTTGGCAACCCTGTTTTACAATCCAAAATCCATTTTAATTCAGCATCCAAAGCCAAAGTTTTGCTATTTCGGCACTCGGAATATTTTTCTCCGGGATGTTCGCGCGTATCACGAGTTCAGGCAGCGAAAAAAGAAGCATGGGCCCGCCAAACTCGCCTGTGATTTCCTCGACTTTGCCCACCAACAAAGCCCAGCTAGGCGCGCCTTGCTGACTCAGAACAGGATGCCCCCGACCTTTTCTTTAATGTGGAGTTCTTCCCGCATGAATAGCTGACCTTGTTTTCGGGATAGAGGGCCAGTTTTTCTCTCTCGTTGTTCGCTCTTATCATTTTCGAAGTTGTGAGCGGTGGGGTGGACCGTGATGCGGGGGAATGTGTTCGGTGTTGGCCGGTCGTGGCTTCGTTGGTGGCGGACTCACCTCTCGTCACTTGCTCGTCAATCGAGTCAACTGTTTGTTTGACATTAAGCTCAAATAAACGCCGTATGGATTACCTCTGCATTGTCTGGTACGTACACTTTATTCCTTGATTAGGTTCCCTTTATTTATTTTGTTAGTAGGAAAAGAGCGTTACAGGTTGAGCTAGCGCAGGTACCCTGTCCCCTCCGTGGTAGTGCGTTGGCTACGCAATCAAGCTCACGACGTCTTTATCGGTCTTCGTGGTGGTCATGCACGGTGTCGACAGCTTTCAATAGTTCACGCGACTATTCTAGTGGGTAGAAAGGCTGACATTTCGATCGATCAGGGGCGGGTCCCGACGTTCTGCAGGCAGAGATTAACAAGGCAGCGAGCATGGGCTTGCGGCACCCGGAATAATAAACAAACTCTTACCCGAACCAAATCACCGGTGCGAAGCCCGTTAAAATTTCGAGTCGATTCTTTTCGCGGCAGATTCAAGTGACGGACGTGAACATCAAGTTTCTCCGTTGATTTGTCGAAAGCTAAGACTACAGCGCTAGGACTACGGCGCCTTGGACGCCTCACCAGCGACAGGTGCCATCTTGTTTCGAAAGTCACTGACGTCACGTCAGCGTCGCGTTGTGATTGGTTGCCGCTTTGCGGTTCGTGAAAGCGGTTGGGAGAAATCGGTCCTGAAGCGGTTGGCTAAAAAGCGCTCCAACCGCTCGATCCTAGCCGCTTTGCGGTTGAGAACGCGCGGATCCGCTTCGCGAACGCGGATCCGCTTCCAGTGTGAACGCGCCATTAGGGGTCAACAACAGTAAGTGGTTCGAAAACATTTTATTGGACCACATTCATATGTACATGATTTGCTTCAGACGCTCTGTATGTTTTATAAAAAACAGATGCTCACAAAAATAAGTATGAAAAAGTTCGGCATATCCTACACGTCCTAATAGATTTTTAGCGGAAACAATTTAGGAAAAAATTTCAACATGGAACATGGTGAATGGTCCATTCGCTTTCACGCAAGGTAAGTAAGTTCAGAAATAGATAAGACATCGCTATCATTACCAGTCATAGGGGTATAATAAGGGTGCGAAGCGCACACCGAACAGTACAAATTTCCAATTTCCGGCTAATATATAACACACAAATTGGCATTGCTTTAAAGTCACTGCGGGCGGGCCATTACCAAACAATGACAACTCTATTCGGAATCTGACAAGGTTGAAGATCCTTAGACATTACCCGAAATACATTTGATCAAAAAGGTAGTATGGCTTAAAAAAAAGCGGCTAGAAACCTATAGCCAGTGGTTGCAGAAGTGAATATATAACATATAGTGACGAAGACGAAGATGCAGAAAAACGACCCTGACTGTAAAAAAAAAAAAAAAAAAAAAGAAGACGACCCAGGCAGTGCACGCTTTTAAGGACTAACCTCTATATCTGTATTTCTTATTTCCTTCACCGTGTAGTAAACCATTTTCATTATCACTGCAACATTTTGGCAGAGGTAGACACCAACCCTCTACCTCTCAGCTGCCCACGCTGGGCCTCTGAAGCCGCCAGCTTCCTTCCCCGGAAGCCGAGATCTCGATAGACACGACATCTACTGAGAGTCACCCACCCGATCGAGCAATTCCCCGACCACCGGACGTCTCTACCGACGCCTTGTCGACTGCGAATGGTGAACCCCCACAAGACCCTCCCCCCCCCCGAAGCTCACATGTCTCGTGGCAGCACATCTAGAGACGCCGGTCAATCCGCTTAAGCCCCTCCTATGGTCTTCTTCAAACCGCGTGACCCAGGAAACTTCCCTGGATCCGGTGAACTGGATGTCGAATGGCTTCCAATGTACGAGCGAATCAGACCGCACAACAGATGGGATCCAACTATTATGCTTGCCAACGTTGTCGTTTACCTCAAAAACACTGCCCGCACATGGTTTCTCACACATGAGGAAACAATCACATCATGGGACATGTGCAAAGAGAAACTCCGGCATCTCTTTGGCAAACCTACTGGTCGCAAGCTGTCCGCTAAACGCCAGCCGGCTTCTCGTGTGCAGTCACCCACAAAATCGTACATGACATACATACAGGACATCCTCTTCCTTTGCCAAAAAGCGGACCCCAACATGCCTGACACGGAAAAACTACCCCACCTGTTGAAAGGTATCGCGGATGACGCATTCCAGCTCCTCGTCTTCAAAGACTGCGCAACAATGGAGGAAGTGGCAAAAGAGTACCAACGCTTTGAAAAAGCAAACAAAAAACAAAAACAAAAAAACAAACAAAAAACGACGAATCACCGGAAGTTTTGTGCGCCTCCCCAACGTGACACCAACATCCACATGTGAAGAGCTTTCAAGCGGACCACATGGCAAAACTCATCCGCCGAGAACTTGAAGCCATGTTCCCCGTTAACACTTTCACCCGGCCTACTGAACAGCAAAAACCCGTCCTCGCGGTCTCTACGGTCCAAGCAGTCATAAGACAAGAAATCGATCGGCTTCTTGTTCCAACATGTCCACCTGGACGTCGGACTTCTTTCACACGGTTGGATTATGATTCCCCTCCCCCCAACACGTCATTAAACCTACGTGACCCCGCAGCATGGAGGACACCTGACGACCGATCTATATGTTTCCAATGCGACGCCGGTGGGCGCATTACACGATACTGCCGCAACCAGTGGAACAACAGCCGACGCACGTTCACATCGAACAGTTATCGGTCCTCGTTTTGTTACCAGTTCTTTGCACCTTCCGGCCCCAATCCTCAAGATGACGGACACTTCACCACTCCTCCTAGATACAACCGCTCGCCATCTCCACGTTGCCGCCAATCATTGTCCCCCGTCTCCCGCTGCCCCATCTCCCCGGCCCATGTCCCCCGTCAATCGGAAAACTAAGCGATGCAGCTCCGAGAGGTCTTAACGCCACCAGATTCCACGTCACTTCGTGGTGCGGACGGTTGTCGAATTCCTTCGCTTGGCATGTGCAGTGCACGTATTGCTCTGAAAGATAAGACCACGTCCGTCATTTTTACCATCATTCCGAATCGCCCTCATGCATTGATCCTTGGATGGGACTTCTTATCCGCCCAGAACGCCTTATAGATTGTTAAATGAGAAAAATTGAACGTAATGTTTCCGCCTCGAACGAACCCCAGGACACCGTCATTTGCGAACTATGTTCTATGGAAACTTGCCCCCCCCCCCCCCCCATTAAAAGCAGTCCCCATCAAGGTGTCACCTGAAAACCCTACAGTCGATAGCGACTAAGTCGAGTTTCCAAGCATGTAAATTGTTTTTCTCCAAGCAACTTAGTATTGCACATTCAATTGTTTATATCCTTGATGGTTTCACTTCTATCTCGGTGGTGAATCTCGGGCATAGCCCATAGTTCTACCCAGAGGAACTTCTCTTGCCGTCACATCGCCGTTGTTTGAAGAAACACTATCGGTTATTACCGACAACGACCGACCAACTCCAAATTCAAATCCGACGTTAGCTTCCGATCTTGTTCAACTGGTCAACATGATTGATTCTAGGTTAGACGAAACGCAAAAACAACAGCTATGGAGCCTCCTCCCAAAATATTGCGAATTCTTTGATTTGCCTGCTCATCCTCTTGGCCAATTACACAACACCAAACACCGCACTGACACCGGGAGCCACCCACCTTAACACCACAGGCCTTATCGAGTTTCTGTAAGTGAACGTCGCATCATACAAACCGAGGTGGGCAAAATGCTTTCGCGAGACATTATACAGCCCTCTTCTAGTCCATGGTCCTCTGGAGTGGTTTTGGTTTAAAAGAAAGATGTGTACTGGCGTTTTTGCGTCGATTTCCGTAGGCTTAACAAGATCACCAAGAAAGATGTGCACCCATTGCCTCGCATCGATGACACCCTAGACTGTGTCCACGGTGCCAGGTAGTTTTCTTCTATCGACCTACGATCAGGGTATTGGAAAATTAGTGTGGACGACACCGACAAAGAAAAGACTGCTTCCATTACTCCAGACGACCTCTATGAATTCAAAGTCATGCCGTTCGGTCTGTGTAATGCCCTCACTACTTTTGAGCGAATGATGGACAGACTTTTAAAAGGTTTACGGTGGACAACCTGCCTTTGCTACTTGGACGACGTTATCATATTTTCCAGCTCGTTTACATCCCATCTTGCACGCTTGAATCAAGTCTTGAACCTCTTCAAAGAAGCAGGTCTCAAACTAAATTAGTGAAAGTGCCGATTCGGCAGCTCCCAGATTAAGGTTTTAGGTCACTTGGTCTACATGCATGGAGTTCAACCATACCCTGACAAGATAAAAGCCGTCCAACAATTTCCAATACCTCAATTACCGAATAATGTCCGGAGTTTTCTTGGGCAGTGCTCCTACTTTCGGCGCTTTATTCAGCAATTCGCTCAAATTGCTCGTCCCTTGACAAACCTCCTCAAGAAAAAACAGCCCTTCTTCCGGTAACCGGAACAAAAAGCTGCTCTCACTCGTTTGAAGGACGCCTTAACATCTAATTTTGTTTTGGGACATTTTGACGACCCTGCTCCCACTGAACCGGGCACGGACGCCAGCGGTCACAGAATCGGCGCTATTGAAGCTCAGCGCCAATCTGGAAAGGATTGTGTAGTAGCTTATGCCACTCGGGCACCCTCTCCAGCCGAACAAGACTACACGATAACCGAACGGGAGTGTCTCGCTGTTGTGTGGTCCATCACGAAATTTCGTCCTTACTTATTTTGCAGACAATTTTCAGTTATTACGGACCATCACGTTATGCGCTGGCTCTCCTCATTAAGAGACCCCATCGGCCGACCTGGACGCTGGGCTCTCCGTCTTCAGGAGTAGGATTTTAAAGTCATAATCCAATGTAGAAGACTCCACCAAGATGCCGACTGCTTGTCTCGACACCCTGTCGACCCTGTTCACCAAACAGCCGACGACACCGACCTTCCTGTACTTCATATTATACATTTTATGAACACTTCAGAAGAGCAGCGTCTTGACACAGCTCTGCAGACCATAATTGACGAAGTCACTTCAGATTCGACTCAACCGTCGCTAGGCTTTAAATGGTCCACAATGGCATTCTTTACAGACACAATTTTCGGCAAGATGGTCCGTCTTTACTTTTGGTAATCCCCAAACACCTTCAACGTACAGTCCTAGACGAATTGTACGATTCCCCAACTGCGGGTCATTTGGGTGTCGTTCGCACCTACGCAAGGGTCAAGCATCGCTTCTACTGGCCCGATATGTACAGGAACATTAGCGTTACGTTTCCTCCTGTGATTGCAGCCAGCGCCGCAAGACCTCATAATCCCGGCCCGCTCGTCTCCTGCAGCCTATGCGTCCTGCGGTATGCCCATTTGGCCGCGTAGGGGTGGACCTTCTTGGTCCTTTTCCTCCCTCCGCCACTGGAAACCGCTGGATCGCCGTGGCCGTTGATCACGCAACACTCTACGCCATAACAAGGCCGCTCGTGACTGGTACAGCGGTGGACGTTGCGCAATTTATTTTAGAAGACCTAATTCTCAACCACGGCTCACCTCGAGAACTTCTGTCCAGTCGTGGGCGTCCTTTTGTGCCACAGCTCGTCCCCGAAATTCTGCAGCTATGTGCCATCGTCCACTGGAAAACGACGGCCTACCACCCACAAACCAACGGGCTGGTGAACGTCTCAACTGGACACTTGCTGATATCATGTCGATGTATATCTCGGCTGACCATGGCAACTGGGACACAGTTCTTCCTTACGTTACATTTGCCTACAACTCCTCCTGTCGCGACACAACCGCTTTTTTGCCATTTTACCTACTATTCTACCGCGAGCCCAACCTTATGATTGACACCCATCTGCCACTGCAAAACAACGCTCCGCGAGAAATCCCGAGGATTTCTCCCTCGTGTCAATACCCTTTACAGATCACACCTCCGAAGTCATATGTCGTGCCGAAGAGGCACGTCAACTAGCACGGCTTCGAACGCTCGATTTGCAGGAACGACAGTGCGCCCGCTACGACCTCCTACATACTGCAGTCTCCTATTCGCCGGGCGACCTTGTTCCGGTGTGGACGCCTCAAGGACGCGTTGTTCTCAGCCAGAAATAGTTTCCGCGCTACACCGTGGCCTATCGTGTCATCGCACGAGCGAGTGACGTCACCTATGTGATGGGACCTTCACAACTCTCTCGCGATACACGCCGCACTCAAGCCGACACCGCCCGCATTGTGCAACTCAAACATTGCATAGTTCCAGCTAACGGCGCGACGCCGTTCGTATAGAGGGGGATAATGTGACAAAGAAAGATTGCGGAAAAACGACCCTGACTATAAAAAAAGAGAAGACGACCCAGGCGGTGCACGCTCTCGAGGACTAACCCCCATATCTGTATTTCTTATTTACTTCACTGTATATTAAATCGTTTTCATTATCACTGTAACAATTTTTTCTTTTATGATAAAATAGAAAGCGCGCAAAAACAAGGACAAAAGATAGAGAAGATACGTGTTATCTCTTTTCTCGTTCATGTTTTTTCGCGCTTTCTATTTTATCATGAACTGCTACACCTTGCCCAACTTTCAAACCTGCTGCAATATTTTCTTTCGAATATCTATAGCCTCTATAGACTATTTTCTATAGAAATTTCGTATGAAGTGAAATAATACTTTTGCAAGGGGTGCGTGATACATATTTTACGGAAATAAGGGAAACATGTTTGGAGTGGAAGCTGCACCACTCAATTAATAAGCACTTTCTGTTTTTTCTTTGGCAACCGCCTTCGTTAATACGCTATTAAGAGTTAAACATGTCTAGTCGCTTACCAGCAACTGAAGAGTGCAACCGAACCTTGTCGAAGTTCCGGTTGAAAAGTCGAACATGCCAACACAAGCGTATTCTGCAGAACAGTTTAAAGAACCATTTGCGGCACTCTGAGCAAAGGCTAAAACTCGCAGACCTGAAAGTCTGTGATACAAGGAAGCACACCGTTTTCAAACATGCGCCACAATCTCTATTACAGCGAGAAAGTGATTTCCTAGCTACTGAACGAAACTAAAGGCAGCCTGTCATGGCACTGCTATGTTCCCGAAGAGTTTACCAGGCACGTGGTATGCTTTAATCACAAGAAAGTACTGGTGAGGCCTGATCAAGTTGTCAGACTCATCCCTAAGCAGATGTGGGTTATTTGTTCAAGGAAAATATTGATCAAATAGGCCCCAACGTAATAATTGAATGAGTCATCAATTATTTTAGACCTAATGTCTTATGTCAGCTCAAAAATACCCTCTAGTGGCGGTAAGTTACCAATTGGAAGACATTCCAGATTGTCTGCAATTGAACTTTCATGGTGCATAAATGTTGGCAACTCTCTCTGTGTGGCGTTTCTCCTATAGACGCTTTACACACGCGCCAGATTGAGCCGCCATAGCTGCCCTTCTCTTGTCTTACCGAGATGCCGAGCCACTGAAGCGGGCGTTGACGGGTCTTCACAAGGGCCTATGCTGGGCACAAGTACACAATAGCATCTAAAATTGCAATAACCTGTCCTACTGTGGTAATGATGAAGTGAAGCGAACGGAATAAGAGGGAACAAAAACTGAAGGTAAGTTATGGCGGCGCCCATGCACAGCTGCTGTAAAGCGTCTATACTTACCGAGTGGTTTCAGTCTTATCTTACTGATCGTAAAAGCAGTGTGCGAATTGGTGACAGTTTTTCTGACACGTTTGTTCCTTCGTCCGGTATCCCACAGGGGGCTACCCTGGGGCCACTTTTGTTTCTTATATTCATTAATGATGTTGTATTGTGCATTAAGAACTCGCAGTTGTCGCTATTTGCAGACGATCTGAAGTTATCTTTGAATGTCCGATCAGTCGCTGACTGTGAACTTCTCCAGGGTGATGTGTCACGAGTGCAGAAATGGTGTTTGTCAAAGTTTTTGTTGATTAATCATGATAAAACGAAAGTGCTACCAATGTGTAGAAGACGGGAGGCGATTTCTAACGACTATTTTATTGATTCCATTGTTATATTACGTGTGCCAGTGGTTCGTGACCTCGGTGTTTATTTCGATAGTCATCTCTCTTTTTCTCATCATGTCTCTCAGACTATGGGTTCAACTATAAGGTTACTGGGCATGATCTCGCGGCTAATCCGAGAGTTTTCAAACCCAATATGTATTATTCAATTATTTTCTAGCCTTATTCGTTCGCGGCTTGACTTTGCAAGTGTTGTTTGGAATCCTACTACAATGACGGATGCTTTACAGATTGAAAATGTTCAGAAGAGGTTTATTAGAATTGTTTACGACCGATACTTTCAACGTAGGTGCTACTACGACTATGCCTACATACTCGGGAATCTCGGCTTACAAAAGTTATCAAGTCGAAGAACTGCGAGAGCTTTACTACTGATGCACAAGATAATTCATGGCCAGATAGATAGCAGCTTGGTATGTTTTTTTTTTAATTTCATGTTCCGGTACGTTTCAGCCGACACGCATGCTTTTTTTATTCTGATTTACAGGAGAAGCTCTGTCCGACCATACGTATGCAGCTCCGTTTTAATGACATTTCATCGAAATCTTCTTTAGAGGCTTTTACAGATTACATCTCTTTTAAACGTGAACTTGAAATTTCACTCTACGATTCATAGTCATGTAGCATTCCCGCATGTGTTTTGTTCACTGTACGCATGTGCCTCATACCAAGACTGTCTTCAGTCGTTCTGAGGCACGGAATAATAATAATAATAAAAATAATAATAATAATAATAATAATAATAATAATAATAATAATAATAATAATTTTATTGCACAAATATAAATACAATATATACAAATGCGGGTCCGTCAAAAGCCAATAGCTTTTGACGGATATAATATATCCGTCAAATATAATATAATATATAATACAATAATAATAATAATAATTTAACTCCTTGAGGAGGTCAGCCTTGTCAGCCTCTACGTTTTCCTTGTTCTACAATTTGAACAGTTTGTCAATCCCTATGTGTTTTAGTCCTGGGGTGAACTGATACACATTTGGGTTTGTCTTGCCGCCCAGCATTTGTCGTATAGCTCCAAAAATGCTCCCAAGTGGGTCCTGCTGCAGGCGTCGTGTAAGTAAGAGCTTAAAGTCATGGCTCTTCGAAAGCTCAACCCAGAGCATGAGGACACTCTTTATAGTAACTTGCCACCCTATATTGGTTTGTGGCTGACTCCTCCTTTGGAAGTTCCATGCTGAAATCCATCTGAGTTGCTGGCGAAAGGAATCGAGTATCTCATATTCTCCTTTTAGAATGACATGACGCAACTTCTGTCCTGTCTTTTTGAATTGTGAGCTATTTAGACAAACAAAAAGTCTGTCCATCCTATCGCAGAAATAGGCTGTAGCCGTTGCTGCCTCAGGAAGCTCCTTGGCATAAACAAAGGATAGGATTGTAAACCAGACTGAGGCACTCAGTACCTGTGTGGCACGCATTAATTTCTTGTTACTGAAGCGTTTAAAAAAAATTGTCTTTCAGTAACTTTCGGAGCTAATCACAACCTCATCTCATGGGTAAAAAGATAAAGTTCAACAATATGGGACCACTCAATAACCTCATTAACAATGCAAAGTATTGTTTCTGGTTGTTTTGTGAGGTGAGGGACAACAAAGGTAAAGTAAACATGTTCGTTGTAACGTCAAAAATGGTTTATCAACAGACACACGAAGTTGGTTAGCCAAGCTTACATTTGAAGACCCCTGATCATAGACCACAGTATTTACTGTGAAGCCAATAGTCTTAAACTCCCGAAAGAGAAAAATGAAGAGACTGCGGATAACCGATGACGGTGTTGAAGTGTGCCCAACAGTGTATGCAAGGGGCTAAACCCATCTCCTGGAAATTCCAGAGAGCACAACAAGCAAGGCTCTATCTGGAACACCGTTCAATACCTTCATCTGTAAATCTATGGACAAAGTCGTGTGCAGGATCATAAGTCAAGATCTTCTTTAGAACAACCTCATCAAAAATCAAGTGTGCACACAGGATTGCTGTCCGACAGCCCGACGGAAACAACAACGCGAGACAACGCAACAATGCTCGGCTCCACAAACTCAGGCCGAGCATGCTAGGAAGCGGGCGGTCATACGTCACCTTGTTTGATGCTAAGCCGGCCGAACACGCTGCAGCAGAAAGCACAGACGGACGGCACTCACAGCACGGACGAACGACGCACGGACGAGCAAAGTCCATGCAGACTGATGCAGAGGCGACGGCGTGCAGGCAAGCGGGCGGGCAGGCGCCATTCATCGCGTGGTTTTTGTGACGTATGAGACTAAAACTATTCAGTCGTTTTAAGTATTTTAGTTATTTCTGAAGCATCACAATTTAAAGAAAGAAGTACTTCTCACAAAAACAGTTCTAAGTAATTTTAACTAAATTACAGAAAAGCGCCACGTAGCGGAGGGCTTGAAATGCACTATCTGGGCCGCGAATCGGCTTCTGTGTCGTCTTTTTACGTTTTCTATATTGCTCTATGGTGGCGGAAGAAACGCGTTAAAACGGCGGCGCGCCACGCGCCGTTTGCGGCGGTGGCGTGAAGGCCCATACGCACATTCGCGTTTGAGCGCGGTGCGTTCCGTAGCGGCAAGCGGACGCGTTGCGTTGCGAAGACCGCTTGCGCCAAACTTGTACGCACAGTTGCGTTGACACGCAGTCAACCGCAGTCAAGAGCCAATAAGAACGCGCTATCGTCGCTAGTGGCTCACCAATAGTAAGCGAAATCCAAGGCAACATGGCGGCGCACAGCGACAGCGTCGAAGTGTTCGATCTTGGGACAATCTCGCCGGCTTCCCCGATGTTTTGTCAAGCTTGAACCATCGCAGCCTTGGAAAATACAGTACCCACCGCTCCCCAAAACGAAGAAGCAAGCTCTGCGACCGGCGAACCGGATACGTCTCCAGACGTCTCGCCGAGTCGGCCGGGTGGGGCGAGCGAACACGTCACCCCCTCTCCTCTTTCGGCTTCTGATTGGTCGAACGCACCCGAACGCACCGCAACGCTTCGGAAAGTTGAACAAGTCTCTACTCGCTTGCGTCGCGCTACCGAGCGTTGCGGGGAGGCGCGCGTCGCTCTGCAAGCGACCGCGCCTGGCCGCAAGGTCTCCGCAACGCACTCAAACGCGTTCAAACGCGAATGTGCGTATGCACCTTGACTTGAGGAGGCAGCGGCGACGCGCGACGGCGCACAAGTGTACCACGTGCCCCGCGGCGGCTCCCGCTGGCGGCAACTATAATTTTGTTTTGCGTATTATATATAGCTGCACATTTTTTTTCTTGGTTGTAAATTTGTTTTATAACAATCTTTTCCCACCTAGGCTGTTAAAATTTTTTACATTTTTTCATGTGTCCTTTAAGGGTAAGCAAGCTGCATAGGCATCACGCCACCGGAGACTCTTGACCGCCTTCCCCCAAGCAAATCACCGTGGGAGGTGATTAGCGTTACGCCGAAGTGCGGAACCCCTAACAAAAAATACGGCCACGGAGCGACACAAATCCTGCAGGAAAAGGTACGCTTAACAGCACAAGGGGGGGGGGGGGAAGTCAAGGAGCTGCTGGTAAGCCAGCACGTCACGGTGGTGTACGTCGATGGAGCGACAAAAGGGGAGGAGTATATCGCAGGAGCAGTCTTCTACAGAGGTGAGGGGGCAACTCCATTTGAAATTGGTGCTAGCTGCGGACGAGGCACGGCGTTCACATCAAACACCGTAGAAGAAGCGGCTCTGCTGTTCAGGCTGGGAGTATGTGGGCACCTCCCCGGCAAGACGAGAAACCTCGTCATCAATACGGACTCTCAGGAGGCAGTACGAAACATGTACAAGGTCAAGGAAAGTGCAAGCCCGACGGTACACTTGGCGGCAGCGGTGGTGGCACGAACATCATCGTAATCGACTTGTGCATTCACTGCAGGTTTCTTGGTTTGTGGTCGATCACGATCGAGTCTACGGAAGACAACGACACTTCGCTGCGCTGAAAAGTGCTGACAATATCACCCCGCAACCAAGATCGGAGCCTGCTGAAACAACGCGCATGACATCAGAGACAGCATTCGCCCACCTGATTGGCCTGCCACCGTACAAGTCATCGATTGTAAAGCTACAAAAGCACGAACATTCGCCTTCAACGTCTTACTTGGTGGCAGCAGTGGTGGCACGAGCATCTTCGTAATCGACTTGCGGTAGCCACCGAACATTTTTGGTTTCTTCCTGTGTTGCTAGTACCGCACCGCTGCTGATGCTGCTGTTTTTCGTATTATAGTTGTGTTTTTCTTTTTCTCTTTTTTTTCTCTTTGAGAATGTCAGAGGACATGACTAAGCTAATCATCGAACTAAAAGACGAAATAAAAAGAGTTTAAGTCAATAGAGAGGGACTTCCGAAATGAACTACGTGAGATAAACAGAGTTAAAAGAAATTAACGAGGGGATGAATTTCATAAATAAGGACGTGGAAGACATTAAGGCAAACCTTGATGCTGTTGTGAGCGAGAACACCACTTCTAAGAAGGAAAATGTAGAACTGGTTGCCAATTGTGATGAGATCGCAATGGCACTAAAAGAAAATGAACTAAGGCTCGTCCAGTGCGAGCGAGACTCGCGGCGTCATAACATTGAAATAAAAGGGATCCCTAAAATTGACAGAGAAGACGCCACTGAACTAGTGACTAAGCTCGGAAGCATAATCGGAGAATCGACTGCTATTTCCTATATTGAAGTGTGTCATCGTGTTCCGGCTAAAGAGATGAGTAAAGCAAATGTTCTAGTTCAATTTCAACGCCGGCAAAAAAGAGATAGCGTCCTTAACAAAGCAAAGCAAAAACGGATAACTCGCCAGGACCTTGGCCTGAATCAAGAATCGCCCGTTTATGTGAACGAGCATTTGTGTCCCTCTATGAAAAAGTTGCTCGGAATGTCTGTGTCGAGGAAGCGCCAATTCCAGTGGCGATACGTCTGGGTGCGAAATTGCAAGATTTTAGCAAGGAAGGCGTATGGAGCCCCTATCGTTCAAATTTCATGTGAAGGCGACCTTGATACGATCTGCTAACCCTAAAGGAAAAGGAAAGAAAGTATTTGCTTTGGTACACTTTTTTTTCGGTATGGCTGTAAATCTCGGTACTATGACACTAGAAGATCTAAGTGATTTCTTAAAGATCCAGACTAATACACAAACTAGCTTTTTTCATTTAAATGTACAGTCTGCACGATCGAAAGGAGATGATCTTGTAATGGTTTTTTGATTCAATCAAACAATCAAAACTCCTTTTAACCTTATAATGTTAACAGAAACATTGTATAATGACGATGATGATGCTTTTGTTCTTTCAGGTTATTATAATTTTATCTTAAATCGCGAACATGATCGTGGAGGCGTTGTGTAATTGCGGACTAATATTTCCGGCTTTGTGCTCCTCAGTGATTACTCTGTTGTTACGCCGAACTACGAAATACTCTGCATTAGAAGAAACTGTTGTATTTACTGTCTTATATCGCCCGCCAAATAGAAATAATTCGGTGTTTATAAATATTTTGGAAGAGTTTTTTGTTTTGCGAATGAAGAAGGCTGTAAAATGTATCTTGGTGGTGATTTTAACACAAATAGGCTCGAAGCTTCCCGCATCACCGATGACTTTGCAAATTTGTTGATGTAAAATAATTTCAGTAATGTCATAATTCCTCCAACTCGCGTTTCGTGCTCAACGTCAACATTGATTGATCTGTTTATGACCAACGACTGTGAAGACATTAGTGCTGGTGTTCTGGGCTATGGGTTAAGCGATCATGTCCCTATAGTTATGCTCATTAATAACAATGTACCATGTAATAGGGCTATTAACCTTCCAGTAATGTCCCAAAACATTAGCGCTTCAACACTCGAAATGTTTAGAGAAAAAATCGGGGCTATCAATTGGAGTCCCGTGTTGAGCAGAACCGATGTTGATAGGCGCCATAACCTATTTTTAGACCTGATAAAAGACGCGTACTATTCTTTGTTTCCGTACAAGGAAATTCACTGTAATAAGTGCAAAAAAACCATGGGTCACTAAACGACTCTTAAGACTTATTAAAAAAAGAATTTTCTTTATGGCAATTTTCTTAGGACACGAAATAAAATAATATTGCTAGAATTTAAAAAAAAATTAGAAATTTTGTCAATACAGAATTGAAACGAGCTAAACACCGTTATTATGCAGATCAGTTTTGAAACATCTTGTTTATAGCAACCCGAAGTCGTATGGAAACATTTGCACTCCTTAATACGGAATCCAACTCAAGATAGAGCAGTCACTAGTACAAGTATAGGCGATAGAACTATTTCTGGCGTAGAACTGGTGAATATGTTGAATGATTATTTTGTGAGCGTAGGCAAAAAGTAGTTATAACAGTTCCGCAGCTAATAATATCCCCAGAATAAACGAAACAATGTTTTTAAACCCATGTGATCCCAAAGAAGTAGTATCTACTTTCATGAATATAAAAAAAAGAGTCGTAGCCATGACTGTGAGGATCTTCAAATTGGGCCGATGAAATTTGTAGTTGACTTGCTATTACAATGTATAACTCATCTCTAAAATCTTATATTATCTTCCGGTATATTTCCTAGAAGGATGCAAATTGGGAAAGTATACGTATGTATAAAGGTGGTGATGGCAATGACATAAGTAATTATCGACCCATATCTATCCTTCCTGTCTTTTCGAAATCGATTTAAAAAATAGTGCAGTCTCGACTACTACATTTTTTTGAAAAATACTCACTACTGACTGATTATCAGTTCGGCTTCAGGAAACATAAATCTACGGAAACTGCGTTATTGGTGCAGAAGGAAATAATATTCGAAAATTTTGAAAAAAACCTTCTAACGTTGGGTATATTTATAGACTTAAGCAAAGCTTTCGATAGGATAAATCACCAAATTCTTCTAAGTAAACTTGAACGTTATGGCATCCGAGGTATTCGATTATCGCTCATAACGTCTTATTCACAATATCGATCCCAATATGTTCGAATTAGAAATTATGCATCTACTACTGAACGAATTTACTCCGGGGTTCCTCAGGGTAGTATTTTAGGGCCTCTATCCTTTCTCGTATACGTGAATGATATGGTAAGCATCGAAGATACCGCTAAAGTTATTATGTACGCCGACGATACTGGCATATTTTTTCTAGTTTCAAAGAAGACCTACTTACCTCTTTAGCAAGCATTTTCCTAGTTAAAATAAAAAAATTGGATAAATATTAACTTTCTCATTCTTAATACCGCCAAAACTAAGGCTGTCCTATTTCAATGCCCGGGATCGTATGTTCGATTATCATGTGATTTGTATTTTGAGTCATGCACGATAGAGTGTGGTAATACCGTTAAGACACTCGGTGTTATATTTTCTAGTCATATGTCATAAAATAATCACGTAACATGCATTCATTAAAAAAAACTTTCTAAAGTTGTTGGAATTATGAATAAATACAGGCATATACTCCTCGTAAACATCAAAAGGTTAATTTACAATTCCCTTTTTCATTCTATAAATCTGCTATTCTCATTTAGTGTGGGGAACAACTACTAAGAGCAATTTAGACAAATTGTGTTTTTTACAGAAAAAGGCCGTCAGAATAATTTAAAATGTAATTGAAAATAGTAACATAATCCTTAGACCTTGCTAAACTAGAAAAAAAACGAGTCCATTTCCCCATCGCGTCATAGGCCCCCCTGGCGTCTTCCTGTATTCAGAACAAATTTCGGCACTCAGAGATACCGCTACCAATTACCGCTATTGTTAAACTTTCCTTTTTCTTACGGAATTGGTATATACTCTGGAAACAATCGTACAATACAAGGCATTTTGTAATATAAAATTACTATTTACGTTTCAGATAGCTCTAAATGTGTATGCCTAGGTAGATGTATCTTTGTTTTTGTAATTGTTATATACTGTGTGTCTTTTTCTTGTATTCATGTCAGTTCCGCTGCTATCTTGTATTAGGGCGCTGGGACTCGTCAAGCTGCTAACGGGCAGCTTTTTTTCCAGCGCCCTTGTCACGAATGTGTTTTTGTGGCAGAAAATAAACTGATTTTTTTTTTCATTTGATCTTCGACACGGCGCTCAGCCTTTACAGGAAGCACGGCACAAGAATCAGTGTACGATGGGTCCAGGGACACCAGAAGACCTTAGGAAACGACATGGCTCACTCAGCGGCACAGTGCGGAATGAGAATTCCCCAGTTGCCATCCCAACAAAGTTGCCATCCTAACTGCAAAGAGTCAGTAGAACAGCCAGAAAACACGGCATGCTACGACCCCGTCGAAAAGCTGCGTAGATGTCGCAAGAGCCAAAAGATTCAGTTAGAGGGAAAGTGGCAGCACGAGGGCTACCCGCTTCTGGCGAACACCTTGAATAGAAAGGAAACGTTTCAAATTCGACGCACCCGTACCGAAGGCGCGGTCACGCAAAGGCTCCAGTACCACATCAACCTCTCGCAATTACGATGGACGCAGCCCTACGCGGTCCCTCTGGATCCGCGATGTCAGAGATACAAAGATCAAGGAGCCATTCCCAGGCTCGACCATCTCCTATGTGAATGCCAAGCTCTAGCCTTGCGCAGAGTGGAAGCCATCGAGACGCTACCCGAGGAAGAGAAACCCAAGAGACTCTTGGATTGGACGCACCCGCAGGGTGAAGCCCAACACCGTACGAGGATCTTTCAGTCACTTTTGGTTTTTGTAGCCCAGGCAGATCTAGGGGACTCCTTATAGAAACACCCCTCGTGACCCATTGCACAATCATCCCTCATCATCCATAATCACGCAAGAACGAGGCTGCCAGATCCGAAGATCACCGCGGCCTGGATAATATTTCTATTCGTAGTTCTTGGCTATCAATAAACGTTTTCCCCCTACCTACCTAACAGAGTATTCGTCCCTCTTTTTTTTGGCAACAAACTCAGTGGCGCCTTCTATTGGGTAGCACCGCCGCACTTCGGTTCACGTATATTTGTTTTAATTTTTTACTTATATTTTTTATCTTAAGAGTGAATTAAGTCTGACAGCTCTATGAGTGAAAGTATCGAAAAGATAACGTGTATAACTGATTTCGCAAATACGGCGAAACCCGCCATCTAGTGCAGAATCGGAAGCGGTTGGGGTCTATTTGCACACTGGCGCCTCCAGGTTTCCACTCACTGGAGAAGAAGCGAATAGCGCGAGAAAGCGTGGAAATGATGTGCGAAATAAAACCACACGTTACCAAATAAAAGAACAATATACAGTGGCAAAATTACTAAAAACAAGGCTCATTTACACTTCACCCGTCATCATCATCATCATCATCATCATTTATTTTTCTTGAGGGGCCCAGGGGGCATTATACAAGGGAGTGAACACAATAAAAACATCAACAAAAATAGTTAATAAAAAACACGCTGTAACCTATACTTGTATTTCACAAAGAAAGAGGTTAACAGCTGCAGCAAACTTGTTAGTGTCAGTCATGTTTACAATGAGGTCAGGTAATGAGTTCCAATCGTCAATAGCAGATGGTAAAGTCGACATTTTATAAGAAAGAGATGACGAAGTAATTGAGCGCAGTTTACATGAGTGGTCAAAACGAGGGAAAATACGGTAGGGAGGTGATAGTAGAGAATCTTTTAGGTGGTTGTTGTGGTAAAAGATTTTGTGAAGAAGAGTGAGATGTGACACCCTTCGACGTAAAGAAAGTAAGTGAAGGTTAGCTGATTTGCGTAATCCTGATATGCTAGTGGAAGGGGGTAGTCAGAGTAAATAAAACGAAGACCTCTCTTTTGAACGGATTGAAGGTTGTTAGTTAGATATGATTGCCATGGTGACCATATGGATGAAGCAAATTCAAGTTTAGATCTGACCAAGGTCGTATAAGCTAGTAGTTTTACTGAAGGTGTAGCTAGTCCGAGGTTACGGCGAAGAAATCCGAGAGTACGGTTAGCATCGGCAGGTCATGACAGCATTTATGTGAGTAGTCAATGACAGATCAGAGGTCAGGTGATCGCCTAGGTATTTATATGAGGAACAGGTAGCTACTGGGATAGTGGAAAGTTGATAAGAAAAGGATGAAACATGTGAACTGCGTGTGAATGATAGAGATTTACATTTATTAAAGTTTAAAGTCATTTGCCATTTGTGGCACCACTGAGTTATAAGTGGGAGGTCATTCTGCAAAATTTGATTATCGTGGTTTGAATTAATAGGTCTATAAATTACACAGTCGTCGGCGAACAGACGTATTGAAGAGGAGATGTTGAGGTAGAGATCATTAATGTATATTAAAAATAGAAGGGGGCAAGAACGGTTCCCTGGGGGAGGCCGGAGGTTACAGTGCAGGTGGTTGATTTGGTGTTGTTAATAGATGAGTACTGGGTGCGATTTGTGAGGAATTCGGAGATCCATTTGACGACTGAGGGATGGATATTAATATTTCTAAGTTTCTGTAAGAGACGTTGATGAGGGACTCTGTCAAATGCCTTGGAGAAATCAATAAATATGGCGTCAGTTTGCTTATTAGAATCAAAGTTTGAGTAAACGTCAGTAAGAAAAGCTGTTAGTTGCGTTTCGCATGAGTATGACTTGCGAAAGCCGTGCTGATGCTCGAAAAGAAGGCTGTGGTAGTCTAGAAAGTTTATTATGTTAGAATAGAGTACGTGCTCCAAGAGTTTAGACGACACACTGGTGAGCGAGATGGGGCGATAGTTGTTGATTAGTTGGCGATCACCTTCTTTGTAAACGGGGATGACGTTAGTGATTTTCCAATCGCATGGAATTTCATAAAGTTAAAGAGACTGCGAGAAGATGTCGCAGAGGAAAGATGAAGAGACGTGTTTAGTATTTATTAATATTTTCGAGTTTATTTGGTCGTCGCCAGAGCTAGAAGACACCTTCAGCTGATCAATGGCCTTTAGTACACCAGAGTGGTCGATCATGATAGGATTCTTGGGAGGATGAAGGGGTTGGCACAAGTTGGGCATACTTGAGAAGTCTTCATTGGTAAAGATCGAGCTAAAAAAGTTGTTAGTTTCAAGAGCACTATGTTCGTCAGAAAGTGGAAGGCCGTACTCGCCAACGAATTGTAATGGAAGAGAGAGTGCTGGGTTAATTACTTTCCAAACCTTTTTAGGTTTAGTGGTTAAAATGTTGGGGAGGTCATGAGTATAAAATTTGGATTTGACATCATGAATCGCGGATTTGTAGGCCCTAGCGCATTCGTGATACGCGTTCCAAGAAGCGTTAGTGTTATGAGCCTTTGCCCCCGTATAAGCTCTTTTTTTTCCTGTTGGAGTGACAATGAACTGTTTTATCGTACCAAGGGTTAGTGTTATCGGATATAATTCGAGTGAGTGGAACGAAACGTTTGATTAGGAATGTTAGCCTATCTTTGAAAAGAATCCAGTTTTCATTGACCGTCCTTTCTGCGAAGTTAACTGAGAATATGGGATAATATTTTCGAGGTTGGTGTTGACAGATACGTAGTCGACTCTCGCGTAATCGTGAATGAATTTGCAATAACGTGATTTCTTAGGAGTAGTGATGGAGAATGTCAGCTCAATGACGAGATGGTCGCTAGTGCTGGGTAAGTATGTGACGTTGCTGAGGAGTGAAAGGTCATTGCTTAAACATAGGTCGAGTACGTTGCTGCAGCGATTGGTAATTCTAGTGGGTTGAGTGATAACATTAGATAGGCTAAAATCTAAACAAAGGTCAATAAACTCTTGAGAAAATGCACAGCTAGAACAAATCGTAGACCAGTCAATATTTGGGCAATTGAAATCACCAAAAAGGGCAACTAAAGCGTTAGGATATTTACATGCGAGTTCAGAAAGGCATTTATACAGCTCAATAACAAAATCTCTCTTATTATCCGGCGGCCTGTAACACACACCCATTATTACGGAAGGCGTTGTGCAAAGATACACCCAAACAACTTCTAGGTCAGTGGTAAGCGGTATTAGCCGAGATGGTATATGGTCTTTTATGGCTGTATACCATCCCCGCGATTGCGGCCTTTGCGAGTGAAACCTGTTAAGCTTTTGGCGGTGTCCTCACCGCCAGTCATATCGACAAGCAAAAAGTGGGGTACGCGCGGCAAGACCAGCGCGGCCCCTTCCCTCGCGGGGTGAAAATAATAAGAACGCGGCAACCCCAGCGGAGGGTCATAGAACAGGGCCCCGGCGGGGCTCGGTCCCTTACGCGCTGCCGCCTGAGAAGACAATAAACAGAACCGTTTTGTACAAACACGGAGTCAGACGTTTTTCCTTCGAGTCCTCGAAAATCTCGGAACACTGCCACAGTTGGCAGTGTTCCTCTGTTGTTACGCCGAACTACGAAATACTCTGCATTAGAAGAAACTGTTGTATTTACTGTCTTATATCGCCCGCCAAATAGAAATAATTCGGTGTTTATAAATATTTTGGAAGAGTTTTTTGTTTTGCGAATGAAGAAGGCTGTAAAATGTATCTTGGTGGTGATTTTAACACAAATAGGCTCGAAGCTTCCCGCATCACCGATGACTTTGCAAATTTGTTGATGTAAAATAATTTCAGTAATGTCATAATTCCTCCAACTCGCGTTTCGTGCTCAACGTCAACATTGATTGATCTGTTTATGACCAACGACTGTGAAGACATTAGTGCTGGTGTTCTGGGCTATGGGTTAAGCGATCATGTCCCTATAGTTATGCTCATTAATAACAATGTACCATGTAATAGGGCTATTAACCTTCCAGTAATGTCCCAAAACATTAGCGCTTCAACACTCGAAATGTTTAGAGAAAAAATCGGGGCTATCAATTGGAGTCCCGTGTTGAGCAGAACCGATGTTGATAGGCGCCATAACCTATTTTTAGACCTGATAAAAGACGCGTACTATTCTTTGTTTCCGTACAAGGAAATTCACTGTAATAAGTGCAAAAAAACCATGGGTCACTAAACGACTCTTAAGACTTATTAAAAAAAGAATTTTCTTTATGGCAATTTTCTTAGGACACGAAATAAAATAATATTGCTAGAATTTAAAAAAAAATTAGAAATTTTGTCAATACAGAATTGAAACGAGCTAAACACCGTTATTATGCAGATCAGTTTTGAAACATCTTGTTTATAGCAACCCGAAGTCGTATGGAAACATTTGCACTCCTTAATACGGAATCCAACTCAAGATAGAGCAGTCACTAGTACAAGTATAGGCGATAGAACTATTTCTGGCGTAGAACTGGTGAATATGTTGAATGATTATTTTGTGAGCGTAGGCAAAAAGTAGTTATAACAGTTCCGCAGCTAATAATATCCCCAGAATAAACGAAACAATGTTTTTAAACCCATGTGATCCCAAAGAAGTAGTATCTACTTTCATGAATATAAAAAAAAGAGTCGTAGCCATGACTGTGAGGATCTTCAAATTGGGCCGATGAAATTTGTAGTTGACTTGCTATTACAATGTATAACTCATCTCTAAAATCTTATATTATCTTCCGGTATATTTCCTAGAAGGATGCAAATTGGGAAAGTATACGTATGTATAAAGGTGGTGATGGCAATGACATAAGTAATTATCGACCCATATCTATCCTTCCTGTCTTTTCGAAATCGATTTAAAAAATAGTGCAGTCTCGACTACTACATTTTTTTGAAAAATACTCACTACTGACTGATTATCAGTTCGGCTTCAGGAAACATAAATCTACGGAAACTGCGTTATTGGTGCAGAAGGAAATAATATTCGAAAATTTTGAAAAAAACCTTCTAACGTTGGGTATATTTATAGACTTAAGCAAAGCTTTCGATAGGATAAATCACCAAATTCTTCTAAGTAAACTTGAACGTTATGGCATCCGAGGTATTCGATTATCGCTCATAACGTCTTATTCACAATATCGATCCCAATATGTTCGAATTAGAAATTATGCATCTACTACTGAACGAATTTACTCCGGGGTTCCTCAGGGTAGTATTTTAGGGCCTCTATCCTTTCTCGTATACGTGAATGATATGGTAAGCATCGAAGATACCGCTAAAGTTATTATGTACGCCGACGATACTGGCATATTTTTTCTAGTTTCAAAGAAGACCTACTTACCTCTTTAGCAAGCATTTTCCTAGTTAAAATAAAAAAATTGGATAAATATTAACTTTCTCATTCTTAATACCGCCAAAACTAAGGCTGTCCTATTTCAATGCCCGGGATCGTATGTTCGATTATCATGTGATTTGTATTTTGAGTCATGCACGATAGAGTGTGGTAATACCGTTAAGACACTCGGTGTTATATTTTCTAGTCATATGTCATAAAATAATCACGTAACATGCATTCATTAAAAAAAACTTTCTAAAGTTGTTGGAATTATGAATAAATACAGGCATATACTCCTCGTAAACATCAAAAGGTTAATTTACAATTCCCTTTTTCATTCTATAAATCTGCTATTCTCATTTAGTGTGGGGAACAACTACTAAGAGCAATTTAGACAAATTGTGTTTTTTACAGAAAAAGGCCGTCAGAATAATTTAAAATGTAATTGAAAATAGTAACATAATCCTTAGACCTTGCTAAACTAGAAAAAAAACGAGTCCATTTCCCCATCGCGTCATAGGCCCCCCTGGCGTCTTCCTGTATTCAGAACAAATTTCGGCACTCAGAGATACCGCTACCAATTACCGCTATTGTTAAACTTTCCTTTTTCTTACGGAATTGGTATATACTCTGGAAACAATCGTACAATACAAGGCATTTTGTAATATAAAATTACTATTTACGTTTCAGATAGCTCTAAATGTGTATGCCTAGGTAGATGTATCTTTGTTTTTGTAATTGTTATATACTGTGTGTCTTTTTCTTGTATTCATGTCAGTTCCGCTGCTATCTTGTATTAGGGCGCTGGGACTCGTCAAGCTGCTAACGGGCAGCTTTTTTTCCAGCGCCCTTGTCACGAATGTGTTTTTGTGGCAGAAAATAAACTGATTTTTTTTTTCATTTGATCTTCGACACGGCGCTCAGCCTTTACAGGAAGCACGGCACAAGAATCAGTGTACGATGGGTCCAGGGACACCAGAAGACCTTAGGAAACGACATGGCTCACTCAGCGGCACAGTGCGGAATGAGAATTCCCCAGTTGCCATCCCAACAAAGTTGCCATCCTAACTGCAAAGAGTCAGTAGAACAGCCAGAAAACACGGCATGCTACGACCCCGTCGAAAAGCTGCGTAGATGTCGCAAGAGCCAAAAGATTCAGTTAGAGGGAAAGTGGCAGCACGAGGGCTACCCGCTTCTGGCGAACACCTTGAATAGAAAGGAAACGTTTCAAATTCGACGCACCCGTACCGAAGGCGCGGTCACGCAAAGGCTCCAGTACCACATCAACCTCTCGCAATTACGATGGACGCAGCCCTACGCGGTCCCTCTGGATCCGCGATGTCAGAGATACAAAGATCAAGGAGCCATTCCCAGGCTCGACCATCTCCTATGTGAATGCCAAGCTCTAGCCTTGCGCAGAGTGGAAGCCATCGAGACGCTACCCGAGGAAGAGAAACCCAAGAGACTCTTGGATTGGACGCACCCGCAGGGTGAAGCCCAACACCGTACGAGGATCTTTCAGTCACTTTTGGTTTTTGTAGCCCAGGCAGATCTAGGGGACTCCTTATAGAAACACCCCTCGTGACCCATTGCACAATCATCCCTCATCATCCATAATCACGCAAGAACGAGGCTGCCAGATCCGAAGATCACCGCGGCCTGGATAATATTTCTATTCGTAGTTCTTGGCTATCAATAAACGTTTTCCCCCTACCTACCTAACAGAGTATTCGTCCCTCTTTTTTTTGGCAACAAACTCAGTGGCGCCTTCTATTGGGTAGCACCGCCGCACTTCGGTTCACGTATATTTGTTTTAATTTTTTACTTATATTTTTTATCTTAAGAGTGAATTAAGTCTGACAGCTCTATGAGTGAAAGTATCGAAAAGATAACGTGTATAACTGATTTCGCAAATACGGCGAAACCCGCCATCTAGTGCAGAATCGGAAGCGGTTGGGGTCTATTTGCACACTGGCGCCTCCAGGTTTCCACTCACTGGAGAAGAAGCGAATAGCGCGAGAAAGCGTGGAAATGATGTGCGAAATAAAACCACACGTTACCAAATAAAAGAACAATATACAGTGGCAAAATTACTAAAAACAAGGCTCATTTACACTTCACCCGTCATCATCATCATCATCATCATCATTTATTTTTCTTGAGGGGCCCAGGGGGCATTATACAAGGGAGTGAACACAATAAAAACATCAACAAAAATAGTTAATAAAAAACACGCTGTAACCTATACTTGTATTTCACAAAGAAAGAGGTTAACAGCTGCAGCAAACTTGTTAGTGTCAGTCATGTTTACAATGAGGTCAGGTAATGAGTTCCAATCGTCAATAGCAGATGGTAAAGTCGACATTTTATAAGAAAGAGATGACGAAGTAATTGAGCGCAGTTTACATGAGTGGTCAAAACGAGGGAAAATACGGTAGGGAGGTGATAGTAGAGAATCTTTTAGGTGGTTGTTGTGGTAAAAGATTTTGTGAAGAAGAGTGAGATGTGACACCCTTCGACGTAAAGAAAGTAAGTGAAGGTTAGCTGATTTGCGTAATCCTGATATGCTAGTGGAAGGGGGTAGTCAGAGTAAATAAAACGAAGACCTCTCTTTTGAACGGATTGAAGGTTGTTAGTTAGATATGATTGCCATGGTGACCATATGGATGAAGCAAATTCAAGTTTAGATCTGACCAAGGTCGTATAAGCTAGTAGTTTTACTGAAGGTGTAGCTAGTCCGAGGTTACGGCGAAGAAATCCGAGAGTACGGTTAGCATCGGCAGGTCATGACAGCATTTATGTGAGTAGTCAATGACAGATCAGAGGTCAGGTGATCGCCTAGGTATTTATATGAGGAACAGGTAGCTACTGGGATAGTGGAAAGTTGATAAGAAAAGGATGAAACATGTGAACTGCGTGTGAATGATAGAGATTTACATTTATTAAAGTTTAAAGTCATTTGCCATTTGTGGCACCACTGAGTTATAAGTGGGAGGTCATTCTGCAAAATTTGATTATCGTGGTTTGAATTAATAGGTCTATAAATTACACAGTCGTCGGCGAACAGACGTATTGAAGAGGATATGTTGAGGTAGAGATCATTAATGTATATTAAAAATAGAAGGGGGCAAGAACGGTTCCCTGGGGGAGGCCGGAGGTTACAGTGCAGGTGGTTGATTTGGTGTTGCTAATAGATGAGTACTGGGTGCGATTTGTGAGGAATTCGGAGATCCATTTGACGACTGAGGGATGGATATTAATATTTCTAAGTTTCTGTAAGAGACGTTGATGAGGGACTCTGTCAAATGCCTTGGAGAAATCAATAAATATGGCGTCAGTTTGCTTATTAGAATCAAAGTTTGAGTAAACGTCAGTAAGAAAAGCTGTTAGTTGCGTTTCGCATGAGTATGACTTGCGAAAGCCGTGCTGATGCTCGAAAAGAAGGCTGTGGTAGTCTAGAAAGTTTATTATGTTAGAATAGAGTACGTGCTCCAAGAGTTTAGACGACACACTGGTGAGCGAGATGGGGCGATAGTTGTTGATTAGTTGGCGATCACCTTCTTTGTAAACGGGGATGACGTTAGTGATTTTCCAATCGCATGGAATTTCATAAAGTTAAAGAGACTGCGAGAAGATGTCGCAGAGGAAAGATGAAGAGACGTGTTTAGTATTTATTAATATTTTCGAGTTTATTTGGTCGTCGCCAGAGCTAGAAGACACCTTCAGCTGATCAATGGCCTTTAGTACACCAGAGTGGTCGATCATGATAGGATTCTTGGGAGGATGAAGGGGTTGGCACAAGTTGGGCATACTTGAGAAGTCTTCATTGGTAAAGATCGAGCTAAAAAAGTTGTTAGTTTCAAGAGCACTATGTTCGTCAGAAAGTGGAAGGCCGTACTCGCCAACGAATTGTAATGGAAGAGAGAGTGCTGGGTTAATTACTTTCCAAACCTTTTTAGGTTTAGTGGTTAAAATGTTGGGGAGGTCATGAGTATAAAATTTGGATTTGACATCATGAATCGCGGATTTGTAGGCCCTAGCGCATTCGTGATACGCGTTCCAAGAAGCGTTAGTGTTATGAGCCTTTGCCCCCGTATAAGCTCTTTTTTTTCCTGTTGGAGTGACAATGAACTGTTTTATCGTACCAAGGGTTAGTGTTATCGGATATAATTCGAGTGAGTGGAACGAAACGTTTGATTAGGAATGTTAGCCTATCTTTGAAAAGAATCCAGTTTTCATTGACCGTCCTTTCTGCGAAGTTAACTGAGAATATGGGATAATATTTTCGAGGTTGGTGTTGACAGATACGTAGTCGACTCTCGCGTAATCGTGAATGAATTTGCAATAACGTGATTTCTTAGGAGTAGTGATGGAGAATGTCAGCTCAATGACGAGATGGTCGCTAGTGCTGGGTAAGTATGTGACGTTGCTGAGGAGTGAAAGGTCATTGCTTAAACATAGGTCGAGTACGTTGCTGCAGCGATTGGTAATTCTAGTGGGTTGAGTGATAACATTAGATAGGCTAAAATCTAAACAAAGGTCAATAAACTCTTGAGAAAATGCACAGCTAGAACAAATCGTAGACCAGTCAATATTTGGGCAATTGAAATCACCAAAAAGGGCAACTAAAGCGTTAGGATATTTACATGCGAGTTCAGAAAGGCATTTATACAGCTCAATAACAAAATCTCTCTTATTATCCGGCGGCCTGTAACACACACCCATTATTACGGAAGGCGTTGTGCAAAGATACACCCAAACAACTTCTAGGTCAGTGGTAAGCGGTATTAGCCGAGATGGTATATGGTCTTTTATGGCTGTATACCATCCCCGCGATTGCGGCCTTTGCGAGTGAAACCTGTTAAGCTTTTGGCGGTGTCCTCACCGCCAGTCATATCGACAAGCAAAAAGTGGGGTACGCGCGGCAAGACCAGCGCGGCCCCTTCCCTCGCGGGGTGAAAATAATAAGAACGCGGCAACCCCAGCGGAGGGTCATAGAACAGGGCCCCGGCGGGGCTCGGTCCCTTACGCGCTGCCGCCTGAGAAGACAATAAACAGAACCGTTTTGTACAAACACGGAGTCAGACGTTTTTCCTTCGAGTCCTCGAAAATCTCGGAACACTGCCACACAAATTGGTGACCCCGGACGCGCGACTTCTTTACGGTTCCCGGCAATTTTCCAACCATGTCCGAAAGCGAACAGTCTGCTGCTTGGGATATCATTCCGACGGGATCTTCAGCGGCAATTCGACTCAAGCTGCCTCCATTTTGGACGAAGAACGCCAAGGTCTGGTTTGCGCAGTTCAAAGAGCAATTTCTGCTGCATCGCATCACCTCGCAGGCCTCTAAATATCTTCACGTCGTCTCCTCGCTGCCACCTGAAGTCGCCGAAGAACTAAAGGACATCCTCGCGGCGGCGCCGACATCCAACTAGTATGACAACCTCAAGGCCGCTATGCTCGCCCTGAAAACCGCGTTGGAGCGCAGCCGCCTCCAGAACCTCCTCAACATGGAGGAGCTTGGTGACCAGCGTCCCTCCCAGCCACTGCGCCGGATGCGACAACTTCTGGGCGACGCCACTTCGGATGCCGACACATCGCTCCTCTGGGAACTATTTCTGGAGCGCTTGCCCAACAACGTGGTCGTCGTGCTCGCAGCGGCTGAGGACATGCCCCTGGAGCGCCTGGCTGATCTGGTGGATCGTGTTGCAGAATACTCCACACCCCCGGCTGTCGCCGCGACCAGCTTTCATCCACGAGCATCGGATTCCGCAGCAGCCGCACCTTCCCAGGATATAGCGGCTCGACTCAGCCGCTTGGAAAAGTCCATTCAAGATCTGCAACTGCCAGCCTCCCGTCCGTCGTCTTCCCGTCAGCGATGAAGCTCCCGACGTGCTTCCCCTTCGGCTGTATCGTTGGAGAGCGAACGTTGCTGGCACCATCGTACCTTCAGGGCAGCTGCGCGCAAATGCTCCCAGCCATGTTCGTGGCAGGGAAACCCGACCACCGGGCACTAGCAGCGGCGGGTGCTCCCGGTTCACGACGAAGCCGCTCGTTTTACGTCGTGGGTCGCATCGCTGGCCACCGCGTTCTCGTGGACACCGGAGCGGAAGTCAGCGTTTTGCCAGTGACACCAGCCGAGAAGCTTTGCCTTTCCCAGACAACGGCACTTCGCGCAGTGAACAGTTTGTCCATTCCAACATATGGTCAACGCTCTTTGACCATCGACCTGGGCCTGCGCCGGACATTTCGGTGGGTCTACATTGTGGCGGACATTCGTATGGCTATTCTCGGTGCAGACTTTTTGAGCCATTTCAACCTCGCCGTGAACATGGATTCCAGCCGCCTCATTGACGCAACGACTCGTCTCTCCGTCAACGGCATCGCGTCTCCTTACGTGATCTCGGAGGTACGTGCTCCGCCCCGAGTTCAACGTTTGAGGACCTGCTTGCCAAGATTCCCGAAGTCACAAAGACCAATAGCCTGGATCAACCTGTGCGGCACTCAGTCACCCACCACATCGTGACTACTGGCCCTCCCACAATCGCAGCGACCGCGTTGTCTCACGGGTGAGTGACTCAGCGTTGCCCGCCGCGAGTTTGATCACATGCTGCAACTGGGCATCGTATGGCCATCGGCGAGCAACTAGTCATTACCTTTGCACCTGGTCCCCAAGGCAGTAGATGGTGATTGGCGACCATGTGGCGATTTCCGCGCGCTGAACGTCCACACTGTCCCGGACCGGTATCCACTTCCGCATATCCAGGACTTCACAACGACCCTCACAGGCCAGTCCGTCTTCACCGGAATATACTTGGTTAAAGCGTATCACCAGATACCAGTTGAACCCTCGGATGTCGCCAAGACAGCCATCACCACACCTTTCGGGCTCTTGGAATACGTGTGCATGTCGTTTGGGCTGCGAAACGCCGCACAAACATTTCAACGGTTCATCAACGAGGTGACCCGAGGCCTAGGTGGACTTCGTGTTTGCCTATCTCGACGACTTGCTCGTCGCCAGCTCATCCACTGAGGAACACGGAGAGCTTGTTGTCTACCCTACGAAGTGCGTATTTGGTGTCCCAAACATCAATTTTCTTGGCCATCACATCACGCCAGACGGCATCACGCTACTGGACGACAAGGTGCAAGCGGTACGTGACTTTCCCCAACCTACATCACTGCGCAAGTTACGCGAATTTTTTGGCCTTCTAAACTTTCACCGACGCTTCATATCCGACTGTGCCCGTATTCTGCAACCTCTTACTGATCTGCTCCGCACAAAGAAAGGCCCTAACTCAACGGTCGAATGGTCGGACGCAGCGACGTCTGCTTTCTCCCTCGCGAAGAAAGCTCTGGTCGACTCCTCCGTCCTCGCTCACCCACGCGCCGATGCCCCCCTTCGTTTGATGACAGACGCCTCGAGCGTCGCTGTCGGAGCTGTCCTGCAACAATACGTCGGAGGTGACTGTCACCCTCTCGCGTTCTTCTCCCAGAAGATGAAGCCGGCAGAGACAAGGTATAGCACCTTTGGACGTGAGTTGTTGGCCATTTTCCTCAGCGTAAAACACATCCGTCGCATCTTGGAGGGCAACACATTTCACGTCCTGACGGATCATAAGCCTCTTACTTTCGCGTTTATTGGGAATCATACTAACTACTCTGCCCGCGGGATACGACATCTTGGATTCATCTCCGAATTCACAGTCGACATCCGACACGTGCAGGGATCCGACAATTCCGCTTCCGACGCCCTTTCGAGGGTGGCGGCACTTTTGCCCTACCCGTGACAGTGGATTTTCAAGCAATGGCCGAAGCACAGCGTGAGGACACTAGCCTTCTAGCCGAGCGTCAGAAAGAATCGTCGCTGCAGCTCTTTGACATTCCCTTGCCACTGGGCTCATCGACGATCATCTGCGATGTGTCAACTGGCAACGCACGGCCCTTCGTACCTCTTTCGTTTCGGAAGGCGGTCTTCAACGCCTTGCACAACCCCCACCATCCCCGGATTCGCAACACGCAGCGACTGGTCACGGCTCATTACGTATGGCCAAGTATCGATGCTGACGTGCGCCGCTGGAGCAGAGGCTGTCTACACTGCCAGCGTTCCAACATTACGAGACACAACATCACTCCTTTGGTATGTTCCCCACTCCCCGACGCTCGCTTCGACCACATTCATTTGGACCTGGTTGGACCCCTGCCACCGTGCCAGGGATTTACCTATATCCTCACCTGCGTAGATAGGTAGGTAGGTACACACGATGGCCTGAGGCCATACCGATCTCCAACATCACAGCTGAGACCGTCGCGGAGACCTTCGTCATGCACTGGATTTCCCGGTACGGATGCCCGTCTACCATCACGACAGATCGAGAACGACAGCTCGAGTGTGCGCTGTTTACGACATTAGCTCAGCTCCTCTGGGCACGGCACATTCGCACGACGGCCTACCACCCTTCGGCTAACGGAATGGTGGAACGACTACACCGGCAGCTGAAAGCCACACTCACAGCACAGGACGACGGCACGTATTGGCTCCAGCACCTACCACTCGTACTTCGCATCAGATGTGCCTTCAAACCCGATTTGAAATGCACGTCGGCGGGACTTGTGTACGGCACAGCACCACGGCTACCAGGAAGGTTTTTCACCCCCCTGAACGAGCAAGCCTTGCCATCACCGTATGCCTATATGAACCACTTGCGAGAAGCGTTCCACCAACTCCAGCCAACACCCCCAAGAAATCCTGCCTCCCGCAAAGTGTTCATGTCCCAGGACCTTGAGACATCTACGCATGCTTTCGTGCGCCGCGATTTGATCAAGAGGACGCTAACACCGCCGTACGATGGCCCTTTTAAGGTATCGGCACGCGCAGCGAAGAGAATGACTGACAGGGTGTTTATGCTTATCGAGGCTTTTAGTTGTACATGAGATATGAGAGCCCAACTACCCAGAACACAATTTGCGACTCGAAACTCGGTTTTTTTCCGCCCGAAAACCGCCGATCAAGAACTGGCCGGTTCGAGTCTCGCTCACTCTCTTTTCCGTGGTCACGGGCCGTTTCCTAAGGTATCGACGCGACCACCAAATTTAATCAAAGTCGTTGGTCACTGAAGGCACACACTCAATGCTAAAAATAGAAAAAAAATGAAACCCATTTTCTGTGGCTTCTAAAAAGCTGCAAATGCGTTGATTGCAAAAAAACAAAAAACAAAAAAACGTTCCACACACAACCGGAAGAATTCTGTGCGTGCGTCGTTTCGCGTATCGTGAAACTCGCGGGGACGGCGATGGCAGCGGACGACGGGCGTGGGACCTCTACTTCAGAACTGTCGTTCGCGGTACCGGCGAATTCTGTCTGCCTTTAAAAGAGAAATTTGGGACTGATCAAAACGAATTGGTATTCATCCTGTATGACACGCCCGACCACGAAGCCGATTTGCACGAAGACGTCGCCGAGCCGTCGCTCCCTTCTCGTGGCTGAAGACATCGCTCGTGCAAACGTTAAGCACGACGTGTCTACTTCGAGTTTAGTACGCACGCGTACGATGTATTTACTAGGTGCAAATGTCGCCAATACGTAGTGCATCCCGATTTCGACCCGGCTGTGCCTTTGCTGGAGGAAAATCGGCAGTAAACTTTCAAACTTAATTTACCGGCTAGATTGTTACTAAGAAAAGAGATCACTCTCCAAAAAGATGCCCCAGTGGCTGAGTGGGAAAGAGGTCCGCTTCACACGCTTCACAGGTCTGGATTCGATCCCAAGTGAATCCTTTTTTTTAAATTTTTTTTTTATGTTTACATTTTTTTTTTACAATTATCACTGAAGATACAAACAAAAAATAGCAAAGAAATGTTGTGGACGACACGTCGCTGAATTAAATGGTATGGGATTTCCGTTTTTGACACCTGGGAACTCAATGTAATCAATTTCCACAAAATGCAAGGAGCATATAAATCAGGTAGCGTCCGCTTTCCGAGGTGCCCGTATATGTTCTACAGGAATTGCAGCCAGCCATTGGTCCCGATCCCGTTGATCTTTCGGAAACTCTGTCGCACAATGCCACTTTTTTCGGACGCAGGACATGTGAGCCAGCTCTTCACGCAACATCTTGGTTGTATTCTTTTCGGAGCCGATCATGAAAATTCACCACGGGCACTCACTACTCATCTCCAACTCCTCAATGTACAAAACAACTCATCTTGGAGTACAGAACAGCGAGCGGAACAAACATAACTGCTAAAGAATCGCGCGGCAAACAGTTCCCAATACGCCGCATGTCGTCTGCTACGAAAAGGAAAAACAAAAGCAAAAAAAAAAAAAAAAAAAAAAAAAAAGCGCACGGTTGGGTGTAGCCACGTGACTTCCGCCACTCACTCTCTTCTCTCCATTTCTCCGACCTCCGTGCACGGGTTTCGCTTTGGGTTTCGAGCAGTTGCGTCTTTTGGCTTTATTAAAAAAATACGCTACTCTGTTGCAAAATATTAATTGGGTAGTCCCCCGACACCAAAATAAAGCGCCTGGCAAAAAATTAAAAAAATTTTTTTTGGGGGTGTCAATGTCCCTTAAAAGGCAGCAGGAAGTCATCACAATCGACCGCATCAAACCCGCCTTTCTCGATGTCCCCCCAGCTGTTTCTTCAGTCATCTCCTCCCCCTCACATACCGGACCCTGCCCATCACTCCATCGCAAAGTCCGGACAGTGACATGGGCCCTTCCGCAGCTTTAAGTTCCTTTTTTTTTTCTTTTTCGCATCGTCTCCCGGCTATGCAACTCACACGCCAGGAAACTGGAGGGGGCCTCTGTGGCGGTCTCCTCACCGCCAGTCACATCGACAAGCAAAAAGTGGGGTCCGCGCGGCAAGACCAGCGCGGCCCCTTCCCTCGCGGGGTGAAAATAATGAGAACGCGGCAGCCCCAGCGGAGGGTCACAAGACAGGGCCCCCGCGGGGCTCGCCGCTAGGTCCCTTCCTCGCTGCCGCCTGAGAGGACAATAAACGGAACCGTTCTGTACAAACACGGAGTCAGACGTTTTTCCTTCGAGTCCTCAACAATCTCGGAACACTCCCACAAGCTTTCTAATGAGAGCTCATGACTGTGTTCGGAAAAGGAACAAGAAGAGAAAAGGAAATCTTGGCGATGCAAAGAGCAAAAAAGAAAAAGAAGTTGAAGCTCGTGATCGTGGACGGAAGGAGCAGAACGTGGGAAGCGCTGGACAGATCGAACGCGACGGACGCCATAAACTGACAGATAATCTTCAACTGTAAATATTTATACGTTTAGTTTATTAGTGTAAATACAGTTTCTGTTTCCTTCTAAAGTAACCGACAATTATTATAATGACGACACCCACTCGCTCCTGGAATCAGTGACATTATGGTGCCAAAAACCCAGGTAAAGTACAGAAGGAGGTGAGCGGACTTTTGAACTTTGTTGACCGCCTGCCTGGAACGCTGTCAGAAAGCCTGTGGGTGTTTTGAAATGGTGAAAACATGACTGCATAAAACGGAAAGTTACACCAACAAAAGAAACGGACGGTACAAGCGTCATCCCTCTCAACGGGCTCGGAAACAACTCCGTAACAATTAAGAGAATCCTGCAACTGCCAACTACTACTAAATTAAGACAAAGAATCGAAGTCCACTTGGAAACACTCGAGGAGAAACAAACCGCTCTTTGCAGTCAGGTGACGCACCTTTTCGATAGTTTAGGCATAGCCTACCAATAGGCTCTACGGACGGAAGAACTACAGCAAGGTGAAGAAATCCTAAGAAGCAGTCAGTACCAGCTCAGAAGCACTGATTTTGAAATCGAGCCTTTTATACCAGATGAAGATTTGGAAGAGGAGTACCCGGACGTGTGGGAATATGAAGACCGAACTGGTCGGTTACCTTTCAAGACTCAAATTTAAAATTAGAAGCGCGAAAGACACTCCAAGGGACCAGAAAAACACTGAAAAAGTAGAATACGCCATCCGATGGGTGCCTCTGGAAATGATGGTGAAAGAAACTGAAGAGTGAAACTCTTTTGCCTGCAGTCAGAGGACCAAGGAACAGCCTTGACGTAAAAGCTGACAATCAACAGGTCGTGTTTTTCAGAAATGACCAAAGTTGTTGTAATTGCCTGGGCTCCCAGTGTAACCTGCAGGGTTTGAAACGAGCTGAAGCCCGAACGTCAAGATCGAGAAGCACAGGAGTGAACGAAGCTCAGCTAGTGGAAACGCAGTCCGGGAGCTCAAATCAGACAAAAGCAGTACGGTGGATTCCTACAAACAATCTACGACGCAGGAAAGTGAGAAAGGCCTAGTCAAGAAATAAAGCTCGAAGAGTTATGAGAAGGCTGCCCAGGGGGATCAGCCATGACAACAGCGAGCCACATCGAAAAAGCCGAAGACGGATGAAAAACCTCAGGGGTCAGGGAGGTACGGTAAACGCTGAAAAGAATCAACAGAGTGAGCAGGTCAGCATTGAACTAAGACGACGCGCCACAACTCAGCTGAGTCACAGCTCAACTATACGTTGTGGAAAACCTAGAAAACGTCGTACAAGGAGATCGCAAATAAAAGCACGTGCAGCGAGACGAACGGGATGCGCTCGCCTCTTCGGGCCGTACGATTACACCGAAACGACTTATTGGGATGCGAGGGCAAACTTGGAAATTTAAACTGCCCCCATAAGATCGACGAGAAAAAAAAAAATGGATGACTACTGAAGTGATGAAACGTGTACGTGGAGACATACGAGCTTCACGAAGCTCAAGAACAAGTGAACGTGATATCTGGCGTTGCACACACAAGGGCGCCACCGCGGTTGTAAATAAAAAAATGGACGCATCTCCACGTGGCGAATGATAGATCCGCGCGAATCTCCTGGTGGTGCTGATCAGACTTGTACACGTTACTGAAAAATAGTAAGGAATTACATTTACAATTACTCAAGGCTAAATTGTAATTTATTACAATTACAATTACCCTTCCATGAGAGTAAGTGACCGTTACCCCAAAAAGTAATCCGTTACTTTCGTGGCGTTACTTTTAACATTATTGTCCTCAAGTAAGGAACAAAGGCAAGGGGGCCTATTCAAGTTCTTATTGTTGCCACCTGTTCCAGTTAATGACCTTGAGTATATTGAGCAACAGCTGGCTCTCGAAAATCTCGTCAGATATTTTGCGTTATTTCTTGCTCAATATTGTCACGGCTGGTGACTAAAAGCAATAGATAAACAGGAAGAAATAAAAGTTTATTGTGGCGAAATTGTGCCAAAAATAAAAGAGTACAAAAGATAATAACAGAGCGTCGCGGGCGTCGAAGTCGGCGAAACCGCAGGATCGAGCGCTGGGGCGAGAGTGACTCGACAAGGTCGCGAGCGGCGTCTTATCTAGTATGAGTCACTATCCCGAAGATTCGGCGGAGAAGGTTCGAGCGTAGCGCGCTCGGGGCGAGAATGAACACGCACTTTCTAGAACAACATAAGCGGGGATAAACGATAGAAGTCATGTCCGGAGCAAGAATAAACGAGAAAGTTCTAGAAGTCCGTGACCCCTGCGCGCGGCAATATGTCGACTGCTACGCTGAACACCATTTGAGCTGAGGCACTGGATGGGAGTGCCAAATTGTTCCTCACGAATGGTTCATGCTCTGCATTGAGCTTTTTCAGCGTAGCAAGGGAAGTACTATTTACCTCGAATGTAGAGCAAAGCTTCGTCGTTGCAGCCGTTGCCTGCTATTCGAGGGATTTAGTAGATCCTTCCGATACACGCGATAACGATATATATAATGCATACGCAAAGACGGCGGCGAAGTATCAGATATCGTTATCGGAGTCATCGAACCGATCTACTCAAATTCTCTATTGTCTAAATCGCGAAGCTGTGGAAGTCATCAATAGCAAAACATAGTTGGGACAGTAGGGTTATAATTAAATAATAAATAATTTTTGGCTCGATATTCTTCTTCCTTTGGTTCTGAACAGTTGGAGCGTCACTTGAGACTTTAGTGAATAAAAGAAAGTTTCCAGTATATAAATATAAGTAATAGAAGAAAAAGAAGGACACTCATAACAACACTTAATTAGAAGGTCGGTTAAAACAAGGAAATGTAAACGCACGTTTGCCGTGCGTACCTTTCTTGGTGCCGTTCAAAAACGCATGGAGCACGGGCCGACTGCAGTTTACTCCGGTGTTCTCCAGATAGACGTCCGCTGATGCCACGGGCAGTTAAGGGTAGAAGTAAGCCGCGCTATGGCCCCACTCACGAAGTTCACTCTTTCCTGGAGCCCAGAATATCAAGTCTACGTCAGCCACCATTATGTTTTCGTTGTAAAAATATCTGCTTGAGATAAGATGGACCCTGCTGGGGCAAAACAGGAAGCAGAAGAAGGGAAGACTATTAGCATTTTCTAAGTGCTCGCAAAAAGCTGACTCACAAAAAGGGTAGGGTAGACAGAGCGTTGTCTCGTGTTGTGACATTATGAAAATGGTCGTAGAAGGACATTGTTAATTCATTTTAGTGCATTTACCGCCTCGAGCTTCTCGAAGAGGTGCACAATCACTTGGTGTCCTCCTCTCCCCGTCTTCGATCGCAAAGAAAAAACAAAGGAAGTAAAAAAAAGCGGAAATAGCTTGCACCCTCCGCCCTCCTCCCCCCCCCCCTTTCTTTTCTTTTTCGTAGAAATGTTTTTTTTTTATTTTTTGACATTGTTGTTAGGGTCTAAAAAAAATAATAGATTCAGGGGCTTCGTGTTGGAAAAAAAAAAAAAGGCTTTGCGGAACTGAAGTGCCAAGCCTCTCTTTGCGCTGGACAATTCGCGTGATAGTGTCACTGCGCTCGACTTTACAAAAATGAAAAAAAAATTATTTAAAAGGGTAAGGGGGGGGTTGGTTCTGACAAAAAAAAAGTAACGGATTACAAGTAATCCGTTACGTCAAAAATGTAAGGGAATTACTTTAAAATTACTCTAGAAAATATGTATATATTCCGTTACTAAATTACTCATAAATGTAAGGGATTACAAGTAATTTCGTTACTTGTAACGGATTACGTACAAGTCTGGTGCTGATGATACTGATTTTATTGTTCATATGCAAGGCTGATGGTGCTGATTGTTTTTTATTGCTCATAGGTAGTGCTGAGTTCCCGGTTGCGTTTCGACTTCATTATTACTGCTTTAGTAGCGTAGCGGTTAAGAGCCAGTGGTTCTTTTAGCGGATCAGCTTGGATCCGCTCGAAGCCGTGGGGACGCATCTCCACCGCTTAGATCAACGGTCTATGTTGGAGAGAGAATGTGCGGTATGGAGAGTGGTTTTATACGCAGTTGAGCATTCGACCCCAGCGCCCTCTCGTCTATAAACGTTGAGCCAATGCATGAAAAGTTTAGCGACAGTATATACGCATTTGACCGCAGCGCCCTTTTCTGTATAGACGTTGAGCGGCTACATGCAACGTTGGAGTGTAGCGTGGTGGTTAAGACGTCTGCTTAGTAAGGAAGTGGTCCTGAATCCGAACCCTCGCGCGGGTGTAGGATTTTTTTTTTTTTAAAGTGGGCTGATCCCGGCGGCAGTACAATCGATGTCAGCACGGACGCCGGACAAGGCTAGACCCTAAGGCGCTTCGCCTCTAAAAGACGACAAAGACGATGCCTTACTGGGCTAGTCAGTGCAGTCTAATACCCGTGCCAAACGGGCAACTCGACTGCCATTTACAACGAATGACATTTGTGTAATTGACAAATCCGCTCCCGATCTCTCGCGTGTGGAATGCGCTACGCTTGGAGTGTCGCGGGCTAATTGGCCGATCTTCAAATGTCATGCGTTGTAAATGACATTCGAGTTGCCCGTGTGGCACGGGTATTAGTACTCAATTTGGAATGTTCTCCCGGACCTTGACATGAGCGATGTACCTGGCGTGGATTATCACAACTGGCGACGAGAGATAAAGAACGGTCGCACAGGTCTTATCTGTTTGTCCCACATCAACTCGAGCAGCCATGCCTGTCATCGGGAAGGTGAAACCATTCGACTCGTCTACGTCGCATTGGACCGATTATCGTGAACGAGTTGAATTTTACTTCGCCGCAACGAAGAGGACGTTTCTGACGTACTGCGGGTCAGAGACTTACTCGCTGCTGCGAAGCCTGCTCGCCCCCACGATGCCTGCCGATACAACATTGGCTACGATTTTCGAAGCTTTGAACACGCACTTTTCGCCGATGGTATCGGAGTTGATGGTCAGCTTCAAGTTTTTGCTCGGCATCGATGGGACGAAGAGCAGATCAACGATTAAACACCATCGCTCAAGAAGCTTGCCGAAGACTGCAAGCCCGGATCGTTTCGGTAGCGGATACGTTATGGGACCAAATCGAGAGCGGAATCAACGACGTCGCGATGCAGACTCGCCTGCTGGAAACAGCAGAGTGTGATTTGAGACCGCGAAGAACACCATAATAGCCATGAAGGCTGCCAAGAAAGATTCCCGTGCATTACGTGGTCAGCTGGCACAAGCGACACCTGTGCAGGCAGGGGAGTCTGCGAATGTTGTAGGCTAAATCGACCAAACAGCAGGTAAGTGGTTCTCGCCTCCACTGTAGGGGCAATCATCTAGCACGCCAATGTCATCATGTGGGCAGCGTCTGCTTCAAGTGTGAGCAGAGAGGGCATTTGGCACGGGTACGCAGATGAAATACGTGTCAAACGAAAAAACCGAGACCCATGAGTGGATCGAGACATGTTGACAACGCAGCTGGCAGCGCCGGAATCCAAACCAGGAACACAGGAGGCGTAGGACCCTTGGGCGCTTCAAGCAGTTGGACCAGAGCCAAAGCGTGTTGAAGTTGCAGTCAACAGAGTGACATTGAACATGGAGTTGTATACCGGTGACAGCATGTCAACCATCAGCGAGAGGAACTTTACAGAGCTGTTCCCTTGGGTGACGCTGGAGCCATCGGACGTCCAGTTAAGAAGCTTTTCTTGGCGACATGAAGCCTGTGGTGGGCACGCTTGAGGCAACCGTGTAGCTGGGCGAGGTCGTGTGCCTTCTGCCCTTCTTCGTCACAAAGGGCCTGTGTCCTACGCTGTTCTGAAGAAGCCGGATAAGAAATTTCAAGCTATAAATCGCCAAGCTAGAAGTTGTCTACGCTGTTACTTCCGTCGAGGAAGCGGTGAGTCAGCTCTATGAAGTATTTTCGGAGGAACTGGGTACCTTTGATGGCGTGGCCGCCCAGATTACTGTACAGGAGGGTGCTAAATCAAGATTTTTTTAAGCTGCGAGCCGTCCCGTTCGCGTTACGAGACAGAGTTACTGAGGAGTTGCAGACGATGTCGCGCGAGGGCGTCATTCGACCAGTGAAGACGTCTGAATGGGCCGCGCCCATCGTTCTCGTAGTGAAGCTGGATGGCCGTGTTCTGGTGTGTGGCGACTTCAATATAACAGTCAAGCCATTGACGGCGCTCGAGTGATATCCGATCTCTCGCATCGAGGAGCTGTTCGCGAGGCTAATGGGGGGAATCAAACTTACGAAGCTCGATCTGAGGGATGCATACCAGCAGGTTAACTGGCACGAAGACTCGCAAAAGTTCGTTACCATCAGCACCCCAAAGAACTTGCATCAATTTACTAGACTTCCGTTTGGGCTGTCGTCAGCCACAGCTTTGTTACAACGCGGGATGGAGAACCTCCTACGCGACCTTGATCATGTCAGGTTATACTTTTACGATATACTCCTGACCGTAACCAATGACAGCAACCACTGCACTTTAAAAAGATGGAGGAAAAATTTAGCAACGGCTCATTTTCCTTCCGTCTACTGACGCGCCCCCAAACGGACACAAGAAGAAAATAGGAACGAGACGTTTTTCTACTTCGTCAGTCAGACGGGAGAAAGCTTCCGCCCTCCTGACTCAACTTCTTTCGGTTTCATTTTTCGACCACGTCGCGCACGTTGTTTAATAAATGTTGTTGAGGAGGAGGAGGAAAAATTTGTTCAAAAGCTCAAGTCCGAGCCCTTTTAATCTTCCGCCCTGGAGGAGGCATTGTCCTCTATAACTTAGGTTAGGGTTGTTTAATGCGGAGGGTATAGGATCTCCCGCACATGAAGAAGTAGGAGAGGCCAGAGCTCATTTTGTAGGTCAGGAGGAGGAGCGGCCCAGTTTACCCAGGAGTAGGGGAGGTGGGCAGTGAAGTTCAGAGGAGTGGGGGGAGTGGAGGAGCTTGTGGCTCTTGGGAAGAACCAGTAGGTTTGCTCGTTCGCTGGATATCCCCCGCATACCTGACACGAAGGCTGTCCGGGGCGGCCTTGTATGTAGTGATTGTATTGATCGCAGGATAGGGAGTTAGTCTGTGCTTGGCGAATGAGGCTGGCGTCTGCTCTGTTGAAGATGGGGGAGGGTGATGAGAGGGTGCAGCGGCTGGTGTCGAAGCAGCCGGAGATGTCCTCTTCGTTCCTTGTGATTAGAGGCGCAAGCTTCTCGGGGGTTGTATGGTTCCGGCCAAGGCTTCGGAGGGCCCGGAGGATTGCTGGGGCGGGCCAAGTTGTGTGCACGCTCATTCATCGGAATGCCTTGATGGCCGGAAACACATTCGAGAAGAACGTGGAGTTGAGGGTGAGTTTCTATGTAGTCCTGAAGGGTAGTAGGGGTGTAATCTGGCAGGCCTTGACATTCAAATGCTCGCAGCGCAGCCTGGCTATCGGATTTGATTGCGATAGTCGAGGTGGAGTGGTCATAAAGGGTGACGGCTTCCTCGATATCTTGGATATCCGCCGTAGTTGGGGAAGGGACACCGCAGTGTAGGCGGGTATATGTGGAGTGGGAGCCGATGACCGCAGTGATAGTCCGATCTGGTTGGATATGAGCCTCTGTGTAGTATGTGTCGTGAGATAGCGTCGGGAGAAAGTGAGCATAGTTTTGACGGCGCGTCTTGTTCCTCTCTTGATCCATGTTTTGTAGAATGGGGCGCAGTTCTATTCGTGGCACAACGTTTCATGGTGGTGAGGGCTGAGCGATGGGGGGCAGGTGCTCCGTAAGGTGGCCCAGGCATTGAAGGATTGCCCCTCCCTGTCTGAAGATTGAAAGACGGCGTAAATGGGCCTGGTGACGGGCCAATGTTTTCTCTTCAAGTGTGTTGAAAAGTGTAGTCTCTGCTATTTTTGGTATTGGCATCATATACGGCAACTCCCAGGGCAGTACGGGTGAACTTATGGAGGGAAGCCTCGATTTCGTTTGTCTGGGAGGTAGTGAGGTTTTGATATGGATACGCATACATGAGTCGGGTGTACGCGAGTGCCTTGATTGCTTTGTACAGTTCGTGCTCCCGTAAGCAGTGGCGTTGTCGTTTGGTACGCCAGGAGATATGGAGAATTTGCTCTAGTTGTTTCAGAATAGTCTTTATCCAGACCGTGCTTCGTCCGTCATGTTGGAAGATTAATCAAAGAATTTTGATGTGGCTGCGGTGGGGTATAGGACTATTATCGATACGCAGTTGGGTGAGGTTGCGGCATGCATATCCTTTTTGGTGTGAGCGTTGGAGACCACAACATAAGCGGATTTGTCAGTGGAGCAGGTGAAGCCTACGTTGCGGGCGTGGCTTTGGGTGATATCGAGTCCTGTCTGGATAGTTTCCTCTTGTTTTGCTGGGCTGCCAGTTGAGGACCATATGGTTACATCGTCTGCATAAATGGCATGTTGGAGGCCAGGGACTTCTGAGAGTTTATGTGGAATACCCTTCATGACGAGGTTAAATAATGTTGGTGATTAGACTGAGCCTTGTGGTGTTCCCTTGGTGAGAGTGTGAGGATCGGATGAATTACCGTCCGGGCCTATGATTCTAATCGTTCGATCCGTAATAAAGTTCTTAATGTAATTAAAAAGTCTGGGACCAGGGCGAGTGTCTGCGAGGTTGTGTAGAATCGCCGAGTGGTCTACCCCGGGAAAAGCCTTTTTAATGTCCACTCCGGCAATTGTACGGAGTTGTCCTGTGCTTTTGTAAGCGTATATATCTTTACGGATGCGGCGGGCGACGTCCTGAGTGCTAACATGGGAGCGGAATCCGACCATGGAGTGAGCAAGGTGGCTGTGAGCGTCGAGGTGCCACTTCAGCCGAATACGCGCCATCTCTATTAGTTTTCCCAAACATGAGGTCATGGAGATGGGGTGGAGGTTGTTGATGGTGGTTGGGGGTTTACCAGGTTTCCGGATGAGTAGGACGTTGGCTGTTTTTCACGCCACAGCGATGTTTCCAGAGCGCCATACATCATTAGGAATAACTAGGAGTTCAAGTAGCTTCATGTCAGCAAGATTTTCGAGGATTCAGTAAGTGATTTTGTAAGGTCCAGGAGCTGTGGTACACGTAAAAGAACGAAGAGCTGTGAAGAGTTCCTCGAACGTGAAGTCCGAGTCGATACCCTCTGTCTCAGGCTCGAGTGGTGATCTGGGATAGTAAAGGTTTTGAATGCTTTGTAGAGAATGCGGATAGAAAACATCTCTTATTTGGTCTGTGAGTTCCGATGGTGACGCGTTTAACGCCAGTTGCAGTTTCTGCAAAGCGTTACGGGGTCGACTATGGCCCAGCAGGGTGCTTATGATCTGCCATATTTGAGGAGTGTGGAGGTGATTATTCATGTTTTCGCATATCTTGAGCCATGTGTCCGTGACTAGTTGGTCTGCGTACTCTTGAGCTTCGTAGGTTAGGCGTGCGATTTTTTCTTCTAGGCCTTAACGACTCTGTGGCGTTTGCTCCAAACGTTGAGGAGGTGGGTGTCAAAATAAGGGTGCTCTTCAGTGCGCTTAACACAGCGCGTATATTTCGCCACGGTGTTCATGATGTTGGCGCACTATGCAGTTGGATCAGGGTTAGACGCGAGAGGGCCTTCAATCGCCTGTCTGGCTTACGGCCAGTCTACAAATCGGGACTTGGGGCTTCGTGAGTGCTGTTGCCGGGTGCCGTGTTTGGGAGTTAGGGCAATCTGAATGATATGGTGGTCACTAAATAGGTTCTCATTAGTGTTGTCCCAACTTGCACGAAGACCAAGAAGAATGATAGGAAGAAGTTCCAACCAGCAAGTTGGATTTTGGTGAGCCATGATGGAAGCTTTCAGTTGACGGTGAAATCTCTCAACAAGTCCATTGGCTTGAGGATGATAGGCAGTTGTTCGTATGTGTGTGGTTCCTAGTAGTTCAGAGAGGCATCTGAAAAGGGCCGATTCAAACTGTCGTCCCCTGTCTGTGACGATCTCGATAGGTGTTCCGAAGCGCGCGACCCAGGTTTGGATGAAAGCTGATGCAACGGTCTCGGCTGTGATACCCTGAATTGGTGTTTCTTCCGGCCAACGAGTGAAGCGGTCAACAATCGTGAGGAGGTATCGGTAGCCTTTGCAGGGTGGTAGAGGTCCGACGAGATCAATGTGAACTTTTTCAAAACGGCTGTCGGGAGGCAGGAACTTTACAAGTGGAGTTACGGTGTGCCGATGTGTTTTTGCTCGCTGGCACGGCAAACATGCTCTTGCCCACTGTCGGACATCGCTGTTCATGCCCGGCCAGACGTAGCGTTCCGTGATCAGTTTTTGAGATGCTCGAATTCCAGGGTGAGCGAGAGAATGAAGAGAGTCGAAAACTCGTCGGCGTAATTCGGCAGGGACGAAGGGGCGTTGCCTGCTTGTGGAAGTGTCACATACAATGGTGATGTCTGACGAAAAATGTGGAACGTCCGTGAGCTGTAGGGAGGTTGAGGAGTGGCGCAGGTCCCTGAGCTCTTCGTCCTGTTGCTGCAGTCTAGCGAACGTTTCCCACGATAAATCAGAGGTGTTGACTGAAGCAATGCGACTAAGCGTGTCTACAGGGATATTTTGCGTGCCTTTGACATGTCGTATGTCCGTGGAATATTCTGCCAAAAAAGCAAGGTGCCTGACCTCTCTTGGAGAGTAGGTGTTTCTGGCAGCTTGGAAAGCATGAGTCAACGGCTTGTGGTCCGTGAAGATGATGAATTGGCGCCCTTCTAAAAAATATCGGAAATGTTTCAAAGCCAGGTAGGCAGCTAAGAGCTCTCGCCGAAAAGCGCTGTAGCGTTGCTCTGTGCTGGTTAATTTCTTTGAGAAAAAACCAAGGGGTTTCCATGCTCCACCAAGGTACTGCTGTACCACAGCGCCAACGGCAACTCCGGAAGCGTCTACCATGATGCTTGTAAGAGCATCGTGCTGGGGATGCTCCAACAGTGTCGCTTGGGCTAAACTATCCTTGGCAGCGGAGAAAGCGTTATCGGCCTCTTGATTCCAAGAGAGTCCAGCTGCTGGAGACTTGGATTGCGTGAGCATTGCTTCAAGAGGTCGGAGGATGGTCGCGCAATGTGGTATAAAACAGCGGTAGAAGTTTACCAACCCCAGAAAACGACGCAGTTGGCGGAGGGATTCAGGGCGAGGAAACTCAGAGATAGCCTTGACTTTCGTCGTTAGTGGTCTAATGCCTTGTTTGTCCACCATGTGTCCTAAAAAATCTAACGAAGGAACTCCGAATTCACACTTGTCCACGTTTATGATGAGGTTGTAGTCTCGAAGGCGTTCGAACAGAAGCCGGAGATGATAGAGATGCTTCTCTGGTGATGTGCTTGCGACAAGAATATCGTCGACGTACGCGAAAACAAACGTCAGTCCCCGTGTTACAACGTCGATAAATCTCTGAAAAGATTGTGCGGCATTTCTCAACCCAAATGGCATGCGAGTGAACTCAAACAGGCCAAATGGTGTCGTTATGGCGGTCTTGGGGATGTCTTCTGTGGCTACAGGAATTTGATGGTATGCTTTCGTGAGGTCTATTTTCGAAAAAAATAGTAGATCCTCTTAGGTTGACAGTAAAGTCTTGAATGCTGGGCAATGGGTAGCGGTCAGGGAGCGTGGCCAAATTTAAAGCACGGTAATCCCCACAAGGCCTCCAGTCGCCAGTTTTTTTGGGAACCATGTAAAGGGGCGAGGACCAAGAGCTCGAGGATAACCTAACGATTCCCATTTCCAACATATGTTCGAATTCTTGCCGGGCGATGCGAAGTTTCTCAGGGGATAATCGCCGGGGAACTGCATGAGTGGGTTGACCGCGGGTGGCAATACGGTGTACAACGTCATGCGTGGAAGGTTTGGTCCAGTCAGGAGAGGCAGTCAAAATCGGGAATTCTTTGATAAGACTTGTGTACGGCTCGGGTACGCAGCATTTGATCGTGAAGGCAAAAGAGGAGATGGTTGTAGGCTTGCCCATTACGGAGAGTCCGGTGGTAGAATCAATGAGTTTTTTGTGTGCCATGCCAACCAAAAGTGTGAAATGGGATAAGAAGTCCGCACCCAGGATGGCATGGCTGACTGGTGCGACGAGAAATATCCAACGAAATGTTCGCCGAATGCCTAGTTCGACTGCAAGGGATCTTCTCCTGTATACAGGGATGCTGCTGCCGTTTACTGCTCGTAGGTAACAGATGGGAGGGGAGTCTTTGTCAGCGGTTTGCGAAGGAACAATGCTGACCTCGGCCCCTGTATCGATGAGAAACTGAACATTTGAAAGTCCGTCTTTGAGGAAAAACAGCCGACTGTCAGAAGGCTTTGGAGGAGCACTCGTCGCCGCTAGTGTTTTCTGGTTTCGTTTCCCGACCATCCGCAAGGCTGCGTGCAGCGTTCTGCTCAGGAACCAAATTTGCGATGGTACCAGCAAGGTTGAACGTCGGGAGACTGGCTCCTCGAAGAGGAAAAACGTCGCGATTGTGATGATCGGCTAGAAGATCGAGCAGATCGGGACGAGTTACGGGATGGCCCTGAATGACGAGCAAGGGAGCTTGCGACGAGTGTGGACAGGTTCTTGACTTCCTCCCGAAGGGCCGCCATTTCTTCAGAGGAGGCGAATCTCTGCTGTTGTGGTTCAGAGAGCTGATGCACGTTCGAGTTGTGCACAGATGCCTGTGGTGGCGCGACCTCCATGATTTTGTCGGCGTGCAGTGCCAGAGCGGGCAGGGTTAAATCTGCTGCCGTGGTAAGCAGCATCTGGACAGTGGATGGAAGTCGTTGTAGAAAAAGTTCTTTTAGTAATGTTGTATGAAACGTCGCTGCGCGCTCGCCAAGAAGGGCCTGCATGTGACGAAGTAACTGTGAAGGCCGCCGATTTCCAAGCTCTTCTGCTGCCAACAGCTGCTGCAGGCGCTTACGTTCCGAAACCGTCGTTCGTTCTAAAATTGCCGCTTTCAGCGTGTCGTAATGTGCAACGGTGGGCGGATTTGAGAGAATGTCATAGACTTCCAATGCTACTTCGTTGGGAAGGGCCGCTACCAGGTGGCCGAAACGGGTCGTTTGTGACGTGACGTTAGAAACGCCGAATCGGGCTTCTACCTGTAGAAACCAGATTTCCGGGTGCTGTGGCCAGAACGGCGGGAGGCGTACAGCGTAGTGGTTGACGGTATGGGAAGGCTCACCCGTACGATCCGTTTCTTGCGTGTTCGTGGCCATAATTCGCGGGTCACCAGTGTGGTGGCGAAGCAAGGAAAAGAACCGAACACGACGAAGCTCGGGCCAAGACTATTTTTTTATATCACCGTCACGCGCTTGTTGCCTTTTAGCCCCGCGCACCCGCATTCGGTGGACATCCTTTTCTCTGATGCTCTGTCACCACACACTCATGGCACTGCGTATCCAGGTCAGGTCTGGGGTTGTATCGTTTTCTTGGGTTGTGCCCTGGCTTGCCGAAGTGGACGTATCGTTCAGGAGTGTAAGGTGGTGCAGGCCTGCGAAAGCGCCCAGTTTCCTGCCTAGTGTGGAGGCCCTGTCGTATCCCCAGTTGGGGTGCGAACAGTTGAAGTCTCCCAGGAGGAGGAGAGTCGGTGGTGCCTTTTCTGCTACAATAGCGGTCTGGAGATTTGGGAGGGCGGAGTCGTGACCACGTGGGGTCCAGTAGGCATTGATGCCGGAGATTTTTGTCCGTGGCAAGTGGAGTGGGTGATTACTTGCTCCTTGGTAGAGGGGTTGAGGGGCCCGGAATCATCCTGGATGGTTGGGATTTGTTTGCGCACGTATGAGACCGTCATTGCTTGAGTGTGAGGTGGTGTTTGGTATCCTCTGTGTCTAGGGAGGATGCTGGGTTGTATAAAACTGTTGTAGCCGGGAAGGCGGAAGTTGCCGGAAGTCTCTTGAAGGGCAATGATATCCAGCTACGTCCCTGCGTGGAGCATATACTGCAGAAGGGTATACATTTCGCGTTTGAGGCTGCGATAATTTCATTTCCATGTGAAAAGGGAGGTTTGGTTGGGTGTAGTGTGATGAAGAGCGTCCGGCATTTTGGATCTCCGGGGTTTCTTTCCTGACGTTTTTTTGGTGGTAGGCAGCAGGTTTGCGGGGGTGCTCCTCTAGGGTGGTGAGGTATTGCTCGAGTTTGTCGATGCGGTCGGCTAGTCGTTGGACGGCTTGTATAATCAAGCGAGGGCTTGTTGGATCATTTCGATGATGTCGCAGTTGGAGGGGGAGACCGAGTTGGTGTTAGGAGGGTTTGGGAATAAGTTGGGTTAAATGTGCGGCTATGGGTTTGAGGAGAGAGAGGGTCCGAAGTTGGATCGTTCACTTGTGGTGCCAGAGGGGTTGGGGTTGATGCTTTCGAGGGTCGCGACGTTCGGTCGGCTTTGGGAGTGTTCGAGTACTTCTTTGCTTGTCCGGCTTTGGTGTTTAGTCCCGATTCCTGGCTGTATCAGAGGGGGTCCTGGTGTTGTGCGGTGGGCGGCTCAGGCTTCGACTTTGGCTCCGCGGTGCCTGACGCATGTCGAACCGGTTTGTGGTAGGCAGGGCTGGCCAATTCTGCAAATTCCCTGTTGGCGCGGTGAGCGCTCGAAAGCGGTGTCTTTTGGGAATGCATTGCCACCTTTGAGCACCCTCGTCCGCTTCGCCCTAGCCGGGCAGGCAGAGGAGGACGGCGGGTGTTCCCCCTTGCAGTTGAAGCAGTGCGGGTCCCAGTCGTGTGGTGTGGTCAAGGGGTCATGATTATAGGGGAAGACCTTACTGCAGATGGGGCATCTCGTGAAGGAAGTCTTGTTGGGACACACGTCGGCGCGGTGGCCAATGCCGTGGCACAACGTACATTGTTTACTTTGCGCTCGCTGAGGATAGATCGGGTAGGCTCCACAGCGAATGAATGCGTAACGGGGAAGACGCGGCCCTTTAACGGTGACGAGAATGGTGTTGTGCGGCCAAGGCTGCGGATTCTGAGCAGTTTGGCGTTCTCAACGCGAACATGTTGCGAGAGGTATTCGCCAGTGATTTCGGCGGTGATATCATGTATTTCCCCGCGGGGGGTTCGTTTGCTACGTAGGAGTTGGTTTCATATGACTTACCATCGATGGTGACGTTCCTGAGTTGCAGAAGTTTCTGGTGGGCCGTCGGGCGAAACGTATCGATAGCCAAGAGATTTTGCGGTGCGCGGAGCCTAATGTAGGTGTCTTCTTGTTTGAGTTTAGCTAGTCTCGCTCCGCCGAGAATGGCGGCGAAGAGGGACGTGCAGCGGAGGGTGGTGATGTTTATCTGATTTGCGAGTTTCATTAAAAATGTTATGCTTCTGCGTTACTTGGGCGCGGGTGAGGTAAATTTCCACGAGAGAGGTGCTGCTCCAGCGGGCTAGACGGGCGAGCTTTCCGACAATGTGTCGGCAAGCATGGCGGTGATGCGGTAGGCGGCGGAACCGCGGCGCCGGTGCTAGCCTTAGCGAGGCCCGCCACAGAGGGGCGGCCTGTTTTTGCTTACTTGGTGACGGAGACGAGCCGTGGGTCTAGGATTAGGTTGCCCAGGGTGTCGAAGATGTTTCCGTATCTTTGTGGCGCGCTTCGTGGTCCTCGGAGCCAAGGAACAAAAAGTTTAAAGCTGGAGCTCCGAAAGAACACGTGTCTGTCCTGTGAGATTCTTCGTTATTTTTTCTTGCTGAGTTGACTGAGCTTCAGCGGCAGCGAAAGCCGCCTGTAGTTCCGTCTGCCGGTCCAAACGTGCAGAATATTTCGGTTGCATTGACGCTTTTACCGCTAATTTTATCAAGCGAGCAAACAGAACAGCTAGAAACAGCGAAGTTTCAAAGCAGAGCCAGCAGCGTTACGTACACTGGGTAAGATGGCCGTCTCCGGATTGCAGGACCCACGTGAAACCACGCGGAACTGTGTCGACGTTTTCGACGTTATGGAAATCGCAGAAACTGCGTCCAAGGGGGGCATGTTTTTCTGACTGGTGCCTGGGTGACTGGGTGCCTTCTGTGGTGAGTTCAATTCTGTTTTCCTATGACGAGTGCCAACCGGCAATCAACGCGGTTCTGTATTTCTGCGTTTCAGCAACATAGCAGCAACATCGTGATGGCAGTGTTGTGCGTTGTGAACAGAAGACTGGAATTATCGCCGGTGTGACCGTGCGTTCGCGTATCAGTGGTGTTAAAACAAGATGAGATGACGTAAACTATCGGGCATTCATGCTTCTGGTCGGGCCGTGATCGGAGGGGGCGGGGTGTCGCAGCGTGACATTCCGCTTTACATTTAAGAGTTTGAGACCCGTTCAGGGGATTAGGTGCAATCGATCGACGTGCGGATGGTCATGTTGGAACGCTGGTCCGAACCATAAGCTCCTATCGTACAATGGCCGATATGACCGTCGGTTTTCTCCAGCCCGAGAGTGATTGCGCTCTGGGGAAGGGACGAGAGAGTACGAAAGTATAACGGCAAGAAGGTATATTTACAGTTTGGAATTTTAGCATTAGGAAAATTGGTAGGTAAAAAAAAAAAAAAGAACGCTATCCTTTATTTTGTTGCTTAGATAAACTGCGGTTCCTGGAGAAACGGCCCTGCAAGTGGCGCGCCGGGATGAGCGTTAGAAGTTTTTGTGCTCGCCATGGCGTAGCTCCGTACACTTAACACCTGCCGCAAGTCGCGGCTTTGACTGCATTCAAGTTGATCGAAAAGCGATTTCACTGCTCGTGAAGCATCACTTCCAGCTGAGTGAATATCCGCTCTACACAGATTAATTCAGGACGACAATTTCAGCCTTGCGCGAACTGCACAAATAGAAAAACAAACACTACAGTACAAATACTTGCTACGACGTGCCGTGCGGGGAAGCAAACACATGGCTTGGAACCGCATTGTAGCGGCTTGATTTATTGGCTTCAAATAATTACGGCATATCGATCGTTTACTTTTTACTAAGAGATTCATCCCCTGAGCCATTCAAAATATTGTCAGAGGTTTGATATTGCTGAAAAAAAGGCTATGAATAATTTTTATTGCTTAGGCAGTTACCTAGAAATTCCGTACGTTCGAAACGACAAGTATAAAAGACGGAAACGCAAAGCCCAAGAGTTGTGATCGGGCTAGTGTGCTGTTGTACTGGCGTTTGTATGTGTATGCGCTCAATTTATGTTCAGTTGATGCTTTTAGTGTGCATAATGTGTATACATGTCTGTATAATGAAGGTTCCCGACGATCCCGAAGAGCAGTGGTGGAGTGAGGAAATAAAGATGTTTTTTCTAGAGCATGAATTGAGTGGTACCTAGCCTTACCTAGCCTAGCTACTTGCGATTACTCTGCTTGGCCCTGCCATCTGGTCAAGCGATTTAAGCTTCTTTCACCCTACGCGATAAACAGCGGCTTCGAGCTTGTTCTTTTGAGAGTGGTTTTTGGTTTCGCGAATTGGTTTACCGTTCCTTCGTGATGTGCGGTTGATGAAGGAATTGTCACTCAAGGAATAGCAAAGGTAACACGTGCAGTGCGCGAGGTAGCTGGGTATCGGTTGTCTCCGTTTAACAACGCAGAGCTGACGACGAGAAGACGTGAGTACAGTCTAGAAGCTGGTGATAAAGCAGAACACGGCACGAGCCTTGAGCCCGAGGCCCACACATTGCATTCATTGCACTATCAACTTTGGGTACAAGTGACGAATCCGCTCGTTCTGGTCGTTCAGCCTTTTTGTGTACACTCCCGATTTGACCTTTCCTCTCTCCTTTTCTCTCTCTCCCTAAGCTGAAAGCGTCTTAGAAGGTGCGTGTTCGCGTGGTTTGACGGATGACGCATTACCCGTTGGCAATCGCGGAATGCGTTATGCCGGACCTAGTTTGGCTTGTGTTGCGCCCTGCGTGTCTACTGCGGATTTGTGCTTCTGCAAGCGTTTTCTTCAAGGAAGCCCAAGAATTTTTTTTGATGCGGTTAGTGTTCGGGTCTACAAATGACAGCTTGTGCTACGTCGTGTTGAATCTTCCTTCTCGTTTTTGTGTTTGAGTGGTGGTTCTGCGCGGCCATGTTGACATGTATCTCGGATGACACCTTTCAAGACCCGTCTCGTCAACATAAATGCGGTGCAACCTACTTCGCGACAATTGATCGTTTTCCTCAAGGTACTCTTCCAGATTACCTCTAGAGTCAGACCGTGTCTATCTCATGACAACCAGGTGAATAATTTCTCCGAAATTCTAAAATTATGTCACAACTGCAGGTAGAATACTGATTTTTTTATTCTCCCTGCTTTTCGTGATAGCACGTTCCACGGCCATCTTCTCGTGGATACACGTTTCATGGACACACGTTTTGTCAACATTAACGTTTCATCGGTATTCGTTAAGCGAATGTCGATAATCCTGCTTTCACTGGGAATTAAGTTGAGCGAAATGAGAAGTGGCGTAAAGCGCAGCTCATGTAAAAATTATTTAAAGTTGGTACATGCTCAATATCCCATTAGTATTTTTCTTATACAGATAAGAAGTAATTTTCGGTAGTGATTTGTAGAAAACAACAATATACCGGGTGTTTGTTTTTATTTTGCAGATTTGTTTAAAAGAAGCCGTAAAATTCACACTTATGCGATTTGTGCGAGTGAGGTATACGCCCAGGCGGACATTATATGGGTGGCTAATCTTTGCGATAAGTCGGCTAATAATTAAAATTCACTAAATCCTTTTAATTAGTGAAAATAGACATATGGTTTGAATTAGAAAATTGCTGAGCATCGTACGAAACCCTAAATAAGTAATTTTAAGAGATGCTATTTGTTTTCAATAATCTTTTTTATATCTCTTAGTGTCAACTAAGTTTCATTAATTAGGGGTGGAAGGGGTGTAATGTCTGGCGCTATAATTACAAGGGCAACACCGCAGTGGTAAATAAAAAGACGACAAAGACGATGCCTGACTAAGCCAGTAAGTGTGGTCTAAGTCCTCAATTTGGAATGTTGTCCATAACATTAACCTGGCCAATGTGCCTGGCGTGGATTATCACATGCCAAGCCGAAAAATCAGTGGCGACGCAAGAGTATACCAACACGCACACCAGCTGCATGAGGTACCAGGAGTACATCGCTCACCGCACAAAGGACATGAAAGCCGGCCAAAGTAAAATATATATGAAATCTGCCAATCCAGAAGGTGGTAGTAAGAACAAGGACGCCGCATTAAAGACAAGGCCAAAGAGTAAGCCCAGAAATATACAGGCAGAAGACACATTGGAATTAGAGGCCATAAAAGAAACGCCTTACGAGGAAGGTCCCATAGAGACGGAAGTTGAAGGGTTGAAACGTCGGAAACAAGAAAAGGACACACTAGCCTACGAATGCCGCGATGAAACGTTTGATAGAGTAAAGGCCGGTTCAGACACTTGCGTTTGAGTGCGTTTGACTGCGTTGCGTCGAGTACCGAAAGCGAGTCACCGGCGCATCTGTGCTTCGTATGAAGCGTGGAGTCCAATTCAAGGAATCATTTTGGCACGCGATATAAGCAGCAGGGATGTCCTGGTTTCTCGCTGCCGCAACGCAGTCAAACGCAGTCAAACGCAACTGTCTGAACCGGGCTTAAGAGACAGATCTAGAAACTAAGAACACTTCCAAACGGGACAAGTCGCGGCGTAGAAAGAAAGGAAGATTTTAGGAAATGACATTGATGGGACTGGGAATGGTGAAGCAGCTAACTTGCAAGAGGAAGACAACGACGGAGGGATTCGAAACGGTCTTGACAAAAAGACAATTAGGCAAAAGAAGGCGAACGGAAACGAAGGCGTGCGCAACGGCGAGGCACTCGAAATAGAGGAAGATGCTGGAAAGTCAAAATCCAAGAAAGTAAAGAAAGTGGCGGGAATAAGCGTTGACCGACCCGACGAAGAAACGAAAAAGCCTCCAGCGAAGAAACGTACCCAACGGTACACTCTCGGAGACACAAATTTGACCAAGAACGGAGTATCGAACATCGTGGAGAAGACGCCGATCAAGCTGCATGAACGCAATAACAAGGCTTCTCCTCTCGTAAAGGTGAAAGTGCCACGCACTAACTGAGTCAGGCGGGTCATCTGGGACAATGGATTGTCGTAAGTCCAGAGGCTTCGAAATGACGTCGAATCTGCGGAACCTTCTCCTTCGGGAGCACAATAAATCGAACTGGACACAAACGCTACGTAACATTATACCTGAACTGCTCAACTACCTCGTCAGCAACGAAACTTGTGTAGACTCTATATCAACTAAAGATTGCGTGCATTCTATTTGCTGTTGTGATTCGTCATCCATGCACACTTTATACTGTTACTTATTATATACTTGTTTGTTTGAATTGTATAGGCTTATTTTTAGGACTACAACAGTCTACTGTGTAGTGTTTGTAATAATTTTGATAAAGTTTTTGTCTTCTTATCTTTATGTGTGTGTGTGCTTCTTTTTTTTTGTTTTCGCGCTGGTGCGCCCGTCACCGTATAGGGCTTCGGGCTCGTCAAGCCTCCACTGAAAGCTTTTTCCCTTCTGTCCTTCCAATTCGTTTAGAAATAAAGTTATTATTGTTATTATTCCTGGTTACGGAAGCTCCGCTTGGATGGACAAGTGCACCGCGCTCCTAACTCTAACCCTCAAGATATTAGAGATGGCGGGATCAGAGCAGAGACCATAACCGAAGCAGAGATCGAGAACGGAGCAAGACAACACGGCTCATGAGGAGGACAGAAAGGGTTGAACGGGCTCAGACAGTCAGAGACAACCAAGTGAGTTCGTGCTCTGTGCGAATGCCAAACGGAGCAACCCTGTAACGTTCTATTCAGCTGTTGTACCCTCTGGAACTTGCAAACTGAAAACTGCCGAGATTTGCTCGTCCGAGGCGTGGGACAGTGTTCCACAATAAGCGAACCATATGCAGTAGGCAAAGTGACTAAAAAGAAGACTCATTTACACTTCACCCGTGACACCAAGCAAAATTGTTGTGTGTATGTCTATACAGCCGGAAGTTAGTCTGCCTCAGTGAACGTCTGGTGTATCAGCTGTAGATGAACAATTTAGCCAGTGCAGTACAAACGCTAACTTGGGGTTTTTAGCGTGCACTACGCAGTAGTGATACACGCCCGCACGCCGGTACGATGCTCATCCAGATAGAAACGGGCAAGGGCGGGTATTGAGCCCAGGATCCTGGGTTCTGCAGCGCGAGCTTTCCCTCCACGTGCCCCGAGCTGGCGTGCGCTAGACCACTCGGCCACTGATCCCCTCCACTAGCCCTCCACCCGTGGCACCCGGGATTGCGGCCTTTGCAAGTAAAACCTGTTCAGCTTTTGGCTGAGAGCGCGTGACTGGGTTCGTAAAGGAAGATAAGAAAAAGAAGTTTAGGCGACGCGAAGAGCAAGAAAGAACAAGAAGTTGAAGCTCGTGATCGTGAACGGAAGGAGCTGAACGCGAAACGCTCGAGACAGATCAAACGAGGAGTATAGAGCGAGACGGACACCATGAACTGACTGAGTATCTTCAACTGTAAATAATTATACGTTTATTTTATCAGTGTAAAAAGACAATTTTTTGTTTTTCTAAAATTATCGGCCATTATTACAACGACGGCATTCACTCGCTCTTCGAATCACTAACACCACATGCTCACGCCAGAAGCTTTGAGAATCTTGTACATTATGAATGGTACCAAGAACGGTATTGTAAAACTCACAGGAGCTGTGCTGCTTCAACCGTGCACTCAAGACCCCGGCCCCATTTTGAAAACAAGCTGGAAACAGTACTGGCCAAAATGCCACGCACATTCTGCTCAGAGCCGCTAAAAAGAGCTGCACTTCACAGTAATGACACTATCCATTTTGTTCCTTCAGATCATCGCTGCCAGTTATTTGAAGCTCTATCTGAAATCTCAGGAAACGCTTTTCTGCCTTCATAAAGGCTAGAACAATTCGCGACAAAGATAAACAACGCTACCAAACCGTCCTCACTACGTATATAAAAATGAGAATGTGGCAATTTGGACTTGTCACTACCGCCAATTTACCCGCTCTGTAAAAACAACAAAATGACGGCCCCCGCCAGGCGATAGGGGATGTTAGTGCCGACATTTTAATCCTAGCTTATTTTGCGGCTATAATTCTTCCATCCAACACTCAGAAAAATGGCTATACTCTTACACTCCTTTTCATATGTAATTCACCTCAAAATTTCAGTTCAACGTACCGCGGACTGACGTCGAACTGATGACCCCTACATTTACGAGGGTCTTGATAATGGTGCGATGTAGCTTATTAGACAGCTAAAGTACGCATCTGGGGGTTTGCGGTAACGCCAAAAAAGCCCACTTTTTATGATCAGTAATACGTACATTAGCTATTTTAATAAGTTGCACCACTCGGCTATCAAGCCGCTCGTGAAAGTTGGTACCGTTGGTTCGACATCAGCGTGCTGTAGGTCGAACGCAAGATTTGGGGTGTATTATATGAAACAAGGGGTGTAAGAGTATACCCCTTTGTTTAGAGCTACGTTCATCAAAGAACACCTCGGGCAGCACCAAAAGAATGACTTTCGGTCGGCCAAAGGTCGGCCTACGTCAGGACTGCTTGACCACTGGCAGGTTGCTGGCTACCAGAGACCTAAACACGGCCGACGATCACCCGGCCTTCAAGTATCTCTTTCAGCTTGGCCATCGGAGGAAACATTAAAGCAAAATTTATTGCTGGTTTGTTACGCTGACCCCTTAACGTTTCCAATTTGGCTTTTTGTTTTGGCTTTCTTTTTTGCTACCTCTCTTTTTGCTGCCCCTGTTTAGCTTCGTAACGGGGTTAGTGTTAGAATTTTAATAAAGGGGACGTTTGTGAGGTTTTTGAAGGTTCATTCTACGCGTTTTCTCTCAACCCACCGATGAATCTTCCTTTGATTTTTTATGCCGCCTTCTTATACCAGTGAGCGTAGATGGTTCACGCTCCATTTTGTGGAACAAAGAAAGGCGTACGCGCTTCACACATCCGCAAGGCTCGTCTCAGCCTCCACGATCACATTGATTTGACGCGTGACATTATATGCTATAAAGGTTGTCCCGCGTCATTTCATGAGTGGTAATGCTCAATAAATTCGTAAACAGCAATTGAGACTGGTGATCGAGTGCGCTAGCGCACACAAGCTCAAAGCACGTGGAGCGAAATTAGATGAAATTACGTACAAATAAAAAAAACAGAAAAAAATACAAAGGAGAGAGCAGAGACAAGCGCGAACTGACAGCTCAATGTATGTAAATTGACAGTTCGGGCCGAGGCCAGACTGGCACGGGGGCACCCGAACACACGGAGGGCACACAAGATCAACCAGACTTATTCGATTGCAAAGAGGCGTTTTTGTCGGTTAATGCCATAGAAGGTTGGCTGACAGGACGCTCGCTGAGGCGGAGTATAGTAAAAGCTTCAAGAATTTCTCTACTGTTTTTCGTGAAATCTGACAAATATTGAGGTTTTTTTTTGTAAAGATTGTGTACACTTACACGCTTGACAATACAGGGGCAAGTGACCCCCCACCGTGGAATTTAGAAAAATATCGTGTTCCCTTAACGGATCATTAACACACCGTCCTGTTTGTCCTACTTAAGATATACCGCATGAAAGGGGGATGTTATGTATCACACTGGTTGAACAGGGCAAATAAGGGTGGACGTGTTTTGTGCGGCACCTGTGTTTTAGAGCGCAGCTCTTAGGGGCCCGTTTCCGGCTTGAGCGGCGTCGCCGTCGGCGTCGCCGTCGCCGTCGGCGTCGGCGTAACCGCGCGGTGCATCATGGGAAATGTCCCATAATGCACCGCGCGAGCCCCCACCAAGGTCACGTGACCTCGTGGGGGGTCACGTGACCCCCCGAAGTCACGTGACTCCCCTGAGGTCACGTGGCCCCCTCCTCGAGGTCACGTGACCCCCGCCGATGTCGCGTGACCCCCCGATGACGTCATCGTCACTGATGACGTCACCGGCATCCACATCGTCATCGTCATCATCACTGATGACGTCACCGGCATCCACATCGTCATCGTCATCATCACTGATGACGTCACCGGCATCCACATCGTCATCGTCATCACTGATGACGTCACCGGCATCCGCATCGTCATCGTCATCATCACTGATGACGTCACCGGCATCCACATCGTCATCGTCATCATCACTGATGACGTCACCGGCATCCACATCGTCATCGTCATCATCACTGATGACGTCACCGGCATCCGCATCGTCATCGTCATCATCACTGATGACGTCACCGGCATCCACATCGTCATCGTCATCATCACTGATGACGTCACCGGCATCCACATCGTCATCGTCATCATCACTGATGACGTCACCGGCATCCACATCGTCATCGTCATCATCACTGATGACGTCACCGACATCCGCATTGTCATCGTCATCATCACTGATGACGTCATCAGTGACGTCACTGATGTCGTCACCGGCATCCGCATCGTCATCGTCATCATCACTGATGACGTCATCAGCGACGTCACTGATGACGTCACCGACATTCGCATCGTCATCGTCATCATCACTGGTGAAGTCATCAGTGACGTCACTAATGACGTCATCGGTACCCGCATCGTCATCGTCACTGATGACGTCATCAGTGACGTCAGTGATGACATCGTCGGCATTGGGGGTCACGTGACCCCCAAGGTAACGTGACCCCCCCTGGTTAGTTCAACCCCCCCCCCCCCCAGTGCCCTTCCCTCCTCCTCCTCAAGAGCTGCGCTCTAATTCGGCGTTACAGGGAGTTGTAAGCGGCTTTCATTTTTTTGTAATATTTTCTACTTTTGCTTGAACTTTCGAACTAATTTGACCCAATTTTCGGGGTTGACATTAATAAGGGGGCACCGTACATATTGAGTACCTCTTTAAGATTGTGGAAAATTCTGTGTATATACGGAACCACCACCACATTTTTTGTGTTGACAATACGGGCAGCTTTTCCACAACCTTTTGCTTTTTTTATCAGTGTTCTGACCACGTCAGCTACCACCTGCGTTTTAAACCCAGACGATGTAATCCTCTCTACTGGAGCATTGAAACTGCCTTTGGTTGTGTGGAAACATCACTGCTTTAAGGCTGAAGTAAGGCAGGAAAGAGCTATGCCTCATTTTACGACATTTGAGTGCGAGGACGTATAGTGTAGTAAACCTTTCTTAGAACGGGGTGAAAATGACTAGCAAAAGTGGTTTCTTTGCAAAAATAGGGAAAGGTAGAGAAATCGCAGCACACCTCCCTTAGAAGTTTTATAAGTTAAAATAAATCCTTAACCGTACTAGTGGAAAATGTCCAGGACGCTACTAAGTACCTTATTGTTCAATGTCTTTCGATAGACGAGCCGGAAAACCAGCCGGAACACTAGCCGGAAATTATCTACACATTCAAACACGCGAAGAACTGGCATACACGCTAGGGCTTTTTGAGTGGCAGAGTCGACCCCGCAAGAAAAAAAAAAACTCTTAGGTCCGGTGCCACCTATAAGCCTATACACACTTTCGACTTTTGCATAAATAACTCGTTTTGCCACCCAATGAATGTGGAATTAAGAGAAACAGGTAGCAGCTCAAGAAAACACTCTATGGGTACATCACTTGAGTACCGGAACGAGAGCTCACCGTGGGACTCAGTGCATGACTTGACAGAGGCCAGTAGATGTTCGTGGGGAAGCGAGTAAATAATGTCTCGAAAGTGCACGCTGAAAGCACAGTTATTGGAGAAGTTATTTGGCCTTAGTATTTCAACAACGGCTTCTGAATTGCAGACTCTAACGCGATGCGTAATCTTCGCACCAGAAAAGTGCTTTTGAAAATAGGCCGACATCTTTCGTTGCCACGTCCCTCGTTGGGATTGAAATTCTCGGAAAGGAGAGGCTTTCTTATGTGGCTTGGCACTAAAGAAGACATAAAGGTGCAGTCCCTCATCTTTTTTAATGTTGCTTGTTAACTGGTGCAACATGATGCGTTTACAAGGGGATAGTGCCTGGTTCTTGGTTTTCTTCAGGACTATCTCCGCTGGCCGAGAGTTGTTATGAACCGCCTGTGCGTGATCTTTCATTATACGTTCTTTCAGGCGGTATCACAAATGAGCCTTCTTTATCCGATTCCAAGACACGCTGCTGGTCGTCAACCAACAAGATAACATCATGTCTAGGATCTCGGGCATGAACTTTCCTTGAGCCAGATAAAGCGTCAACACATTCGGAAACACATCGTGATCTAACCTCTTCACTGGTTCTGTACGCAAGCTTCATTGCCATCGTAAGAAGCACCGGAGGTCACAGGTGCGGTTGAAGGCCATACTTGAGGTCCCAGACAGAAGATTCTTTTAGGTTCTAGGGAACCCCAATTTTTCCCAAGTTGGTAAATCGTCTTGCAGCTAACAGAACTTTTTTTCTTTTTTGGGAGACTATGCCGAATTCTTTGCTAGAAAAATTTGGTTACATCTGCCAAAGTCCTATTCATTTTTGAAAAGCATTGCTGTTGACTCTCCAAATAGCCCTTACGTGCACCACAGGCGTCCCACCGGCAGTTTTTGAAGAATCGGGCCTGGTGCCAATACTCTCAGAACTTAAATTCTACAAATCCTTTTTGTGTGAACAACAGACGGTGTAAAGAAGCCACTCAGTACTAGAAGTTCAACAGGACAGGCACTATTTTGTTTTATGTGCCATAATGCGGTCCGGGCGCTGCACATAGACATTGGGCGGCGAGGTTGAAGGCAAGGAGAGGTTCAGTGTAGGGTAGATTCGAAAAGACAGAGGAAGGGCCCAATGCACAAAAAAAGAGCTGTAGTAAGTTGGTCGGTTGGACGAGTTGCCAATGTTTGAACATGGTTAAATATGGGCACAAATAGAAAGGAACAAGAGAGAAAGAAGAGACAAGCGCAAACTCACAACTCGATGTACTGGAGGAAGAAAAAGAAAGAACAGCCCAGAGAATCAGCTCGAGCCGAAGACACACTGGCACGGTGGAACCCGAGAACGCGGAGGGCACAAAGCACTATCTCGCTCTACAGAACCCAGAAATTCGGCCCTCGATACCCATCCATGCCCGCTTTTATCAGCATGAGCATCGTACCGACGTGCGGTCGTCTATAACTATTGCGCGGTGCACGACTTCAGGCTAGCCATTTTACTGTGCTGGCAACCTCTTGTTATTACGGAAAAAAAACAAAAAAAAAACTCGAACACGAAATCTTATGGAAGGAGGTCACGTGTCTATACCCGAGAGCTTTTTCGTTTTTTTCCGTTTCTCCGGCGTGAGAATCAGGTGACGACGTTGCGTGCAGGAAGTACGAAGCTGCGTGCAGGAGGTAGGAAGCTTCTGGAGGGTACATGACACTGCGGAGAAAACACGCCCCCAACGATGACCAAAACCAAGAGAGGCTATTGGACGAAAAAGAGACAGCCAACCTTTCCGTTCAATAGCGTTTCTCGCTTTTGCTCATCATAGGAGGCGTGTCTTTTCACACTTCTGGCTTCAGCTCTGGTGGGATCATGTCGCCTCCAGGAACTCCCTACCTCCATGGCGCACAATTTGTGGTATGACTGGCTCACACTTATATCTCTTTCTCTCGATGTTTTGCGCTTATAGATCGATTGAGTGGTACCACGAACGGCTGTTCCTAAGTAGCGGTCCCATGTCCGTCGCAACGTGCGCGGCCATCGCGTAGTCCAGCCAGCGCTATTCCCGCGGTACATCGCTATATTGAGAATGACCTGTAAATATATCTTGTGTAATCTGTGCAAACATAGTTTTCCATCAATGTATTTGCAGCTTCTTGGAGGCCACAGAAAATGGGGTTCGTGTACTTTTTTATTTTTAGTATTGAATGTGTGCCTTAAACTGGGGCAGCCTGGTCCAACGCTTTAAATCACCAAGGAAAATTCCCCAAGATGACACAGGAAATTGAATGTATTTAGTATACATAGTTCGAACGCTACGTGACCATAAGAAAGAGATTGAGCGGGACAGAAAGCGTCCGATTCTCGACCGCCTGTTCTCGGGCGGAAAGAAAACGAACTTCGAGCCGCAAAGAGACCGTGTACAAAATGGTTCGGACGTTTGGAAACACCCTGCACCACCATATTTGTTGTGGCGAGATTCCTCTTCTATTTCTCAATTTCGTAGCGTTATCATAACAATCGAGGTCTACTACTCACCGTTATCGATCTTCACCCACACCTACGAGCTAAGGGTTAGTATTGTTTTCCGCTCTCCTTGCGCATGTACATGCACGTCGCCCTGGTGGTCGCTTGTTTCTGGCCGCAACAAACATGGCGGACGTACACTTGAGATTTAAATTTGACATCAAGTGCCGGCGAAGGCACGGGCGTAAGCGCTTGGTTTTCGAAAGCTTTTTTTTTTTCTGCGGGAGTGCTTGTCCGAGCTATGGATTCTTCAGAACTACGCTTTCGCGCCCTGGTCTTTGCTAGCGTCGGAGCCAACTGGAGAGACGGAGCATGTTCTTCGAAACCTGACTAGGCGGCGCTGTGGATTTTGCATATGTATGATGCTGCTCTGAGTAGGTGGGCTCTTATGGGTAATGTTTAAATAAAAACACTGGCGAGCACTAATACCCTGAAAGTGTCCATTTAAGTCGTAAGCTTGTGCAGGGCCATCTGCGGAAGGCTCCTGACTCAAGCTTCCTTCATTAGGTTGCGAATTGTGTTACAGACTCTTATGGTTTGGAATAGGGGGCCCGACGCTTTGGGTACCCTGAGCGACTGAGGGATTTGGACTGAGCATGCGGAATCATTCTACGCATGCGCATATTTTCTAATTTTCTAATAATGGAGGGTCCGTGGCCGTGTATGTTAGTTTTACGGAAACACGCGGAGCAAATGTTCGCAATGCAGAATCTAGGCATCGCTCAATCCCCACCCCTAAACCAATTTTAATCTGGTCGAGCCTTGTACCGGCGTGCCATTGTGTACTACTACTACGTGAAGCGCGTTAAAGGCCCGACCTAGGTCTAGTACTGCACTGCCTAAATTTTAAATATACAGGGTAGGCATCAGACGCTCACTGGTGCTTACCAACTCCCGCTGTCTAACCATCTGTTGAACATAATAACTTTTGAATAATTATAATTCTTAGCTCGCAGAAGCTGGTTATAACCGCGTGTGGTATGCCAGAAAACAGACGTAAAATATTTTTTGTTAGTATTCTAGTATGATTACATGAGATGGGTTGTTGCCAAATAGAGAATAAATACAAACCTGCGAAGCATCGTAGACTGTAGGCTCAGACGCAAGGACTGGCGAGACGAACAGAATAAACAGGACGTGCGACGTCGCGAGAACATTGAAGACTTTCATCGTGCCAAAGGGCCGGCTTTGCAGTAGAAAGCTTCGTTGAAACTTAGTCAGTTTTTCCTTGTATGCACGCCTACACCTACTCTCGCGACGGTTGGAGACAGCTGGCCTGTATAAAATAAGCTCGAGATATGACGCGTTTTGGTCTGACAGGTTTTGGCCGACCTATGGTGTCTCTGGAATTTGTGTGACGTACGAGCGACAAAAACACTGGTTTTGATGAACATTCCTGGGCTAAACACGAAGCGAGGCTTACAGCGTTGTTTCCATCGGGAACGGTTCGGGGCTCAAGGCCGCAACTCTAGAGACCACATGGCGCCGCTCTTTTTATATCTCTAATATAGCTCTTTGCGAGATACACGTGTGTAACAAACACAATTCCTCAGTTTCCTAAACCAGTTCGTAAACAAGGAAGTTGGTGAGCGAAAATTGAGCTGAAATTATTATCCTTTTCATTACAAAGAACAAAAAAGTAAAAACAACTTAAGCCCAAAAAGGTTGATTTCTTTGGTGCAACAACTGAACGAATTCCTTCGTATACTTGCAAAAAATTGGCAGCGACTTTTATCTCCAAGGTCCTATAATTACTATAATTACGGTTCCTTGTTTTCGTTTTTGAAGAAATTCAATAAACTCCGAAAAACTCTGGGTGATAAAATTTTCGACAATTCGGGTTTATTCGAAGAGGTCGGAATTTTTAGATCACGAAGAGAAAACAAAAGCCAGAAAAGACGGTAGTTTTCGAATAACGTGTGTCAGAGCACAGTGTTAACGGTCATAAGAGAAGACTAATCAAGTTTTTTTTAATTCTTATTTTGGCAAAATGGCAAAAGGAAGTTCCGATATATATCGCGAAGGTATATTAAGTACAATGGGCCTATGCACCTCTGGACCACGACAAAATTTACTGTTCCTAATTTCCAGTCTGAACCATACTATTTGTGATTTTTAGATGGATGAGGTTTGCGTTTTTATAAAAGGGAAAGATGTGAATGCCTAGATTTCATAGGGTGGGAAGGGAAGTTGAAGGTTTTATACGACCAAGGGCTCGGATCTTTCGAATTACCAACATTTATTGAAATCGCTTGTTTTCAAGATTTGTCGTGGGACAGGTAATAGTACCAATTGGAAAGGCGGCATGACACATGCAGCAGTGGAAGCATATTTGGATTTCGGTAATTTGAAAGCATTAAATGTTTTTTAACGCTACGCCGAATCCCAAAGTGCGGTCCCTCCTTCCGCCCAATCGTGTACGCGTGCGTGAATTTCCCGCTAAAATTATGGAGGAAATTGTTCTCGCGTGACCCGTATATGAATTCAATTTCCCCGCAAAATTTAGCGGGACATTTGATGTCACGAGACCTGACGTCACGGAACCCAGACCAAATCAGTTTGCCTGCTAAATTTAGCAAAAACTCTGACGTCACAGGACCTATACACAAATTCAAGTTGCCCTCTAAAATTGGCGGGAAATTTTATGTTATCTTACCTCACGTCAAAGAACCTACAGATCAATTCAGTTTCTCTTCTAAATTTCGCGAATAAATTGCTGTAGCGTGACCTACAGACAAAATCAGGTTGCTCTCTAAATTTAGCGGGAAATTTGATGTTACCTGACATCTAGTGAAGGAACCTACAGACCAATTCAGTTTTCCTGCTAGATTTAGCAAAAAAAATGACGTCACATGACCAATATGCTAACTCAGATTGTTCTCTGAATTTAGCGGGAAATTTGATGTTGCCTGACTTCACATCAAAGAACCTAAAGGCCAATGCAGTTCTCCTGCTAAATTTAGCAAAAAAATTTACGTCAGAGGACCTATACACAAATTAAGGTTGCCCACTAAATTTAGCGGGAACTTTGATGTTACCTCACCTGGCGTCAAGGAAACAACAGACCAATTCAGTTTCTCTGCTAAATGTCGTGGACAAATTGACATCACATGACCTATACACCAGTTCAGTTTTCCTGCTAAATTTAGGAAAAAATCGACGTCAGATGACCTATACACAAATTCAGGTTCCCTCTAAATTTAGCGGGAAATTCGATGTTACCTCACCTCGCGCCAAGGAACCTACATACCAATTCAGTTTCTCTGCTAAATGTCGTGGACAAATCTACATCCCATAACCTATACACCAATTCAGTGTTCCTGCTAAACTTAGCAAAAAATTGATGTCAGATGACCTATAACAAAATCAGGTTGCCCTCCGTATTTAGCGGGAAATTTGATGTTCCTTGACATTACGTCAAGGAACCTACTGACCAATCCAGCTTTCCTGCTAAATTTAGCAAAAAAATGACGTCACATGAAATATACGCAAACTCAGATTGCCCTCTAAATTTAGCGTGACATTTTATGTTACTTGACATTACGTCAAGGAACCTACAGACAAATTCAGTTTTCCCGCTAAATTCAGCAAACGAATTGACGTCACATGACCTATACACAAATTCAGATTGCTCTCTCAATTTACCGGGAACTTTGATGTTACTTGACATGACATCAAGGAACCTACAATCCAATTCAGTTTTCCTGCTAAATTTAGCAAAAAATTTACGTAACATGACCTATACACCAATTCAGGTTGTCCTCTAAATTTAGCGAGAAATTTAATGTTACCTGACCTGACTTCAAGGAACCTACAGACCCCAATTCAGTTTTCCTGCTAAACTTAGCAAAACAATTGAAGTCACATGACCTACACACAAATTCAGGTTGCTCTCTAAATTTAGCGGGAAATTTGATGTTACGTGGCCTCACGTCAAGGAACATACAGACCAATTCAGTTTCTCTAATAAATGTCGTTGATAAATTGACATCACATGACCTGTACACCAATTCAGTTTTCCTGCTAAATTAAGCAAAAAATTGAGGTCACACGACCATTACACAAATTTAGGTTGCTCTCTAAATTTAGCGGGGAATTTGATGTTACCTGACTTCACGTCAAGAAACCTGCAGACCAATTCAGTTTTCCTGCTAAATTTAGCAAAAAAATTGACGTCACATAACCTACACACAAATTCATGTTGCTCTCTAAATTTAGCGGTAAATTTGATGTTACGTGGCCGCATGTCAAGGAACTTACAGACCAATTCAGTTTCTCTACTAGATGTTTTTGATAAATTGACATCACATGACCTGTACACCAATTCAGTTTTCCTGCTAAATTTAGCAAAAAATTGAGGTCACATGACCATTACACGAATTTAGGTTGCTCTCTAAATTTAGCAGGGAATTGGATGTTACCTGACTTCACGTCAAGGAACCTACAGACCAATTCAGTTTTCCTGCTAAATTAAGCAAAACAATTGACGTCACATGACCTACACACAAATTCAGGTTGCTCTCTAAATTTGGCGGTAAATTTGATGTTACGGGGCTGCATGTCAAGGAACTTACAGACCAATTCAGTTTCTCTACTAATTGTCGTGGACAAATTGACATCACTTGACCTATACACCAGTTCAGTTTTCCTGCTAAATTTAGGAAAAAATTGACGTCAGATGACCTATACACAAATTTAGGTTCCCTCTAAATTTAGCGGGAAATTTGATGTTACCTCACCTCGCGTCAAAGAACCTACATACCAATTCAGTTTCTCTGCTAAATGTCGTGGACAAACCTACATCCCATAACCTATACACCAATTCAGTGTTCCTGCTAAACTTAGCAAACAATTGATGTCAGATGACCTATAACAAATTCAGGTTGCCCTCCATATTTAGCGGGAAATTTGATGTTGCTTGACATTACGTCAAGGAACCTACAGACCAATCCAGCTTTCCTGCTAAATTTAGCAAACAAATGACGTCACATGAAATATACGCAAACTCAGGTTGCCCTCTAAATTTAGCGTGAAATTTTATGTTACTTGACATTACGTCAAGGAACCTACAGACCAATTCAGTTTTCCCGTTAAATTCAGCAAACGAATTGACGTCACATGACCTATACACAAATTCAGATTGCTCTCTCAATTTAGCGGGAACTTTGATGTTACTTGACATGACATCAAGGAACCTACAATCCAATTAAGTTTTCCTGCTAAATTTAGCAAAAAAATTTACGTAACATGACCTATACACAAATTCAGGTTGTCCTCTAAATTTAGCGAGAAATTTAATGTTACCTGACCTCACTTCAAGGAACCTACAGACCCCAATTCAGTTTTCCTGCTAAACTTAGCAAAACAATGGAAGTCACATGACCTACACACAAATTCAGGTTGCTCTCTAAATTTAGCGGGAAATTTGATGTTACGTGGCCTCACGTCAAGGAACATACAGACCAATTCAGTTTCTCTAATAAATGTCATTGATAAATTGACATCACATGACCTGTACACCAATTCAGTTTTCCTGCTAAATTAAGCAAAAAATTGAGTTCACACGACCATTACACAAATTTAGGTTGCTCTCTAAATTTAGCGGGGAATTTGATGTTACCTGACTTCACGCCAAGAAACCTGCAGACCAATTCAGTTTTCCTGCTAAATTTAGCAAAAAAATTGACGTCACATAACCTACACACAAATTCATGTTGCTCTCTAAATTTGGAGGTAAATTTGATGTTACGTGGCCGCATGTCAAGGAACTTACAGACCAATTCAGTTTCTCTACTAAATGTTTTTGATAAATTGACATCACATGACCTGTACACCAATTCAGTTTTCCTGCTAAATTTAGCAAAAATTGAAGTCACATGACCATTACACAAATTTAGGTTGCTCTCTAAATTTAGCGGGGAATTGGATGTTACCTGACTTCACGTCAAGGAACCTACAGACCAATTCAGTTTTCCTGCTAAATTAAGCAAAACAATTGACGTCACATGACCTACACACAAATTCAGGTTGCTCTCTAAATTTGGCGGTAAATTTGATGTTACTGGGCCGCATGTCAAGGAACTTACAGACCAATTGAGTTTGTCTACTAAATGTCGCGAATAAATTGCTGTGGCGTGACCTACAGACAAAATCAGGTTGCTCTCTAAATTTAGCGGGAAATTTGATGTTACCTGACATCTAGTGAAGGAACCTACAGACCAATTCAGTTTTCCTGCTAAATTTAGCAAAAAAATAAATCACATCACATGACCTATATGCTAACTCAGATTGTTCTCTGAATTTAGCGGGAAATTTGATGTTGCCTGACTTCACATCAAAGAACCTAATGGCCAATGCAGTTCTCCTGCTAAATTTAGCAAAAAAATTTACGTCAGAGGACCTATACACAAATTAAGGTTGCCCACTAAATTTAGCGGGAGCTTAGATGTTACCTCACCTGGCGTCAAGGAAACTACAGACCAATTCAGTTGCTCTGCTAAATGTCGTGGACAAATTGACATCAAATGACCTATACACCAGTTCAGTTTTCCTGCTAAACTTAGGAAAAAGTTGACGTCAGATGACCTATACACAAATTCAAGTTCCTTCTAAATTTAGCGGGAAATTTGATGTTACCTCACCTCGCGTCAAGGAACCTACATACCAATTCAGTTTCTCTGCTAAATGTCGTGGACAAATCTACATCCCATAACCTATACACCAATTCAGTGTTCCTGCTAAACTTAGCAAAAAATTGATGTCAGATTACCTATAACAAATTCAGGTTGCCCTCCATATTTAGCGGGAAATTTGATGTTGCTTGACATTACATCAAGGAACCTACAGACCAATCCAGCTTTCCTGCTAAATTTAGCAAAAAAATGACGTCACATGAAATATACGCAAACTCAGGTTGCCCTCTAAATTTAGCGTGAAATTTTATGTTACTTGACATTACGTCAAGGAACCTACAGACCAATTCAGTTTTCCCGCTAAATTCAGCAAACGAATTGACGTCACATGACCTACACACAAATTCAGATTGCTCTCTCAATTTACCGGGAACTTTGATGTTACTTGACATGACATCAGGGAACCTAAAATCCAATTCAGTTTTCCTGCTAAATTTAGCAAAAAAATTTACGTAACATGACCTATACACAAATTCAGGTTGTCCTCTAAATTTAGCGAGAAATTTAATGTTACCTGACCTGACTTCAAGGAACCTACAGGCCCCAATTCAGTTTTCCTGCTAAACTTAGCAAAACAATTGAAGTCACATGACCTACACACAAATTCAGGTTGCTCTCTAAATTTAGCGGGAAATTTGATGTTACGTGGCCTCACGTCAAGGAACATACAGATCAATTCAGTTTCTCTAATAAATGTCGTTGATAAATTGACATCCCATGACCGGTACACCAATTCAGTTTTCGTGCTAAATTAAGCAAAAAATTAAGGTCACATGACCATTACACAAATTTAGGTTGCTCTCTAAATTTAGCGGGGAATTCGATGTTACCTGACTTCACGTCAAGGAACCTACAGACCAATTCAGTTTTCCTGCTAAATTTAGCAAAAAATTGACGTCACATAACCTACACACAAATTCATGTTGCTCTCTAAATTTGGCGGTAAATTTGATGTTACGAGGCCGCATGTCAAGGAACTTACAGACCAATTCAGTTTCTCTACTAAATGTTTTTGATAAATTGACATCACATGACCTGTACACCAATTCAGTTTTCCTGCTAAATTAAGCAAAAAATTGAGGTCACATGACCATTACACAAATTTAGGTTGCTCTCTAAATTTAGCGGGGAATTTGATGTTACCTGACTTCACGTCAAGGAACCTACAGACCAATTCAGTTTTCCTGCTAAATTTAGCAAAACAATTGACGTCACATGACCTACACACAAATTCGGGTTGCTCTCTAAATTTGGCGTTAAATTTGATGTTACGTGGCCGCATGTCAAGGAACTTACAGACCAATTCAGTTTCTCTACTAAATGTCGTTGATAAATTGACATCACATGACCTGTACATCAATTCAGTTTTCCTGCTAAATTTAGCAAAAAATTGAGGTCACATGACCATTACACAAAATTAGGTTGCTTTCTAAATTTAGCAAAAAATTTGATGTTACCTGACAGCACGTCAAGGAACCTACAGACCAATTCAGTTTTCCTGCTAAATTTAGCAAAAAAAATTGAAGTCACATGACCTACACACAAATTCAGGTTGCTCTCTAAATTTGGCGGTAAATCTGATGTTACGTGGCCGCATGTCAAGGAACTTACAGACCAATTCAGTTTCTCTACTAAATATTGTTGATAAATTGACATCAGATGACCTGTACACCAATTCAGTTTTCCTGCTAAATTTAGCAAAAAATTGAGGTCACATGACCATTACACAAATTTAGGTTGCTCTCTAAATTTAGCGGGGAATTTGATGTAACCTGACTTCACATCAAGGAACCTACAGACCAATTCAGTTTTCCTGCTAAATTTATCAAAAAAATTGAAGTCACATGACCTACACACAAATTCAGGTTGCTCTCTAAATTTGGCGGTAAATTTGATGTTACGTGGCCGCATGTCAAGGAACTTACAGACCAATTCAGTTTCTCTACTAAATGTCGTTGATAAATTGACATCACATGACCTGTACACCAATTAAGTTTTCCTGCTAAATTTAGCAAAAAATTTAGGTCACATGACCATTACACAAATTTAGGTTGCTCTCTAAATTTAGCAAAAAATTTGATGTTACCTGACAGCACGTCAAGGAACCTACAGACCAATTCAGTTTTCCTGCTAAATTTAGCAAAAAAATTGAAGTCACATGACCTACACACAAATTCAGGTTGCTCTCTAAATTTGGCGGTAAATTTGACGTTACGTGGGCGCATGTCAAGGAACTTACAGACCAATTTAGTTTCTCTACTAAATATTGTTGATAAATTGACATCCGATGACCTGTACACCAATTCAGTTTTCCTGCTAAATTTAGCAAAAAATTGAGGTCACATGACCGTTACACAAATTTAGGTTGCTCTCTAAATTTAGCGGGGAATTTGATGTTACCTGACTTCACGTCAAGGAACCTACAGACCAATTCAGTTTTCCTGCTAAATTTAGCACAAAAATTGACGTCACATGACCTACACACAAATTCAGGTTGCTCTCTAAATTTGGCGGTAAATTTGATGTTACGTGGCCGCATGTCAAGGAACTTACAGACCAATTCAGTTTCTCTACTAAATATTGTTGATAAATTGACATCACATGTCCTGTACACCAATTCAGTTTTCCTGCTAAATTTAGCAAAAAATTGAGGTCACATGACCATTACACAAATTTAGGCTGCTCTCTAAATTTATCGGAGAATTTGATGTTACCTGACATCACGTCAAGGAACCTACAGACCAATTCAGTTTTCCTGCTAAATTTAGCAAAACAATTGACGTCCCATGACCTACACACAAATTCAGGTTGCTCTCTAAATTTGGCGGTAAATTTGATGTTATGGGGCCACATGTCAAGGAACTTACAGACCAATTCAGTTTCTCTACTAAATGTCGCGAATAAATTGCTGTAGCGTGACCTACAGACAAAATCAGGTTGCTCTCTAAATTTAGCGGGAAATTTGATGTTACCTGACATCTAGTGAAGGAACCTACAGACCAATTCAGTTTTCCTGCTAAATTTAGCAAAAAAAATGACGTCACATGACCTATATGGTAACTCAGATTGTTCTCTGAATTTAGCGGGAAATTTGATGTTGCCTGACTTCACATCAAAGAACCTAAAGGCCAATGCAGTTCTCCTGCTAAATTTAGCAAAATAATTTACGTCAGAGAACCTATACACAAATTAAGGTTGCCCACTAAATTTAGCGGGAACTTTGATGTTACCTCACCTGGCGTCAAAGAAACTACAGACCAATTCAGTTGCTCTGCTAAATGTCGTGGACAAATTGACATCACATGACCTATACACCAGTTCAGTTTTCCTGCTAAACTTAGGAAAAAATTGACGTCAGATGACCTATACACAAATTCAGGTTCCCTCTAAATTTAGCGGGAAATTTGATGTTACCTCACCTCGCGTCAAGGAACCTACATACCAATTCAGTTTCTCTGCTAAATGTCGTGGACAAATCTACATCCCATAACCTATACACCAATTCAGTGTTCCTGCTAAACTTAGCAAAAAATTGATGTCAGATGACCTATAACAAATTCAGGTTGCCCTCCATATTTAGCGGGAAATTTGATGTTGCTTGACATTACGTCAAGGAACCTACAGACCAATCCAGCTTTCCTGCTAAATTTAGCAAAAAAAATGACGTCACATGAAATATACGCAAACTCAGGTTGCTTTCTAAATTTAGCGTGAAATTTTATGTTACTTGACATTACGTCAAGGAACCTACAGACGAATTCAGTTTTCCCGCTAAATTCAGCAAACGAATTGAAGTCACATGACCTACACACAAATTCAGGTTGCTCTCTAAATTTAGCGGGAAATTTGATGTTACGTGGCCTTACGTCAAGGAACATACAGAGCAATTCAGTTTCTCTAATAAATGTCGTTGATAAATTGACATCACATGACCTGTACACCAATTCAGCTTTCCTGCTAAATTAAGCAAAAAATTGAGGTCACATGACCATTACACAAATTTAGGTTGCTCTCTAAATTTAGCGGGGAATTTGATGTTACCTGACTTCACGTGAAGGAACCTGCAGACCAATTCAGTTTTCCTGCTAAATTTAGCAAAACAATTGACGTCACATGACCTACACACAAATTCAGGTTGCTCTCTAAATTTGGCGGTAAATTTGATGTTACGTGACCGCATGTCAAGGGACTTACAGACCAATTCAGTTTCTCTACTAAATGTTGTTGATAAATTGACATCACATGACCTGTACACCAATTCAGTTTTCCTGCTAAATTTAGCAAAAAATTGAGGTCACATGACCATTACACAAATTTAGGTTGCTCTCTAATTTTAGCGGGGAATTTGATGTAACCTGACTTCACATCAAGGAACCTACAGAACAATTCAGTTTTCCTGCTAAATTTATCAAAAGAATTGAAGTCACATGACCTACACACAAATTCAGGTTGCTCTCTAAATTTGGCGGTAAATTTGATGTTACGTGGCCGCATGTCAGGGAACTTACAGACCAATTCAGTTTCTCTACTAAATGTCGTTGATAAATTGAGATCACATGACCCGTACACCAATTCAGTTTTCCTGCTAAATTTAGCAAAAAATTTAGGTCACATGACCATTACACAAATTTAGGTTGCTCTCTAAATTTAGCAAAAAATTTGATGTTACCTGACAGCACGTCAAGGAACCTACAGACCAATTCAGTTTTCCTGCTAAATTTAGCAAAAAAATTGAAGTCACATGACCTACACACAAATTCAGGTTGCTCTCTAAATTTGGCGGTAAATTTGACGTTACGTGGGCGCATGTCAAGGAACTTACAGACCAATTTAGTTTCTCTACTAAATATTGTTGATAAATTGACATCCGATGACCTGTACACCAATTCAGTTTTCCTGCTAAATTTAGCAAAAAATTGAGTTCGCATGACCATTACAGAAATTTAGGTTGCTCTCTAAATTTAGCGGGGAATTTGATGTTACCTGACTTCACGTCAAGGAACCTACAGACCAATTCAGTTTTCCTGCTAAATTTAGCACAAGAATTGACGTCACATGACCTACACACAAATTCAGGTTGCTCTCTAAATTTGGCGGTAAATTTGATGTTACGTGGCCGCATGTCAAGGAACTTACAGACCAATTCAGTTTCTCTACTAAATGTTGTTGATTAATTGACATCACATGACCTGTACACCAATTCAGTTTTCCTGCTAAATTTAGCAAAAAATTGAGGTCACATGACCATTACACAAATTTAGGTTGCTCTCTAAATTTAGCGGGGAATTTGATGTTACCTGACTTCACGTCAAGGAACCTGCAGACCAATTCAGTTTTCCTGCTAAATTCAGCACAAAAATTGACGTCACATGACCTACACACAAATTCAGGTTGCTCTCTAAATTTGGCGGTAAATTTGAGAGTTACGTGGCCGCATGTCAAGAAACTTACCGACCAATTCAGTTTCTCTACTAAATGTTGTTGATAAGTTGACATCACATGACCTGTACACCAATTCAGTTTTCCTGCTAAATTTAGCAAAAAATTGAGGTCACATGACCATTACACAAATTTAGGTTGCTCTCTAAATTTAGCGGGGAACTTGATGTTACCTGACTTCACGTCAAGGAACCTACAGACCGATTCAGTTTTCCTGCTAAATTCAGCACAAGAATTGACGTCACATGACCTACACACAAATTCAGGTTGCTCTCTAAATTTGGCGGTAAATTTGATGTTACGTGGCCGCATGTCAAGGAACTTACAGACCAATTCAGTTTCTCTACTAAATGTTGTTGATAAATTGACATCACATGACCTGTACACCAATTCAGTTTTCCTGCTAAATTTAGCAAAAAATTGGGGTCACATGACCATTACACAAAGTCAGGTTGTTCTCTAAATTTAGCGAAACATTTGATGTTACCTGACAGCACGTCAAGGAACCTACAGACCAATTCAATTTTCCTGCTAAATTTAGCAAAACAATTGACGTCACATGACCTATACACAAATTTAGTTTTCCTGCTAAATTTAGCTTACAATTAATGACGTGACCTGACGTTACGTGACTTATACGCCCAATTCAGCTTCCCCGATAAATATTATCGAATATTGACGTCACGTAACCTGATATCACGCGATAGATACAAACACGTAGTGTCGTCGGCAAACCTAGCTGGAAAATATACGTGACGTGACACGACGTGGTGTGATCTATACTCTAAAAGACTAAATAATCTTCAAGACAAATTAAATTAATTACTTCTTAAACACTGTATTTCATGCATCGTAGAAAATTGAAAGCAAAGGTGGCCGCCATTTTTTAATTTTGTGTATGTTTTTGTTTAGAAATTAATGTTTTATTATTATGGGTGTGAGGGAAGATTATGTGACAAACAGATCACTTTGAAGCACGAAGACTACCTGTCTAGCGAGATACCGGAGGCGTACAAATTAAAAAAAAAATATTGTTCGCCAGCCAACCGTCATGTGCAGTGCTAGAGTGTGTGTTGATAATTTTGGATTTCGGCTTGCTGTTTTTTATCTCTTTTTTATGTTTTTATTAATAGACATTGTTGTGGCTTACGACCACGGTGCTTACGACAAGAGACAGGACGAGGTGCAGCCGATGTAGCTTCCAGAGCCAAACGGTTTTAATGTCCCGTGCATTTCGTTTCGTCTCGCACATCCCAGGCGCGCGCTCACTTCTTTGCCCGCTCCTCGCGCTATTTATTGAAACAATACTCAAACACAACACTCCTTCCCCATCAATGTTTTGGCTGACTCACACAAGAATACCTCTCCGGTGGCCTACGTTGTCGTATGCTACTTCGAAGCACTGGTGTGGTCGGTACCGCTGTCTCGGAAACAGGCTCCATATCGAGGGCAGCAGGCTCTGTCATGTTGTCTCGAGAACCACCGGACGCCCTTCGTGGTGTTGCAGCCGGAGTGTCGACATTTCTTCTCTGTGCAGACGAATCTTCGAAGTGTCTCGGACGGACATCATCCACGTGCACATACCGATGCTGATCTTGCACTATCACGACGTAGGTTGATGCACTTACTTTCTTCATAACACGTCCCACCAACCATGCAGGATCTGTCGGACGTGATCCCCGGACGAGGACTTGGTCGCCTTCTTCGAAAGTTCGCCAAGAGCCTCTTCTCATGTCGGCGGCTGTCTTGATTTGTTGCTGGCGATCTCTCATGCGTCTCTCCATTTCAGGATGAGGGAAGCTCAGACGGGTCCTAGGCTTCCAAGAGAGAAACAGCTCGGCTGGAGTTCTGTCGGTCGTACCAGTTGGGGTGTTTCTGTATGCAAACAGGAACTGGTCGACTCGATGTTGCATCGATTTCGGTACACCCGTCCGTTGCTCGTCGATTACCTGCCTCAGGAGGTCCCGCTTGACGGTTTGCACACACCGTTCCGCGCTTCCGTTTGAGGCGGGATGGTACGGAGGACTTTTCGTGTGGCGTACCCCATTCATCGACAGAAACTCTACGAACTCTGTCGCCACAAACTGGGGTCCATTGTCTGTCACTACCTCTTCTGGTAGTCCAAACGCGGCGAAAACACTTCGCAATCTTTCGATAGTACATTTCGTCGTAGTGGAACTCATTAGAAACACCTCTACCCACTTTGAATGAGCATCTACGACAATCAAAAACCAGTTCTGATCCCGGTATGCAAAATCAAGATGCACCCTTTGCCATCTGCGCGTTGGCCAACCCCACGTTAATAATGGAACACGTGGTGGCGCGTTCTGCGTTAGTTGACAAGTACTACAGTTTTTGACAGTGTTTTCGACATCATATGTTATCAAAGGCCACCACACGTGACTACGTGATAGCATTTTCATTCTGGTGGTGCCTGGATGTCCCTCGTGCAACAGGGACAACACTTTTTTTCTAAACACTTCGGGAATGATCACTCGATTTCCCCATGTTACACACCCTTGGTCAACCGACAATTCGTGACGGCGCACAAAGTACGGTTGCAATGCCTCATTATCCACATGTGAAGGCCATCCGTTCAGTGTGAAAAACAACACTCTTTTCATCACACTATCCTTTTCAGTTTCTCTCCTAATTTCACGAGCTGACAATGGCACTTCGTCCACCGCCGAAAAGAAACTGACGTAGTCTGAGCTATCGTTCACGTTGGGCAAAGGCAGACGTGACAGCGCATCAGCATTCTGAATCTGGCTACCCTTCCGATAAACCCACTTGTAACTGTAGGCAGCAAGTAAGAGAGCCCACCTCTGCATCCTGGCTGCTGACATCGCCGGAATTTGTTTTTCATGACCTAACAGCCCTGCCAACGGCTGGTGATCCGAATAGATGCTGAAATTTCTGCCATACAGATACTTGTGAAACTTTTTCAACCCAAAAACAACTGCTAGGGCCTCTTTTTCAATTTGGGCGTAACCCTTTTCAGCCTTGCTCAGAGTTCGTGATGCATAAGCAATCGGTTTCTCATCATTCCCAACTCTGTGAAAAAGAACCGCTCCCACTCCGTACACTGAAGCGTCACATACAAGCCCCAATTCCTTTTTTGGGTCATAGAACGTTAAGACGTTTTCATGCGTAAGCCACGCCTTACTTCTGTTGAATGCGTTGTCTTCTGCCCTTGACCAACGCCATTTTGTGCCCTTCTGTAATAAGTCATACAACGGCTTCAGCTCGGTTGACATGTTCAGCACAAACTTGCCATAAAAGTTAATCATGCCCAAGTAGGCGCGCAGTTCTGATTCATTTTTGGGGCATGGGGCCTCCCGTATGGCCTTTACTTTCTCTTCCGATGGTCGAACCCCATGTTGATCTATCACATGTCCCAAATAATGAACAGACGTCTGAAAAAATCTACATTTTTCTTTCTTTAGTCTGATGCCTTGTTGGCTGAACCGTGCCAGCACGCTTTCCACCTTTTTGTAGCAGTCCTCATAAGTTTCGCCCGCTATTAGTACATCGTCTAGATAGCACGCGACATTTCTCAGCCCTTCCAGTACTTTGTCCATGACGGACTGAAAAATTGCAGGAGCACTAGTGATGCCGTAAGGCAATCTCGTGGACTTAAACAAGCCAAGGTGTGTGTTCACAGTGACCAAATCTTGTGACTCCGGATGCAATTCCAGCTGCTGGTAGGCTGTAGACAGATCAAGTACGGTAAAGTACTTACAACCACTCAGTAAAACGAACAAGTCTTCCATGAGCGGGAGAGGGTAGTGATCCGTCCGACAGACTGGGTTTAAGGTCACTTTGTAATCTCCACACAACCGGACCTGTTTGTTTGGTTTAGGTACCACTACCAAAGGTGTCGCCCACTCACTTTGCAACACTGGTACCAATATTCCTTTTGTTACTAATGATTGAATTTCCTGCTCCACAGCTTCTCTTAGCGCATAGGGCACAGGTCGCGGTTTGCAGTAGACAGGGGTGCTTTGTTCCTTCAAAACCAGTTTGACCTGTTGTCCTTTTATCAAACCCACACCTTCTCCAAAAAGTTCAGCGTACTTCTCAAGGAGCCTTGCTTCCTTTTCTTCTCTTACACTGTTTACGCATGACCAGTCTAGCCTCAGCTCTTCTAGCCAGTCTCGACCAAGCAGCGGGGTTACGTTGCCCCCTGGTGCCTTAACTACAATAAGAGGAAGTGTCTTTCTCTGTCCATTGTGCTCGACTGGTACTGACAACTTCCCAGTCACCGTGAGAAAATTCCCCCCATACGTTCTCAATTTAAGGTTGCATGGCTCCTTAGGAATGTTTGCCCAGTATTTCACACACCACGATTCAGGCACTACCGACACGGACGCTCCAGTGTCTATCTGCATTCTTACGAGCTTGTCGGCTACTTTAACATCTACTTCATAGTTACGCCTTCCCGTTTCACACGCGTACACTGTGTAAAGCTGCATATCATCAGCTCTTTCACTTGCGACGTGTTTAACGGAGTCTGTTTTGAACCTACAAACTTTTGCCAGGTGTCCGACCTTTTTACAGACATGACATTTGTACTTGCGGTACTTGCAGGGCTGTCCAGTGTGTACCTGTCCGCAGTAGGAACATGAAGACGTGGTGTCTCCCGTATGCCCGGATGTCTGTTTAGTCGTGGAAGCTCGTGGACCCTTATTTGACTTGCGCCACGGTTCCCTTTTCTGTTGCTGAACCGCGTTCACGTCGTCTTCTTCTCGTTGGCTAGACGACCTATGACGACCTGCAGTAGGCTGAAACGTGATGGTTTCCTTGCGTGCGAGCTCGATGCTTTTAGCAATGTCACACGCGGCACCAAACGTCAACGTCGTCTTCTTCAACAAGTCGGACTGTGTTTTCTTGTCTTTTAATCCCGCGACGAACCTGTCGCGCAAAGCATCATCCAAGAAACTGCCGAACTCGCAAGTCGACGCGAGCCTCTTCAGCTCCACTGAAAAAGTGGCTACCGTCTCCTCTTCCTTTTGGTAGCGACGGTTAAACTTAAACCGCTCTGCTATCACCATCGGCCTCGGAGCGTAATGACCTTTCAGAACCGCCACCAACTCCTCCCAGCTTTTCTCTTCTGGTTTGACCGGATGGAGTAAAGTCTTAAGAGTCTTGTACGGTTTCTGGCCAATTGCGGTGACAAAAGCAGAGAGCCTTAGAGCTTCGCTTACCTTTGTAGCCTTTAGGTAGTGTTCGAATCTTTCGACGTAAGATTCAAAATCTTCGTCACCATCCTCCACAAATGGATCGAACCTTCCCAACCCTGCCATGTTCGTTCGTCCTTGCCGTGGCCCGGTGGATTCCTTCTACGATGCCCGTTGCAGTCGTGATGGACGTTCCATACCTCGTCGCCAATTATGTTGTGGCTTACGACCACGGTGCTTACGACAAGAGACAGGACGAGGTGCAGCCGATGTAGCTTCCAGAGCCAAACGGTTTTAATGTCCCGTGCATTTCGTTTCGTCTCGCACATCCCAGGCGCGCGCTCACTTCTTTGCCCGCTCCTCGCGCTATTTATTGAAACAATACTCAAACACAACAGACATCTTTCATCCGCGCTGTCAAAAAAAGTTAGGGTCATTTTTGTGTACCCTCCTAATACAATTCTTCAGTTAAAGCAGGCCTGGGCAGTGTCGCGATACAAATGCATCGCGATAGTACCTTAGGGATACTTTCGAGTATTTGTATCTCTGCATCGAAGTACAAATACAAAAATGTATTTGTATTTCAGGAGGGAAATACATTTACAATGTATCGCTTGTATTGTGATAGTTGCCAGACTTATGTATCTCTTTACATTTTTGCCCTTTTCAAGATAAATTTTGGGATAAAAACATATGTTTGTTGCAAGTTGCTTCTCAATGTAAAAGATGAACCCGCCCTGTAACATGCTTCACCACAGTCACCAATACAAAAAATAAAGGCCGTGGTTTAAATAAGGTTACTAGCAAAAATAACAAAATCAGCTTCTCTTACAAAGCCCTCAACTCTTTCCAATTTAGCAGAGCGAACGCTGTAAAGGAGCTGGGCGGAGAAAAAGTACGGCTCTGTTGTCCATTCTTCCCGAACTATCGGTGACTCAGAAGGATATAAGACGTCAATTTGAGATGCGCCCTCGTAGCAAAACCGGGTTAATTTCGGGCACATGCCTTTTGTCAAGCATGCTACGCTGCCTTTACCGTTCGGTAACTATGTCGTTCAACAGCAGTGACATATATTTTTAGCGTCATTGATGTTAAATAAAGAGTTCGAGGCAAGGAGAAGTGAATAACGTGTCACAAAAAAAAGCAAACGAATAAATTACCATTCGCATTCACCACCAACTACACCCTCCCCACGAAGCACCTTCGGGAACAAACGTATTTCAATAAGTATCTCTATCTGTATTCCGGAATACATTTCGCTGTTTCTGCGGAAGTATCATAGAGATCCCTTACAGAAATGTCATATCTGGACTTATATTAAAAAATACAGATATGGATATATAAGGAATAAAGCAGATATGGCCAGATATGCACAATCAGGCCATATCTGGATGGATATACCCATATCTGCCCAATTCCTTATATACCCATATCCGCCCAATTCCTTATATATCCATATCATCCCAATTCCTCATATTCCATATATAGACTGCTTTATATGATCGCGTGTTTGGGTCTGGCAGATAGGGTACCCACCCTATATAAAGCAATTCTCATATGATGCTCCTTCTGGCATCACATGAAAATTATTGCCATGGGACAGTTACCATAGTTTCCAGGTCCAGACACGGGATCATATAATGCATTTCTATGAGTATCCACAAAATACACATCATACTGTATCCCACACTGCCCCAAACGTGTGTTCACGTAGATATATCTACAGAATAGGCCACTGACCAGTCTTTATTGGCCGGGTTCGGAAATTGTCATTCCAACAAATACGTATGCTACAAAGATAGAATGTAGGCGATCGCTAGTTAGAAAACATTGTAACATATCATTCGACGTCGGAAATTCACAGCCCTTTGGCGGGATTGGTTGTCGTGAGAGCAGACCGAGAGTTTGGTTTGCAAAAGAAGTTTTATACATGAAAGCGTGAAAACTCCAAACAAGCACTTCCCTGTTCAAGAAAAAATTATAAGGAACAAAACTGTAATATCGCGCGGACAACCATTAAAATAAACTAAAAATGTAATAGCACACAGACACCTATTAAAATAAAACAAACGGAAGGCAACAATTAAGCTGTAAACTATATGGAAGTTCCAAGTCGTTGATTCTTACTCACAGAGTCACAGGCCTGATTCAACTCTCCGGTCGAGCACAGTAGTTTTGACAAGGGCTTGCTTGCTAGCCTCATCGTTGAAGTCCTTCCTTGCACCGTGGGATGTTCAAAGCCCCCAGTCGCTCCTCGCTGGCCTTGTTTTTCCGTTCGGTTGCCAAATCTTCCCGTGTGATTAACACATCACACACGCACACAGACACCGTTGTTCGCCGCGAAAGCAATACAAGATGAAATGGTCGTTACTGCTACTTGAACACGACGAGGTCGCCACTGTTTTCCGGACTAGGAAATGACGAGGGCATCATATCTTTAACTAAAACCTCCTAAAAATAAAAAAAAAATAAAATAATGAACACATAAGAAACAAAAATAAAATAATGAACACATAAGAAACAAAAACAAAAGGACTAAATCATGAGAAAAAAATGAAATAATGAACACAGAAGTAAAAAGAATAAAAACACGAAGGCTTTACACAGACAGCCACATTTGTTCAGTTAACAATGACGTTTAATTCTGATAAAAAATATTCCTGCTGCGCTAAAGATCACCACTATGGTGTGTAAACTAGGCCACCTTGAGCAAAGCAGGATTATTTGTGATCATAATCAAATGTCATTGCGAACTCAAAAAGTGTGGCTGCCTGCGTAAGTCCTTTGTTTCACTATTCTTCTGAATTCCGTGTTCATTATTGTGGCTGTTTGGGACCAGGCGGAACTTCGTGGTGCTTTTTCCATTCTGACCTTACTTTGGACAGCTTCGTACTCATAGAAAAACCCACTAGCTTCTCTACTTAATCCCACTCCTTCTCAAAAGAAAAAAGAAAAAAATTGTGCCTATGTTTATACAGTCGGAAGTTGTCTTGGCTCAGTGGGCGTCTGCTGTCTCAGCAGTATAGTAATTTAGCCAACGCGGTACAACCGCTAGCCTGGGGTCTTTAACGCGCACCACGCAGTAGAGATACACAACCGCACGCCGGTACGATGCTCATTCAGATCGAAACGGGCAGGGGCGGGGATCCACTCCTCCTTGCTTCCCTTGAGGCACTGACAAAACAAAATCAAAGGTTGGGTAAATTATGTTAACCCAATATACCTCAAACACGTAGCATGAGTGCTGGCAAGATATTTGCTGCCTTCAATCTAGATAAGCTTGTCAATTTACATGCTAAATAACAAGTAACTTAAAAGCTGAAATATATCTCGATGGAACTACAAAAAACGAAGACTAGCTCTGCAAATATAGTGCTATCTAGTACACCATAATTGAGTATAATCCGATTACAGCGTCCCCTTACCAAGACTGGAGCAAAACAAGTGTAAAAAAAATTGGGTTGTGTGTATGTTTATACAGCCTAGAACTTGGTCTGCCTCACAGGGGCGACGAGTCTCCCAGCTGTAGATGAGAAATTTAGCCAGTGCGGTAGAACCACTAGCCTGGGGTCTTTAACGTGCATCACGCAGTAGTGATACACGACCGCACGCCGGTACGATGCTCATCCAGATCGAAACGGGCAGGGGTGGGGCTCGAACCCAGGATCCCTGGGTTCTGCAGCGCGAGCTTTCGCTCCACGTGCTCCAAGCTGGTGTGCGCTACACCACTCGGCCACCGATCCCCCCTGCAAAACAAGTATAGACTGTGCCGTGTCACTACCACAGAAACAATGGTATTGTGATTTCGTGGAGATCAGAGTTCGGAAAAATTGTGACAGGCTTTGGCACGACAAATATGCCAATGTCACTATTCATTTTTTGATATTCTACGGTGACAGTGCAGCGAAACAATCACACATCAGATACTCAGAAAGACAAGCACACGCGCTGAACGTATAACTCTTGTGTATTCGACTACTTCATTCTTCTCTTCAACGTCTAGGTGGACATTCCAGATCGTGATAAGCAGAAGAAATAGCACGAAATAGAAGAAAAAAAAAACGAAAGACAAGAGAAGAGAAAAGGAAAAGACAAAAGAAAAAAGCAAAGAACGACCAAGAAAACTCTTACACTTCATCCCTATCCTCACCCCTATCGTTTAGAGAGAAACTGGAGCTCTTTGGTCGACAGCGCTATAGAAGGACTACTTGCACACTTGTCCTTCAGATGCTCGATTCTTTGCGCTTTTATTACTTCTCTTGTCAGTGGGTCTCAAATCCCATCTATTACGGAACAATTTTCAAAATGTGCTACGCAACCACAATCCTGACAGTAGATTCTCAAATGTCTAGCGAAAACTCGATGGATATTATAAAGATCCTCCATAAAAACGATCATTCAACACCCACCAGTCTGGCCTACATGCTCCTTACCACACTACTTATGTAGACCATACTGGCAGGAGTTTAAATGATCGTTTAAAGGAGCATTTTATAAAACCCACTGAGTCGCCGTTGGACATTTGGGAACCCACTTTCCGGATTGTGGTTGTGTAGTACATTTTGAAACTTGTTCCGTAATAGGTAAGAGTCGAGACCCATTGACAAGAGAAATAATGGAAGTGTAAAGAATAGAGCATCTGAAGGACAAGTGTGTAAGTAGTCCTTCTATAGTGCTGTCGACCAAAAAGCTCCAATTTCTATCTTAAGGATAGGAGTGAGGGAGAGGAATGACTTGTAAAGGCTTCCTATTTTAATTTTTTTTTGTCCTGTTCTTCGCTTTTTTTTGTATTGTGTGCTATTTCTTCACCTTATCACGTTCTGGAAAGTCAATCCAGACGTTGAAGAGAAGAACAAAGTAGTCGAATACACGAAACTTTTAAGTTCAACGCGTGTTCTTGTCTTGCCGAGTATCTGGAGTGTGATTGTTTCTCTGCGCTGTCACCGTAGCGTACGGTTCACCAACTCGCCCAAGTATCCATTCTATCATTTCTGCAACATTAAAACGACTCTGAAAGTGCGAGCGCCTACAGGGTGTATTCACGCAAGTCTTGCAAGCGTTGAATTGTGGGTAAAGCTCCCTGGTTGTGTCCATGTGCGATATATGACCAAATACCAGAGACCAATACTGCAAAGTTCTCCGAAAACCAATCGGCGCGGTGGCGAGCGGCAAGAGTGGCACTGTTCACTACTCTCGCGGTTCGTTCGTGTTGCTACTAACTAGTGCACCAATGGAAAGGCTTCAGCCATTATTGGGCACACTAAATAAACAAATACAAAATACAAATACAACACACACAGCAATACTGGATGCTAGTAGGGACGCACTTCTGTTCGGGGTCTGTGGATATTTATACCGCGTATAGTTGGTCAGCCATTTCAAAGTTGCGATGGGTTGCTCGCTGTAGATGAGCAATTTAGCCAGTGCAGTATGACTGCTAGCCTAGGGTCTTCAACCTGCACCACGCAGTAGTGACTTCAACCTGCACCACTCAGTAGGGACACATGAACGCACGCCGGTACGACGCTCATCCAGATCGAAATGGGCAGGGGTGGGGATGGAACCCAGGAGCCTTGAGTTCTGCAGCGCAAGCTTTCGCTCTACGTGCTCCGAGTTGGTGTGCGTTAGCCCAGTCAGCCACCGATCCCCCAACGCAAGGCAACACAACGCACTACTGTTGTAAACTCATAATTCCGCTTACGAATGAAATGCGCCATTCCCCTACAGGCTCTCATTCCGCGTGAGTGGCATCAAAACTGCTAAAGGCCAGCCCATAAATACTGTCTGTTTTAAAAACACTCCTGGCAGCAATAAGTTGCTATTATATTGCTCAATAATGCCGCGCGCAAGGTCACGGACTTGTAGAAGGTTCTCGTTTATTCTTACTACTGACATAACTTCTATCGTTTTTCCCTGCTCTTGTTTTTCCAGAATGTGCATGTTCATTCTCGCGCCGAGCGCGCTACGCTCGAACCTTCTCCGCCGAAACTTCGAGATAGCGCTCACTCTAGATAAGAGGCCGCCAGCGACTTTGTCGAGTCAGTCTCGCCCCAGCGCTCGATTCTGCTGACACGCCTACTTCGACGCCCGCGACGCTCTGCTTTCTTCTGTTGCCTTCTTTATTTTTGGCACAAGTTCGCCACATTAAACGCTCATTTATTTCTGTTTATTTCTGTTTATTTCTTGTTTATTGGTCACCACCCGTGACATTCTGGTGGAGGTGCGGGGTACCGCATGTTCGTGCAGCGCAGCCCTCCGAGTTCCCGCAGTACAAGTCCGAACCCAACCTCCCGAGGACCCAACGAAAACCAGATCGAGACTCGATCAAGTCGCCGCACCCAAGGGCTAAACCCGGAATACGGACTTCTACCACCCAGGACCAGGCAGCCGACGATGGCCAACCAGTCGCAGACCCCCGCCGCTCCTGCCGTCGTCTACCTACCCGTCGCTCCTCGGACACCGGCTCCGTTCCACGGCGAACTCCACGAAGACGTTGAAGATTGGATCGACCAATTCGAACGCGTCGCCCGCCACAATAGCTGGACCAACGAGCAACGGCTGCAAAACGTGTATTTCTCGCTCGAGGGGACTGCCAGAAGCTGGTACGAAAATCACGAGTCTTCGTTGACATCCTGGGACATTTTCAAGAGCCAGCTGAAGGCGACATTCGTCAACCAGCATCGCCGAGAGAGAGCCGAAGACTTACTGCGTACCAGGACTCAAGGGCCCAACGAGAGCATCACCGCCTTCGTGGAGGATGTCCTGCGTTTAAGCGCCCGAGCCGACCCAGAGGCCACAGAGGAAAAGAAACTTCGAATCCTCATGCGAGGCGTCAAGGCAGAAATTTTTGGAGGCCTGGTTCGGAATCCCCCGACGACCGTCGATGCTTTTTTCAGTAAAGCCACCAACATCGAGCGCGCACTGACGGCCCGAGCAAGCCACTACCACCGACTCGCCGGCGCGCCTACTGCTCCAACCGTCACGGCTTCCCTACTGGACCCAAATACCAACGGTGTCGACAACCTCCGGGAGATCGTCCGGGATATCGTCCGGGAAGAGCTCCGCAAGATCCTACCTGCTGCAGATAGCCCGTCTTTTCTCTCACTCGCCGAAGTCGTACGAGAGGAGGTCCACCGAGCCTTCCAGGCGGAGACTCCTGTCATCGCAGCAGCACCCGAGGAGCCCAGCCTGACCTACGCCGCAGTGGCCCGAAGGCCACCACCTCCTCCTCGAGCCTATGTCGCTCCGCCCCGACGTCGATCTCCTGCGCCGCAGCACGACCGCCACCGGGACGACCAGGTCCAGTATGCCGGCCAGGAGCCCCGCGCACCTCGGAAGACCGACGTGTGGCGAACACCCGACCGACGTCCTTTGCGTTTCCACTGCGGGGAAGCGAACCACACCTACCGCCAATGCCCATACCGACGACTCGGGCTGCGCGGATTCCACCCGAATGACCCCCGCCCCCGTTACGGTGAACGCCCTCGGGAGATCGACGAGTACCTTCGACGACCTCAGTCCCCCGAGCCTGCCTCCCGCCGACAGTTCCGGTCGCCATCGCCACGACGTCCGGCTTCGCCGATGCACCGACCCCGACGTGAAAGCCTGTCACCCCTCGCTCCTCGCCGGGGAAACTAGGCGCGGCAACCCCTGGAGGTGGAGTTGCCGAAGACGACCGACGTAAAGAGCCTCCAAGAACGACGGAGCGCTCCCACTCTCCCGACGCCACGCATCGCAACGAAGCTTCTGCATCGGTGTCCAACAACCTAAACGTTGTTATCGACGGCCACGACGCATCAGCACTCGTGGACACCGGAGCAGACTACTCAGTCTTGAGTGGGAGGCTCTCCCGCCGTCTTCGAAAAGTCACGACGCCGTGGGATGGACCTCAAATACGAACCGCCGGAGGGCACCTCATCACGCCGGTTGGGAGATGCACTGCTCGCGTCGAGATCCACGGTGAGACGTGCCCTGTCAAGTTTGTCGTTCTGCAAGACTGTTCGAGGGACATTATCCTCGGAATGGACTTTCTCTGCGAGTATGGCGCCGTCATCGACCTCGGAGCAAACCGGCTGACGCTACGAAAACCTGCTCCACCGCAGGAGGACCCCAAAGCGACGTCATCCGCGGTACGAGTCCTCGCAAACCACGTGAAACTACCACCGCGGTCAAGTGTTTTCGTACCCGTCGGGGTCGATGAGACTTTCTGCGGCGACGTTTTGCTCGAAGGAAGCCTCCAGTTGCTTCTAGGAAGAGGGATCGGCATCGCAAGAGGCGTCACGGAGCTCCAAGACGGACACACTGTCGCACTCGTAACGAACTTCCGACAGGAGGCCCAGCACCTTACGAAAGGCACCGCCGTGGGTCACGCGGAGGAACTCCCGGACTCAGCCGCAATCGCCGGAATATCAGAAGACCTCTCCTCATGGCCACCCAAGACAACGCCGCCTTCGCAGTTTGACATCGATCCAACCCTGCCTACCCCACAACGACGACAACTCAGTGACCTACTCGTCGAGTTCAACGAGTGCTTCTCCACGTCGTCAAAGGTGCGCCAAACGACCGTTGCGAAACACCGAATTGTCACTGAAGACAACGCGCTTCCTGTTCATCGGTCGCCGTACCGTGTCTCTGTCAAAGAGAGAGAAGTCATCCAGAAGCAGGTCCAAGAAATGCTCGATGACGACATTGTTCAGCCCTCAAGGAGTCCGTGGGCTTCACCGGTAGTCCTGGTGAAAAAGAAAGACGGGACCCTTCGGTTCTGCGTGGACTATCGCCGACTTAACGCCGTAACAAAAAAGGACGTCTACCCGCTGCCACGCATCGACGACACCCTGGACCGGCTGCGCCACGCCCGATACTTTTCGTCGATGGACCTGAAGAGTGGGTACTGGCAGATCGAGGTGGACGAACAAGATCGTGAAAAGACCGCCTTCGTCACGCCGGACGGGCTGTACGAATTTAAAGTTATGCCGTTCGGACTATGCACAGCACCGGCGACGTTCCAGCGCGTAATGGACACCGTTCTTTCCGGCTTGAAGTGGCAAAGTTGTCTCGTCTATCTCGACGACGTCGTGGTATTCGCCACCAACTTCGACGAGCACCTGAGACGCCTGCGAGCCGTGCTACAGGCTATCCAGAATGCCGGACTGACACTGAAGCCGTCAAAATGTCGGTTCGCTTACGGCGAGCTCAAATTCCTGGGCCATGTCGTGAGTGCTCAAGGTGTAAGTCCTGACCCTTCAAAGACATCAGCTGTCGCCGAATTTCCGAAGCCATCAGACAAGAAGGCCGTGCGAAGATTTCTTGGGCTGTGCGCATACTACAGGCGTTTCGTTCGCGATTTCGCTAAGATTTCTGCACCGCTCACACATCTGACGAAGGACGACGTGAACTTCCAGTGGGGGTAGGAGCAAGAACAGGCGTTCAACGAACTGAAGGAAAGACTCCAGTCTCCCCCCATTCTCGGACACTTCGATCCATCAGCGGAAACGGAAGTTCACACGGACGCCAGCAACGCCGGACTAGGCGCGGTACTCGTCCAAAGACAAGACGGAGCAGAGAGGGTGATCGCTTACGCAAGCCGGGCACTGTCCAAGGCAGAGAAAAATTACTCAACAACCGACAAGGAATGTCTCGCTGTCGTCTGGGCGTTAACCAAGTTCCGTCCGTACCTGTACGGGATCCCGTTCCGCGTTGTCACGGACCACCACGCTCTCTGTTGGCTCGCCAACCTTAAGGACCCGTCAGGACGCCTCACTCGCTGGAGCCTTCGACTGCAAGAATTTGACGTAACCATTGCGCATAAGTCTGGCCGCAAGCATAATGACGCCGATTGTTTGTCTAGGGCCCCAATTGAATCTCCACCCGACAGCACCGAGGACGACGATGACGCCCGTTTTCTCGGAGCACTTACGGATACTGACATGAGAGCACTTCAACGAGGCGACCCCGAACTTCGCGCCGTGATGGGCCACCTCGAAGGTCAAGGAAGTTCAATTCCGCGAGTCTTGGCCCGAGACCTGCCAAGCTTCGTTCTGCGGCGAGACGTGCTCTTCAAGAAGAACTTCGGAACGAGCAACACTGCCTGGCTGCTGGTTGTTCCGGCCAGCCTGCGAGAGGAAATCTTTCAAGCATGCCATGACGACCCGACGGCTGGACACCTTGGATACAGCAGGACGCTCGCCCGGATTCGTGAAAAGTACTACTGGCCGAGGCTACCGAAGACCGTTCACCTATACATTCGATCATGCCATGAGTGTCAGCGACGCAAGAAACCGCCGACGAAGCCGTCAGGACTTCTGCACCCGATTTCTCCCCCGTCTATGCCGTTCCAGCAGATCGGAATGGATTTACTTGGCCCTTTCCCGCCGTCAACGTCGGGAAACCGCTGGATTATCGTCGCCACCGATTATCTCACACGGTACGCCGAGACGAAAGCCCTTCCAGCAGGCACGGCTGTTGAAGTCGCCAAGTTTTTCATCGAGTCCATCGTCCTCCGGCACGGCGCTCCAGAAGTTTTGATTACAGATCGCGGATCATCGTTCATGGCGCAGCTGACCCAAGAAATCCTCCGACTCAGTCACACCAGCCACCGTCGTACAACTGCGTACCACCCGCAGACCAACGGGCTGACGGAAAGACTGAACAAGACAATCGCCGACATGATCTCTATGTACGTCGACGTTGAGCACAAGACGTGGGACGAGGTGCTGCCCTACGTCACGTTCGCCTACAATACGGCGGTTCAGGAGACCACTGGATTCACCCCTTTTCAGCTGGTACATGGTCGGAAGGTGACGACCATGCTGGACGCAATGCTGCCCCATGAGCCATCTGACAATCAGAGCAACGACGCCCAGGTGGTTGCTCAACGCGCCGAGGAAGTCCGCCAGCTCGCCCGACTCATGATTCAAGACCAGCAACGCGTCGACGCGGGCCGCTACAACCTTCGTCGCAGGGACGTTCACTTCCAGCCCGGAGACAGGGTGTGGGTGTGGACGCCCATCCGTCGCCGCGGTCTCAGCGAGAAGCTTCTGAAACGCTATTTCGGACCCTACAAGATCATCCGACGGCTCGGCGATCTGAACTACGAAGTCCTTCCCGACGGAACGCGTCCATCTGCAAGACGCCAGCCACGACCCGAGGTGGTGCACGTCGTCCGGCTGAAGCCGTATTACGAACGATAGCACTTTCCACCGTCGTCGACGTGTGAACTGGTGAACTGTGAACTATGGCTCGCAATTCTACTGTCCTTTAGTTGTGGATTTGTTTTTCGTTTTTGTGCTGCATCGGGACGATGCGCTTTTAAAGGGGGGGATAATGCCGCGCGCAAGGTCACGGACTTGTAGAAGGTTCTCGTTTATTCTTACTACTGACATAACTTCTATCGTTTATCCCTGCTCTTGTTTTTCCAGAATGTGCATGTTCATTCTCGCGCCGAGCGCGCTATGCTCGAACCTTCTCCGCCGAAACTTCGAGATAGCGCTCACTCTAGATAAGAGGCCGCCAGCGACTTTGTCGAGTCAGTCTCGCCCCAGCGCTCGATTCTTCTGACACGCCGACTTCGACGCCCGCGACGCTCTGCTTTCTTCTGTTGCCTTCTTTATTTTTGGCACAAGTTCGCCACATTAAACGCTCATTTATTTCTGTTTATTTCTGTTTATTTCTTGTTTATTGGTCACCACCCGTGACAATATGTAGAGCACCTTACCATGAACAGTCTTGGCAGTCTTCCATGGAGCCAGGACTTCAGCAGAGAAGACTGACATTCTGTGTCGTCTCAGGTCACTCACATCCGGATGGCGAAAGTGAATGCCAACTTCTGCTTGGCAAGGGCTGCAGTGAGTAGAAAGATGGAAACACAGGTTAGAATAAATGATAAAAAATATCATGGACCAACTTGAAAAAAATGCACAAAAAGACAAGGTCAAAAGGACAGGAACACGTAGGACGCAGACTGGTGCACAATGGCAACTCGATTTCTTGAACACAAAAAGAAAATAACTAAAAGAGAATGAGATAAATCAGAAAGGCTGTGCTCGAAGAATGTGAGCTTCAGGAACTGGGGCGTGAGGCAAAGATGTCAGGTAGATTGTTTTACAGACACTCTAGTATTAACAACAGCAGTCCCATGCAGTAAGGTGGTGAGCTCATTCTGATTGAACATCTTGAAATATAGCACACAAAAAACAAGGAATAAAGGAGAGGAATACATACACTACAAACCAGTGCACACTCCCAACACACATAAATTGCAAACGAAAAAAAAAAAAGAATGCGGAAGGAGCTTTAGCAAAAGTTCGAACCGGTCCAAGTGGAATGTGCTAATTCACCCATAGGCATAAGACTGTAAAAACGATTTCCTCGGCAGCTCAGGTAACAGACGGATGTGCAGACACATTGTCAGCCCATACTACGAATAATAAAGGCCTAAAATAATTATCTTGTATGCTTTTTAGTGGTATCTGCTAATTATTCATGTTTTTCCTAAGGATGACATACACGAGCAGTGTAAACAGTGGATAGGTAGGTGAAAATCCATCACAGATTTTAGAGACAGATGGTGATCAACTGCGAAACATCTGGAACCGTCTACTTCGATCGTCCACCAAGCGCTGAATCACCGTGGCTTCATTCCCGATTCGCCAGTGACAATGAGTGGAATCATCATCAGAAGACGACGATGACGTCACCAGGGAACCCTATAAAGACCGACACAAGACCAGCAGTCTTCAGTGGGGGTGGCAGCTTTCCCAGAGTCATGTCACTCAAAACTGCATGGATCGTTTTACAGGCTGGTTACTATAAGTTCGGCTTCGAATTTCGATCTAATGATGCATGTGTTCTTGTGCTGCCGCACCCCACATTTCTTTGTGAGATGTTGAACTGCTGGTGGACTGGAATTGTTCTGTTGTCATCCGGAGATGTAGAGGAAAACCCAGGTCCTGCCAGCGATACTAAGGAGCTGCTGCGAGAAATATTGGACAAACAAAAGGAAATAGCTAAAGATATAGCAGAAATTAAAGCAAACGAAAGAACCGTGGATAATAGGCTCCGGGCAATGGAAAATAGGCTTGGTCAACTAGATCAAATCTCAAAAATGATTACAGAAAAGAAAAATAAGCTAGCTAACGTTGAGGTCACAGTTACTTCGCTAGAAAACACCATTGAATTGCAGCAAAAAAGGCTAAGTAACCTTGAGGATAGGGGGAGGCGAAATAATATGATTGTGTTCGGCATTCCGGAAGCGAACAATGAGACAGCTGCAGATTTGGAACAGAAAGTGATAAGAGATATCTTCTTCGGACAACTTGGTGTAACTGTGACGTCTGTTGAAAGAATCCATCATTTGGGCCCGAAACGACACGATAAAAACAGACCCGTCATCCTCAGGGTATATAATTACAACGAAAAGCAGCTGGTGTTCAAGAACTGCAGGAAACTGAAAAATACCCTCGTGAGCGTGTCCGATGACTATTGAAAGGAGACAGTGGAAAAGCGACGGCAACTTTGGAACTCGGCACGACAAGAGAAACGCAACGAAGATAAAGTGCGACTTGTGTATGACAAGCTTTTCGAAAATGACGTAGCCTACGTCTGGGATTCTGTAATGAACACGCGCGTTCAACAGAATGCGCACGTCCTGCCAATGGCCGCTCAACAAAATTGACATAAAAAGAAAAAAGATGAACGAATAATCACAATAAACGCACGAAACATACTAAACAAAGCACCGGAATTGGAATATATTATTATTCAGCATGATCCACATGTTATTGTCGTAACCGAGACTTGGCTACATAGTAACATTGCTGACTCCGAGGTGTTTCCAAGGGACTATAGCGTGCTACGGAAGGACAGAGAAACTAGAGGAGGAGGCGTTGCCATTCTTATAAAGGAATCTCTAAAGTATGAGGCGTTGCTTGGTATTAACGACCATGAGAGCGTATGGTGTAAACTACTCCTTGACGAGATGGTCTTCTTAAATGGTGGGGTGTATAGGGCCCCGGGCACTGGAATTAATTTCCTCGAGAAAATAGACGATTATTTAACAACTCTTGTGAAAAACAGAACTAAAATTATCCTAACGGGCGACTTTAACCTGCCACATATTTGTTGGCACGAACTAAGCCCAGGCAGAGCGGATAGATTGCATGGAGAATATTTATTTGATATAATGCTTAAATATGGACTGACGCAGGTAGTTAACGAACCAACCAGAATTCAGGGATCATGCCAATCTGTATTAGATATCTGCTTGGTATCTGATTACTTTTCGAATTACAAAGTGTGTGTAGAGCACGGAATTTCAGATCATAAAATGGTTATCTTGACTCTAGAGTTAGGCAGTCTACGCTTTCAGAAAACGGACCCTAAAATTGTTTATGATTTTTCACGAGCAGACGACACATGAATATTAGATTATCTCGAGCTATCTCTAGACCACATAGATAAAAATAATGATGTAGATTATTTGTGGGGCCATTTCTCAAAAGCAGTCGCCTACTGTATTGCAAGATTTGTTCCTAAAAAAACAATACAAAGAAACAAGTCTAATCCATGGATAACACGGGACATAATTCAACTTAAACGTAAACTAAAACGAAAAAGAGAGCCGAAAAATAAGAACGCTTTAGAGATTGCTAATCTAAGCCGTGAAGTACGATCAAAGGTCAAGGCTGCTAGAACAGAATTCCTTTCAAGTTTCGACTAACTTAAGCGATTACTTAAGGGACTCGCCACGCAGATTCTGGCAGTATCTGTCATGTAAGGAACATAAAGTTAACGAAATCATGAAGGATGAAAAAGTATACAGCAATCCAGCATTTGTGGCGACTGAATTTAATACGTTTTTTCATTCTGTTTTTACCGAAGATAATGATCGTGAAAGTGTCATAACTAATGACACTTTCACGATTGTTGTCTCATATGAGGATGTTCTTTCTATACTACTGAATATCGATGTAAAAAAGGCACCGGGTCCAGATAACATTTCAAATGAATTTTTGAGGTATTACTGTCTAAGAGCTGCTGAGTTTCTAGTACTTACTTTTCAAGCGTCATTGAGCCAGGGGAGGCTACCTAAGGACTGGTTACTTGCGCGAGCAGTCCCTATTCATAAATCCGGGAGTCGGCTTGATGTTGGAAATTATCGGCCGATATCCCTTACTTCTACTGCCTGCAAACTCCTTGAACATAATATTTGTAAACATCTCACAGACTTCATCGAAGCGAATGGTCTGTTTTACGAAAAACAACATGGTTTTAGAAGGAAGTTATCAACTGTCACCCAGTTATTTGAAGCGACTTATTATTTCGCATCTGTTTTAAATGAGCGTGCTCAAGTAGATGTGATATCAATTGATTTGTCAAAAGCATTTGACCGAGTCACGCACTCGAAGCTGCTAAAAAATTGTCGGATTTAGGGGTAAGTACGCCAATTGTTTCTTGGATCAAATCTTACTTGTCAAACAGATTTCAATTTGTTGAGATCGCTGGGGAAACTTCCACGCTGCTGCCAGTCACTTCCGGTGTGCCTCAGGGCTCGGTTTTGGTACCAATTTTGTTTCTTGCGTATATAAATGACATTGCAACTGAAATTCATCCATCTGTTGAAGTCCGTATTTTTGCAGACGATTGTCTAATGTACATAAAAGTTAATTCACAACGGGACCAAATGCTATTAAATGACTCGTTAATGACTATGCACGAGTGGTGTCAAAAATGGGATATGAAGATAAATTTTGAAAAGACAACTTTTGTAACAATCACAAAAAGGAGGTCGCCTAATATATTTCCGTATTCCTATAATGGTGCAGTTTTAAAACAATCCGAAACTTTTAAATACTTAGGGGTCACAATTTCTAACGATCTAAACTGGAGGGAACATATAGGAAATGTCTGTAGTCCGGCTTTGCGAAAACTTGGGTTTTTAAGACGGGCGCTCAAAAATACAACGCCTGAAGTCAAATATTTGCGTATAAGAGTCTAGTTCGATCATTTCTTGAATACGCGCACGTGATCTGGGATCCATATGTCAAATGTCAAGTAGAACAACTTGAGCGCATCCAGCGGCGGGCAGTAAGATTTGTTTATTCATAGTATCGCCGCACGGAATCGATAACAGAACTATTAAAAAAAGCGGGGCTGCCAACTTTGGGTCAGCGGAGAAAAATTGGAAGGTTAAAAGTTTTCTATCAACTCTACAATGGGCATTATAACATCGGTTCGAGTGACTATATACAGCTTCCTGGTAGAAGGTCCCCGAGAGTTAATAATCAGTTTGGGGTCAAGCCGTATTTACCAAATCTCGATGTTTTTAAGTACTCTTTTCTTGTAAGAACAATTGAGGAGTGGAATAGTTTGGATGGCGACCTCTTTGTTGGGATTGGCAGTGCCGATAAGTTTGAAGCTGTATTATTTGATTTATATGCAGAGCCATACTAGAATTCCTTGGTGGTGGTGACTTTCGGTGGTGTGGTTCAACAGAAATTGTATTCAAATGATTGTATTGCGGTGACTGTTCCTGATCTTTGGTTATGTATTTCTGTTGTTTTATTGCTGTACACTCATGAAACAGCCCGAAAGGGCTTTCAGTATTGTAAATAAAAAAAGAATAATAAAGCTGTTTTTATGTAGTATTAGCCATCCATCTGACTGACATGAAAATTGACATGACATGAAAATTGTCTTCTTTTTTTTTTAATCTGCTCTTGCTAACAGATGAACACCCGTTCACACTCTTGCGACCGAGTACGACTAAGAGAGGCGAGATCTCTTAAAACTTCTTAAATGTTTTTAGAATGACGGAACACTCTGGCATTGTGGCGCCATCCATGCGGTGACCCTGGAATTGCATTTCACAAGAGCGAAGGTTTTGCGGGATTTCCGAGGTCAAATGTGCGTAATACCCACAGAAAGGCTCGTTAATAACATTGATAAAAGTTTTTCGAGCCACAAAAGAAAGGATATTGCGCAAGAAATAAAAAAAATATGCCGGACCGCTGAGTTTACACTGCTTCCCAATAGATGGCGCCAGTGTGTTCCCCGGTTTAAGAAGTTTTAAGGAATCCAGGTTTAAGAGGTCGCAAGAGTGTGAACGGGCCTTAAATCAGCGCTTTCCACTTGGGCCTGTGCTCGAGCTCCCTTCCGCATACATTATTTCTCCCTTCTCTGATTTATACGAGTTAAGTCTGCGCTCGCTTGAGGTCTACGTGTTACTCTCCCTGTCTCCTTGGCTTTTTGCAAACTATTTTTCAAGGTGTTCAATTAGTACCAGCTCACCACTTTACTAAAATCATGCAACAACTAAAAACAATTACAATTTACACCATTCGCTCAAGGCAGTACTACACGAAAAACAGGGATGGGGTGACGTATGTCTAACACTATATACTTACACTGAACAAAATATAGATACCAAAAACTGGCGAGACACTACCTTAATAGAGGACATGCATGTACATTTCCCTAGAAGCTTGTAATTAATACTTGAAAGCCTCTAAAAAAACACCAGTAGGAAGAGAATAAATGCTTCACCATTTAAAGCAGCCTGAGTGTTTCTGGAGGTGTGAAATTCGTTACACGTGCGTTGGATCATACGAAACACGTGTACAGCAAATGATCTTTAGAGCTCGAGATTTCGCGAGGAATAAATGCCAGCGTCAAAAATTATTTGGCGGGCACAAATTTTTGCGATCGGAAGTGGTATGCTATGCATTAATCACCGTGGGGTAACTTCATCGCGGCACCAATTTTTGTCAATTTTTTTCTGGGTACGAACTGCGAAAATGAAGGCGTCTGCAGACGACTGGGGCGCCGAAAGCTACGGACTTGCTCGATCAATCAATCGCTGTTTTTGTCGGGTCCAGCTCTCAGCACGCAAGTACGGAGAGCGGCCTCGGCGATGGAGGGGCACCGGGCTCTTCCAGACATTCTAGCTTACCAGTAAACAATACGGCGGAAGGAGGAAATCAACCCCCCCCCCTCCTCTTCCGCCTTTGCCCCCCCCCCTCCAATCCGTCTCCCAAAGAATTCCGCCGCTACTGATGAACCTTGAGCGAGTACAGTCTCTGCATCGGGGAAAAAAGAAAAACAGCCTCGCATAACACCATTCGCGCACAATTAATAATACTGGTAAAAGCAAGCGATCTACAGACAATAACAAGCCTTTTGAACGCAGGAAATAATCTAGCCCCAAACGAACAAAACACAAACTTACTTCGATCCCGTGCCATGATCTTGGCTGTTGAGCAGATTTGACGTAGTTCCACGTCCCACAGTCGCTTCCGTCTTTGTCGGACACATTTCAAACTAAGGCAAACTCCACGCATCACCACTAATCGGGAAATTGAACCTTTAGCCGGCCGTGAACACAGGCATTCAAACGCACACGGCCGGAAAGACGTGCGAAACATAGGCCGTTGCTTCGAGGAGATTGCATTCGTGTCTTCAACACGTTTGAAATAAAACGATCAGCAAACCGCATTATAAAACTCATAAAAGGCACAGCAATAATAAATTATTGCGCACGTCAATTTCGCCAGAATATTATGAATAAGTCCTGAACATGTTCCAAAATAATAAATACGAAACTAAGCCTGCAATGGCGAAAAAAATTCAGCAGACATGCAACCTTCTAGAAAGGGAGCGAAAGTCATCCGACCGGCGGTAGCGTAGTGTGTCGACGCTCTAGTTAGCTGAGCTTGTGAGAAAAAACAATTTTAAATGTTTTTTTCTCACCTTTTTGTATTCGTTTTTATTATTTTAAATATTTTTTCTCACCTTTTTGTATTCGTTTTTATTTTTTAATTTTTTTCTCATCTTTTTGTATTATTTTGTATTATTTTGTATTTTTTTGTATTATTTTGTAATATTTTGTATTATTTTGTATTATTTCGCTTTATTTCGTATTATTTTAATTTTTTTTCACCTCTTTGTATTAGTTTTTATTTTAAATATTTTTCTCATCTTTTTGTTTTACTTTTTATTATTTTAAATGTTTTTCTCTCACCTTCTTGACTTCGTTTTTATTATTTTAAAATTTTTGCTCGCATTGTGTATTAGTTTTTATTATTTTAAATAGTTTCTATGTTTATGCTGTCGTCGGCACCATTCTTCAGGGTAAGAATCACGCAGAAGGAGAAAATAAAAAGTGCAGGCCCACATTTGAATTGATGCAATTCAGAAACCCTGGCCCTCTTGTTTTGCCGGGATGATTCGCTCCCTCCGTGCTAATAGGTGGGTCAGTGTAGTAAGCAAACAGCGGAAATCCTTTCAGGGATTCCCGAACCGGGAGGGGCAAAGGGGGCTCGAGCACCCGCTGACATTTTCCAGGGGGTGCCGGGCAATATGACGAGCCCCCGTGCGTTTGGCTCGAGGCGTACTTAACAATGCCTGCACACCCCTTTCCACTGTTGCCGTTGTCGCTCAACTTCGCCAAGCCACGTACTTGGCCCTGTTTTTGCCGCTGTTTTCTTACCGAATAAGGGCACGACATTCGCCCACAAAATTCTAGAAAAAAAAATAACGAAAAAAACAAAAACGAAGTAAAGCAAAGTGTCAGTAAACTGCAAACAACGCAGGCAGCTTAAAAAAAAATGGAGGGAGTAAAAAAAAAGAAGAAAAAGAGCCGGCGCCTGCGGCCTGCATAGCAGCACAGTCAGGGACTCGTGCACTCCACTCGCGTGTTGGCCATGCGGGGGAACGCGCAGCGCACTGTTTTTTCCACCAAGCTAGCCGGCTTCTTCGTTTTGCTTCTATTTTGGGCAATAACGTTTCCCCAAAAAAGTACAAAAATCTTTTCCTGGCTATTTCTTTTTTCAACTGCGTTTTTGTTGTTGTGTTTCTTGTTGTTTTGGGGTCTGAGTAACCGCGAAGGTCGGGTAATTGCTTCCGTGTGGAGAGCCGATCGCGGGGTGGGAGACGGTCTGCGCGAGAAGAAAGCCCTTCTTGAACGGGGGGGACTGCCTACAGATGGGGGTAGCAAGTTGAGGGGAAAAAGTTTCCCAAACAAGGCAAGGGGAGGCCTTAGCAAGCGACACAGGTTGTAAGGGGAGACATCGCACTGTAGTCTGTGTTGAAGCGCTGCTACCACGGTGGTCGTCGGAGACATCAAAGAATCGCGGCATTCTCGCCTGCATTTCTGTGTCTGGTTTCCGAAACACCATTTGGTTCTTGCCGAGCCAGCCTGCTATGTTCAGGCGGGCACGCTATTATACGCCCAGACGGTTTTACACTATTTTCAAAGACGACCATAAAACTGGAAACATGCTGAAAAAAAAAAGGCATCGCCAGTGAAGCTGCTGGAACGGGAAGGATGTTTTTTTCCTCGTCTCTAGCAGCTCATCTGCTTCCTCTTCCACAGCCCTCCTTCTCCTCGCCCTGTCATTCCACTGAAACTGCAGTTGTAGATCTGTCACTGAAATCCGCGGACGGTTTCTTCGGACATCTGAACATCAGAGGATGTGTTTTTTTCAACGAGTGCAACACAAAAAAAATAAAGAAAAAAAGCAGTATTTAAAGTTTTACACTTTTAATCGTTATGGCGACCAAAAGGACGCTCCTTGATACGTGGTTGCGGGGACCCAAGAACTTGGCAGTTCGTCAGGGGAAGCAGCCACCGGAAATATCCAAAAATATCGGCACGGCAGCAAAGGACCGTACCGTACCAAGAGTCACCCAGAATTTACGAAAATCTGGTAGGTTTTGTTTCAATTTTGTGTGTGTGCATGCGTAGCAAATCAAGAGGGGATAGTGAAATCTCAGATCGCATGAACTGCATTGCAGGGAGTCCAGGGAGTTCACGATGTTTCTTTGCCCCTATGAAATAACTGCATAAAAGAGTTTTGCCATATATAGCGAAGGTATTTAGCACACAGGCGTAGTTAGATAGTAGAAGTAATCAGTGAAATTTTATAAAGTTAGTTCACGTAAACAAAAAAAAAACTTTTTTTTTTTTAATTTTGCGTGTAAACACCAAATATTTCAAGCCACTGTGGCGTTAAGTCTGGCGAAATGAAGGCAATGTTATGTATTATTGTATTATATTTTTATTCAGCTCATTTTTCTCAGTCATAATAGACGCCTCAGTTTCTCCAAAACGTATTTGATCGTTTCGCGAAAAAGAGATTCCGCGGAAATTTGCCCATAGAAAAATGCTTCTTTTCTTTCACTAAAAAGGTTTAAGTCTTCATACTTAAAAAAAAAAAAATAAAAATGAATCACCATTTTTGGGCACCTCTGTACTAAATCGTAGCACGCTACGTTAGCAAGCCAATCTGCGCGGTCACTTCAAACTTGCTAACGAAACATCGTACGTGAACTCCCGGTAAAGTAGGCATGTCAGATCGTCTGACCGCTCGCTTTAGGTGGGCATTTGGTTTTAAAAGTCGAATTTGGGGGTTTTACATGCCAACCCAACGACGAGCATCTGGCACGCCCCAGCGGAGGACTGAGGATTAATTTGGACCACCTGGGGATCTTTTGACGTGCATCCAAAAGCTCGGGCGCCTTTTCTGCAATAAGCCTCCGTCAGATTGAGGGAATCCGAACCCACCATCCGGGGATCCATAGGCCGGCGCTTTGGCTCGGAGCCACGGAGAGGGCTGGCTTTTGGATTTAATTTCCAAAAGCATTGCATTGTGGTGATGTGTTCTAAAGAAAGTCGCATTTCTCTTGATGTATAAAAATAATTGTATGTTAACATTTCATTGCCTTGTGACGAGAATTTTGGATTAATGTAGGGACACACGGTATACGAAATGATAATTAACCTTCATAAACAGTGAAATCTTGCTAATAACTATTTTTTTTTCAAGTTTAATTCCCCCTTCCCCCTTCTCTTTCTCTCTCTCTCTCTCTCTCTCTCTCTCTCTCTCTCCCCCCCCCCCCTCCACACACACACACACACTTCACCCTTTATTTCGACCGCCAGCCCCCCCCACGTAAAATACACTTCCGGGGTCGCTGAGTCCTTTCAACGAAGAAATTAAATTAATAAAAATGGGTACATTTAGAGCAAAATGGGAAAATGCAAGTGGTAAAACTGCCAGAGTGATGAAGCCAACGTTTGTCATGAAAGCGGTCATCTTCATCCACTATTGAAACAAAAATACCGCCATTTTAAGGCAGTAATTTAGCTGAGCTCATAGACTATGTATAAAGCACATCTCTTAATTTTCTGACTTCCGGAAAGTAGTATTTAATTTTGTTCTGGTAGATCAGCGCTAACCCCCGCGTGCCGCCAGGTATTAGTTATACAGTTTGCGCCCCGCAGTTTTACTTATTGTTAGGCCTAAACACTTTTTTATTCCTGAGATTCAAGTACAGCGCGGATAATTCAACTAGATTTCAGAATTTCTATCGTTCGGCATTGTGACATTTATTTTTCGTAGTGTCATTCACAAACCCAGAAACACCAATGCGTTGTGGATGTACACATGTGTACTATCGGGGAAAAATGAAATGCGAACAGAGGAGTGCGTGGCTCGCGGTACAGGCTGCGCCGCCTGGAAGGGAACCTAGGGGCGAGGGTGCGTGGCCTACTTCGATGTGTTCACGCCCCTCGATTGGCGCTCCCCCAGCTTCGGCAGTGCGCCTCTCAGTGCGCTGAAGGCTGTCACCGCTATCTTTGCCTGCTCGGCGAGTGCGGCGACCTTCTTTGCACCACACGCGCTGAGCCAGCAAAGATAGCGATGACAGCTTTCAGCGCACTGAGAGGCGCACTGTCGAAGCTTGGGGGGCGCAGAGGGAGGGGCGTGAACACGTCGGAGTAGGCCACGCACCCTCGCCCCTAGGTTCACTTCCAGGTGGCGCAACCTGTACCGCGAGCCACGCGCTCCTCTGTTCGCATTTCATTTTTCCCCGATAGTACATCAACAACCCATTGGTGTTTCTGGCTTTTTTGAGTAAAGAAAAAAAGTTTTTATATTCGCGTTCCTCTGGTACGGTACGTCGTATGACATAAGCTATTAAAGAGATAGATATCGTTTGGCTATGGGAACATTTGAAATATTTCTGTTAGATGGTCGTAACTACCACATAAAACAGTCGATTTCTGCCCTAAATAGCGTATTTTCACACTCAATTTCGTAGCGTCATAAGCAATAAACACATCTCTTACTTTTCTAGTTTCTGGAAAGTAATGTTTATTATTGTTTTTGTAGCTCAAAGCGCGTGCTCAATCATGCCACGTCTTTTTTCTTGTTTCATTCGAGGCTCCGCTATACCGCTTTTATTTTTATCAGAGCCAAACACGTGCGTATAACCCCAGACCTTAAGTATAGTACATCAAATTAAACTAACTTCCCGAAAAAAGTATCGTTCGGCGTTGTAAAATTTAATTTTCGTGGCGTAGGGTGTCAGATTCTCAAGTCCTGGACTGCAAATTTTCCTCACGGCATTTTTTTTTTGCGTTTTCGCGATAAAACATGTCAGCCTTTTCAAATACGCCAGCGTCGGCAGTCATTTACGAAGGATTGATCAACTCAAACATTTCCACTCGCTTAATATGAATCGCCGCAGTTTGTCGGAATCTCAATGACGTGACTGCATAGTGAAAAAGGCTCGGGGCTCGCCAGACTGCGAACAGCAAAGCGCCGATGCCGGCCAGTCACTGAACTTCCATGTAAATACTGCCCATCAAAGACAGCAAAATACCGATGCCGGCCAGTTACTGAACTTCCATGTAAGTACTGGCCATCAAAGACAGCAAAATACCGGTGCCGGCCAGTTACTGAACTTCCATAAATACCGGCCATCAAAGACAGCAAAATACCGATGCCGGCCAGTTACTGGAACCTCCATGGAAAGACTAGCCAGCAAAGACAGATTTTTTTTTTTTGAGTCGGGGCTCTCGTAAAAAATTTAAGAAACACTTGTCCCCTGCCCGCTCCCGCTTTCGCACCGCAGACTTAACCCAATTCCAATAAAAACGAATAGGATCATGTGATCAAGTGAAAATTTCAGGAAAAAGCCAATTGGAATTAAGGGGTTATAAAACTTCTACGGCTGGACTGGCCAATGAGCAAGACGAAACCCCGACGCCGGCCGGGGCTGGTAGCTCCCCGGTGCCCATGGCCAGGCGCTGCCATCCTGTTACCATGGGCGGGCCGGCGTATTCCCGATCCCGGCCGACGCGGAGTGCTACCTGCATCTACATGTTGGCTGGCACCATATAGTGCCATATACAGGAGTATCAGGCATCCTATACTGTTATATATGGCTACCACTGGCACCATATATGACTATCTGGCAATATATGTTGTCATATGTGGTGTCACCTTACCATATCTGCCCTAATTGCAGCCCTTGTATGGCGATATATGACCATATATGTCAACTTATATGCCCATATACGGCCCTATATCAAATATATCTGGGTCATATATGACATTTCTGTAAGGGATATTCCGCCCGTTGCATAAAAGACAAATGTTTCTCAGCATTTGCATTTTGGGCCCTAAAACAGATGCATCTCAGTATTTGTATTCCCGAATAGTTTTTGAAGTATCTCTGCCCACCGTTGGTTGATATTCAGGTGTAGTTCTTTGTGTTTCTTCTACGTCCACGTGCTTTCGCAGTGTCCACTATCCACTATGTATAACGTCTAGACTTTACTGTACCTCTGACGTCATGTACAACACAGTGTTTTCAAATGTTAAACCCCGAACCATAGCCCCTCTCCAGATACCATTCACTAACCTATATTTGGTAAAATTTCATAATACGATAGTTTCAATTGCCGGTGAGTTTGTGTTTTGTTAAAGTGTGAGATATTTTTGTGCACTTGGAGGTGTTTACAACAATATTTAAATTACATAGGCCTGCCCACCTATACTCGTACTTGTCTGCTTTGCGAATATTTTTAGAGGGTGCGGCCGTAAGGACTAACACATCTGGTAGGCGTTGGAAGACTCGAGTTGCAAACGTACATACCTGAAATTGGTCACGCGAACGTAGTTCAACAAAAACGTTTTTGTCTGTTTTTGGAGCTTAAATCGGGTGTAGTGAAATATTAAAAATAAAGCGAAATCGAAGGTCGCGCATTCACTGTCATACTCCAGCCTGTATACCGTCTGCACGCTAGTACATAAGCTCACTCCGAGGTGGCTTGATCAACGCAAAAACGCTAAGAACGAATAGTAAAGGCTGGCGATTAGCAATATAATCGCAATATTTATTACTTTTAACGAACTATATAAGCAAAGACGACCTAGGAGCAAGCTCACAAAGGAGTTTGAGACAACGAACGTCCGGTATAGAGCAAACGAAATGCACGGCTGCCGTTTTTGCGCTATTATTTTTAATACTTACCGTCCCTAAGCTGAGCCGTAAAAAAAAAAAAAAAAAAAAAGTTTTTTTTTTTTTTAATTGACGTTTGCGCGCCCAACTTCAGGTGTGTACGTTTGCAAATCGAATTTTGCAAGGCATTCCAAATGTGTTGTTCATACGGCCACACCCTGTATATTTATTTATGTTTATGTTTTTATTTACTTAGAATACCCTGAGGACCATCGGCATTAAATAGTGGAGTGGAGGTTAGTACAGTTTGGTAATCAGTTGGAAGAGTATATATCATCAACAGAAGGTTTAAAACGATTCACTAGTTTATTATTGATAGCTGTGCTTATTGGTGCTAGGAACGGATTCAACTTCACAGAGGGTTTTAGGATGAGCAATTTTTGAAATTTATTACTGCTGAATTTTGGAATGTGTATCTTACATATGTATATATACAGGGTTATACCTTTCATTTGAAACAGAGTTTTAATAAAGGCTTCTTTACTGCTATCTGAATACCGTTCTCACTATATGTTCCTTGGGCTCGGCGGAAATTCGAGGGGCGAACAACCATAACAGTCTGGGGAGTAATTAACTAAAATTCGTTAAATATTTTTTTTATTATTAGTTTTTCGAGCCTTGCTCCGATTGTAGTTTTGCAGACAGCCGCCCGGGAAGGCTGGATCAACTTACACAGTTAAAAAAAAAAATTGCACTGGTTCGGAGATATCCGTCGACAATTTCTCCCTTGTCTATCGTCCGATTCCGAAGCTGGAAGTTGCAAGTGCGCCGGAAGCGCTGACCACGTGACGCTTGTAGAAGTCACGGTTTCGTGACGTACAAATCATCATGATCCTGTACCTGCACAACGGCTGTCATGGTGCGGCTCGTGGTATGTCAACTCGTTGGGACAGTCCTCAGCGCTCTCACTTTTATGCGTAATTGCATTCGAAGCTTCACTTGCGATTGTTTGGCGGCGGGGTAGATATGAGATCATGACGATTTGCACGTCACGAAAACGTCAATTCTACAAGCGTCACCTGGTCAGCGCTTCTGGCGCACTTAGAACTTTTAGTTTCGGAATCGGGGGAGAGAAAGACCAGAAACCATTAACCTTTTTTTAGATTGTGTAAGTCGGTATATCCTTACAGGGCGGCTGTCTTTACAATTACAGTTGCAACGTGGCTCATCAAAACAATAATTAAAAGGTTAATTGACAAATCTCAGTTCGTTACTCAGTAGACTGTGACGGTTGTTCGCCCCTCGAATGTCCGCCGAGCTCAAGTAACAAACAGTGAAGACAGCTTTTTGAACAATCTGTTTTGAATAAAACATATCATCCTCTATAAATGAGGTATCGTTGATGAAATATAAAACGTGTGATTCAGCATCCAATAACAAGTTATGAATTAATATGGTATACTCTAGGGAAAAGACACAAGCGAACCATTGTTTGACGTGGAACTGGGTAGGGTGGCTTTAATGAAGGTTACGCTGGCAGCTCGATGATAGTTGATAATATTAAAACGAGCAGAGCGATTTTGGACCAATTCTAGAGCATTGATCAGTTTAGAAGTTCCGAGGCCGCGAAACTTAAGCGGACGTTTTCAAGAAAATAAGGGGGACGGGCGTTATATTTACGCGATGCTCTTGTTTTGGCGTTTTATTCGTGTTAAGTTCCATACCTCAAAAAGCACATCATTTACAGGCGGAGTTAATATATTCTTGTAATTCAGGATATCCAAACTGCTAGTGTCCTCGGTAAAAAATTGGCTGCGAATTTTAGTGTAAAATCCACATGATGCATGATCTGTAATGTTTAAGAAGTAATCATTTCTTTAGACACTTTATACAGGCGTGTATCACATAGTATAGGTCACGTGGCGTCAATTTTCGTGCAAAATATAGCGATGAAACTACATCTATGTATAGTTCACATGAAGCCTCGTCACGTGACATCAATTTTGCCGCCAAATCTAGCAGAAAATTTGAATCGGTGTGCAGGTCACTTGACGTCGAACCACGCGAAATTAATTTTTACGAGCAAATTTATCGGGGAAACTGAATCGGTGTATACGTGATATAAAGTAAAATTTTTCGCTAAATTTAGTGGGGGAAACTAAAGTGGTCTGTAGGTTCCTTTACTTCAGGTAACGTGGCATCAAGTTTCCTGCTTAATTTAGCGGGGAAACTGAATTCGTGTATAGGTCACGTGATATACATTTTCCCGCTGAATTTGGCGGGAAATACGCGGACGGATGGACGGACGGACGGCCACAATTTATGGACTTTGGATAGCTTTAAAAAAGCATTTCATGATTTAATAACAGTTTATGGATAACTACTTGGCACAGGTTCGGTTCGGGTATCCTAAAGCGTGACAAACCTATTCCCTCTCCCCAGCCCTCTTCTCCCTTTCCCGTCGCTTTCGCTCCCCATCTTTCCCTCTCCTAGGAACTCCTCCTAGATAGCCCTACATTGAAGTAGAAAGGTTGTCTTCCTAAGCTAACTATCGCCTTCTAATAATCCCTGTTGCCGGGAACTGGTTTAGGAAAGGTTACCTGAGGAACTTCAGAAATCTCGTGTTGAGTGCCCGCGTCTCAGGTCTCCACGAGGCCCGCGCCACAGGCACGGGCGCTAATCAACCCGCGTTGCTCTGCCAGCTGCAAAGTGGAAAGTTGAGCCAGTTGGTTCATGGTTCTTTAAATAATTAAAAGCGCCGAAAAAGACAAGGACAAAGAAGTGGAACGACACAAGGCGCACTCGCAACTGTGGTTTATTTCGAAAAGTACATGCATTTATAGGCCCCAGAACCCTGTCACTCACCAGCGTGTCCCTCGCAACGCTTCTTTCAGATATTCAAGCTCACTCTTTGACTGGGCGAGTGACGCTTCACTTACACACTCAACGCCCTTGTCCCTATTTGCATACGCCTCGTGCACCTCTCTGCTTGTTCGGTCGCGATAACGAGCCAAAATCTTAATGTCATGTAGCACTGGCGTACACGGGCATCTACTACAATGAATGGTGAGATGGCCAGACGGGCTGGCTCGCGTGGCAACCGAGAGAAACAGTATGAGACCAGAGGCTATCCCATAGCTGCACTTAGTGTCACACAATTTAAAGAGAGTGGCCCAGCGTTTCAATGTACTACCTGTGGTTTTCTCAGCGCCCAATCGGATGGTCCGACTTTGCCGTAAAATCAATTGTCCCGATCAACAGACTGATCTTTGCAGCAAAAAGCACAAAACAAATTTGCCGAATGTGCCTCAGGAGTTGTATATGAAATCCCTCTGTCATGCGGCGCTGTGGACATTGGCCAGACGGGCAGATGCGTGAATGACCGCGCCCGCGAGCATGCGGCTGGCATGGCACGTGAGCCAACCCGTCTGGCCATCTCGCCATTCATTGTAATAGATGCCCGTGTACGCCAGTGCTACATGACATTAAGATTTTAGCTCGTTATCGCGACCGAACAAGCAGAGAGGTGCACGAGGCGTATGCAATTAGGGATAAGGGCGTTGAGTGTGTAAGTGAAGCGTCACTCGCTCTGTCAAAGAGTAAGTTTGAATATTTGAAAGAAGCGTTGCGAGGGACGCGCTGATGACTGACAGGTTTCTGTGGCCTATACATTCCTCAACTTTTCGAAATAAACCACAGTTACGAGTGCACCTTGTGTCATTCCACTTCTTTGTCCTAGTCGTTTTCGGCGCTTTTAATTATTTAAAGAACTCTGCCAGCTGTTTGTCCTCATCTGCCTATTCATTTTGACCGCCACAATCCTGCCCCCGTCACCAGTTTGTTGCGTGCGCCAATAGGGTGGAGCAGTGGCGACTTGAACTACCTTAATAGTTTAACTTTGCGTTGACGCCACAGTTGTGGGGGTCGGTGAAATCAATTTAGTAGTTGCTACCATCCGACCTCCTATCAGGGAATAAGAAGAGCTGACGTTAGTTGCACTTATATCGGTTGTGGTTGACATGTGAGCAGGTTCCATTCTGTCCAGTGATACTGTGTCTGTTTTTCCATTGATGTTCAGACTGTGATGTGTATATGCTCATGAAGCCATCTTGAAAGGTCCTGTGTACGGCCAATGTAGCGGTCGTCGGACTGCATCACTGCACACGGACACGTGAGTTGTTGTTTCTAGGTGTGGGTTTACGAATTTTCTTGTTGATGTGGCTTTCAAGAGAGAACTGGCTAAAGAGCCTCTATGGTGATTTTAAGCTTTGCAACGCAGTTGGGTGATGCGGAGGGGGGGGGGATCAGGCAACTTTGTGCTGGTGAGTCACGGAAGAATCATCTGGCATACAGACTGATCTTCTGTAAATTATCTTCACCCCGCTACACCTGGTGTCCTCTTTCATGGACGAACTCCATAAAAGATGACACGGACTTCGTCCATAAAGTGGCATCTGTCTCTGGCATTCTGTTATGCCTTTGTTTGCCCATTGAATCGTTCAACGGGTTCAAAGGAAGCAGGGCGGTATGTTGTTGAAATGTTTGACACCGAGCATATGTGATGGCCTACTGAATTGTCAATGTTTGAATTGCCGTCCTTGACCTGGTAGACCAAAGCGACTAAGACATGTTTTCAGGAAAGATTTAGTAACCGTCTGGCGTACGCCTCCACGATAGTGACAATTTCGGGTAAACGTGTACATTCGTTGACCTAAGTCAACATGTAACGGTATCCTCCTGCTGGTGGCGGAGGACCAACTAGATCAATGTGTACATGCGCGTATCTTGCATTCAGAGGTTTGAATTATAAAATTGAAGTGATTATGCGGCGATGGATTTGGCTTGCTGACATTTCATGCATGCACCAGCCCAATGACAAACATCGATGTTCATTATTGGCCACACGTACCATGTTACAACTTAACGCTGAGTGACGTGAATGCCAGGATAGGATCGAAGAATGGTACACGTAAAAAACTGTTCGTCTGAAGTAAGGTGGTAGATATTGTCTGCGCGTGCCTTTATGTGTGTGTCATACCTAGGTCACTGGAGGTGATTCTTTGCGGAGATCTTCCATGACAGGTGAAGTTGACAATGTCCGGAATTGATGAGCTTCCGAGTTCAAGTTTTGTGATGTTGCGAGCGCAGAGAAGTTAATAAAAGATTAGTGAATCAGGATGGCGTTCATAGCTACCCTTAACAGTACATCAGCAACTACACTGTGCTGAACAGGAACGTGCTGAATGTCTCTTGTAAACTCAAAAATAAAAGTAAGGTCTGCGATTTCATGGGGTGAGTGCGTTGCCCTCGACACCATTACGTAGGTACGTTGTTTGTCGTTTGTGTAGTGGGAATACTGATGACCTTCGGGTAGATAACAGAAGTGCATGACCAAAAGGTAAGTGGCCAATAACTCTAGGCCGAAAATGCTTTATTGTCATTCAGCTGGTCATAAAGATTTAGAAACAAATCAAGCTTGACGCCATTGAGCATTAAGATACTGTTGAAACTCTGCTGCAACTGCCACTTGAAAAACGTCCTCCAGGAAACACGATGCAGCGCCACTGTCTGGATCAATCAAAAGATTAGCAAAATCGAGTTGTTTCTTCACCCTGCTCAACGCTGTAGCTGCTATATCATTCCATGAGACCGGCGCAGTCTTACCCTTAACTCCGCTGAGAAGAGTGTTGAGCGGTTTTAGCTTCCCTGCCTCACATGGTAAAAATCAAGGATGAAAGTTAATTAAGGTAAAAAAAAAACTTCTGATAGTTTTCCTACTGTTGACTCGGACAAAAAAAAAGAAAGAAAACTCCCGGATGGCTTTAACTTGAGATGTTAGTGGGTGCAGTCCGTTCTTGTTGAGGGGATGGCCAATGAACCAAACTAGGGCATACCAAACTCCCACGTTCCGACTTGTATAGCAACATTATAATAATCTTCTTATCTTAAAAAAATCGTTTCACGATTTTTCTCGTGTTCTAGTGCGACTGAAGACATGAATATCATCCAGTTAGGCAAAGCACAAGAGCTCCCGCAAGATCTGGTAAGCAAAGTGTTGACATGTTTACTCAGCTTTTTGAAGGCTGAAAGGCAAGCGCCAAATTTCGGACAAGCCGAAAGATATAATGATGGCTTTCCTGGGGATACCGGAGGGCTCTACTAAAATTTGGTGATACGTTTTGCTTAGATCTATGACGGAGAATATTGTTGAAGCTACAATGGCACCAGTAAAGAGCTGAATGCGACGGTTGAAGCAGCGGTCAGGGAGTCGTGGCTTTGTCGAAAGCCCCCCCCCCCAAAAAAAAACATTCTGTGTGGTTTTAAGCTACACATGATTAAAATCAGCGAACAAGGTTAGAAAACTGTTGTAGAAAACAGATGATAGGAAAGACACTGAAACAACTCAATGTGTCTTACAAAGAGAAGGTAGAAAATGACAGAGTATGCACTGTCGAAATTGTTCATGTAGTCCGACTCTGGCCAACACGAGTATTATAGGTAGGTGTAAGGAAACATTTAATAGAAAAATTTATAAAGCCTTCATGATATAGGTTTTGGAGTAGCGCTGGGTGAGTCAACCATCAGTGGCATTATACCAAAAATAAGTATCCCTTTTAAAGCGTTAAATGTCTAAAGCAGTCGCCTCGATTTCCGGAGTTCACCTGTATATTCTCTCATTTTATTTCTTCTTCTCTTTGGTCAATACATTGACTTGTGTGTCTCACCGTCTTTTCTGTCTTCTGTTTTCTATAACAGTTTCTTAGCCTTGTTCGCAGATTTTAATCATTTGAAACCGGTACTAATTCACCTCACCACCCTTCTGGTCTTCAGCCACTTGTATCTTTGAAATCTTTTGTAGTGGAAAGGACCAGTTGCTGGACGAAGGGCGTAGCAGACCTAGTTCAAGCATGCGGTGGAACTGGTTTTTGGCCACATGGTAGCGGTTCGGAGCCAGACGGCCCATGCCGAAGTAGAGTGGAGATCCGGTTGTCTCGATGCAATCTGTGATGGTGTGTTCAACTGCGAGTTCAATTAGAGATGTCTGCGTAAGGGCAGGACGGTTTGAAAGAATGTTGTGCCATAGAAAGAGAGTAGTGGGCATTTAAACGACGGGACTGAGTAGTAGATTTTCTGTATAAACGTTTCGGATGCGGAGTCGAGGTTCCGCGTCAATAATCGTCGTATGCCGGACGTCAACAATAAAGTTGAAGAACCGAAAAAAGCCGGCGCCATTATTAGGGCAAGTGACTTTGGTGATTAAAATCGCCCACCAGAAAGCACGGCAGAGACTGATTTTGAGCGTGAGAGAGTTTTCTGCGAAGGATGAAATGGAAGAATCATTTACCACTTGAGGTGAGGAGTCGGCTGACCGGTGTCTGCGATCTTCTGGGGTTGTAGAAATTACGCTGATATATGCGTCTGTATCGACCAGGAAATACACTTGTGTGCTTTCTGTGATAAAAACGAAAAAAATGTCTCGCAGTGGTTACCGCGGCATTGGCCGTCTTTAAGGTGGGGTTTTGGAATGTTCCTGGTGAGCGCAGAGAGGAGTACACCGGTTTGCCGGTTCAATATAGTTTCCGTAATACCCGCATACTCGTCTGGTCTCGCCGCAGGGAGATCGATTTGTACGGGGGGGGGGGGGGGGGGGGATTCGGTTGTCTTCGAACCCTACGTGATGAAGGCAGTTCGGTAAGATGGAGGAATAATTCCTGTGAGGAGAGTTGCTCCAACTTTTCTGAGAGCTGAAGTGACATCGTTGAGTTTCATGGAACGATCGTCCAATGTCTGGCGCGACGATGGTTTAATTGAATGAATAGCCAAGATACAAGGCGCGTCTTTCTTTATGAGTTTATCTGCTATGCCAGTCAAGGCTTCCGTGGGTGTTGTTACTAAGGCAGACAAATTAGTGCACATATTGTACGGGGGACACCGATTAAATATTTTCCAGAAAATTGAAGTGTCGCGTCTGCTTAGTGTGTTAACGAAATTTTAAAGCCTGCGTTCTTGGTAGTAGTTCTACTGGCTTCTTATCTCTCAACTCCTTGGCCGCCAAAAGGTCTTCAAGGCGGTATTTTTTTCGTACGCTGTGGTGCGATTAACAAGTTGGTCTTTCAGGTGATCGTATGGGTGGTAGAGAGTGGCACGAAGAATGTCCTGGACAACCGCGGCGTTCGCTTCTGGTAGTGGGTTGACCGCAAAGTCGAAGTGGGACCACAGTGAGGAGAGTCGGTTTTCACTGAGCAGAGCCTCGACGTGCGTCAATCAGACTTACAAGCCGCCGTTCTAAACCGATGGCAGCTTAAGACTTGCGGCTGAGATATGCGTGGCCTGCATGGGAGTATCACCGGCGGAGGAAACGAAAGCAGTCCCGACTCCAATTTGTACATTTTTGCGGCAGCGGTGCAGCAGAATTCCGGGGATGATAGTAGTCCTAGTTCGATTTACCAGTTATAACGAAAAAAATGGTTGTCCGCCTAAACCAACCATAACCTTCCATAATCGCGTTTTCCGGGAACTGGTTGCAAAGGTTTTCTTAGGAACGCTCGATTAAATTGTTAATAGTGTTAGGAAGAAAGGAGTGAGCTTGGACGGCAGTGCGCGAGCAGGATCGCATATATACTGCCTACCATACAGAGACAAATGAATCGGCAGAACGGCTTTGGGCGGCAGAACTCAGAGCCGCTGGGTTCAATCCCCACACCTGCCCGTTTTGATCTAGATAACTATTGTACCGGTGTCTGGTCGTGCACCACTACTCCCAGTCAACCACCACCTTCTAATGAATGTCCAAAAGATGTATTTTTCGGATGTTCAACATGTCCAGTGGATATCCATAATGATCCATCTTATATTCAATGTATGTACCGGGCAGTGCAAAATGATCCCACAGAAAACGTACCACTAACGTAACATGGATGCTTCTCCTGGACATTCGCGACGTTTGATAGATATTCAGCTTGATCCCGTGGACGTACCATGTACGTACTTCGGACATAAAATGAAAGAAAACAGCAACCAATTCCTTATTCCAAGGAACCAATGTTTCAAAATCGATTAAGATTTTCTTCAGTGCAACTTGGCCTTAAGAAAACCCGAATCGGTTTTGAAATCTCTGGTCCTTGGAATAAGGAGACATCCATCAAAATAATTATGTTCTAAAACCTACCACAGCATTACATTCCCCCCTTTTCCACCCTGTCTGGTCAGTCACCCCAATTTATGCAAATGTGCTGTTTGAGCATTTCCATACAATAAAAAAAAAAACGGGTTGCGTTCAGTGCTGCATAAATCAGACTCCCTGGAAAATTTTCTTGTATGCATGGCCTGTATATATATACTGTAAACGACCTACTTTTCGCGGGCTCAATATTGCGCGACTTTGGTCAAACTTGTGGGTCGCCTATCGATATCGCCCGATCAGGCCGAGTTCCATTCGCCCCAAGGAAGTCACACGAGGGAGCGCTATCATTAAGCAAGGTTTAATTGATACTCATGGTACTCGTTGTTGTCCGGGTCTTTCCTGGGCTCGCTGAGGTCCGGGTGCTTGCTTGTTGGCACTCCCAGTGCCAACAAGCTACAATTTATTATTTCGTCATTACCTTGCTGATGCTCTTATGCGTGTGGCCTTGCCCCCCTTTCGACATTGCAGTCCTCAGTCATTTCAGCGCTGCAGTCCTCCTCTGGCGAACAAAATACACGAGCAACTTTGTTCTCTCTGTCTGCTCATTAGCACAATTACATAAATATTGTAGTACAGGACAACGCGAGAAAAAGGTGAGCTGAATTAAAAAAAAGTCCGACATCCAGTTTCTTCACAGCGGCAGTTTCTACGAAGCTTGCTGATTGCCCACATAGCTTTTAAAACACACATAGTACTCTTCAGGATTGCTAAATGGTCCACGTTTAGCATGGCACTTTCTACAAAAATTAAGAGCCTAGGAAAAAGGAGTTTAGGATTATCTTTCAATTTTCTGAATGTACTATGGGAAGTAATGCTTACCAAACGAGGATTCCGACCAGACTTCCAAATCTAGCAAAAATTGGCAGAACAATTGCAAAGGTTATTATAATTGTTATAGAAATATATATTTAAATATGTACCTATGACCAATCTATATTTATTGTTAATAAGCTGCCTTCCGTAACCACTGAAAACGTGGAGTTTAGTGTGCGCACCTTCTGATTGTATCAACTTCATTGCATTTACCGCCGCAGTCGTTTGCTTGCGATCCTTGAAAACTACACGGCACAATTGGCGGTCCTGTTGAGTCTTCCATGTCGCTGACGTAGCGAGTCGGTTTTTGGATATTTCTCTTTTTCCCATCTTCTGAAGACTCCAGGTCCGATGTGTACTGAGATAGTTCCAGCTTCCGCCGACCATCCTCATATCTCTCTAAAAAGATCAGAAAACCAGTGAAGTGTCATTCTGTTTGGATGCAAGGTTCCTTGCAAGTGATGAGGCAAGTACACGAGAACTGGTATTCTCGTGATAGAGTTTAAAACATTTAAAATTTTCTCAATAGTGTGTGACATACAATTTAATATTTTTATGTAACAATTACTTGTACTTACTAAATGTTCCTTTTACTTGAACATTGAATGATATCCAGCCCTTGCCAGGTTCTGGTTCATTTTTGATTAGTCAGGTTTTGTTTCCAGGACCAAAAGGCCAGAAGCACTTATCACCATTAATCTAGCATTATGGCGCAAGCTCTACTGATTTTTCTTCAGTGAAGTACACTATGCAATACCGCATCTGAAACAGAAGCATAATGAGGTTAAATAGTCCATAGTATATAGTGAAATGCACCAAATGAACCATGCAAGCAAAGGAGCTTTAAAGAACCGCTACTTTGAAGTTGGAACTATGCTAGGCTCTGAATGAAATATGACACAAAGGAAACCCTTGCATTCAAAGAAGGGGGCGAGGCTGAATAAAAGTTTCCCAACTCAATGAACAGTAAAAGCATGTTAAAAAAAGGCTGCGCCACATGGCAGGACTCACTTTCACTTCGACTGCAGGGCAATAGATACGGCAATTTGCTGGAAGTAAATGACAAATGTAATTTCGGCGTTTCTAATTTACTACAGGGGGAAATATTATGATCAGCGTGCCAAGGAATAGATTGCAAAAAGTATGACAAGATGTGACCATTATATGTAATAAAAAAAAGAAATGAATGGCCCTGCAGCACAAACATGTGCAAACAGCTTGTTGAGCCTCTTAATGTTCATGCAGTTTATAAAAGAGCCATCACAACATCCTTGTTGTGATAAGGAAGCTTGATGAGCTTCTTTACATTGTCGAGACGCCAGAGCTGTAAAGTGGACGGCCTTAAAGCAACACAGATGCCAAGTTTTGTAGAATCTAACGGATAGGTGTATAGGGCCTTCTTCTCACAGAATTTTTTTCCAATAATACAAGGTAGACTATCAGACACCTTGAAAGCAAAGTTTTCGATGAGCACAATGTCTTCGTCAATTCGGCAACAGCAGTCGGACTTTTCAAACTCAGCGTGAAATCTGCGAACTTAGCCATGGTGTATTCTGGTGGCCTGGAACCAGGGGGCAAGCTTCCACCTTCGTGAGCATGAAGCAGCTTAAAGGATGTGGGATGTGTCTTTTGGGGGGTTCTGTGTGTGCTGTTGATTTTCCTCTAGCCTGCTGTACAGCTGATTTAGTGAGCAGCCAGGCCTACGCAGCATTCTCTTGATTGCCTGCATGTTGTTTTCAAATGCGAATGCTGAGAACGAGTCCAATGCGCCGTGCAAGCGAGTATCTGACGGCAGATGCAAAAGGGCATGAACATTGTAGGAGACGTCATCTTCTCCATACAGCGCTGCAAAACCTTTCACAAAATGCTGTAAAAGTGTCTCGGCATGCCCAGCCTGTAGCTGACACAGTGAAGGTGTGCTCAAGATGGTGACTGCAACATGCAAAGTTAGAAAGTTCTCGTAAACTCTCCTTGCCAGTGCTTCTTTGAGGATCACTGGACCAGTGTAATAAACAAACAACCGGAACTCTGTGGCCTTCCAGTGGTCCTTGTTGTCAAGTCTTCTACGCTTGTGTACAACCTCCGCAGGCACATGAGTCGCAAATGAAAGGCTTTTTTCGGACACTTCTTGTCGCTGTGGGGACCAAGTCGAACCGCTAGTGGTCCAGAGAGCCACGAGTTGACAAGCTTCCTCGTCACTCCCAGATACACCAGGTGCATGGGGTCAAGAGGCACACATTTATGCAGTCAGTAGGGAGGTTTGTTAACACTGATGTCCCGAGGTGGTGGTCACTGTCCACTTGACTTCTAAATGAATGGTCTGTCCTAGGTGTTGCCACTGTGGTAGGAAAGCGCATTTTAGCACCGAAACTGCCCTCGACAGTACATTTCGGACACCCAGAGTAGCCGGTATGCCCCTTTCTTTTAATGATAAATGCTCAAGCGGGGGCATCACATCTAATGGCTTTGACTGTTACACTGATAGTTTTGTTCGACACAGAAATACCTTTGTCTAGGACCTCTTTCAGCTCAGCAACTAGTGGCTCTAAGAATCTATTAGCACAGCCAGGCTTGGAGTGCCCAACAAATGCTCCAACAAGGAAAGATGCAGCTTGTTTGGTGGATCCAGTGTCCTGAACCAAACACTGAATCGGCCACAATTGTTCCCTCGAGCTTTTCGATAGCGGCAGCCCATCTACGTTCAGCGAAATGTCCACAGACTGAGGTGAGGGAAGTCTCCAGAGAAGAATACGCTTCAAGCCAGAAACAATGTCAAAGTGGCAATACTGGCCGGGGGTAGTGAAGCTATCCCTGCTAATTTTGCTGTATTACAAGGGGTGTGGAGCAAGGTTCAAGCGTTTGAGCGCAGATCTGAAAAACAATGGTGCTATTTTAAAAGGCCCAGAAGTGATGTCAGTGACATGTATGTAACTCCCTGTTCAACAGCCCATTTAGCTGGGAGAGAGGCAAACCACTCAGGCGTGTCTGAAACTTCCTCTCCACTTGTTCCTTCTTCCCTGCCGACAGCAGTCTCAATGAAAATTTCGGAAGATGAAATACTCGCCTCCGAGTCGGCACCTGGAGGCAGCTCGGCAAACTCCTCGTGGTCGTAGCGAGAGTGGCAAATGCTCTCTGCGGTTTCATCTACACTTTCCGAACTCGCTGTATTCGGAACGCGCCAACGGGAGGAATTCCCAGCTCCACTTTCACACGATAAGTGTCCAGAGTCCGAAGTTGTAAGGGATAAAATGTTACTTGACGTTCCCGGCAGAGCAAAGTGTTCAAACAGAGCGTTGACCTTCTGGTTAGCTCCTTTTCTTATGTGTCTTTTTGAGATGGCTTTAGGCATGACTAGTCAACTGAAATACTACTTAAGACTCGTTTATGCGAAGCACGGGGCACCGTTCAATGCCACACATAGGGCAAAGCAGTGGAACATTCTGTGCGCACGGCTACAACAGCGGTAAGAGCTCCGTCGATTGAGCTTTCTATACGTCAGAATTCACAAACTCGAAATGTGAGGGATAAAGTCGCATGCGCACCGTGAGCTGCACTCACTTCTGACCTTTTGCAGACGGGGCCGAGTATCGGATACAAAACAGCGTCTTGGCGCCCAATGCCACAAACAGAGAAATTTCCGAAACTACACACAGCAAACGCAAACAAACAAAAGCAAAGCAAGCGAAGTGCGAAGTAGCATTCGTGGGGGGCCCGGTCAAGCCGCGCGGGAATCTGCCGTTCGCGTCACGTGGTAACTGCGCTGTAGTTGCCTGACGTGTTCGGAGCTTTAATATGTCTGGATTCGGTTTCAAATAATCCAGTTCCCGCGTTTTCTTGGTCACACAGAAGTACGCATTGCAGTTAATTACAGGCGTGTCGTAAAATAACTTTTTAGCGCAAAAATAAAGAAACAATGTGGGTCTATAATTTTAGCGCTAAGCCCATATTTAAACTGAGCTGTCGCACTCGCTACTGTTCAGGCCCGGAAAAAAAAAAAAGGCGAGAGAGAGGCCTGTAGGCCTCTCTTACCCCCGCGCAGTTACACAGCAGCAACTTGTGCTATGGTGGTGACGTAACCCCAGTAACACAAGCAGACGAAATTGCCGCTAAAACGAGTCTGGCGCTGCAAATATTGCTCTAGATTTTTTCCCAAATATTTTTTTTTATGACTGGCCTGTAACATTATTTTTTCTCATTTTAATGTCGTTTTTAAATTACCATTTCGATTGGCAGCAATAAATAGTAAAAGCAAACACTGACAAAAGCAGCGAAGGAGGGTATATAACATAGCTGCTCATTGTCATAAAAATAACTATGGGTTGTATGTAGTTTTTGTCGTCGCGGCGCTGGCGCGCGGTGTGTAACACGGTGAATTGAAAATATATTTTGCAGCACCTATGCTGTCCGACAACGTCCGCTGCAGGACGCCCCGACAATAAATCATAACAACGTATATGTAAACCAACCAAAATATTTTTTGTGTCGTCCGCTGCATGATGCCCACACTTCGCGACAAGGGTTTTACTCGGATAAGGTCACTATTTACACACCTTTAGAGAAAAAGAAACATTTTGAACCCATTTAAGCCTCTTTCTTACGGGTGATATATCACATATCAGGCCTTGAAAGAAGAGCACAGACTACAGCATTTCGCCACACGTCTACACTACATCCATAAATGTACCTATGTATTATCTTTGAAAGTCCTTTCAGTACGTCTAAATGACGTCTTTTGGACGTTCGTTATGCTCAATGTCGAATATGTATAATCCATATGACGTCCTCTTTACACCTCATCTGGATATAGACGCTTGGGTCAAGCTGGTATATCTAATGGATGTCGGTGTTTGACTGGGCTGCGTCGTGCACGTTATAGACCCCAGGCTAGCAGATGTACCGCACTGGCTAAATTGCTCATCTACACCTAAGAGACAAGTCGCCCCTTAAAATATACTAATTTCAGGTTGTATTAACGTATCCATACCACAATTTTTTTTTCGTCAGAACGGTTCAATCACACCCTAGTCGGTATGATATTCATGTTTTTTACAGATAATCAAGATAATTGATACTATCGTTTGAGATATATATAAATGCGAATAGTAGCTGCCGGCAGACTACTACATGATTTTCGCAAAATAATTTTTATAGACATAAAAACCATTGACGTGCTGTTACCGTACATTGATGACAAGTATTTCAACACACACCTACACAACGTCCTTTTCCATGCTGAAGGAGTTCGACAGCTCTCACGTATTCGGATTCTGTAATCCCAACAACAACAGATAATTGGTCATGGCGAGTACTACCCTTCCGTCCCTTACAATGTTGGCGACGTCATTCTTGTCTAGACAACTCGCCAGATTGGAAGGTGCGGAAAATTTGAGAAACGCTTCAAAGGCTCATTTTGAAACTCTCGTAAGCCGTCCTCTACAAACTACGAAGTCACACCTGTACATCCGCTGCACCACCGCCGCTCTAAATTTACCGATAACATACACATCGCGAGACTCAAACAGAACGACCAAAAAAATTGGGTTGAGTGTATGTTTGTACAGCCTTGAACTTAGTCTGCCTCAACGGGCGACGAGTCTCCCAGCTCTAGATGAGAAGTTTAGCCAGTGCAGTACAACCGCTGAGCTAAGGTCTTTAACGTCAAACAGGCAGTAGTGATACACGACCCTACGCCGGTACGATGCTTATCCAGATGGAAAAAAAATGGGTGGGGATTTAAGCCGACAACCGTCAAGTCCCATTAAGCCTGTGGCCGGTGGTGAACTGGCCTTTTTCCCGAGGGATGTATACTGTTAGGAAGAAAGAAGAAGTAGGCCTCGGAGAGCAGCGCGCCAGCGTTGCTCGCTCGGATCTGCAACGAACGGCCACCGTGGACGGACCATCGTAATCACACTTCATTCATTTTGTCAAACCGATCTATCAATCCAGAGCCTTACAATATCGTTTTGGCAAGATGATTCAGTTAGCTTTATTCTTACGTGTCCCGGTTTTTGGAACATTTTCGCTCGACGATCTCTGAGAGTGCACCGCGCCGAAAACCGAACGGGAAAGAAACAAGCATAATTGCGCTCTTTGTAAAATGCAGGAAAAGTAATATTGTTCTTATAATAGCAAGAAAAAAACAGACAGCAAGGAGGCACCCAAACACATCGTTTAACCATACTCCATTTCACTGCTTGTCCGACCGCCTCCGACGCTAAAACTCGATGAAGCCGATCAAACTAAAAGCCCTAGATAAGAACTTCGTGCAAGTGGCGACAATCTTTGAAGCGCCGACTGCTTGGCGGTGCTGAATTTAGGAAGCGAATGGCGGCGCCCAGTAGAGGCCTGAACTGATTGACGCCATATTGTTCCATCACAAGGTGCTTTGTCCTTTGTGTTGGTTGTCGTTACTTGTAAAAGGCGTATCAGGGGACTTTGGATCAAGCAGCTTTAAAAGGACATTGCCACGGCGCTCATTTTATTGCGGCTTTGGTATGGCCGGTTAAGCAACTCATGCACATTAACAGAAAAAGCGCATAACCAATACACCATTACTGTGCGTATTTTTTTTTAGTCAGATATAGAAAGCGTACTATGACGACAAACGCCATGACGGTTAACGTCTGGGGCCGCTTAATGTTTGTCGACACATGGTAGCATTTGTTGCGATCAAACTTAAAAAGAAACTTCGTACAGGAGCCCGTCACCTGTCTTAGGCGACAAGTTGAATAACCTTTTAGACCCTTAACTAAAATACACAGACAGCACATGAATCTACACAAGGCCTCGGCACGGACAAGGGTGTAGAAAGGTATCCCGAATATTTCGTGCATGGCTAATTTGTAAATAAAAAAAATACTAACGTATCTGCAATTTTATGTCATTGGCTTTCGTGCATTAATGCCAGTTCAGTCACTTGACTGTATGTGAAGGAAACTCATTCGTTCATAAACGTTGCTGGTCCTCCAGCAGCTAACAAAGAGTTTATTTACACATTTTACGATCAACGGCAATCAGAGCAGTATACGCTCTCTATGACACACAAAAGGAGCATTCTTCGTCACAACACGTCATCCTCGTCGAGGGGCCTGGGGTCCGGATGTTGCTCCACGGCTCCGTCCGGTGGCTCCGTCTTGCAAGGCACTCGGGACGCCGACCCTGCGCCGATGTCTGCTCCTCTCACAAAGGGGGGGGGGGGGGGGGGGGGGGGCGATGCGATCCATCGTGCAATCAAAAACCATTGACTACCATTACTGGAAACTCGAGCTAAAATACATGGGGCTGTCGGGAGACACAGAAGTGCTGCCATCTCTCGGTGTGGAATGGTAAACTATGACCTCGAAATTAAATCATAGCAGTCATTCGCTACACTATTTTTTCTCTTCACACTATCAGGAATTGTGAATATATGGCAAATCGGAGTGCCGATTTCAATTGAGCAAGAACTGATACATGTAATTTCAAATAATGAGGTGCGCTTAGCACTAAGTATTTACATTATATGGACCTATGTATTACACCGGGTGCAAATGACCTACTGGCAATTAGTGACTTTCTAGTAAATTGACAGTTTATGGACCACTCTAAAGGTTATGGCTGTTACTAGCTGTAGTGACTGGCTCTTTACAGTTGGAAACAAAGCACAGATATTCAAATATGTAATTGCTCCAAGGGTCATTATTTTAAATTATATGAGATGCACTTCCAATGAGGCTGGAAATGCAACACGACGTAGTAATTACAGCCAATAAATGCTACACTGGCTGTGTAATGAGGAGTCAGTATTTATAAGGAAGTAGAAATAGTGTCCGGTTTAGTATTACCTGTCGTTTTGGGGGCCTCGTTAGCCTCTTATGACTGCAATGACTATTTTATTGTACTTCTCAGTTATTTGGACAAGTATGATCTAGATTGCCTTCCAAGGGCTCTTAATGGCTCTGGGCCAATATCCTAAGCTATATCGGGGCATATAGACCAAGCAGCTGTTTATTAGGTAGTTCCCCTTGTGATAGACTTTAATGACCATTAGTCACCATTTCGTGATATTTGTAATGTTATGTCTCGGATTGGATTTGATTGACTATTATTTGATATTTGGTATTATTTCCTAATTATATGGCGGATTTTGGTTCCAAATGACTTTAAATGACGATCAATGACTATTTGTAACTATTTTGAGTTATTCGATTGCGTGCGGACAGAGTTGGCCTTCAGTGGCTAATTTTGGCTTTTTGATCAATATTTGACATTACATATGTAGTTTAAATGACCTATTTATTTTAATGACTTTTGGCCACTATTTTGAGTTATTTGATTGTGTGCAGACTGAGTTGGCTTCATTTGGCTATTATTGGCTATGTGATCATGTTTATAAATTATTTGGCAGATTTGGAGTCCAAATGACTTCCGTGACTATCAATCACTAATAGTCACACTTTTGAGTTATTTGATTGTGTGCAAACTTAGTTGGCTACCAATTTCTATTATTGGCTATAAGCGTTTGTTATTGACCTGGTTGGCTCGGATTACCAAAAAATGGCTATTAGTGCTTATTGGTCGCAATATTCTGCTATTCTATACTTATGAATGAAAATGGCTTCAAGTGGCTATTGTTAGCAATAGCATATCATCTTAACAATATCACCTTAAATCGCTTCAGAATGAACATTAGTGACAATTAGTGAGATAATATTCATGATGTTTTGATTATGAATGGATTCAAGTGTCTATTATAATTGGCTATGGGCAGTTCTTGGCCAAATCGGCTTGAAATAGCTATACATGTCTATCAGCGACTATTATTGGCAATTTATGCAATTGGAGTGTGTATAAATTTGAATGACTTCAACTGGATAATATTGGCTATATGCATCTATTCTTGACTTGGTTAGCTTGGATTGGCTATTATTGGCTGTAATCATTTGTTCCTGGCTTGGGTGACTTGAATTGGCTACAGATGGCTTAAAGTGACTAGTATTTACAATTAGCAGCTATTTTTTGTCCACAAACTGAAATGGCTTCATGTGGCAAGTTTAGACTATTACCATCTAGTTCTTACCAGGCTGGCTTCAAATGGCTATGAATGGCTATTTGTGAATATAGTTGATAATTCTATGCTATTTCGGTGATTATGATTTAAAAGGACTTCAGATGGCTATTATTGGCTATTAGAACGTATTTTTGTTAGATTGGCATGAAATAACTATACATGGCTATCAGCAACTATTATTTACAATTTATGCAATTGGAGTCTGCATAGATTCGAATGACTTCAACCGGAAAATATTGGATATAGGAATCTATTCCTGACTTGGTTGGCTTGGATTGGCTATTATTTGCTATAATATTGTGTTCTTGACCTGGGCGGCTTGAATTGGCTACAAATGGCTTAAAGTTACTGGTATTTATAATTAGCAATTATTTCTTTGTCTACGAACTGAAATGGCTTCATCTGGCTAGTTTTGGCTATTACTATTCATTTTTGACTAGACTGGCTTCAAATGGCTATGAATGGCTATTCGTGAATATAGTTGACAATTCTCGCTATTTCGGTGATTATTACTGAAAATGACTTCAAATGGCTATTATTGGCTATTAGCAAATATTTTTACTAGATTGGCTTGAAATGCGCTATACATGGCCATCGGCAACTATTATTCACAATTTATGCAGTCGGAGTGTGTATAGATTTGGATGACTTCAACTGGATATTATTGGCTATATACATCTATTCTTGACTTGGTTGCTTGGATTGGCTATTATTGGCTATAATCATCTGTTCCTGACCTCGGTGGCTTGAATTGACAACAAATGGCTTAAAGTAACTAGTATTTATAACTAGCAGCTATTTCTTTGTCTACAAACTGAAATGGCTTCATGTGGCTAGTTTTGGCTCTTACCATTTTTTTTTTACCAGACTGGCTTCAAAAAGCTATGAAAAGCTATTCGTGAATATTAATTGAATGGCTATGAATGGCTATTCATGAACATTTATTGAATGGCAATGAATGGCTATTCATGGATATCCACAATTATACTTGCTATAGCCATTGCTAGCCCATGGAAACCAATCTGGTTAAAAATGAATGATAATAGTCAACAACAGCTACTAAAAGCCAGTCCGGTTAGTAAGCACTAAAATTGTTCTTAACTATCAAGACTAGCCAGTAATAGCCATTTGTAGCTATTTCAAGCCAATTTAATAAAAAAATAAATGCTTATAGTCAATAATAGTTACCTGAAGTCAATTTCGTCCATAAACAGTGAAATACCAGAGAATTGTCAATTATTTATTTATTTATTGATACTGTTAGCCCTATCACAGGGCCATTACAGGAGTGGAAGGTACAAACAATAAAATCAAAAAGATACAAGATGTAAATACACACAGTTCTCGCATTTCGCTTGGTTTCATAAAAAATGCTGACACTTCATAGATAACTTCCCCTGCTGGCACGTAATCAAGACGATACACACGATACTCATTCAGTTACTCGCACATATCTAAACGTTTTCAATGCAGTGAAGGAAGGTCGTAATGGATGATGATGTCACCGTTTCATTCGACAGTTTATTCCATTCCCTGACGGCTCTTGGGAAAAAACTAAATTTAAAGCAATCGTTTTTCACAGAATATTCTCTTATGTATAGACTATGCCGGTGCCTTGATTTTTCGTCTGTAAGAACTTGGAAATAATCATCTTTGTTTATCTTTACACATTCATTAATAATTAAGAAAATAAATTTTAATCTCTCAAAATGCGTCCTAGACTTGAGGGTTGGAAGATTAGCCATTTGACAGAGCTCAGTAGGAGAATGATCGCGCCGGTATTTGTTATAAATGAACCTAGCAGCTAAGCGCTGGACTTTTTCTAATTTAAATGCGTTAGTGACAGTATGTGGATCCCATGCTATTTTGGCGTACTCTATGACTGGCCTGACAAGGGTCTTATAAGCGAGGTTTTTTACTTCCGGTGAGGCATACGACAAGTTTCTTCTTAGGTACCATAGCGGTCTATTGGCTTTTGCAGACACTATGTCTATATGAGCATTCTAACGTAAATCTGAAGTGAATGTTAAGCCTAAGTACTTGTGCTCAGTTACCCTTGCGAGTTCATGCTCGTTGATACAGTAGTCGTACCTCAGAAATTGTTTTTTCCTCGTAACTGTCATAAAGACTGATTTTCCTGGATTTAAAACCATTTGCCAATCTTGACACCATTTCTTAATATTTTGTAGATTTCTATTTAATTCGGCCTGATCATCGGGTGTTCTTACTTCATTATATATCACGCAGTCATCTGCGAACAATCGTATTGGCACGTTAATTACATTGTGGAGGTCATTTATAAAGATTAGAAATAACAGCGGACCCAAAACACTTCCTTGAGGCACCCCAGAAAGCACTGGAGCAAAACTTGATGTACGACCACCGGTTTCAACAAACTGCACTCGAGAAGATAGATAAGAATGAAACCATTGTGTTATGCTTGTGTTTTTAAACAAATTGTTCAGTTTTAGTCATAACTTCTGATGAGACACTTTATCAAAAGCCTTGGCGAAGTCTAAGAATACTATATCAGTTTGACCGCGATGATTAATTGTTTGGGCTAGCTCGTGAACGGTTTCGATCAGCTGGGTTGTAGTATAAAGGCCTTTTCTGAACCCGTGCTGCCAATGATAAAAGAAATCATTGCTATCTAGATAACTGAGAAGATGTTTTGATACGATATGTTCGAGCAGTTTGGAGCATGTGCTGGTAAGAGATATGGGGCGATAATTTCTTACATCAGAAGTAGTACCACTTTTGTGTATAGGAATGATTTTAGCACATTTCCATGCAGTTGGTAACAAACCCTCCGAGAGTGATGATTGGAAAATAATGGTTAAATATTTGGCAACCCATTCACAGTACCTTCTTAAAAATGCATTGGGGATTCCGTCAGGCCCGGGACTCTTCTTTATGTCTATATTAAGTAGTAGGTTTAGGACTCCTTGTTCATTTACTTCAATATTGCTCATCGGGGGATAATTAGCTATGTCCTCATTCCTCGGCACAACTCCGTTATCCAGAGTGAACACCGACGAAAAAAATGAGTTGAAATCATCAGCTCGCCTGAGATCATTTTCACACCTGCAATCTTTTTTGGCGTTTGCCAGAGGATTCACATAGCGCCAGAATTTACCCGGTGCCTCCCTAAGGAAGTTTTTCAACGTGACGTTATGAAAATTCGCCTTTAAAGACCCTATAAGCTGTTTTAAGTTTCTGCTCATGTTCTGGATATTTATCTTTTTACTAGCACCCGCGTTCCGCGAGTATGCCTTTCTGGCACGGCCTAGTCTTCTCTTGGCATGCACGACCTCCCTTGTAATCCAAGGGTTTTTCTTTGTAGTATTTTTGGCATACTTGGGAATAAACTGCAGAATACAAATTGCAGTCACATCCGAGAAGTAATTCCACAGCGCCTGAGTGCCAGCACGTGACCGATAAAGCATCTTAAAATCATCAAACGAACCTTCCAAACAATCCAAAATGCTCACGTCATCCGCGGCTTTAAAATTAAGAAACATTTTTCGCGACTGATTAGCATGAACGTCGGCTCTCATGTTCAAAGTCAGCATTACCATCTTGTGGTCAGATAAACCTTCGAATGTTTCACAGTTAGACATGTTTGAAATCATGTTGGTAGAAATAAAGATTAGATCCAGTACCGTCGACGTCGTTAAGGTTACTCTTGTATAGTCCGTTACAACCTGCGTCAGACCATAGCAAAATGCAAGTTCCAGCAATTGGTCACAAATCGAAAATTATACTCACTAATAGCCACTGAAAGCCATTTGAGGTGAATCTGGCCAGAAATAGATGCCAATAGCCAACAATAGCAAATAAAATTAATTCCAGTTAGTAAACATGAAACCTGCGTATAATCATAAACACTAGTCACTACTAGCCATTTGTAGCAATTTTAAGCAAATCTAAATGCTTATAGCCAGTAATAGCCACATGTAGCGAGTTTCATCAAAAAACACTGAAATAGCACATAATATTCAATTATACTCACTAATAGCCATTGATGGCCATTTGAAGCCAATCTGGTCAGAAATATATGATAAGAGCCAAGAATAACCCCTTAAAGCCACTCCAGTTTGTAAACACACAAACCACGCATAACTACCAACAGTAGCCATTTGTAGCCAAATCAAGCCATTGCAATAAAAATAAGTGCTTATAGCCAGTAATAACCACTTGTGGCCATTTTCATTCATAAACACTGAACTAGCCAAATTATACTTACTAATATCCATTGCTAGCCATTTGAAGCCAATCTGGTCAGAAATATATGCTAATAGCCAACAGTAGCCACTAAAGCCATTTCAGTTGGTAAATACAAAAATTGCTCATGACTATCAACAGTCGCCATTTGTAGCCAAATCAAGCAATTGCAATAAAAATAAATGCTTATAGCCAGTAATAACCACTTGTGGTCATTTTCACCCATAAACACTGAACTAGCCAAATTATACTTACTAATAGCCATTGCTAGCCATTTGAACCAATCTGGTCAGAAATATATGCTAATAGCCAACAATAGCCACTAAAGCCATTTCAGTTGGTAAACACAAAAATCGCTCATGACTATCAACAGTAGTCAGTAATAGCCATTTGTAGCCAAATCTTGCCATTGCAAAAAAGAAATGATGATAGGCAGTTATAGCCACTTGTGGCCATGTTCATCCATAAACACTGAAATAGCACATAATTTGCAATAATACTCACTAATAGCCATTGCTAGCCGTTTGAAGCCAATCTGGTCAGAAATAGATGCTAATAGCCAACAAGAGCCACTTAAAGTCATTCCAGTTAGTAAACACTAAAAGACAGATAAATATCAACACTAGTCACTATAACCATTTGCAGCCATTTCAATCAAATTTATCTAAAATTTGATGCATAGGCCAATAATAGCCGCCTGAAGCCATACTCATTTTTAAGTACCGAAATAGCACATAATTGTTTAATGATCTCATCAATATCCACCTGGAGCCATTTCAATTCAATATGGTCGAAAATAAATACAAATAGCCAACATTATCCTCTTGAAGCCATTCCATTTCGTAAATATAAAAACAGCTCAAGCAATAGTTATCTACTAAGAGCGGTTTGTAGCCATTTGCAGCCAATCTATTCCAAAATAGGTGCTTTTAGCCAATAATTGGCACTTGAAGCCATCCTCATTTATAAACACTCAGAGTGCAGATAATTGCTAGTATACTGATTAACAGCCATTAGTAGCCATTGAGCCAATCTGGTAAGAAATATATTCTAATCGCCAACAATAGCCACCTGAAGTTATTCCAGTCTATAAAAGGAAATAGCTGTTTTCATTACTCATTAATATTTGTAGCCATATCTATCAAATATATATAAAAGTGGAGGCTGATAGGCAATAATAGCCAGTTGAAACCATATGCATTCACCAACGCCGAAAGAGGTAATTGTCAATTATCTCATCAATAGCCATTGGCAGCCATTTAAGGTCAATCTTGTCAAAGAAGCTACTAATAGCCAACAAAAGTTACTTGAAGCCGTTCATAAGAGTAAGTAAACAAAAAAAAAATCACATAATTATCAATATTAATCACTTCTTGTCACTTGGAGTCATTTCAAGCCGGTCTCATAAAAGAACTGATGCCTATTGGCAATTATGCTCATGTTTCGGTAGGAATAAAACAAATAAATCAAACAAGCTGAGAAAAGGTTAATGATCATTTAGATTGTACAAAATCGCTATGCAAATCCTGACTGGTCTGTACAACACACTGCATTTTGACATAAAAAACACCAAGAAGTCCAATATCACGAGCTTATGCTTCCTATGCTCCCTCAAAAAATGGAATATTTCATAGACTATCAATTTCTCTACTGAGTCAGGCGCACTTGATTCATTTCCGGGGAAAGTGGCGAGTTGTCCACTCCACACCGCCAGGATCGCTTTCTACTTCCGTCTCCCATTTTACCCCGGAGTTTCCCGTATTATTCTCAACGGTATTTGGTGCAATATTCAACATCCTCCCCGTCGAAATCAGCAGAGCTCGTGGACTACTGGCCTCCTGCGGATGGAGAAGCTGGACTGGTCGTCGAACTGCAGTTCCACCAGGTAATCGGATCGCGCCCAGGAAATACCTCAGTAATGCGGCCGACCTTCCATGTTTCTCGGGGACGGAAGTCATCATGAAGCAACAGGTCACCGATGCGAAGGTCACTCGAGTGTGAGGGAGCAGTGTGGTGGTACGATCTCAACGCGCACAAATACTCCGTGCGCCAGCGCTCCCACAAGGAGCCCGACAGTTGCTGACGGTATTTGCACCGACGTGTTAGCTCATTTCTAGTAGATGCTGTCGGTTGTTCTCCATGACTTGGCAGAGAGGCGAGACGTCTTCCAATAAGAAAACGTGCAGGGTTCAACGGCTCTCGTTTATTCACGTCACAGGAGAGAATCGTTAAGGGCGGGAGTTCATCACAGCCTCGATATCTGTGAGTATAGTGCATAATTCCTCAAACGTGACGTAGCTGCAGCCAAGTACCTTGAGTGCACCATCCTCTCCCAAAAGTCACCCCACCAGGCTGCTCTTTCAAAAATAAATCTCAATACTATTCCCTGCTGAGCCAGGTAGTTGAGCATCTCATGATCACAAGCCGCGCTACACAGTCTCTTCAATTCACCAGCAACACGATAGAAGGTTTTCTCATTGTCAGAGTAGATTGTGCGGCAGAGCCCACGCCGCGCCACAAAGCGACAAAATGCCAAAAGAAAGCTGCCTGTTGACAGGTCGGTCACTGCCACTAGATGAACCGCTCCTGTAACAGCACATGTGATTAGCAGCATGTATGACCTGTGGACTTTGCCCTCCGCCTTGGTCAGGACTGGCCCAGCGAACTCGAGACCGACTACCGAGAAGGGTGCTGCTTCCGATATTTGGTCTCTGGGAAGTGGCGCCACCGGCTTTGTCGCAGGTTTGCTGTTCATTTTCTTGCACACAAAGCAGCGGTTTTACACCTTCTTCACCGCCTGCCGAGCTCGGATGATCCAGACATTTTAGCGCAAATGAGTCACTGTATCCAGACACCCAGCGTGCAGTAACCGCCGATGTGCGTTCTTGATCAGAAGCTCTACAAAGTGGTGCGTTCCAGGCAACAGAACAGGATGAGCAGCCTCATAGCTGAATTCCGAAAACTGAACACACTTTTTCAGTCGCAGCAGCTCTTTATTGTCCAGAAACGCATTTAGACTTCGCAAATTCGATGACTTGCTGAAATGGCCAAGTTCTTTGCCAAAGGCCTCTTGCTGCACCTGACGAAGCAACAAGAGACGGGCCTCCAGTATTTTTTCTGCTTTAAGTGGTTCATTATGAGTTCCTGCCTTCCGTTAAGAGTTTCTTGTGAAACGCCGAAGCCAGGCTGTGACTCGTAGCAGGCGGTTAATCTCAGTGAACCTCTCAATAGGTATCACTGATTGAAGGGAGACTGATGTGACATGTCCTACTACCTGTGCAGCTGACTTTCTTTCCTCATCACTGGACGGACCCAGGATGCTGCTAGGAGTAGCAGGCCAGGCTCTGGGAAACTGCGACAGCCACATTGGTCCTTTCCACTACTTGTCACAACCCTGTAGTGCATCTGAAACGACCTCCGAGTGAGTAGATCCGCCGGGTTATCAATCCCTGGACAGTGTCTACAATTACTGGGCTCCGTCTTCTCTTGAACTTCTATGACGCGGTTTGCTACGAAGGCTGTCCACTGTGCTGCTGGACCCGTCACCCAGTGAAGCGCTATCATAGGATCAGTAAACAGTGTCACTGTCGAGAAGCTAAAGCTCATGCCTCTTTCAAGTAGCAACACATTCCAGCGCCCAATGATGTTCCCATAAACTCTAGTCGGGGAAGTGTAAGAGTCTTGATGTGAGCGACACGTGTCTTGGCCATGGTAAGCGTCACGGTCGTCTCGTCTCCATTATCACTCCCCGCATAGGCAACAGCTCCATAGGCTTGTGGACTCGCATCCGTGACAATATGCAACTCCGCCACCTCTGCAACCGGTACTTAACGACGAGGAATCGAGACAACCTTAAGATGGGGCAGAGCGTCAATCCATTTGTTCCACCTCACGCTTATATCTGGCGGCAGTGGTGCGCCCCAGTCCAGTCCGACGGTCCACAACTCTGGCAGCAGCATTTTCACCGTTATTGTCACGGGTCCCAGAAGTACAAGGAGGTCGAAAATTCTGTCTGAGGCCTGTAGAGCGAAACGCTTGGTGTTCCGGTTGGTGGTGAGAAGCTCCAGCACGGCTCCCAGGGAATACCTGAGCTCGTCACTTTCTCTATCCCACTCAAGCCCTAAGACTCGAGTCGCAGCTGTGGTTGTTGTTGACGTCTCGGGAAACGGGTTTGCAAGGCCATCCCTGTTAAATCGTTGGAGCAACAGGTGACTGTTCGCACTCCACTTTCTCAGGTTCATTCGGGCTGAATCCAAAATCTGCAGGGCTTTTTTGTATAGACTCGCTGCCCGTTCTTGTGTTGCCGCCAGAAATCAGATCATCTACATAGAGGCACTTTTCCAGTACTTTTGCTGTGTCAGTCAAGTCCTCCGAGACGCTTGCTAGGTGGTGCTTAATCGTTGTCGCCAGCATGAACGGGCTAACCGTGGCGCCGAGTGGAACACGCGTCATGAGCCAAAACTCGATCTGCACCCTCGTCGAGTCCTGCTCAGGTGGACTTGCATACCACTAGCAGTGGAGGGCATTGCGGTCTTCCTTTTTGATTACGACTTGAAAGAAAGCCTTCTCTATGTCGGCGGTGATTGCAATGGCATGTCGACGAAAGCTTAGGATCAGCTGAAGTAGTTCTGGATTAAGGTTTGGACCCATTGACGATGTGTCGTTCAGTGACAAACAATCCGGTGCTTTCGCAGAGGAATCGAAACGATGCGTACCTTTGTCGTTGAACTGTGAGGTCCGAACAATGCATAATGTGGCATGCAGTAAACCCGATCAGAAGTGTCGTTGACCTCGGTTCCTGGTACGCTTTCAGTAAAACTCTCTTGCAGGTACTAGCGAATCACTGTGTCATACTGAATCAGCTTCTTGTTTCGCCTGAGACGCTGAACCAGCTTTTTAAGTTGTTGTCTTGCAACTCAATCATTGCTTTCTAGTGGTCGGTCTAACGGCTTCCAAGGAACACTTGCCTTATAGCGCTCGTCGACCAAGTTCAATGAACGAGTGAAGTCTCGTCTTACTTGTGCTCTCTCGTCTTCCGTATGGCAGTCCTTACTTGAGATGCCGAGGCTTTCCAGCTCCCACAATTCTTGAAGCTCGCTGGAAATGCCAGGCGCCGGGTCAACAGCACCGACACGGAGTACGGCCACCGTATAACACCGCACCGTTGAGGCCACCTGCGGAATGGGGCCCTGCAGGGTCCACCCACAGTCTGTGTTCTCCGCAACCAGGGATCCTTGGAGGTTCCTCACTTTCCCGCTGACGATACTTTAGTAGCTGTCGGCTCCGATGAGTACCTCAATGCCCCGGTTGTGGTTGCGAGCAGGTGCAAGCGTCACGTCGGCCAATTCCAGATCCTCCGTCCTGGCAAGGTGAGCCACGTTCTCCGGGAGGACCAGCCGGTCTGCGCAGATATCTTCCACCTCAAGAGATTCAATAACAGTATTCTTTGCGGCTATATTGGCTCCTGAGCCACACCCGAATTAGGCGCCGCTTCCTCTTCGTGACATTCTCTACACCGCCGAACAGGTAGATGGTCACCTCTTCTTCCCCGATGACCTCTAGGTTAAGTTCTCGTGAGATGTGTTCGGTTACGAAAGTACGATGGGTGCCCCCATCGAAGAGACAACGGGCGAGACGCTTCTGGCAGGGTCCCTACCCATACCTGCGCCGTTTGTAGCAGCACAGTATTCTTGGTACTGTTGTTCAGCGAAGTCGTGGAGTGCAGTTCAGTTCTGGTCTTCTCGTCAGCTGGTGGTGCTAAAGGGTCGTAAAGTGGAGTAATATGACGACGGCCACATTTCGCGCAACGCAGAGACCAATTCTTGCACTCTCGCGTCATGTGTCCTTTCTTCGCGCAACAGTAACACCTTCCGTCGCGCCCAAGCTTGCTTTTCATTTCCTCCATTGGAATCGTCGCGTTGCACTCAGACGCCTCATGCCTCTCCGAATCGCCAAGAGGGCACCTTGATTTGACGTAGTGGGCGCCCACCTTGAGACTAGCAGCTGAGCCCTTTCCCTTGGCGTAATCAGAATGCTTGTCCCTCGACTGATGGCCCCTCGAAGGCTTCAGTGGAACTTGCTCACTGCCTGCGTTGGCCCGTTCTCGGCTCTCCAGTTCCAGGCGAAGCGAGCTGAGGACGGCTTGAGAGTCGAGTTGTTGATCACGTCCTTGTCCACAGCGTGAGCCTAGTGGTACGCAACAGCCCATTTCATAGGCAACACTCGCAACAAGGCCAGGCACAACATGGCACTGTAGGAGTCAGGCGGTACACCCAGAGTCGTCAATCCGGCTATATTTCTCTGAACGTGGTCGTCCAGGTGACGCAGGGCGCTCACGATCATCCAGCGATTTGACGTGCTGCAGGCTCAACAGCTGTATGAGATGTTCTTGCACGAGGACGTCCTGTCGGCCGAAGCCCTCTTTATGTGTTCACGGCATACTCGTAGTTCTGTTCAGTTCCCTGGATGCCGCTGACGGCCGCTGCAACACTGCCCGTCAACGTCGCACGCAGGAACACGAACTTTTCGATGTCCGACAGTGCGCTGTTCTCGTGGACTGCCAGTCGAAACTGTTCCCAGAATGGCTGCCTGCCAAGTTTGTTGCCGCTGAACTTCTGTAGTTCAACTTTCGGGAGCTTGACACGCCCCGCGCCGTTTTCCGCTGGGGCGGCCGTCGTACTTGTGTTAACGCTTCCTTCGGCGGTCGTCTTCTTGCGTTACAGGCGCTCAAGTCGTGTCCGGGTTCGTGCGATGAGCGCGTAGTGCTTCCGAACGCCGCCATACTCCTCCGAAAAAGCGTCGTCGGGAACGTGCGGTTCGATGAGCGCGTCTTCTTGCTTTATCTCCTTGGCGATGGCATCCAGCTCGTTTCTTATTTCCGCGATGCGGTCTTCCTGATGCGATTCCAAGTCTTCGGTAGTTAACAGCGTACTCATCTCTTCGCTTAAGCGAAGCAGCTCAGCTCGAGACACCGTCCTCTTTGCCTGCAGGCGTTTCATTGTGTGTTCGCCTCGTTGCCGCTGAAGTTGTATCAGTCCTCGCTACCTCAAGCGGCCGCGGATGTCCCGGGTTTCGGCACCAATATCTTGTGAAGGAGTCTCGTTCGTTCATAAACGTTGCTGGTCCTCCAGCAGCTGACAAGGGACTTCTTTACATATTTTACAATCAACGGCAATCAGAGCGGTACGGTTTCTATGACACAAAAGAAGCATTCTTCGTCACAACACGTCATCCTCGTTGAGGGGCCCGGGACCCAAATGTCACTTCACGGCTCCGTCCGGTGGCTCCATCTTGCGACGGGCTCGGGAAGCCGACCTTGCGCCGATGTCTGCTCCTCTCACGTGTGGGCGATGCGATCCGTCGAGCAATATTCAACACTGTAATGCAAGTGTGTACAGGTACGGTAGGCTAAGGTATAACATAAAAGCCACAATGTTCTGCAATTCACAAAAATGGTAGAACTATAACTAAAGAAGAAACACGGCCTTGATTTGTTTTGAACTAACCATGCCTATTTTTCGATGTCATGAAAAGTCAAATTTGGGGGTTTTACGTGCTAAACTAACAACGAGCATCTGGCACTCCCAGCGGAGGACGGCACTATCTCCGCAATAAGCCTCCGTCAGATTGCGGGCACCTCGGCCGGGACTGGAACCAATTACTTGTGGACCCGTAGGACGGTAGTTTGCCTCGGAGCCACCGGGCGGCTTTATGTATTTTTTTTAAATTTATTGATGCATGCTTACGAGGGAATGAGCTAGCAACGAACTTTCACAAATATGACTGCACTACTTTATGTGCAGGAACTGGTTTATCTACTACGTACCATCATTCTTAGGCGGAAATAAAAGAAGAAAGCACCACAGGTCGTCTGCTAAATTACCGGCCCACTGAAACTGTGATAATCTCTGCTATTTCACTTTGCAAGCCAGTGGCAACCCGTGTTTTTTTTCACACATTTAATTTGTCCTGCTGCCGTACTGGAGCTGACATTGACCGGTGTGTCAAAGAGACAAGCACATTAGAGAGCGCAATACCTCTCTCCCCATTTGTGTGCTTGAGAGGCGTTCTCACCAGACTATTGCTCTATTATAAACTCCCAAACCGGTAAAAAACTCCCAGGGGTTGTTTACTTGCGCAAAACAGAAATGTGTGTGACACCACGTCTAATCAGCAGCCGAAAAAGCTCATGCCACCTTGACCATACTCGAACACCAGTGGCTTTCCCCCTGAAGCCGCACAAAAGTAATCCTAAGAAATCCCCAGATATGTCAATTAGTTAAAAAATTGGTGGAAACGAACGGCCACGTTTGAAACGGTGAAAACGAATTCCCACGTTTTCTTGACGTAGTAGTAAGGATCACGTGACCGATTCTTCAGTTTGTTTGTAGCATGTAGGTTGTGTATTGTTCACAATTCATGTTTGATTCGTTACTTTTAACGAAAGTTTATGGTTTCTTTTGTCTTAACTCTGTTTTTTGGTACTTGTGCGAATTAAAAGCAAGCAGCTTGACAATAGTGGCGTCGAGGCCAACGACACAGGATCGAGTTACCCAGCTAACCCAGTCGCCGTGACTTCGGAAGCGTGTCAAGCGACAAAACAGTTAGATTCGGGGACGGAATATTTCCCGAAAGGAGTTTCTTTTTTAGCCTGTCGACAAAAAAATGCAAATAACAATAAATGGCGAGGATGGCCGAGCAGGCGTTGAACTTGGCCTTCCGACCACAGGTGTTTTGACAGTTTGCTTCTGCGATTTTTGAGACACACACGAAAATTAAAGGTTGCGTACAACATGATGCGAGTGTTAGCCACAGCGTGTTTTTGTTTGTGCTTCACGTGAAAGAAAGCACTAACAATATTTGGCAAGTGTCTGCACTTCAACGGGAGCGTCCGCCACTACCGCACAACACTCTGAAGGTGACAAGCGGGCGACGAAGGAATAAGACTCACCTTCAAAGCGGAAGATGTTTGTTAAAATTGAAACCACTATTCATACTACATGGGTACACAAAACAAAGAGGTCGTCCGAAAATATTTATTAAATGAGGCTGCTGGTCGTAGGTAGCAAGTGACGAAGGTTTTATTTGCCCTTCCCAACCTTCTTGGAAGGCGTTCCCCCCGACTTGAGAGGCCGCTGAAGTCGTTCGGATTGTTGTCGTTGCTTCCAGAATCCTTGAACTGAGTGGCCTTCACCAACAATTGTAGGTTTGAGTACGTATTTGTTTGCTGCTTGAAGTCGGGAAGCGCGCGAAGAGCACATGGAAGTATGCTCTAGGTGTCCATGTCGCGTACCCAAGCGGTGTTGGCGTCAATGAAGCTATCTTAGGGTTCCACTGTAACCTAAAGGTAACTTCCGATTGTTTCGCTTGGCGTAACCGTATTTGTTTTTAGGGTTTGTCCTGCGCGTTTTCCTCAAAAACAAAACCAAAATACCCTTTCAGAGCGCAAAAGAAGACTCGCTAAAGCACACAACTAACGCAAAGTAAAGCGGAGAAAATACCTGGCTTCGTCACGTGATGCTGGACACTACGTTACTTTCGAGCGATTGCAGCGATCTAATTGGTTGTGAATGTGACTAATTGTCGTAGTGTGACAGTTTTCAGTAAACGGCATAATGTATTGGAAGATAAAAAAAAGTTGATACGTATGGCATGGTGTGCGGTTGCATGTGTCTGTTTGCATGTACTTGCCATTTATTGCACACCAGGAAAGTCATATGGGGAATTCATATTTACTATTGTTTATAAAACACACAAATTATACGGTTGAATGGGAAGTATCCCCCAAAACGCGGAAGTGCACGAACAATCCACGCATCGGGATATCGCAGTTCAGTTGCCGTTCTTGCATTCCGAAGGAACCAGGTTTGGGAAACGCATATCGCTGCAAGTGGACGGAAAGTGATCTGCGCAGTCATCAACGTTCCTCTTAGTTGCCTTTGTGTACACCACAAGAGCGCACTCTGCAATAAAAAAAAAACAATATTTTTAGCACGTTAATAAGCCAAAAACGATACTCTCAAATTATATTTGTGATTCGCCCTCTTTGGCAGCTTTACAAAAAAAAATGCAGCTTCCATTGACATTTAGATTTGAACATATCACTGCCTGAACTTTTTTATAACATGCTTAATTTTGACAGTAAAATTATGCCAATGATTTGTTTTAACTTCTTAAAATTTGTTGTCATGCTTCTTATGTTTTTATCTTTGTTCAAGAGGAGTTGAATTGTGCATCCTTAAGGAGGCGTCAAGCTGCATTTGTGGACACTAATATAAGTGAATGATTGAACTAACCAATTAAGGAACGCAGGACATGCAAAGGCAAAGGCACCTTACCACTAATGCGATTACGATGTCAGCTTCTTTTACCTACTTTTAGAGCGCAGCTCTTAGGGGCCCGTTTCCGGCTTGAGCGGCGTCGGCGTCGCCTTCACCGTCGGCGTAACCGCGCGGTGCATTATGGGTAAATCTCCCCGCTAAATCTAGCGGAAAAATTTTCCCCGCTAGATTTAGCGGAAAAATTCCCCTCTAAATCTAGCGGAAAAATTTCCCCGCTAAATCTAGCGGGAAACATTCCCCGCTAAATGTAGCGGAAAAATTTCCCCGCAGCAAAAAGAATTCTCCGCTAAATCTAGCGTAAAATCTAGCGAGAAAAATTCCCCCTAAATCGAGCGGAAAAATTTCCCCGCTAAATCTAGCGGAAAATATTCCCCGCTAAATCTAGCAGAAATATTCCCCGCTAAATCTAGCGGGAAATATTTCTCGCCAGAATTAGCGGAAAAAATTCCCCGCTAAATCTAGCGGAAAAATTTTCCCGCTAAATCTAGCAGAAAAATTTTCCCGCTAAATCTAGTGGAAAAAATTACCCCTCTAAATCTAGGGGAAAAATTTCTCCGCTAAATCTAGCGGAAAAATTTCTCCGCTAAATCTAGCGGGAAAAATTCCCCGCCAAATTTAGCGGAAAAATTTCCGCGCTAAATCTAGCGGGAAAAATTCCCCGCTAATTGTAGCGGAAAGATTTCCCCGCTAAATCTAGCGGAAAAAATTCTCCGCTAAATCTGGCGGAAAAATCTAGCGGGAAAAATTTCCCCTATATCTAGCGGAAAAATTTCCCCCCTAAATCTAGCGGAAAATATTCCCCGCTAAGTCTAACGGAAAAATTGCCCGCTACATCTAGCGGGAAATTTTTCCCGCCAAATTTAGCGGAAAAAATTCTCCGCTGTCCGGTGAAAAAATTTTCCCACTAAATCTAGCGGAAAAAATTTCCCGCTAAATCTAGCGCAAAAATTCCCCGCTAAATCTAGCGGAAAAATTTCCCCCGCTAAATCTAGCGGAAACATTTCTCCGCTAAATCTAGCGGAACAATTTCCCCGCTAAATCTAGCGGAAAAATTTTGCCATTAAATCTAGCAAAAAAAATTGCCCGTTAAATCTAGCGGAAAAAATTCCGCGCTAAATCTAGCGGGAAAAGTTCCCCGCTAGATTTAGCGGAAGAAATTCCCCACTAAATCTAGCGGAAAAATGTTCCCGTTAAACCTAGCAGAACAATTTCCTCGCTAAATCTAGCGAAAAAAATTCCCCGCTAAATCTAGCGGAAAATTTTTTTCTGGGGGGTCACGTGACCCCCCAAGGTCACATGACCCCCCCAAGGTCACGCGACATCGGAGATAACGTGCCCCCCCCCCCCCCCGAGGTCACGTGACCCCCTCCCCCAAGGTCAGGTGACCCCCCGGGGCATATTAAAGAATGAGGGGAGGAGGCGGAGAAGGAGGAGGAGGGGTAGGAGGAGGGGTCTACCCTCCTCTCAGTACCCTTCCCTCCTCCTCCTCAAGAGCTGCGCTCCAATTCGGCGTTACAGGGAGTTGTAAACGGCTTTCACTTTTTCTTGTGTCTTTTCTGCGCTGTTCTTTCCTGTTACCAATATGCACAGACTAGGCCACCAGAAGGCTCCATTATAAGTCGTACTCTGTGTTTCTTAGACTGGCAGGGACTATGGTGAACCCACCACAACTCATTGCCTCACATTGTGGGTTATAACTACGCGCAAACTAAGCAAACTAACTCGTTAAGCCCGAGGCAAAAAAACCCAGTGTTATCTGCGTGTACACACTATGACGCGTACACATTTTTAAATATTTTATCCTTTTTCTAGAACATAACATTCCAATCATTGTAAAAAAAAGAGAAAAAGGAACACTAGGAGAGTTGCGTTTAAGACGCGATCCCTTTACAGTAGTTTTGGGTGCCTTCTATAGTCCGTTTAGTTTTAAAGGGGAACTAAAATGAAAAAAAAAAATCATTTTTTAAAGTGCATAGATGGCGGACGTATCATTGGCATTTTTTCCACAAAATAAAAAAGAAAGAAAATTCGCGCAAGTTTTACGCCGTCATACGCAATTTAGATGAAGGTGACGTTTCGCTGCGAGCCGTGTCCACAGACCAGTGGCCCCGCCCATTACGTCTGGATTGGCTTGGCTGCTCGGCGGCTCGGCTGAACACGCTTCCAAACACATTGTCTCCCTTTCGCGACTTCCTGTGCCTCTTGTCTGGCGTCCGACACTGCCTGCGAAACGTGCGAGCAGCCGCGCGGTAGCCTCCGGCATTGTCTGCCATTTCATTACCGTATTTCGTCGTCTGCAATGCCCGTAGGACGCGGATATGAACGCTGTCCGTGGACGTCCGTTTTCGACTTTGTCCGTCTGTTATTCCCACCCCGTCCAACATATTTTACAACACTCGCAAGAGTCGACCATGGAAGCGGCGTTCGTGCGTTCCATCATGCATAAGCCACAGTTTAGTACAAGCATGTGTCAGCGGTTGTGGGTCTGGCGTAAAAAGCGACCGAAAAGACAAACAAAAAAACAAAACAAATCTATATTTAGTCATTACAGCTGTTATTTCCTTCTTGTTATTTTTTCTTCCGCGATTCAGGTGAGCGGGCGTCAGGACGCACGATTAATGCGTGACCTAAAATATTCGCTTTGGCGGGCCAGGTGCGCTGCAGGACTTGAGAGCTTCTTGTCTTCCGAAGCGAAATGACGGGAACATTAATAAAAGTGATATGCGAGCCGAACACCAGACTGTTCTCGACCAAATGGCTCGCCAATTCTTACCCATGTAGGTACTATCTTTTGGATAATACACCATTGTTGCAATAAAATCAGTAGCCCAATTCACAAACCCGCAGGGCCACTTTCATGGGAAACAACATCTTTATCGAGTACCAAGTACCAACACGCGCTAAGGAACAAATGAAGCCAGATCCAGCAACATAGTTGACGTGGGATGCTAGGCTTATGTCAGTCCCGATACGAACCCAAGTACCCGCGCAGAGCATTCAAAGGCGTGGGGCGCTAGACTTAGGCCAGTCCCACTACGAGCCCAAGCACCCGCACAGTGCTTTCGAAGATGCATTCGAAGATGAGGTCAGTTGAAGACAACTTCCTCGAAACTCCACGGTGAACGCAGAACGACTCGCACTAATACATCCCCAGAAATCTGTGCCATCGCATGCTAGCGCCATCTCTTGGCGGATTATGGCAACGCTCCCATAGAAGCAATGTATTAAATATAGAAATACGGCAATATTTGCTCAACATCACATTTTTTCAGATTTGCCATACTACCCGTCCAATCTCTGACACGATCCAATCCTTCCGCAAAAAAAGTCAAGATTACAGCGCATAAACTGCAGGTTCCTCATTCGAGTAAATTATTTGATGCATAGCCACTATGGGTTGTATCAGGTTTGATCGGTTTTTAAAATAGATTATTAGATGAGTGAAATAAATTTTAATTTTATATTATAAATACAACCCTCCCCCAATCATATGACAAAGTTTCGTGATTTGTATGATATTTTGTAATGCGTAGAAAAAACATTCTTCTGGGGCACCTCTCCCAAACGTGCCACACAAAGTGATTTTCAAACCTCCCTAATTTAAAAATACAGAAAGATACGAGATTTGCCATATAACTGCGACAAGGCAAAAACATCCAGGAAGCGTAGTGTACGCTCTGTCTTCTCTCAAACTTATTTGCTCGGGTTCCTGAGACCAGTTTGTCGAAGCAGGCGCATAATCGATCAGCCAGCTGTTCAGAATCGTTGCCTGCATTCTGCTGCTGGGATCACTAAACAACCAAACAAAGAAAGCAGCTATTTGTTTTTTCATTTAGAAATTTTATCATGCTAAGAAAAGATATTGAAATATTGTTTTTAATCATTAAGAAATTATTGACCTTGGCGAAGCTACATTTAAGGCGAATAAATTGGGAATATTGGGTGATTATTTGGCAAGGAAGCTGACTGTACTTGATGGTCTCTTCATGACACGTCAAGCACATAAATTCAAAATATCAAGTAAAAAACATGTCGGTCGATCCAGCGAGGAGAACATTGGAAAATGAGAACTACGTAACGTCCTCGCTCGAACGCCATTCCCATCGAGGAGGTTTATTTTAAAGGATATGCAGTTGTATCATGATTGAATTGATGGACTTAAATTTTATCATTTTTCCCAGTTAAAGACCCGAATGTTCTAAACAAGTTCCTTGTGGATGAGCAGAGGCCCAAATTTGAAAAGTTAGACGAAGCCGTCAAAACGGAAAAACCAGGTCTAGTTTGAAGCGGTTGTTCTCAAGACAGATTTATTTCCAAGTATTTGCCATGGCACCAGCATGTAGTAGAAGGATGAAAATGATATATTTCGCCCAAAATGGGTGCACGAGCCGTGCTCCAAAAGTTCCCTGTGAAGGCGCGGGTGCTCAAACTTTAAAAATGGGACGAAACCGTCGAAACGGAAAAACCCGGTCCACTTCGGAGCGGTTTTTCTCAAGACAGATTTATTTCCAAGTATTTGCCATGGCACTAGCATGTAGTAGAGGGATGAAAATTATACATTTCGCCCAGAATGGGTGCATGAGCCGTGCTCCAAAAGTTCCCTGTGAAGGCGCGGGTGCTCAAACTTTAAAAATGGGACGAAACCGTCGAAACGGAAAAACCAGTTCCACTTCGGAGCGGTTTTTTTCAAGACAGATTTATTTCCAAGTATTTGCCATTGCACTAGCATGTAGTAGAGGGATGAAAATTATATATTTCGCCCAGAATGGGTGCATGAGCCGTGCTCCAAAAGTTCCCTGTGAAGGCGCGGGTGCTCAAACTTTAAAAATGGGACGAAACTGTCGAAACGGAAAAACCAGGTCCACTTCGGAGCGGTTTTTCTCAAGACAGATTTATTTCCAAGTATTTGCCATGGCACTAGCATGTAGTAGGGGGATGAAAATTATATATTTCGCCCAGAATGGGTGCATGAGCCGTGCTCCAAAAGTTCCCTGTGAAGGCGCGGGTGCCCAAACTTTAAAAATGGGACGAAACCGTGACGGAAAAACCAGGTCCACTTCGGAGCGGTTTTTTTCAAGAGAGATTTATTTCCAAGTATCTGCCATGGCACTAGCATGTAGTAGAGGGATGAAAATTATATATTTAGCCCAGAATGGGTACATGAGCCGTGCTCCAAAAGTTCCCTGTGAAGGCGCGGGTGCTCAAACTTTAAAAATAGGACGAAACCGTCGAAACGGAAAAACCAGGTCCACTTCGGAGCGGTCTTTCTCAAGACAGATTTATTTCCAAGTATTTGCCATGGCACTAGCATGTAGTAGAGGGATGAAAATTATATATTTCGCCCAGAATGGGTGCATGAGCCGTGCTCCAAAAGTTCCGTGTGAAGGCGCGTGTGCTCAAACTTTAAAAATGGGACGAAACCGCCGAAACGGAAAAACCAGGTCCACTTCGGAGCGGTTTTTCTCAAGACAGATTTATTTCCAAGTATTTGCCATGGCACTAGCATGTAGTAGAGGGATGAAAATTATATATTTCGCCCAGAATGGGTGCATGAGCCGTGCTCCAAAAGTTCCCTGTGAAGGCGCGTGTGCTCAAATTTGAAAAGTAGGGCGAAACCGTCAGTACTGAAAAACCAGGTCCACTTTGAAGCGGTTTTTTTTCAAAATAGAGTTATTTTCAAGTATTTGCCATGATACCAGCATGTAGTAGAGGGATGAAAATTATATATTTCGCGTCGTCTACCACTTGAGTATAGAGATACCAAGGTTCGAGGAGATATCATAGAAACAACATCTGAGCGGATGAACACTGAAACCTTTCAGACTCGCCAAACTGCTTGGCCCATGAACAACACGACAACGCCCAACGAGCCTTCAAAGCAATTCTAAAAGCGCAACGTGCGCGCGTGCGTGCATCGTGTATGCGGACGCGAAGTGATAAGCTAAGCTATGTTTTTTTCTTTAACACTAACTTTGATCTCCCCTTTCCTAACGAAGTAGCCAGACCCTCTGTCTTTGTTCAATAAAACGGTGGCCGGAAGCGTACTGCTGTAGAAATGTAGAAAATTATGTTAGCCCTGGAATAAAGAGCATTGAGGAAGAAACGGGTATTACTCTGTCTCAGTCACAAATGAAGAGAAAGGTACTTCACGAACCTCGGAACCAAACCAACACAGAGAGTGCGCCACGTGATCAGACGGTATTGCGCAGCAGTGCGAAAAATGTAAAGTCATGTGGCACGCTCACCGGGCTGGGTTGGCTGGGATGAATCGTAACGTTTGCTGCGGTTCATTGAAGAGAAAAATTAGATATAGCTATAAATAAGAAATTATAAACCAAATCGTGTAGGAGATTCTCATGGAACTCGCAGCATTTTGCACCGTCTTTTATGGCGTAAACGCTTCTTCGTTAAAGGGGTCTGGAACTGTTATGGAACCTCTATGAATCTTTGTCGACTTCCGTGAGGTCCTTTATATGGCTTCTTCCGCGAGTGCTTTTCTGGAATTCTGAAGATGCTCCGGAAGGGTACTGCAGGGGGATCACGTAGTGGTCGACGGTCACGCGTGACCCCACGGATCATGGGCACTTGACCGTGCGACCAGCAGGTTCGTTATTTCTAGTGTGGCTACGTGGTGGACGAAAACCGATGGGCCATGGTCACGTGACCCCCACCCACAAACAAACGACGCTTACGCATGAACATGTGGCCAGCAAAAGTGCGCTATTATCAGTATTTTCAGGTTGCTTCCGACTCAGTCACGCGACCATGTGTGGCCATCAAAGGTGCGCTATTTCTTATGTGGTCGCGTGGTGGACGGGACCCCACGGACTATGGTCACGTGACCTCAGTGACGATGGACAGGTGATCCCTTATGATCATGATCACGTGTCCGTGCGACCACCGAAGGTGCGATATCTTATGTGGTTGCAACCACCACCCCCTCGACAGACCGACCGACGTGAAAACTGAGAAAGGTTTTTTAACTTTATGATGTGTGAGGGCAGACATTAACATAAGCTCACGACGTTTTTGTTAGAGTATTTGAAGGCCTTGAGGAACACAGGCTCTAATCATTGTAGTGAGGTCATGCTATATGATCAAATTTTAACGACTGTGTCTGTTTAAAGCAATTAACGGAATAGGACCGAAGAATTGCATACTTCAGGAATATATCGCATATTTACTCGAATTAGTTTTTATACTAGACCTCGGCGTTTGGACAAAATCAAAAATTCGGGAGTTCCACTCGTTTCAGCTGAATTTACTGTGGAGTTATAAAGTCGTTCCTAAATCCTCTGATTTCCTCCTCTTACTAGCAGGAACCAATCTCGCTCGGTGGCCGCTGTGTCAGCGGAGTAGTACTCACACATTAGAATAAGAACGGCGTTGCATTGCACTTTTGGAACTACCTTTCTGATAGGAGTATCAGAAAGTTACGCTGGAATTATGCGGAAGTGAAAAAGGCAATATCATTCATGTTGTTGACAGAACAACATTTGTATTTTTCCACACGTACGTGTTTTTGATTATATACAACGCACATGCGCAGCAGCCTGTTTCTTGAAATGTGAATAATCTTCACAATCTCGGTGCAGCAGTCCTCACTACTGCTCTTATGTCATGCTCCAAAAACGTGGTGGCGTGTGCAAATTTCTGATAAGTACTAAGAACTCCTGATATGGTCATAACGCCGTACTGAGCTGAATTGTGGGAGCTTGTCACGCGGGCCTGAAAGCTCCTATATAAACGCATGCACTCCGTGATGAACTTGCACGTTGCCTGTTCGTCGATCACTACTCGCAACAGCCATCCACCTCTTCATGTCCTACTTCGCGGTGGAGAGAGTTATCGCCAAAACGGTGAGTAAGGTTTCATGTTATTTTATACTAGTGTATAATAGGACAGGACAAATTCTAATTTCTTTTTATATGCTATATTATAATGTACCGCAGATGTTGGTTTTAGCTTTTAAGGCCAGCTTTCGATTAATGCTCATATCCACCTATTTCCAGCTAGTAATTTCAACTTCGTTGAAATTTTAGTTTCATCGCATAGCCATGCTCTGTCTTTTGTGTTCGTAAAAACTTGGATGACGCTTAAGCTTCGCCTTTAAGAGTGGAACGCGATAGCGTTATCGGGCCCCGTTCGCATCGCCTTCTCATTCGCTTCTCATGCTCTTGAGTCACGCAACAACATAGTGCTCATGACACAACAGTCCTCGTTCCCAAGCCGTGCAAGCGTGCGTTGCGTGGCCTAGTCAGTACCCTGCCTGGCTCGCCACCGGAACGGTAGTAGGTTTGAATCCCGCCCGGAATTCTTCAATTTTTTTCTTTAAGGCGAATGAAGGACTTTAAAAAATGAAATTATTTGAGACACGCGGCGACCTTTAATTCGCATTGCATTTCATGTTTTAATCACTTTCATTCCACGCGTGACGTCACGTTTCACGTGAGCTTTGTGGGTTGTTTGAAATTCCCGCGCGAGGTCATGTGCTGTGACGTCGTACCCCATCGAACAATCCTGGATTTTCCCGTCACGCCACCGACGCCGGCTTTTCTGCGACACGAGCTCGTTAACGCTCTCGCATTAAAAGCCCGTGTTTCGCGTGCGTGTTCACCGTGGTTCGGCTCTTTGTAAGAGTGAAGAGGGTAACACAAATAAATGGAGCACACATTAAACGACCTTGTGCCTCGCCGGAAATCAAACACGGAACCGGCATTCAAGGGCAGCCCAACTTTAGTGGTACCACGTTCTCTGGAAGATGAAGTGAAAAATATGTCAGAAGTCTTAGAAGCACATCAGATAAAAAAAAAAGATGTTCCTGATAATTTTGTTAGCCAGTTCCTGCGCTCTATCTCCGCAAGAAAAGATTGATTTTATCGACACGTGACGTGACCAACAATGACACTTGCGTCGTTGTTGGTCACATTACGAATATTTGTGGCATTTGCTGTCGCTGTCTTTCTTCAGTCAAGTTCCGTTGTTTGTTCAGCGCTTGCCGTATTTGCCTCTCTTCAGCTTTATTTCTTTTATGCGATGTTGTAATTTTTACAAATATGCACAACCAACTCGCCTGCATCGCTTCTTTAATTCTAGGGCAGTTTCAATGCCGGTCGCACAACCACTTTGTGATTGTCACTCTTAGTTACGTCATGGCGTGATCTGGTTACATGATCACATGACCTACAGAAAATAATTGCCATAAACACCTAGGCAGAAGTGCAGAGGTCTCTGGCGGCACCAGAAGACCAGGAAACCAAGCAATAGGCTCTCTACGACAAACAAATAGTTAATTTGAGTCAATTGCGATTTCATGGGGAAAGAGTAAATATACCGTGGTACTGTTCTAAAGTCGGTAAACGCAGAATGCGTTGAGTGTCTTAGCCTTTCATGGAAATTCCAGAAAAACAAAAGCCAAGCAAGTATCAAATCCCCAAAAGGAAAACAACTCAGAAAGCCACAGGAATCCTACGGGAGAAACAGGCTGACAAACACAAAGCGTTCTGCATCTATCGACTGTATACGTAGTATTAAGGACCATATAAATTTCAATCTTCTCCACGAGTGCACAAGGAAAACACCAAACATCTGGCTTTATTCAGTGTTTGGATAAAGCCAAATGTAGGAACAGAGTGACAATAAAATATCACGAAAAGCCAACATTTATTATACAATGCAATTCTGCATTTAACAGTTCGATCGACAGAATAAATTGGAGCCTCAGGATTTTAATCAAGGTCACTTTTTGTTACATTATGTGCTGTGATTATAACGAACTTTCCACTGACCTGCCCACATGAATCCAGTTTTATATATTATCTCATTAGACTGCAGAGAGTCTTAACGTTTGGCGTCCGGGTGATTGTACACTTTTATAATCAAGGTTGCACTTTATTTTGCAGAGAAAGGGGTACCTCCTCAAGTGGACAGGATACTCCAAGTGGAACTGCACCTTTAAACCACGTCGAAACCTGACTGCTCGCTGCTTGGCAAGCTTCGAGACGCCGTCGAGACCCACAGATGCTCGCCTCGAAGCAGCGCGGGACAGTTTCGTCCTCGACATTCGCCAGAAAAGTGAGCAACACGAAGACATCCAGTGGTCTGGTTAAGGTTCCTTTTGAACTCGACGTATTTCGCTGGGTGTTTGCTAGCAAGGGTGAAAGCCTTGGGAAGGGCTGGTCTCTTTATAGTCACGAGTCTGACTTTGAACGGCTTAATTTGCCGGATGGATGGAGGGAAGTGTTCCCTAAGTCGGGTGAAGGTGCTCAGATTGCTTTACCTATAAGGATGAAGCCAGTATTGCGTTTTTCACGTAAAATTCAAGGAAGTGACGGCGAGGTTCTCTCGTACCCCCATGAAAAAGTGCATATTTACATTTCCACACAGGCGTGAACTCGAAAGAGTCTTGATGTATGAACGGCTTAACATATTTCCTCGTGAAGAGAGCCAGTTATGGACATACTTCGAGAGAGTGTAGCGGTCACATTTTTGGGGGCGAGCGTATTGCTCAAGTGCAAACTTGAGGCAGTTGTTAGAGCATTAACCTGCGAGCCCAATCTCGGGATTAGCTCTATAATCCAAAGCTATGTAAGAGTCGCCAACGAAGTACAAATCAATGAGAAATTTCTCTCACAGTACCGAAGAACACTATCCACGGTCCACAAGTTAAAGGGCAGAAAAAGGTATAGTTTTCTTTCAAGGGACACAACATTCCAAGTCGACCTTTCCGAATTAGTTGGTGAAGCATTCTTTGCAAGCTCTGAAGAGCTAGTTAGTGGCAGCCAAGGCAGCAGCACTCACCATCACGACAGGTTCGAGCAAATTTCAACCATTCATCTGGACAATGAATTGGAGAGTACGACTCAAGTCGGTGGGAGTTCTCCGCCTGTTCAGACCTGTCTTGCTCTGAGCGCCCTTGAACGGAAAAACGTGGAACTACGTCGCACAGTTTCCAGTTTGGAAAGCGAGGTGGCCCAGCTAGAGGAAGCGCTGAGAAAACAAGACCAAAATACTGTTAATTTTGGTAACTATACACACAGTGGCGCTCTTATTGGCCAAGGCAGCCGTAGGAATGACTACCGGCTTCTTTCCAAACTTTCGTCACAGCTTTACGACCAGTCAGAAGCCTTGGTTTTACAGTACGGAGTACACCTGAGCTCTGTGCTTGTTCAAGACAACCATGAACAGTTGCATGAACTGAATTACGAGGACGACAGCGTTACAAAAAATGTGCGTAGAAGTCTACCACAGTCCTCGTTCTTCGAGATGACCAACGCAGAGAAAAAGCGTATTGAGGATTTAGTGTATGTTCTAGATGAACACACAGTAAGCAACACTGCGTGGAATGAACTGAAACGAGTTCTTCCTAGTCTTCCTACATTAAAAACAATCTCCGAGTGCAGAGACTATCTGGACGAAGAGTTTCAACTTTCCCGGACACCTGGAACTGCACCTGGGGCCCAAGTGTCCTTCAAGCGGGAGCTTTGTCGGTACATTAAGTCCGCTGCCGAGTAGTCCCATGCCAACTTAGAAGAATTCTGTAGATCTAATCCTTCGGTGATCGTTAAAATCGAAGGGGACGGATGCAACGTGACAAGAAAGGGCACGTGGGCCACGCTGAGCTTTTCAACACCAGATGGGGATGACAGGCACAGCCCAAAGAATCACTGCCTTCTTGGTATTATTCAGACAAAAGAAAACTACTTCGCCCTTCGAGAAGGATTTGGAGAAATTATCAAAGAAGTCAATGATGTGTCCGCGCAGAGAGGTATTCTTGTAGACGACAAATTCGTGTCCGTGGATCTCTGCTTCGGTGCGGATCTGAAGTTTATTTTGCTTCTCCAAGGCATGCAGTCGGCGGCTTCATCCCATCCGTGTCCAATCTGCAAGGCCAGTAAGCATGAACGCTCAAATCCCAGCATCCCATCAGGCTTTTTTAATTCATCTGCGATGACTCGTACCCTAGATGGAATGAAAAAAGACTGCGACAATATGACAAACTCTGTTCGTTATCCGCCGCTGCTCATGATAAAACCCTCCCGTGTGGTACCTGACATCATGCACATGGGAATGAGAATAGTTGATAGGCTTGTTGAGAACCTCATTCTTGAAATGCAAGACAAAGATTCTTCAATAAAAGTATGCAACACATCAGCGAAAGAGGACCATGTGGCTAAGCTTATTGCGATTATCTACGATTGTGGCGTCAGGATCCATCTTTTTTCTTCAAATGATTCGAAACATCAGGGGAGGAGCTTCAGTTCGCTGACAGGAACTGACGTTGACGTACTGCTAGAAAAGCTGCCTGGTCGTCTTCGAGATGTCCTTCATCACGACACAGCCGAAGATGTTGTTTTGCTCTGGAACAGCTTAAGAGAAGTACTTAATGTTTACAAGAATGATACATCAGGCTCTGACGTCTCGGCGCGAACAAAACTTTTTCTCGACGTTTTCGTGCGGCTGGGCGCAAACCGCAAAGGATATGGTCGAGACCGTGTGACTCCCTACATTCACATATTTTGTGCGCATTCGGCGCAAAAGCATGTACAACTGCACTGCCTGGGCCTTTATTCCAGTCAGGGGCTTGAGAAGAAGAACGACACGCTGAAAAAACTGCACCACACTAAAACTAACAAGTGGGACGCCGCATGGGACGTCTTAAAAATAGTGAAGCGGGGAGAATTGCAGACTCAAAGGCCGCCAGTAAGAAGCTACACGAAAAGATCTCGCGAGTACTGGTCTCTGGGCGGTATTCAAGAAAGTCGAAAGAAAAGACCACGTAGGAGCGTTGTTCCGCGAAATGACAATCCTGGTGGGACTTTGAATCTAGATGCGATGCGCCCCGGTGAAATTAGAACAGAGTTGGCACATCGTGGTATAAATACATCAACCAGGGACTTCCAGAAATTAAAACAAATGCTCAGGGACTCTGAGCGCTGATCAACCGCTATCTGTGATGCGGTTTTGTGACTGGAATGAGTAGTCTGTTGCCAAAATAACCTACGCGACTATTATTCCTACGTTCAGAAAACAAAGCCGGGCAATCCTCTTGTAGCGTAGGAACTCGCTTGTTGCAGAGATATTAATTGTGTTTGCTATTTTTATCTTGCATTCAGAGTTTTGTGATTTCTACGAGCGGTCATAAGTTCTCGTAGGTATCTTTGTTTCTAGTTCATCACTCGTTTCGTGACGTGTAATGCAAGTGTTGATCAGTGAGAATGTATCATCCTTTTCTTATTTTTAACACACGGACGGCCTTTTCACGATGCTGGGACTGTGCGTAGCACTGAAACTGATGCGTGATATTGTAGATTACAGTGTGTATATATATGACGCGACAAGCTAGATTTGAAACGTGGGTGACTGGCTTTTTTTTTTTTTGATGAATTTATGAAAAAAGTGCTAAATTTTATTTTGACTTCACTTGTCGCAATCTACATGTTTCTGTTGCGTCACTGGGTTGTACAAACTTCAATAGCACCTAACGACAAAAAATTCGAGCCTCTGTTCCTTTGCAGCAGACAGAGCAGTCTGTTTTTTTTTTTTTCGATTGTAGCAGAACACACCTGAACGCTACACCTGAATGCGTTAATGTATACATGTACGCGTCTTCATAAGCTTCGCAGCATGGAACTTTTTTGTGATACTGCTATTTTTCCTTGTTCTGCAGTACGTCAGAGAGGTTCTCGTACGGTTCGAGCTTTTAGCCTTGATCAAAAATATTGCGCAAGCTTTGTCACTCTACTGCTTTGTTGTTTTCTTCTGTCCTCGTATGATGTACTCATTGGGTACTATGCTCCCTTTCACCGTAAAATTAACGGATCGGACGCTAGGAACCATCCAGCCATTCCAGCGCTGAGAGTACACCGTAGCTTTAACCTCAGTGTCCCCACCAGAAGCTCACTTGATAATCACTTAATTCTGGATGGGCTGAGATGGTCCGCAGCGTCCACTGCTGTTCATTTGGGGTGCAAGGAAGCATAGAACACTTAGGCTAACTGATGACTCGGCTGTGTTGAAAGCATTTTGGTTGTGAGCCTGGGTACGTGAGGTATATCGGACCCTGTATCCCCTTTTTTTCAATCGCTAGTAATAGACCGATCTCACCAGCCAGTTTGACTACGCCACCGCTGCCGCAATGCATCGAGGGAACTTTAGTCTTTCTGCACGTGCGACAACCCCGCTGGAGCTTTGCGCGAGGGAAGCACGAGACGGCACGTGCACTCGCACGCACGGCCTTCTGCCTTCTGTGAACTAAAGTTGTGGCGGCGTCACCCATGCGCCGAACGCTTAGTGAAATCGGTCTATTGTGTCAATATAATACCCCTAATTGAATGTAACCATTTATTTATTTTGTACGCAAATGTGATTTTACGGTGTTTCTATGAAGCATAATAAATACTGTTTGGCACTCTTTCGTATTGATTTTTTATCCTTCCGCCTCGATGCCTGTAGAGCAGAAGTCATGATGCTGCGGCTCGCAAGCTGCATGCGGCTCGTCACAAACCAAAATTCGCCTCACGTGATCTAGAGACGCCCACATTAAAATGGTTGGGACCAAGCATTGAGCTTACTCATGAAAACATTACAGCGAGGAACAGGAAAAAAAAAAAACTGGGCGTATAAAGTTACCGCAGTTTTCGTTGTCGATAAGCATTTCAGAATGCAATTGTCAGACGGGGGCAAATAAGGTGGAAATGTAACCTGGAATTTTATAATTTCACTTTGTGTTGGAACCTTGCCCAAACTTGGTGTGAGAGATACGTAATGCAAAACAGCTGCCTATAATTAAATATCGAGCTCTATGTTTTACGCACCCATACAGTTGAAAAACTAGTAAGTCGCATCTAGTGGAATGTATAATCTAGATTCTCTGCTTGACGAAAGCGTTTGCTTGAAATAAAATGAAACTAGGCACCGGTTACATTATAAAAGCTTCGCAGTGTGAAACCATAACTCCTATATTTAGGCAAGCTATAAGTTATAAGGGGAGTCTAATGACAAACGTTGAAAGCATGTGGAGAGGACGATGTTCTCGCAATACCACCCCTTCCCTTCCCTTCTTGGGACTTCCTAAAATATAACAATTTTACTTGCGCCATCAGTTTGGCCACGCCCGCTCTATAGGCTCAACATTCACCACAACGCCTACAACAGGTACCAAGTCCTCTGGATCTCTTTATTGTCTTTACAATTTTGTTTTAAACTTTTAAGATGAAAATGCATTTTCACGGAGCCCCTGCAGTAAAACTCCGCGCAGGCATAGTACCCGACGAACTTAACATTGCTGGAATATTGCCTATATTTAAATAAGGCGACGGTCACTGTATCGACAATTACAGATACAGACAATCACACTCACGCTTCTGCTGCCGCCGACGCTCTAGACGGGCACGCTGTTGTTCTTCGTCGGTCAGAGAGCAGCTACTCGATTTCCCAACCCGTCGGCCGCTGCGCGTTCGGCGGCTTCTCGTCGCTTTCGCGCCCATTCGCGCTTTTGCTCTCGTTGTCGCTCTTTGAGGGCACCTTCTTCTTCTTCAGAGTGAACTACGCGCGTCTTGCTCATAGCAAGTTCAAAGTGCAACTGCTGATAACGTCGCTAGGGCGATGACTACTGGTGAATATTAGAAGACGACAGCGCAGCACGAGCACGAGCGACCGCGCTGCCAACAATGGGTCTGTATATTCGTATGGGGAGAAATTCTCGATCTACACGCTCTGACCGCGCACGCGAAAAATTTCAGAACCTAGCCATACACATCTTCGCTGTAAAACATTTAACAAAATGATCATGCTAAGAGGCAAGTACAAAATCATTCAAATGGTGACGGTACATTGAAATTGGTGCTGAGATGTCAAGATAGGGAGGAGCAAAGGCATTATATAATGACTGAATCCGAGAGAGAGGTGAGGTATTACATAGCGAGCGAACGTCAAAACAAACGAAGTGTCTGGTTACTCGAAAAGGCAATCTCGAGTCCTCGGCCACATATTTGTGCGAACTTCTCCCCGCCATTTAAATATTATTACCCCAAGGCGAACTGTAGGTAATAAATAAACAAAAAAAAATAATGCCCCAAGGGCGAACTGTAAGTAATAAATAAACAAAAATGAACAATAAACAAATGTATTTCATGCATTTCCTGACTTTCTCACGGAAAGCGTAGCCACAACTTTATTTATTCTTGAGCGCTGAAAACGTCTGCCGCGGAAGAGGTATGTAGCACTAATGTAAAAAGTGATGACATGTGAATAAGCCCAATAGTGACACACAAAAAACAAAGATACAGTTTAGAATATTCCTTCGACGGCAGACGAACGTTTTGTGATAATCGGAATAAACGTGCTTTGATAAGTAAGCCCTTGGGAGCAAGAACACAATGTAAGGGTTACAATAGCTCAACAACAGAAGAAAAAACTCAGTTTGTTGAGTGCCAGCCTGGTGGAAAGAAACTGTTAACCAGTGCACCGCGCAGCTTTTTGCGATCTGATATGGTGTCAATTATTGTCGGAAAGATCGTTTGAGTTCTGGATGGCACGAGGAAGTGCTGAGGTTTTAAAAGGATGGATGCTGAACGAAATATTCGCTGGAAGCTTTCGCTGCTTTTTACGAAAAGAATCCGGTGGTTCTTAAAAAAATAGAAAGAAAGAGAGGCAGAGAGAGAGAGACAGACAGAGAGAGGGGGGGGGGGGGAGCAACGCTATAAAAAATATCAGGACGGACTTAGCCTTGCCGTTGGAGCCGGCATTGTCCGGCTCGGCAGTGGTTCCAAAAGAGGTGAACTGGACTGACCGAAGTTTTGAAGGAACCGATGAAGTAAGCAAAAGAGCGAGATTAGTCGACGAGTCTGGAGAGGATGAATGAACTTGCATTGCCTAAGATCTGACACGCTAATAAATCGAGAATGAGACTATATGAATAGCGCGGTACAGTTTTAGACGGGTTCTGAATGCGTAATTCTGTACGTTTGGTGATATCATTAAGTATTGTGGACTAAGAAAAAGAAGGTGCAAGCTTCCGGAGACTAAATAGACACGGAAGAAACTAAGAAAGAGGAAGGAGAGAGCGCTCGCACTGAAAGGATCGAGATGACGGTCGGGTACAGTTCAACAATACCCCCAAAATAAATAATTCATTATTTCCTTCTATTTTAACACAGTTCGCATAATTAAACCGGCTTTTTATTTTTATCGTCACCGTGGAGATCCTTCCTCCATTTACTTAATAAAGGCTTCTAAATATATTAGGCGTATTCCGGTTTCTGGGGCGGACGTGAGTACTATAAGTATGCTTCTGTGTTTTCGGACAAATGCGATAAAATCGAAAAAATACTTCCGGTAAAATAGTTGAATATTTATATTTACTCAAAAAACTCAGATTTTTCAGGACCGCCAACTGCTATGAATCCTACTGGTCTTAATATTTTCCAGGGATCTTCGAACAAGTTTTGCTCTACTTCTCTATATCTAATATTTATTTATTTATTTGAAAAACTGCAGGCCTTCTTCTGGCCCTCGCAGTATCAACTTTCGTTTGTATGATCACACAGAACTTCCGTTTAGCTTCTATTTTAAAAAAGGGGAATCGTCGAACACGTTTCTCATTCAAAAGGATACTTTTACTAAATTCACAAACTGCTGTTTTCAACCTTTCGTTCACTTCACCGAAAAAGCCGAAAAACTCTGTAAGATGAAAGAAAGCTCCAAAGAACTCCGAATTTATGGTAAAAAATAAGCACTAAACAACACTCCGCGATTTTAAGCAGAAATAAACTCCGAAAACGCAGAATCCTAATTATAAGCTGGATTTCGTATATGTTGGTGCAGCTTTTAGATTTCGTTATAACTTATAGGTAGGGTTCCGTATTTTTGTGTATTCTTTTTTAAATTTAAGGGTGTCTTTGGGTGTTCATTTTTTCAAAGTTCTCTGTTTTCGGTATCTATTTCTGGTGTCGACCAGAAATCAGGGTTTATCAGGGCTTATGTCGTAAAAGCTATTGCACATCTATCGCGTTTTTGCAACACACAATGCTATTCGCACCAGTTATCACTAAGTGGCCCATGTAGAAACAATTTTTGAAGCAGAAGGAAGCAGCCTCGCGGAAAAGGGCGGTTTGTTTTCGGGGTCAACAGAAATAAAGCAATTTTTCCAGTTAACCTGGGGTTTCATTTAATTCAAAAATTTCAGTTCGGAGTTTTTCAGTTTTACCAATTTCAAGAAAAATCCCAAGAAAAAAAGGAAGCTAGACATCAGCACAGCGAGTGGTCATATCAAAGACAATATTTCGCTCCTGATGACTTCAGCGGAGGCAGTGTAGCGATACGATGGTTGTGGAGTTCATGGAAGCCTAATTTAGGCAACGCAAAATATGGATCCTTTTTGTTGTAGTTTACTCGACACACTCGCCAATCTGCAAACAACTTTCCAAAAATATCGCATATGTATTGTCGGGTAGTTTTTTGAATACTTGTTCGGAATTCTTCCGCAGATCTGACCTTTTTCCTTCCATATCGCTAGATATGAAAACGCGGAATGATAGTGTTATCGACTTCTTGCAACCGGGAGGCGCTGATACGGCGTGCTCGTCCGCTCTTTGCGCCCGTCTTGCGTTTGTTTGCCTCAAAATGCGCTCACAGGCTGCTTTTACACTCTCCCCCACCACACGCACACACACACGCGCGCGCGTTCACACGCACACGCGCACGCACGGACGCACGCACACACTGACACGCACAAACAACCCGTCTCGTCGAATTAACCACCAACACTGGCGCGGGTTCTACTGCCGCGTCAGCACGCTCTCTGCGTGTTCTTTGTGCTGTCCATCAATTGATCTTCCCCCTTTCTGTAGTACTGTTTGAGAAGCTCTGATAACGTAGCTCTATTTTCTATTTTTCACAATTTTATTCATTGCACGCGGAACGCATTTCGGTTTGGCGGGAATTTGCACACGACGTAAAAGTTAAAGTTGAATACGCCACGTGTCGGTAAATAAGTGAACTAGAACAGCTTGTCACAAATTTCTGGCCATGAATAAACGAGCTCAACACGCCACGCTCGTTGATCACGTCTCAAACGCCGGCACCCATGTCTATTACACTTTGAAGCCGAAGCCGGAAGGAAATGTCGGATATTTTAGAAACAAGAATGACTCTACCTACATTTTTTGTTTCTTAAACAGAAAAGCTAGTGTGGATATAAACCAGTTCGGAACAAAAATTAAATTTCACACGTCAATCATTTTTCCAACCGAGAAGAGCGTAAAAGAGTGCTTAGTTTTGTGATTACTTGACAGGATAGAGTGATTATAACGTATGCGAGAGATTTAACTGACGCTAATGCCTATGCAACTTCCGTGACACAAATTGAAGCAGGCAGCAATCAGTCTACTTTTGCGATGCTCCTTGTGTTCCTACAGGAAAACGCGCGCACATTATGTCCCTTGGCCGGAAATAGCGGAGAGCACTTTAGTTATTTGGGTACCACCGTATATTATATATATTGATTAACATCGTAAAAGTGTAATTGCCTTAGCGCATTTTCTTTATCAGTGAACGGTGTTTAACTTGGCAACATTTCAGTTCCAAACATATGTTCCATAGCAGGCGTGCAGACACGCCAAGATTCAAAGCAAAATAACAATTGAACGGAATACAGAATGTGTTCAAGGTTCGCCAAAATTTCAGTGACGCTTATGCAGGGTGCGAAAACTACTTATCGCAACGAAACTCCTACGAAAACTACTTATCGCAGCAAAAAAAGGCTTGTGGCGTTTTGGTCCTGGGCCAGTGGCCCATTTAGGAAAATGATTAAAGTCCGGAATAATAGACTTGTTAACTATTTTGAGTAAGTAACTCTTTTAATATTGTATTTAAGAGCATACTTGAAATTAGAGAATTGCTCAGCATCATCGAAAAACACTAAATCAACAAATTGCAGAGCGATAGAAGGCACGTGAAGCATTTGACGGCTTTCTGAATAACCACACAAATTCGACCGGTTTTTGAGTTTCGGTTTGCTAACGGAGAGCATCTCGGCCCCGGCGGCACCGCGCCCCGTGGAGAGATAGTGCAACCGACCTCTGCTGCGCTGTCATCGCGCGAAGATGGGGGACAACCCCTGAAGAGGTTGTCCCCCATCCTCGTCGCCAGTGTCACGATCCTTTGAGAACGTGGACGAAGGGCCCGAAGCACCTGCCGAGAAGGCACGACTCGCAGCCTGGTTGTGAGGGTGGACGATGACTGACCTGGGCGGCGTGCGCTCCACGGCGCTTATTGGCGCGGTGACCAATGTTGCTCGCCTAGCCTGAGGGCCAACGACGGGTGGACTGGAGGGGGCGCTACATACTTGTCACAATAACCTTATGCTCGGCGGGGCTTAGAGTAGGATTACCCGCACCTAAATAGTGTCTAACGGCGTAAATAGTGCTGAAAAAAATTTTTTCTTAAAAAATTACCAAAAAATGTTTAGTTCCTTCAAATATTTTTAAACTTAAGTGTGCCTTTAAGTTTTAACACGACTGACCATTCGATGTCATGCTACCAGCCAGTCAGTGTCAGAAGTCACTGAGCCTTTCTGTACATTATTTGATTAGCGATAATGGAACACACAATGCAACACGACCAATTGGAGCACTTTATTGATCCCATGAGCTCCAAGCGTCGGCTGCGACCGTACTTAAGGTGAAACGATGTATAGTGCCACCGGCAGCCTTAGAAAAACAGAAACTCAAAGAAACCGTTTCTGCTTTGTCAGTCATTATTTGGCCTTCTTATCAGATCACTAGCTGCCATCATTGGCTACGACACGACGATATGCGTAAGTGTGGCATTATGAGCGACTTGGTGATGCATTATTTACAAAAAGAAAAACGCAAGAAATTAACGAAGAACTGGTAGAAGCAGTATAGATATGACGAGCGCTGACTTACAACTGTATTTTAATATGCAGAAACATCAAACCGTCGAGTTACCAAAAACACCAATCACTGTCCATCAGCCTATCTTATCAAGTTATTTACAAACACACTTCAGAACGACATATGTACGCAATCTCGCTGATATACAAAGCAATAGACAGAGAGCTGACGCATGCCCTTCTCAAAATTGTGACAGGCCGGACGCCTCCGCTATCTCCCCGGTGCTTTGATTATTGTGAGGCGACACAATTTACCAGTCAATGAAGCTTGGCACACACTCAGACTTGTAACAGTGCACCGCGAAACGCCCAAAGGGTGAAGACCTCACAACCAGTTTATGCTCCCTCAACCCATATTTAATGCATCTGATTCACTACCCTATGCACATTTTACAGCGATAGCTGTTAGTGAGACATTTCGCGGTTTCGCGCCGTCGACCGCGCTTCATATGGAGGCGGGTTATTTTCAGCAATACGCCAAAACATTCCACGGGCCTCTAATAACAAGACAACAAGCAATCAAGATGACATGCGGGGTCATGCATGGTAGCAAGATAACATGCATAATCAGTAAAATAGACCCTGCCGGGCAATTTGACAGTGCACTGGGACAGGTGCGCATATGACCCAGCATTTGTACAAACAATTCCCGGGATATAAGAATAAATTGCCTTAGAATTTCACGATGCATTCTGTATCAGAAAGCAAGAGGAAATCAATTGCGTTAGTGCCCCTTCAATGCACCTGACGGAAACATATTTTTTATGTTCTCAATTAATTGTGAGAAAATGGTATTAATAGTATGCGTAAGGTTTAAATGACCCTCTATTTGAAAGTGCACTTCGTCTTGTATACTTCCTTGTCCCTGTTCATTCGGCGCTTTTCGTTTAGGAAGTATGACTATTTCTACCGAAGTGACATACGGAAGCAAGCCTCCTTCTTATGGAGAATGCAGAAATACTCTCTTGTTAATACACCCTCATTGCTTCCAAAACGCTATGAAATTTTCGACCGGTCTTTTTCTCGGTTTAACCCGAAGCACCTAAGCGGGCTATATGGTGCCCGCTCACATTTTTACCGCTCATTCAGTCCATCTGCTACGAAATGACACCTTAGCTACTCCGACGTCGCACCAGAGGTGTTGTTGTGTTTCACCTTACCTGTTGCGTAAGTGTTTATTCCCACACAACAAAGGGATCTTATATACCAACCCGACGTCAATGTTCAGAAATCGCTTCTTCATGCGTTTTTTTTTTTTAATATTTTTCGAAATGTTTATATCTACATGAAAATACTACCAAGTGGTCGAAAAAAGGTATTGACATCTGTGTCTGCGGGCTGCGCTGTCGAAATCGTGCCCCCTCAATATGAGGAGAGCTTTTTGCCCCAGAAACAAAGACTGGAACAGGGCAGGGGGGGGGGGGGGGGGTTGTATCCGCCTGCACTTGTTGTGGAAGTAGTGGAGACCCTCTTGAAGACACTCCGAATGAGTGCGGGTGTACCGGAGAGAATAACTAGCGTTATACCGGTAGTACTCCCCCATATGCGCACGGTTAGCCGTAGAATTAAAAAAGGGGCAAAAAAACACCATGTGCTGGTGTTCTTTTCGCTCATAGGACGCTGTACAAGTTATGTAGCAGGATTTAAGGGGCGGCAAGAAAGGGCGGGGTGTACAAGGAAACAACGACAACAAAAAAACAGTTCTGTGAACTGTGAAGTAGGGGTAGTAACAAAGGTTTTGTTGTCGTGTCGAAAAAATGTACATAGGGTAGTGCGGCAGACGCATCAATGATAAGTTAAGAGAGCATTATTTGGGTGTGAGGTATCCTCCTTCTGTCCATTTGGCGGTACACTGTGACAGGTGCGGGTGTGCGCCACTCTTTACTGAAACTGCTATTGTGACTCCGAACACAAATAATAATAAAAACAACAACAGAAACAGGGAGATAGCGGAAGCATTTAGGATGCCATGATGCGCTGAGGGCATCTGTGTGAGCTCTCCGTCTATCATTTGTTTCATTTGTTTAGCATGGTGGTTGCGTATATGACTTTTTTTGAATGAATGAAATTGGGGTTTTTTGGGCATCAGCAACAAAGGCCATACTGCGCCAATAGTTGTTTTGAAGCGAGTTTGTAAATACTCTGATAAGATAGGCAGAAAGAAAGTATGTGGTGTTTTTGTTGGTTCGACGGTTTTATGTTTCTTCGTATTAAAATTCAATTTTAAGCCAGCGCTTGCAGCGTCTACTCTTTCTACCGGTCTTCGTCAATTCTTTACACTGTTTTTTTGTTAGCGATGATATGGGCTCAGAACTTGCCATGGCCTCCATTTCTTAAGCTAGGGGGCTATTGAAGACAAAAACTACGTTGTTTGGCCGGTTTAAGGGTGGCATCCTCCTACCTTCAACATTCCGGAATACATCAATAATAAACACACGGGTATTGAACACGTTACAATACCGCACTTTCATTTAACAGCATCAACGGATCGTGAATGCATTTGAATCATAGTAAGTGACGTGTTGCAAAACCGGCAGCGAAATCTTTTTTGTCGCTTCTTAACCACCGTAAAACACTTCCGTCTTGCAAGTCGCATTTCTGGTAAGAAGTCAAATTTCATTGCACTTGAAAGACATTCACCCACAATTACATTTACATAAAGATGTTGTTACTGGTATTAATGTTAAAGGATTCCCCCGAGGTCAGTTAAGCTATTAAAAGGCTCGAGGTACACCTAAGCACTTCTTATGAGTTGTGAATGCGAAAGCATGCACGCCGCTCTTCCGCTCCCCTCTTTCGTCTGCGGCGTACTTGCATCGGCGGTCGAGCGCACGTGCTGTCCTCGGCTCGCTGACCTTGGCGTGGAGTGGTGGAGCCGCTGCCTCGCGGACCCGCAGCGCCATGGAGTGGCGGTCGGTGTAAATGACGCGCAGCGGCCAATGGGAGCCTCGTCGACGCGCGCCAGTCATTGGGAACGAAGCCATAATTCATCATCTCTACTCCGCTCATTTGGGATCGGGGAAACTAGGGGCCGTTCTGCAAGGCTTTTCACGTGGTTTCATAGCTGGGAGCTGCAGCTTCACTTGGAGAAGTTATTTAAGGTGCAGTTTTGCGCGGCTTCAAAGATGATAAAGTCGGCTCACTCCATGGGACAGTTAATGCTTACGCATTGAAAAACAAATTTAGCAGATTACAAATATCAGCACAATTCTGAGACCACAGGAAGCAAAAGACGACACTGTACACACTAACTCTCTAACGCAGCTCATGTGGATAATATATTTACAAAGACAATTGTCACGCGGAATAATGCCACGCGAGAGGACACTTATACTTTGCGCCCTTGCTTTCCTTTCACAATATACCTTGTTTGATAGTAATACTATTATCTTGTAAATCTCTCCTCACCCAAAAAAAACACATATATAGCCGTGGCAAAACAAACAGTTACGGCTAATACCGGTGTACCCCCTGTACCAAAAACAAATACTCATTTTCAGATAAAGATAGCGACGTGTCACTTATACATTTGTTGCCTTTCGCTCTGATGTGAAAAGCTTCGTGTAGTTCTCTAGAGAGCATATCTGGGTACCGGGCCAGAAACGTGCTGTCATTTCAAAATCTTCATGTAGTTCTCTCGAAACCTTATCTGGGTATCTAGCCAGAAACCTGCTGCGCCGTCATTTAGTGACAGAAGGTTTCTATCTAGATACCCAGATAGGGTTTCTAGAATATTGCATAAAGCTTTTAAAACCAAATGAGAAGGCGACAAATGTATAGGTAACACGTCACTGTCTTCTTCGGCAAATGAATATTCGCTTTAGTTTTTTCTAAATAAACGTTAGTTGCAAATGCGACCTTGTTTGTCTACCTCGTTGTCCCTGAGTTTTTTTTTCCTTGGTCGCTGATGTATTTGATTATTTGGAGACATTACGAAATTGCTTCACCGTTCGTAACGAAAATACTTACTGGCTCTGGTCGCTTCGAACTGCAAAACTGCACACTTCCCGTAGCGAGCATAAACGAGTGTTAAGTTTTGCCGCCTGACCTGGTTGTTTTCTGAAATAAAGAAAAATGAGTGAAGGTATGCATGTATTTATTTGTTGGTTTCTCTCGAAGAGGCTATTAAGCCATAGAACAATAGCCGCCAAAACGAGACAGCACAAGTGTTTTTGTTGCAGTAGCTCACGAGTGACATAAATTTAACGAAATAGGAGCTTGAAGCACAAACATGCAGGCTATTCATCACATGAAGGATTTATGACGTTGTAAGAGTTCATATTATCATAGCGTCACATCTCGAGATCGTAGGAATAGAGGATACATTTGGCCAGTTTAATTAGACATGACGTGAAATTTGCGTGTTTCTTTTTATTTTAATGTCTAATCTTTTAATGTTTTCGTTTGTTTCTTAAAGTTTTCTTCGCCTAAGGCGAACCGATGTACGCTTTCGCATACTGTTGGAAGTAAAAATTTATACAATTTTTTTCGAATTTTGATGCTTTCTAACGGCAAACACAACTTTGGAGCAACAAAGAAAAAACGATCGGCCAATTTATTTTGAATTACACAAAGTGCGCAAGACCCGTGTCTGGTGCCGTTGGGCACCGACATCAGAGGGGCGTGCTCCTTTTAAAAAGAAGCCTTTCCCGTGTGTATTGGAAAAAAAGAACACCTTGGTTTGATGCTTCAACTCTGGTGACATACGAGTGTGTTATCGCAAACCATCTTAGAGCACATGAAGCGAAAACTCGTGCTGCAGAACGCAGAGATCCCGGGATCAATCTCTCTCCCCTCACATTTCATCTGGATATGCGTCGTACCGGCGTGCGTTCGTGTATCACTGGTGCGTGCCGAACATGAGGACCCCATGTCGGCTGGTATTGCACGGGGAAAATGTCTCATCTACAGCGAAGATATCAGATGCCCTCAATAAACAATTGCAAGCATGGCGGCCCCACTAATGCCCCACAAGTGCAAGCATGTGCAGCTTGTGCGTGAACATAGTTTGACAGGCTTGAAATTGCGGGGGTTTGTCCGCTAGAGCAGAAATATGGCGGCTGCCAGTGGCCTTGCTTGCAACCGTCTATAGTTTGAATTCTCCCTCTCCATAAATAATTCCGTGCGCACGGCTGAGTTGGAAATGCGGGGCTAGCATGCCGAGGGTCACACCTCAAAATTCACTCGACCTTTATTTCTTATTTATCTTCGTTCTCGTAGAATGGTCAAGCCCACTCTTGGCTGTCACTATGTGTCCTTGTTCAGAACACTCCCGAAAATACCGCTTGTGTAAAAGCAGAGGTAGTGGGCTTTTTACGAGACAGTATGTCTTTCAATGGCAATGTGGAATACGCGATATAGTTTTGGTTTTAGTTGAAGACACAAATTCACATTAATAAATGTTTATTTTCAATTCTAACTTCGTCTACTATTTTCCACCTATGGCAATGAGCAGAAAATTTACTTTACATACGGAGTCGAGGGCACGATTTAAAAACAAAGGGCGTCTACAGAATAATGTAAGATTCTAAGACAAAGAAAAACGGAGACTGAAGATTGAGCATACACATCGGAGTCTAAAAAACAAAAGCACATGAAAAAAAAAAAAAAAAAAGCCCAAGCTATATTTCTTACGCGATTTAATTTTTATTTTGGTGGGCGTTTTTTAGCACCAGATATCACAGATTTAGATAATCTAATCGCGGTGCGTAAAATACAATATCTGATTACAAATGTGGTATGTGGTCACGTGTTAATCGTTAAATAATATTAAAGTCTTCAACAATAATTATCACTCGCAATCACGACGGAGTGTAGGGTAAAAGCAACGTACCATAAATGGTTTCAAGCATGATCGAGCGGGATACCACTTTGAAGGATTCAGTGTTGGTAGTTCTAGAAGATAAAAAGACACAAATTGAAAAAATCAAAAAAATCAGAGAGTGTAACTCTTTTTAAGATGACCCAAAATGCACAACGAATCATTCCGTCATTTATTATTGATATTACCTTTAGTTTTTTCTGCCACAATCTCGTCCGTCTGCTCGTGCATCCCCCATAGTAAGACAGGTCAGAACAACCGATTTTCTTAGTATGGCAAGCTGAGCCCATCAAAGTGCACGTGACGCGAGAAATTATAGCAATCGCGAACAGTGTCAGGCTACATAGCGTATGCGTCGGCTAACCTTCAATAGCTTTATCAAAAAAAAAAAAAGAAGTGCAAGAAAAGGTACCTTGTTCTATCAGCCATAGCTTGTTTATGTTTACTCTTATTTTCAGTGCCCCACCAACAGCTTGACGCCTCTTTAGTGGTGCACGTATTCCTTCAGAAATGCAACGCTAAACAGGATAAAAGCGAAACTTTAAGAAACAAACAATGGCCTCAACACACTGTCGAAGGAGTCCGTTCTATATAAGAGTAAAAAAGAATCAAGAGGAAGCCCAATGCAAACAGGAGTTGGGTGTCAGCGCACTGTGAGTGTTTTTTCTTTGTGTGAGCATACGTTTGAAGTGTTTTTGTTTTTATGCGCCTGGAAGTGCAAGCATGAATCACCAACCCCTCCAACCTGATGTGTGAGCTCGATTTGCCGTCGTGCTAGAGCCCTGCGCATGCATCACAGTATAAAGGCGGAGAGCTTTGGAAGGAAAACAGGTACCAAATAGTTTGCTATATTGTTTTAATTTTGGTATTAAAAACCAGGCATTTGGCTTCATATCCGCGTGTGCTAGTTTTGTTTTGGCGCAGTAAACATTATCCTATTAGTAAAATTCCAATTGATCCCAGCCCATAATTAATTTTATGGTCGTTTTAACTGAAAGGCCGTGGCAGGCTAAGAATTCGGTTCAACGTCCTCCTTCAGCATGCAGTCGATGCCCTCCGCCGGGCGTTCTCTGCTCGTGCGACGAAGGTAGATTCAGCCAGATGCTTAAAAAACACAAAGGCAGCAATACATCAAAGTGAGAAAGCTCAAATTGGAAACGGAACATCTAGATAATTGTTGAACTGTCAGTAGCTATAGTTTCTTAGTTGCAAAATCTTGTTCGTTGAAAATCAAAAGGTGATGCCGGTCAACTCTTCCTTCGGACGTTTGCGGGGACTACCGAATCGCAACACTTAGAAAACACGACAAAAGCCCTGCGTCTGAGACTTACAGGTTTGTTTCACCTTGTTTTCGGGTCATAACAGCATATTGAGCCATTGTGTCGTGGTTTGTAAAACTCGTTCGCTTGTACAGCCTGCATACCTTGTCGTTGGGGTACGTAATGACCCCCAAATAGCCGTCCTTGAAGGTCGCCAAAAACTGGAAGAGAAACGAACTGTAACTTTAGTCCTTTTCATACGTAGAATACGACGCTGTCAAAGCTACTGACGCGAGCGCGTTGTTTCGTTTTTGGTTTCGCTCTACTTAGTTCTCACTGAAGTTGAAACTGAGGCCGACGCCACTAGCACATCCCCACCCCTGCCCGTTTCGATCTGGATGAGCATCGTATCGGCGTGCGGTCGTGTATCACTACTGGGTGATAAACGTTAAATACCTTAGGCTAGCGGCTGTACTGCACTGGCTAAATTTGTCATCTACAGAAGGGGCACAAGTCGCCCGTTGAGACAGACTAGGCTCATAGCCTCTATAAACGTACACAGAAGATTTTCTTCTTTTTTTTTTTTTGCCACGAGCACGAGTGCTTGTCGCTGCTTCTTTGAATCGATTTTCCGCAGGACGAGCACTCGCGTTAGAAATGCACGTCTCAAAGAGTTGCGCGGGCTACCTAGCACTTGTAGCTTTGGCTGCTGTCTCAGCTTAAGGGTGAGCCGAACTGTTCGCCCCTTTTTTGTTTAGGAACAAAGTCAGTGGCGCCCTCTATTGGGTGGCACCGGCACACTTCCGGCTCACGTATATTAGGGGCAAAGGTCCTTAGGGTCTAGGCTTGTCCGGCGTCCATGCCCACATCGATTGACATCCCATCTGTGTTATTAAAAAAAGAAAAAAAAATGTTTGCGCCGTTGACAGGATTCAAACCTGTGCGGGAAGACCCCAATGGATGTCTAGATCATCTCCTTAACCACTCGGCCACGACCGCCGGACCAGAAGGGTGCTCTGAGATGTGGTAGTAACTCAAAAGCTGGGGATGTCATGGATGAAACGTTGCATGTAGCCGCTCCACGTCTATACAAGAGAGGGCGCTGCGGTCAAATGCGTATATAATCGCGTTAAACTTTGCATGCATTGGCTCAAAGTTTATAGACGAGAGGGCGCTGCGGTCAAATGCTCAAACGCGTATATAACCACGTTCCATACCAAACATTCTCTTTCTGACATGAATGAAAACAAACGAGAAGCTGGGCACGCTGTGGCTCAGCGTCTACGTACCACCAGAGATCGCCCCAATCAACATCATTAACAACGTGGAGATGCGGTAATTTTTTCTAATTTTACTCACCCTTATTTTATATAAGGGCGAATTAAGTCTGACAGTGCTGTAAGTGAAAATTTCGAAAATATAACGTGTATATTTGATTTCGCAAATACTGCGAAACCCGCCATCTAGCTCAGAACCGGAAGTGGTTGGGGCCTATCTGCACACTGGCACATCCAGGCTTCAACTCACTGGAGAAGGAGCGAATAGGGCGCCCACGCGTGAGAATATGTGAGATAAAACCCCTCTCACGCCAGAAGCTTTGACAGTGTTGTACATTTTGAATGTTACTGAGTACGGTATTCTAAAACTTACTGGAACAGTACTGACTCAACCGTGCACCGAAGGCGCCCCTCCCATTATAAAGACACGCTAAGAACAGTACTTGCCAACATGCCGAGTATATGCTGCTTAGAGTCGTTAAAAAGAGCCACGCTTCACAATAACGACATTATCCATTTTGTTTCTTAAGATCATCGTTGCCAGTTATTTGAAGCTCTACCTGAAATCTCAGGAAATGCTTTTCTGCTTTCCTAAAGGCTTGAACATTGCGCTACAAAGAAAAACAATGTTACCAAATAGTCCTCACCACGCGTATAAAAACTGGAATGTCATAACTTCGACTTGTAGTTTGAGCCAATCGAGCCCGCTCTGCAAAAACAACGAAAGACAGCCCCCACCAGGTGATCGGGGGATGTTAGTGCCGACACTTTAAGCCTTCCTTATTTGGAGGCTATAATTGGTCCATCCAACGCTCTCAGAAAAAAGGCTATACTCATACACCTCTTGTCACATGCAATGTGACAAGAGGTGCATTTGATTGGCAGCGGCGGCAGCATATCGCCCACATCGCTAATTTCGACAACACGTCTGTTACAGGTTGGTAATTCTGGCATACTATTTATACATTGAACCTACGCTGTCGCTGCTGCGGCTACCACTGCCAATATTACGGCAGTATTTTTTGCCATATTAGTGTCCTGTGTAGGCAATGTCTGACACCTGATCGCATTGTATTCACCCTTCCTCGAGAAGAATGAGGGGCCGATAGAGTGTAGTGAATGCGCATGTAAGTATCACTTTGGGAAGTGTGCGGGAGTCACTAAGAAATCCTTCAGTGGGAAAAGTGAAGACTCAAAGGCGACATGGCGATGTCCTACATGAAAAGCTACAAGATTGAGTGCTAGTAACTATGGGGAAGAGCAATCTGAGATTGATGCAAGAGCCCTCCTCGCGTCCATCAATCAGAGACTGGCCGGTCCTCCCGAGCCAAAAAAGAAAGTGGACAGCATGGAACTGTCCGTCCAGTTTTCGTCAAAACAATCTGATGATTTTGAAAAGACAGCCAAAGTCCACGCTACCGAAATCAGATCTAGAGAAGAAAGACAAACTTGAAAAAGGTCAACGACCTCGAATTTCAAAGGCGGAGACTGAATCTTGAAGTTCATGGTATCCCGGAGGTGCAGGGTGAAAACCAGATTGAGACATTAAACAAAGTTGCGAGAAACTAGACGTTCCTCGTTTAGCAGAATCCGACGTTGTAGCTCTGCTCAGGCTGCCCGGAAGACAAGACCACGCCCCCGGAATATTTGTTCATTTTGTAAGGCAATAAATCAAGGACACGGGGATAAAATAAAAGACAACCTAAAGCACTGTACTCTACGTATATTTATCCAAGATAATCTCACTTGACATAACAGGGAATTTCTCCGGGCAGCCCAAGATTGGGCGAAAGAGACTACGCTTTTGCACCGCGCGGTTACGCCGACGGCGATGCCGACGCCGCTCATGCCGGAAACGGGCGCCTAAGCGCTGCGCTCTGAAATAATTTTAGGCGGCGATTTCAATATTGACATGAATTCTGTTTCTGCTCGTCAAGTTAAATTTCTACTTTGCTTCAGTCGTTTGGTCTCTTTAATGTAATCACTTGTCCTACTCGCGTTACTTCATTCAGTGAAACGTTACTGGACTTGTTTTCCACAAATAAAACTCGGACGGTGTATTGTATTGTAGCGATCGATGTATTCTTCAGAACTATGTTTTTGCGCCTTGGCCTTTGTTAGCGCCGGAGAACAATGGTATTACAGAGCACGTTCTTCGGCGCCCTACTAGGAAACGCTGCGTATTACGCATAATGTCCATTATGCTCTGCGTAGTTGGGTTCTTCTAGGTGTCCACTTAAGTCGGAGACTTATGCAGGGCCATCTCCGAAAAGCTCGTGACTGAAGTTTTCTTAATTAGTTTACAAATTGTATTATACACTGGGCTCAGCTCCTCTGTAACGTTAATTTTAATATCAATATCCGCTTTACTATCCAATTAATCGTTTTCTCATATTCGTTCATTATGTAAAACTCTGTTCTTTTTAGAGCGCAGCTCTTAGGGGCCCGTTCCCGGCTTGAGCGGCGTCGCCGTCGCCGTCGCCGTCGGCGTCGCCGTCGGCGTAGCCAAGGTCATCCCAAGGTCACGTGACCCCCAAGGTCACGTGACCCCTCCAGGTCACGTGACCCCTCCCAAGGTCATCTCAAGGTCACGTGACCCCACGTCTCCCAAGGTCACGTGACCCCTCCCAAGGTCATCTCAAGGTCACGTGACCCCAAGACCCCACGTGACCCTTTGAAGGTCACGTGACCCCCAAGTCACGTGACCCCTCTGAGGTCACGTGACCCCCGAGGTCACGTGGTCTCCCCAAGGTCACGTGACCCCCAAGGTCACGTGACCCCTCCCAAGGTCATCTCAAGGTCACGTGACCCCAAGGTGACCCCCACGTGACCCCCAGGTCACGTGACCCCTCTGAGGTCACGTGACCCCTCTGAGGTCACGTGACCCCCCGAGGTCACGTGACACCCCCCCCCCCCCCCCCCCCGAGGTCACGTGACCGCCCCCCCCGGAGCATATTAAAGAATGAGGGGAGGAGGAGGGGTCTACCCTCCCCTTAGTACCCTTCACTCCTCCTCCTCAAGAGCTGCGCTCCAATTCGGCGTTACAGGGATTTGTAAACGGCTTTCACTTTTTCACATACGGTCCCCTTCACACATGTGTATTGGCCTCTGTGTTCTGCAGCATGTTGAGCGAGTCGCTAGTTACCTAACCTTTCTGTATTCCTTCTAGTTTTAGTGGACCCGGCAGCCACGCGAAGAACGCACCGAATGTGCCAGTTTTGTTTTTCATTCAGATGCTGCTGCATGCGCCAAGCCCGCCAGTGGAAGGGAGCCCCGTCATCACGTGGATCGGATACAACTGGATAATCCCCACCATCGGCAACAGTACCTCGTCATGGGCTGATCTCAAGCGCAGCCAACGGAAACCACGAGAACTCGGAACCATGGGACACCCACACTACGATATAAGCGAAGCTACTGCCACTGCGTCCTTCAGTAGGCACAGCAGCCGCGCAAGGGACGGATCAAACATGCCACTCCTTTTCGTTTTTCATTTAGGTTAGTGACCGAACTAGGGTAGATGCTAGAAAAGCAATAACAGATGCCTATTCATGCTGCTGTGCCCCGAAGTGTTCTTTTCTTGTATGTGGTTTATCTTCAAGTGTTTTGTTATTGCATGCTGTTTTGTTATGAAACGATTCTGCTAATGCTCTGCGTAGACGTATAAGTAAACCCCGGCTCCACAAAACTTTAAATAATGGTAAAACGAAATCTTGAAGGTCAACAATGCACAACCAACTATGTTAAACAGAATAAAGATAAGCAAAATCAGTTCCAAACTTCCGAAGATGAATTGAGTGAAAGGACTGCTTGTGTGGAACATTCGGTACTCACAATAAAAAATAAGCAATCACGGAACTGCATAGATCAGTAAACGAACTACAAAGAGCGGTTAAAGATAAAAAAGTTGCGTTAACCAACCTTGAAGGCAAGAGCCGTAAAAACAACATGATCAATTTGGACCTCGCGAGCCTGAAAACGAAAAAAAAATGACGACGTTCGATCAAAAGTACTTGAGGAACTCTTTTGCGGTCGTCTCGGTGTGACTGTACAGACGACTGAACGGATACATTGACTTGGAAAGAAGCGCAAGCAACGCTCACGTCCGATTATAATGAAGTTCTGGAATTATAGCGGAACAATTAAGGTTTGTGAGAACTGCGGTAAGCTAAAAGGTTACACCCTGTCCCTTCAAGCGACTTTTGCCAGGAAACGTTAAGTAAAGGAAAACGGCTTTGGGATAGTGCGGAGACGGAGAGAGCTGCGGGACATCGGGTTAAGTTTCTTAAAGATAAGCTAAAGATTGCCAGTGATTTCTGTTTCTTGGATAACGAGGCCGGCTGCCGAACGAAAATAACCAAAGATAGACCGACGCCAGATGTAAACAAGTGACGTAAGGGCAAAAGAGCGTTAAAGCAGCTAAGAATAACGAACGTCAACGCCAGAAGTCTTTTAACAAGGTCGAAACAGCTGAGTATACTGTGACGCTTCACTGTCCACATGTAGTTATCGTGACCATGGTTAAACTCAAAACATGGCTAAACTGAAACATACAAGATGCTGAAGTAGTTCACCTTGCGTGCAAAATTATGCTCAAAGACAGATCAACGCGACGGGGAGGTGTTACGATTATTATGAAGAAGTCAATTACTTGTCACATTTGAATGACTATCCACTCACGGAAAGTATTTGGTGTAAAGTTGACGTTTGTGAAACGAAATACATAATTGGTGCGGTTTCTAGGACGCCTGATTCACCCTTGTGATTTATGGAATCAATTTATGGCTATGTTGCTACCAATGTCACTAATAAATTAAATATGATTATTGCTGGTGATTTTAATCTGCCTAATACTCACTGGAATGCACTCGAAGCTGGTGCCACCGATGTTAAACATGCTCAATTTCTGCTTGACATGGTGTTTCATTTCAATATGGCGCAAGTTGTGAAAGAGTACACACTGCAGGCAGTTCGGTATTAGACCTGTTTTCTTTAGTAACATGTTACGTGATTTTTATGTGGGTATTCACGATGGGATTTCCGACCACCATCTAGTTTTACTAAATTGTAATACTGCTTCGTCATCGGATGCTATCAAGCGTCAGGTTTCGCCCGTGTATTATTTCTATAATGCAGATAGCGCAGGCATACTGGATTATTGGGAAATGTATCTCTCTGGTCTCGATGCTACGGGTGATGTAAACATTATAGATGGGTCGCACTGATGTCACATCACATACTTTTGACCACCATGTAAGAGGAGGAGAGGGAAGCTGCTTTTGTAAAAATTTTGAATGACGGGATAATCTTCTATAATTTTCTGGGAGGAGAATAGCGACGCTTGTGCAAATCCGGGAGGCACGAAAGAGGATCTTGATAAAGGGGGAGCTCCCTCTTCCCCTCTTCTCTGGAGGTCATTAGAGTGCTCTCTGAATGGCGTTACGTGCAACCCATGTATGTGGAATTACTTTAAGAAGACTGTCAATCATTGGTTGCAGATAGATGTCCTCCAGAACATAAAGTGCATAAATAGACACAATCCATTAATAACACGTGAAAGTATTAATTTAAAACGTAAAATAAAGCGTCGACGCAAAACAAAACATGTCAGCAAAGATGACGTTGCCAGCCTCTCAAATGAATTAAAAGAAAAAAACTAAGGAATTTCGGACAAAATATTTCGGCGTCACCTTCCCGGAGTTTATGAAGACAGCGCCACAGAAGTGTCGGAATTATCTAGCGCCGTCAAAACAGAACATAGATCGCATTGCAGAGAACAGCTCTGTCCATCTCAGATCGTATAAAAATGGCCCAGGGGTGCAATGAATATTTCAGTTCTGTGTTTATCGATTCCTGCAGTGGTTCTGTTGATTTGGAGGACGACGAAGGCGTACTTGCGTCGATGCCAGACATTGATATCTTAGAGGCCGGTGTCCTTTCATTCTTGTTAAATATTAACGCAAAAAAGTCACTGGATCAAACAAAATTCCTAATGAATTGAGTAAGCAAAATGCGGAATGGGTATTCAGATTCTTAACAATTATATTCAAAGCGTCACTCAGTCAACACAGCGTCCCTCCGAATTGGGTTGTGCAAAGGTTATTCAAGTCCACAAATTCGGTGACAAAGAAAATGTTGCCAATTATCGTCCTATTTTATTGACATGGACAAGCTGGAAAAATTTCGAACACATACTTTCTAAAAAATTTTTGTGATTTTTTCGAAACAAATATTCTTTTTCACAGAAAACAGCCTGTATTTTTTTATCTTCTAACGAGAGAGGCCAAATAGACGCGGTTTGTTGGGATTCATCGAAGGCTTTCGACCGATATAGCGTCGATAAGCCGGTGGTTACGTGGATTCAGGCCTAGTTGTCTAACAGAACACAGCTAGTGGCGATCAGCGGAGCAGTGTCGACCACTTGCGGGGTTCCATCGGGGGTCCCGTAGGGATCGCACTAGTTCCAGTCTTGTTTTTAGAGCGTAGCTCTTAGGCGCCCGTTACCGGCTTGTGCGGCGTCGCCGTCGGCGTCGGCGTAACCGCGAGTAACCCTCGTAACCCCTGTGAGGGTTTCGAGGGTTAAAAGGGTTACTCTCACCAGGGTTACCCTCGTAACCCTCGTAACCCTCACGAGGGTTACGAGGGTTAGTTACCCTCAAAAGGGTTACCCTCAAGAGGGTCACGAGAGTTATGAGAGTTACCCTCACGAGGGTTATGAGAGTTACCCTCACGAGGGTCACGAGAGTTACCCTCACGAGGGTCACGAGAGTTACCCTCACGAAGGTCACGAGAGTTACCCTCACGAGGGTTACTAGGGTTACCCTCACGAGAGTCACGATGGTTACCCAGGTCACGTGACCCCCTCCCAAGGTCACGTGACCCCCCGAGGTCACGTGACCCCCATCGACGTCATCGCCACTGATGACGTCATCAGTGACGTCACGGTTAACGTCACTGGCATCCGCATCGTCATCGTCATCATCACTGATGACGTCATTAGTGACGTCACCGGCATCCGCATCGTCATCGTCATCATCACTGATGACGTCATCAGCATTGTCACGTGACCCCCTCCCCCCCCCCCCGAGGTCGCGTGACCCCCCCCCCCCCCCGAGATCGCGTGATCCCCCCCGAGGTCACGTGATCCCCCCCGAGGTCACGTGATCCCCCCGAGGTCACGTGCCCCCCCCCCCGAGGTCACGTGACTCCTCCCCCGAGATCACGTGACCACCCCCCGGGGTGACGTGACTACCCGCAGGTGACGTGACCCCCCTCAGTACCCTTCCATACTCCTCCTCAAGAGCTGCGCTCCAATTCGGCGCTACAGGGATTTGTAAACGGCTTTCATTATTATGTTACATTAACGATATCGTTAATGATCTCGGCCCCAACGCCACAGCTAGAATGTTTGCGAATAACCTCTTGCTCTTTACTAAAGTACGCAGCCCCATGTATCAATAAACCTAAACTCGTCTGTCAACTCTATTAAAAAATGGTGTGGAAAATAGGGTTTGAAAATGTATTCAGATAACACTGTATCCTTCAGAATCATTAGCAAAAAAAAGTGAACATCCTCCCCTACACATATAGAGTTCAAAACGATCCGTAGCTCTAGTTGATCACTTTAAGTATTTATGAGTTACGATATCAGTACAACTCACATGGAATCACCACATCGATCACTTCTGGAGTACGGCTCGAAAAAGTTCAGGATTTTCGGCGCGAAACCTAGGCCATATCACAAGACAGGCAAAATTGATGGCGTACACAACACTTACACGACCCACTCTAGAATACGCCTGCTCGATGTGGAATCCGTACCGACAAAATCGAATAAAAAAATTAGAAAAAACACAAGGGCAGTCTTTTTGCTTCATCCTTTCGAGATACAGCAGAATGGACTCCGCTACTAGCGTGCTCGAACAGCTCAGTCTCCAACCTCTTCACACCCGCCAAGAGATATCAAGCCTAAAGCTTCTCTAAAAGTTTTGAAAAGACTTACTAGATGTGGACACATCTAATTTTTTAGAATCACGTATTACTAGACCGGTAAGCGGTGTACAAAACAGGGCTATGAAAGTTCCGCGAAATAATAATGACACATAGATGTAATCATTTTTTTGTAAGAAAAGTTTAAAGGTGAAACATGGTTCCCGAAAGTGTTGAAACTTGTGATTCATTAACCTTATTCGAGGAATCTTCACTTGAATTAAATTAGGTTTTTATTTGTGTTTGTAAGTGTGTAAAATAAGTGTTCTTCTTTTGATCAGGTGCATTGATTGCTTGTGTTGCATGATGTGAATTAGCGCGGTTTCGCATATTGACATAAAATGTATAAGTTCTTAAGAAATGTAGATCATATTGTACGATATGACATGTATGGAAATTGACGTTTCACTCCTGGAAAGCGCTCAAAACGGCGCACAGTATTTAGATATAAATAAACAAATACCTAATGTATGTTTTTATTGCTTCGCATAATTGTGTCTTGATTGTGGTTATATACATATTTTCGTTCTCATTTTTTTCTGATGGAGGTGCTGCAGCGGCACGAGCGTCTAGGTTGTTTAGGGACGCTTTAAATAAAGATTCTCGCACTTAGTCTTTATTATTATTGTTATTATTATTATCATTATTATTAATATTATTATTATTATTATTATTATATTATATTTATGAACTGGTTTAGTGACAACCGTATTAAAGTTAACGCCTCAAAAACTAGTTTAGTACGATTTATAAATCTCTTAAAGCAAACTGTGACAAACATTCCTCTGTTGATTCCTACCGCTGATTGTGCTTCTTGTTCCTGTACGGCGGTTTCTTATGTCAATTCAGCTAAATACATGGGAGTTTATTTTGACAGCGACCTTGCTTGGAACACTCACCTGCCCTATATGTGTACCAAACTCAGAAGTACGGCCTGTATTTTGTACACCATTAGACATCTTGCTCCGATCGGTGTGCGCAGAGTTATTCCAGCAGTCTTGCATACGGAGTTTTGAGATATGGAATTACTATTCTTTCCAATTGCTCCATAAGATGGCAAGTACGCATTGATAATCTTCTGCTGAACTTAGTGAAGGGTGTGGTGTATAACTGTGATTCGACAGAATGGGGAAGTATCTTTGAGTATCTTGGTTTACCTTCCTTCCAAAAGTTGTTCATGAATTAAATAATTTTGCGCCACTTTTGGATGGATCATTAAAAAAAAAAAAAACATTCATGTCCTCCCGAGTTCTAAGAGATTGTCCTCGCTATGTTGTACCTCGTTCTTATACTCGCTACGAACAAGCTACTCGTGATATTTATGTCCCGAAAATATTTAATTTGCTTCTTGATTCCATTTTTACGCTTACCTCAAAAAATAATTAAAAAATTCCTAATTGAATCGACTCTACCTTAAGTACTCGTTAATGTTTCCTTAACTTTTTTTTTACAAACTTGGAACCTTTTAATTTTACCTGTATATATCTATATAATGTTTCTACCGGTCCACTGTAATTGACTATCTCTGTCAGTGGCATGTATATATCTATGTGTATGCTTTGTGTGTATCTCTACATGTACTTGTAGATATGTCTATATGTTTCTACCTGTCCACTGTGATTTACTATCTCTATCCGTGCCATGTACAAAGTGACTGACTGCCCGCCGCCTCCCCTCCCCCACCCTGGACAACTATAATTGTTTATCGGTGTTAGTTTGTTAACTAGATGTATATAATCACTTACTACCCTTCCGGGCCATGCCCCACAAGCCTACTTTGGCTTTGACGGGCCCGAAAATATCGAAAACAAACATGAAAGCGGAAAAAAATATTATTAATAATATTATTATTATTATTACTACTATATACTATATATTAGTATAAAATAATAATATTGTTAATATCGATATTCATATTATTACGTAAATGAACTCAAATTACGGTAAATTTTGTTCGGCACCGAGTGAAGGAACCCTTACAGAAATGTCATATATGGCCCAGATATATTTGATATAGGGCCAGATATGGGCATATAAGTTGACATATACGGTCATATATTGCCATACAAGGGCTGAAATCAGGGCAGATATGGCAAGGTGACACCATATGTGACAACATATATTGCCAGATAAAGTCATATATGGTGCCAGTGGCTGCCATATATAACAGTATAGGATGCTTGATACTCATGTATATGGCACTATATTGTGCCAGCCAACATGTAGATGCAGGTAGCACTCCGCGTTGGCCGGTATCGGGAATACGCCGGCCCGCCCATGGTAACAGGATGCAGCGCCTGGCCATGGGCACCGGGGAGCTACCGGCCCCGGCCGGCGTAGAAGTAACAGTCCAACCGTAGAAGTAACAGTGACTGGCCGGCATCGGGTTTTTGCTGTCTTTGCTGGCTAGTCTTTCCATGGAGGTTTCAGTAACTGGCTGGCATCGGTAGTTTGCTGTGTTTGATGGCCGGTATTTACGGAAGTTCAGTAACTAGCCGGCACCGGTATTTTGCTGTCTTTGATGGCCAGTATTTACATGGAAGTTCAGTAACTGGCCGGCATCGCTATTTTGCTGTCTTTGATGGGCAGTATTTACATGGAAGTTCAGTGACTGGCCGGCATCGGCGCTTTGCTGTTCGCAGGCTGACGAGCCCCGGGAACTTCCGTTTACTGACCGGCATCGTTCTATCTTGTTTTTGCCCTTTTCACTATGCAGTCACGTCATTGAGATTCCGACGAACTGCGGCGATTCATATGTAGCGAGTGGAAATGTTTGCGTTGATCAATCCTTCGTAAATGACTGCCGACGCTGGCGTATTTGAAAAGGCTGACGTGTTTTATCGCGAAAACGCGAAACAAAATGCCGTGAGGAAAATTGGCAGTCCAGGATTTGAGAATCTGACCCCCTACGCCACGAAAATTAAATTTTACAACGCCGAACGATACTTTTTTCAGGAAGTTAGTTTAATTTGATGTACTATACTTAAGGTCTGGCGTTATACGCACGTGTTTGGCTCTGATAAAAAAATAACGGTATAGCGGAGCCTCGAATGAAAAAAAGAAAAAAGATGTGCCATGATTGAGCACGAGCTTTTAAGCTACAAAACAATAATAAACATTACTTTCCAGAAACTAGAAAAGTAAGAGATGTGTTTATTGCCTATGATGCTACGAGAGGTACATAAATCTCCTGAGAGATCATTTTATTGGTGATTTTAATCTAGTGTGAAAATATGCTATTTCAGGCAGGAATCGACTGTTTTATGTGGTAGGTACGATCATCTAAGAGAAATATTTTAAATGTTCACATAGCCAAACGATATCTGTCTCTTTAATAGCGTATGTTATACGACGTACCGTACCAGAGGAATGCGAATATACAAACTTTTTTTCTTTACTCAAAAAATCCGGAAACACCAATGCGTTGTGGATGTACACATGTGTACATCCACAACGCATTGGTGTTTCTGGGTTTGTGAATGACACTACGAAAAATAAATGTCACAATGCTGAACGATAGCATTTCTGAAAGCTAGTTTAATTATCCGCGCTGTACTTGAATCTCAGGAATAAAAAAGTGTTTAGGCCTAACAATAAGTAAAACTGAGGGGCGCAACCTGTATAAGTAAGACCTGGCGGCACGCGGGGGATAGCGCTGATCTACCAGAACAAAATTATACTACTTTCCGGAAGTCAGAAAATTAAGAGATGTGCTTATGAGCTATGAGCTCAACTAAATTACTGCCTTAAAATGGCGGTATTTTTGTTTTAATAGTGGGTGAAGATAACCGCTTTCATGACAAACTTTGGCTTCATCACTGTGGCAGTTTTACCACTTACATTTTCCCATTTTGCTCTATATGTACCCATTATTATTAATTTTATTTCTTCGTTGAAAGGACTTCCGCTGTTTGCCTACTACACTGACCCACCTATTAGCACGGAGGGAGCGAATCATCCCGGCAAAACAAGAGAGCCAGGGTTTCTGAATTGCATCAATTCAAATGTGGGCAGGCACTTTTTATTTTCACCTTCTGCGTGATTGTTACCCTGAAGAATGGTGCCCACGACAGCATCAACATAGAAACTATTTAAAATAATAAAAACTAATACACAAAGTGAGAAAAATTTTAAAATAATAAAAACGAATTCAAGAAGGTGAGAGAAAAATATTTTAAATAATAAAAGTAATACAAAAAGGTGAGAAAAATATTTAAAATAAAAACTAATACAAAGAGGTGAGAAAAAAAAATTAAAATAATATGAAATAATACGAAATAATACAAAATAATACAAAATAATACAAAATAATACAAAATATAACAAAATATAACAAAATATAACAAAATATAACAAAATATAACAAAATACAACAAAATAATACAAAATAATACAAAATATTACAAAAAGATGAGAAAAAAATTTAAAAACAAAAACGAATACAAAAAGGTGAGAAAAAAATATTGAAAATAATAAAAACGAATACAGAAAGGTAAGAAAAAACATTAAAAATGAAAAAAAAAAGTGTCAAGCACCGCTTACCGCGATTGGAACCAACGGCCACAAGCTCAGCAAACCAGTGCGTCAACACACTACGCTACCGCCGCTCGGATGACATTCGCTCCTTTTCTAGAAGATTCCATGTCTGCTGAATTTGTTTTCACCATTGCAGGCTTAGTTTCGTATTTATTATTTTGCAACATGTTCAGGACTTATTCATAATATTGTGGCGAAATTGACGTGCGCAATAATTTATTATTGCTGTGTCTTTTATGAGTTTTATAATGCGGTTTGCTGATCGTTTTATTTCAAACGTGTTGAAGATACGAATACAATCTCATCGAAGCAACGGCCTATGTTTCGCACGTTTTGCCGGCCGTGTGCGTTTAATGCCTGTGTTGACGGCCTTCTAACGGTTCAATTTCCCGATTAGTGGTGATGCGTGGAGTTTGCCTTATTTTGAAATGTGTCCGACAAAGACGGAAGCGACTGTGGGACGTGGAACTACGTCAAAGCTGCTCAACAGCCAAGATCATGGCACGGTATCGAAGTAAGTTTGTGTTTTGTTCGTTTGGGGCTAGATTATTTCCTGCGTTCAAAAGGCTTGTTATTGTCTGCAGATCGCTTGCTTTTACCAGTATTACTAATTGTGCGCGAATGGTGTTATGCGAGGCTGTTTTTCTTTTTTCCCCGATGCAGAGACTGTACTTGCTCAAGGTTCATCAGTAGCGGCGGAACTCTTTGGGAGACGGATTGGGGTGGGGGGGGGGGGGGGGGGGGCAGGGGGGGGGCAAAGGCGGAAGAGGAGGCGGGGGGGTTGATTTCCTCCCTCCGCCGTATTGTTTACTGGTAAGCTAGAATGTCTGGAAGAGTGCGGTGCCCTTCCATCGCCGACGCCACTCTCGGTACCTGCGTGCTGAGAGCTGGACCCGACAAAAACAGCGATTGATTGATCGAGAAAGTCCGTAGCTTTCGGCGCCCCAGTCGTCTGCACACGCCTTCATTTTCGCAGTTCGTACCCAGAAAGAAATTGCCAAAGATCGGTGCCCCGATGAATTTATCCCATGGTGATTAATGCATGGCATACCACTTCCGATCGCAAAAATTTGCGAAATAATTTTTGACGCTGGCATTTATTCCTCCCGAAATGTCGAGCTCTAAAGATCATTTGCTGTACACGTGTTTCGTATGATCCAACGCACGTGTAACGAATTTCACACCTCCAGAAACACTCAGGCTGCTTTAAATGGTGAAGCATTTATTCTCTTCCTACTGGTGTATTTTTAGAGGCTTTCAAGTATTAATTACAAGTTTCTAAGGAAATGTACATGCATGTCCTTAATTAAGGTAGTGTCTCGCCAGTTTTTGGTATCTATATTTTGTTCAGTGTAAGTATATAGTGTTAGGCATACGTCACCCCATCCCAGTTTTTCGTGTGGTACTGCCTTGAGCGAATGGTGTAAGTTGTAATTGTTTTTAGTTGTTGCATGATTGTAGTAAGGTGGTGAGCTTGTACTAATTGAACACATTGAAAAATAGTTTGCAAAAAGCCAAGGAGACAGGGAGAGTAACACGTAGAACTCAAGCGAGCGCAGACTGAACTCGTATAAATCAGAGAAGGGAGAAATAATGTATGCGGAAGGGAGCTCGAACCCAGGCCCAAGTGGAAAACGCTGATTTAAGGCCCGTTCACACTCTTGCGACCTCTTAAACCTGGGTTCCTTAAAACTTCTTAAACCGGAGAACACACTGGCGCCATCTATTGGAAAGCAGTGTAAACCCGGCGGTCCGGCATATTTGTTTATTTCTTGCGCATTATCCTTTCTTTTTTGGCTCGAAAAACTTTTGTCAATGTTATAAACAAGCCTTTCTGTGGGTATTGCGCACATTTGACCTCGGAAATCCCGCAAAACCTTCGCTCTTGTGAAATGCAATTCCAGGGTCACCGCATGGATGGCGCCGCAATGCCAGAGTGTTCCGTCATTCTAAAAACTTTTAAGAAGTTTTAAGAGATATCGCCTCTCTTAGTCGTATTCGGTCGCAAGAGTGTGAACGGGCGTTCATCTGTTAGCATGAGCAGATTAAAAAAAGAAGAAGACAATTTTCATGTCATGTCAATTTTCATGTCAGTCAGATGGATGGCTAATACTACATAAAAACAGCTCAATCTGTCTCTAAAATCTATAATGGATTGTCACCTACCTATGCACTGTTTACACTGCTCGTGTATGTCATCCTTAGGAAAAACATGAATAATTAGCAGATACCATTAAAAAGCATACAATATAATTATTTTAGGCCTTTATTATTCGTAGTATGGGCTGACAATGTGTCTGCACATCCGTCTGTTATCTTTGCTGCCGAGGAAATCGTTTTTACAGTCTTATGCCTATGGGTGAATTAGCACATTCCACTTGGACCTGTTCGAACTTTTGCTAAAGCTCCTTCCGCATTTATGTGTGTCGGGAGTGTGCACTGGTATGTAGTGTATGTATTCCTCTCCTTTATTCCTTGTTTTTTGTGTGCTATATTTCAAGATGTTCAATTAGAATGAACTCACCACCTTACTACATGGGTAGGCTGTTGTTAATTCTAGAGTGTCTGTAAAACAATCTACCTGACATCTTTGCCTCACGCCCCAGTTCCTGAAGTTCACATTCTTCGAGCACAGCCTTTCTTATTTATCTCACTCTCTTTTAGTTATTTCTTTTTGTGTTCAAGAAATCGAGTTGCCATTCTGCACCATTGTGCATCCTACGTGTTCCTGTCCTTTTGTCCTTGACTTTTTGTGCATTTTTCTCCAGTTGGTCCATGATATTTTTTATCATATATTCTAATCTGTGTTTCCATCTTTATACTCACTGCAGCCCTTGCCAAGCAGAAGTTGGCATTCACTTTCGCCATCCGGATGTGAGTGACCTGAGACAACACAGAATGTCAGTCTTCTCTGCTGAAGTCCTGGCTCCATGGAAGACTGCCAAGACTATTCAGGGTAAGGTGCTCTATATGTTGAGCAATATAATAGCAACTTATTGCTGCTAGGAGTGTTTTTAACACAGACAGTATTTATGGGCTGGCCTTTAGCAGTTTTGATGCCACTCACGCGGAATGAAAGCCTGTAGGGGAATTGCGCATTTCATTCGTAAGCGGAATTATGAGTTTACAACAGTAGTGCGTTGCGTTGCCTTGCGTTGGGGGATCGGTGGCTGACTGGGCTAACGCACACCAACTCGGAGCACGTAGAGCGAAAGCTTGCGCTGCAGAACTCAAGGATCCTGGGTTCAATCCCCACCCCTGCCCATTTCGATCTGGATGAGCATCGTACCGGCGTGCGGGCAGGTATCACTACTGCGTGGTGCAGGTTGAAGATCCCCGGCTAGCAGTCATACTGCACTGGCTAAACTGCTCATCTACAGCGAGCAACTCATCGCAACTTTGAAATGGCTGACCAACTACACGCTGTATAAATATCCACAGAACCCGAACAGAAGTGCGTCACTACTAGCATCCAGTATTGCTGTGTGTGTTGTATTTGTGTTTTGTATTTGTTTATTTAGTGTGCCCAATAATGGCTGAAGCCTTCCCATTTGTGCACTTGTTAATAGCAACACGAACGAACGGCGAGAGTAGTGAACAGTGCCACTCTTGCCGCTCGCCACCGCGCCGATTGGTTTTTGGAGAACTTTGCAGTATTGGTCTCTGGTATTTGGTCATATATCGCACATGGACACAACCAGGGCGCTGTACCTACAATTCAACACTGGCAAGACGTGCGTGAATACACCCTGTAGGTGCTCGCACTTTCAGAGTCGTTTTGATGTTGTAGAAATAATAGAATGGATACTTGGGCGAGTTGATGAACCATATTCTATGATGACAGCGCAGAGAAACAATCACACTCCAGATACTCGGCAAGACAAGCACACGCGTTGAACCTAAAAGTTTCGTGTATTCGACTACTTTGTTCTTCTCTTCAACGTCTGGATTGACTTTCCAGAACGTGATAAGTTGAAGAAATAGCACAAAATACAAGAAAAAAAGCGAAGAACAGAACAAAAAAAAAAAGAAACGAAAAAAAAATTAAAATAGGAAGCCTTTACAAGTCATTCCTCTCCCTCACTGCTATCCTTAAAATAGAAATGGGAGCTTTTTGGTCGACAGCACTATAGAAGGACTACTTACACACTTGTTCTTCAGAGGCTCTATTCTTTACAGTTCCATTATTTCTGTTGTCAATGGGTCTCGACTCTTGCCTATTACGGAACAAGTTGCAAAATGTACTACACAACCACAATCCGGACAGTGGGTTCCCAAATGTCCAGCGGCGACTCAGTGGGTGTTATAAAATCCTCCTTTAAACGGTCATTTAAACTCCTGCCAGTCTGGTCTACATAAGTAGTGTGGTAAGGAGTATGTAGGCCAGACTGGTGGGTGTTTGAACGATCGTTTTTATGGAGTATCTTTATAATACTCATCGAGTTTTCGCTGGACATTTGGGAATCTACTCTCAGGATTGTGGTTGCGTAGCACATTTTGAAAATTGTTCCGTAATAGATGGGATTTGAGACCCACTGACAAGAGAAGTAATACAAGCGCAAAGAATAGAGCATCTGAAGGACAAGTGTGCAAGTAGTCCTTCTATAGCGCTGTCGACCAAAGAGCTCCAGTTTCTATCTAAATGATAGGGGTGAGGGAGAGGGATGAAGTGTAAGAGTTTTCTTTTTCGTTCTTTACTTTTTTTTTTGTCTTTTCCTTTTCTCTTCACTTGTCTTTCGCTTTTTTCTTCTATTTCGTGCTATTTCATCTGCTTATCACGATCTGGAATGTCCACCTAGACGTTGAAGAGAAGAATGAAGTAGTCGAATACACAAGAGTTATACGTTCAGCGTGTGTGCTTGTCTTTCTGAGTATCTGATGTGTGATTGTTTCGCTGCACTGTCACCGTAGAATATGAAAAAATGAATAGTGACATAGGCATATTTGTCGTGCCAAAGCCTGTCACAATTTTTCCGAACTCTGATCTCCACGAAATCACAATACCATTGTTTCTGTGGTAGTGACACGGCACAGTCTATACTTGTTTTGCAGGGGGGATCGGTGGCCGAGTGGTGTAGCGCACACCAGCTTGGAGCACGTGGAGCGAAAGCTCGCGCTGCAGAACCCAGGGATCCTGGGTTCGAGCCCCACCCCTGCCCGTTTCGATCTGGATGAGCATCGTACCGGCGTGCGGTCGTGTATCACTACTGCGTGATGCACGTTAAAGACCCCAGGCTAGTGGTTCTACCGCACTGGCTAAATTTCTCATCTACAGCTGGGAGACTCGTCGCCCCTGTGAGGCAGACCAAGTTCTAGGCTGTACACACAACCCAATTTTTTTTACACTTGTTTTGCTCCAGTCTTGGTAAGGGGACGCTGTAATCGGATTATACTCAATTATGGTGTACTAGATAGCACTATATTTGCAGAGCTAGTCTTCGTTTTTTTGTAGTTCCATCGAAATATATTTCAGCTTTTAAGTTACTTGTTATTTAGCATGTAAATTTACAAGCTTATCTAGATTGAAGGCAGCAAATATCTTGCCAGCACTCATGCTACGTGTTTGAAGTATACTGCGTTAACATAATTGACCCAACCTTTGATTTTTATTTGTCAGTGCCTCAAGGGAAGCAAGGAGGAGTGGATCCCCGCCCCTGCCCGTTTCGATCTGGATGAGCATCGTACCGGCGTGCGATGCTCATCCAGATTACTATACAGCTGAGACAGCAGACGCCCACTGAGCCAAGCTAACTTCCGACTGTATAAACATACACTCAATTTTTCCTCTTTTTTTTAGAAGGAGTGGGATTAAGTAGAGAAGCTAAAGGGTTTTTCTATGAGTACGAAGCTGTCCGAAGTAAGGTCAGAATGGAAAAAGCACCACGAAGTTCCGCCTGGTCCCAAACAGCCACAATAATGAACACGGAATTCAGAAGAATAGTTATACGAAGAACTTACGCAGGCAGCCACACTTTTTGAGTTCGCAATAACATTTGAATATGATCACAAATATTCCTGCTTTGCTCAAGGTGGCCTAGTTTACACACCATATTGGTGATCTTTAGCGCAGCAGGAATATTTTTTATCCGAATTAAACGTCATTGTTAACTGAACAAATGTGGCTGTCTGTGTAAGGCCTTCGTGTTTTTATTCTTTTTACTTCTGTGTTCATTATTTCATTGTTTTTCTCATGATTTAGTCCTTTTGTTTTTGGTTCTTATGTGTTCATTATTTTATTTTTATTTTTATGAGGTTTTAGTGAAAGATATGATGCCCTCGTCATTTCCTAGTCCGGGAAACAGTGGTGACCTCGTCGTGTTCAAGTAACAGTAACTACCTTTCCATCTTGTATTGCTTCCGCGGCGAACAACGGTGTCTGTGTGCGTGTGTGATGTGTTAATCACACGGGAAGATTTGGTGACCGAACGGAAAAACAAGCCCAGCGAGGAGCGACTGGGGACTTTGAACATCCCACGGTGCAAGGAAGGACTTCAACGACGAGGCTAGCAAGCAAGCCCTTGTGAAAACTGCTGTGCTCGACCGGAGAGTTGAATCAGGGCTGTGACTCTGTGAGTAAGAATCAACGACTTTGGAACTTCCGTATAGTTTACAGCTTAACTGTTGCCTTCCGTTTGTTTTATTTTAATAGGTGTCTGTGTGCTATTACATTTTAGTTTATTTTAATGGTTGTCCGTGTGATATTACACTTCTGTTCCCTATAATTTTTTCTTGAACAGGGAAGTGCCTCTTTGGAGTTTTCACGCTTTCATGTATAAAACTTCTTTTGCAAACCAAACTCTCGGTCTGCTCTCTCGACAACCAATCCCGCCAAAGGGCTGTGATTTTCCGACGTCGAATGATATGTTACAATGTTTTCTAACTATCGATCGCCTACATTCTATCTTTGTAACATACATATTTGTTGGAATGACAAATTCCGAACCAGGCCAATAAAGATTGGTCAGTGGCCTATTCTGTAGATATATCTACGTGAACACACGTTTGGGGCAGTGTGGGATATACAGTATGATGTATATTTTGTGGATACTCATAGAAATGCATTATATGATCCCATGTCTGGACCTGGAAACTATGGTAACTGTCCCCTGGCAATAATTTTCATGTGATGCGAGAAGGAGCATTACATGAAAATTGCTTTATATGGGGTGGGTACCCTATCTGCCAGACCCAAACACGGGATCATATAAAGCAGTCTATATATGGTATATAAGGAATTGGGCAGATATGAATATATAAGGAATTGAGCAGATATGGGTATATAAGGAATTGGGCAGATATGGGTATATCCATCCAGATATGGCCTGATTGTGCATATCTGGCCATATCTGGCCAATTCCTTATATATCTATATCTGTATTTTTTAATATAAGTCCAGATATGACATTTCTGTAAGGGAAGCCACCTTGTATCGAGGGTATTCGTCTTTAAGACCTGTGCTAACTTTTTGAAACCATCAAAAACGTCTTCAATTTTAGGAAAATATAAATTTATTTGTATGGCGAGATTCCTGCTAAACTAAAAAACTGCACTTGTAAAGTCACTTTTAAAGGGGATGACACCAAACAAGTTGGGTGCTAACGCCCGACATCGATTTTGCCTAGCTTCGGGGAGATACTGAAGAAAACGTATATTCACTTTGACAACTCGTCTCTTCGACACCTCCGAGATCATATCTCGCAGCCAATACGGTATCATGGCTGGGCTAGGCATTCAGTCCTTTCTTGAGGGTTTTTCTGATCTCATACGTAGTGCATGTGATAATAATTTGTTCGCGTGTACCCTTTCTCTTGACGTTGCAGAAGCGTTCGATACGGTAAGCCATAAGTTGCCCCTCCAAAAGTTATATAATTTAGGCTTTCGCGAACCATTTTTTTGCCTTGCTGGAAAGCTTTTGTTTAGATCGTTCATAAATTGTATATGTTGGAATTTATAAAAGCTCACGCATGCTCATAAAAGCTGGAGTTATTCTAGGATCCGTTTTATCACCCTTAATTTTTAATCTACTTGTCAATTTACTGGCTCGATGAAAATCTAATTAAAATTAAAATGTCCAAAACACAACTGGTCTGCTTCAGAAACCAACTAAAAATTTAAACGCCCACTTGTCTATCATTTCTTAGAAATCATAATGGCCCAACTGTAAATTTCTCCCGCTGAGAGAAATTTATCTATATCGACTGGGATGTGTCATAGAATACACACCTATCATACGTATATAAATCACTTCATAGCGTTAGTTGTTAATTACATTTCAATCAAAACTATTCATCCCATTTACAGTTAAAAAATCCATTGCGCACGCCCTTGGCTACAGTGTATTGAGGTACTGGATCACTTTATTCGTTAATTGTGGAGAGTTACAGCAAAGCAAGATCTATCTTATTCTGAGAGTATTATAAAAAGCGCTGGATAACAAATTGAGTTTTCATCCGACTTGAATATTTTCGCAACGCTACAAAAGCCCGATTTTTATATACTGTATATGCAAAATGTTGTGCTTCGTCATTTTTGGTGCAATGAGTACAAAATTTTCTCTGGGTCTCAAGAACTGTTCGTCAGACATCTCTTTATGTAACACTTCGATGTTTCACGGGTTATGGTAAACGATTGCGTGTATATTATGTACGTTTTATTTTCAGTTAGCTTACGGAAAATATTCTCACAACAAAAAAAAAAGTTTGGAAGAAATGTTAACTAATATTAGGATATAACGTACCTTGTTTTGTTACATTCTTATAAACCATTTTGGTTGTATTTAATCTTTTCGTGTCGTGGTTCCTGCTATATTTTGCTCCATGTGACCGTGCGAAATAAGGAACTGGCTATACATACGATTTGACGTTTTCTTAATTTGTTTTATAATAAAAAAATCAGTGTTCGTGTGGACTTTCTTCAATAATCCGCATGCATACTGACATTGACAACTCGTCAGTGCCCGACCGAACTATAACAAAGCTTGTGCTGCGTCGTGTTTTTACTGTGTGTTTATGTCTTCAGTAGAGAGTCGTCTCTTAAGGGCGGCGTTCCACAAGAGTCCATAATTTCCCCCTTACTGTTTAATATGTATGTAAATGATTTTGTAAAAAAAACGCATTAGCTTGTCATATATTTCAATATATGGATGATGTAGTTTTAGTCGCGTGTCACACTAGCCACACATCACCCGTACAATTGCTACAACAAGCTATTTTAACTGCTGTCTTGACTACTATATCAAGATTAAAGCCTCAAATACTTGTTTAGTATGGTTTTGAAATTCTTTAAAACAACTGTGATCAACATTCCTCTGGTCATTTTTACCTCTAATTGTGATACTTTTTCCTGTACGGCGGTTTCTTATGTCATTTCGGTGAAATGCCTTGGCTTTTATTTCGACAGCGACTTTGCTTGGAGCACCCACCTGTCCTCTTTTTGTAGCAGACTCAGAAGTACTGCCTGTATTTTGTACACCATTACATATCTTGCTCCAATCTGTGTGCGCAGAGCTATTGCCGGCAGTCTTGCGTATATAATTTTAATATATGAAATTACTATTCTTGCCAACTTCCCCATAATATGGCGAGTACGAATTGATCATATTCTGTGGAACCTATTGAAGAGCGTGGCTTATAACTGTGATTTGACAGAATGTCGAAGAATTTTTGAGTATCTTGGCTTACCTTTCTTCGAAAAGTTGTTCGTGAATTCAGTAATTTTCCGTCCCTTTTGGATATATGATTAAAAAACAACAAACAAACATTTATGTCCTCCCAAGTTCTAGGAAATAGCCCTCGCTTTGCTGTATCTAGTACCTGTAGTCGTTAAGAACCAGTTAGTCGTGAGATTTGTTTCCCGAAAATATTGAATTCGCTTCCCAATGACATTTTTATGCTTACTTAGAAAAAAAAAAACCATAATGAAAAAAGGGCTAATTGATTTTACTCTACATTGATTACTCGTTAATGTTTCTTACCTTGTCGGAACCTTTTTATTTTTTTTACCTGTAGATATATTTACAGTGCTTTCACCGGTCCACTGCGATTGACTATATGGGTTAGTTTGTTAACTAAGCGTGTACATAGTGACACACAGCCTCTCCCGGGCCATGTCCTACAAGCCCACTTTGGCTTTTACGTTCTCAAAAATGTCGGAAAACAAATATGAAAGCGGAATAAATATGACAGTAATAATTATTATCTTAATTCTACTTCTTATAATTGCTATTCTTCTTCGTCCACTTATTATTATATTATGATCGTTATTCATATCGTACGCAATTATCGCATGTCTTAAAACGTACTTATAGAAACTGACATGGTGAGAACGGTGAGGAGGAGCTTCAGCGCGGCTTTCTTACCTCTCACAACTTTTCGGCATCTCGTGCATTTCGAGCGCCCGCAGGCCCAGCAAAAGCACGGTGGAAGGCGCAAAGTGTTCTGAAGGCTAGGCATAGAGAAGACACGCTCTGACGTTCTCATTTTGTCAGTGACTATGTCGAAGTTATAGTGCAGAACCTTAATTCACCGAGCAGGCCGTAGATCCCAGCGGCTGGCTTACCGGGTACTCTGCCAGAAAGTAGGCGCATCAAATTTCTTACGATATATTTATGTAATAACATTATTACGAAAAGAACAATAAATACGAACCTGTGAGGCATCATATCTTGGTGACATTGTGTTCAGGACAGAAAAGGAGGCTGGCACTGAAGACAGAAGAAAGAAAAACTGAGACATCACTAGAATATTGAAGATCATTCTGACGTGAAGCCTACTCTGCAGTAGAGATGTGAGTGCCGAACAACAGCTAGAGAGTGCTCACTTGTACATATCTGCTTCGAAAAAATTGCAGACAGATATTAAAATGGACAACATGTTCTTTAGGCTACGCATGGGGGTACCTGCAGTTTCGTCAACGCAGCAACGTTAGAAACTATGGCTATGATTAATTATTAACGTCCTGAGGTCGACCGGAAACTCAAGTTGCGCGTTTAGAAACAGCTGGAACAGTTCTGTGCTCAGGGTCTTTGTACTATAGAGAAATCAAGGTCGTGCTGGGGAATCTAAACTTTAATGTAGGTGGATTTGAGCCACATGTGCCTGGCTTGCAGATTTTTTTTTACTTTTATTTTATTTTTATTTACTTACCCTCAGGGCCAGAGGCGTTACAGAAGGGAGTGGGTATTAAAAACGTACAACACAACATACACCGTACAACAGAAAATATTATACAGTAGTTATGGCTCTTTACAAAAAAATATTGGAAACGGCAGTTTTAAAACACTCGATATCGGGGGAAGAGGAAGTGGTGCCATCAAGTCAATACATGCTTCCCCAGATATCGCTGCAAACCCAAGATTTTCGCACCGATTTCACAGAACGTCAACACAGGGATCCAGGAACCCTCCTGCCATTCGGTGAGTGTGACAATTTGACCAACGTCGTCATACTTTTCGTCACATCAGCCAACTCCATACTAGGCCTGCCACGCCTAAAACCGTTCGGAGGCCGAGTTTGCGCCGCGAGGCCTCACTCAGGCCGGCCTCCCTCGTGACCCCACTAGGATGCAATCATCTCCCCAAGCCATGGACACGGAGTGGTGACCGGCCAACGGTCAGGCCACCCGCTACACAAACTACGTAACCATTATCGTGAAGTTCACCGACGGCCTCAACCTATCCGCCTTACCCCACCACGAAATCGGCGATCGAATCATCGAAGCCGCCACCCCTAACTGCCAACGAACATTCAGACACATATATCAAAGTGCGAGATATTCAAAATCTTGTCGCTATTGACACATATCGCCCTACCGTAGAAAGAAAATTGCTGCAACTACAACAAGTGAGCTTCGCCGACGCCGCACACCCGGTCCGAACCTACCTCGCGGTCAGTGCTGCCAACGCGCGGAGTGTGATCCACGGCATCCAACCACACATATCTGAAGAAGTCATTCGACAAAACTACAAGTACAAGGCCCTAAAATCCTCCACACCGGACGGATTGGCACATCCAACTCTATCCTCATTACAGTCGAGGGCACCCAACTTTCACGCTACGCGCTGTACAACCGCGTCGTGATGCGACTTTACCCCTATCGCCCGCGCAGCCTCCAATGCCACCACTGCTACACGATCGGCCACCAAGCCGATGTGTGCCCCAAAAAGACAATATCAATAACGTGTCCCACATGTAGCACGACCTTACCCATCGAGACAGGCATCGCAACACCGCACACGTGCGAACCATTTTGTCTAAACTGTCAGGGCGAGCACCCACCCGGAACACCGACATGCCCAGCCCGTGCGCAAGCCGACGAACATATGCAAGCAGGCCCACAATACCGCCGCGAGCGATTCCTGACAACTCATTTTCCCCGCAAGGACCCACCAACCTTTCACAGCACAGTGCACTGGCCTGCCCTGCCTACATCGAACCGGTTTGCGACACTCGATAACTCCAGCCGCAGCCGCAGTCGCAGCCCGGGGCATCAACCTGAAACAGCACAGACCACCACCAAAAAGCCAGCGACCGAAGCGGTCGCATCAGCGCCAAGCACAGGACTGAATCATAATCCTCGCCGACGCCACAAGACCACCATCGACAAAAACCAAACCAGAAATATCTCGAAAGAAAATTCGTTCAAGGGACCAGAACAGCGACTAAGAGAAAATAGCAGCACAACACAACCCCATCTCACGTACCGCCAGGCATTGGAACAGGCGCGCGCCGCCCCAATCACGGACAATATTGTCAAGGCTATGCAGGCAGGTCTTCAGCCACACACAACCAGACCACAATTCCCGCTCCTCACGCTCCCCCCCCCCCCCCCCCCCCCCAGCACAACTCCAAACACTGAACCAATCCTCGCTGAATTGCAACAAATCAAAGCCACCATGATCCACATGCAAAACAATATAACTCAGCTACAGGAAACCATGGAGAAACGCGACGCACTTATGCAAAGTCTCGCGGAACAAGTCGCCCACCTCACCCAACGAATCGAACAGTCCGATTCAATTCTAGCCAACGTCCAGGCAACTCTCGCTAGGAACGAAATGCTTCTACGAAAACGCCCACACACGACACCCCCTGACACTCCGGATAGCCCAAACAAGATCATCGTCTCCGAGGCAGCGGCCAGCTCCCCACTCTCACACGATGGCTAAGCAACCTACACCCAATGCAACTCAGCCCCTATCATCTTCATCTCACACAAAACACAGCACTCTCTGGCAATGGAACTGTCGCGGACTAAAACGAAAAAAAGGACTCCTCACATACCACATTCAGAATGCCGCAGTCAAACCAGACATCACACTCCTACAAGAAACCATCGGGTCGATAGCTCTCCCAGGCTATCAGCTCTTCACGCAACCCAGTATTACTCGACGAGACAAAGCCTCACACACCGGCACCACTACACCCACACTTGTGGCCACCTACGTCGCTAATCATGTAGCTGCTGTGCAGATCGACACGTCCCACATTAACACAACGACACAGAAACATGTCACTGTTCAATGCCGCCTGGGTTCAAACTCCAAGGACACAATAATTACCAACACTTATTGGTTACCTAATCACCACAACGTATCTCTCAGTTGGCTGTCGAAGCACTCCGCCGCATACAGGGGCCACCCCTTGCTCGTGGCCGGTGACTTCAACAGCCACAACACCGCATGGGACTACACACACACAACACCCAACGGGCGAAAACTGGAGGCCTTTATGTCTGACAGCCGGTTTCTTCTTCTAAACGACACCACAATACCTACAAGGGTGGGAAACAGTGTCGAGCACGACACCAACCCAGACCTGACTTGGTACAGAGGTAACCCAACAGCCTCGTGGGAGAACACATTGGAGACGTTGGGCAGTGACCACTGCATACTAGTAACCACCTTAACATTTGCCAGGGACCGCAACACGCCAAACCGGGGGCCCCGCACCAAGATCACGAAATGGACCCGGGTTCGAGAAGAACTAGAGTCCGCTTCCTCGACTCCTGCCACACCCTCCGCCTGAACAAAAACAGTGCACAACGCGTACAGCAAGCACACAAAAACGATAGCCCGCGACATAGACCATCCATTCGTGGACTCCCATTTAGTCAACCTCTGGGACAAACGTCACAGGATAGTTCAGAAATGGCGGAAAAACAAGACCAATCGGCGTCTCAAAAGAGTCATTCAAACCATAGCCGAGGAGGCACAGGACTACGCTTACTCACTTGCCACGGAGAACTGGCTACAACTATGCGATCAACTGAACGGCCAGCTCCACACGCCGCGAGTATGGCAAATCCTGCGTACGCTACTAGGTCAATCCAAACCGAGACACACTATTACGAAATTACAAATGCACACCAACAAGACAAAGAACGATCTCGCCAACGACATTCAGCAACTATTCTACCCACAGAAAACCCACCCCCTCCCACTTCCCTCTTACACCCCCGAAACACTCGAGGACCAATCCAGAGGGATCAACTCCCCTTTTACCATGAGCGAACTAGTATCGGCTCTCCATAGCCTAAAAAGGAACACCACCCCCGGCATGGACAAGATCACTTACGCGATGCTCCGAAACCTTCCGGAGACTTACTTGGACTCACTCCTTCAGTATATCAACGAGGCATGGGATACGGGCATTCTTCCACAGGAATGGAAGGAGTCGCTCGTGATCCTCATACCCAAACCAGGAAAAACACCTGATAGCATTACTAATCTCCGACCAATCTCCCTTACATCGTGCACAGGTAAACTGATGGAGAAGATGGCCCTACATCGACTAGAATGGCATCCGGACAACACCGACGCACTACGCTACATTATGACTGGCTTCCGCAAGCACGTGTGCACACAGGACACAATGATGCGCATACACGAAGATATCTACAAATGCCCCAGATCATCGCAACTACGCTCGATTGCAGGGATAGACTTACACAAAGCATTTGATAACGTCACACACCGCGCCATTCTGGATAACCTCATTGACACGAGGCCTGGGTCAAAGATGTACAACTACATCGCAGCCTTCCTGACGAACCGCACAATACAGATACAAGTCGATGACTATACTTCACCAAAATACACACTCACCGCAGGTGTGCCTCAAGGAGCCATCCTCTCTCCCATTCTTTTTAATGTGGCCTTAAAAAACCTCCCACAGGCTCTCGCAACTATCCCCGACCTACACCATAATCGATACGCGGACGACATAACCATTTGGAGCAACACAGGCTCACCGGCGGAACAGGAACAAACCATACAGGCAGGCCTCAATATCATACACCAATACGTTCAGACTATAGGCCTCACCTGCTCACCCGACAAATCCGAATATGTGGTCGTTACCAATGGCACAGGCGAGAAAGCTGAAACATATAGAGACCTCATACACCTCCACATTGATGGCAAACCCATTCCACGAAAGCACACTATTAAAGTTCTCGGCTTCCATTTCCAACAGAATGGGAAAGCCGATGTGTGGATAGGATACATCATACGCCAAATTAACCAGATACACAACATGCTTAGACGCGTTACGAGACGCAGTCGAGGCCTCAAGGAGCATGAGCTCCGCAAGACCATCGAGGCGCTCGTCTACACACGAGTCATGTATCACCTCCCATATGTTACACTAACTCGAACCCAAACAAAAAAGCTAGAAACCGCACTCCGGAAATGCACGCGACTGGCTCTAGGAGTCCCCCGATTTGCGCCTGTGCATCTAATCACAGACACTGGCCTTTTTAACTCGCTAGATGATCGCATCACTATATACGAACCTGCACAGCACCAGTGATTGATAACATCACAACAGGGGCGCCAGATCCTCGCCTATCAACAATACGACACATCCAAACTTCCGCCCCTCCCACCCCCGACCCCACCCTGGGACTCGCTCCCACGCATAACTGTTCTCCCCATTCCACAGAACATGTATCCTGACAACCACCGACCCCGCCGCGAAGCTCATGCCCGCCGGGTACTCTCACGCACCCCTTCAGACACAGACGTGTACTACACAGACGCGAGCCACACACCTACCAGGAGCAGAACGGCAGTGATTGGACCCCGATCATCTTCATCCTGTGAACACGAAGGAGTCCCTTCCTCGACGGCCGCAGAAATACTCGCCATCGCCGAAGCCATCACAGAACATACCCACTCAATTGATACAATTCTTATCCGCACAGACAACCAGGGAGCGTGCCGCTGCTTTCGAGACAATGACTTACCTTTCCACATACACTCCATACTACAACGACACCTTCACGCACACCCGCACCTACACATCAATATAGAATGGGTACCGGGTCATCAGGGACTGGGAGGAAATGTACGAGCGCACACACTCTCCCGAGAGAATTCTAATCTGGGACCTCCCACCCTCTGGCCCGAACCCTATGACCCCAAAGAACACCGGAAACAAATGCACAAGGAACGTACAGCCTTGCTGCTCGAACTCAGACAACACACCACCACTTTACACACACCCTGATTCATATTTAGCCGGTCTGACTCTACCCTTATTAGACGTGCACAAACACAGACTCTCATGACACCACACCACACTCACTTCATCCAAGGACGTCCTGGCCGACCAGTCTGCCCACATTGTACCGGCTATCCATCTAACATACACTACTTGTGGGACTGCCCTAATGCCCACACATCGCGTAACCTACTTCATTCACCCCTCCCTTCCCCCCCCCCTCCCTCAGACCTGGACAGAGTGGGCCAACCCACCCAAGATAATCGAGGCTACACTATGGCCCCTCCTCGTCCGACATGTCAAAACCATGCTTGGTGATGAATGGTGAAAAAAAAAAAAAAAAGTGAGCTCCGGACTTGGAGCGAAAATAAAGGTTTTCTCTCTCTCTCTCTCGATATCGGGGATTTCGGCAATGGCTCCGGGAAGGTGATTCCACATTGGTGAGGCACTAGGAATAAACAACTCATAAAAATGTTTAGTACGACAAGAAGGAATGGCAACTTTATGACGGTGATCGATGCGTGCTGAAACGTAATGAGGTGTTGTTAGTAGTCTTTCTTTTGGAATTGGATTATTATGATATATCTTATGAAGCAAGCACAGACGGAACTGCAAGCCCCAAAATATGTTTTAAGTCAAGCATACTCTTGAGCTCAATTAGGGATTTTTTCAATATTTGTATTAACATGTCTGGCATTTTTAATATTTTTATTAAAGGGATTCAGATTTTTCATAATAAGCAAATATTAGTTCTTCTAGGTCAATATTTTAGCATTTTTAAGTTTTCTTGTCATTCTCGTTGTTTCATGGGGCATCCTCATTTATTCAGATAGCCCATAAAAATGAACACCACAGTCTTAAATTGTTGTGAAACCTTTTCAGGTTGGTCCTCTAACTTACCTTCTCAGTCCCTCGGGCATATCCCTTTCACCCTCATTCCCTACAATCCTATCATCCCTTCAATTTTCCAAGGTACCCTCTCAGGCTTTCAAATGTACCCTTTAAACCCTTTCGATTCTTTCAGCCTTTTAAACCTGCCTTCGCAGGCCTTAAAAGTACCCTTCTAACCCCTAAGACTCCCTCAATCCCAAAACGTATCTCTTTAGCCTTTTTACATATACCTTTTCTACCGATCAGAATCCCTCAGCCCTTCAAACATATTCTTTTCGACTTCTAAATGTACCCTTTCAGCCACTTACACCCTCTGAGCCCTTCAATTATAACTCATCAGCCCTTCAAGGGTACTTTTCATCCTTTCAAGTCTGTTCCTTCATCTCTTCAGACCCCCAACTCAGCGGAAATACGCATTCTTCCTTCAAAATGCATTGATTTATCTATACGAAAGATGCTGCGGGCCAATCTTTGAAGACTAAGGTATGGTGCAGGCAGAAAAGTACAAAATGTCAGCATAGCAAATAAGTATGCATAAACACCCAGTAAAGCAAGTAAACAGTCTGGTCCTTTAATTATTCCTAACGCAGAAAGGTTTAACGCTCGCGGTCGAAAATGTAGCAAAAAAAGAACTACTCTCATCAAACTCTGAGGCTACTCGTTCCACTCGCAAACGGTACGCGGAAAAAGGAAGATTTTAAACAGTATTTTTTTGCAATAAAACTTACAAATCAGTTGTTCATGCTTTTGTCTTGTGTCACGGCTCACGTTATGCCGAGATAAACAAAATTTTAAACAAGTTTCATTATGCCATCATCAGAACTTGAAACCTTTTCAGCCATTTAAATGTGCTTGTCCAGCCTTCTAAACATGACCATTCAGTTTTTTTGCGCCCTTGGAAAGTACTTCTTCAGCCTTTCAAACGCCCCCTTGAACCTTCAGATGCATTCAGCCCTTTAAACGCACCTTTTCTGCTCTTCAAACCTACTCCTTAGCCCTCTAAATTTATACTCCTTCAGCCCTTCAGAACTCCTCAGTTCATGAAACATACCCTCCAGCCTCACAAGTGTACCTCCAGCATTACAAGTATGATAAGCAGTAGCAAGAAAATTCGAATGAGGTGGAATCGATTAAGATGGTTAGCAATACTTCGAAGTTTGTAAGAAGTAATAAAAACACCACTGCTTCCCTGATCACATTCATTGACTGGAGAGGTTTTAGAGCGCAGCTCTTAGGGGCCCGTTCCCGGCTTGAGCGGCGTCGCCGTCGGCGTCGCCGTTGGCGTCGCCGTCGGGGTCGGCGTCGGCGTCGGCGTAACCAAGGTCATCCCAAGGTCACGTGACCCCCAAGGTCACGTGACCCCTCCCAAGGTCATCTCAAGGTCACGTGACCCCACGTGACTCCCTGAAGGTCACGTGACCCCTCGAGGTCACGTGACCCCTTCCAAGGTCATCTCAAGGTCACGTGACCCCAAGATGACCCCACGTGACCCTTTGAAGGTCACGTGACCCCCAAGTCACGTGACCCCTCTGAGGTCACGTGACCCCCGAGGTCACGTGGTCGCCTCCCCAAGGTCACGTGACCCCCGAGGTCACGTGACCCCCAAGGTCACGTGACCCCTTCCAAGGTCATCTCAAGGTCACGTGACCCCACGTGACCCCCAGGTCACGTGACCCCTCTGAGGTCACGTGACCCCTCTGAGCTCACGTGACCCCCCGAGGTCACGTGACCCCTCCAGGTCACGTGACCCCCCAGGTCACGTGGGGGTCACCTTTGGGGTCACGTGGCCTGGAGGTCACCCCCAGGTCACGCCTCCCCGAGGTCACGTGACCCCCTCCCCGAAGTCACGTGACACCCCCCCCCCCCCGGAGCATATTAAAGAATGAGGGGAGGAGGAGGAGAAGGGGGAGGGGTCTACCCTCCCCTCAATACCCTTCACTCCTCCTCCTCAAGAGCTGCGCTCCAATTCGGCGTTACAGGGATTTGTAAACGGCTTTCACTTTTTTTGATCAAAGCAAACTTTGGTAGCTAAGATATTCGCAAATAATTTAGTTTCTGTTTTTCTTGTCGCTGACTCATGTTCGACAAGAGCGATCAGTGGATGTGGCGACTTCTACTCTTGCATTCTGATAACTGAGTGTGAAGTTATGAATGCCCTAAAAGGCATTCATAACCTCAAAGCATTCATAGCCTAAATTATCAGTTGGTATAAATGGGATTGCAAGGTTTATAGTGAAAGGTTGCGCAGCAGTGATTTTTCCTCTTTTGCAACGCGTTTTCAATTTCTTAATAAAATTCTATATATTTCTATCAATGTGGAAACGGTCTGTTCTTTTCCCAGTGTTTATGTCCAGCGGCCAAAGTAAGGTACATATAACAATTGACCTGTGTCATTGCTCTCAACACTGGCCAATGTTTTTAAAGTTATATTGCCGCGCGGGGTGCAGATAAAAGCAACACTCGGTCACGGACTTTATTTATTTCCTCTTTATTAACCTATGCTGCGGATCTCCTTTCAGAGCCATGGCAGGAGCAGAATCGATGGCAATTATTCAAATAATATAAACATGACCATTAAATAAGTGGTTTAAAAAAATTTACCGTTAATTACAGCGATAATATTACTGAAGGAAAACAGCACCACAATATCCTTTTCAGGTGGATTCCAATCTTGAATTGCCTAAGGGAGAAAGGTATATTTGAAAAACATTTTTTTTTAAGTTTATGTTGCTTTACAGTTCTGGGAGGATTGATATTCGTCGATCTAGTGGCAGAAAAAGGTGATGTAAGTTTGAACGTTAAGAATAAATTTGCCATGGTAAAAGGAATACAAATATGTTGGTCTATTCATTGTTGCCCTAGCTTCCAAAGGTTGAATGTTGGCTTGTTTAATCAAGGGGTATACAAATATGTGGTGACCAAATGCCTTGAGAAGAAATCCAACAGCCTTTTTTTAATGATTTCAAGCTTGTTCAATCTTTTTGACGCTTGGGGAAACCAGATGCTATTAGCTCATTCAAGCACAGGCTCAATTATAGTCTTATGGGCTGGACCTTTTCTTCAGAGTCTGCACATTTAAGGTTTCGTTTAAGAGTAAAAATTGCATTTCCATCATTGCATAAACATTTAAAATATTTTGGCTCCAAGTTAGTTCTACAATTAAGCTGTTATGCGCTAGAATCTGGGAAAAAAATTTCTGACCAAGAAGAATTGCGAACACATCTGACACCGATAATAAATTTTTGTTAGGAATCCTGAAATGTTACATTGTACAAGGTACAGTGTCGGTAGATTAAAACGTTCAACGTTTAATCGCTATGGGCTATACAAGAAACAATGAGAGATGCGATAAAAATATTAATATGTACTATTATGATGCTCACGAAGTTCTTCAACTTTCATTATTCTAAGTAAAATACCCACCAGGCAGTTATTTGAGGTAAATAATTTCTGTTAACGACAATAAACATCAACAAGCACCGTCCTGAAAAAACTCTACTCGACAACAAATTGCCGAGCAAACCGTACTACAATTAAGGACAAGATCGGAATTAATATATGCAGAATCAAAATGCACACACGCGGTGGTTCATATTTATAGAATACTATTTCACACCCGAAGGAGCAACGCTTCAGAAACGCAGTGCATACTTCCACAAAGTTGTCATGAATGCTTAAAACGAACAGCGTACACCGTAAAGAATACTTCACGAGACTCGGAAGGATGCTCCTTGGTATTACAACAAAATATGACTTCCTCAAACGCTGGCCCAGTTCGGTGAAGGTGTCGACGCCAAACAAACCAAGTTAACAAAACATACATTCACCTGTCGATGCGACGGCTGGCACTGGAGGGGCGGGATACGGCAGCGATCGGGGTAGGGTTGTAGAAGCCGCGCGACCCTCGCCCAATACGAGCGTCACCGTCGCGACTACGATGAGGTCGAGAACTTTTGAGTGACAGAAGTCGGTGAGCGAGTGGGCTCATGAGTTCGATTGAACGCGTGAGTTTGTGGCTACGGTAAGTTCCCTAGTTCAATGAGGGGCGTGAGCTCGTTTGTTCGGCGCGTTGATGAGTTTGGTGCGTTCAAGAGTTCAGTGAGAATATGAGTTAGGTGAGGGGCGTGAATTTGTTGGTCTGGTGTGGGAAATACGTTTGTGACTTCAGTGACGGTCGGGATTTTGTTTAGATCAGGAGTTCGGTGAGTTTCCGAGTTTGTGAGTGAGGACTTGAAAGCGATGCGGTGTTGAGGGTAAGGGAGTGTGCGCTTTTAACATTATTTGAACTGGTTGCAAGGTAACGAGTTTAGCCAAAAATGGCGACCTCTGACATTTGCAATATACTTGCTGCATCGTTCGGGGTCTTCTTTCTTGTTTCAACGTGTTTAGCAATTCTAGATGATCGAAGTCCTGTCAGTGATACGTATGAAAAGTAAAAAAAAAATTATCTGAGGTGCATTCCTAAAGGAAACCCTACACTGGTGCCCCCTGTTGGGCGCAGGCGTAACATTTTCTTTCCTCTTACCGGCTTAACAGAATTACACGACGAACTGGTTTAACATGATGTAGCCATTCACTCACTGTTACCTCGGGTGCCCCGACCAAAAAGCGCTCGCAAATACTTCTGTGGCGGCCCTTTATCAGTGGTGGATCGCCACTCGTGTGGTGCGATTGCACTTGGCCACCTCACTGTAGATAATAACCAGAAACAATTTCACATGCGGCAACCTCGTCCAATAGTTTGGGCAATAGCCTATTGGACAGACCAGTTCAAACTGGTGCCAGTTTCAGACTTGGCTATCGGTCCAGTTTGACCAGTTTCGTAACGGTTGAAGTAATCAAGGTGGTCGGAACTGGTAACACTGGTTGACTGGTTATGGTGGTTGCACTGGTCATACTGGTTGACTGGTCACGATGGTTGAATTGATCATGGTAGTTAAAGTACACATGGTGGCTGAACTGCATATTGGGGTCGAGCTGGTCACACTGGTTTACGTGTCACGCTGGTTCAACTAGTTTCACTGGCCATGCAAACTGGCAATTTACTTGCCGTTGTGCAAATGAATCCAGTAGAAATGCAATTGAGTTTTGTAAAAAATCCGTAGGTACCGGGTGATTCAAGGAGACGGCAGGCTCTTTAAATCGACCGGGAAATTCGGTTTCTTAACCTAACGCGCTACGACTTTGTGCCGCGTTGCCCACAGATGGTACATTTTTTTTTGTAAAACTTGCTAAGAGCGAACTTACCTGAGGAAAAAGTAAAGAAAGAAAAAGGCTTAGCTCCTATGGAAACGCGGCAGCGCCACCGGTCTTCAAACAACACGGCGCCGTTTCGCACGGGACACATGAGATGGCGCAACGAACGCCGCCAACGAACAAGCAGACGATGCCGAGAGCCGGCTTATTTAGCGGACAAGGAACTGCAGTTCCTTGTTGTTACCGCGCCTGTTTTTGTTTTTGCGACTGTCGCCCCCTGCCGAACGCGCGCCGCTTTTGAGTCGAAAAGATTGCCTGCTAAAGACACTGGCTCTCGGCGCCGTATGTTCGTTCCTTGGCGGCGTTCGTTGCGCCACCTCTTGTCTCCCGTGCGAAACGGCACCGTGTTGTTTGAAGACCGGTGCCTCTTTCTTTCTTTACTTTTTCCTCAGGTAAGTTCCGCTCTTTGCAAATTTTACAAAAAAAAAAAAACACCATCTGTGGGCAACGCTGCACAAAGTAGTAGCGCGATAGGTTAGGAAACCGAATTTTCCGGTCGATTTAAAGAGCCTGCCGTCTCCTTGAATCACCCGGTAGATTTCAAAAACTATTGGCCACCGCAATTCAAATAAGGTTTTCCCGTCCATCTTCATAATAATTTCTAAAATAGTTCAAAAGAATTTAATTTGCAGGTCTAGATACACTGCTTCGATTGAGTGTGTGTTGGAAATCAAATGTTTTTTCTATCGCACTGTAATTGAGGTTTTCAGTGCCATCTAATTAGGTATATTTAGACGAGTCAGAATATACCTAATGAATATACCTACCAAGCCAGAGTCTACAACTGCGAATCGCTATCTTTATTGTCATCAATGACAACCGAGAAGGCTTTACGTTTCAAGGCACTCACCATGCACCCTTGAGGAAGGTTTGTCATCTCGCCGACAATTGCAGTCATGTTGGTTCTGTTTCAGAAATACTGCTTTGTGACATCCCAAGCTTGGAAAAATTTTCGGAGGACGAAATATGCTCGTTGATGATCAACGGAAAATTATGTGCCAGCACAAATCCAGTGAACACACATTCCGTTCGGATCACAGTACTGCTTTGCGAAAAACTGTCGCAGCTGCTGCTTCTTTTCTGGGGATTGTACATGACTCGCATGTCTTTTGGATGACGCGTGAGCTACGACGTCGCTCTTGAGAAATACTTGCTCTTGCCTCTATGAGAGATGCTGATATTGCAGCAACAAATAAAGCCGTAAGCAAAATGTTTAGCATTTCGCGATTCCGCAATGCGGCGGAATTCGATTGTGCAGAGTTTCAAAAACGCTTGGAGGAACTCTTTTCTCTCCCACTGTTTGTTGGCAGCCAAGGCTGAAGACAGTACACAACGAAGACAATGAAATAAAAAGCTCGACGACTAGCAAGTATCAAGATCATGTGGCTCATGTAGCCGAGTGATGTCGATGGTAGTTGGCTCGGGCTACCCTACTGGGTTTTCTTTTTTGGGTTACCCAGACTGACAGCAATCTTTATACTAAATGTCGCTCAAGACTCATATTAACGAGATTTTGGCGTTGTTTGGGAGATTTTGCATGCCAGTCGTACAACCGTGTAAAATGGTCACAATACTTACGCTGTAGGGGTAGTGTGGGAGGCTTGGCAGGTCTGTAGTTTCACTTTTTTTCTAATTAATATACCTGAAAATAATATGACTAAATAATTAGGGTAAAAACTGTATTCGAAACCCGGCCCAAATATTTAGGAAGTATCTTAGTCCCTCAATTTCTAACTTACCATATTTATCTTCGGAATCCTAAAGCCTCCAATTAACTCTCGCGGCTGCAGCCACAATGCAATATTTTGCAAAGTTTCAGGCAGGGTAATTAAAAGCTGCAGTTTCTTTGGACACCGCTGTCATAGATTTCGTCTTTTTCGTCATTTTGAGCGCGAAAGGCACGAGCTCAGATGAGACTATTCCTGGTAGAGCTCCGAACCAACCGGCGGGAAGAGGAAGAAAAGAAGAAGGAAGTGGGACTTGGGCGCGTTTAGGGCCATTCAACACACGCCCATTGCCACTGAAACACTGTGCCGAACTTTATTTTAAAGGAAGTCCCCCTTCCGACGGTTTATAAACAGGGACTCATTTCGTGGCATGCCTTGAAATGAATCGAAGTGACGCAAGCCGACAACACACTGCTGCTACCAGATTTGGGAACAACAGCGGCCCTCTGCTTGATCATATCACAATTGCAAAATGAAAGTAAAAAAAAAAAATGATGCGAAGAGGTACTGCCTGAGCAAAATCCTCCGATTGGGGAAACCGATACCGAAACCGATGGTTTATTGACCAAAAGGTGTCTCTGCGAATATTTTTATCGGCGTGTAGAAAACGCAGCCTCATGTTATTGTTTTCCACGAACGTTTTCTTTTGTATTTCGTAATCATGTTTTTCACGTCCAAAGCACGTGCATAGATTTTCTTTTTATTTTCCTCGTGTGGTTTTTCGCGTTCGTACCTTGTCTTCTTCAGCGCAGAGATAAGCCTCGGAGTCGTTCAGGCACCACCGGACACCTGTCTTACTCGCGACGGGTTCAGCCACCTCGTAACAGTGGCGACGAGTTTCAAGCCCATGAACCAAGATGCGGGCGATGAACAGACAACGGCAGCGTCGGTACCTGCTGACTCAGGGTTTACAAGGATAACCGACATTGCTCCAAGCATTGCCCACCAACCGCGCAATTTGACGACGAACAAGATAAGTGGAAGGAAGTGTCTATTCTGCCGGCAGCCGGCACAATAACCGGGGGGAAAAAGAGCCGGCAGTAGTCGCCTATTGGGTCTCGTATAAAACGGATTGTAAACACGGCTATTTTAAGCTGTAGATTAGCTCAGTGGGTAAAATGTGCGCCTCACACACAGCAGGGTCTTAGTTCAATCCCCCGAGGGGGATCGGTGGCCGAGTGGTCTAGCGCACACCAGCCACGGAGCACGTGGAGCGAAAGCTCGCGCTGCAGAACCCAGGGATCCTGGGCTCGAGCCCCACGCCTGCCCGTTTCGATCTCGATGAGCATCGTACCGGCGTGCGGTCGTGTATCACTACTGCGTGATGCACGTTAAAGACCCCAGGCTAGCGGTTGTACCGCACTGGCTAAATTTCTCATCTACAGGGCTGGGAGACTCGTCGTCCCTGTGAGGCAGACGAAGTTCTAGGCTGTATAAACACACACACAACCCAATTTTTTTTTTCCAACCCTTGAGGGATTTTTTTTTCTTTGGAATTTTGTTTTTTGTTGAGGTATTAGGCCATATTTATGACATCTCTCTTTTAGAATTAACACTGAAAAAAGAACACACACACAAAAAAAAAGGAATGTTGTTGACAAAACACTTCCTTTTTGGGGTGAATGGAGGGCAGCGGGGCTTGGGCCGGCCGGCACGCCGCCGCGATACGGTGGTACTGGTGGGCAAAATAGGTCAATATATTTCTAATGAGAAGCCGCAGACTGTCGCCGCTAAAGGAGGGGGAGGGGGGGGGGGCTATGTTAACAAGCTCCCCACTGATACACGCGCCGGAGGTGACTGCCGGTAGAATTTCGGAAAAATTATTCTGCCGGTTGCCGGCAGAATAGACACTGCCTAAGTGGCACGCTTACCTCGTGAAGATAGTATCATATTTTGAAGACAACGAGGTGGTCGATGATGCTAGAAAAGGGCTTTGTTGGTGTTAGCGATGGGACCAAGTACGATACAAGTGCTTTGCTGAAAGGTGGCGCCCAGCAAGCCGAATTCGCTAACGTACGACGAAGCAGTCCCTGCTCTGAGCGATTGCTACGATCCGAAACCAAATGAAATTTCGGAGAGTTTCAAGTTCTTCCACCGGTTATCTTCGAACCCTCTGTTATCAAGGCAGTTCTGTAAGACGAAGAAATAATTCCTGTGAGGAGAGTTGCTTCAACTTTTCTGAGAGGTGAAGTGACATCGTTGAGTTTCGTGGAACGATTGTCCAATGTCTGGCACGACGATGGTTTAATTGAATGAATAGCCAAGATACAAGGCGCGTCTTTCTTTATGAGTTTATCTGCTATGTCAGCCAAGGCTTCAGTGGGTGTTGTTACAAAGGCAGACAAAATAATTCACATATTGTACGGGGGACGCCGAATAAATATTTTCCGGAAAATTGAAGCATCGCGTCTCTTTAGAGTGTCAACGAAATTTTGATGCCTGCGTTCTTCGTAGTAGTTCTACTGGCTTCATATCTCTCAACTCTTGGGCCGCCAAGAGTTGTTGAAGGCGGTATTTTTCGTACGGTGTGGTGTGATTAATAAGTTGGTCTTTCAGGTGATCGTATGGGTGGCCGGGAGGGGCACGAAGAATGTCCTGGACAACCGCGGCGTTCGCTTCTGGCAGTGTGTCTACCGCAAAGTCGAAGCGGGACCTCTGTGAGGGGATTCGGTTTTCACTGAGCAGAGCCTCGACGTGCATCAATCAGACTTACAAGCCGCTGTTCTAAAATGATGGTAGCTTAAGACTTGCAGCTGAGATATGTGTGGCCTGCATGGGAGTATCACCGGCGGAGGAAGCGGAGGGCAGTCCCGACTCCAATGGGAACATTTTTGCGGCAGCGGTGCAGCAGAGTTCAGGGGATGGAAGACGTCTTAGCTCGACTTACCACTTATAGCGAGAAAAATGGTTGTCTGCTTAAACCAACAATAAGCTTCTATAATCGCGTTTGCCGGGAACTGGTTGCGAATGTTTCCTGAGGAACGCTGGATTAAATTATTAATAGTGTTTGGAAGAAAGGAGTGAGCTTGGACGGCAGTGCGCGAGCAGAATTGCATATCTACTGCCTACCCTACAGAGACAAATGGACTGGGAGAACGGCTTCGCGTGGCAGAACCCAGGAATGCTGGGCTCAATCACCACACCTGCCTGTTTTGATCTGGATAAGTATTGTACCGGTGCCCGGTCGTGCGTCACCACTGCGTCAGGCACGTTATAGACCACAGGCTAGCGGATGTACCGCACTGGCTAGATTGCTCATCTGCACCTAAGAGACAAGTCGCCCCTTGAAATATACTAAGTTCAGGTTGTATAAACGTACCCACACCACAATTTTGCTTTCGGCAGAACGGTTCAATCACACCCTAGTCTTACGGTCTTTATGTTTTTTACAGATAATCAAGATAATTGGTATTATCTTTTGAGACATAAAAATGCGTATAGTAGCTGCCGGCAGGCTACTACATGATTTTCGCCCCATTATTTTTATAGACATAAAAACCATTGACGTGCTGTTACCGTACATTCATGAGAAGTATTTCAACAGACACCTACAAAATACCCTTTCCTATTTTGAAGGAGTTCGACAGCTCTCACGTATTCGCATTCTGCAATCCCAACAACAGATAATTGTAAGGCACGGAACGGTCACCACCCTTCCGCCCCTTACAATGTTGGTGACATCGTTCTTGCCTGTACCCCTCGCCAGATCGAAAGGTGCGGACAACTTGAGAAGAGCTTCAAAGGCTCATTTTGAATTTCTCGTAAGCCGTGCTCTACAAACTACGTAGTCACACCTGTAGACCGGCGGCACCACCGCCGCTCTCAAACTACCGCTATCACCCACATCGCGAGACTCAAACAGAACGACCAAAAAATTCGGTTGTGTATATATTTGTACAACCTTGAATTTGGTCTGCCTCAACGGGCGACGAGTCTCCCAGCTCTTGATGAGAAATTTAGCCAGCGCAGTAGAACCGCTAAGCTAAGGTCTTTAACGTGAATCAGGCAGTAGTGATACACGATCACACACCGGTACTATGCTTATTCAAATCGAAACAAACAGAGGTGCGGATTGGACCAAACGAACGTCAAGTCCCATTAAGTGTGTGGCCGGTGGTGAACTGGCCTTTTTCCCGAGGGATGTATATGGTTAGGAAGAAAGAAAAAGTAGGTCTCCGAGGGCAGCGCGCGAGCGCTGCTCGCTCGGATTTCCAACGAACGGTCACCGTGGACGCACCATCGCAATCACACTTCATTCATTTTGTTTAACCCATCCATCAATCCGGAGCCTTACAATATCATTATGTCAAGATGATGCAGTTAGATTTATCCTTACGTGTCCCGGTTTTGGGAACATTTTCGCACGACGATATCTCTTACAGTGCACCGCGGTGAAAACCGCACGGGAAAGAAACAAGCATAATCGCGCTCTTTGTAAAATGCAGGAAAAGTAATCTTGTTCTTATGATAGCAAAGAGCAGACGGCAAAGAGGTGTGGGGAAGAAAGAGACAAGGTATCCGACCTGTTCGAATTCTCAAGCTTTTTCTGTCTCGAGGCGTGCGTACAGCGCGCGCCCCGAAAGCCTTGTCTTTTATTTCTTCTGATTGTTCTTTCTGTTTGGATCTGTGTCACCACAAATATGCCCCCCTCTGGGAGGATTTATACGATGTTTCTAAAATCCTTCCAAATGACAATCTTTTGTGGCCGGAGATTGTATGTCGGTGTAGTAGCCTCGAGATGAGCACGCTTGAGTCGGTGGAGGGCAACCGCATCGTCTTTCCCGTTGATGCGTAGGACGAACGTGTCCGTCCTTCTCTGTACCACGGGAAAAGGTCTCTGATAGTGAGGACGTAGTGGCTTTTTTTGATGTTCTTGTCGGACGAACACGTGGGTGGCAGTCTTTAGCTCCTCCGTAACGTACGGTGATTTAGTATTCCCGACTGGAGTTTGAATTGGGCGGAGTTTTGCGAACACTTCTCTGAGGGTCTCGGCGTAAGCTTCGGGCTCTGTTGACGATGGTGTGTCGGCCTCGAAGAAATCTGATGGTAACCTCAGAGAAGTGCCATAGACGAGCTTGGCGGTAGAACATCCGAGGTCTTCTTTAAGGGCCGTCGGGACGCCAAGCAGCACGATCGGCAAATGGGAAATCCACTCGTTAGGCTTTCCATGGGCCATCAATGCCGATTTCAGATGGCGATGAAAGCGCTCAACAAGTCCGTTGGATTGCAGCTGCATGGTGTCGCCTTTCCGGGGAACATCAATGTCACTTGCGACGTCACGACTGAAAAGCCCCGGCCGTTCGTCCCTATTTCACTAAGTCGAAAACTTTTCGACACCACTCACTGCCTCTCACACCCAAGCGTTCGGGCAACACAGAGGTTCATGACGTCCGGGTTTGTCTGGCCCCGCATAAAGTCGGATGTCCGGGACTGGGTACGCTCGTGTATACCCTGTCAGCAAGCAAAAGACCATCGGAACCCTGTACCCCCGACAAGGACCATTCTCCAACCCGATGGCCGATTTGACAAGGTGCATTTGGACCTGGTCGGGCCACTACCATCATCACAGGGGTACCGCTACCTTCTTACCTGCAGTGACAGATTTACGAGCTAGCCGGAGGCAACGCCACTGCACGACATTACCGCAACCACCGTCGCCACCGCTTTCATCTGGACGTAGGTCTCCAGGTTCGGATTCCCTTCGGAGATAGTCACAGACAGGGGACGACAATTTCAGTCGTCACTCTTCACAGAGTTAACCCGCATTCTTGGGGCGACATGGTTGCGGACAACGGATTATCACCCGCAATCCAACGGACTTCTGGAGCGCTTTCGCAAGTCGGCGAGGAATCGCCGACTTGTGAAAGCTTGATCAATCGGCGACACAGTTCCGTTGAATCGGCGAAGCAGTTGCGACACCCGCCCTAACTTCCTATAGACAGGCCAACTTACGATCCCTTCCAGTGCGCAGCAACCACTCTGAAACCCCCTCATCCTTGCGCTCCATCCCTCCATACCGAGGCTCAACAAACTAATCATGAAAACTGCTTCCCACCTTGTAGACTCTACAGTGATTTATAAAGCGCCCACCCTAACTTCCTATTCACAGCCCAACTTACGATCCCTTCCAGTACGCAGCAACCACTCCGAAACCCCCTCATTTTTACGCTCCATCCCTCCATACCGACGCTCGTCAAACTAATGATGAAAACTGCTTCCCACCTTGTAGACTCTACAGTTATTTCTAAAGCACCCGCCCTAATTTCCTATAGACAGCCCAACTTACGATACCTTCCAGTACGCAGCAACCACTCCGAAGCCCCCTCATCTTTACGCTCCATCCCTCCATACCGACGCTCGGCAAAATAATGATGAAAACTGCTTCCCACCTTGTAGACTCTACAGTTATTTTTAAAGCACCCGCCCTAACTTCCTATAGACAGCCCAACTTACGATCCCTTCCAGTACGCAGCAACCACTCCGAAACCCCCTCATCTTTACGCTCCATCCCTCCACACAGACGCTCGGCAAACTAATCATGAATATTGCTTCCCATCTCGTAGACTCCACAGTTATTTGTAAAGCACCCGCCCTAACTTCCTATCGACAGCCCAACTTACGATCCCTTCCAGTACGCAGCAACCACTCCGAAACCCCCTCATCTTTACGCTCCATCCCTCCATACCGAGGCTCAACAAACTAATCATGAAAACTGCTTCCCACCTTGTAGACTCTACAGTTATTTCTAAAGCACCCGCTTTAACTTCCTATCGACAGTCCAACTTACGATCCCTTCCAGTACGCAGCAACCACTCCGAAACCCCCTCATCTTTACGCTCCATCCCTCCATACCGACGCTCGGCAAAATAACGATGAAAACTGCTTCCCACCTTGTAGACTCTACAGTTATTTTTAAAGCACCCGCCCTAACTTCCTATAGACAGCCCAACTTACGATCCCTTGCAGTACGCAGCAACCACTCCGAAACCCCCTCATCTTTACGCTCCATCCCTCCACACCGAGGCTCGGCAAACTAATCATGAAAACTGCTGCCCACCTTGTAGACTCTACAGTTATTTCTAAAGCCCATGCCCTAACTTCCAATCGACAGCCCAACTTACGATCCCTTCCAGTACGCAGACACCACTCCGAAACCCCCTCATCTTTACGCTCCATCCCTCCATTCCGAAGAACGGCAAACTAATGATGAAAACTGCTTCCCACCTCGTAGACTCTTCAGTTATTTATCTAGCACCCGCCCTATCTTCCTATCGACAGCCGCTTCAATCCCTTCCAGTACGCAGCAACCACTCCGAAACCCTCTCATCTTTACGTTCCACCCTCCATACCGAGGCTCGGCAAACTAATCATGAAAACTGCTTCCCACCTCGTATTCTCTACCGTTATTTCTAAAGCACCCGCCCTAACTTCCTATCGACAACCCAACTTACGATCCCTTCCAGTACGCAGCAACCACTCCGAAACCCCTCATCTTTACGTTCCATCCCACCATACCGAGGCTCGGCAAACTAATCATGAAAACTGCTTCCCATCTCGTTGACTCTACCGTTATTTCTTAAGCACCCGCCCTAACTTCCTATCGACAGCCCAACTTACGATCCCTTCCACTACGCAGCAACCACTGCGAAACCCCTCACCTTTACGTTCCATCCCTCCATACCGAGACTCGGCAAACTAATCATGAAAACTGCTTCCCATCTCGTTGACTCTACCGTTATTTCTAAAGCACCCGCCCTAACTTCCTATCGACAGCCCAACTTACGATCCCTTCCAGTGCGCAGCAACCACTGCGAAACCCCTCACCTTTACGTTCCATCCCTCCATACCGAGACTCGGCAAACTAATCATGAAAACTGCTTCCCATCTCGTTGACTCTACCGTTATTTCTAAAGCACCCGCCCTAACTTCCTATCGACAGCCCAACTTACGATCCCTTCCAGTACGCAGCAACCACTCCGAAACCCTCTCAACTTTACGTTCCACCCCTCCATACCGAGGCTCGGCAAACTATTCATGGACACTGCTTGCCTCCTCGTAGACTCTACAGTTATTTCTAAAGCACCCCCCTAACTTACAGTCGTGAGCCCAACTTCGTCCCTGCACTTCAAAGCAGACCTGACCCATCTTGTTTTTACATGTGGAAAGCGAACAATTCTTCCGATGCCTAATTTTAGATGCCCTCTTCACCCTGCATCCGTCTAAATTTAACCGCACGATGAATCCAAAGACTAGTATCTTGACCCCGCTTCCCGGCAAACATCCTGAAACTGACAGTTCAATCAAGGCATGTCGTAGCATCCTTGCCAACTCGTCTAGCAAACTAATCTATAAAAACCGGAACGCAACCCCTCAAGAAGTTACGGCTCTAAAATCCCTTCGAAACCGCACTGACCTCGTAACCAAGCCAGCCGATAAGGGTGGAGCCGTGGTGGTCTGGCGTGGTGATCTCTACCCTGAAGAGAATCTCCAACAGCTCTCAGTTTCTGATTTTTTCCGAACCCTTTCCTCTGACTCCACCGCCTCCTTCAAAGATACAATTTCAGCCACCGTAAGGATCCTAATCAAAACCAAATCCCTTCACCCCGCTGCAAATTGCCTAAATCTTTGTCATCCTTGCGCTGCATCATTCTACCTCCTTCCCAAAATTCACAAAGCTGGATCCCCTGGCCGGCATATCCTGCCTGCCAAATCCTGCCCTACATAAATCATCTCCGCTTTTGTTGATTCGGTCCTCCAGCCTAGTGTACAAAACCTGCCCAGTTATGTTAAGGACACAACAGGAATCCTCCAATGCCTATCTAATCTGGCCCCGACTCCCGACACTATCCTCCTCACAATGGACATCACATATTTCTTCACGGTAATTCCTCATGTTGAAGGACCACAGGCGCTCTAACACTTTCTTGATCAGCGTCCCTCTTAAAATCCCCCGCCTCACGCCATAATCCGCCTCGCCGAACTAGTCCTAACACTAAACACCTTCCAATTCAACTACTCCTTCTATCGCCAAAACTGTAGTGTAGCGATGGGCACTGAGATGGGTACCTCGTTCGCCAACATTTTTGTCGACTACGTCCAGCACTGCTTCTTTAATTCCTTCCCACACATGCACCCGAAATTCTATGGTCATTATCAACGAGGTAGAGGGGCTTAGAGCGATAAACCGGGGTTCCGGTCTGCACTCGAAAGTGACCCCCATAAGGAGGCTGCCATTGTACGCAAATTTGACCACACGTCACATGACCAAACCAAATACGTGACGTCACAGGAAAGATGGCAGCGCCCATGCAGCGGCTGGCCCCAGCTGGGCCGGAGCTTGTCGGATGCTTTGTTGGTTGTCGTTCGTCTCGGCGAGTTGATTTCAGACGCGGAAGCCGTCATATGAGGCCGGTCGAAAGCGAGTTCAGAGTTCAGCGTGGTGTTTGACGTAGGTATAACGTGAAAATACGGAGAAACGGTGTGCATTTCGCTGGTGACCGACCGGGATATTGCCACGGAAGAGACAATCTGACCTACGTTGCTCGGACCTCGGATTGATTCGGATACCGCTAGGATAAAATTTAAGGCGACGTTTCTGTGCTCTCGTTGACCATCGGAATCTTCGAGGTTTGCAGTGAAGCGTGTGCAATATATTTGGATACACAGTTTAGCGACGGAAATTGCGTGAGTCGTGCTTGGCGGTGTGCAATCGTGGTGCAGCTTCGATCAAATGACCGAGGGCTCACTTCGGTTGTGCGGCGCACCGGAAGGCTGCCTTGAAGCTGGTAGTTCCCGTGCCGTGCTGAATGATGCTGTGCTGCTTACAAATTGTTCCGGCGTAGAAGTGCACTTTCACGGAGCACAGGTGTGCGGCGCACCGAAGAGCTGCCTTCAAGCTGGTAGTTCCTGTGCCATGCTTTAGGTGATGCTGTGCTGCTTCCGAAATTGTTCCGGCGTAGACGTGCACTTTCACGGAGCATAGGTGTTGCAGTTGGCATTGATCCCGCTGGTCTGTCGCACGTTTCGTCAACACAAACGTTTTATCCACACTCGTTACGCGAATTGCAAGCTGTCCGGACATTTCACCCAGCGTGTTACGTACCCAGCTCACGCCGCTTTGTGGCAACAGTCTGCAGTGGCTCATTACCAGAAAAGTGGTCCCACATCCATTTCAGTTCAGTTCGTCCACGGCAGTCGCCAAACCCCGAAGGAGAGGATTTATTCGGACAGAATGCCACTAAAGCAATGCAGCTTCTTCAGTCGTCAGGATAGATTCTCTTCTGCTAGTTTTGTTATACTGTCACGGATCCTTGTTCCAGTCCTATCTTCTATCAATATTCACTATTCTGGGACACTGCAGGTCATGCTCAGCTGTAATCGTGTGTTCAGGTTAGAGGTGCTGGGCACTTTACCCGTAGCCCTTCACTCTGTGTGAACCCGGCGGCTCTTCAGCCGAGTTACCCGATAATGGGACACGACTGGCGGACTATTCTGCGTCTTATACCCCTGTCGAGCCGTAGGCAAAGTCCTGACCCGAGCCTGGCAGAACAACTGTAAGACGACCGAGTACCACAAGGAGTAACCTCGGAAATACACCACGAAGCACCTGAAATCCGAGCCAGTTGCTGCTACCAGGAAAAACCACCGGAATTCGGTCTCCTGTCAGAAAATCCGAAGCTGACTAAGCCAACAATGACAAACCTGTAGCAGCATACCGTGTTCCCTCACACCATTGTTGGCATGCCCGTCGCAAATCACACTCTGACGCTTTTTCACGCAAGCTGTATGAAGACGTCAAGGACTGGATTGAACAATATGACAGTGTCGCAGACAACCAGCTCCTGCAGAACCTATACTTCTCGTGGAAGCAACTGCCGGCGCTGGTCTGAGAACCATGGATCCTCCTTAACGTCATGGGAAGTTTGCAAGATCAAGCGGAAGCGCGCATCCGTCAGCCAACATCAACGAAAGAGAGCCGCATTCTTGATTCTGTCCAGGACACTGCCCCAATGAGAGCGCCACCGCACTCGTGGAGGATGTTTTGCGCTTGATCGAGCGCCCATGCCCACGCCGACCTTGATGCTACAGAAGTCAAGAACCTAAGAATCCCATGCGCCTCACGTGAGGGACAACACCTTCGGCAGCCTTGTCCGCAACTCCCGACAACAGTCGAAGTGTTCATATCACTGAGGCTTCCAACATAGAATGTGCACTGCGTGCCCGAGCCTGCCACTATGAACAACTTCCCGGCGTCTCGACACTCGAGTTGTCCAGCTACTACTTCGACGCCAGACTCCCAGGCATCCACGACATCACCCACGACGTTGTCTGGGAGGAGATCAGGAAGCTACTTCCTGCCATCAGTTGCCCGGCTTTTATTTTGATTGCCGAGATTGTTTCGGAACAAGTTTGACAGGTATTTCAACCGAGACTTCTGCGAGCGAAGCGGCATCTGACAAACCAAGGGCAACTTACACCACAATGGCACGACGACCGCCACCGGCTGCCCCTTAGTATTCAATGCCAATTCAATGAGACACTCTAACGCCGAAGCATTCCCGACATCGTGTGTAGGACTGTGCTCAACAAAGTACACCGAGGAAAACGTAGGTGATGCGAATGTGCGACCAAAAACCACTTTGCTACCACTGCATGAAGCCGACCATGTCTACCAAAGCAGCCCGTACCAATAAATTGGTCGGCGAGGGTTCGTGCCAAACGACCCTCGATTACGTCTCGAGGAGCGACCACGGGAGATTAAGGATTACCTTCGGCGACCTTTGTCCCTGATGCTGAAGGTGCTGAATCGAAGATTCTGAATCCCTGATTACCCCAAAGCTCCTCATGTCCATCACCTCAACAAGAGGTAAGCACGACAAAGCAGGTGAGCGGCGATGCAGTGACAGTGGATTTGGTGTCGGTTGTCGTCCAAGGACAATACCTAAAAATTTGCTGACACCAATTTTCTGTGTCCACTCCACGAAACACACAATTTCGAACTTTGAGGGAGAATGCCCCTGAGTGACTTGAAGGAATAGAATGGTCGGTTGCTCTCAAAAGTGAACTGCAAGCATCACCAGACTTGGATAGCAAACAAAAATTGTTGCCAGCTTTCAAGTCAACGGTACAGCCAAAGGCACAGCCACGTAAGCAATACATGCCCGAGCTTGCTACATTAATGCCGAAAACTACCAGGAAAATTTTCGGATTAGAAGCCAGCCCTGCAGCTTCAGTGCACATGACGTATGATTACAAGACAGCATCAGTCGGTCAAAGTTGCCACTCGACCAAACTGAACACCGACGTGCCAGGAGCGTCATCCGACAACAAGGTCCACAGGTACTACGACTGAACGCCTGACACGAGACTGTCGCAGAAAGAACTCGTTATGGAACGATTTACTAAGAATCAATAATTATGTAATCAGGTGGAAATAAACATATTTGATACACTAACCAGATAAACATATTTCCGCTTGCCTTCATGCATTGAGAGTCTACACACCAAGAATTGTGTCCATTGCACGCTCTGGACCTTACGAGGACACTCGCTTCTCTGACCTTTCAATATTAATTAAGGGGTCATACCAGACTGGCAGACTTCTTGCAAGGGGCTGCACTCGTTCAACCTTTCCTGAACATGTGGTGCATCCGAAAACCAACTCCAGTGATGTGAAAATGTTATTTATTAATTTATTCCTTCCAGGGGCCTTCGTAGGCATTGCAGAGGGATACTTAAAACTACACACATGATAATAGCATTAAAGCACACTGCTGTAACTTGTTAATTGGAAAAACAAACACACCTCTGAGCATATAGTTTAATAGTATGTGCTGATGCATTGTTATATAGCATGACACTTCCTATATGTATGACACAATAGACCCTTTGCAGAACCTTATCAAGCAACACAACCGTCACCATTTTTTTCGGCGCAAAGCACACGAATGGGCCCCAGTTCACGTCAAACGCCAATGCAGCATTCGAGTCCAATAGGTGCTGAGCCGAATTCACAGGGATGGCGGACATAACATTCTTGTCGAACAAATACCCAAAGTATGAAAGCCTGGGTAATTACAGTAGTAGCTACTGTAATTTGTTTCATCAGAATTTGGCAGACGGCAAAGGCTACGGTCTCGGTGAGTCAATACACACATTGGAGAGAGGCACATGACAGCATATCACCAGAGTGCTCGTCACACACCTTCGCTCCGTCTCTCTGATTGGCTGGAGGGGGCTGTGGCGGTTGGCCTTTTCCAAGTTGCGGTGATGCGAAGTATAGACAGCCCACACTTTTAAAAAGAGTCTATTGAAGAGACCGAAAGGAATGGTAGTCAACATTTTTCAACAAGACTGCTCTCCAGGCAAGGGATGAACACAAATATGAATCATCTTATCCAGGTAATTAGAACAATTAAATAATTGACCGACTAATACAATGCACTCTTAATGGAAAAGAGTATAGCTGCAATAAATCCTACAAAGCAGAAAAAATGCGCAGTTAATCTATGCATGCAACAAAACAGTTGTTCTTATAGCAAGTCGAATAGCTTTGAAGCAGGTGCCTGCAACGATTTATTCTTCCCCATACTCAATAAAACGCCAACCTCGTAGCTAAAAATAAGGGTGCACTTCGCACTCACACACACACACACAAAAAAAGGAAGAAAAGCGATCGAATGTAGAATCGTGGATTAGCACAAAAGGTTAAAATCGCAGGAGCTTCCTCGCTAAAAGTTGCTATGGTTCTTCGGTGACGGAGGGCTGAAACAACTTCCTTTGGGCCCTAACGCGACGTATACATTTCGCGTAGATTCTCAGATATTTCAACGTTCAAACAAAGCTAAGAGAATGCGAAAATTCTATGTTAAAAGCACTCAAAGTTCTATCGATCCTCGGACACATCCCGGAATCCAAGCACCGGCGGCGATGCAGAGCTGATGCTGTCTCAGAGGCGTTAATATCCAGATGATCCAGAGCGATCTTGCGCAAAAACGGTATAAAGTCTCATTCCTTCATATTTTCACATTATACCTGCGTCAGCGAGCACGAAGAAGCCCGAAGTTGTCGGAAAGCAGCTGCACATCACGGCTACCGCGCGCCGAACAAACCCGCATCCGCCAGCTCTGGGCGCTGCCATCTTACCTGTGACGTCACGGCTCTTGGAAGGTCACGTGACGAGTGGTCACATTTGCGTAAAATATGGCGGCAACCGGGGGGGTGCCACTTTCGAACTTCCGGTTTATCACTCTAAGCCCCTCTACCTCGTTGGTCATTATATTGACGACATCTTTGGTTTTGACCGCCCTCTCGTGGTTGACCTCTTCACCAATGCACTCAGTAACGCCTACCCCTCCCTCCCCCTTCCCGACACCCCACAATAAACAACCTCAGGTTTACCTCACTGATATTGAAATGCGCGGTCAACTTCCTAGACTTTAAAGTCACTAGTGACGGTCACAGGTTTATACCTCTGTGCACTATAAACCCACTGACAGCCATAGCTACCTTCTTTACTCCTCGATCCATCCTAGATCCTAAATCAACTCTATTCCCTTCTCATAATTCCTTGGCCTCCATAGGATTTGCAGCGACGACATCGATTTCCTTCAACAGCTTAAGACGACGACCACCTTCTTCAATGAACGTGGTTACCCACTCGGCCTTCTGCGCAATGCGAGCAGTTGCTTCTCCAACATTTTCCGGCACTGCTGCTGCGACTTCCTTGTTCTGAGTGCTCTAGTGGAGCATGTCGGGCTGCTTCAACACCTCGCCGAAGCAGCTTCGGCGGCTATGTAGCCTCTTCCTTTTCAGTCTTGTCGGCTCAGCTGCACATTACTTCTTGTGCCGGCCCTTATACCAATGCTTCGTCGGCCTGTTTTGGAACTCGTGGCATCATCACTAACGCTTCCACTGGTCTCGGATATCTTCGGGTCAATACCAGTGGCTGCACGGATGCTGGCTATTGCACTGCCATCGTCAGCCCCACACAATTATTTTATTGCTCTTCCTGAAGGGACCTCACACAGGTTGCTTTCTGCGGTGCGTTTGCACTGCACGTCTGAAAACAAATGAGGAGAATGTCACAAAAGTGGCCATGGCTGCAAAAAACTGCCACTTGCTGTTTAGAGACAGTTATCCCGGGAACTTGTAGATTTCTCCGTAATGTAGCCAGCTCACTTTGCCTACTTCTATGGTGGCCCCCAGCAGGAGATGTTTTCTGGAACATGCAAATATCTTAAGGAACAACTGTGTAGCAACTGTATTCAATGCATATATGCAAAACCTTATTAAACACTTTTTAGGATGTTTTGGAATGAAATTGTGCATGTATCATGTAAACACACGTAACATATTTAGCTTTGAAACAGTGTGGGATAATCCAACTTCAAAGAAAGCTAGAAATAGAAACACTCAAAGACTGACTTCATGCAGCATTTCTTTTTGTTTCTTTTTAGAGGGTGTCACTGGGAATGTAAAAGCCGGTAAAAAGTCACGGTGGTGAATACCTTCACTACGTATATTAGAACAGGGCCTTTACAAGATTTGTACCAGTTAAAAGTAACCTCTTTTTATCGTCTTGCGTTCCTCCCATAATCTCTACCCGGCGGTAGTACATTTGACAAGGTATGTCAGCCAAACTCGGGAGCTGTCGGCAAAGCAACACACGCGAAATTTAAAGCGCTACTACGCGAAGACAGCTAGTATGAACCACGGCCAAGTCGGTCGTGCAATGAACTCGTTCGAGGTACGCAGTACTCGTTCGATTTACGCAGTGCTGCGACGAACCACACACGCAAAACAATACTAGGCGGCCGTCCCCTCCGCTTATCGCTTTGTGTGCTCCTGTTGGTTATGCCCACCATCAAAGTTATATCTTACCCAAACATGTTCCTTGAGGTTTCGGTGTTGTGATGGGCTGCGACGTATGTCTTGAGGAAACGGAGGGCTTCTAAAATCGCCCTTAGGACGGTGCAGAACCTGCCGTTCCGCTTCTGCTACCGAAGACATTCGAGGTGCTCGTCTCACATACGTAGTTTGAGTACCGACGTCTCACGGGACAGGTGGCCTTTTTTTTTTGCCGGCAGGCGCTCCTTCCGACATCGTAAAAACGCGTAAATGTGGAGCGCATCGCAAGTGGAACCAACGAATCGAGAGCCGACCTAGGCGAGCACACGACAAGTTGAGCGCTTCAGAGCCATTACGGCCATTAGGCCTACTGGATAACAAGCCGTGAGCAGGTTAAACAATTAGGAACCTGAAGTGTGTGCGAAATACGCGTTAAACAAAATTATTTTCGTAATTAAAACGATGTAAGAATTGCTCCCGCATTATATGCCTTCTTTTTTAAAAACAATCCTGTAATATGTGTCGAGCGCTGCCAACGAGAGTACGCTTTGCGAACCGTAAATGAGTTTGGGAAACTGTTTACCCAAAATGGCATTTAGGTTGAATGCCATTTGAGTTACCGTGTGGCAGGGGTATGAGACTAAGACTGTTTTTTTTAGGATATGTGCAGTATTCGTCGCAGCAAATGGCTGCCAATCAGGAACAAGAGTTTGTTCTCGGCCACCAAGAGCAAGTATTTTCAAGGTGATCAAGCTATTGTCCGCCTATGTGAGCTTTTTGTTCCATTCCTCTTGGTTGCCATTTCCTATGTATAATAGTCTTGGATTAGTATTTTCTTGTCTCTCCTGCAAAAACATCCAAGTTTGACTAAGACTGCCTCCTTGCTTTTACATGCAGGTCCTGGAGGCAAGCACCAGGCAATCAAGGCCAGAAGTTTCCTCTTTGCCACCCATGGCAAGTGTTTTCAAGTTGAGTGATTGATGTCTATTTGAGTTGCGTGTTTCATTCCTCATAGAACCCCTCTATTTCCTGTCTTTATAGTGGTCTTGTGTCAGGCTTTTGTGTGTCTGTCCAGCGAAAGTATCTGTACTAGGCTATGACTGGGTTCTTTCGAATATGTGCAGCAATTCTTAGCATCAAGCGGCTGTTAATCAGGAACTCGAGTTTGTTCTCGGCCACCAAGAGCATGTATTTTCAAGGTGAGCTATTGCCCGCCTATATGAGTTTCAGCATTCGTCAAGGAGCGCAAACTCAAAGCCCAGGGGTTCGCCATTGCAAAAATGTTGACTCGGAAGCGCATAGGGAGGAAGCTTTGCAAAACTATCCACTAGCCTCAACAAGTGAAACTAAAAGTAAAAACGTGGGTTCCACTAAAAAAAAAAAAAAGAAAACATTGTCAGCCCGAGTTAACTTGTGGGCAGCACGGAGCAAACAAGCCACGGTACGAGTATACTTGCTTCAGGATTTGTAGGGGTGATTGATGGCTCTGTGTTTTCTAAAAAGAAATATTTTTTTCTAAAAGTGTAATGACCGAATATTCGGGGATGGGCATTAGAGTCGGTATGTTACGGTAAAACTTTCATCCACATGCCGGGATTCACGTGCCTTGCCCCCTAGCGAGGGGGACAAGGTCTTCACAATTTTAGGTTCGCAACAGGGGTGCGTCAGTATTGACGCCCCTCAATTTAAAACGCACTATAAATGCCATGCCTGAAATTCGTTTGGGTGTACTTCCTCTCATCAAGTATATGGATTTTGTCTCAAAAGGTCTAATCTGATGTTGACCGCACCTCAGGTTTCCACCGACGGTTCATCAGGACAAGACACAACCGGGACACTAGAGAGGAGCGGCTTAAGCGAGGGAGGCTATATATACGCCAGCTTCTTGCGGACAAGAACCGAATATAGATAGATGGTGGGTGTTTCATTCGCTATGCCTTTTGGCGTACACATTATTCTGTTTGTTATGTTTCAAGATTCCTGCAGAGGTCAATTTCAACTATTGTAAAATACCCAGCATGCGCCCAGATCACAGAAGGGGCTACCACCTGTTTTCGGAACAATCGGCAAGTAAGCAAAGGGCACACCAGACACCCATCAACCTGTTTTGAGCCATGCTCAAAAGATTAAAAGAACACATCAAGCGCCAGGTGGTGTGGCGTCCTTGCCACAATAGCGCCGGTCGCAGAGTTGACAGATCCGTGCCTGCCGCAAGCCATGGCGTTACCTTTGGGAACCAGGGAATTGAGATTAATAAAGAAGTAGCACAGAACTTGGAGGCGAGTGGCGAAGGTGAGCAGAGTTAACAGAAAACAAGGATGAAGGGGGTTTCGTCGCATGAGGCTTCTATGTCCAGTGCATGTAATTTTGAGTGTGCTGTAGGTGGCTACTCAAAAGAATTGTTACTTGGACGTAGCTAATCGCAAATCTCTCTTGCAGTTTCCACGGCCCACAAGCCAGCAGGCACCTGTTCGTTCTCGTCTAAAGGTGAGGATTCCAGATTTTCTAGTTCGCTCTGAAGCTGAAGCCAGACAAGCGGTACGGCATATTTAATTGACGGAGCTCAGAACGACTGGGGACGCTTTCACTGAAGCTTGTTTTGCTGCAATGCAGGAGTGTATTGCTGCAAAACGAGCGTCAGTGAATGCGCTCCCAGTCGTCCTGAGCTCCGTCAATTAAATAGGCCATACCGCTCGTCTGGCTTCAGTATTGCTGTAGGCGACAAAACGTGTGCCCAGTTTTGTCACAAGAGGCACATTATGTCACGCGTATGTAATTTTGAATTTATTCGGCTTAGTGTTCTGTAAGTGGCTACTCAAAGATATTGTTACTTGAACGCATCTAACCGCAAATATTTATGGCAGTTTCCACGACCTAAGGTGCCAGTTTGTTTTTTCTCAAAGGTGAAAATTCCAGATTCTTGAAGCAGGAATACTGAAGCCAGACGACTGGTACAGCATTTTATTTGACGGAGCTCACAACGACTGGGGCCTCCTGCAGTGAAGCTTATTTTTCTGTAATACACGCTGGCGACATTGACGTGTGCCCAGTTGCGTCGCAAGAAGATATCCATGTCCCGCGCATGTAATTTTGAATCTTTCCGACTTAGTGTACTTTACGTTCCCACTCAAAGTAACTGCTACACTGCTACACCAGATACTCTAGTTTGGTGCGAAGCAGGAGTACTGAAGCCAGACGAGCGGATAGATATATTTAATTGACCGAGCTCAAAATGACCCGAAGCGGTGGCATTGAAGCTTATTTTTCCGCAATCAACGCAGGCATAATTTTGAATCTATTGGGCTTAGTGAGGAATTGTTACTTATCGCGAACTAATCACAAACTTTTATCTTGCAGTTTCTATATGGCTGCAGCTAGCAGGTGCAGTTTTCGTTGAATGGTGAGGTTTTCAGATTCTGTTTTCAAACATCAAGTTTTTGAATGAGGGTCCTCAACAATTAACTTTCTTTTGCAGTAAATGCTCGATCCTCCAGTTCAGGAATATGTGAAATATATTTGGTATAGATAAGCCCAGTGTTTTGCTTTTTTATTCATAATTTGACATCAACATTTTTTATTTCATCACTCAGAAATACACTTAAGGAGAGACTGCATTGCAAAGAAATTTCGTGCTGAACGTTATATTTTAACACGTATATAGTTTTATTGGTAGCCGATATAACATATTGGATTCCAATATCCATAATACGCTAAGTACACTGGAATCGTATAATTTTATTGGATCCCCATACGACACATGGGGATCCAATAAGGATTTATACGGTATTGGATTCCAATGTTTTTAGCGTATTATAGATATTCGAATCCCATCACAAACCCTTATTTGTAATGCAATACAATAAATGTAATATTTTCCAATACACTGTGCATATCATATTGTAATACAGTAAAAATATATTGTTTACCAATATCCATAATACGCTGTTCAAATTGGGGTTTTCCAATAGGGCGGAGTATTTTGTGATGTGTTTAAATTTAGCTAGATGTTTTGAATATGTTGTCAATTACCCTGCTTTGAAAAAAGGGAGGTGTGGTGATTGTTGACTGACCCACGTGCGACGTGGCTGGCACGAGACACGTGCGGACGGGTCAAAAGGAACACACGAGATAAAGGTACGTTTCTTTTCTGCATTGGAGCCTGGATTGGATGGTCGCTCATTTCTCATTGGTGTGGGCACCCGAAGCTAAGAAACTCGACAAAAACGTCGAACTACGTTCGCGTGTCCAATTTTTTATATATGAATGTTTTGAACCCGAATTTACCAAGGCCGGCCAAATGTGCTAGTCCACACGGCCGCATTCTGTATATGATGGTGAAGCAACTGAGCTAAAAACAGCTGAAATATGTTTGACAAACGCATGTATTTGTAGTAAATCTGGATCAGTGATATACCTTTCATAGAAACACTGACAATCACAACAATTGTTTTCATAAGTAGCCCCTTTTGCACTCAGCGCCATGATACAGGCGAAGAATCACGTAGAAAAAAGTGATTAAAATGGTTTACTATAATGTATACCCAGCTTTGTATTCGGATCTAATCTGGCCTAAAACAGCGCGTACTCAAGTGGACATTTTTCTTATACAGGATAAAGTGGCATACACAGGGTTTTGAGGTTTGTTCTTGACATGATACCGGTCAAATTCATTTGAAAATAAGCATCGCACATGCTAATTGATATTTTATTTTATTTATTTATGTATTACATACTGAAGCCCTGTACCCCACACCTTGCAGGTTTGGGGTACAAATGGAAAAGGTGCAAATTATAAAGAAAAAGGACACATTGCAATATTAGCTATCGTTTTACATAACTAAAGGCTGGAGAATACCAATGGTAGCGAGAGTAAACAATCAACGTACCGCTCCGAAAGATACAAAAAAACAACATCAACAACAAAAAAGAAACAAGAAAACAAGACAGAGTTATACGTTCTAATTATCGCTTTAGATAACTAACAGTAAGGAGAATAGCACTGACTATGAGAATAAACAATCAACGCTCGAATGCTAAAGTGTGAGAGAAAACATATTGGTATGAATTAAAAAGCGTGATTATTTAGTGCTTTATCAAAGTCAGGGAGATAAGAATATTATAGGACAGTGTGTACAAATTAGATATAGTGCGTGGAAAAAATGAAAAATCCAAAACGTTACTTCGAACAAATATCAGCTGAATAGAAAACTCATGGTGGTTAATTGAACAAAATAGTATTTCTTGCTCTACTCGACATGGCAGCCCAGACAGGCTGCGCGCGTAATCGTCACAGTTCCATCACGCTTCCCCGTGGACTCTGTTTTTTGTCCAGACCAAAGACACATAAATTGCTGTTCTTGACATCAATCAGGCAATAACAGATTTCTATATGTTTGACAAGTTATATACAGGAACACAGTCACTTAATTTTATAACAAATAACTTCGGGCCTATCGGGGATAAAAACGTCGAAAAAGATTTGCAGAGCATCTTTGAGATAATTTGCGCGTGCATTCAGTCAGTAATTAAATATAGTCTGATTATTATCAATAAATGCGACTGTACTAAGTTCACATAACTGAAAATATTGGATTGACGGGCAAGTTAGTTGTTGACAGACATAATAAAAGAGTAGCGCATATACGCCGGGAGAAGCCTTTTATTTTGCAAGTTAGCGCTCGTCCTGTGTTTTGCTTCATCTCTCTACCGTCTTTTATGCGGCACTCTTTCACCAGGTCACATAACTGCTTTAGACCGATACGAGAGGCCGATTCCTGAATAAACCAGCTGTTGAAGGCTGTGGAAACATGCTTTTTTTATTTGGCCGTTGGGCAGTGTAAACACCGGGTCGCGGGATATTCCAAGACGTACTTTAAGCTCATATGATAGATCTAGTAAAGAATTGCCCTTCCCGAGGGTCAAAGGTTGTTTTGTCCCGGTCCTTCCTAGAAGTCGTAGGTCAGAGCCGGGCGATCATGGACTGCCGCGCTGGATGGTCGCTTCGGTGCTCGTTGGTGGTGGCGGAGCCTCGAGGAAAGACGCTCAAAGTCGGGAGCAACGGCTGAGAAAAACAAATATATTAAAACGATGACAGCAAACTTGGTTACAGGACTCTACTGTCCGCTCACGGCAGTAGAAAGGCGAAAAAAACGTGCCTTGGCGCAAAGTGCCCACCGCGCACGGTGAGGCTCAAAGAAACTGCTCGTCGCTCGCGACAAAGCTACACGGACCGGCGGACCGCGGGAGATAACTTGCTCCGCGCACGGGCTTGTTCAAACTCAACGTTTTCTCGCCAGCGCGGTCGCAAAAACTCCCCGCTGACAGAGGCCCTGTCCAATCAGGACGATTATACAATTCTATTGGCCCCAGTGCCAGCCTGTCCTCCCCCAATCACAGGAAAGCCACAGAACTCTTTCTTTCCCTTTTCTAAGAAGACAAACAATGTTAAACGCCTTGGGGAACTCTCGAATCGGGGCGATACTTAACTACTTTACGGGGAAAACATCTCCCACTTCGCCGCGTCAAAACAAATGGGCGCTGTGTCCTTCGATGTTAGCGAGTAAAGCGTAATGGAGTCCAAGTGGACCCAGACCGGCGCCCCTCATCGCCAAACCCTCATTGTAGCAGTCTCCCGACTGGAAAAGCCGTCACTAAGAACCCGCCGTGACGACAAAAACGGAGAGGGTGCCGCTACCTCGCGGCGACAGGTAAGAATGTCTGTCTCCTTCTCGGGCCAAAGATTAAAAAGAGCTCAAGCCGCTCATCCCCCTATCCTCGGGGCGAGCCGTCGGAGTGCCCTCATCCGAGCGGTTGAAGGTCAATTACCTCAGTTTCCAGGAAACGATCAAATCTTCAAGCGATTCCTACACGCCCACCCTGAAAACTGTGCGAGGACTTCTGGACTGGCCAGCAGTTATTGTAACAGAATGATCGCGACACCATTAAAAGAATTATAAAAAGAAAAAAAAAGAAACGCTTCAACTCATGCAGAACCCCGTACGCAAAACGACGGCAACATAAGAACAACAAAACATGTACGCTAAAAAAATCCTGAGCATCAGCCGTAATTTTGTAAAGCCGTCCCACTTGCGCCGAAAACAAACGCGCAAAAAGGATTACAGCAATAAAAAAAGGTTCACAAAGGATATGCGACGCAGCACGAAACTCTGCCAAACACAACAGCTAACCGGTCGCAACCAGCAGCTTCCACGAGAGAAAAAAAAAAAGAAACAAACGAAAAACGTCACATGAAAATTTCTGAAACCCATAAGAAATTTAGCAACCAGCCAAAACATGTGGCACACTATTGTTCGATAAATGTTTCGACGCAAATGTTCACTTTGCCGTGGCAGTGACCGCCTTCCCACATGCACGCCCACTGACACCGCGTGCATAAGCAGGAGAAAACTCTCCCCTGCCACTACACAATTGACTCGAGCAGCTGTGTCGGGTGCTACGAGGATCGGGATGCTCGCTAAGGATTTCTCTAGGCCCTCGAAAGCGTGCCCGGCCTGGTCCCCCACGGAACTGTGGGGACCAGGCCGGTTAGCGACCAAGTGGCCGCTCGCTTCGCGGTTCACTTGGTCTAAGGAAGACCAAGCTTTGCGCCCCTGGCGCACCATCTCCTTCCCAGCTCGGAGGTGATCGCCCCACGGCGAGTTGTGCGCCTGCACCGACACCTCTCCGCGCCGCCCATTTGGTGGCACCCACCGTGTCACACCGTCCCCATTAGGCCCGTCGTGGGGACACCGAAGTCCAATCTGAGCAACTGCAGTAGCCCCTTCCGCGACCTCGGCATTCGCTAAGCTCCACAGCGCCGGGACCGACCCCTGGTTCTTCGGGAGCTCCTTCCTTCTAGCTGCCTGGACGCAGGAGAACTCTTGTTCGCGCGCGGCCCGATCGACCTCGAACCTTACGGTAGTGTCTGGTTCCTGCACGGCACGATCGAGCTCGGACTCCACGGCAGTATCTGGGCCCTGGACAGCGCGACCGCCCTCGGACTCCACGACAGTCGCTGGCTCCCTGACAGCGCGACCGGCCTCGGACCCCACGGCAGGCTCGGGGTCGCCCTGCGCGTCCGGTTCTGTTTCCCTCACACAGTGAGTCACGGGCTCCGCGCCCTCCACTGCATTAATCTGCAACTCTTCTCGGCGCTCCTCCAAGGGCCGAGCTCTTGCTCTCCGCTCCTCCGCCCGGAGCTCTGCGAGTCGTACCTGCAGCTCTAGCTCCTTCGTTCTTTCCCTCACGAGGTCTTTCTGAACGCTCAGCGGAATCGCTTCCCCATCCGACCCCTCGTCGCCTTCGTCACTGAGACTCGCCCCAATAAGCCAGTTATACCTCGCCATGCAGCAAAGTGCGCGGGTGTCAGCCGGCGACGGAAGGGAAAACGACCACGTACCTGGCGGTGCTGTACAGTCCACGAAGTTGCATCGGATGTCGCCAAACCCGCAGGTCACTGGCGTCGATTGCAGCCACTGACGTACGCCGGCTTGGATCTTTTGTCGCCGTTGAAGACCCCAGGCCCGCGGTAGTTTCGATGACGCCGAACCCGCAAGTCACCGGTGCCGATCGCCCCACTCGACGTCCACCTGCTTGACTTTCGTTCACCGCCGTCGCAGGCCCCAGGCCAACGGTAGTCGTCGATGCCGTCAAGCCCGCAGTTCACAAACGAAAACCCGGTTGCGTGAGCCGACCATCCATTAGCCTAGTGGACAGTGATATATTTTTTTTGGACATGGGTTGACCAGAGAATTGAAGATTGAGAATGAAGGTCGAAGAAAGAAGAAAGGAAGAAGACGCGATGACTTATACCTGTGCTGGTGTGTTTTAATGTACTGGTCTGTTTTAATTTGATATGATTTACAATGTTGCGTGCTTAATGATGAATGACTGGTGGAAGAGGACAAAAAAGAAGTCTTCGCGTGAATTTCTTCGTTTGTCTTCTGAATATATAGTTGATAGTCAGCGCCTTGTCCTATATGTTCTCTCCTTGTCCGTGTGGTATTCGCGCTGTTTTTCAAAATTATATTTGTGTCACCTGATTACAGTAATTCTCCATTTCTTTTATTTTGCACCCGAAAATAAACAGAATACGGAGGTGGTCGACGCTGGGGGGGGGGGGGGGGGGGGGGAATTTCAGAAGGACACAGTGAGAATTAGACTGACTGGCAACGTTCTGCTGTCTCTCCGAGGACACTAGGGTCTTTCTTTTCAGATATACCTCCCGTACAGTAGTTCTGTGTAACGTCGGATTAATTAAGTCACATTCCGTAAATGCTTCCCAGGGACAACTATCTGAGGCAGTTCAGCAACAACGAAAACATAGTTGGGTGCCTCAATGATGTGTACGTGTAAAATAGGCCGTGCAACAATTTTTACTCTCAGTAAGCACCGCTGAGAGCAAATCTGTTACTTTGATAACTTAAAAAATAGTAATAGCAATTAGACGCAGAAAACATAAAGGAAACAGTCCTCCCCCCCCCCCCCTCCACAACCTAAACTCGCATTTAGAATAAGCGGCCATGTGAACTGAGGCTAATTATATACACGTCATGTTCATTATAGCTATGCACTGCGGTTGGTAAATCATAGAGCATGGGCTGATCTTCGGACATTGTTAAACTTTGACCATTCTCATTTTTTTTTAACACGGCCCATTACGCGAGTGTTTGGCGATCGTGATCGTCATAAACCCGTGCATTCGACTCCCGATCATGACAACGAGTATGTTAGGGCGGAACATGACTTGCGGTGCGAAGTCGTGATGACATGTGACGTCACGGTGCCAGCGGCGCTAATAAATCTTGTGAAATTCTAAATTTAGATCGATTTGATTCAGGGAGTTCCATGACGTCTCTGGGCCAGGCGACGCGACATCACCTGACAGCATGTCTTGATACTAGGGTGCCTGGACTGCATTTCCGACTGGTGTGTTTAGCGTCCCATCTGTCCCATACATCAAAAGTAGTCCCAAAGTGTCACCAATTGATGTCACAAAAGCTCGAGTGTTCTACTGTTGGATGACGCGATCCTGGCGGTTGGTCGTAAAAATGCTGGCGAAAAGCACGAGCGAACACGATTGTCACTGTGTTCGCGGCGTCCCAACGTCTGGCTGCCGAAGCTACCGTGAACTGCCACACCGGAGAGCGACTTGCAGCAGAACCGGCGTCTGCCACATCATCCACCGCTGTTGAGACACCGCCAGGATCGCGCCCGGCGACAGCACGACACTTTTATGATCTCATGAAGAGGAAACTGAGGGACCACTTTTTTAGGCGCGGTAAACACACCAGTCGGAGACGCGTCCCAGTCGTTATACATATCACCATGCACGTCAAGTGACCACGTAATATGTGATTAATCATACAGCCAAAATAAAACCGCTAGGAGAACCCACAATTTCTCACAGAAGGCAATTTTTTTATATAACGATTTGTTATTTGTGTATTCTCAGATATTTATTTTGTGATACTAACAAAACCGAAAAAAAACAATACCGTGAACCGTTTTGAACCGGTTACCGTTTTATTTTTTTCGGTTCAGTTCCGGTTCAGTTCTAAGATGGCGGCAAAGATTTCGGTTCGGTTCGGTTACGGTTCGGCTAAAAATAACGGTTCAGCTCCGGTTTTCGGTTCGGTTGCGGTTCGACACCCTGGTTTTAGTATTGCATATGCGAGCGAGCGCAAGCACACTGTGTTTGCGTTAGAGGTGCGTGTTCTTCACTGTGCGTGCGCGGAGCCCAAAATTTTGCTCTTGGATTGGAGCACGGTGACGAGGCGCCTGCGCAGCGTGGATCACGCAACTCTGACTCAAACGCATCTTGTTTTGGTTCGGTTCTGTACACAGTAACAAAACTCTCTAATAAGGTACACTTCCATAGAGGCTGCAGTACTACATTGCGAACGTACAGAGTGTTGTTGGCATTAAGAAATGGCATTTCACGAGCCTTGATCGCGAGCAATTCCACCGTGCACGCAGAGCAGGAGAACCCGGGGACACTAACTTGTGCGCTTTCCGTTTCCTTGTGGGAGGGCGGGCAAATAGCTGGAGACGGGAATAGTGAGAGCATAGTCACGTGTTTCCCCCCAACGCGCTGTTGGTTCAGTGGGATGGTGGCTTTCACGGTTTGCCAAGTTACAGTGAGATGGTGAATGACATGTTGAAAAGTAAAGTTTGCAAGCACAATCAATCAATACATAGGCGCTTTTAATAGCGCCTATGTATTGACCAACGATCAGCCACCGCCCAAATGTAGGACTAACGGCCGAAGCCAGCTGTCAAATGGTTTAGAATTAACCGTTTTCTAATTTAAACGTCCTAAATGTGATTTTTTAAAATGTTTTAGTGGAAAAATGGGGCCCCTTCCCGACACCCCTCACGCCCTTCAGCTCCGTGTATTTGTTGGCTTCGTCGTCCACTATTCTCCTTATGAAAAGTTTTGAAAATCGCTTTTAAGTTTTGAAAAGATATGACGTTTTGTTTTGAAACTTCTGAAACTCTGAAACTGAAAACTTCAGCAATATGTCCAGTCCCGTAGCAATTTTCGCCAAAAACAAGTGTTGTAAGCGTAAAAAAAAGAAATAAATAACTCCAATTTTAGCCAGAAACTAGAAAAGAATCAGGGAACCCTTTTTTACAGTGGGAAAGAAAGCAACTTGAACAAACAGCGTTGCCTGTTCATGTTACCTAATCTTTCGCTGAAATAAAATAAAGACGTGGTCTTTCCCTGTTACTTTCTCTTCAAAAATAATAGTTCTCTTTCTACCGCAGTCTCAGGTTAAAAAATTATAATAAACTTTCACCAGCTCGCCCGTGCACTGACTAATTTCTTTAATATATATCACTATTTCTTTGCAAACGCAAGGAACGCGTTACCGCCCTATGTTAACTAAAAATAAAAGGAGTGCGTTACCAATCCCCTTTACCGATAAAATGAAGAGCCTTGCCTTCGAGTTACTTCGTTCTTACGCAATGAAGCTTGACGTTGCAGGTGGTATCAGTGCTTTATTTCAAAAAATATTATGCCACTGCAGAAGCGTAGCACAATTACCTTACCTTTTCTATGGTTGTACGCAAATACCATAGAAAAACTAAAAGAAACCGAAGAAAAAATGCTATCATACAACGGAGAAAATACATGACGTCGTCTAGAAACAACAAAAAATATATTAAAGAAAAACCTTTTTTTTTAAGTTTTTGGGAAGAACAAACGAGTAACTTAACATGATCCCGTTACTCGAAGGGAGCAACGCAAGTACAATAGAGTTTACTGTTCAAAAAAAAAAAAAAGAAACTAGTGCGTTACGATATTACTGAAAAAAATAATAAAGCGTTACCGGTAACGGCGTTACTTCTAACGCGTTACCGCCAACACTAACGGAGACTGTGCGATCGGCGACGCTTTTTTTATAACAACAAACAAACAAATGTTTTGCGGGGAAAGCTCTGTAGTATTTATACGTAATTCAGGCGCTTTCTTTTTAACCGTTTATTATTTCGTGCATGCCACATACGAAAACTCCGAAGGCCGAAACGATCGGAATCCAAAAAACCAACACAACCCTACTTGATTCTGACGTATATAAGATCACGCACACGTCCTGCGCATACGTTGGGGCACTTTTGTAGAGCGTTTACGAGCCCATATTCTGAGGGACCGTCTATTTTTTCCAACGCGCACTGAATGCACGGGGTCGTCGAATAGTTCCTGCAACAGGTGCAGGTGGCGAACGCGCTGAGAGCGCCCAGGGCCACCGGGAGACGGTCGGGTCGTGAGAAGACACGGCGGATAACTAAGCTACATGATCTGCAGCATACTGAAAGCGGTGCCTTCATAGTATAGCCATGTCTATTAAATCGTCGACTGGTCCGTCGATTGTACAGATGCCGGGGGTAGGTGTCACCTTCTGTCGTTGTCACGGCTCCAGCTAGTGTACATCTCGGATCGGTATCACTTTCCGCGGGCTCATGACGCCCGCTGATATCCGATGGCGCTGCTAGAACTGCGCTCGTTGCTTCCACGGGATCTTCCTGGACATCCGCCCTGAGAGAGAGACAGGTGACAGCGACCTTCATGTCCAAAGTCCCATACAATAACACGCTGTTGGCCCACATCAGAGCACATACTCGCGAGACGTGGGGCATCTGCGCATCTATGCGAATCAGAGAGCCTAGGTTGAAGAGAGTGTTCTCAAATCGTGTGGAGCGTTTGCAGTCTAATTGCGCGCACCAACGGCGGCAATCAATGGCAATCGAGTGTGCACGCGCCGCGTTTTCGCGTGGCCAGGGGGAAAGCAGAAGGAAAGAGAGACACTATCTACTCGTTCGTCACCTTCACGCAGCTCGTATAGCAAATGCGGCTATAAACCACGTGACTTCTATGGAGAAGATGGACACTCTCTAGAATATAGGTTCTCTAAGGCGCAGAGCCGACAGCAGCGCCACGGCCGTGGCGAGAAGTTGGCGAGTTTAGCTGGTGGATAGATAGGGCCCTTCGTTTTGTGGTAATCACTGATATTTCTCTATATCTAAAACCCGCACATGTTTTCCTTGTAAATCGGGTTATATTTGATTTCTACCCGTAATCTATAAAAATATTTTCACGTATTTTTTTTTTCTTTTGGCGTTGTAAAAAAGTGGAGCTCACTGAAAAACAAAAGAAATCATTGCATAACATATGCATTGACAAATATATTCAAAGTACACTTTCTAATGAAGCGTTTTTTTTTCTTTCGCGAAGGTAATTTTGATTAGAGACTACAAAAATGCCTCGCTGACGTTACTGCGTATTGCAAATGGAACCTTTTACGTTGAGAAAACATTCTCTCAGCCAAGACATCTTTGAAGACTGGACAGGTCTACTATCTGAACAAAAACGCTGGTCATGGAAATGATTATGTCGTCAACAAAAGTTTGTTGAAAATTGAAAAGACCACGCGAACTGTTATATAGTACCGTGTTTTAATCCGATTATTCGCACATTAAAGATTCCTTCGTCCATATAAACAATTCAATATCCTAAAACTGCTCGATACTTTTTATTGTGGAATATTGTCATTGATTTTTATATATAACCCAAAATCCCCAATTCCGTAATAGTTTAAGAAGAACCCAATTTCTCCTCCATTCCGAACTTGGGAGATACGGTGCGATTATTAAAAAAAAAACAAAAATGACCGTATCTCCACGTGGTGAATGATGTTGATTGGGGCGAACCTCTGGTGGTGCTGATGATACTGACTTTGTTCGTAGGTAGTGCTGATGGTGTTGATTATTTTTTTTTGTCTCATAGGTAGTGCTGTGTTCCGGGTGGCGTTTCGATTTCATTATTACTGCTTTCTGATCGGTGAAATGCAGAGCTATTGGTTCTTCTAGCGCATCAGCTCGGATCCGCTAGAAGCCGTGGGAACGCATCCTTACCACCTAAGTCAACGTGGGAACGCATCCTTACCACCTAAGTCAACGGTCCATGTCAGAAAGAAAATGTGTGGTATGGAACGCGGTTATATACACATTTGAGCATTTGACCGCAGCACCCTCTCGTCTATACACGTTGAGCCAATGCTTGCAAAGTTTAACGCGATTATATACACATTTGACCGCAGCGCCCTCTCCTGTATAGACGTTGAGCGGCTACATGCAACGTTTCATTCATGACATCCGCAGGTCTTGAGTTACTACAACATCTCAGAGTCCGCTACTCATCCCGCAGTCGTGGCCGAGTGGTTAAGGCGATGGACTAGAAAACCATTGGGGTCTCCCCGCGCAGGTTCGAAACCTGTTGACTGCGCAAACATTTTTTTCTTTTTTTAAGAAGACAGATGGGATGTAAACCGATGTGGACACGGACGCCGAACAAGGCTATACCCTAAGGAGCTATGCCCCTAAAACCACATAAAATTTCGTAAACGAAGGGTCTAATGTATAAAATAACACGCGACTCTTATTACATTCTGCTGTATTTACAGAACATGTGAAAGACGCTTCACGCAAGTCGGGGTTCTTAACTTGCGCAATGCCCACTGCTGGTCTGGCAAAACGCGGGCCTTTTTTGTGAGCAGTTTGTTTCTTGTATTGCGTGGAATGCAGAATCTAAACTGCGATCGTTTTTATTTGTTTAGAAGGCAGAAAAGAGTCGTCTAGGGAGTGACGATTATTTCTTCTTACCAATCCCCTCCCCCCCTAATATTTAGCAGTTAGACTGAGCCGGTGCACGCCCCGAGAAAGTGAGCAAGCGAGGTGGAGGAGGATATGGAGAACCTGCGGGAGAACGCCGACCTCTGGTTGGAATGATCAGTGGGGAGACCTATAAAGCTTTGCCTCCACCACCCTTCTCGAAGGCGTTAGAACGCGGACGTCCGGGGTTTGGTTCGCATTCTTACACGTTCGATGATTGGAGTCAAGACAAAAGCACACCGTAAACAAATGTATCGCAATCGCGTTGCCATTATGTTTCTACGTGAAATGCTCTTGTTTTAGCGCGAGTAACCTCCAGGCATTTCTTCTCGTGTTGTTCCTCCAGGTTTCTTTACTCCTCTCCACTTCAGTTACTCGTTGTAGCGCTGGAGGTTCCGGGAGATGTCGTGATTTTAACACGTGACCCGATAACAGTGTCAGCTACCAATACACATCTATCGAGAAATTATTATCGGGTTTTGAAATCTTTGTTGTCCCAAATCGTCCTGATTCTTCGTTGAGTGTCGGGAAAGAATACATATTTTCCTGGTTGTCCTTGTTTTTTCTTAAGTGTTACGTTACTTAAGGGGGGACGCCGGCTGGTGATTAAACTGCTGAACTATTCCACTAGTCGAAGTGGAATTCGCAACAGAGTTTAACATCAGATGTAGGGGTATTGCACAACATTACAGTTCTCTAGGTACATTTTACACACCTGGATAAGATGTGTCACTTTTCGTTAAGAAATCTATGATATGCAAATGAAACTTTTAAGCAACATTTTGACTGCTTGAGTATAAAGTGGGGGATGTGGGACTTCGGGCTATCTAGTTTTTCAAACTCAAATGTCAATATTTTAGGAAGAGCTATTACCTCACGAAATGAGATGCGCATCTGTTCTAAGTCAATTTTCGAAAATATAGCTTTTCCTCAAGAAAATTTCGACTTAAAACAAAATATCAAATTTGGGGTTTTTACGTGCCAAACCTACGACGGCCATCTGGCACGCCCCAGTTGAGGACTGAGGATTAATTTCAACCACCTGGGGATCTTTTGACGTGCAACCGAAAGCTCGGTTACACGGCGCCTTCTCCGCAATAAGCCTCCGTCAGATTGCAGGCACCTCGGTCGGAATTCGAACCTTAAAAAAAGATAGAGTAGATAGCCCGATTCCCTAGAAAATCTTAGTTCAAAAACATCATGATTGTGGCGTAATAATAATTTTACGTTCAAACGAAAGATTTCTTGGTATGAAATTTGCAGCAGAACGAGGAACTAAGAAAAATGCATTCAAGCATTGAACTCCGTTACTTAGTTACTGCCTTACAATGGTTTGAAAATATTTTTTATCAAGCTAACTATTTGGTGCACAGTCATAAAATTTAGTGTAAGGATGTATGTGTAATAAATTCTTAAAATGAAAATACTCAAATTTAAAAAGAAAATTAAAAAAAAAATTGGAAATTTAGGCTCATGTCCTTCATCAATTAGAACGCCCATTTACAATATGTCTTTCACACATTATACCTTTTTTGTATCGGCAGAAAGCCAGCGTGGCATTATTCCGCCAACCGCTCTAAAAACGTTCAAACCGCATACGGTGCTTTAAATGATCAGCTGACTTCTCTATTTTAAAGCGCTCGATACACTACGGCATTGACCAATAGTGCAGCCTAAGCTTCTTATAGCTGCTGCCAACGAATCGCCTTAGCTTAGCATCTGCCCCAGAAAGAGCCTCTCGAGCTCCAATCGGTCTTCGGTGGCTTTCTACGCCTGTGGTAGCCCTATCGACGGGGAAAATAAGAGCAGCAATTAAATTCGCAGAAAACCGCTGCAAGGTGACAGACTCTGTGAAGAAATTAAAAGGAACAACTTGTACCGCGAAGTGACTGCAAAAAGCTTGTGACCAATGACGCTCTGGCCAGCGAGCTGTGCATAATCGGAAAGTACAGATTTATTCCGAAATTGAACACGAGGCTCGAAACCGCGGGGCTCGATATTTACCCCGAGTGGGACCGATTGGGGCGCTGCGATCGCTCGACCGTGACGTAGTATGAGGGATCACGTGATAAGGCCAGCTATTCCGCCTTGCTTTGGTCGGGGTCTTCGGAAACCGTTCGCTCAGTACTTTCGCATTTTTTTCTGTGTTTGAAGCCTGATCCCCCTATAAAATGGCTACCGCCATTGTATATACATCAGACCGACATTCTATTGCCCCTTTCACCATTCTCTCGCCCTCGCTTAAAATTCATGGGCACGGTATCGCCCCTTTATCGATGTTTGGCACTGACGTGGTGGGCGCTAAAATAGCAGTCAAATCGCGAAAAATCCCTTTAGCGTCTTTGTATTGGCAGGTGTCCATACAGAATTCGGGTATCGTCTTTTGATACTCATCCTATTGTCAATCTAGCGCCCCGGTGGCAGTACAATACCGGCCAATTTCTGCTGCAAGTAAAGTAAACTTCAAGTACAAACCATAGTTATAATGTACGCTAGAGGTCTAACTGGCTCTAGTGTGCCGCGGTAAATTGAAGCAGACCATACATGGTAAATTTCGTCCAAAATGTAATTTAATTACGATTACAATTATTTCGCTCCAAAAATAATTCAACCGTAATTACAGCTACTACTCTATGAAAAATATTTCATTACAATTACAAATTACATCAAAAAGTAATGCGATTACTTTAGAAATATTTATTTCTGGGAGAGACCATTTTGGTCTATATAACTTCAAACAGCATGTTAAGAATGCAACGCATTTCTTCATTACTCGCCCAAATGTTTGAGGAGGCTTAAGCATCCCCGAATATATGTCACGAATTGTAGATTTTTTTTGTGAATTTTCTGAAATTAATGATAGAACTTGACAATTTGGGATAATGAGATCCTACGTTTTAGTATTTTCAATGAATAATAATAAACTGGTACATATACTCGAAGACACCAGATGACTAAAATAAAATTGGTTGACACACTTCTGTTAGCCAGGCAAATAAAAATGTTACCTTTAGCCACGTCTGAATATTTTAATAGTGTTGACATTGGACTACAACCCCCATCCACACGCGCTAATACGACCATATTTACAGACAAACATTTCATTTTTTCCTAAATTATTTACATTGAGTTGAAATTACAGTGGCTCCAAATTTATAAGACCCGAATAGGGGCTCCCGAATCAATAGGGACAAAATTCACGGGTGCGAAGTCAGCTTTAATATGCTTATGCATTTTGGTAAAACCAATTTAAAACAAACAAAAAATAAACTTCAAAATAATACAAATAAGGCGACAGTACTCGAAGAGGGGCGCAAAAAAACTGGCAAAGTAATAAATAAAAAAAACTTACTTCATAGATAACTAAAATCCTCAACCTTGGCTAAAAACTGAACCTCAATTTTGTTTCTTTCAATATTTTGCCACGTTACAAACACACAGTTAAAAGGTTCCTGACCATTTCCTTCAAGTCACAAGAAAGGAAAGTGTGCTTCGGTAATAAAAAAGTTGAATAAGTATTTCAGCTTCACTGAATACTCCAACCACACTCATAGAAGCATAAAGTGTCCCAAAAAGTTTCGCGATGTTCCAGCATTTTCTGTCCTAATTCTGTTCTTATTTAGCTCTATTTGTGTCCTGGAAATCCCAGCTTTACTAATTGACTCATCGACCCACTGGCTTTCCCTATCCGGTCGGCCTGTGTCCAGAGTATGAAGAATGATGGGCTGCGGCCGGTCAAGTGTAAAATTGTATTGCTAAATTTAGCGCGAAATCAATTTTTTTGTAGATCATTTGACATCAAGCCTTGTGACGTCATTTTTTCTGCTAAATTTAGCGGCGGAAATTTGTTTCCGGTTATTCCGTGTCATTTTAGAGCGCAGCTCAAAGGCGGTCGTTCCCATGGTATATATATATATATATATATATATATATATATATATATATACATATATAGATATATATAGATATATATATAGATATATGTAGCAATCAGTGTGTCGAACCGAAAAAATACGGATTCGGTTACGGTTCAGGTTCAGGTAAATTTATTTTGTTCCGGTTCAGTTCCGGTTCAACTAATTTGATCCGCGAACCGGTTCGCGAACCGGTTGGGGGCGCTAAACCGGTTCGCGAACCGGTTCGGAAATTATAAATGACAAATTGCAACATCAAAATAAATTACAAATAAAACATCTGAAATCAGCACATACGAAACGGTATACATCGTAGTGTAAGGCTCAGGGATTCCTACCAGGAATGGTTTCTTTATGTGCACTCAAAGGTTACCTCACCGACGTTTACGCATTCGGACTTCATCTAATTGGGTCCGACGCAGTAGCTGTAAAATCCGCGACCTCCTTACAAACCCACTTACAAGTAGAACTCGCTAACTATCCCGCCACCTCGGCGTGTAAGCAATTGAAGGAACAGTGGGGAGAAAATACAGCTTTCTTTATCTGAACTAGCCTTCGGTAACTCAAATTAGACCCTTAAAGAAGTTTTCATTAAACAAGATACGGAATATGAAAAACACTTCACCGAACGCAACGCCAGAAGGACGTAATAGGATAAATATTAAAATAGAAGAGTTCGCTGTCTCACAAATATGTTAGCTTCTAAGTGCCTATACGAAACCGGATGCATTACTTTCAAACTCCACAGCCTTTTCCTTTCACATTCCGATGGAAGCAAGCTTCAAGAACTCGCGCGTTCTAGAAACGTGTTATGAAATGAGCACACAGCAGCATTTAGGATTTACGAGATTGTAGGAAAATGAAATCCCGTGACGCGATTTTTTTTTTTTTGCACAGCCTTCCAATTCTCTTTCTTCCGTGCAAGCCGCGACCAGCGCAATACTGGTTCCTGTGTCAAGATTCACGGATGCAGCGTTTGTCAAGATTCATGGATGCAGCGTTTATATTCCTAAGACTGAGTGGAGAAGAAAAATATGTAAGCGAGGTATGTCTGTTGACGGCACTTAAAAAACAAATGGCATTGATAGCACATTCATTGTCAACAGCGCGTGGCCGAACCGTTTTGACATGAGCCGGTAACCGTTATTTTTTTTCCGGTTCAGTTCCGTTTCCGGTTCATCGCGATAACAATATAACGGTTCGGGTTCGGGTTCAGTTCCGGAAAAAATACCGGTTCGGTTCCGGTTTTCGGTTCGGATCGGTTCCGGTTCGACACCCTGATATATATATATATATATATATATATATATATATATGTGTGTGGTGTCTTTCCTTATTCTTTCAGATCTATTTAAAAAAAAAAGCCGCGAAAGCCACACATAACGTGGTTTGTGGAGGTGAGTTATACGGCCAAATAGATATAATATTCGGAACTAGTCGCAACTATTAGTCGGCTAATTAAGTAACTTCGTTAATTAACTTCCTAATTAGCGCAAATGAACGGATATTTCCAATTACAAACTTGCTGAGCATCATCGAAAACCACAAAATCAACTCTTTTTAGAAGGATATAATGCCGGGGCAACATTTTATGGCGTTCTGTAAAAACGCTTCATTTCGACGCGTTTCTAGATTTCGGTTTTTTACCGAAGCACATCTAGAGCGTTTTTCCAGAACGCCGAAAAAATGAGATAAAGAGCAAATAGAGGGTTTTTACAGAACGCCGTAAGATGCTGCCCCGGCGTTACAACCTTCTAAAATAGCTAATTTATAGTGGTTTTCGGTGATGCTAAGCGAGTTTCTAATTGGAACAATATGTCCAATTGCACTAATTAAAATGTTAATTAACACATACTACTTAATTAGCCGACTGATAGTTGCGACTATCTAACTATACTATGTGCTCTTGGCCGTGTAACTCACCTGCACAAACGGCGTAAGTGTGGTTTTCACGGCTTTTTTTCAACAAATCTGAAAGAATAAGTAAAACACCCTGTGCATATATATATATGGGTGATTTCATTTCAACTCACGCACACTATTTTAAATGAAATTTTTGATAAAAAAAACATGTTATTAGGCAATTCCTATAATAAAAGACGACGCAAAACGCCAAGTTCGCCGGAGTTTTTGTTCTCAAGTTATAGACCGTTGAATCGGCCAAGGTGAAAACTGTGGTTTTTCCACCTTATCGGCGGTGCCATATTTCACTCCATCCCATTCACCGAACAGCAGGGCGCATGTGGTGCCCACTTCTTTGCTAGATAAATAAATTCGTTTTTCAATCAATCACTCCATCCCTTTTCTTTACTTTTTGCGGTACCATATGTATAAGCTCTTGGGAACACTCTAGACATATGCTTTTTTATGCTAATTACGCGTTGTAACATTCTTAATGTATTTTTTTATTTGTAAAACCGCCCTCCTGCGTAATATTTGACGCAGTTCAGCAAGCTGTGCTGTCTGACCTAATCAAGATATTTTAGGATCTTTACATCGCCGTAAAGCTCCAATTATGCTCTTTCTTTTGCGTATAAATTCAATGTTGTGCAATAAATGAATAATGCGCTCCACGTATCTGAAAAACGGATATTTCCGAAAACTAACAAGTTTGAAGTCGATTTTATAAAGAAAAGCACCTTTTATTTCTTTTATTTTGATTCAGAGTTAGGTAATATAGTAGTCTATCCGGAACTACCAACATAAACTGTAATATATTGTTTGTATGGCTGCTATTATGACTCAAATCTCGCGCCATGAGCGTTTCGAACGGGACTTCGCACAGGCGCTCTGCTCAGCAGAATTTCGGCCTATTTAAGGTTTTCTACTTATCGTTAGCAGTTACCTCAGTTACCTCTTGATTGGACCTTTACGCTGATGTAAAGATCACAAAAATATGTTGATTAGGTCAGAGAGGTCAGCTTACTGAACTTCGTCAAATATCATCGGAGAGAGGCGGTTTGACAGATAAAAAAAAATATACGTTAAGATTGTTATGACCTAGACACTTAATTAGCATAAAAAAGCGTATGTCGAGAGTGTTCCCAAAAAGTTATATTGGTGTAGCGTAAAAGGTAAGAAAAGGGAATAGAGTGAAATATGGCACCCCCGATAAGCTGGAAAAACGTCAGTTCCCACCTTGGCCGCTTCAACGGTCCATAACTTGAGAACAAAAAATCCGACGAACTTTCCGTTTGCGTCTTCTTTTATTACAGATTTTGTCCGAGAACATGTATGTTTAAAAAAAAAATTAAAAATTTGACCTAAAATTTGTGTTTGAGTTGAGCTGAAATCACACGCTGCTGATGTCGCTAAGGTTCTGGGTACCGTCAGGGAGGACATCAAAATGCAGCGACACGTTTTATTCTGATGTGCGGGCCACTTGCCCCATGACACGTCTGCAACAGACTCACGATGTCTCCTTTGGTGAAACAGACATTTTCACCCGTTTGCGTTTTTATCCCTTTTATGTATCTTTGTACAGGACAGTGCACTGCTGCTCAGGCCACTTGGCTGTTTGCAGGCACGGAAATACACCCCATCTTTCTATCTGTCTATCCACCCCATATATTATATGCGCAGGAGTACGATTGCTATATATGTACAGTACCCCTCAAACATAACGCCGCCACTCGGTTACACTCGGTTACGCAAATATTAATCTATTGCATGCTACCCAAAGATAAATTGGTCGCTGCAGCTGCTCGAATACCTTCCCCTGGTTGGGTTCTTATCGGGGACGCGAATGTTCACCAAGTAGTTCGACCACTAGGTTCAGGAATAGCTCAGCAAATAAATAAACCCGACAATCTAGTGGCGGCGTTAAGTTTGAGGGGCACTGTACATACATATAAATGTTTCTTCCTCAAATTCTTTAACACGGTATGTCGCAAAATCAAAATGCCTCAAGAGCTTTGCTCAAATTCAGGATTACAAAGCTTTGTAAAGGTTTTTTCAATTTTTTCTTTCTAAATTTGCAGGATGGGTAATGTGTGTGTAGCTCACATGACGTCAAGCCATGTGACGTCATTATCCCGTCTAAATTTAGTGGGGAAATTGGCTGCAGGTGACGTGTAAGTGTTTTAGCTAAATTCAGCCGGAATACTAAATTTGCTTGCAGGTCACGGGACATCAAGTCCTGTTATGTTTTTTCCTCACTAAATTTCGCCAGGAAACTTGCGGCCGGTCAGGTGTCAATTTCTCCTCAGTATTTGGCGGGAAATCTGAATTTGTTTGGAGCTCACTTGACATCAAGCCGCGTGATGTCATTTTCCCGCAACATTTAGCGGGGAAATGTGGCTTCAGTTCATCGGAAAATGAAGCATATAATCGTTTCACGCTAAAATTGCCCGTAAATTAGTGCAAATTGAGAGCTACTTGTTGATGCCGGTAGCAGTCCCGTTGCCTTTCATCACATTCAATACATTGACTACATGCATCCAGCATGACACTACGGAGGCGCTACGGTTGTCCTGGTAACTTGCCCGTAGAACCAATTTTCGATACAATAATTCTTAATGAGTCCACTGCAAGTGCTGCGCGGCTGGCGTGAATTTTTTTTTGTTTTTTGCTTTTTTTAACTTTGCAGAAACGGGCAAGTTGTAAGTAAGTCTTATAATCACTGCACCGCGCATCATGTACGAAATAGGAATTTTACCGGCTTTAAGAACAGCTCTCACGTTGTCCTTACTTGGTACCAACAGCCAAAGTTGGTTTAATATGAGAACTGTTGCTACAGTAAACTGACGAAACAGACGCCTCGATTGACCGTAAATGTAGCAGTTTACTATTTGCGACATTCCGATGATTTTGAGAAAATCATCGGATTTTCTCAAAGAAAAGAAAACATACCAAAGAAAAGAAAACATACCAAAGAAAAGAAAACATACCGTCTGACATAAAAATGACAATAGTAAATCTGCAGATTTCTGCAAAATATATTACAAGACAATTCCTGCACATGTGATGACATTCAACTCATTCTGCAGACACTGGGTGATTTATTTTGCCATTGGCATTTAACACTGCATGTTTGGTTAACTTAGCACAGGGGTCCATAGCGATTATTGCCAACACTTCCTAAAAAAGAAGACCGGAGTGCTCCTCTCCTGACGACGCAAAGGAAGGCCATCGGGGACGCGCGTCGAAGCGAAGGCAACGCGCGTGGATCGACCGTCGTAACGCGCTTTTAATCACGTACGCGTGCCTTATCAGCTAAAATGAAAGCTGCACATAGCAACGGGTCTAGAAAACACTTTATTGCACGGGCAAAATATTGCACCGCTAAATAATCGGTACGAAATAGCAAAAGGTATCCGTATAAGACGTCTATAGAAAAATGTGACTGTTTTAGCTCGAAAACATTGAGTAACGCAATTATTACTGTAGGAATGCATATTTTATACAAAAATACTTGACAAAATGGCGAGACACGCAGCGATTGGACACAAAAAAACTGATCACAATAAAAATCAGGTAGACGTAGCCAACGCTGACAAGGCAAGACCAGTGTGACTTACGATAATGAAAGCGATATTTCGCGTGCAGTCACTGAATTCTTGCATTTTAGCACAGGTCCGTGGTAAAATTAATATGTTTTCGATCGAATGACATTATGAGCTCGACAAATCAGCTTGCGACACTCGTATAATCACTCAAGACCACGACCTGATTAGATCTCATATCATTGAATGAAGATATATTATCTTTTCCGTGTGGCAGGGAGGTGATTCCACGTCAGTTCATGCAATGATGGTCCGGGTCATAATTTAGATTTTTTTTTTAAATATATATGGAAGCCATGTTCTTGGGAGGAACATTTAGATATATATGAACGCCGTAACAATTGTTTTCGTTGAGATATAAAATCGAGAACCTCGAGGCGTGGAAATTGAGATTTCACAATCCTACTTTGCACAGTCGTCATTTCCTCATCAAAGATTTAACGTCACCATAATTGTTTTAATAAGTTTTACAAAACATATAAAACACATACACAAAAAAATAAAAATATCAATAAAATATTTCTTTGCAAACAAAAAAATCGAACAGGGCATAAAAACGCGTTTAGAGACATATTCACAAGTTTTTTTTCAAATAAACCAATTTCATAAAACTTAACGCCGTCAGAAAAAAATCGTTACGGCATTCATGTATAGCTGAATGTTCCTCCCAAGAACACGGCTTTCATATATATTTTCAACAAAAACATCTGAATTTTGACCCGGGCCATCATTGCATGTAATGATGTGGAATCACCCAGGGGTACTAAATTTGCTACGTAGTAAACTAATTTACTTCTCCCTATATGCTCAAGCTGCCTTAGAACAAAATATAACTTATATTGTATACAATAATATTATTATCTTATTAGAGCTAAGATTTTAGCGTCAACGCGGTAAAGCAACAAAAGAGCATTAGTATAAATAAACACATAACCACAAACAACGCACTTTCAATAATCACACAAACTTGTTTTTAACGCTTGCCTCTATAAATCCTATAATCATAGGATTTATAGAGGCACCCCTTTCGTAATTTTGGGAGTTACCGCCAAATATGCCTAGCAGACATGAACCGGAGCTTCGATATTGTGGGATTTAAAATTTTCGAAGTGCATACAAGATGTAGTATCCAGTGAAAATAGTTCATCATACGTTTAAAGCATCAATAAATTAAATTATATTTGAAATGGTGACCTCTAACTGTCTAAAGAACCTAAAAAAAGATAAATTAAAAAAATACATATTTAGACTTCAAACCTGCTACAAATGAAAAAAAGGTCATAAATGGATTACTCTCATAAAATCTGAAATATAACAAAGGTATATGAATGCATTCACATCCGATGATTTACATAGCTGATAATCTCTCTCTCTAAAACTTGTGAGGGCTACAGCTATACATATGACAAAAAGTAAGAAAGGAAAACTTAGCTTCTCATGTTTCGATTGCTGCACGATTGCCACCTCATTAGCTGAAAAAAAAACATTTTGAGCTATGCATGATATGATTGAAACAATATGTTTTCTTCATTGTCTTGCCAAATGTCAGCAGCAACGTAGCTCTGTCTGTCACGTTTATAATCAGGGAAAGAGAACGAGGAAGGGTGTGTCTGGCAGACCTTTGCATGCCTCCGGAAGGGCACAAGGGATAAACTGCAAAGACGGAGTGGGGTTCAGACGAAGTAACACTCTTGCACTACAAAATTATTTACCCTTACGAAAAACAGTACAAAAAGGAGCACCTACTCGCCTCAGTGATGCAAAGCAGATAATCACAATTTCAACTGTATTTGTCCAGTTTTCTACAAAGAGCTCCTAAGGCATATGGTACAAATTTTCTTATTTGTTTTGCATCACAGAGGGGACGAGGCTTTCCTTTGTAATGCCTTTTGTCTTGAGGGTTTAAGCAAAATAGTTCAACTCGATCTCCTGGATCTATGCAAATTACTGTATTTGATAAAACAGAAAACTTAGTGGACGATAAGGAAGTATTCATTTGCTTCAATAGCACAGATGTAGTCAAGCTGCCTCAAGCCAGCAGTAGCCCTGTTAAAAAGACGAGTGCAATTGTTTATTTCCTTGTGATGAAATGTGCCATTCGGTTGCTTGGTGATCAGTAATATTGCTGTTATGTTTTTATTTATTTTATTTCACGTGCCCAAAAACAATCATGCAGCTGTCCTCTTTGGTGCACAAAAATATAAATATAAGTGTAAAATATAAGAAAAACACAATTGCAGGTTTTATACACAAAGCAAAAAGCACACAATGTTTAAGGTTCAGCAACAAGCACTTCTGCTTAATTCCTGAACACCTTAATGTCTCTGTATATATAAAGTTTGGAATTTTCAATATTGGTAAACAAAAATTGTATCCGTGGCAGAGGAGATGGTTCACAGATGGCGTGACTGCTGAAAGCACTGCGGCTCCTCATAGAACGAGGAGGGCATGAAAGTGTGCATCGCGTAAAAGCGAAGCATTGTCTGTTATGTCTTGTGAGATGTGGCAGCGAGTTAGTATTTGAATAACTAAGTTGCCTATACCTCTACATTGATATGTTTAAAACGCTATATACCCCACTTCAGAGGCGAATTGAGCTGTATTGATGATACATTTGCACTGGGAAGTCATGGTAACGTTATTTGTCGCAAGCCTAAGAAAAACATATCACTATTTCCAGATGCCTCTTAACTTCCACGTTTTCCTGAAAGATCACAAATAATCTGACAGCACAATGCCACCTTAGGATATGCCTGAGAGTAGAACCTAGGTGAAACACAAAAGGAGAGTGAATGTTTAAGTAAAAGACTGGGAAGGTTTAAAGAACCTTATTGAAACGTTATTTGCCATACTGTGGCTTACCCAGCGCTCCTTCCTTAAAAATTATGGCACAAATTGATAACGAAATTTCTGCGCCTCCATATAAAATCGAGATGGATGTAGTATTCAAAAAGTAAATAATGTTGCAGTTCCACTTCCACTCATGTCGTTATTGAAGTAAACACAATGTTCTTATTTTTTAAATATATTAAGTGGCAAATTGTGATCCCATATAATGGTTTAGAAATAAACACCAACGTGTTCTCCTCATTCCTTTTGTTCGCAAAATTGGTTGCAAATTCTTGATGTAAGATGCCAGGTTCATAGCTGTTGCCCACCAGTGAATGTGACCACAACTTATAACTAAATATGAGAAAATTTAGTTAGGTAACTAACTAAAGTTGGCAAGAGTTCGAGTATATTGGCCCGAATCTGCCGAAAAAGAGTCAAAGTCAGTCTTCACCTCTGGCAGTTTGGCTGCCATCCGGCATTTTTGTGTCTGAGTCGCCAAAGCATTTCTGGGGCTTGGCTTCCCTTCTGGTTGTATGGTTTTCATGTGGCAACCTTTGGCCTAAATTACCAAACAAGGAAACAATGTAGGCTTCATTGCTGTTCTTTGGCTGAAACGTGGCAACATTGGCTCAAGTATGACACTTTGGTGATTATGTTGCCAGCCACAAAAAAGCTGTAGAAACGCCATGTGTCAAAATGTTTGCTTAGCAGTTTGGTACTTTAGACCAATGTTACAGATAAGAAACGCGAAGCGCAAGATAGCAAACAAGAAAACAAAAAAACAAAAAGAACAAAAAGAAAAAAACACACACACGCTATTTGTGTAAGGCTTGTTAAATTAAGAGGTGCTGGAAACAATCAGTCTTCTACGTGAAGTCCTTATTTCGAACTTTTTCTGTGTGGGTTCCACCCATTGAAAAACATACGGAAAGTGCCTTAGCACGTAGCTCGTATCGCTGCAATGCAGTGTTCTTCCGCAGTATAAAAGCCTACTGCTACCATAACCGTCACCATGGCAACTAGCACCGAATACCATTTGGGTCACCCTTTTCGAACGGCGGGTGTGTCACTGGGGAGCGTATGAGCCCACCCACCCGCCTGCGTTCACGCCACTTCGCCGGGCGAGAGTCTCCGCCTGCGCATTACAAAACTATTAAACTTTAGCTAGCAGACTGCGTTCGGAAAATGGCGTCAGTAGTTGTTGGCCTCATGCGGCAGGTGGGTCCGTGCGTGCTTCCATTCATTCGGCGTTCGTTGCCATGGTGACTGCGCTGAAAGGATATGGCCTTTATGCTGCGGAAGAAGACTTCGGCGTAGCGGTACACGGTGCGTGATGAGGCCCTCCACGCTTGCTTTTCAATGGGCGAAACGCGAACAAAGAGTTTGAAATAGGGACTTCACGCAGAAGGCTGGTTTTCCCCAGCGCCTCGTAATTTTTATAGGTCATGCATGAAAAGCATGTTTTTAGACCGGAGTTTGAAGATAGTTTTTGTTAATGTTTACTTCTAATCAATTTCATGTTGGAACATTTATTATTTTTAATGAGGCTAAGTACGCTAGAGATAAATAATGTGAATTACTATTATGTGTACACAATGCTAACCAGGGCACAAATGTCTAAAAAATCAAACTTTTTTAGTACAGAGTTATGCTACCAGCCTTTAACACAATTTTGTTAGGAAAAAAGCAAGTTAGAGCATTGATGAAGTGAAAGTAGTACTGCAGTGAAACTTCTTTCACATGATAAGCATCTCAATGTTTCAACGCAACTTAAACATACTACATACCGAACATGCGACATAGGGAAAGTTGCAATGTCTAGTTCGAAGGCGTCGCCTTCAAACTAAACATTGGAACTTTTCGTATCTCGTTTTTCCACAGCCCAGCTATGTAGGGTTAAACACTCTTCCAAGGTGGAATGGTGCACAACATTGTGCCAGGCATGAATAAGAAAATAATGACACTCAGCGAATGATGAAGGTATAACATTTAGCCTCTCAGCCAAATTTACAATACAAAAACTCTGGTTAGATTATGAGAAAGAGTGAGGTCCTGAAGAATTATTTGCGTCATTGGCAGTGCTTCCTTCTTTTCTCAATTTCAAAACTTAAAGACACTCTGAACTCAGGTTTCGGCAAATATTCGATGTATCAGATTGATTTGATAGAACTGGCTGAGCTGCAAGTTTAAATTTTATGTTTCATTTACACCTCTAAGTAGACAAGAAACCATTTGTAGATGCAGTCAATAAATTTAAGTTAGAACTAAATTAACTTCATTGCTGGATATAAAGCATGATAACAACATTAGGGTGTTGAAATGGATTTTGTGAGGCATATATAATGTCTGCAAGTTGACTTTGCGTGACAGCAAAGGCACACATCTATGATTATAAGGCAGTTAAAGCTCAAAGGTGCAAGCGAGCTGGACAGGAATGACGAAAATAATCCCTGGAGAAGGGGAAAAAGGGGAACAAAGGTCAGAATTTGTAATTTCACTGTGCTCTGCAATCGCAAAAACTTAGCTGTGTTTGGAGATTTTTGTTTGTCCTTGGTCCGCCTTGTTCACCTTCTCCAGGGATTATTTTCGTCGGAGACATCTAAAAGGCTATTGCCGGGACGAATTAAATTAGCATTGTAATTCTATTGTACCTCGAAATCGAGGCTAAGAAATGATTACAGCTATGTGGGAAGGCAAAAAGCACGCTATTGAAGAGGCCAACACATGAATCCTAACAGAATATTCGCAGGGGAAAGAATGCGAATGAAAAACATGCTAATACTTAAAAAAAAAAAAAACTTTCGGCACCACCAGAAGGTGTTCCAATATAGCTACACCCACTCACGTCACTGTGCTTCTCTTTGCATTGTTGTACATGCAGAAATTGAGCCTGTCAACATCTTGCTTGGCTTCTGTTTCAGATTCAGAAAATTAATAAAGCTTATTGGTTTTCAGGAAAGGTATGCCTCGTATCAGAATCGTCACCTCGCACACCAAAAAAAAAAAAAAAAAAACGCGGTCGAGCTGCTTATTATGGCAAGCATTGGGAGGAGGGCAATAAACGTAGCAGACTTTAAGTACCTTTGTGAACGCCCTTTTTGCTTTGAGCAAACACTCAAGAACTCGAGCTTCTCATAATTTACTTTGGGACAAGCTATACAGGACCTGAAACGTTTCGCTCCGGACGGAAAGTTCCCATTGATCCTTTTTCGAGTGAGTCTGTAAAATAAATACTAATGTTTTGCCACATTAAATTAGAAATTGTTGTTATATGCAATTGTGGGCTACAGCTACGGAATTAAATGTTCACTTGGCAAAAGAATGAAGATATGGGTGTTGGTAAAGCACAATTACGAGATTAGAATTATGCGCCCCAAATATACTGCTTTACAAGTTGTTGTGGTTTTTTTTTTAATGCGAACCCCTCTCCTGCCGGGACCGTTCGCCATGTCCTGTCATATTTGTATGTAAAATTATAAAAATGAGATAATTATACATTATTTGATGCAAATGCACAAGCCGAAAGGAAGATATAAATTTCGTATCTATACACCGCCATCTGCACCTTATAATGCCAGAAAAAATATTTAAAATCAAGCACCATTATGCAAGGATAAGTTCGTGACTGATCTAGCATAATAAAGATACATTTTTACAGAAAACCCAGACTGCTGTTACATTCATTAGTTTGATGATTCACATGCGTTACTGAAAGGCAGACATGTCGATACTTTTATCCCTACTAAACAACGTTTTGCCAAAATAACGCAACATTTTATTAGAAATAATCACTTTATGTCAGAAAAAAATATTTTTCCAGTGAATTGTTACAGGCCCTTTCTTTTTATATAAAAAATGAAAGCCGTTTACATCTCCCTGTAACGCCGAATCAGAGCGCAGCTCTTGAGGAGGAGGAGGGAATGGTACTGAGGGTCACATGACCTCGGGAGCCACGCGACCTTGGGGGTCATGTGATGTTGTGGGGTCACATGACCTCGAGGGTTCACGTGACCCCCTCCTCGAGGTCACCGAAGGTACCCGAGGTCCTCCCGAAGGAACCCGAGGTCCTCCCGAGGTCCTCCCGAAGGAACACGAGGTTCTCCCGAGGTCCCCCCCAAGGAACCCGAGGTCCTCCCGAGGTTTTCCCGAAGGAACACGAGGTCCTCCCTTGGTCCTCCCGAAGGAACACGAGGTCCTCCGAGGTCCTCCAAGGTCCTCCCAAAAAAACCCGAGGTCCTCCCGAAAGACCTGAGGTCCTTCGGGAGGACCTCGGGTTCCTTCGGGAAAATTTACCAACAATGCACCGCGTGGTTACGGCGATGGCGGCGGCGGCGCCGGCGCCGCTCAAGCCGGAAACGGGAGCCTAGGAGCTGCGCTTTGAAATAAAATTTATAGCTCTGAAATTATTCTAGAAAGAATAGTTTTGTTAAACGCGAGAAAGCTGTGAAATGTAATTGTTTAATTATAAGACACATTTATCAGTTGCGCAAGGTACGCACGCAACGTCGTGTCTTGCAGTCTATGGTTTAATCGAGCTCATTTCGAGTTCAATCGCATGTCAAAAAGTTGTCAATAATGCGGTATCTACAGAGGACATAAACAATCAAGACACTCATTCCATTTTACGATAAACCTTGAATAGAAAAGAAATCACGCCAAGATAAAGTGGTAAGGTCCTTCCATGCTAAAGGAGACGCGGCATTTTTTTCATGTCTAGGATATGTACGAAAAAACATTTCGAATAAAGAAACCTCATAAATTAAACGTATATATATATATATATATATATATATATACATTTTTTTGCTGATATTATCTTAGGTAGCCAGACAAAAAAACTCCCAACTTGGACAAAAGTGTGGCAAACCTAAGGGCCTATTTTCGACATAGGTTTTCCTAGATGGATTTCATCAGTGCCAAACTAAGTAGCCTAACTATGCGGAGGGCAAGTTCGTCTCCTTCTTGCGCAGGGGGTAGCGGTGACGTCGGAACGCCGAGCCCTGATTGATGATCGCGACCCCCTATCTGAGCGTCGTCTGCTCCTTTGCAACGTCGTCTGCTCGCAACGTCGTCTGCGTCTGTCTTATACGCCTCGCAAGTGGGCTCATTTTTGTCTTCTGCGCATGAGAAAGGAAGTAGCGGTGACGTCAGAACGCCGAGCCCTCATTGGCTGATCGAAATCTGAGCGTCGTCTGCTCCTTTGCAACGTCGTCTGCTCGCAACGTCGTCTGCGTCTGTCTCACCTTTCCTGCGACTTTCTAAAGTGCAGGTCTTCACGAGCGCGTTCGACTTCGCTTTTCAGAGAGGGCAGACGAAATAACTCGAGCGGTACATTGTTTTTATCTATCAACTAGCAGACGCGCATTAAGGAGAGAAGTCAAAGGACTCACTGGCGAGGTGTCCCGAGACGCCGAGATTTGTTAAGAACCGAAAGTGAAGGTGGTTAGTGTCTGCAAGTTCCCTCCCAAATACTTTTTCCCTCCTTTCGTGTGCGGCGAGACTCCTCACTCTTCAACGGCGTCGCCGGTTAGCGCGGTTGGCGCAGTTAACGTCGTCTGCTTTACGTCCGCTAGTCAAAGCGATGGCTGCTTAACCTTTCCTACGTCTGTCGGAGATTCACCGCTTTTTCACCGGTGAGAACGCGGCCTTCGGAAAAGATTTGTGTTTGACCTTTGTCCCCTTTGTTCCCCTCCTCTAAAAATTATTTTCATCATTTTTGTCCAGCTCGCTTGAACGTTTGCATTTAATTGCATTATAACAATAATTACTTCTTGGTGTCAACGGGTCTACGACATAACTTCCACAATACGTTCGACGCCGCTCGGGTAGCTCGATTCGTCGTGCTCGAACTCTCTTCCACAGATTAGCACACGTTTTCCAACTTTTGCCACTTGGGTTTACGCCACACATCCATACCCCAATACCCTAACTGACAGCAGCCTTTTAGTCGAGCAAGAAAGTTGTGACAACCAGCAGCGATGGAGCACTTCTGGGCTATGGTGGGCTCACAGTACTGAGCGCACAGCCCCAATTTGTTTATTTACAGTCACTACATCGGCTGTCATCTGTCTTTAGCTGATTATTTTTGAACAACTCATTAAACGCGAGGTACCTTTCACGAAACTCGTGCAACTAAATGTTTTAACACAGCGATGAACATGGTGTTTACTTCTTACCCGAGCGAGCGACCTGCCGCGCATGCTGCTCTTAGGGCATTGCAGCCACTGCTGTGGAAGCTCCGTCTTGGACAGTCCATTTAGAGCCGCGTAAGGTACGGTAGCCACCATGTGGCTGCACTTTGCGGCCCCACGAGGGCACTCACAGTGACTCTCTAAATTGTCACCTTTACCGGAGAGCGTCATCTTTACCCCGTAGCTACAAGTCTTAAACGACGCCAGGACATTCGCAACTATACTCCGCGACAACTTTTCTTGGCAATGCAGTGGAAGGTATGTCCCGCGTCACCTCTCCCATTTTGAGTGTACGCAGGCTCTCCTCCTCCCCCATTTCTGGGGAGAGGAGGAGAGCCTGCGTATACTCAAAATGGGAGAGGGGACGCGGGACGTACCTTCCACTGCATTGCCAAGAAAAGTTGTCGCGGAGTATAGAGTGAAATCCTTCATGTCAAAAGAAAGGACGTATACTTTAAGGTATTTCCTTTCGCCTTTTTCGAAGGCCGCACTCTGGCCGGAGAAAAAGCGGTGAATCACCGGCAGAGCAGGAAAGGTAAAGCAGCCATCGCTTTGACTAGCAGACGTAAAGCAGACGACGTTAACTGCGCCAACCGCGTAAACCCGCCAACGCCGTTAAAGAGTGAGGAGTCTCGCCGCACACGAAAGGAGGGAAAAAGTATTTAGCGGGGAAATTGCGGACACTAACCACAAACCTAGGTGCGTCGGGACACCTCGCCAGTGAGTCCTTTGTCTTCTCTCCTTGATGCGCGTCTGCTAGTTGTAAGACGAAAACAACGTACCGCTCGAGTTATTTCGTCTGCCCTCTCTGAAAGGCGAAGTCAAGCTCACTCGTAAAGACCTGCACTTCCGAAAGTCGCAGGAAAGGTAAGACAGACGCAGACGACGTTGCGAGCAGACGGCGTTGAAAAAGAGCAGGCGACGCACAGAGGGGGGTCGCGATCAGCCAATCAGGGCTCGGCGTTCTGACGTCACCGCTACTCCGTGAGCAAGAAGCAGACGAACTTTACCTCCGCATAGCTCGAGATATCCATCCCTCTATAGCCGGCTAAAGCACGTTGAAAGGTCGGAGGTTCAATATTTTGGTGAAATAAAACACAATTGAGTCGGATCAAAAAAATTCAATGGTCGCGAGACTATGGATTTAAGGAAATACGCCGCTCTATAGCCGGCTAAAGCACATTGAAAGGTCGGAAGCTCATAGCATTTGGTGGCATAGAACACTATTGAGTCGGGTAAAGAAAGTGCAATGGTCGTGAGCCTATAAATGTGGGAGCATACGTCACTTTATAGCCGTCTTAAGCGCACTGAATTGTCAGAAGTCCATTGCTTTGAGGGCATAAGACACTATTGAGTAGGCTAAATACTGAATGGTCGCGGGTCTATAGATTGAGGGACATGCACCACTCTATAGCCGGCTAAATCACATAAAATAGTCGCGAATCTACAACTTCGGTGCCACAGATTATGTTATACCAAGCTGTAGAAATATAAATGGTCGAGATTGTGTAATAATAATAATAATGTGTTTTATTCCCTTTACAAATACATACAAATAATGCTGGCCTACAAAAGCAGTATTCTGCTTGTGCGTAGGACCAGACAATCCAGCGAAATACATATTAATACATCATGATAAAAAAAAGAATCGAACGAGTGCAATGTGGCCATTGATACCAACATTAATACAAAACAAAGCCGCAATTCGGCACAAAACAAAATGAACACAACTATCGAAATCATCAAGAGGCAAATATACAGTGATGGGAGTAAAGCAGTGTTTATAGAGGTAATGAGAGGCACCAGTTTTTTAATTTCTTTTTTTAGTACTTTTATCGAATTTATTTTCATTAAGGGCTCAGTGAGCTCATTAAATAAGGTGGGAATAAAGTGAGCTCTGCATCTTTTTCCGTATCGCGTGTAAATTCTGGGGATTATAAACCTTTCTTTGCGCCTTAGGTCCCTAGGCTTGTCCACTGGAACCTTGAACGTTGCATCGTAGAAATAATTTATAAACGTAACGTATCTATGAAAATTTTTAAAGAATAAAATTTGGAGCTTCTTAGCTTTATCTTCCATATCTAATGTTCCGTATGTAGTTCCGTATGTGATATTTTTAACCATATGTTTTAAAATTCTGTTTATTGCTTTTGTCTTGTATGGAGAACAGTGACCATATAAAGTGATTCCATATCGTAGAATTGATTCAGCTAACGACCTGTACACCAGTAGTCTTATCTTTACGCTGCACAAGCTTCTTATTCTGTACAGATATGCTGAAACGGCACGTAGTCTTTTAGTCACAAATTCCACATGTTGATTCCATGATAAATGTTCGTCGACGTATAATCCTAGATATTTTACACAATTATCATATGGCAAAGGTTTACAAGTACAATTATTACACGGTGTCGAATGAAGTAAAATTCTAGATGACATATCAATACGTTTATGAGAATTTCGAAAACACAGTAACTTAGTTTTGGCAAAATTAACGGAAATGGCATTTGAGTTAAACCAACCTATTAGTTCATTTATATCTCTTTGGAAGACTAAAACAGCGTCATCATAGTTTTCCTAAGGTAAAACTAGCACCGTATCGTCAGCATACTGAAATAGCTTAGATCGTAGAGGTAGAATACCCAAATCATTTATGTAGACGTTAAATAAAATTGGTCCCAGAGTGCTACCTTGTGGTACACCACATTCGACTTTAACTGTACTACTTATATTATTCATAATTTTAACCATTTGTTGTCTGTCGTTAAAGTAATTCTGAAAAAAAGTTATAAAACTGTCCCCTGAAGCCCAATCTGTAAAGCTTTTCAAGTAACAGAGAATGATCAATGGTATCAAAAGCCTTCGATAGATCTATAAAAAGTGCCAGGGCAATCTTGTTATTGTCTAGTGCTTGATTAACACAGTCAGAAAAATCTTCTAAAAGTGTAATAGTACTTTTTTGTTGTCGAAAACCATATTGCGTACTAGAAAATAAATTAAATTTATCACAAAAATTGGTCATTGTTAGTTGTACCCACTTCTCGATTGTATGAGCTAATGCAGGCAGAATAGAAATGGGCCTGTAGCTCTCCAATTCCTGTTTTTTACCCTTTTTATGCAGTGGACGTATAATAGATATCTTCAAGCCCTTAGGAATTCTTCCGGTATGAAAGGTGTCATTAATTATTTTCATTAAAACGTGTTTTAATTTATCAAAATTATACCGAATATCTCGTACTCTAATATTATCAAATCCTGGTGTTTTAGTTATTGGCATAGCATTTATAATCCTCAAAAGTTCGCTCTCCGTCGTCTGAGGTAAGTACGCCGAACTAGAGCATCTGACCTGTGAAGTGACGGGATTGGGATTATTCAGTGAAATGTTATTTTTTATGCTTCTTACGGAGTCAACAAAACACTTATTAAATGATTCCGATAACGTTAAATACGAATCTAATCCAGGAAAGTTTTTTTTTAATTGTATCATCCGCGCTATTTTTAGACTTTCTGCCAGTTAATTGGTTTACTAGGTTCCATGTCTTTTTTATATTTCTTCTCGAAGAGGTGAATTGATCTAAGTAATGTTTTCCTTTTTCTAAGCGTATTTTTGCTGTCACTTTATTGCGCACTGCACGAAATTCATTTCTTAGTTCTGTGTTTTCGGGATTTTGCTTACACCTGCTCCAAAGCCTTTCCTTTTGATCACACAATTCTAATATTTCCTCGTTTATACAAACATTCTCAGGTTTTCGTTTCTTCAACTTTATTTTTCTAGCACCTTTAGAATAAATATCTTGAAACGTGTCCACTAGTTTGTCATAGGCTACAATATGATCGAACTCGCATAAAGAATTCCAATCGAACGATTGTATTAAATTATCGATTTTTTTAGTATCTAGTATAACTTTGTACCCATTTTCTAAATCTACATTTTCAGCAGTAATTTCGCCCAATATTGAAAGTACAGTAATGTAATGGTCAGCTACCTTTTGCTTAATGACTCCAGACAGTGTTTTCAAATTACTAATTCTTATAACTATGTGGTCAATACATGATTTTGTAATTTTATTACCATAATATTCCTCCCTCGTATAATTTTGAATGACATTTTCTAGACCAAATAAAGCGAGGGTATCAAGATAACGCGGTACTCCCTGTTTATTCTCATTCAGAACATCAATATTGAAGTCTCCTGCCAGAACTAGGTATTTGTTGTTATTAAATTTTTGAAGGAATTGTTCCAATTCATCACAGAATATAGGTATATTTGAACTGGGTGGCCTGTATACAGCACACACAACATAAGAAAAATTCATTTTGTGAACAATAGCAGCACACACTTCTGCTTGTACAAATGAAACATCTATTTTTTCTGATAAGCATTTGTCATTTATGTACATCATAACTCCGCCTCCTTTCCTTTGTTATCGGCACAAGCAGAAAAAATTAAAGCCTGGCAAGGAAAATGTAGCGCAACCTGCCTCATCAGCACTGACCTCACTCAAAATAAGCGCATCCAAACTTGATAGTCGCGTAGATAAAATTAACATTAACTGATCCCAATGTCTGTAAATACTCCTAACAATTACATGAATTAAGCTTAGTTTAGTGTCAGCGTTACTTCTTTCCGCTCTGGAACTTTTCGTATATCCGTCCCACTCACGGAACGACTCAAAAAGCGATTCCATGATTACCTAATTTTGATAAAGTGTCGTTCGCTCTCAATCTGAATCACCGCCGCTCCCTCCTTCTGCCTTACGAATATCTTTCCGTTCTTCATCCAAGTATACATGTACCCTTTTTCCTTCACACGTGCCTTGGTGGACCACAACAAACTTTTCAGAGCTCTAGTCAAGTTTTCATTTATAAAAATGTTCTCATTTCTAAGAGTAGTTCTTTTTCTCACCCACAAGTCCCGTGTACGCCTCTCGGTGAATCTCACCAATATAGGTGTGATTCTTCCTTCTTTAGCTTTTAGCCTGTGGGCAGCCTCGATGTCGTTCGAAGTCACTGGTGCTAGGTCCAGCTTCGTTGCCACTGTGTTGATTACGCTCATAACATCTTCATTCGGTCGTTGGACTATATATACCATGGATTTCAATATTCTGCCGTCTAGTGTACAGCTCTGCGTTGTCGATAGCCTTTCTTAGTTCACCAACCTCTTCATCCCTTTGTGAAATCCTTCCCTCTAGTTCACCGATTTTCCGCTGTAGTTCATTTATTGTTTTGTCTTGGTTATCCAAATGAACGTTCAATTCCTCATACCTTGCTGTCAGATCATTCATGGCTGCCTCGATTCCTGCTATTGTTTTACTCTGATTTTCTATTTTGAGCATCATCGCGTCGGACCTCGCAGTCTGCGCCTCGAGAGACCTCTCAATGCAAGACATCCTATTAAGGACGGAGGTCAACTTTGCACTGATAGATTCATTTTGTTTGAGTAACCTTTCAAGTTTTTCCTCATTTGGGGTCAGCTCTGACGCCCCTTGAGATACCTCGGGAGTCGCAGGCTGTCGTTGGGAATGCAACCTGCAGGTGTTGCATTGCCATTCGGAAATTTCTACGTGCTTCATTGACTTCATTACATTTTTTGTCATTCCAGAACACTTGCCCATGTGGTAATAATTTGTGCACTCCGAACACTTAATACATGCAGCATCATGTCCAATTTTTTTCAGGCAAGAAAGACAGTCACCTTTTTCAGCCATTTCGTGAAAACGCCAAACAAGAAGCAAAATGCAGACCAGCGAAATGCACACCCGCGCACTTACAAATAGTAAGCGAGTGAATATGAAATCTTACCTACAAAAATTGAAAACTTAGTTTTCGTGGCGATGCATTCCGCTGGTCTGCGAAGAGTTGTTCAGCGACTGCCGCTTTTATAGCCCAGAGATTCCGACGATAGGCTGTCCCGATGCGCTGTCTGCCAGCAGGCCCGAGCAATCATCCGCTGATAACTGGGTATTGATGCGGTGGCCGTCGACGTGCAGCTATCTCTTGATATCGTCGCTTGAATCCAGGATCGGCCGTCTCGTTCGTTTTGCGGGCAGATGGGCTCCTACAAAAATTGAAAACTTAGTTTTCGTGGCGATGCATTCCGCTGGTCTGCTGGACTGGTATAGTTTTGATGGCATAGATTAATTTGTAGTGGCTATAGCGTGTTTTATGATTTTTTTACGGCTGAACTTAGAAAGCGATATACAGTAATAGCTCACCATAGCATTTTCCATAGACGGTCGTAGACCATTTCCGCATGGTTCGGCCGAACAGCTCATCAAGTCGGTGGGTGCTTGACCAGGACTTATGTCCATAGCCCTTTAATCCAGCTGGCGAAACTGAACAGGGGGTTTCCCGATATTGCGTGGCGGAAAGTAGAGTAGATTACCACCGCAAGTTGCACAACACAACACAGGAGAGCGAAGCGACAAAAGCGCAGCGGTGCCATGTATTTCAGACCGTTACTAGCCTTTCACTCATTCTGAATCTAGACCACCTCAAAAACGTGATGCAAAGATCTGCTGCTGACTTTATAATTGCAAGAAACGATTGGCTTACCTTTCCAACGTGGGAAAATCCAGCGGCGGTTGAACGCCGCGTCTGCGTTGAAACCAAAGGAGCGGGCGATCGCGCGAAATGCTCGCGGAAGAAGTAAACATCACGTGACCGGGAGCTCCGTCGTCATGATACGTCTTGCTCCCCGGGTTGGGTGCCAGTTTCTCGTTCATGCCTCCGGAGTGTCCCACGGAAAGATCCCAAGAAAAGAGTTATTATATGTGTCTGCACCAGTGGCACATAACATGACAATTCTGCAAACAAGAAAACTGTTCCTAAACTAAATGCCGCACATGTTAGATATTTTTAATTGAAATATAAGTGAAACAATCAAAAACAAAAGTAGGTGAAGTTTGAGAAATACTGACTCCTAGAGTCATGGCGCTCCTTTAGCATTCTACACAATGGCACGTCTTCCCGTTGTAAAAAAAAAAAAGGTGTAATACAACGGAGTTTTTTTCAGAGCGCAGGTGTATGTAGGTCTAATGAATCGACTCAGTCCTCAGAGTTCCGACGTCCCCGCTCGCTATCGGCTTCTTATATCTCCAAGTTTCTCAAAGCATAGGACGCATTGTGTCAGTTTTCCTCGCTAGCTTCAGAGAGAAACTTAATTCGTTTATCGGTCATGTCACATGAATTTCTACGCTAAATTCAGCGGGGTCACTAATTTCGTCTGTCTCTCTCTCTCTCTCTATATATATATATATATAAATATATATCTTAATTCGGACGTCACGTGACCCATAGGTCATGTGATGTCAGTTTTCCTGCTATATTTAGCACGGAAATTGAATTAGCGTATAGGCCACGTGACGTCGAGACATGGGACGCTATTGGCCTCGCTAACTTTCATGGACCATTGCGTGTACGGATGTACACAAAAAAATATTGGCAGGAATGGTTTCATATAAGGGGATACGCGATATTCGTGCTACATTGATGCTTGTGTTACTGAAGAGGAGAAGCGCCAGCTATTTTTGTACTACTTTGTTTTTCGGTTCGGATAAAAAGGGATGTCATTTAGAACTCCGGTGGTTGTGTTGAGCTGCCCAAACTAAATATGTTTTCGGAATACCAAGGTTTTATGCTTTACGGTATTCTGGATTCTATCTTTAAAATCAGAATAGGTTTAAAAAAAAACATCAAAAACAACTAATGCCAATTGCAACTTTCTTATTTTCTCGCTCCGTCCAGTGGAGTGACATCACACGTTGTATAACTTGCAAGTCCAGCAGACTGTCTGCAAGAAAACAATTTTTGAAAGTCTTTTTGTGCAAGTTTTTCTCATTTATTGTGGTGATGGTGGCTTAACCAGTGTTCATTTTACCGTATCAAGGTTATTGTAACAACCGTAGGAAGCAAGCTGTAGTGGCCCGATATTGTCTAACATTTCGACATATAGCGAGAATTATTTAGTGTTCCCAGTATGGAGCATCTCTACCTCTCGGACCATATTTGAAACTTTATTCCTCGCCAAAATAAATATTGTGACTTGTAATTTGTTGAAATACTAGTCCATATGTGTCTATGTACTAGTTCAGATCTGTTGACCCGATATTGAGGCGGACCAGTGAGTATCGAAATCCCTTTTTAAAGGGATGGAGACATAACAACAAAACCGGCAACGGACCGAAAATGAACATGATGTCCTGACAGAAAATCATCCTGGTGCTCTTCATGTCAATGATGACGGTGTGCGATGTCGCAGAATGCAGAATTGAAGCCTGCGTGCAAATGAAGGTATATGCGAAGCTCTACATGAAAATTTGTTATAATTGATCATTTCGTTTAAACTTCGATTTTAACACCGCATCTGTACATGAAAGCCTAATTAATAATGTTAGTAGCTTATTTGTTCATCGTGGTGGTGGTTCCCTCGCCTAATGTATCAGCCAGCCCAATAAACACGCATTGAACGGCACAATTCCCGCGAACGTGCCATTTGCTAAAATGAAACATTTGCATCGGTTACAAAGACAAAGAATAGCACGTATGCTGGGTTCTAAAGCAGTATGTGACTCTCACTTCAACTGCGGTGGTACGAAAATGGCTGAATTACAAGTCAGGCGATTAAAAACATTTCTCCAAAATACACGAACTAGATCGTCTATGCGTGGACTTCTAAAGCTTCGTAACTGAATCATACCTCCAGGTCGTTCTCTTAACCTATTAGCGAAATATTAATAGACAAACTAGAAAAAATACAAAATAGAGCTGCTAGGTTTGTTCTGGGATGGTACCGGCGGAGAAAAAGCTGTACTCAAATGACCACCTAACTGAACTCAGCCCGCCGTGAAAAATTGTGTTTAAAGTTTCTGTTTTTAATATTTAAAAAAAACTGGAATTAACAGTGAAGCTTATTTAAAAGAACCATATTACATTTCTAAACGGAAGGATTATGCTTTCAAAATTAGAGAGCACGGCGCCAGGACGAGCATGTACGCCAACTCTTTTTTGGTTAAAACGATACGATAGTGGAATGGGCTGTCGGAGCTGCAAGTGTGCAGTGAAAATGAAAATGTGTTTTTTTTCAGCATTGCAACTCCCCTGCTGTAACGCCCTCGTGCACTGCGGGGTTATCTCTGAATAAAAAATAAAGAAAAGAATCTCCGAGTTCAGAAGATTCATTCAAGAAGTGTTATTCCAAGCGCAGAGACGGAAGGCACTCTAAGTAATCGCGCCACCCAGTTGCTTTACGATAACTGTCGTCGCTGACGCTGTGACGTGGCGGCGCTGCATTCAGCCACGTGAGAGCGTCAATGGCGGTTGCGATGTTCACGCCACTCAACGGAGTGACGCGACGCGAACCTGGCTCACACGTGTTTCGCGCTTAAATCCGCGGTTACAGAAGCCAATGCATCATACAAAATACGGCCGGCAGACGCTGAGGTGCCGCTCGTGTGACGGTCTTGTGAAATCCCTAACACAAAAACTGTCTGCATACACGTTGGAAGCACGTCGGCAGCAAACATCGTGTATATTGTATAATATATGCACAATGGGACTGCGACTTAGTGGTCGTCAACGGTCACAATCATCCCTGAAGAAGGCCCCGAGTGGGTCTTGAAAAGTGTCGACTCTTTTATTCAGGGTTGCTTTGGAGGCTGTAGCTTAAGCATGTATTGTGAGGGGATTGGAACAACAAACGGCGTCGATTGGAGTATAATAAGTTAAAGCCATGGATTTATAAATACGTTTAGTCGACTTTCTCACCCATGCGTCTTTCCAGCAAGCACATCTGCGTAGGAGAAATAAAAAAAAAGGTTGTTTACAAATTAAGCGACGTGGCAACTTCAAACATATCGCTCAAGGATTGCACGGTCATGATTTTAATGTTTAAACTAGTTCCTAAATATTTTGCGTTTCAATTATGTCAGCGTGCTGCACACTGGGGGGGGGGGGGGGGGGGGGGCGCTATAAAGGTGGTAATTCAACGTCGCAGTCATATTGAAGTCACTAACATTATAGCAGGGGTGGCCAAACCGCGGCTCGCGAGCCGCATGCGGCTCTTTGCTGGTCCAAGTGCGGCTCGCGGATCCCTTGTAAGGTGCCCCCCTTCCCCGCCGCGTTCTGCGTTTCCCCAGGAAAACAAAAAAAAAAGGAAAAGACTTCAGAATAAAGCACGGCTCGCGGTTTGGCAGCCTTGTACCCCCATGCGTACAGTCATGCAGCCTGCATGTGCCGCCATACGTACAGTCAGACTCTGAACAAAATTTAGGCTTGCCCCCCCCCCCCCCCCCTCCCCCTTTCCGCGGCTCTTAGAAGTTTCGTGATTTCGTTTGCGGCTCTTAGGCCGGGTCAGCCTGGCCACCCCTGCATTATAGCAAGGGTTCATTCAAATTGCACAATTACTGCTCATTGTAAAATTTATAAAATTTATATGCTCTTAGTCATTAACCAGGAATATTATGCTTCACATCAACGAAGACGCGAGGTCAGTGGGATCTCGCACAGCAGGCAGCATATGTGTGTTTAAATGGGAATCGACTCTGCATGGTTTTTCTAGTGGTGTGCTTATATTAGTGTTACAATTGAATTATATTAAAAAATGATCCGATTCAACTTTCAAGTTTCTATATTTTAATTTTTCAGGTAATTCGTTCCTTGGATAACAGTACTGCTGGCTGATATGTGGGCTTATTCAGATACACTGTTCATATGGTAATATAGTCCTCACAGACTTGTTTTTTGTCGAAATCAACCTTGCATTCAAGCGCTTTCATTAAACGAACCATTTGTACAAAAAAAAATTAAACACGTTAACAAATTTCGGTAATTCGAAGCTAGAGCGCAGCTCTTGAGGAGGAGGAGGTGGGGCTGCGGAGGGGAGGGTATGCCCCTCTTCCTCCTCCTCCCAGTCTCCTCCTCTTCCTCCTCCCCCTCCTCTGCTTATCCTCTCCTCCTCCTCCTCTTTCGCTTTTCCTCTCCCCCTGTGGCTGGATTTCTTCATTGCAGACGTGATACGAATTTGCCCGCTAAATTTAGCGGCAAAATTTTCCGCTAAATTTAGCGGGAAAATTTTTTATCTAAATTTAGCGGGAAAATGTCTCCTTTACATTTGATGGAAACATTTTTTCCGTTAACTTAAGCGGGAAACTTTTCTGCTGCATTGAGCGAAAAAATTGCCCCGCTAATTTAAATTTGCCCGCTAAATATATCGGGAAACTATACCAGCTAACTTTAGGGGAGAAACGTCTTATAATGCAACGCGCGCGGTTACGCCGACGCCGACGGCGACGCCGACGTCGCTCAACCCGGAAACGGGCGCCTAACCGCTGCGCTCTAAACGTAGTTCATTTCTTGAGTTCCTAGACTGAAGCACTCATGATCCCAGCTGCTCGGATGCGCTCGATGTAAACTCCTAAGCCAGGGACGTCGCCATTTTTATTTCAAGCATTTTGCCTCACCTCCAGCCAAGACTGTACTCCATACGCCCTGTCAAAGATTTTAGGGTCATTGTATGTAAACTATTAGCGAAATACTAATACATGCGATAATTAAGCCAACCTTTCCTGTAAAACTGTCTTGTGTTTAATAAGGACATCCTTAATTTGTAATATAGTGTACGCCACCGCGCGGCTTGCACGTCACGCCGTTACGGTGCCGCTGATACCGGTGCGGCGTGTGTGCGGGCGCTTCACTATACTTCGTCTTATCCTACGATGGACTAATGGCCGAAGCCACAGGCCGCCAGGTCCAATCACGTTCCACGCTAAACTGTGAAACGATTAGCATTGATCAGGTATGGACGAATAATGCTCCGAATCCAAAAACGCTGCGTCATGTTTATAGCTTCGGCACTCCAAAGGGACAGTACGTAGTGGCTTTCTTTGCAGTGTAAAATTGTAGAGTCACTCATTGCTCAAAACGAAGCAATGTCCGCCCATTCCCATCAGTGATCCCAGACGCGGGCCCCGATACGTGTATCGAAGCGAAATCCCACGCAATGTCTAAGTGGCTCGTGATTGGATCTGGCGTTTCGTAGCTTCGGCCTTTAGTCCATCGTAGGGTGAGACAAAGTATACACGAAAATCTGGTTTCTGGGCATGCGCAGTGCCCATACCTGTTGTACACGCTTTTTTATAAACAACCTGTCGCTGTAAAAAGACAAATTTTACTATAGTCGGTTACAAGTCAAGAAGGTAGGAGAAGCTCCTCCCACAAGTGTGATGCGCCCGTTTCAAATCTCTCCGCAGTCGAAAGAAGAGTTCACTGGAAACGCTCCTTGTTCCGCTTCAATAGATTCCCACTTGTCTCCGATCCCACTTTTTAAGAAAGCGACCTTTGTATTCTTCGGAGAGGGAACCGAGCCCCTGAAAGCAGCCTTTGTATCCATCGGGGGGGAAGCTAATCCCCGCAAGTCGTATTTGTTTCCGTCGGTGGGGGAGAACTCTAATCTCCCTCTCGTGGCTTCCACAATGCTAAGTCAAAGTCAAAAAATAAAGCAAATATGTACAGAAAGGCAAGACCCTCCTCGCGCGTTGTCCGCAACGTCAAGGAGACGGTGGGACGCTATTGGATGCGGAGGTATATCTGATTCCCTTTGAGGGGCATTTGCCGCTACCTTCTTAACCTGTAACTGACTATAGATAGGATCCGTTCGAGACCCCCTCACCCCCTCATCCTGCCTCCCGCAAGGTCCCTGTATATTGAAATCTAGCAGTAACCAATGTCTGAAGTGGGAAAGAGGAATTACCCCCACGCCCATGCCCTTTCTATAAAAATATGCCTCTCTCCCCTAGCTTCAATTTAATTGGGCGTGACACGTGACCGTTACCTTCCCATGTTCCCGCGCGATTTGGTCGTCTACTCTGAGCTAGTGCTAGTGTAATCTCTCATTCTGTGAACGATCCGTGCCGTTCAGGTACTCTACTTCGGGATTTATATGCTCCGTGCTATACTGATGCCATAAAATAAATCGCTGCAAGTTAGAAACATCAGCCGCAACCGTGGAATGAAGCGCTCTCTCATTATCCAGTCATTATTTTCCCTAGGAAATCCGTCCGTTATAGCATGTTATAGTAGAATTTATGTAGGATGACGGAATCCAGAGTTGAATTTTCAACTTCGAGGAGGGATTTATGTATTGAGCCTACTACGCAAGAATTGAAGGAATAGAGTTTGTTTTGGAGTTCACAATAATTATGCTCACAGAATCCAGTCGCGGCCAGAGTGAACACAAACTTGAGAAAAGGCATCGCTGGGGGTTTCTTTGTGGGTTGTAGTACCACTGCCCAGGAAACGGCACACCTTTAGATTATACGCAAGCAAAATAGATTCTATTCCCTCACAATAATATATTTGTTACCTGTTTTGCTTTAAACAACTACTTTCTTTTTAAGACAATGCGCTCTTTTGTTGTGGGTTACGCGCGAATCAATTGACTCGAAGCATGGAGCATCATAACCTGCATAAAATGCGATATGAAAGTATCTTATGGCGTAGATTTCTTTTTAAACTGAGTGTAGAAGGGCTGCGCAAGCGCGTTTGAATAACAATCAACATTCACCTGCTGTCAAAAACAAATTAAAAGAATCGCGGGCAGTAAAGCTGACTATGCGAAACACACTTTTATAGCTTTTGTTATGCATATCTGCCATATTCTTCTGAGCCGATACTTTTTAAGCTGCAAAACCAGCCCGTGTTACCGAGATTTGGTTATATTTTTGCTAATTGGAGTATTGCGCTTTTTTTGTTTTGCCGTTTTCTTATATTTTGTATTTTGCCCCTGCATAATACTTCAAGGAGCTAATGAACAAGATAATGTCTTCTTTTTACCTGAGTTTTGATGTTTTAATTATATTTTATATTACCTTTACACTTTGCAATTTGGCTCTCCTGCTGACAGCTGTAAGGGGGCTGATGGTTACGTCAGAACCCTTTGTCTAGGCTCTTTTACAGTAGCCTCATAGACACACGGATGACTGAAGTAAAATGTTTTATTATTATTATTGTTTCAGAAAAAAAAGTATCGCCATAAAACTTTATTGTATCAAGACGATGAGTATTTCTCAGAAGAGTTTGTCAGTTGCAAATACAATAAAACAAACCGATCATCTTGACACTAGATGTCTACAATCATATGTGCTTACGGTGAAACCAGAATATTTCCACTAGATCTGGCATTGCATTGGACAGTTTCGTTTGTGGGAAAAGGTTTACAAAGTTTCATGCGTCACAAAAATTTTAGTTTGCTACATAAAGGTTACGAATGAAAGTTGTGTTTGCTAAATACCTATTTTTTCCCCGCAATTCGCGACACAATTGTATAGTAATTTACCTGTACTATTTAATTGCATAGAACCATCAGGCCACGAATCGCAAAATTGCGGTTTTGGCAACTTAGGGTACGAGCTCGTACATGTACCCGACATTAGACGAGAGACGTTCGGTAGGTTTCTGCCGTTGAATCGCATAAGCAAGAAAAGCTTTCTTTTTCTTCTTTTTTTTAATTTCAGAAGCCTGATAATTAAGCATCGCTTTAATGTCAGTCCGTCTGTGTTCTAAGTCCAAAAAAAAAAACTCCGGTTATGAATTTTCAGAGTTAAAAAATAACGAATATAAATGCTCTAGTATCCGACAGTAGAACGGCTTACCTAAAGCGGGTATATTCACCATGTAAATTAAATAATGTTAAAACATCATATAAGCTAGGAGTATTTAGCAGGGAATCTTCTATTTGAAGTGATACAAAATACGTTATTGTTCTCTCCAACAATGGCAATATTGTAAAATATTTCGAAATACTCGGGCTTCAAGGAGAAAGTCAGGGAGACGGTCGGTGTAAAAATAATTAGTTCAATGCTCCTTGTACAGCGTGTGCTCACCCTCCTTCCTCTCCCTCTAACCACACATAGACACACAAATATTAATGTTCTTCAACTCAAATGTAAGCAAAGCATCGCCGAATGTTCATTCTCTTTCCAAATGTAGCGCTGGAGATTCGAACCACTCAAGTAGCAAAATTGACCGTTTCAAGCTTGAACCAGCTGGGACAGCCGGGGAAAGTTTGCCTGGGCCATGCACCGTTTTGTACCGTGGGGCATGCTTGCTCCAGCATGGCTAGCCTGCCTGGCAGTTCAGTGGGGGTTCCTTGTCTAGCCAAGCTGACTCTACGGTGTAAAAGCAGCCTGTCGGTAATTCTAAAGAGAAAAACGAGTCCTCCATTGAAAATGAAAACTCATACTAAACGCTATGTAAAGATTCATCTCTACGGACCAGGGGAGGATGCGGCACGGCCGAGTCCATGGAGATAAATGAATGCGATTAAGAGGTCAGCGACGGCTGTGACATGTTTTTAATTTGATAGCATTATTATGCTACTAATCAAGATTTTCAGCTCTGTATATGTTGGCCTACTAAATCGCAGTAGGTATGCGCAATAGTCGATTTCCATTCACTGTGCATGTTTTGATGTGTTTCAACGGAAGACACGAACAAACCAGTTCCGGGAAGAATAAGAACGCGTTTGTTTATTCAGTTATCGTATTTTTAGGGTGTTATGGGAAGAAGGCAAAGAAGAGGGAAAGGATGAAGTTGGTACAGAGCGTACGTCACGATAACAGAGTGTGAGCCCCGATAATAAGTTCGGCGCGTGCCCGTGACATAGCGAACACGATACATCTTCCTCTCTTTAAGGGAATGAAAAACAAACAATTGTACAGCATGTCGACAGCGTAGTAGCTCGACACTCGGTGCAGGAGCACTTGTTATGAGCCTTGAACAAAGTTCTTGCCATAGCCTAGCCGCTCTGGAGGTCTTCTGTTGCGTGTGAACCTTCCCAGCGCGGGTGCTGTCGTGGCCACGCTGCCTGAGGGTCGTTGGAGTTGTTCCGGTGTCTCGTCGTTCGAGTTTTTTTCATCGGACGAGCATTCTTCGGAACGGTTGAACTATTCTTTCATTGCTAGCAGATGTTGGCGATTACGTCGTAGAACGTTGCCATTTTCTGTTGCGACCTGATAAGACCTGGGCCGCGTCCTGTTGATTACCTTCGCTTTCGTTGCCCATGTGTCGCCCTTAATGCGGACCACTTGTCCTTCTTGCAATGCTGGAAGATGACTCCTCGTAGGCTGCGTTTGATGATACTTCTTTACCACTGTGCGTGGTGTTTCGTTGAAGTTCCGGGGTACGCAACAGAACAGCACACGACAAAACAGTAGGCGACAAAGCATCACGGTCAAAACAGCACGCGTCAACACAGCACAGCGTCAAAACAGCACGGCGACCAAACAGCACGCTTCAAAATAGCACGCGACAAAACAGCACAGTGTCAAAACGGCCCGGATGTAGCAACTTCGAGCGCGCTTTTCACCTCTCTTTGCGCGAATAATTTAGAACCTCCTTGACACTTTCATTTATTGTCACTAGGTTATAAAGGAATTGATTGCCTATATGAGTGCTTACCAAACTCCGCAACCCCGAGACACCCCCACGATTTTCACAGGTCTACAAGAGTCAGTTTCAATGATTCAATGATGAGTACTAGTGTCAGTCAACATAATAAAATCTATGCTGAAACTAGCTAAACTGAAACCCATACAAAAAAAAAAATACCGAGAGCAGCAATTGCTTCGCGACCCCCCACTGGATCTGTCGGACCCAGTTTGGAAGGCTCGGAAGTTGGTAGTGAACCACAATGTCTAGCACAAGAGGAGTTACCTATCGGCATCCAGCGTAAAGCCTTCCCGTATACGGGACAGGCGGAAAGCTTTAGACAATTAAATGGAACTCTTGGAACCTCCGTTTACAGCAAAGCTGTTCGTACGTTTGTGGGATTTTTCCGTGTCGGTGATAGTCAGAAAAAAAAGGTCAAATATCAAATGTACCCATAACACCAATTGCCATTGTGTTCATCAGCTTCGCTGGTCAAACATGTCAGCAAGTATGAGCTTCAATCACGTTTCGTATCTTAATTCAGATGTAGTAGGGATGAGTGTCTTGTTTGGCAACCGCTTTGTTTTACAGTCGCAATTAACTGTGAACCTCATGGACGATTTCATTTATAGCGTAGTTATCGAAGTGAATGAAGAAATATTTCTGACAGCTCTTAAAGTTAGAGATTAATCGTACGCTGTTAACGTTTTTGTAGTTATGACGCTGACATGAATGTCTTGCAAATAGTGCGGAGCGTAATTGAGAGTTTAGGTATTTCCGCAGAATATCAGAAGAATTCCAAAGATCCTCACTTGGCGAATTCACCACCAGTCCTTCGCTAAAGTGCGCGATGTGTCCCTCTTCGGTTTGGCACGTAAATTCCCAGAGGTTACTTTAGCACCATATTTATACTGCTAAGAGTCTTCTGGCTACTGATTAACATCCATGATAGTAGGAAAAACAAACTTGGAGACAGAGGCAAGAGTAAAAATGACGTCCTAAAAAATATATTTTGTTTGACTCGCTCTCTTTTTTAACATTCAATTTACATAGTGTATAAAAAAGCGGCACCCCAAAAGGGTATCAATGAGGGGCTGAGCGTCATACTAGGATAAGATATTACGTAGCTTTTGCGAGGTCTTTGCATAGGGCTTTGGGCCCGACGGTGTGCACCCCCTTTGGCTGTCTACCATCTTTTGCTGGTGTGAGGCTCTGCTCGGTTTTGAGTGCCTCGATGAGTTGGTATGGATCTGGATGCTGGAAGCCGAGGGCAGACTGCAGACTTCTGTGCTGTTTGTCATATTGCCAATGTCATCTTTTGACGCTGTGCTGTTTTTTTTTTGCGGTGCTGTTCTGACGCCGTTCTCTTCGGTCGCAGTGCACTTTTGACGCTGTGCTGTTTTGTCGCTGCGCTGTTTTGACGCTGTGCTTTTTTGACGTCGTGCTGTTTTGGCACGTGCTCTGCTGTCGCTCTGCCGTTTTGACGTTGTGCTGTTTCGGCGTGTGCTATTTTGACGCGTGCTGTTTTGTCGCTGTGCTGTTTTGACGCTGTGCTGTTTTGAAACCGGTCTCTTCGGTCACTGTGCACTTTTGACACTGTGCTGTAATGTCACTGCGCTGTTTCGACACTGTGCTGCTTTGACGTCGTGCTGTTTTGGCACGTGCTCTGCTGTCGCTCTGCCGTTTCGACGCTGTGCTGTTTTGTCGTGTGCTATTTTGACGCGTGCTGTTTTGTCGCTGTGCTGTTTTGACGCTGTGCTGTTTTGACGCCGTTCTCTTCGGTCGCTGTGGACTTTTGACGCTGTGCTGTTTTGTCGCTGCGCTGTTTCGACGCTGTGCTGTTTTGACGCCGTGCTGTTTTGGCACAAGCTCTGCTGTCGCTCTGCCGTTTTGACGCTTTGCTGTTTCGTCGTGTGCTATTTTGACGCGTGCTGTTTTGTCGCTGTGCTGTTTTGACGCTGTGCTGTTTTGACGCCGTTCCCTTCGGTCGCTGTGCACATTTGACACTGTGCTGTTTTGTCGCTGCGCTGTTTCGACGCTCTTCTGTTTTGGCAGGTTCTCTGCTGTCGCTCTGCCGTTTTGACACTGTGCTGTTTCGTCGTGTGCTATTTTGACGTATGCTGTTTCGTCGCTGTGCTTTTTTGACGCTGTGCTTTTTTTGACGCCGTTCTCTTCGGTCGCTGTGCACTTTTGACGCTGTGCTGTTTTGTCGGTGCGCTGTTTCGACGCTGTGCTGTTTTGACGTCGTGCTGTTTTGGCACGTGCTCTGCTGTCGCTCTGCAGTTTTGACGCTGTGCTGTTTCGTTGTGTGCTATTTAGCTGCGTGCTGTTTTGTCGTTGTGCTGTTTTGACACTGTGCTGTTTTGCGCCGTTCTCTTCGGTCGCTATGCACTTTTAACGCTGTGCTCTTATGTCGCTGCGCTGTTTTGACGCTGTGTTGTTTTGACGCCGTGCTGTTTTGGCACGTGTTCTACCGTCGCTCTGCCGTTTTGGCGCTGTGCTGTTTCGTCGTGTGCTATTTTGACGCGTGCTGTTTTGTCGCCGTGCTGTTTTGACGCTGTGCTGCTTTGACGCGTGCTGTTTTGACCGTGGTGTTTTGTCGCCTGCTGTTTTGTCGTGTGCTGCTCTTTCATGGTGCCGAAGTTCGGTATTGGTGTCAGCAGTTGTCGACCTTGAAGCAGCTCTCCTGGAGACTTGCCGTCTTCCAAAGGATTCGGCCTCTAACTGAGCAGTCCAAGCCAGAAATCGTATTTTCCTTTGGTTGTTTTCTTAAGAATTCTTTTAACCACCTGCACCCCCTTTTCCTCTAGGCCGTTCAAGCGATGAAACCTAGGGCTGGAAATGGTGTTTAAAATCGTAGTTCTTGCAAAGCTGGCAAATTCTCGGCTCGTGAACTGCGGCCGCCCATCGGTACACACTTCTATTGGGATGCCATATGTTCCGAACATCGCACTTAGTTTGTCGATGACTGTAGCGATTGTTGTGTCGAGCAGCAATTCTACTTCTGAGAAGTTTGATAATGCGTCGTACGCGCACGGGAGTATGCCTCCTGGCATACTCAAAAATGTCGACACCGACTCTGTACCACGCGTACTCAAGAACCGGACGTATCATGAGAGGCTCACAGGGTTGCTTGTAAGCGTACTTTCTGCAAACTTCGCACTTGCTCACAAGGTCGTCAATGTCTGCATTAAGACCAGGCCAAAAGACGACACGGCGCCCTCGTGATTCTCACTTGTTAAGTCACATGTGCTCATCATGTATTCTGCGCAGTATCTCAGGACGCATGCTGGTTGGCAGGGATGGGCAGTATTTCAAATACTAGTATTTCAAATACGTATTTCAAATACTTTGTGTATTTTGCATTTGTATTTCAAATACTTTGTGTATTTTGCATTTGTATTTAATTACAAATGGGGTAATGTATTTGACGTGTGCATTTAAATACTAAAACGTGGGTACTTCAAATACAATTGTAATGAAATACAATTCTGTGGGCGAAAATACATCCCTCAAATTTGTTGTCACGACTCATTTTGCTCATCCTAAGACGTGTCCAGAGCAGGAAGAAAACTACGTTCTGCACCGAATGCAGTGTCTCTCAATCAAGCACAAGCGTTTAGTGACTTTGTGATTACGGTGCTAGTCCAGGGCAAGAATAGTGACAAAATCGACGTTCACAGGCAGACTGGCTAAATAAGCGCCTGTGACAACTTGTGATACTCTCCAACCTGATTTTCATCCCATTTTTGCCTAAATGCGCGGGTCGTCCAGATTTTCGCAACTGGTATGAGTTGCAACAATAAAAAAAATCTCTAGCGAGTGCTGCGAGTCTTGTTTGTCTCGGTTCTTTGTTGGTCTATACCAAAATGTAGTCGACAAAAAAAGCTGCTTGAAGCTCTGTACTTTTTTCCCCTATTACGTCCAAACTGATTACATTTTTTTGGGATTATATTTTTATTACGTTACTATCGCACACTAAATCTCGAGTGTGCGATGCAAAATTAAAATTAGATACCCAGGAACCCATTGCAGGTTCCCAGAAGTCGCTGACGCAAATTTTGAGGAATGTATTTGGAAAAGTATTTGGAGGAGACCAAATACATTTGGTTGTATCAAATACATTTGGTTGTATTTGTATCTTGTACTTAAATGCTTTTTTGGAAATGTAATTCGATTTGTAATTAAGCACATCATTGAAGAAGTATTTTGTATTTGTATTTCATACATATTTGTATGTATTTTGCCCATCCCTGCTGGTTGGTATTACAACCATGCAACATTTAAACAACACATTGTTCACCACTGATAATTCCTGTGAGAAGGGCCTATGTTGTCCCTCTACCGGACGGTTGGCTTTTAAACAGTCGATGACGCTCTTCAAATAACTGTCGTTATTCGTTTCTTGCGATAGCCGCACCCGAGTCGCTTCACTGACGAGTTAGGACGCAACCCTCATGGCATGTACTTCCATGTCCTCGTTGGTTTCGTCCTTGTGTGGACTGCTGACTGGAGCTCGTGACAACATCTCCGCCATCACCAGCTGTTTTCCTGGAATAAACTGGAGCCGGAAATCGTATTTCAGCAAACGAATGATAAACCGCTGCAGTTGCGGCGGCATGTTACAAATTGCCTTTTGCGAGATTGCTATCAGCGGCCGGTGATTGGTTTCGAGAATCACCTTTCGCCCATACACGAAGTGATGAAATTTTTCGCATCCATATACAACCGCCATTGCTTCCTTTTCAATCTGCGAGTATCTTCTCTTTGTGTCTCTCTGTACACGTGAGGCATAAGCAACTGGTTTCCATGCTTTCCCGTGGCGCTCCATACGAGCTGACCCTATGTGAGTTTGAGAAGCATCCGATGTTACTTTGGTGTTTCTTTTGGGGTCGAAAATGGCCAACACAGGCTTCATGCTGAGGCACTTGCAGAGCTCGTTCCATTCCTTTCCATGATTTTCGCTCCACTCGAACATCGAGTCTTTCTTTATTAGCTGGCGCATCAGTTGTGTTTTTTCAGCAAGCGCTGGTAGAAACTTCCCGAAGTAATTAACAACACCTAGCATTTTCTGCACTCCTAGCTTTTCGGTGGGTGCTGGTATGTGAAGCACGGAGCTCACGTTGGCGGGACTTGGCCGGATGCCCTCCTCGGAGATTATGTCACCCAGAAAAGAAAATTTTGTCACCCCTATTTTGAACTTTGCGGCGTTGAATGTGAAACCTGCATTGCATGCTGCCTCCACGACAGCCCTAGGGCTGTTGTGGAGGAGCACGATGAAAGACAGGGCCCAGTCTTTCATCGTGCTCCTTTCTTGTGGCAGCCCATATCAAAATGCCATCGACATAAACGCGTACCCCGACATAAACGCGTACTGACTCATTGTCTTTTAGAAAATTTCCGAGCCCGACGCTATCCCGAATGGCAGACTCCAAAATCGATAACGGCCGAAGGGAGTCGTGAATGTGCAAATTCTGGACGTCACGTCGTCCTGTGGTTTTTGGTGGAAACCCGAGTTAGCGTCTAAAGGGGAGAAAAATACTCCTCCCGCGATTTCCGCCTCGATGTCTTCTCGTCGCGGCATCTTGTGGTGTTGGCGCTTCAAGCATTCATTGATTTTTCTCGGGTCCATACACACTCTTAGTTCTCCGTGTTTTTTTTTTCATCACAATCACTAAGGGACTCACCCAGTCCGTCGGTTCCTCTGCTTTGACAATGATGCCTGCCTTCAGCATCCAGTCGAGTTCTCGTCGGAGTGGCTCTTGCAAGGCGAGACGCACACGTCGGGCTATCTGAACACCGGGAACAGCGTCCTCCCGCGGTGCCATCTTGTATGACCATTGAAGGCACCCAGTGCCGGTGGAGACTTGATGGAACTCTTTCACCACTTGATCGCTGCTGCTTGCCGTAACGGCGTTGACCGGCCGTCTAAACAGCCCCAGCAGTTCACTGGCGTGAAGCCCTAGTATGGCTTGGCGTCCCTCTTTTACCACAAAAAAGTCAATGTCAGCTGATCTGTTGCATATGGTGGTTTTTGTTTTCACCACTCCAAGGTGCTTAATGACCCCTCCGTCATAGAAACGTAGCATGGAGTTGCTGGCCTTCAACTGTGTCCTTGGTTGCAATCTTCGGAACATGCAGTGTGGCAGAAAATTGGCTTGAGCGCCTGTGTCAACCTTGAGTTCGAGCACCTTGTTCGCCACTTGTGCTTGGACCACCCAGTAGCGTTGTCGCATGATGCTGTCGACCAAGACGTCAAGGATGTCGGACTGTTCTTCGTTGCTTTTGATTTCGGAGACTTGCTTGTTGTTGTTGCAGCGTACAGCGAAATGTTTTTTCCTCCGCATCGCCGACAGGTGCGTCCGAACGCTGGGCAGTTCCGTAGGCCGTGTCTTCGCCCACCCTTTCGGCACTTGAACCGTCCCGGTGGCTCGTCGTTGCTCGACCGTGTCATCGCGAAGTTGAAGTGTCGCTCTTGCGCTCTGTCGTCGCTCTGTGCTGCATGCGGTTCGATGCTCGGTGTGGCCTTCGCTGCGCTAACTTGTCGATCGCGTGCCCAAAGCTCGTTTTGAGCGTCCGATAACTCGGCCGCCTTGCGCACTTGTTCCGCTCTCGCCAAAGTCACCTTGTTGTCGCGCAGCAGTTTTTTTGCGAACTTTGTCGTTGTTCGTTCCAAAAACAATTTGGTCACGTACCATAGAGTCCGTCATAGTGCTGCAATTGCATGACTGAGCCACCTTCATTAGATCTCTGATGAACTGTTCTAGCGGCTCACCTCTGGCTTGCACACGTTGGCGAAACAGGTAGCGTTCGTGCACTTCGTTCAACTGCGCTGCGCAGTACTCGTCCAACTTTGTGATGATGGTCGCATAATCCTGCTGGCTCTCACCTTCACTGAAGATGAAGTTATTGTAGACTTCCAAGGCGTCGTTGCCAGCTACACTTAGTAGCAGTGCGGTCTGCGTGCGTCCTGGTAAAGGCCTTCCACCTGGAGCTGACGCAGTTACAAATAGTTCAAACTTCTGTTTGAAGAGGGCCCGTGCGTGACCACCTCTGACACCATGTTTCGATGTGTTTAGATGGAAGAAACGAACATGCCAGGTCCGGGAAAAATAAGAACACGTTTGTTTATTCAGTTATCGTATTGGTAGGGTGTTATGGAAAGAAGTTAAAGAAGAGGGAGAGGATGAAGTTTCTACAGAGCGTGCGTCACGATAACAGAGTGTGAGCCCCTATAATAAGTTCGGCGCGTGCCCGTGACATAGCAAACACGATACAGTGCTTGCACCGCATTGCGCGGCACGTTTGCGGATCGGCATTACGCACTCCTTCACACTCGCACCTTCTTCAAAAGACCAGACGACTTTGATGTCGTCCTCGACGTCGTCCTGGAAGTCCTCCTAGGCAAAACACTGTTAATGAGCAGACGAGCTGGTGCAAACTATACATGGTGATTAGAACCTGAGAGTGGCTTGACAAACAGAACACTCGCGGAGGAGGCAGAAAAGCGAGGAGACAGACATCGCCCCCTAGGACGTTCTCCTAGACTTCGTGCTCGAGGCCGTGCTAGAGGTGGTCCTTCAGGTCGTCCTTTATATGACCTAAGAAGACGTCCAACAGGCTGTCCTATACGTCGCCTTTGACCTCGTCCTCTAGGACGTCATCCTCGACGTCGTCCTCGAGGTGGTTCTCGATATTTTCCTTCATGTGGCCCTCGATGTCGTCCTAGCGGTCGTCCTAGACGTCGTCCTTTCCGTCGTCCCAGACGTCGTCCTTGAGGTCGTCCTAGAGGTCGTCTTTGAGATCACACTAGCGGTCAATCTAGAGGTTCTTTTAGACATAGTCTTTAACGTCGTCGTCTTATGCAAAAATGAGATAAGAGAGGCAAAGAATAGTTTTTTTCAACGACGATTTATCTAGCATACTAAAAACAAATCCAAAGAAGTTCTGGCATGTCGTAAACCCCAAAGAAAAAAATACATTTCCTTTACTTCAAGAAGGTGACGTAAAGCTTTCCGCATCCGAGTCCGCTTTTAAACTTAACACATTTTTTGGCGAAGTGTTTACCGACGAGCTCCCTTTATCTGACCGCCATGTTACACCTACAATCGTCATTCCAGAAATAGACGATGTGCAAATAAATATTGATGGTGTTATCAGTGCCATCAACCGCTTGCCGACAAAATCCAGCCCAGGTCCTGATGGTGTATGCTCGAAGCTACTTAAACTAACAAAGGATGCATCAGGTGCCGTGCTTGCCAGCTTAATCCAGCAATTGCTTAATACTGGCCACATTCTGAACGAAAGGAAATCAGCAAATGTCGTGCCGATTTATGAATCTGGCTATCGGAATTGTCCAACAAATTATAAACCGATTTCATTGACCTCTGTGCCTTGTAAACTTTTAGAACATATAATATATTCATCTGTCATGAAACACTTATTCTCAAACAACCTGCTATTTCCCGATCAGCACGGCTTTCAACGTGGTCGTTCGTGTGAAACCCAACTCTTTGAACTGGTAACTGGATTTGCACACCTGTATTCATTCATCCTCAGAAATCAACGCTATTTTTATAGACTTTTCGAAGGCCTTTGATCGTGTACCGCACAGTCGTCTGATAAAAAAACTACAATATCTCAAAATAATGATAAGGTAATTACATGGATTCGCGAGTTTTTGCACGATAGAAAACAATCAGTTCTTGCTAATGACAGCACCTCACCACCCATACATCTCAAGTCTGGTGTCCCACAAAGATCCGTTATTGGACCACTTTTGTTTTTAGTTTATATAAATGACCTCCCCAACAACATTTCTTCAAAGATTCGCCTATTTGCAGACGACTGTGTGGTACACCGTCAAATAGCTAGTCAAAGCGACTGCTTAACTCTTCAAAGTGATTTGGATATCATACTTTCATGGTGTGACACGTTGCAAATGCAGATAAATATAGATAAAACAAAAATAATGACATTTACCAATCGTCGCTCATCTTTTCAATACGACTACAAAGTTATAGATTCAAAATTAGATAAAGTATCCACATATAAATATTTAGGAGTCCACTTAACTTCCAACCTCTCCTGGAACACTCATCTAGATTATATCCTTAGGAGGGCTAACCAGTCACTTGGTTTCTTCAACAGGCATTTATATATGGCAACAGCAGAAGCGAAACTACTTGCATACTCTACTCTCATTAGGCCAAAGTTAGAATATGCAGCTAGAATTTGGAACCCGAATCAAAAATATTTAATTAATAATTTAGAATCATTACAAAACAGGGCCACCAGGTTTATACTAAAAACGTATTCACCTATAAGCGTCAGTCAACTTAAGAGTTCACTTGGTTTATTGACTCTCCACCAGCGAAGATACCTCGCAAGGTTATCCCATTTTCATAAACTCTATCATAGTTCCTCAGAGTTCCGTCAAAACAACATTCTCTTACCGCCTCGCATTTCCCCTCGTCATGATCATTGTTACAAAGTTCATATTCCATTTGCAAGAACTAATCTGTTCAAATACTCCCCGTTCGTACAAGCGGCGACTGAATGGAATGAGTTGGCAAGCAAAATTGCGACGGTCACTGATCATGATACATTTATATTGTTATTGCGTGAATCTTTGGGGTGAATGAATCATACATTGCCCTGTACGTTTGTTACTCGCTCGCTGGGTTAATAGCTTTTTTTCTAGCACGTCGACTGCCTCCAATGATGTGAGTGCGTGTGTGTTTTTTTTGTTACGTGATGTCTTCCCTTCATGGTTCTGTTTAGCGTGACACGATGTCTTCTATTTTTTCTTGTGAAATATTGTATGATTATGCAAAATTTTATACGACACCCCCCTCTATGTAATGCTCCATTGGAGCCTTTAGAGGTATGTGAATAAATCAATAAATAGGACATTGTTCTCGACGTCGCTCTCAAGGGCTTCCTAGATGTCGTCCTTGCGGTCGTCTTTGATGTCGCCTTAGGATTCGTCTTAGAAGTCATTGCAGATGTCGTCTTTGACATCGTCCTCTAGAGCGTCATTGTCGAAGTCGTCAAGACATCGTCCTTGAGGTCGTCTTAGGGGTCGACCTCTCAGAACCTTACGTGGCCGGGCCCCACGTGATCTATGCACGTGACTGTGCATCAACTCACTGGTTCGTTCCGATCTGGACTGTGGTCCAATTGTGTACGGGTCAGCACGGCAATCTGTCTTAAAAGTGCTAGATCCGGTCCAACATCTTGGCCTTCGACTAGCCACAGGAGTATTTCAGACGTCGCCTGTTTTGAGCCTGTATGTAGATACACATCAAATCTTACTAGAGAAGCGCAGACAATATCTTAGCTTGTGTTATGGGTACAAAGTGATATCTGATCCTGTGCATCCTTCATACAATTCTATTCACACCTCCATGTCTCTGCGGCTTTTTGAAAACAAACCTAGCTTAATACGGCCATTACGCTTACGGATTCAGAGAGTTTCTTCCTTCCTGCAGCTAGCTTTTCCTAAAACTAACTTGATTTAGGAAACACGGAGTGTTCATTCTCCGAAGGCACTATGATTATCATGTGACTGGTCGCTCACGGAATATAATAAAAGGTCAGTAAACCATCAGGTTCTTCACAAGAGATTTCTCGCATTACAAAAGAAATATGAAGACTATGTGATATTTTTACCTATAGGGCTATAATAAATAATTCCAATAAAAAAATAATCATTAGAGGAGCTGGTTTAGAACGACATTATAGAATATCAGACTCCTTCTTGCCAACATACAAGAACAGTTTAAATACCCTACGACCTGCGCAAGCTAAAAGTTGGATGCTGCCAATGCCCGAAAACGATATCACCTAAAGCCCAATCTATGAACGCTTCAAATATTCACACAAAATGTTATCTGTTCTCGGTGTTCTTATTCGGGTGGCATCTTCCACAGTAAAACTAGCAAAAGTCAGCGCCTGCACATAGAAAGCTCATAATTTCAGAAAATGTACACTGAGCATGCAGATTAATTTTACTGTGTAATATTTAACGGAATAGTTTTTACGTAAAAAAAGCTGAGACCAGTAAAATTGCCAAAGTCCACTTTGGGTGCGTTCGCAGGCGTGCGAGTTTGAAGCACTATTACCTTGTGAAAACATCTCCCGATGAGCACAGCGAGTACACGATGCACTTTGTTGTCTGCTCGCGGCGGCTTCCGAGAGGTGGCGTTACAGGTTAGTGGCGTCGCTAACTTCGTCGTCTGCGAACGTACTAACGTAGACTTCCGCAAGTTTATTGACTAATTTCTTGCAGGAAGATAACTACACCTTGAAAGCTCACACGGTAGAATTGCTCTGCTTAGTGGACGTATTATTACAGTCTGAGTTTTCTTTGTAGGCGTCGAGTTTACAGGCTCATTATACATCGGGACTTTCACATGTGCCACCCGATATAAACACGTGTTTATGTATCTGCGTATTTGTGTATATATGTATGCGTGTATGTATACCTGCATGCCTGCGAGCATATATGTATGCATATATGTATTATGTATGCATGTATACACGAATGTGTGTGCACGTGTGTGTGAGGGCATGCGCGTTTTTGTCATTCTGTGTGTGTATATATGGTGTGACTGTGTATATAAATGTGTGTGGGTGTGCCAATCACATGTATGTGTGTGTGGGCGTGGGTGTGTCTGTCTACGTGTGTGCTTGTGTCTGCCTCCATGTGTGCTTGTGTCTGCACCTATGCGTGTGTGCGTGTGTTTGTGTATGTGTGCGTGTTTTTGTGTGTGTGTGAGTTTGTGTGTGTGTTTGTGTGCTTATGCGGCAGCATAACGCCTAATGGCGCAACGGACACCCATACGTGCTGCTCGTCTGCGAGTTCGACTTCTCATGATCAGCGTGCGACTTGTCCACGTTGGCGGCTCCGAGAAGTGATTAAATTGTTTACTGGCAACGGTTAAAATCTTAGCGCGTTGGTACACACTCGTAAATAAATCAGCTTGAACTTTAGAATAACACTTGAACACGAAGAAAGGATGGAAGACAAACAGCTGACTACAAACGATGTTAAAGTGTAAACGTCTTCGCTGCGCGATTGCTTCTTCGTTCATAGGCCAAAGTAGAGCACGATAAACTAATTAAATAAATAAGCCTTTGTCAATAATAGAGATTACTACTGATAATTACAATTATACAAAATTAGACAAAAATTTACACAAAAATACCTAACAGTTATTGTTTTTGAACTAACCTGCCACAAGCTCCAGCTGTTGTTCGGGGCGTGACGTTTCGTAGGTATTGCCTTTCTTTCTTGTGAACGCTGATAGATGAGGTGCTGACGCAATCTTCCGCGGGCTCCTCGATAACGAGCGCCTTGTGCATCTCGCGTGCATGAGGATTGTTGTTACTGGCGAGAATGGTTGTGCTGTTAAAAGCTGCACTGCACTTGCATGTCCACCAATGAACTGCCGGATGTCCTGCTGCTGTTGCTTTAAGAGACGCTGCATGCTCGCGAGCTCTGTCCTTGCTACATCGGCCCGTGTGGCCGATGTTGCATTCCCCGCTTGAAAGGGAAGTGTGGCACACCACCCCTGTTGTCCATGGGACATACTGCGTTTTTGAAACGTGTTGCAGGTTTTCTTCTTTTTTGTTTTTTTGTTAACTTCTCTTCCCATGAAGTGGGCTTTGTTGGACGTGGAGCGTACGAATTGAGCGTCATTTCTTGCGTCGATCTTTTTTCAACTTGTGCGTAATGCCGTGATTGAAGGGTAGCACTGCGGTCTTTCCTCGAGTTTTGTCTGCGTTTTCGTGTTCCGAAGTTGTACGCTCCAGGTTTTTGCACATGCTCCCACACACGAATACCATGAGACTTGTTGGATACCCTGATTCTCGTAGTCGTGAACTCTGTTTTCAAAGCTTTGCCGTATTCGATGTTTACGTGATTTGTTGAGGGCAGAGACTAGAACCGTGCTGGCGAAACTTCTCTTAATGATTCTTGAGTGTCCAGATGTGAACAGCAGAAACCCTTTTGCTGACTGGGGTTCATACCTCCAGCACACGTGTCCTGGATTGAAAATCAGTGTGAGGTCTAGGAATTTAAAGTTTTTTGGCCACAGCTGATGCATGCATTGAACGTCCGTTTCTTTATCTGTTCCTTCTACTAAATGTTTCCAATTTCTTCCACCACAGTCTCAGGTGTTATATGTAATGATTAGCTATCGCCAGCTCACCTGCACACTCACTGTCCTTTCACCTCAAAACAACGCCAGGGCAGCTTTCTTTGAAACATCACAAAAATGTATTTTTGCATCCGTTACTCTGGTCATCTACCTCCGTGGCACTGAGCACTAAGAAATCGTCGAGATAATGAAAGATGGTCTCGGCTCTTGTATTTTACACATAGCTTTCGATGATTTTTCCGCATGCCGCCAGGTACAAATCACATAATTGGCGCTAACCGAGGTCTAATACATACACCATTCTTTTGCACAAATTGTCGGTCTTGATGTTTTACCACTGTCGCGGATAGATATGCACCTATTAGTTCTGAAATATGTCTAAAGTTATTCCAGTATGTTCATATGTCCCTACAGAAGTGGCAAGTAACACGAGTAAGATTGCAACCCTTCTTGCACGCTTCACTCCTGTTACACAAGCCGCTGCTGAAGGACCCTTGGGAAGCATGTATGACAAGCGGAAAGGAGTGAAAGCTCCGGACTACACCAGAGCTCGTAATAGACGTCGTTAACATGACTGTGCCTGGAGGATTGCTCCAGGCGCAATCTAAAGATTCACTTATTTATGTTCTGATATATTGCATGGCTCTTCTGAATGAATACTGGGGGTGCAGATGTTTCCCGAGTGCTAAGAAATCAATATTTATATCAAATGAAGACCTCGTCGAAGCGAGCAGAGGGCAAGAAGCGGCTGCTGTGCCGAGGGTCATGCTTGGGGATGCTGCACCTGGATACAGGATGCGGCATGCGGCATTGGAGACCAGAGAAGAGGCTGCTATAGTTGGCATGGCAGCCGTTATGTTTAATTTATTTAATGTTCAGTATAACTTGCCTGTTTCTGACCTGGGCTATAAGGGATAGCTGAAAATTCAACTACATGCATTTTATAGCTCAATATATCTGCGTCACCAAACCGGGCGGCAGAGAAACATGTTTTGAGGTAACGATAGGGAAAGTGGAAAAGTATTGTCTATCCGCATATTATTTAGTAATCCCTTAATATCATTGCAGGTAATGACAATTCATAGTAAGGGGAACAATAGTAAAAGTTAAAAGGTAGGAGGAAAAATGTCTAAAGATTCTAGGCTTCTGAATTACATCACTACCTCCGAATTTCAAGAATACTGCCTGGCCGAAAAAAACATAATAAAGAAGTCATCGAAGTCATGGAGGTGAGCCAATTAAACTTGGAGTAATATGATATTTTGTCCTCTCTCACAGCTGCCAACTGATAAATCTCATTATTTAGTCATTTTGCTTCGCTGCTCCTGCATGCGTGATTTTAACCCTACATGCCCCCTTAAAGTTGTCTCACATACCATACAGGCGGCGCAGAAGATACTCTCTGCCCTCCTAAGGATGCTGGCCATCCTGACGAGAATGCTAACCGTCCTGACGAAAATTCTGGCCGCCCTGATGAGCCTGAACTTCTGAGGATTGGTAATGGCCCAGGAAGCCAACTCTTTTTTTGTGTCGGTCTTAAGTTTCGCTGCTGCATATATCCTCGGTTAACTGTGGTGGGTAACGTATAACACCCATACAGGTAAATTATATATAAAACAAAGTCGCAATAATTTTTCTCAGAACCCCTGCAGATCCAGACGACATATTTCTCCACATCCAAAAACTTATGGTATGGTTAAAAGTGCCATTTGTGCTCAGGATTTTGAGGGACAACCGCATAGCAAAATAGAACAGCGGCTGATTTCGAATCAAAGAAAGTGGTAAACTAAGGCAGAGAAAAAAAAAAAAAAGAAACTGTCAAATCATGAGCTTTTTACAGCACGATTTACACGTGCGGCCACCTTATGAAAGAGCAATGGTGATACATCAAGGTGCCATCCGCAAACCAATTTGTATACTGGCTGAGTAGTTGCAGATTCTTGTCTGTTGCGAACAGGAATAGACGATCAATGTCCCCCGAACCGAAGTCGTCTAGCAAAAAAGACTGCCGCTCTGGCAATACTTCCAGCCAGGTGAGGAGGTTGATTTTCTCAAGGCGTTGGGGAGCTGGTAGGCGCGTTTTCACGGCGCGGTGAGCCCTGTGAGCTGAGCTAGTTAGCGCACTTACCGAGGGGAGCAGCAGCCACTCATAGCCTGAAAATTGCGTCGACAATGTACCTCGGTGTGGAAGATCTCCTAACTAAAGGCGCGATATTCGAGCCCATTAGGTAAATAGTAATAACTAAATATCCGTGACTTTCTTTTCGGCTTGCGATTAGACACCTCTACTTACTCGTCAGCTTGGCAATTGCTTCCGCAATCATCATGCCTGGCCCACCATCTGTCGTTTTGGCTTTCTCTTTGACGGCAGAAATCACTTGCCTTGCCCGGCAATCATGAAGGTTTAACAGGGAGCCCTCGTGCTCACCAGTGACTTGCACAAATAGGTCAAAGTAATCGGAATATTTGGCGAGCTTAACTGTAAACAGCAAGAGAAAGGGCACAATGAAGGGGACATGTAATTTACGGCGGTCAGCCCGAACACAGGTGAAGAACGTCTATAGGCTGGCTTGAGTAATCGCAGTTAATTCGAAAATTCAGAAATGACCGATACACAGCTTCAGGAATTAAATAGCATTGAATTAAGGTTCGCTTACCGTGACAAGAGTGAACATAGTCTCCCACCTGGCAGTTTTCGCTCGACTATCGCAGCCTTTCTTGGAGTATACCCATGTCATCTGTCCGGTTTCTTCATGCAGACAATCCAATCGATCGCAACAACCATTGTGTTGTAAAATAGAATAATTCCGCTTTGATGCGGTGATTGCTAGCATTTCGAATGTTTGAAGAGAGATCTAGCATCCTCAGCGTTGGAGTTTGCAGTGCTAAAATATTGATTCATATTACGGATGACTAAAACTAAATATCAATCATGCTTGATAAACCCGAGACTCGTGTGAAAGAAGGGACAGACTTAGTCGAGGAAACAGACAAAAAAATTGACGTCTCGAAATCAGCTGTGGCGTTTATTTCCTCAGCTGCTTATATATCGACAAATATAGCACCAACCAGAACCGTCAAGGACATCCTTTGTTATACAAAACAACAAGTTGAAAGAAAGGCGAATAAACGATATCCCGTAACATCGAAGAGCCCTACGAGACCGCACAAACCTTCCCCCCTCTTTCTCTCCACGAAGCGAACAACAAAGGGCACTGCCCACTTACGGAACTGGCAAACCAAGAACGCTGGATCATACAACCTCCAACCAACAGAACCTCTCCAACTACCCCCGCCCAGACCCAAAAGGGACACTGCCCTGTTCATTGCACATGTAAAAAAAAAAAGAAAGAAACGAAAGAAAGGAAGACATTTTTTAAAACCGCATATACTTGTACTTGCTACCCAGTTGCATTGACGCATTACTGATACAGTGCCGCATGGAATTAATTTTAATTGTCTCACGTACGATCCTTTTGATATCGCTTGCTTCCATGTGCAAAACCCCCGTTTCCGACCAAAGTGGAGTAAAATTGTTGCCTCATCCAGGTGTTTAGCTATCTCCGAATTCTGTGCGTTTATTTTTACGTCACTTTTATGTTCTAACAGTCAATCAATTATACATCTTGACGTCTGTCCCACGTGTTGAAACCCACAATATGGCGGTATCTGATAGATCACTCCCTCACTGCCAGGTACTGACTTGTCTCGGAGAGCTTTTTGGCACCCTTTCTGACTGACCTGAAAGATGTCAGCCGGTAAAGTTTGAAGCCTCTACCGAAAGCTAGGTAACCGGACAAAAGCTCACCGGACAAGAGCTCACCGGAAAAAAGCTCACCAGACAAAAGCTCACCCGTTTTTGAAAAAGCCGGACAAAAGCTCACCTCATTTTGTTTTTGCTACCAGGGTTGCCAGGTGTTTGAACTCCAACCCGCCAAACGTCTACGAGATATAGCCCAAAAATATCCAAATGTCGATCCAGAAAAATAGCCCCCCCCAAAAAAAAAAAAATTCACCATTTGAAACATTTATTTTGAAAAGAAAAGACACATAATACATTTTTATCCATCAAATGCCCCAGAAATGGCGTCCCTTGCACGTTCGGCGAACTTCCTAAAACGCTCGTACAAGCGCATGACAACATACATTCCACTGTATGGGGACGCTTGGTGACCAGAATGACGTCACGGGAGAACTATGCAGAATTCAGACAACCTAAAGACTGCGCAGAACAGGTGCTATTAAGGCCGCAAGGAATCGCGCCGTCACTTGTTGAGATGGAGGAATAACAGCACATGCTTGCATTCGGAGGTAAACAATTGCACAAAGCGCGCAAAAAGAAGACGGATTAGTTTGCTGTCGCAAACTTATCAGGGTTAAGGGTCTGAAGCGCCAAATGTTCACGTAACTTACTTTAAAAATACATTCGAACCTATAAACCCAAGTGCTTTCAGGCATTTTGGTTCCAGCACAGGTCAGAAATTGCTCAGTGCACAGGTCAGAAATAGCCCAATGAACAGGTTAGAAATAGCCCCATACTAGCCAAATAGCCAACTACCATTTTTGCCCGCCAACTGCAAATAAAACTAGCCCAATTTGGCTATTTATAGCCCAACCTGGCAACCCTGTTTGCTACTCGGGTGAAACATGGGCTGGGATTAAGTGCGGACGCGATGGACATTGCACCATTTTTAGGAGGGCTGGCATCACATATCATGAATAGGTTTCAACAGATAAGAACAGGCAGAGAAGCAACGATTTAGGACCAAAATTTAGGTCACTGAAACTGAGTGGAGTTGATTAGATAAAGTTACCTTGACTCAAGATATGCCGGAGCACCCTTGTGCCACGCGGGCGACGGACAAAAGCTCACCGGAGAAAAGCTCACCGGACAAAAGCTCACCGGATATAAGCTCACCGGAGAAAAGTTCACCGCAAAACCGGCAGATGCGAAAAAAAGCTCTCCAATTTCTTTGTTTTTTTAATTTAGCGGATTCTGCGCCAAACGTGCCAATTGAAAAAATATTCGCATTCGTCACTCCATTAAAAATATTTACTCTTTTTCGTAATATTCTTGGAACTCATTGTGTATATTTCCTAATTCCTCAAAAATTAGTAATCACCGATTCTTATTAATATATGACGACCAACCAATCCTTAAATCAGGGGCCCAACGTTTCGAAACCAGTTCGGCTTCTTCTTCAGGGGCGGCTATGGAGGAAAGGAGCCGCAATCATCTTTTTCCCCTATGACGGAGGCGAATGTGCACGATCCCATCTTCTTTCTCTTTGGTCGTTTTTTGAAGACACATGGTGGAGGCCGTTCACATACACAGATGGCAGAGCGCCAAGAGACCTATTAATGTTTGTTAACGTGGTCTGAATGTTCCAAGATTCAAGAAAGAGCCTCCGGCGAGGATTAATTTCGATGTCCAGGATGCGTGTGTTTAGAAAGTCAATGCGGTGGTCATTTTTTCAGTGTTCAGCAACTGCGCTGCGACCTTGATCGAAGTTGCGCACATCAGCCTTGTGTTGAAGAATCCGTTCATGATAGTTCTTTGTTTCCCCGATGTAGGAGGACGGGCATTCCGCGCAGGGAATCTCGTACCTTGCGCTTTTCTTTAGGGGGCCGATCTTTTGGTCGTGGCATAAAGCGTCCAAGGGTTGAAATTGGCTTGTGGGCAATCTGAATGCCCTCCTTTGCTAGCACCCGTGCCAGCTCTCCACTTGTTCTCTTGATGCATGGGACGCTGATGCGCGTGGTTGGCCCTCGTTTCGTGTCAACCTGCGACTGGCGGTGTAGTCGACTTCGGTTTTGACGACGGGCAATGCGGTGTATGAAGCTGCCCGTATATCCGTTCTTCTTGAGGTCGCGAATGATGGTTTCTTCTTCGTTTCGTCGGTCAGAATCAGTTGAGCAAAGGTTCCTTACACTTGATAGGAGTGTGTTAACCACCGATACTTTATGACTCGTAGGGTGGTTGGAGTAAAATTGTAAGTATCTTCCGGTGTGCGTTGGTTTCCGGTAAACTGAGAACTGGAGATGGTATTCCTGCCTTTGTACAAGCACATCGAAAAACGGTAAGGTGTTTTTTTTTCGCTTTATGGTGAATTTGATGTTAGGCTCGATCAAATTGAGATGAGTCAAAAAGTTGTCTGCTTGAGACTTTCTTCATGACGCAGAAGCAGTCGTCCACATATCTTATAAACACCTTGGGGCTTTCAGCAAAGGACTGGAGAGCCTTTTGTTCTATGGCTTCCATGCACAGGTTTGCCTTGGCGACAGAGATGGAGGCCCCCATTGCGGTTCTACTGGTCTGCTTAAAGTACTTTCCTTTGAAGCTGAAATAAGTGTTACTCAGGCAGAATTCAAGTAGGCGGCAAACTTCGTCCACGTTGAGCTTGGTCCTGCTGCTGAAATCGCTGTCTTTCTCCAGGGTGTTTCTGGCAGTCATGACTGCTCAGGAGATCGGAACGATTGTGAACATGGATATCACATCAAAAGATACCAGAATCTCCTCAGCGTTTATCTTTAAATGCGAAATCTGCTTATCGAAGTCGCTGACATTGCGCACATATGTCGGGGTTTTCCCAACGAGAGGAGAGATAGTTTGACAATGTTTTGAGCGGACAGGTGGTGAAGTCCACGATGGGTGGGAGGGGAACATCAGGTCTGTGTATTTTTGGAAGTCAGTAGAAGCCGAGGAAAAGCCATTCAGGCAAAGAAGGCGCAGGTGAAGGCTCCTAGAATCTGGGTGCCCGTTGAAAATATCCGTAAGAATCTTGTTCAACTTCGTCTGGACTTGTGATGTTGGGTCCCACTTCAGTTTTTCATACATAGAACAGTCAAGGAGATCGCGCACCTTATGGTCGTAAGAATCCCGGTCTAGGACGACGTTGAGTTGGCCTTATCCGCTGGCAGGATCACAATGTTGTTGTCCTCTCGAAGCTTCCGAAGAGCTTGCAGCTCTTCTTTTGATAAATTGTGTCGGTGATGTTGTGGAAGTTTTGATTGCACACCAAGCACTTTTTGTCAGACTCGTTCGCGAGCGTTTGAATCCTGTATATTAATAGAGCCGCAAATATAAATTCACAACATCGTAGGCCGGTAAAAAAACGACAACAATTTATTGAGAGCTGACAGTGCGCCGTCGGTAGATCTATCAGATGAAGAGGTTTGTTCTTTGTGAGCTAATATGAATACAAGTGTGTGAATCGTTTCAGCTCCAAATATTGTGTAGTGCCTAATAGATAAGTGGGTATATGTTGATGTAATCAGTGTCGCCTACGCTGTTTTCTTTCTTTTAATTTCGCTAACAAACCTTTAGTGGCGAGAACAGCTTCGTCTTGTCGTGTTTGTGGTCTTCACTCTGTCGTCGTCGTTTGAGCGGTTTTCTTCATGTATAACGTTTACCAACTCGCCCTATTCCCTACCTTACAGGAGACTACTTCTCATATAGGTCACGAGTAACAAAGGTGCCAGTATGCAGCTCTGAAGGTCATGGGTGGTGGCTCACCATAGAAGGGCACTATCACGAAAGGGCGACGTGTGGAAAAATCGGCACGAACGGCTATAAAAAGTGCATGTCCGTGGAAGAAAGAAGCCTTGATATTCTACTGACTGTTTTATCTTGGTTTCGAGGATTAACAAAAGCTTCACAGAGAATTTCGGCACATTCACTTTCGGGCGCATGCACTTTCGGTTTTCGGCATTTCCCCCCACAGGGGGCACCTGTGAGAGCAAGTGTTTGAAGAGTGGCGTCCACGTACCCCGAGCCCCGCAAGGGCGCCTGCACCTTAGGTGCTAGGTGCTTGGTGAGTAGCGTCACCACGGACCCCAGCCACGTGGGCCACCATACCCGCACGCAGGGGACAGCTACTTAGTAGGTGCTTGGTGAGTGGCGTCACTACGAACCCCAAGCGATGTCGGTTCGCCCACCCACGTCTGGCTGTACGTGGCTTAACCCGTGTCCGGGAAAAAGGGGACCCTGGTGGTTGAGCTGAGCCCGGGGTATGTTTGGACCCTGCGGGGCCCCGCGGGCGAGGCAATACACCGCTTCGGCCCCTGCTTCTCGTAGGCGGGTGTCCTGGCTTGACCCGACCAGGATGATTCATTCAGTCGCCTCCTCTACCCTCTCCCTCCTTATTTCACTTTTCTTCCCACCTCTTTCTCTTTTATTCTACGCTCTCTTCCCTCGTTTTTCTTTTTCTTAGGCGTCAAGGGCCAAACTTGAGTGGAAACAGAACCTGTCTCTGCAACCATACTAGGGTGAAGTGCCCGGGCAGCACTGGTGGTGCATAGGGCCAACCTTGAGTGGAAACAGAACCTGTCCCTGCGACCATACTGGGGTATTGTGCCCGGGCAGCACTGGCAGCACTGGTAGCGCCTTTTAATATTATTAGTATTTATTTTTCTATGCATTTTTTCAATCTGGTCTCTCGCAACAAACGTTGACTCTCTTTGCTCTGGCGACGAAGTTCCAACGTTTTTTTGGGCAGATGTCCCTCGCTCAGGACGCCACACAAATAGTCTGACAAGATTCATTTTTATCCTATCACGTACCTTCGTATGCCTATATATACATTCCGGTAGAGCATTTTGATATTAACAATATTTACTGTTCTATGAATTTTTCAATCTGGTCTCTCGCAACAAACATCGAATCCCTGCAGCGGCGACGAAGTTTGAACGTTTTTTTTTTGGGCAGTTGCCCCCCGCCCAGGAAGCTAAACAAATTGTCAAACAAGATCCATTTTTATCCTATCACATACCTCTGTATGCCCATTTATATATCAGGGAGAGCATTTTGATGTTAACAATATTTATTTTTCCGTCAAGTTTTCAATCTGGTCTCTCGCCACAAATGACAGCTCTCTTTGCTGTGGCGACGAAGTTCGAAGGTTTTTGGGCAGTTGCCCCTCGCTCAGGAAGCCACACAAACTGTCTGACAAAATTTCTTTTTATCTTATCACGTAACTTTGTATGCCTATTTATATATTCCGGGAGAGCATTTTGATATTAGATATATTTATTGTTCCATAAATTTTTCAATCTGGTCTCTCGCAAAAAACGTTGGCTCTCTTTGGTGTGGCGACGAAGTTCGAACATTTTTTTGGGCGGATGCCTCTCGCTCAGAAAGCCAAACAAATCGTCTGACAAGGTTCATTTTCATTCTATCACGTACCTTTGTATGCCTCTTTATATATTCCGGGATAGCATTTTGATATTCACAATATTTATTTTTCTATAAATTTTTCAATCTAGTCTTTCGCAACAAACGTCCACTCTCCGCTGTGGCGACAAAGTCCGAATATTTTTTGGGGAGTTGCCCCTCGCTATGGGAAGCCACACAGATCGTCTTAAAAGATTCATTTTTATTCTATCACGTACCTTTGTATGCCTCTTTATATATTCCGGGAGACCATTTGATATTAACTATATTTATATTTCCCATAATTTTTCAATCTGGTCTCTCGCAACAAACGTCGGCTCTCTTTGCTATGGCGACGAAGTTCAAGCGTCTTTTGGGCTCTTGCCCCTCGCTCAGGAAGCCAAACAAATCGTGAGACAAGATTAAATTTTATCCTATCACGTACCTCTGTATGCCTATTTATATATTCCGGGAGAGCATTTTGAATTTAACAATATTTTTTTCTATAAATTTTTCAATCTGGTCTCTCGCAACAAACATCGGCTCTCTTTGTTGTGGCGATGAAGTTCAAACGTGTTTTTGGGCAGTTGTCCCTCTCTCAGGCAGCCACACAAATCATCTGAGAAGATTCAATTTCATTCTATCACGTACCTTTGTAAGCCTCTTTATATATTCCGGGAGAGCATTTTGATATTAAAAATATTTATTGTTCTATAAATTTTTCAATCTGGTCTCTCGCAAAAAACGTTGGCTCTCTTTGCTGTGGCGACGAATTTCGAACATTTTTTTGGCAGATGCCCCTCGCTCAGGAAGCCACACAAATCGTCTGACAAGGTTCATTTTCATTTTATCGCGTACCTTTGTATGCCCCTTTATATATTCCGGGAGTGCATTTTGATATTAGAAATATTTATATTTCTTATAATTTTTCAATCTGGTCTCTCGCAAAACACGTTGGCTCTCTTTGCTGTGGCGACGAATTTCGAACATTTTTTTGGCGGATGCCCCTCGCTCAGGAAGCCACACAAATCGTCTGACAAGGTTCATTTTCATTTTATCACGTACCTTTGAATGCCTCTTTATATATTCCGGGAGTGAATTTTGATATTAGAAATATTTCTTGTTCTATAAATTTTTCAATCTGGTCTCTCGCAAAAAACGTTGGCTCTCTTTGCTGTGGCAACGAATTTCGAAAATTTTTTTGGCAGATGCCCCTCGCTCAGGAAGCCACACAAATCGTCTGACAAAGGTTCATTTTCATTTTATCACGTACCTTTGTATGCCTCTTTATATATTCCGGGAGAGCATTTTGATATTAAAAATATTTATATTTCTAATAATCTTTCAATCTGGTCTCTCGCAAAAAACGTTGGCTCTCTTTGCTGTGGCGACAAATTTCGAACATTTTTTTGGCAGACGCCCCTCGCTCAGGAAGCCACAGAAATCGTCTGACAAGGTTCATTTTCATTTCATCACGTACCTTTTTATGCCTCTTTATATATTCCGGGAGTGCATTTTGATATTAGAAACATTTCTATTTCTAATAATTTTTCAATCTGGTCTTTCGCAAAAAACGTTGGCTCTCTTTGCTGTGGCGACGAATTTCGAATATTTTTTTGGCAGATGCCTCTCGCTCAGGAAGCCACACAAATCGTCTGACAAGGTTCATTTTCATTTTATCACGTACCTTTGTATGCCTCTTTATATATTCCGGGAGTGCATTTTGATATTCGAAATATTTATATTTCTAATAATTTTTCAATCTGGTCTCTCGCAAAAAAACGTTGGCTCTCTTTGCTGCGGCGACGAATTTCGAACATTTTTTGGCAGATGCCCCTCGCTCAGGAAGCCACACAAATCGTCCGACAAGGTTCATTTTCATTTTATCACGTACCTTTGTAAGCCTCTTTATATATTCCGGGAGAGAATTTTGATATTAAAAATATTTAATGTTCTATATATTTTTCAATCTGGTCTCTCGCAAAAAACGTTGGCTCTCTTTGCTGTGGCGACGAATTTCGAACATTTTTTTTGGCAGATGCCCCTCGCTCAGGAAGCCACACAAATCGTCTGACAAGGTTCATTTTCATTTTATCACGTACCTTTGTAAGCCTCTTTATATATTCCGGGAGTGCATTTTGATATTAAAAAAATTTATTGTTCTATAAATTTTTCAATCTGGTCTCTCGCAAAAAACGTTGGCTATCTTTGCTGTGGCGACGAATTTCGAACATTTTTTTGGCAGATACCCCTCGCTCAGGAAGCCACACAAATCGTCTGATAAGGTTCATTTTCATTTTATCACGTACCTTTGTAAGCCTCTTTATATATTCCGGGAGTGCATTTTGATATTAAAAATATTTATTGTTCTATAAATTTTTCAATCTGGTCTCTCGCAAAAAACGTTGGCTCTCTTTGCTGTGGCGACGAATTTCGAACATTTTTTTGGCAGATGCCCCTCGCTCAGGAAGCCACACAAATCCTCTGACAAGGTTCATTTTTATTTTATCACGTACCTTTGTAAGCCTCTTTATATATTCCGGGAGTGCATTTTGATATTAGAAATATTTATATTTCTAATAATTTTTCAATCTGGTCTCTCGCAAAAAACGTTGGCTCTCTTTGCTGTGGCGACGAATTTCGAACATTTTTTTGGCAGATGCCCCTCGCTCAGGAAGCCACACAAATCGTCTGACAAGGTTCATTTTCATTTTATCACGTACCTTTGTAAGCCTCTTTATATATTCCGGGAGAGCATTTTGATATTAAAAATATTTCTTGTTCTATAAATTTTCCAATCTGGTCTCTCGCAAAAAACGTTGGCTCTCTTTGCTGTGGCGACGAATTTCGAACATTTTTTTGGCAGATGCCCCTCGCTCAGGAAGCCACACAAATCGTCTGACAAGGTTCATTTTCATTTTATCACATACCTTTGTATGCCTCTTTATATATTTCGGGAGTGCATTTTGATATTAGAAATATTTATATTTCTAATAATCTTTCAATCTGGTCTCTCGCAAAAAACGTTGGCTCTCTTTGCTGTGGCGACGAATTTCGAACATTTTTTTGGCAGATGCCCCTCGCTCAGGAAGCCACACAAATCGTCTGACAAGGTTCATTTTCATTTTATCACGTACCTTTGTATGCCTCTTTATATATTCCGGGAGTGCATTTTGATATTAGAAATATTTATATTTCTAATAATTTTTTAATCTGGTCTCTCGCAACAAACGTCGGCTCTCTTTGCTTTGGCCACGAAGTTCGAGCGTCTTTTGGGCAGTTGCCCCTCGCTCAGGAAACCACACAAATCGTCTGACAAAGGGTCATTTTCATTTTATCACGTACCTTTGTAAGCCTCTTTATATATTCCGGGAGAGCATTTTGATATTAAAAATATCTATTGTTCTATAAATTTTTCAATCTGGTCTCTCGCAAAAAACGTTGGCTCTCTTTGCTGTGGCCACGAATTTCGAACATTTGTTTGGCAGATGCCCCTCGCTCAGGAAGCCACACAAATCGTCTGACAAGGTTCATTTTAATTTTATCACGTACCTTTGTATGCCTCTTTATATATTCCGGGAGTGCATTTTGATATTAGAAACATTTATATTTCTAATAATTTTTCAATCTGGTCTCTCGCAAAAAACGTTGGCTCTCTTTGCTGGGGCGACGAATTTCGAATATTTTTTTGGCAGATGCCCCTCGCTCAGGCAGCCACACAAATCGTCTGACAAGGTTCATTTTCATTTTATCACGTACCTTTGTATGCCTCTTTATATATTCCGGGAGTGCATTTTGATATTCGAAATATTTATATTTCTAATAATTTTTCAATCTGGTCTCTCGCAAAAAACGTTGGCTATCTTTGCTGCGGCGACGAATTTCGAACATTTTTTTGGCAGATGCCCCTCGCTCAGGAAGCCACAGAAATCGTCTGACAAGGTTCATTTTCATTTTACCACGTACCTTTGTAAGCCTCTTTATATATTCCGGGAGAGAATTTTGATATTAAAAATATTTAATGTTCTATAAATTTTTCAATCTGGTCTCTCGCAAAAAACGTTGGCTCTCTTTGCTGTGGCGACGAATTTCAAACATTTTTTTTGGCAGATGCCCCTCGCTCAGGAAGCCACACAAATCGTCTGACAAGGTTCATTTTCATTTTATCACGTACCTTTGTAAGCCTCTTTATATATTCCGGGAGTGCATTTTGATATTAAAAAGATTTATTGTTCTATAATTTTTTCAATCTGGAATCTCGCAAAAAACGTTGGCTCTCTTTGCTGTGGCGACAAATTTCGAACATTTTTTTGGCAGATGCCCCTCGCTCAGGAAGCCACACAAATCGTCTGACAAGGTTCATTTTCATTTTATCACGTACCTTTGTAAGCCTCTTTATATATTCCGGGAGAGCATTTTGATATTAAAAATATTTATTGTTCTATAAATTTTTCAATCTGGTCTCTCGCAAAAAACGTTGGCTCTCTTTGCTGTGGCGACGAATTTCAAACATTTTTTTGGCAGATGCCCCTCGCTCAGGAAGCCACACAAATCGTCTGATAAGGTTCATTTTCATTTTATCACGTACCTTTGTAAGCCACTTTATATACTCCGGGAGTGCATTTTGATATTAAAAATATTTATTGTTTTATAAATTTTTCAATCTGGTCTCTCGCAAAAAACGTTGGCTCTCTTTGCTGTGGCGACGAATTTCGAACATTTTTTTGGCAGATGCCCCTCGCTCAGGAAGCCACACAAATCGTCTGACAAGGTTTATTTTCATTTTATCACGTACCTTTGTAAGCCTCTTTATATATTCCGGGAGTGCATTTTGATATTAGAAATATTTATATTTCTAATAATTTTTCAATCTGGTCTCTCGCAAAAAACGTTGGCTCTCTTTGCTGCGGCGACGAATTTCGAACATTTTTTTGGCAGATGCCCCTCGCTCAGGAAGCCACCCAAATCGTCAGACAAGGTTCATTTTCATTTTATCACGTACCTTTGTAAGCCTCTTTATATATTCCGGGAGAGCATTTTGATATTAAAAATATTTCTTGTTCTATAAATTTTTCAATCTGGTCTCTCGCAAAAAACGTCGGCTCCCTTTGCTGTGGCGACGAAGTTCGAACGTTTTTTTTTGTGCAGTTGCCCCTCGCTCAGAAAGCCACACCAATCGCCTGACAAGATTCATGTTTATCCTATCACGTACCTTTGTACGCCTATTTTTACATTCCGGTAGAGCATTTTGATATTAACAATATTTATTCTTCTATAGATTTTTTAATCTGGACTCTCGCAAGAAACGTCGGCTCCCTTTGCAGTGGCGACGAAGATCGACCGTTTTTTTGGGCAGTTGCCCCTTCCTCAGGAAGCCAAAAAAAATCGTTTGGCAAGATTCTTTTTTATCCTATCACGTACACTTGTATCCCTATTTATATAATCCGGGAGAGCATTTCGATATTAACAATATTTAGTTTTCTATAAATTTTTAATCCGGTGTCTCGCAACAAACGTCTGCTCTCTTTGCAGTGGCGGTGAAGTTCGAATGTTTTTTTCTTGGGGTACTTGCCCCTCGCTCAAGAAGCCACACAAATTGTCTGACAAGATTCATTTTTATCCTACTACGTACCTTTGTATGCCTATTTATATATTCTGGAAGAGAATATTGATATTAAATATCTTTATTTTTCCATAACTTTATCAATCTGGTCTCTCGCAACAAACACCGGCTCTCTCTCCTGTGGCGGTGCAGTTTGACCTATTTTTTGGCAGTTGCCCCTCGCTCAGGAAGCTACACAAATCGTCTGATAAGTTTTATTTTGCTCCTATCACGTAGGTCTGTATGCCCATTTATATATTCCGGGGGAACATTTTCATATTTACAATATTTTTTTTTATATCATTTTTTTAAATCTGGCCCCTTGCAACAAACGTCGGCTCTCTGATGAGGCGACTAAGTCCGAACGTTTTTTTGGGGGCAGTTGCCCCTCGCTCAGGAAGCCACACAAATTGTTTGACAATATTTATTTTTATCCTGTACAGACATTTGCATGCCTATTTATATATTCCGGTAGAGCATTGTGATATTAACAATATTTAAGTTTCTATAAATTTTTTAATCAGGTCTTTCGCAACAAACATCGACTCTGCTGTGGCGACGAAGTCCGAAAGTTTTTTTGGGGCAGCTGCCCCTCGCGCAGGAAGCCACACAAATCGTCTGACAAGATTCATTTTTATCTTATCACGTACCTATGTATGTCTATTGATTATTCCGGTAGAGCATTTTGGTATTAACAATATTTTTTTTATATATATATTTTTCAGTTTGGCCTTTTGAAACAAACATCGGCTCTCTGCTGTGGCGACGAAGTCTGAACGGTTTTTGGGCAGTTGCCCCTCACTCAGGGAAGCCACACAAATCGTGTGACAAGATTCATTTTATCCTATCACGTACCTTTGTATGCCTATTTTAACTTTCCGGTGGAGAATTTTGATATTAAAAATATTAATTTTTCTATAATGTTTTAAACTGGTCTCTCGCAACAAACGTCGGCTCTCTTTGGTGTTTCGATGAAGTTCAAAAGTTTTGTTTAGCAGTTGCCCCTCTCTCAGGAAGCCGCGCTAATCGTCTGACATGATTCATTCTTATCCTATCACATACCTTTGTATGCCTATTTATATATTCCGGGAGAGCCTTTTGATATTAACAATATTTATTTTTCTATAAATTTTAGGGTTGTGCGAATAGTGGATTTTGATTTCGAATGGAATTCGAAGCGAATAGTGATTTTGGCCGAATATTATGGAATCGAACATCGGATACTTGCTGTTCAAAAATTTTGGCCGCAAAGTGGCACGCAAGATAATTTTTGCAGACATGCAATTATTAAGTTGGCTGGTTTGTGATAATGAGACCTTAATTAATTTATGTTTGAGTTAATTGTAGGAACACAGTGCGCCAAAATTGGTAAAGATGGTGGAGCCGTTGCTCAGCTCATTGATCGGTTTCTTTTGCCTGTGTTTTAAAGAAAGTTGATTAAATGACTACGATGAACATATTTGAGAATTCCCACCATAATATTTGTACCGTTTTGCCGGACGTGTGAGTATATTTTTCATCTTAGAAATTGTTTCTTACGTAGTTTTAAACAGTAAACAAACACGCGACTCTAGGTTGCCAACACTTCGAAAAGCACGAATGTTACAACTGCTCTCGAATAGAATATCGAATAGCGTAATATTCAGAACTACTATTTGAAAATTCGAATATTCGCACAACACTAATAAATTTTCAATCTGGTCTCTCGCAACAAACGTCGGCTCTCTTTGCTGTGGCTATGAGGTTCGAACATTTTTTGGGGATTTGCCCCTTGCTCAGGAAGCCAAACAAATCGTCCGAGAAGATTCATTTTTATCCTATCACGTACCTTTCTATGCCTGTTTATAAATTCTGGCAGAGAATTTTGATATTAACAATCTTTTTTTTTCTATAAATTTATCAACCTGGTCTCGCAACAAACGCCGGCTCTCTTTGCTCTGGCGACGAAGTTCGAACGATTTTTTGGGCAGTTTCCCTCGCTCAGGAAGCCGCACAGATCGTCTGACAAGTTTTATTTTTCTCCTGTCACGTAGGTTTGTATACCAATTTATATATTCCGGGGAAAATTTTCACATTTACAATATTTATTTTTGTATAAACTTTTTAATCTGGCCTTTTGCAACAAACGTCGGCTCTCTGCTGTGGCGACTAGTCCGAACGTTTTTTTGGGGCAGTTGCCCCTCAGGAAGCCACGCAATGTGTCTGACAAGATTAATTTTTATCCTATCACATACATTTCCATGTCTATTTATACATTTAGGTGGAGCATTGTGATATTAACAATATTAAATTTTCTATAAATTTTTCAATCAGGTCTCTCGCTACAAACGCCGGCTCTGCTGTGGCGACGAAGTCCGAACATTTTTTAGGGCAGCTGCCCCACGCTCAGGAAGCCACACAAATCGTCTTACAAGATTCATTTTTATCTTATCACGTACTTTTGTAGGCCCATTTGTACATTTCGGGAGAACAGTTTGATATTAAGAATATTTTTTTGCGAATTTTTTAATCTGGTCTCTTGCAACAAACATCGGCTCTCTTTGGTTTAGCATCGAATTTGGAACGTTTTTTTGGGCAGTTGTCCCTTTCTCACAAAGCCAAACAAATTGCCTGACAAGATTCATTTTTATTCTATCACGTACCTTTGTATGCCTCTTTATATATTCCGGGAGAACATTTTTATATTAACAATATTTATTTTTCTATATTCTTTTCAAACTGGTCTCTCGCAAAAAACGTCGGCTCCCTTTGCTGTGACGACGAAGTTCGAAAGTTTTTTGAGCAGTTGTCCCTCGCTGAGGAAGCCACACAAATCGTCTGAAAATATTCATTTTTATCTTATCACTTACTTTTGTATGCCCATTTATACGTTCCGGTAGAGAATTTTGATATTAAGAATATTTATTTTCTATAAATTTTTTAAACTGGTCTCTCGCAACAAACCTCGGCTCCCTTTGCAGTGGCGACGAAGATCGAACGTTTTTTTGGGCAGTTGCCCCTTCCTCAGGAAGCCAAAAAAATCGTTTGGCAAGATTCTTTTTTGTCCTATCACGTACATTTGTATCCCTATTTATATAATCCGGGAGAGCATTTTGATATTAACAATATTTAGTTTTCTATAAATTTTTCCATCTGATCTCTCGCAACAAATGTCGGCTCTCTTTGCAGTGGCGATGAAGTTCGAACGTTTTTTTGGGCAGTTGCCCCTCGCACAGGGAACCACACAAATCGTCTGACAAAATTCATTTTTATTCTATCATGTATTTTGTATGCCTCTCTATATATTCCGGGAGAGCTTTTTGATATTAAAAATATTTATTTTTCTTTAAAATTTTCAATCTGGTCTCTCGCAAAAACCGTCGGCTGGCTCTCTTTGCTTTGGCGACGAAGTTCGCCAAAGCAAGAACGAAGTTCATTTTTATCCTATCACGTACCATTGTATGCCTCTTTATATATTCCGGCAGAGAATTTTAATATTAACAATTTTTATTTTTTTATAAATTTATCAATCTGGTTTCTCGCAACAAACGCTGACTCTCTTTGCTGTGGCGGCGAAGTTCGATCCATTTTTGGGGCAGTTGCCTTCCGCTCCACAAGCCACACAAATTGTCTGAGAAGATTCATTTTTATTCAGTCACGTGCCTTTGTATGCCTCCTTATATATTCCGAGAGAGCATTTTGATATTAACAATATTTATTTTTTTCTGAAGTTTTCAATCTCGTCTCTAGCAACAAATGTCGGCTCTCTTTGCTGTGGCGACGAAATTCGAACGTTTTCTTGGGCAGTTGCCCCTCGCTCAGGAAGCCACACAAATCGTCTGACAAGATTCATTTGTATTCAATCACGTACCTTTGTATGCCTCTTTATATATTCCGGGAGAGCATTTTGATATTGACAATATTTAGTTTTCTATCAATTTTTGAATCTGGCCTCTCGTAACAAACATCGGCTCTCTGCTGTGGCGACGAATTTCAAACGTTTCTTTTTTTGGGGGGCAGTTGCCCCTCTCCCAGGAAGCCACACAAATCGTCTGACAAGATTCATTTTTATCTTATCACGTACCTTTGTATGCTTATTTATACATTCCGGTAGAGAATTTTCATATTGTCATGGGTGGTGACCAAAAACAAGAAAAAAAAGGAAGAAATGAACATTTAATGTGGCGAACTTGTGCCAAAAATAGAAAGGTACAGAAGATAATAGCAGAGCGTCGCGGGCGTCGAAGTCGGCGTAGCAGCAGAGTCAGACGCTGGGGCGAAACTCACTCGACAAGGTCGCGGGCGGCCTCTCATCTAGGGTGCGTCGCTATCTCGAAGATTCGGCGAAAGCGGCTCCAGCGTCGCGTGATCGGGGCGAGAATGAACAAACACTTTCTAGAAAACAAAAGCAGGAATAAATGATAGAAGTTACGTGCGGTACATGAATAAACGAGAACTTTCTGGAGGTCCGTGACCGAGCGTTGCTTTCTCAGCCCCCTGCGCGCGCCAATATTAACAATATTTATTTTTCTATATTTTTTTCAATCTGGGCCTCTCGCAACAAACGTCGGCTCTCTGCTGTGGCGATAAAGTTCGAATGTTTTTTTTGTGCAGCTGCCCCTTGCTCAGGAAGCCACACAAATCGTCTGACAAGATTCATTTTTATCTTATCACGTAGCTTTGTAGGGCTACTTATACATTCCGGTAGAGAATTTTGATATTAACAATATTAATTTTTCTATAATTTTTTTATTCTGGTCTCTCGCAATAAACGTCGGCTCTCTTTGGTGTTGCGATGAAGCTAAACTTTTTTTTGGGCAGTTTCCCCTCTCAGGAAGCCACACAAATCCTCTGACAAGATTTATTTTTATCGTATCACGTACCTTTGTATGCCTATTTTCACATACCCGGACAACATTTTGATATTAAAAATATTTTTTTATGAATTTTTCAATCTGGTCTCTTGCAACAAACATCGGCTCTATTTGGTTTAGCAACGAACTTGGAACGTTTTTTTGGGCAGTTGCCCCTCGCTCAAGAAGCCACACAAATCGTCTCACAAGATTCATTTTTATCTTATCAGGTACCTTTGTATGCCTATTTATATATTCTGGAAGAGAATTCTGATATTAACTATATTTATTTGTCTATAATTTTTTTAATCTGGTCTCTCGCAACAAACGTCGGCTCTCTGCTGTGGCGACGAAGTCCGAACGATTGTTTCGGGCAGTTTTCCCTCGCTCAGGGAGCCACACAAATCGTCTGACAAGAGTAATTTTGATCTTATCACGTACCTTTGTATGCCTCTTTATATATTCCGAGAGAGCATTTTGATATTAGCAATATCTATTTTTCCATACATTTTTTAATCTGGTCTCTCGCAGCAAACGTCGTATCTTTTTGGTGTGGCGACAAAGTTCGACCGTTTTTTTGGGGCAGTTTCCCCTCGCTTAAAAAGCCACACAAATCGTCTGACAAGATTCATTTTGATCTTATCACGTACCTTTGTATTCCTCTTTATATATTCCGGGAGAGCATTTTGATATTAACAATATTTGTTTCTATAAATTTTTCAACCTGGTTTCTTGCAACAAACGTCGGCTCTCTTCCGTGTGGCGACGAAGTTCGAACGTTGTTTTGGGCAGATGCTCCTCGCTCAGGAAGCCACAGAAATCGTCTGATAAGATTCATTTATATCCTATCATGTACCTTTGAACGCCTATTGATATATTCCGGGAGAACAATTTGATATTAAGAAAATTTATTTTTTATAATTTTTTCAATCTGGTTTCTTGCAACAAACGTCAGCTCGGCTGTGGCGACGAAGTTCGAACGTTTTTTTGGGCAGTTGCCCCTCGCGCAGGAAGCCACACGAATCGTCTGACAAGATTAATTTTATTTATCAGGTACCTTTGTATGCCTACATATCTATCTATATATATATATATATATATATTTCGGGACAGCATTTTTATATTAACACTATTTATTTTTTTATAGAGTTTTCAATCTGGCCTCTCGCACCAAACGTCGGCTCTCTGCTGTGGCGAAGTTCGAACGTTTTTTTGGACAGTTGCCCCTTGCTCAGGAAGCCACACAAATCGTGTGACAAGATAATTTTTATTGAGTCACGTACTTTTGAATACCTCTTTGTACATTCTGTGAGAGCATTTTGATATTAACAATATTTATTTTTCTATAGATTTTTCAATCTGGCCTCTCGCAACAAACGTCGGCTCTCTGCTGTGGCGAAGTTCGAACGTTTTTTTGGACAGTTGCCCCTTGCTCAGGAAGCCACACAAATCCTGTGACAAGATAATTTTTATTGAGTCACGTACTTTTGAATACCTCTTTGTACATTCTGTGAGAGCATTTTGATATTAACAATATTTATTTTACTATCAATTTTTCAATCTGTTCTCTCGCAACAAACGTCGGCTGTACGGTGGCGACGAAGGTCGAACGTTTTTTTTTTGGGCTGCTGCCCCTCGCTCACGAAGCCACACAAATCGTCTGACAAGAATAATTTTTATTCAATCACGTACCTTTGTATGCCAATTTATATATTCTGGGAGAAAATTTTGACATTAACAATATATATTTTTCTATAATGTTTTCAATCTGGTCTCTCGCAAAAACGTTGGCTCTCTTTGCTGTGGCGACGAATTTCGAACATTTTTTTGGCAGATGCCCCTCGCTCAGGAAGCCACACAAATCGTCTGACAAGGTTCATTTTCATTTTATCACGTACCTTTGTAAGCCTCTTTATATATTCCGGGAGTGCATTTTGATATTAAAAATATTTATTGTTCTATAAATTTTTCAATCTGGTCTCTCGCAAAAAACGTTGGCTCTCTTTGCTGTGGCGACGAATTTGGAAAATTTTTTTGGTAGACGCCCCTCGCTCAGGAAGCCACACAAATCGTCTGACAAGGTTCATTTTCATTTTATCACGTACCTTTGTATGCCAATTTATATATTCTGGGAGAAAATTTTGACATTAACAATATTTATTTTTCTATAATTTTTTTTTAATCTGGTCTCTCGCAGCAAACGCCGTATCTCTTTGGTGTGGCGACAAAGTTCGACCGTTTTTTCGGGGCAGTTTCCCCTCGCTCAAGAGGCCACACAAATCGTCTGACAAGATTCATTTTGATCTTATGACGTACCATCTTATTCCTCTTTATATATTCCGGGAGAGAATTTTGATATTAGCAATATCTATTTTTCTATAATTTTTTAATCTGGTCTCTCGCAGGAAACGCCGTATCTCTTTGGTGTGGCGACAAAGTTCGACCGTTTTCTCGGGGCAGTTTCCCCTCGCTCAAGAAGCCACACAAATCGTCTGACAAGATTAATTTTGATCTTATCACGTACCTTCTTATTCCTCTTTATATATTCCGTGAGAGAATTTTGATATTAGCAATATCTATTTTTCTATAATTTTTTAATCTGGTCTCTCGCAGCAAACGTCGTCTCTCTTTGGTGTGGCGACAAAGTTCGAACGTTTTTTTTTTTGGGCAGTTGCCCCTCGCTCAGGAAGCCACACAAATCGTCTGACAAGATTATTTTTTATTCAATCAGGTACCTTTGTATGCCTGTTTATATATTCCGGGACAGCATTTTGATATTAACAATATATATATATATTTTTTTTGTTTTGTTTTAGTCTGGTCTCTCGCAGGAAACGTCGTCTCTCTTAGGTGTGACGACAAAGTTCAAACGTTTTTTTTTTGGGTAGTTTCCCCTCGCTCAAGAAGCCACACAAATCGTCTGACAAGATTCATTTTAATCTGATCACGTACCTTTGTATGCCTGTTTATATATTCCGGGAGAGCATTTTGATATTAGCAATATCTTTTTTTCTATAAATTTTTCAATCTGGCCTCTCGCAACAAACGTCGGCTCTCTTTGGTGTGGCGACGAAGTTGTAACGTTTTTTCGGGCAGTTGCACCTCGCTCAGGAAGCCACACAAATCGTCTGTCAAAATTAATTTTTATCCCATCACGTATCTTTGTATGCCTATTAATATATTTTGGGACAGCATTTTGATATTGACAATCTTTATTGTTCTATAAATTTTTCAATCTGGTCATTTGCAAAAAACTGTCGGCTCCCTTTGCTGTCGCAAAAAAGTCCAAACGTTTTTTCTTTTTTTGGGGGGGGGGGGGGGGGGGCATTTGCCCCTCGCTCATCAAGCCACACAAATGGTCTTACAAGGTTCATTTTATCCTATTACGTACCTCTGTATGTTTACTTTTTTATTCGGGGAGAGCACTTTGATATTTACCATAATTATTTTTCTTCGCATTTTTCAATCTGGTGCGTCGCACAGGACGCCGCGTGTATTCGCTCCGTGGCTGAGTCATAAGGACGTTTTGGCAAGTTGCCTTTTGCTCAGGAAGGCAGAAAACTCGCCCGTGAAGGTTCAGTTGCCACTACAGCGCAGGTGACTATAATATGTTACGCTAGTGTGGGAGAGTACTTTTATATTTTGTCTAATACCATTTTAGTGAGTTTATGAATATTTCGTACATCATAAATCTGACTATTTGCTGTAGATACTTAAATTGTATATCCTAAAGCCTGAGGCAAAAGCAAACAGATTGTTATTGGACTTTTCTGGTTGTGGACATGTGTTCTGGCTATAGACATGTGAAAAAATATGTAAAAGTGTTCATTATAAACTTTATTAATATTAATTTTCATGGTTGCTGTCGAACTTGTTGCTGCGAATAATACTTGTAATGGACGTGAAAATAGTTTTGAATCGACATTTTGGAACACTCCTAGACTTTTATCGTCATCAACCTACATACCGCCCTTTCACAATTTGTGCGTCTTAAAAAAAAAAGAAGACTGTGTTCACAACTGAAACAGCAGCCAACAACTGCCAGGGCTCCGTGGGGAGTCTGGCAGGAAGAGTATGCGCGCGTTTCTGTGATGAGTTTGCAAAGTCACGCTGTGAAATAACGTGACGTGTCCGCTCACGCCACCCGGCCGACTCGGCGAGACGTATCCGGTTCTCCGCTTGCAGTGCTTGCTTTTTCGTTTTGGGGAGCGATGGGGACTGGTTCTTCTAATGCTGCGATGTTCAAGTTCGACAAAATGACAGGGAAGCCAGCGGCATTCGATTGAACACGTCGGCGGTGCCGATGGGCGCCGCCATGTTGCCGTGGATTTCGATTACTATTGATGAGCCGCTAGCGATGACAGCGCGTTCTTATGGGCTTTTTACTGCGGTTGACTGCGTGTCAGCGCAACTGTTTGTACAAGCATGGCGCAAGCACTATTCGCAACGCAACGCGTCCGCTTGCCGCTACGGAACGCACCGTGCTCAAACACATATGTGCGTATGGACTTTTAGGCGTGCTTCAACATCAGCGTTTGTTTGCGCTGATCCCCAGTGCGTCCGCTTGAGACGGCGCAAGCTACCATTGTACGGAGATTATCGTAATATCTTTAAAAAAGACTCAGGTGGACGCAACGCAGTCAAACGCTAATAGGGAGCTTTCGTAGACCGCGTTTCTCACACCGCTTAGCCCTCCGCGACGAAGAAGCCGCTAATACGCCTGTGCGCGGATGGCCTTCACAGTTGAGTTCCGGGTAGCATTGAGTGTTGCGGAGGTGTTTGCGGGACGGCGAAAGCGATCTACGAAAACTCCTTAATGTCTGAACCTGTCTTTAAGCGCAAAACACCTATGTACGACGAAACCGTCCGATCCAACGTCCGATCCGACGTCCGGTTGCTGCTCCGACTCGCCGCAAACGATTATCCGTGACACACGTTTCCGAACGAGCTTGCGACGCGTCGTTCCGACGGTTCCGATTTGCTCCGCCCAGTTCTGTGACCAGTGCGTGTTGCCCGACTTCCTTCGATCGCCCTTCTGCAGTGGAAAGGACAGGCACGCATACGTTCCCTCTCCCATTTTGAGGGCTGAAAAAAGCTGTGCGCGGGCTCTCCTCTTCTTCCCGGGAATGCCAAGAAAGGGAGAGGGACTCGCAACCGGATCCTTCCCCCTGAATAGCCCGCTCCCCAAAACGTGACGTCCTCATGACGTTCCCGCTACCTGAGTCGTCACTGGCCGCGGCCATCCGACCACCGCAACCACCCGTGGACAGTCGGTCGCATGCCGCAACCCCGTTCCGACGTTGCGTGCGACACGACCAGCAATCTGCGTCCGACTGTCGTATTACCTGATCGGACGCCGGGTCGGACGGTTTCGTCGCACATGTGTTTCGCGCTTTAGCCATATCTCGCGTGTTTTGTGGTATTACATTTGTTATACACCATGCACATTGCGTCTGTCGGTTTCCTCCGAAGCACGTGAGTGTACTTCTTCCTCTGGACTTGTACACACCCACTTATGATATGCGCGCGATCGTGCTCAATGCCAGGTGCCTCGTGACGAGATTTCAAGCTCGCAACACCACATGCACTTTTAGCTAAGTGCAATAAACAAAAATAGCTGAGTGCTTTTAACGCCCCATGCTCAATCGGATGGGACACCGGATAAAAACTGAGCGTCTGCGCAAATATTTTACTAGAGGGAATACATTCCACTCCTCTCAAATACAATAGCCTCGGCGCGGACAGGTTTTCTAGGCTTGGCGAGAGCCATCTATCGACGTGGAGGTCTCGGCTATTGGGCGTAAATGATGATAATGATGGCGATGAACGTTGTGCATACCAAATACATTGCCGTGGAACTGCTTGAGACACGTGCCGCGCCCCACTCCTAGGAAGAACATGGCTTCTAAATTCTAGCTTAGTGCGGCTCCAAATACTTTGCTGCGCTGTGCCGCCATGATCTTACCAAGGGTTGCACGTTGCACGTGCCTCGTGCATTGACGCACCTTGCGCTATTTTTGAAACATGAAGGGGCTTTAGGTGGAATCGGAAACGGCACCGCTGCGGCCACCGCGAACATCCACGTACACAAGCGCGTGAACTGATGCGAACTTTCACTCCGTCAAGGCTGCATTCGGCGCTGTAGGCGTTCTATCTAACGCAAATGAGCGGAGTGGAATGTATTCCCCCTAATAAAGTATTTGGTCTGCGTTTCCTCCAGCTCGCGCTTGTAACGGAGAGTGACAAGTGCGAGCTGCAGGCGGGGTTTCTCGTGCTGGCCTTCTCGGTGTGGTTCAACCCTTGGTACCACCTGGGTGCCTTCTGTATTGTTCATGAGTTGATATTACGAGAGCGCCAGAGTGCTCTATGCCAGAGTAGACTTCGGGTGATGTATTTATTTGTTCATCTGCAAAGCAAAGCGTGCTTCGCGTTACGGATTATACTTTTATATGAACGTGCTTGCGTTCCGAGCTCTACAGGAAACAAAAGGACGCAAAACAAAATTAATAAAACGGAGACGAAAACCGGACGCGCGCAGGGGTTTGCCAATAGGGGGTGGTTGTGAGATTGTTTACAAACACACAAATATATAGCTGACACGATTATGACACCGTTTCACGGCCAAAGCTATACTTCGCCTCATCTTAGCATGGGAAAAACTATTGGGGTGTATCTATATTTACACAGCTTAGAACTCGGTCTCCTCAACGAGCGACGAGTCTCCCAGCTGTAGATTAGAAATTTAGCCAGTGCAGTACAACCGCTAGCCTTGAGTCTTTAACGTGCATCAGGCCAGACTTGTACACGTTACTGAAAAATAGCAAAGAATTACATTTACAATTACTCAAGGTTAAATTGTAATTTATTACAATTATAATTACCCTTTCATAAGAAAGTGACCGTTACCCCCAATAGTAATCCGTTACTTTCGTGGCGTTATTTTCAACAATATTCTCTTCAATTAAGAAACAAAGAGAAGGCGGTTATTCAAGTCCTTATTGTTGCAACCTGTTCCATTTGCGCACAGGCGGTGGCGGAGTATCGGGTATCGTTAATGAAGTCATCGGACCGATATTCTCAAATTCTCCATTCTCAAAATCGCAAAGCTGTGGAAGTTATCATACATCTAGCCAAAAGTAGAATAAGAATTGATTTATGTCCATCTTACTATGCCGGCATATATTTCCAGGCAATAGCAAAACATAGTATTAGCTGTAAGGTGATAATTAAATAGTAATTAAAGTTCGGCTCGATATTCTTCTTCCTTTGGTTCTGAAGAGGTCGAGGCTCGGTTGAGACGTTGGTGAATAAAAAAAAATTTCCAGTAAATAAATATAAGCAATCGAAAAAAAAAGGATAATCATAACAACAATTAATTGGAACGTCGATTAAAAAAAATGAAATGTAAACGTACGTTTGCCGTGTGTACCCTCCTTGGTGACGTTCAAAAATGCACGGAGCACGAATCGACTGCCGTTTACTGTGGTGTTCTCGAGATAGACGTTCGCTGCGCTGATGCCACGGCAGCGAAGGGCAGAGTACAAAGTTAAGGCCCATTCACAGAGTTGCGTTCGGAGCGACCACTACGCTTACGAACGAATGCAACCGGTTGGAACGACAAGTTCCCATAGCAACGAAGCGCCCAGACGGTCGTCTCGTTCGTGTTCGTTCGCAACGCAAGGAGTTGAGCCGGGCTGAACTTTTTCGTTACGTTCGGGAACGGCCGCAACGGCAGACCAATCACAGGTCGAGGACAGCTCGGTCCCGCGCGTTGCATGCCGGTCGTGCCCAGGCTCCTTCTGTCTGCGAACAGCGTCAGTGGTGATCGTCGATGTGGACGGCGTGGTTGAAGCTCATCGTTCCGCGTAAAAGCGCTATCCTTGACTGTGAATATTCGTCGTGTGTCGTTAGGATAACCCAGCACATACTAAAAGAGAAGATCCACCTACTCGTGCGGCGATCCCTTGGAGGCACTCTCAAGACAGCAGAAACGCCCGGCACGGGCGTTTCTGCTGTCGTGTTTGTTTACTTCGACTACAGTGGTACTTTCTTAGCATTTGTGTCCTGGAACATCACCTGAATTTCTTTTTTGGCGCATTCCATGCGTGTGCTCAAGCTCAAGATATTTACTGGTGCGTAGCGTATAAAGGTAGCGAATTTTCACGCGTTTTCATCACCCGAGAAAGGTGATTAGTTTTAGCAATCCTGAATGTTCGCAACGTCTCGCTCGCAACGTCTATCTGATCACAAGATGATATTTCTACGTTCTATATCGCTGCTAAGATTACATCGTCTTTTATAATCGTAGAAAAGGCGTGTGGCGAGATTTGTACTGTTGGCAAATTTGTGTATTAAAGTCGTGATCGTGCAAAACTATGTACTGCATCTTTTTTTCTTTTAATGCACAACCCTGCAAGCGTATCCTGACAAATAAAAAAAATGAAGTTTATGGTCATAGAAGAGGGTCAGTCTATTTTCTACGCAAGTGAGTGGCAGCGCGTCCCCTTCTCTTTAGAGGCACCGCTGAAACAGCTGTCGGTGGCGGAGAGCTGGTCGCCGTGCTGCCGACGAACTGCGCTTGTTGCAGTGGTTGCAGGAGTGTGCGCGCGGCGCAGGGCAGTCGTTCCGGTCACAACGGGCGCAGTCGTGGATAACGGGTTAGTTTCATAAGTCTGAACCAGCCTTTACACAGCTATTCTAGGCGAAGAGCAGATCTTGGTCACTGTACGCCGTAGCCGAAACCTACGGCCGCTCCGGTGAGGACGGTGAACCTTGAGTTGGGCAGGAAACCGTCCGCCATGTTTGTAAGCGTACCTGGGTTGCTTACTATTGGCTAGGACCAAGAGCTGAAGCTCGTTTCTTATTGGCTGTTGATTCGTGTGGTTGCATGTGTGTGTACACGTCGCGCAGAGTTGTCGTTGAAGTCGCAACAGTTGCATTCGTTCGTAAGCATAGTGGTTGCTCCGAACGTAACTGCGTGAACGGTTCTTTAAGCGCGATCCAAACGAACGCTTCTTTTTGCGCCTGGAGGACGTGCGGCTCCGGATGTGACGTATTTTCTTGACGTCGCGCCGGTTCTTCGCTCCTTCCGGGTGCGCATAAAAAAGTTGGATAATTTCAACTTCTTCCTGAACGCGCACGAAAGCGCGCTGTGACGTAGTAGGCCGCTCCTGTCTCCCGGCCAATCGGTGGAGGAGAATTCCTTCGCGTTTCTTCACCGTCTGGCGGTCTGGCTGGCTGGTCTGGCTGGCTGGTCTGGCCGCCGGTTTGGCGCAGCCGCAGCAGCCGCAGCAGATTATCTTTTGCTGTTGCCTGCGAGTATGGCCCGTATGGCTGCGTTTATGAACTTTCCCCTGTTTCTGACGCGAGGAAGGTGACCGAAACGGGGACGCGCAGAGGCAAAAGAAGCTGCGGAGAAGGCCGCAGAAGCAGCCATCATTAATGTTCAAAGCAAGTGCTTTAAGTTGCTCAAGCTCGTCCAGAGCTATTCTTGGTTGTACGGGAAGCTCCGGCGCGACGACAAAGACAACCCGAATAGGGAGAACGTCTCGAAGGAGGATGCCCGTCTGTTGGGCATCATGCGCTGTAAGTACGGTTTTGTAACCCCTGACATTGTTTTTTTCGCATTTTGTGTTGCGCGCATGGTTTACTTGATATGTGATGGTGTTGAATTGTTTTTGTAGCAATATTGTGGAAACATTCATTCGAAAATCGACAGACGAAGACGGTAATTTTTGTAAATACCCAAATGCTTTTTTTTTCTTCACGTGTTTTCGTTGTTTTGACGGTTGTTTCAACCAAACATGAGAAGGAAGATTCTCACTGCGTCGCCTTTATTCCTCTTTTTGTTCAGCCCACGAGAAAGTGTTGTCTCGGTTGTACGGAAAAAGCTGAACTCCATTTGTGTCTTTCAGACAATCAGTCCTATTTAATTATAACTTTTCATTGAGCCAAGCAATTTAAAATACTTCTCGAAACGAAATGGCAAATTACAGTACCATATACCACCCGAAACAGATTTTACTATTCTTGCTTTTGCAGATTTGTTCCAATTGGCCCACAAAGCATACGTAGCATCGTACACACAGCAGACGTTAGCGAGATCGGTACTAAATGTCTGTACTTGGTTCACTGCTAATTTGATGGGCAGTGAAAGCTATGTACTCTCTGTCTAGATCAGTCAGTCACCTGCCGCTCAGTGCCTCATCCATTCTATGCCCGTGACTATCCGGAGAGTATGACAACGTTGTATGCATGCACCCTATTGTTGATTGTTCCTGCGAGCATGTAGCTTCTACCGCCCTGTCAGCCTAGCAGTGAACGTAATATAGTCGCCTGCTTGAGAACTTGGCGAGTCATTTTTAAGCGTGGGACTAAATTTGTTCAGCAAGTGCTTTGGACATGAATTTTGTGTGTGCTGTTTGTTGCCCACGAAGCATTACAGTTGCCTATGGTATTTTCGTCGTCTTTTTCACATTTCGGCATGAGTATATCATATCTGTCAGGCTTGTCCCACACTAGAATCAACATATTTCTCTCCAGACGAAATCTGAAAGACAAAGTGGAAGTACCTGAGGGACAAATACGCCAAGGAGGCGGTCAAGTTGGCAGGAACAGAGTGCAGCGGCTGTGGAACCTCGGACGTCTACAAGCCAAAGTGGAAGTACTTTGGCAGCTTGCGGCTATTGACTGTGCCATTCAGGAAGCCACTGTTTTACGAAAGTACACTTTTCATATTTCTCATTCGTATGCAACTACACGGTCCTTTTTGACAATTATGCAGGTCTGAGGCTACAGGAACATCAGAAAGCCAGTCCAGCACTCAAGCTGGAAGCAAGATAGCATGCAATGTATTGCGATGCCTCCTCATCATTATGTTAGTCGGCTTATAGTCACGTTTCTAGGTGTCTTTCACAAGTGCTGTCATATGCGATGAAACCTGAACTCTTGTGGTGAATTATAGGAGTGACTCCTGTGGGGATTAAAAAGGAGGGAGGATCACGCACCTTTACGTCCGGGGACCCGTCTAGTCAAAGGGAAAATCCGATGCCCGTCCAACCGCGCGGCCGACGGCTACCAGCGAGGGCGGTCGCCGCGCCGGGTTCCGCCAACGCCATGCCAACAACTATGATCCCGGTATCCAACAGCGTTTATTGAGTACCAGGGGTCCCCAACAAGACACTGCGGTCAAGCGAGCCGCGAACACAGTGTGCCCGCATCGCCCGCCGACTTGAGAGCCAAAGGGATAATGGCAAGCGGAGTCATCGCCGGTCGGACGAGCTCAAGCCGCTACCCGTCGCCCTAGGAGTTCGGGGCCAGGGCTCTGGGCAGGCGGACGTCCACAGGTAGTGGGGACCCCGACTGTCAGAGCCAGGGGAATCACTAGCGTGGAGTCATCGCCGGTTAGACGAGCTCGTATGCCGCGACTCAACCCGTTGCCCGGAGTCCAATCCAGGACTCCTCGACCACACGGCGGTCCACTCGGAGGGCAGGCCCGACTCTCCTTCGCGCGATGTCGCTGTTCCCCCGAAATCGGGGAGACGCGCGGAGGAGTGCAAGAGAGTAGGTCAGCATGGTGACGTAGTCTCTCCGACACGATACGGAGCGACCGGGCTCGATGTCAGACGGCTTGGCCCGCAACGGCCTCGGCTTACGCCTTCTCAGGGGAGGGAAACCAGTGGCTCCCACAATCCATCATGCTACAGGTCACCTGGATGCACCGCAGGTACAACCAAGACAACTGATGACGAATATTCCGTGGTGATTATTTGCCTGTCTTGACTTTCCTTCTGGTCTTTCAGACTGATGAGCATGGGCTGTAGCTCACAAAAGCTACTTCTTTTTGTTTTCTTTTGTTCCTCCATACAGTGCTTTCATCTTGTGGCCCTTTCTTTGGCGTTACAGGTGTCAACAGCACCACCTTCTTCCCCCCCCCTCCCCCAATTGCTGCTTTTTTGGATAATAACTCTTATCTCTTAAATACAGAACGCACTGGCTAACCACCTAAATGATGGGTCAGCCCCTGGCAAAGTGTGCATGTGGAGTCGCTGGGCCGAACAGAGGATTTTTTGGTTCGTGTTTTTTGTCGAAGGAAAGCCACTCTAGCTTTCCGATTGTGGTTCGGTCTGATATTACTGGTCGATGTTTCACTTCGAACTCGAACCTGGGAATCTCGCAGATGAAAAAGCTTTAGTGTTTTATCTTAACTATTCCAACAGTGCAGTATACTCCATTTCAGCATAACTTTGAAAATGGTAAGAGCTGCATCCCTCGTGGGGTAATAAGAGCAACAGAGCAAGGTATGTGACAGCCCTCCGTAAGATGATTGCAACCTCGTACAGTATGCTTTCGCATGCCTCGCTCTGACAGTCATTGGCTGGCCGGGCCATTGATTTAACTGTTTATCAAAGTTATGTTGAAACGGATTGTGATGCGTCATATCACTCAATTTTCTTGTTGCAAAGACACCGGTAACAAAGGCTCTTCAAAGTTGGAGTATTGCGTTATTTGAGAAAGGAGGATTCGAATAACATCTGTATCTTTCAGAAATAAGATCAGACAAACTTCTGGCAAGTTCAAGATATTCGACCAGTGGGGCTTGCTTGTCTTTAAGTGGATTATGAGTTGGAGGACTTGTTCGCAGTGTTTTTTTGATGATGAGTAAGATGACTCGTTCAGTTGATTTTCACATTAGGTTCCTATGTTGGGGTTTTCAAATCTAAGGAGTACACTGATGCTCGCTGTGTAAACGGATGTTTTCGAGGATAACGCACACATAGTCACACATGCTTCTGCAAACGACAATGACGAATGAAGAGCTCTACACCTCTGCGTGACTTTTAATCAGTACATTAAACTTGCATGCTTGCATCTTGGCGAGCAATATTGAAATATAAAATGTGTATTGAGAAGGGGCTCAAGTGTTCTTTAGGCTAAGTTTCAGAAATTAACGCCGTGCTAAAGCATTTAGGCTTAAATATCCTTTTCTTCATAATTGCGGATACTTTTAAAGGGGTACTCCGGCGATTTCTTTATGGTCCCCGATTTGCTTGAAATTTTGCTAAGCTCCCTAAAACAACATCACCAAAATAGTATCCCAAATATTAGGTCAAAATATTTTTTTATTTCACGAAGTTATTGAATTTATAATTTTGGTACTCACCGTGTTTTTCAAACTGAAAGTCTCTACTGGCAACAACGAAAAAGTGCCGTTAGTGGAAGTGCAGGGGTTCACTCTTTGGACTGTAGAATTTGTTCCCAACTGATTCTAAGCAGTTTCATGGTGTCAAATGAACGCTCTGGAAGCTCGCTACAGTCCCCGCGCTCCAGCACGAAACACAAATGATTGGCATATTCTATTTTTTAGACTACTCGCTCGACTGGCAAGCTTGCCTTCCACTGACGTCACAGCACTGAAAAGTGCGGGTATATTTGAATGCTGGTTTTTGCATCATTTCCATTTGCCGATTTCGCAATAACTATTATGAATTTCGCGATACTAACTAGCGTACCGGAAAGGGTAAAGGCCGGGGAGTCAGATAATATAGTTAGTTGAGGTACCTCAAAAAATCGCCGGAGTACTCCTTTAAGTGTGTGTCGGCGTACCCCCACAGCTGTTTCCAGTCTCGCCCAACCGCACATTCCCTTCGCATCTCCTCGGCCAGCTGCTTCAAAGGGTTGCTGAGCCCTGTTCTAGACTGCTTAGCTTATATTGACAATGAGAAATGCATTTCCAGGACCCAACATCACCCTTAGAGGCCTCGGCTGCTTTCTTGGCTGCACAGCGTGGAGCAGAGAGTGCGCATTTACCAAGGCCAACCCATGCGGATGTGGAGGAAGTGACCGAGTCCCCTGCTGCACCCCGACATGTGCCTCGGCCTGCTGGTGTTCGGCCAGTAAAGCGAAAGAGGTCCGTGGATGGTGGAAACACACCAGTGGAGCAGGGCCTGGGAGCAGCCGCTGCTAACCTAAAGATTTCAGACTGCCCTCCAAATCCTCATTTGGGTGAGGCACTGTGGTATTCAGAGATTCGTGTGCTGCAGCACGATATCAATCTTCATTGATCACAGCTGATTGAACCTGAGTGTTTCCCTTGAAATGCATGCGCTCATGTTTCCTGACAATGTCTAGGCACTTCAGTTGCAGCCCTTTCTTGGTAGCAGCATGGGTTTAGTCAGCTTGGGTTACTCTTGCCGAGTAACCGAGTAAAAGAACTGAGCACTCTATCGACTCATCAGTTCCGTATTGTGTGTCTGATGCTTGCTTTTCTTTGTTCCTTTTGTGTGTATTTTGCAGCATTTTTGTGTTCAAGTTGCTGCCATGGTGCTGGGTAGACCGGGAAGCCAAGGGCCGCAGACTGCTGCTGAACCGTCTGCTGGCGAGACACGTGCGGCAAATGGCTGACGTCGTCCTCCTCAACCCGCATGTAAGTTGTGCATTTTATCCGAAATCCAGTAGATTGGTAGGGTCCACTCGTCTTTTTGTGGTGTCTGCAGTCTATATAGATATTATTCTTCTTATGAAGTGTCCTGTCGTGTTGCACATCGATGGGCCTATTTATAAGAATTGAGTTCCACACAAAAAAGTGGACGCAAGTATGTGCAAGACTGTGACCTCTCTTTACAGGAAGCATTCCAAATGCCAGAAATTCCGAATTATCGCAACGCTGAAATTATTCTGTCAGGCGTACCCCAACTGGGGTAGCCCTGATATAGGAATGCAGAGACAAAATGTCAAAATGCCGAAACGCGGGAAACCATTGTGTCTCGATTTATAACATATCTGCGAACGATAAAAAGAAAATCTGGAACAGTGCCAAAAATTACTCCTAATCAGGGCACGGCCAACGCCGCGGCGTGATTTTCGAAACTGGCAGTTGTCCTCTCACCATCGCAGCAGGCAGGAAGCTTCGTGCGAGAAGAGTGGTTTCAAGGACGCATAGGCATCTTATACTTTTTGGTGGGCAGAAAGAAAGGGCTGCAAGCTGCGTCCCCTTGATGGCGAAGTCATCTACATAATTTTTGTAAGGAACTGCCAGTTCTAGGTGGTGCACTCCTCCATTCTGATTGGCACAAGTGGAACAGGAACTGTGCACATCTGACAACGGGAGCAACGACCGAATACAGTTTGATTGCTGCCAATTCGAAATCTGTACTCATGGTTTTCATATTTAGTGGAAATCCGAGATCTGTAGCGAAGTTCAGTACTTTTTTGAGGAGCGCCTCGCACGCCATCTGGGTGCGTCGAGTCACGAGGCAGTAAACAAATGGGAACACATGGCCATAAAGATTACCGTGAATTTTTTTAACTCTCTGAAGAGCAGCAACAGAGTCTTAAATGTTCCATCCATGAGCCACATCGGAGTGTCATCCAATTTCCTCAAATTTCTGTCAGTGAAAAAAAAAAAAAAAACAAGAGTTGCGCTCTGCCTGCGCTAGTCGCCCGGCAGAAACTCCCAACCATTTAAAGCTGTTCTTAACTTGCCCTCGATTGTGAGCACATAAACAGTGTACGGCTTGTGTGCGCATTTGGCTTTCCTGTTCGTATACAATGACGCATACATACCAAGCTTGCGATGCAAAATAAATGTGGCAACAGCCAGTATCATTCGCCTCTTTATGGTAGCCCCCTTCCAGGCTACCGGAGAGGAGTGATATCTCCTGTTGCCCTGCCGAGCTAATGGTATAGAAAAAATGCTATATCATTGTGGCAAGTCCTAATGGGATACGTAGGGGAGACAGTTTGTCGAAGAAGCCATCTAGTTGCCTCCTTCAGATAACTTAATCTTTTATCAGCGAATCAGATAACTTAATCTTTTTTTTCTTCTTTTTTAGCTGATCGCGTTTGGGGGGGGGGGGGGGCGCTGGGGGCTAGGGGCAGCAAGAAACTGCCTCGCAGGCCGGATCTGGCCCGCGGGACGCTGGTTGCCGACTACTGTTCTGAAGTAACACATTTGCTTTTGAGTGACATCCCACACCCTCTCTTCTCTTCCTGCAGCCACAAGCCATCGACTGACCGCCAACGACGCAATTCTTGCGGTGCTGGACCTGCCCGATAGAGTGACTGGGGAAGGTTCGTAACACTATTAGCATGGAGGTTGTGATACACAAAGACTGCTGGACAGTACACGGCAGCCCCGTTGCTGTACATTGTTCTGCGAGCCTTGCGTCGCACGTCCTCTATGATGGTAATGTTACGTATCATTCATAGTCGACCACTCTGACAGCACTGGCAAAACCTTCTCAAAGAGTCTTTTTAAAGGCCAACCATATCCGTTTTTGAGGCGCCTACGCGTGGAAGGTGCCTACCGTGTCTCGGAAACTTTATAGTTGAAACCAATAAAGAAACGTGTCCAAATTACCTGGAATATGCCAAGATCTACATAGCATGACTTTTACTGTGCACTCGCTTTGCAGAATAATCTGCATAGTGGTGGAACCACAGAAATTATGACATCTTTTATGTGGGGATGCTACAAACTTTTTAAAAGCCTTTAAGTTAAGACACAAAACACAGAAGTTAGAGAGGTACAAACTTTAACATTTATTACGTTGAAAGCGCAATGTTTCAGCCCAATATGCCATTGAAATATAAAATGTGCTTACAATTTAAACATAGAAACAGACTTCACTCATTTTAATAACGCATCAACCTATTTTATACCGAATGGATTAGCATGTCGGCTGCCCCGGGACAAGTTTGTGTGCAGTCTGCTGTCTTTCTAGCCTCCAATAAATGCTGGCACTTCCATCATTACATGCACCGAAAAGTCAAGGTAAGTAAACAAACCAGGAAGTAACTGTATGGAAAGGTCTTCATTCCGTACAGGTCTTGGGAGGGAGAGGGGGGGGGGGGGGCACAAAGTTTTCCTTTGCAAGCGGGGATCACAATGACGTCTCGGCCAGACTTGTAGCAGAACCTGCATGCCTGTTGGTTTGCGGGTGCAAGCACCAAGTATACCGAAATGGAGTTCCGGTTCATTTGTTGTGCGGCAAACATTTCTCACACTACTAACTTTTAGTCAAGGCAACAAATTCTTGGCCAGAGTGTGTACACCCAAGATGCTCGATAAAGATGGATCTCCATTGTTATAAACAACTCTTATCCACCAAGCAGGAGACACGTTCTCTAGCAGTGAGGCTCTGCCGAGAGCCCCAGGCCCGTACCTGCAAAATACACAAAAAGAAAAGCAAGCATTAGACACACAATACGGAACTGAGCAGTCGACAAAGTGCTCAGTTCTCTCGCTCATTTACTCGGCAACAGTAACCCAAGCTGACTAAACCCGTGCTGCTACCAAGAAACGGCTGCAACTGAAGTGCCTAGACATTCACAGGGAGCATGAGCGCATGCATTTTAGAGCAAACACTTGGGCCCGATACAACTGTGATCAAGTAAGATCCCTGTCGCTCTGCAGCACACGAATCTCCGAACAGCACAGTGCCTCGGCGAGATAAGAAATGAGCATAAAGGAAACAAAGACTGATCTGAAACTGTCGACACGACGCTCACAAGGAAGCTCGCAATGTCTTTGGACACGTGCAGAACAAACATCAAACCTAACTTCCCTGTAAGCACCCTCAGACCCACAACCATGACATGCGGTTAGAAAAGCAAGCATGCCATGTGGCTCAAGACAGCTGCGAGCGAGGAATACCCGTAACGCTTTCAGCGATTAGCCAAACCAAGGAGTACAGTGCCCCGGCCAGCTGGTGTTATGCAGTGAAAAGGGAACACATTGGGCAGCAAGCAACAGATGTTGCATACAATGGATGCACGAAAGTTATCATGCAGTGAAAGCAGGTTGAATGTCTGACAATCGCAACATGCACTCCAAGCCAACGCCTGTTAGTGAAAAAAAGGGGGGGGGGGGGGACAGAATAGTTAGCACAACGTGGAACTCCTCGAACTGTGTCGGGGTGGGATCCGGAACCCACACTGGTGTTGCTGCAGAAAGTATGTGCACCTCACTCGGGGTTCACATGAAACATACTTACAGCCCTGGGTGGCCTCGGAAGTGTCAGCTAATTATTAGCCCCTCCGGCTTCGCAAGTGTAAGCTAAAGGGTATTTGACAGAGCATGTGGATACATCTCTCCGTGTACTGTAAGGACCGTACACTCCATAGACAGTTTTATTGCTTGTGAGAACGCTATATGCAGTTAACGGGAAAGATGGCATGACAAAGCTTGGCTTCTGATTACAAATCCTTGAAATTTGTGATTTAGGTGGAATATAGAAGAACGCTTTACCGTTGCAGACCGCATAGCCTTTCTCCTTCAGAGATAGTGTTGTCAGCGCTTGTAGCCTCCTTGGTCAGCCGTGGAGCAACGAGAGAGAGGAGATGCTCAAACCTTGAAAATACACAACACAACTGGCCACATGCACTATTGAACAGATGGGACTCAGGGAAGCATCTATAGGCACACGAGCTGTTGACGTACAGCACTAAACAAAAAAGTACAAAAAAAAGATAGATTCTTACACATCGTTACATGCTAGAAAAAGGCTTGCACCTGCACAAATATTATAAAGGACTGTTTGGAGGGAACAGCGCAAAAAGGGCGTAGGACGAGGTCGAAGAAACACACAGACAGGGCGCTGACTTACAACTGAAAGTTTATTGCTCTTTTGCCTCTATTGCTCTCTATTGCTAGAGCAATAAACTTTCAGTTGTAAGTCAGCGCCCTGTCTGTGTGTTTCTTCGACCTAGTCCTACGTCCTTTTTGCGCTGTTCCCTCCAAACAGTGCGTACCACCAACTAGCCGAACTACATGCCTTACTGCGATTATAAAGGACTATTTGCAATAGCTCGATATTTGACGAATTTCTCAAAGCAACCCGGTCCAATACGCAAAAGCTTCTGGGAGCAATTCACGAACATTCAGTCGTTTGCATTAGATGTGACAAAAGTATAGTGATCCCTGATTGCGATTATTCACCTCTACAAAGCATGCCAGACAGCTAGTTGAGCGAGTATACTTGCGGTGTTCACGTGCAAGCTGCCTTTAAACGCACGTGATAGTACCTATGGTAGTACACACCGCTAAAGGCAAAGACAGCTCTTGTTCTTGTCTCGCACGCGATCGCAAGAGCGGGGGCAGGGGGAAGCAAAGTACCTTCATGTAGTCAGCCAACCTTTTACACTTGAGTTTTACAAGACTAAACCTCGTGAATTTGCCATCTCGCGAAAGTACAGTACGTTACTTCACTGAGATGGTGCACGCTTCACGTTTATATTTATGCGGTGGTACATATGATGAAAAATATACTAAAAAGACAAAATAAAAGCTAGCATAACTTATCTGGTTCTTGACATACAGAAGGACTCAAAGAAGTCCCGGCCGTCGGGGTCCTGGTACATCTGTCGCATAGTGGTGGCGTACTCGCCGAGCGTCTTTCTAGACCTCAACAGCGTGCAGATGGCCCTTCGCTTCTTCTGGATACTCAAGTACTGCTCACATGCAGCCGCGAAAGCAGTCAGCCGAGTCATGTTGACGGTTCTTGCATTGCTGACGTACTACCTTACCACACAAAGGTTCATTGGCTCAGCAATCCCAGCTTCGTACGTGGGATCCACACGAAACGCCATCACGAAGGCAGAGGAATGACACAATTCGCATTTGAGTTGACGATTAAAGCTAAGGAGGAAGAAGTAGAAAATTGTTTCATGACCCCTTTAAATTAAGAATCCAGAGTGAATCAGGCAGTGACGTGCGTATCGAAAGTGAGAACGCTTAAGGGTCAAGGCTTGAGAAAAAGGGACCCAAACACTGCCGAAACACATGCCGGTAGGAACGAAACGCGAACAGAAAGAGTCGAAATGAGGCAATTAATGCATAAATAAAGTGTCAGCGAGCAAAGCAAAGAATGTTGTGGGACGAGAAAGGTGGCGCAACCGAATCCGAGCGGAGGTGAAAAGCTGTTAATTTTTATCTTGAGCCGCCATGCTCGTACTGCCGGTTAACGTGATCGTTCGGTGGCTCTACTCTAACAGGGAGTTCCCCAGCCTAGAGACTTTGCCTGCAGGTCTGACAGTTGTGAGGGATGGAGCGATCCTGCGTAGTGCAGCTGTTGTTGCTCTCAATGACATTACGAGGTATATTGTGCTGTGAAGTTACACTTAACACATAAACACGCAATCTATGAGCCGATATGGAAGACGGATAAGAACACGACATACTTGTGAAAGCGCAGTCTTCCATAATGTTTCATGGATTACGTGTTTATGTGTTAAGTGTAATTTCGTAGCGCAATATTCCTTATAATGTCAAAGCAACTAGCCCAAATCCAAGCATTGTTAGTCTTAATGACAGCATTGCATTGGGCTTGTAATGATTCCAACGGCGTGACATGGCAGAGAGTAGTCCGCGCGTTGGCTTCTTCCATTAAGGAGGACCACAAAAAGATTACCTGGTTGATCCAGCCAGTAGTCATATGCTTGCCTGAAAGATTAAGCCGTGCATGCTTAGTACATGCCGAAAGAAGGCGAAACTGAAAAGTTTGGTGGCCGCCTCGACCGGAAGCTTTCACATTGCGGAAACATTGTTGTTGTCATCGATGAAGTGCTATTATTCAAGGAATGTGCAGGATTGTCGGACAATCGGACAAAAGAGAGAATGTCGAACAAGTGACCGTCTGGTGATATCACTACCGTGTTTTCTCCGCACACCAGACGGAGAAAACGATATGGAGATTCTTTGCGCTTCTCTAGTTCCTCTATGACGCGGTGCGCTTTTCTTGGTCGGCGTACAATGAAAAGAGAGGTCGAGATTGAACGAGGCCGACGAGGCGCGCGACGTCAACATATCTCGTTTCTTCCTCTCTTCGCTTCGCCCCCTCAAGGTGGCGAGGTGGAGAAGCGAGGCCGTTCCCTCTCCTTCTCGACTATTGTCGGAGAAACAAGACGTCAACATATTTGTCAAACGTGCCACCTGTTTTTAGAAAATACTGTTATCCGTTCGAGATATCGCTGTGTGAGTGACGTTTTGGTGTTTGTAGTATCATGTTGCATGCTTTTGCTGCCATGTTTTGTGAAATTTAAATTTCGGTTCAGCATCTCTTTAAGATGATGTAAGTGGCTTACACCGAGCGCCACAAGGACAGGGATGCAAAACTGCCGGAGCTGGCATTAGCAACCCGTACGACCACTGATTGGTCAACGGGTCTCACTCCCGCTCAGCTGAATTTCAGCAAGGAGCTTGCGTTCCCGCTTTTTAACAATCTTCTTTCTACAGAGTCTGGGGGAAAGCTTCGCCCCTACGTGAAGTTCACAAAGCACCTGGGAAAGCGCTTCTCCGACAACCTCGACGTCGCCCGAGTGCGGCGGTTGCAACACTACAACCATGGGCGACGTGACCTGCAATTCGAGGTGGGTGCTTTTGTTCTCCGGCGCACTTACCCACGAAGCGACGCCGCTCGAGCCTGCGCACCCTCCCTTGCAAACAGGTAGGACGGTCCGTTTTCCGTACATGAAAAGTGCTCACCACTCTTTTACGAACTAGTCAACTGCGAGTCGAGTGAAAAAACCGGACCTGTTCATGTCACCGACCTTAAAGAACTTTCTTCAAGGAGAAGACAAAGATTCCTCGCAGGACCGGAACGACGCTAACGGCAGTTCCGTTCCGGAAACCCCCTTGTCTCCACCAAGGCGGCGGTATAACCTGCGACGTCGGTGACACCAAAGAGAGAGGAATTCTTTTTTTTTTTTTGTCTCCTCAGCTTCACCTTTCTCGCATTTTGGTTAATTTCTGCTTCCACGGATCTGCTCCCTTTTGAAAAGAGGGGAAAGAAGATTGCGTGCTCACCTCAGATCCGTTATTTCGAATTTTCTCCGAGGAGTGCGAAAATAATGTCAGGCTCAACCCTTAACTAAGCCCCCATGTCGTCTGCTTCCTTGTTTTTCCACGAAGATGGCTAGAGGACAACACTGTCACCACACCCGCCATATACGAACGACATGGCGGCCGGGCTCGTGGTGGACCGGGCCACCAAAAACGACAGCGCGTCAGGGGCGGCCCAGGGAACCATGGACAGCGGTCACACCCTACAGGACGGAGCAGCAGCTGGCTCGGATCAAGGAGGACCACGTGGAGAGGAGCCACCTGCTGGTGACGGTCCAGAGCAACAAGGTGGCCACCAGCCGAGACCTGAGCCAAAACAAGGAGTTCAAACGACAGCTTGTGGATATGCAGGATGTCTTTGACAAACTGGAGCTGACCGAGCAGCTGCAGAAAGAGCAGCATGTGACCAACGAGCTGGGGAGAGGGCGGATACCGAACGCATCGCGCACGCAACCAACTCGGCGAGAGCGACCTCCAACGGGCCATCACGCTCGTCCAGCGCCGCCGACCGGACCTGCAACGTGAGTCCGCCCAGCAGCGCCGGCCACCCCCTGACGGACAGAACAACAACTCCGTCATCGACATGCCGGACAAAGTTTGAAGGGCGGGGGGGGGGGGGGGGGGGGCGGGGGGGGGGGGGGGGGGGAATGTGGGCACCGTTGCGGCTCCCCAGCGTAGTTACCCGACTGCGGGGCACAGGTGGCGAACTTTCCGGCGTAGCGGCGGAGTCAAGTCGGCCATGCGGACATCGCGTGCGCTGCTTTGATAAGGCGGATCAGAGGCGGTGCACAGGGAGTCGCTGCCCCGACTCTAGCGCCGCCAGAAACAATGTTAGTTTATTGATTGTCTCGTCCTTGTCCAATTAAATGTAATTTCTTGTTCTAGATCCGGCCCTTTGCTGCCGTCTCCTGCCACCTCTTGTTTGCAGTGTCCAGAAGTCTCGGACACTGGTTTCAGTGATGGCCGGGCTGCTCGCACTCGTAGGAGGAGTCCGACGACAGTTGCCAGCTTAGGCCACTCGCACCGATGTGTCCGTCGGACCGCCTCCAGTGATCGGGTAAACCACTATGGGAGGGCCTCCACCAGGCTTGCGACTGGCTGTTGTGGGGAGAGCTTGTTCTGTTGCGGTGAAGGTCAATGCTTCTTGGCTGTGGGATTGCGACCGCACCGCACTGTGCCAGTTTTATTTATTCCAGCACTAGTAGGATCAGACTGACGAAGATAGTTCACTTGGGTGGTGATCTCCGTCGGACCCGAGATTGCGATATAGCGCGGACAACGAGCTCCCACCTATCATGGCGACCCCCGCCCGAGACCCTCACAGGCCCCGCTGTTACCTTCGCGGACCTCTCGATGAAAGTTAGGTGAACATCTGCTTATCCCGCACGGAAGAACGCCATGCATTCCACGCCAACTCTCCTGGTTGATGTTGCGAAGGAAGGTCTCGTTCGGATAGTCTTCTTGCGCGGAAGTCTCGGGGCACCGACATATGCATGCTGGTTCGAGCATGTACTTGGCTGTTAGCGGCGGCACGTAGTCCCGCTCGGCATGAGGAGCTTCCTCGATGAGGCGGGCGCCCTGGGCTAGCTCTTCAAAGGTCTCAGAGGTGCGGTCGATGAGGTAGACGTGGTATCTTGGGTGGCACTGTCCTCTGACCCGAGCTACTCTGTCCCACTCCGGTGACTTCATGTTTGCCCTCTGGAAGAGCTCTTGGATGTCCCAAACTCACCGGACCAGACTGTGATGAGCGCATCCGCATCACAAGATGCAATATAGACGATTCACGCGCCAGCCCGATGTTCGAGAGGCTTCACGTTCAACCTGTTCAACCATGTAACCGTTCCTTTACTTAATTAAACTGATCTGTATGACACCTTACTCGTCACACAGACTTTCGTCCGGGTGCTGCGTCCTTGCCTCCAGCTCTCGGAGAATCGGCGTTGGATAGCCCGCAGGCAGGAACTCTTCTCGAAGCCGTGTCTGGAAGTTCGCTAGGCTGACGAAGGGAGCCTGCGACCCCAACCAGCACCTGGCGCTGGCTTGCAAAGTCAGCGGGACAATGCGGTCCACGATGAGGGCTTCCGAGGCACCGAAGGCAAGGTGGTATCTGTGCAACACGTCCAGGAAGTCTGCCACGAACTAAACGTAATTGTACCCTCTGTAGACTAAAACAGTCAGGTGTGGTCGGGGCTCTTGCGGTGGGGTCTCCTGCTGGCCAGGCTTGAGGGCCAGGCGATGCATCACAGAGTCGCACATCTCCGTGACCTTTTTGAGTAGGGTCACTGGTGCAGCTGCGGCCATTGGGGCTTCCTGCTCCCGTGTGAGCATGCGTGCAAGCACAAAAAAAGAAACGCCCCCCAGAAATCAACACAACCGCGCAAAACGATTGTCGTGGTCACAAAACAAACAGTCACAAACACACCAATACAACAAACGCGGACGTGATAGAAGCCCAGAACGATGGTAGGAAACACGGGGGGTGGAAACGAGCTTGCCGGAAGAAGTACCCAAGCCCCGCGAAATTCCCGGAAGTAGGTAGCATACCACGCCTTTTCACCATTGTGGTTGGTTTGCCTTGCTGCATACCCAACCCGGAGGAATAACACGGAACCCACTGTTTCAACAACAAGAAGCTCATTTAATTGGACACGAACGAGACGATCAATGCACTAACATTGTTACCGGCGGCGCTTGAGCCAAGGCATCGACTCCCTGTGCGCCGCCTCTGATCCACTTTATCAAGGCGGCGCACGCAGTGTCTGCGTGGCCAGCTTGATTCCGCCGTCACGCGGGAAAGTTTGCCACCTGTGCCCCGCAGTCGGGCAACTGCACTCTTAGAAAAAAAGGTATGGATAGTCCTCCCTTAGGGGAGGAACGGTCTTGTAACCTACGTTCCTTTAGAAAGGGAGAAACTTTCGTCCCTTTATGCAGGGGAGCAAAGTTCCTCCGTCACCTGCATCTCAATATGGCGGCCCCAAATCAAGCAAATCGAGCCCAATAAGGCTTGGCGAGGACACTACGTCTCTTGTACGGGACGAGAGCAGCAGCAAATGAAAGCGTAACACGAGCTTTCCGCAAACTGTGTTTATTTCCGAAGCCAGATTCCTCCCACAGGTACAGAAACTTGCGTTTCGAAAGCAGTTACTCAGTCTTCTCGTCGACAGCACTGCGATGTTAAACGGAGACAACCGACACCCAGTTACTCCTTGCACTTTGCGTCTTACCTTTGGTGTTCCTCGAGTCACAATTCCTTCGTCAACCGCACATCACGGAGAAGGGCAAACTCAATCCGCGAAACCAAAAGCCGCTCTCGAAAGAACAAACTCGAAGCCGCTGTTTATCGCGTAGCGTGAAAGAAGGTTAAATCGCTAGCCACCAGATGGCGGAGTCAAGCAGAGTAATTGCAAGTAGCTAGGCTAGGTGGCGCTAGGTACCGCCCAATTCCTGTTGTACAAAAAATAATTTGCTTTTCTCAGCTACTACTGCGCCCGGAGATCCTCTACAGTACACACATTAGGCTTATTACAACATCAGGTGAATATTCATTGAGCACATACACGGCACACACAAATATCAATACAACCTGAACACCACACTAACCCGAACACTACACCTGTGCTCTGCGTTTCCGTCTTTTATACTGGTCGTTTTGAACGTACGGAACTTTTCGGTGACTCCCTAAGCAATAAAAAATATTCCTAGCACGTTGATTTTTTCCCAGCAATGTCATACCTCTGAGAGTATTTTGAATGGCTCAGGCGATAAATCTCTTATTAAAAAGTAAACGCTCGATCATGCCGTAATTATTTGAAAGCCAATAAATCAAGCCGCTCCAATGCAGTTCGAAGCCATGAGTTTGTTTCCCCACACGGCACTTCGTAGCCTGTATTTCTATTGGTTTCTCTATTTGTGCTGTTCGCGCAAAGCTGCAATTGCCCTCTTGACTTAATCTCTGGAGAGCGGATATTCACTCAGCTGGAAGTGATGCTTCACGGACTGAGAAATCGTTTTTCGATCAACTTGAATGCAGTCAAAGCCGCGACTTGCGGCAGGTGTCAAGTGTACGGAGCTACGCCGGCTACGCCGCGGCGAGCCCGAAAACTTCTAGCGCTCATCCCAGCGCGCCACGGAGGGCAGTTTCTCCAGGAACCGTAGCATATTTAAACAGCAAAATAAAGGGTAGCTTTTTTTTTTCGGTTTTACCTGCTATTGTTTTTTAATGCCGAAATTCCAGGCTGTAAATATACGTACTTTCCGTCACGATTTCGTACTGTTCAGTCCTTGCCCCAGAGCGCAATCGCTCTCGGGGACGAGACAATTCCGACAGTCACATTGGCCACTGTACGATAGGAGCTTCTACTGTTCAGACCAGCGTTCCTACATGACTATCCGCACGTTGATCGTTTGCACGTAATCCTTCAAGTGTCATTAAACCTTTTAATGTAAAGCGGAATGTCAATCTGCGACACCCCGCCCCCTCCGATCACAGCCCGTCCAGCGTCATCAATGCCCAACAGTTTACAATCTCATCTTCTTGTTACACCACTGATACGCGAACACACGGTCACATCGGCGATAATTCCAGTGTTCTGTTCACAACCCACAACACTGCTATCACGATGCTGCAGCTATATTGCTGATACGCACAAACACAGAACCACGTTGAACGCCGGTTGCACTCGGCATCGGAAAACAGGACCGAGCTCAGGGGGGACGGCACCCAGGCAGCCGGCAGCAAAACCTGCCTGTCTTGGACGCAGTTCCTGTGGTTTCCATAACGTCGAAAACGTCGACACAGTTACGCGTGGTTTCGCTACTGTAGTGACTGTAGTGCTGTAGTTCCGTGTTCCGTGCCGCGCGAGTCCCGCAATCCGGAGACGGCTATCCCCCAGTGTACGTGGCACTGCTGGCACTGCTCCGGAACTTCGCTGTTTCTAGCGGCTTCATTTGCTGGTGTGATAAAATTAGTGATAAAAACGTCAACGCAACCGAAATGTTCTGCACGTTTAGACTAGAAGACGGAATTACAGATGGCCTTCGCTGCCGCTGAAGCTCAATCAACTCAACAGCTATTTATTAAACAACGTGCGCGACCTGCTCGAAAAACGAAACCGAAAGACGATGAGTCGGGAGGGCGAAAGCTTTCTCCCGTCTGCCTGGAGAAGGAGAAAAACGTTTCGTTCTTCCCCTTTTCTCGTGTCCGCTTGGGGGCGCGTCGGTTGAAGGGAGGAAGACGCGCCGTTGCTACTTTTTTCCTCCATTTTTTCTTAGAGTGTGGGCTGGGGAGCCGCCAGGGAGCCCACAGGTTTCTGGAATATACAGAAAAGAATGATGGAATGGTGGAGACCAGAACATTTTCTGGTGCAAAACTATTTACTATCTACAACCAGACGGATTGAAGCAACTTCGGCAGAACTTTTCATCCCGGTGATCTCAACTCAGAACTGAAACACTCCCGAGTAAGAGATCATTTATGGTGAATTTTGCTCGCAGATCTCGAGCGCTCCAAAAGCGCTCCATTTGAAGCTCGCATATTCCACTCGCAGGTCTCGCTCAAGTGGGTGGTCTGCCGCTCATAGATCTCTGGCAGCGGTCGCTCCATGGAGCGCCTTCAACCCCGCCGAACGTGCTCCGCGGGATTTCAGAGATCTTTGCGGAAGTTGACAGAGCGCGCTACGTCATTTCTTTTTAACTTGGCTGTGGCGCATGCACGACGAGATTGGTGGGGGGTGACAGGACGAGCCGACCGGCCGCGCCGTCGACGAGTCGGTCGAGCTGGATCTGCTCGGATGCCTCGGTCGTTTTAAGCGGGATTGTGACGGCTCGAACGCTTCTACCTTGCGTAGATCAGGGATGCAAAGCCAAGACTGAAGCTTGCTAATTCGTAAGCGCTGACAATTGTGATCGTGAGAGCAAGAACGAGAAAAATAACGACATAAAATCCGGAGGCAAACGCAAGGTTAGGCCTGTTCATTCTGCAGCCAATGATTGTTTACCTTTTTACACCGCAAGCCGCTGGCGTTTTCTCGTGCAATAAAGCAAGAACAGATTAGGCGACGACCGCGCAAGTGATGGTTTGTTACCTCTGTGTTTATTAAGTCGTACCAGAAATCTGAATTCCACCAATGGCAATCGCTGCGCGTGCCCCGCCGCGTCGAGGCGGTCGAAGGGTATGTGACGGTGCCGAACGCGGCCGTCTCCCTCGTTATTCGAGACATGGGCCCCGTGGAATGTATGTATAATTTCGCCCGGCCTGTCGGGTGTTATTTCTGCAGCTAAGCAATGACAGTTGTCACTGGTCGTCGGAAAGATCAGCAGTTAGCTGAGGCGTTGGTCGGCTTGTCAAGTTCGAGCAGCGGCCATTTTGAACGGCCGAGGAAGACGCGGTGGGGAGGGGGGGGGGGGGGAAGGAGGGAGTGAGGTCGGGGGGGAGGTCGCTCCAAAAATGCGGGTTCATCTTCGCCTCGTCGATTCGGAGCGGGTCCCACAAACGAAATTTTTCCTCCCTCGCAGATTTTGGAAAGCGCTCCGGATCTACGAGTGGAATTCGCCATTAGTTTTGGTCCCAGTCTGCTCATTTCCATACCTTACGATAACTGAACAGTCGTCATGGTTACACCTAGCCTGAATACGGATGGTTTGGCACCCGAGTCACTTAGTACACAACGGATAAATATCAGAAGTTCAAAACCTGCTGCAAGGGCGTTGAGATGACAACACCGTCCAGTGCTAAGTTGTGGTGCATTAAGGTACATAGACCCCAATTCTTATTCTATCCGTGCCGATTGTTCAGATATTTTCAACAGCTGCATGTCCTTTAGTAGCAGACGTCCTTTATAATAAAGCTTCATGATCTGAATGTGATAAAATAATATCAAAGTATTTAGCTCAGACAGGCCCACGTCACAGCTACAGCAGGTGTGAAGTGGATTTGGGTGTTTTCTGTGCAAATGAAATCGCAAATACCCCTTTGGAATGCAGCCTCCGATGGCCTTGACACGTAAACACGCTTCTTTTACATCTACGACGAAAGGCGGTTATCCCAGTGCGACGGCGGTTTTATTAAGTCTACGGTGTAGATTTGTGAGAAATATGACCAACCGCTATCGCATAAGGAATTTTAAACCAGTCATACATGAACAAAATATTATATTTTTTTTCTCGTGCAGAAGACAAGCAGCCGTCGGCACAGGCTCGAAAACTCTCTTTGAATTTCAGGTGATTTCTTGAACATTCAAGATGTCGAGGCTCTCTTCAGCGCGTCGGGAACACGCTGGTAGCCTCCATGGCAGGGTACAAGCAAAAAGCAAGAGTTACCCGACCGTAGTTATCGACGTTATCGAACATAGCTACGGCCGGTGTTAGCTTCGCCCAACGCAAAACTTACAATGGGGAATGTTCCGATCGGCCGATCGGTCCACACCACAGGCAATCAAACTAAGCGACTGGCGTTACTAAAATGGTTCCACATTGCTATAAATAGAGCTGCCAGAGGCAACGACGTAATTGCGCGCATAAAAAAGAACGTAGTGTCTAGAGTACCATCCGACGGCACTCTTGCAGAGCGTTCAAGTGCCGTCCGACGGTACTCCACTGGCGCGTTCAAGTGTCGTGCGAAAGTCTCGTATAAAACGAGTTCTCAAAACGAGTTTTTCGAAGCAGAGCGTAGCGTTGTGGTAAGATGTCTGTCTCATAAGCACGCGATCGCGGGTTCGATCGGCAGTGCGGGCTTACCTTTTTGTTTTCGTTTTCTGGAACAGCTTTTTTCTTTTTTCTTTTTTGTTTTTTTGCCGACGCATTTGGCTTTATTTAGATTAATTTTTTTTTACGATTAACACAGAAAACAGATGATTGTTGTCGCCGAAATTTCGCTGAGCGAAATGGTATGGGACTTCGTTTCCGGAGGTACAGTGCGGCTTCGTTTGCCGGCTGGACGCCGCGAAGCACCGTGTACGACCAGGCCAAATGGATCAATAGTTTTGTAATTAGCAGCCGCGGACTGTCGTTGCGAAGCGGCGTGAACACAGGCGGGGTGTGTGTTAACGAACTCCCCGGTGATACACGCGCCGTCCGACTCTCGGACGACCCTTGTAGGCGCGATTGGACTGCTGTCGGACGGCACTGTAGACACAGCCAAAAAAGAAAGCACTTGCCTTTATTGTGAGCAGTTTTCTCTCAGCGACGTGGGTACCACCAACATATACGCAGACGAAAAACTTGTGAAGCCTCGTTTCATGCAGCAATCCGTGCCTGGCCGGTTTGTATAGAAAGCCTACGCACCTTCGTCACTTATCTGCGACGGCTAGATGTCCTTTTTCCAGTCAGCGGTGAAAGGAAAAACGCCAGAGAAGCAAAGCGACGCAGCTGAGTGACACGACACAACACCGTAAACAAGCCGAACGGCGGTCAGCTCCTGCCCACTGGATTTGGATTTGGATTCGGCGACCGGTCAGCGTTGATTATTTATTATTGCTGCAAAGTTTTGCAGATTAGTTCGAAACCGGGTTCGAAATGCATCTATTTCTTGGCGAGTAAAAAAAGTTGAGCAATTAGCTTTTGCGTCCCGTTATGGCCGCCCCGTCTACGAGCGGAACGCGACGGAGAGAATTTACTCCCTCTCCAATGACCGATAGAGGGCGCACCACGTAAAATCGATGAAAAGGAGAGACTCGCTTGTCACATGGAGGAACTTGGAAATTCCTATTTTTTCCCCACCTTTTTTCTTAGAGTGTGGAAACACTCAGGCGCGTATGGCTCGTGCTTCTAGCTTCAACTTCGCTCGTATACATCAGACGAAATTCTCTATGGTGTATACTTTTCGCTTTAAAATGCGCACTGGCCGCAGGAGCGAATTTGCATTTCAAGCGCGTGAAGGAAGTGAACATTTAGCGCTTTTGCGCTATGCGCGCTCAGCTCTGGCCTTGGACGGTTCCGAGGTCCCAAGCCGTCTTTAGCATAGCACGACCTTGCGGCATTACATGATGCCTCCTCTTTGGATTCGAAGATTGGCGGAGCCGCGGAGGAGGCGGAAAGAAAAGGCGGATGGGAAATTGGAAAGGCATTCCGTTTAAAAAGGAGGGGGGGGGGGGGGGGGGGGGGGAGGGGGTGCAATTGTTTCAGGACTTCGGTTAAACATTTGTGGAAATTACCCTCTAAAACTTCTAAAGAAAAGAACAAAAAATCGATTTCACCTGCGTGCCCTAGTTGTTTTGTAAAAAAAGAGATGAATATTGGCATTTCTGGCCCCCTTTCACTCCCAGTCTCCAGGGCCACACTTGGTCCCCGTCCTAATTACATAATTCGGGGTTGCGTGTAGCTTCCCGTATGCTCTCTCGGAGAACGCTTACTCTCCCTTTCTCTGCTCACATTAGCGGGCGCTATGCTGCAGCTTAGAGCCGAGCGAGGTCACGTAAGCTTGTCTTTGTAGTTCCTTCAGCTGCCACTCGCGGCTGCAGGTGGGGGAAAAAGCTCGACTTTGGCTTTGCGATTATGCGGCGAAATCGCGACAATTTATAATGAAGCAGATGTTTTCTGTATCATCCGGGACACGCTGAACAATATAAAAATGACGAGATGGAAATTCTTTTAATCTTAAGATCGCTGCACCCCCTGCCCTTTTAAAGCCCCGTCAGGTTTTAAAAGTAGCGCACTACTGAGCTAGATTACAGACGCCGTGTTCTTCCCAGTAGTGGCGCGCGGCGCGTGCCTCGAGCATTTCTACAACAATGAATGGCGCCACTTTTCCCAGTATAGGGGGGCTTTAATTCTGCTCGGGCTTGGACGCCAAGTGTCGTCGCACAATGGGACTAAAGCGAATGTCTCGGATTCCTGGCACTCGGAGAACGAAATTCCGCAACCGCTTGCTGGACACATCGCTACAAGAAAGCAAAAAAAGTAGTGAGTCTTAGTATATTTGCCTCTATTACAGACTCAGTATGTAACTAAATGGAGAGTTAGATTAACCAAATGCTTTCACTATTCACGTGGTGTATAAAGCGTGCCCACCAAAACCAAATGTTATTGTGTATTGTTCACCAAAAGAATAAAATGCACAACCCAGAATTCCCTTTTCATTCAAATATACAGCTAGCGGTACGAGCCAGATTTCATACTTTACTGCGGTTTCCCTTAACTGATTAAAGCATTATAAGTTATTTTGAGAAAGCTGATGCCATTGACCGCCATTTCTGCATTGCGATTTTCAAATAATCGCTTAAAAGTTTGATCCAGGGAACGACAAGCTTTGAAACTCTGTCACCTGAATCGGACCACTAGCAGCTCATTTTGGGGGAGGCGGAGATATTGGCAGTGAGGAGTTCATGCCTTCGTGCTCACAAAGAAAAAAAAAAGAAACAAAAACACACACACACACGTATATATATATATATATATTTAAATATATATATATATATATATATATATATATATATATATAACTGAGAAGAAAAAACCCTTAGTGAAAACAGCAACAACGGACGATTTAATCGTCCCTTGTTGCTGTTTTCACTAAGGGTTTTTTCTTCCCAGTTATATACCCACGCCTTCGGCCTCCCGCCACCATGCCCGTTGTATATATATATATATATATATATATATTATATATATATATATATATACAGGGTGTCACAAAAGAAAATTTACACGGTCTTTTTTACCGCAAAAATAAACTGGGCATCGCCGAACGCTTATTCTTCGCCCAAAGGTAGAGCTAGAGGTCACAACCAGATGCCAAAGTTTCAGCCCAATCCGACAACTTAATCAAAAGTTATAAGTGATTTTCTGAAAATTTCAATGGGAAAATGGAGCCCATTTTCGCCCGTTTTCGGTTTCTGGTGCCATAGAGCCCCATGTGTTGGAAAATTCAGTCGGCCGCCATTTTCCCATTGAAATTTTCAGAAAATCACTTATAACTTTTGATTAAGTTATCGGATTGGGCTGAAACTCTGGGATCTGGTTGTGACCTCTATCTCTACCTTTGGGCGGAGAATGAGCGTTCGGCGATGCCTAGTTTATTTTTGCGGTAAAAAAGACCGTGTAAATTTTCTTTTGTGACACCCTGTATATATATATATATATATATATAGAGAGAGAGAGAGAGAGAGGGAGAGATATATAGAGAGAGAGGGAAACAGAGGGAGAGAAAGAGAAAGAGAGAGAGGGTGTTTCACAAAAGGTGGACCAATTCGATATTGCAAAAGCTACGCATCGCACCAAAAATAGGTTTGTGTCGTTTTAATCCCAGGCCAGGGGCCTATTTAGCAAAATTATTAAAGTTCGGGGTAATTAACTTTTTAATTATTTTCGCGTAAACATTTTTTTAAACATTAAGTTTAATGGCATGGTTTCAATTATAGTCTTGGTGATCATCATCGATAAACTCTAAATCTACAAATTGTAGAACGATAGAAGGCACGCGCGGTATTTTACGATTTCCCGGAAAACGGCGCAACTTTGACGGGATCTTAAGTTTCGTTTTGCAATCGTAGCGCTTCTCGGCACCGACGGCACCGCACCCTGTGAAGAAATAGTGCAGCCAGCCTCTGCTGCGTTCCGCGAGGACAGTGCAACAGAGGTTGGTTGCACTATTTCTCCACGGGATGCGGTGCCGTAAGTGCCGAGAAGCGCTGCGATTGCGAACCGAAACTTAAAAACCCGTCGAAATTGTGCGGTTTTTCAGAAAGTCGTAAAATAACGCGCGTGCCTTCTATCGTTCGGCTATTTGTTGATATAGTGTTTTTCGATGATTTTCAATATTATTCTAATTGAAACCATACGCTTCAACTCAATATTTAAAAAAAAAATTAATTCGGCAAAAATAATTAACAACTTAATTATCCCGAACTTTAGTCATTTTCCTAAACAGGCCCCTGGCCTACGACCAAAACGACACAAGCCTTTTTTGTTGCGATGCTTAGTTTTTTTCAATATTGAATTTGTCCACCTTTCGTGAAACACACTATATATACAGGGTGCATTTTTTAGCTGCACCAAATTTTCAAAAAAAGGGAACGTGAGGTAGAGTAATTTAAGTCCTGAGGAAGTGTTAATGGCCATGGCGGCCACTAGAAAAAAGGTGAAATATGATAATAAGTTAGCTAATTAACTAAAATGTTTTAACTAACTTTTTAATGTTTGACTTGAAAGTACATAATGTATATAGAGAATTGAAGCTCGTCACCAATATAATCTAGCCTTGCCATCAAAGTTTGGTTAAAAAAATTGTAGTAGGTGTCACGGGGTCAAGAAACGTCACTTTGGTACACGGCGTCAAACCGAAACTAAACGAGAAAGAGCGCCGGTAAAGTAATCGTTCCGCCCTTCTGGCCCCCGTCGATAGTCGTTATCGCAGCCAGCTTCGCCTAAGCAAGTGGAGCCGACCGCGATAATAACAAATCGCATGGCCGAAAGGGCGGAGCGAAAACATTACAGGCGCTCTTCCTCGCTTAGTTTCGGTTTGACGCCGTGTACCAAAGTGACGTTTCTTGACCCCGTGACACCTACTACAAAATTTTTAATCAAACTTTGTTGGCAGGGCTAGACCATATTGTGGTCGAGCTTCAATTCTCAAATTACATTATGTACTCTCCGGTCAAAAATTAAAAAGTTAGTTAAAACATTTTAGTTCCTTAGCTAACTAATTACCTAATTTCACCTTTTTCCAGTGGCCGCCATGAGATTAACATTTCCCTAGGGCCTAAATTATGCTACCTCACGTTCCCTTTTTTTGAAAATTTGGTGCAGCTAAAAAATATATACACATATATTTATTTATTTCTATAGTGAGAAGCTCTAGTGCCTTTGCCATAATTTATTTTTTTTACATCATGTAGTAAGTTACAAAATGTTCTATATGCTAGACATATTTCCAGTTTTAGATATACCACTGCTGGCATTTATGATTCGATACGCAAATTTGCCCCGGAGAAGTTTGAAAACACAGTGAACACTTAGGATGAAAGCATTTTAAAATTAGTGTTGGGGGCACAATCCTGGCACTTTGATTTATTTTGTCTGGATTATATAATGATAAGTGCCCACTCGACCAGATTGCGTAGAGGACAGAACGTGCTCAACCCACACACTAATGAGGTTTGACATTCAATTCGCGATCGTCATTTTCAAATCTCGCACCACCACCACGGACTTTTGAATGGCTATAAAATAGTTTTTCAATTATCAAAAATACACAAACAGCACTGTTCAACACTCAGTAAAGTTGACATTCGGGCTAGTTCAACGCTTACTTTGCTATTATTTTTGCTCCACTCTTAAAGAATCGAGGTTGGTGGGTGCGTACTTGAAATATAAGCATTAAATTTCATATTTTTGTCATAGATTGGCTGTTTTTTTACCTAATAATATTTGATTGGTAGTGTAGTTTATAATCTCGCACCTAATATTACATATATATATTTTTTTTTTAATTAGACCGATTATATTTTTTTTATTTTATTGCGGAATATATTTTACTTTTTTGCGAATAGTGAAAAGCAAGAGGCAAAGGGCCGTCAAGTGAATTTACATCAGGCTAGCTGCCAAATTGCCTGAATCATTTCCTGGACGGTATTTGCGCCGTGGATTGACGAACTATTTTGTTTTTTTTAATATGGCAACGAGCGCTGTTAAGGACGCCCAGGTTAAAAAGCACCAGTTTTTCACAGTGATCTTCCAGCTCTTTACCTCTAAGCAGTATATTTGATAAAAAAAATACATGAGATAAATTCAAGAAACAATCTCAACACTCTGATTGGCGCGTTTTCGTAGACGTCACATCGCCTGGTTTACAGATGGAGAGCGAGGAGAAGGGCGGAAGCTACGGTAAACGTGCCTTATTTATTCACGCGGTTGCCACGCTCACCCTTATCGGGGGAGAAAATATGGGAGCCGGTTAAAGCCTGCCGCGTGAAGAATTAAAATAACAGAAGGGCCAAAGTCACGGAAAGTTAGCAGTGTACCATACACCAGAGCCTCCCCCAACTAGAGCCCCCAGCTGTTGTTCAGGGCCGGCTTATGTACCCTGTGGGAATGATCCTGCCCGTGTTGTGGGAAGTAGGTTCATAGTTCAGCAGGCGCGGACACGTCCATGTTTGAACGATTCCGAAGGGTGCGACGGTGGCAGGTCGCCCGAGAAGGGCGAGTCAGCAGCGTCCACAATGGCATTTGATCTAGTCTCGCTTTCGCAACGTGCCCCGACATGGCGACGCCCGACGACTTCCCTGAGCTAGGCATAGAAATGAATGCCGGTACCAGGTGGTTTCCACAAGCATTAGAAAACCGTTATTTTTGTGAGTTTCGCACTATCCATATTTGTTTGCAGCGTGTTCATACGCCGATGTATGCTATAAATTTCAGGTCGCCCTAATTTTTGTTTAGTTCAGCGTTTTCAATTTAGCGAGCTGTTAAAACACTCAGTAAAAACATACACACCTGAAACGCCTTGATGTGGCCAAGAAACATATGTTTGTGTCCAGGAAACTGTTCAGATAAAAATAACACATACCGAGAAGGATTAGTTTCGAAAAAACTTATTCCGGCTGTACAGTCATGTCTCATTAATATGGGCCCTCTTAATATGGATACCCCGCTATTTGGACAACCTTTCCAGGGATAAAACTGGGGAAATACATGCATTTTTGTCTCGTTAATATGGACAACTCACGTTATAGACGATTTCTTGGGGGAACGGAGGTGTCCATATTAACGAGACATCACTGTATATTACTTCCCTCCCCCCAAAAGATTTAAGATATTTCTAGTTTGTAAATAGATGTAATGTTGCTTTTAACGCAAGACAAATAAAAAGAGAGAGACAAATTTGTACTCACGCAGAGTCGCATGACAATGTTATGTATCTTGTTCGTATTAATTTTTTTTTGAGGGGAGTGGGTTGTTGGTACCGAACCTTTACAAACTGATTGTTGTTGTCTGGCAGAATCCAAGCTGCTAACGCAAACATTTTAGGAAATAGCGTTGTGGGAATGCTATGTCAGTCCAATATATTCAACATAATCCCTGCCAACTTGAAGAGCGCAGAGTGCGAACAATTGTTATCATGCTACATGCCTCATCATTCGTTCTTCAGTGTTTCTATCACCGAATGCCGCAATATGATTGGTTGCGGGGCGATAATATGATGAACAGGACTTACCACGCATTGCGCTTTTTAAGAAGTCAGTGACCGTGGGGTGTTTTCACGTGAGATCACACAATGACTTTCCGTGTCATAATTTTTATACTCTTGTAATAAATATGTGTGAAAGCCATGTTCTTGGGAGGAGCATTCAGCTATATGTGAACTCCGTAGCTAAAGTTTACCCAAAGATATAACATTAAGAAACTCGCGTCGTCGACTTTGTGGATATTGCATTAGGGTATTTTGCACAGACCCCTATGTCACACCAAAGAAGGTTCGGAGTTAAACAAAAATCATTGATTTTAAGGATAGTTTAAACACGCACACAGATTATTCAAAATAGCAATTATATGTTTCTCTGCAGACAAATTACGAAAAACGTCCAATAAACACCTTTCAGAGACATTTTCAAAAGTGTTTTACCAACCGAAACTTTTATACAAAACGTCTCAAAATATATCAAAATGTGCGTCCAGAACCGTAGCCCACGAATATATATATATATATATTTATATATATATATATATATATATATATATATATATATATATATATATATATATATATATATGTATATATATATATATATATATATATATATATATATATATGTATATACATATATATATAAATAAACTATTCACTTAGCCACCATTGTAGTCCTGTTATTAATTCATGCGCCCGTTATTTTGGCAAAGATCAATAAAATTACAGGTTATAATTTAAAAATATCTATATTTGAATTATTCTAAACTCTCCTTACCTCCTTGCAGTAACTTTAACTAAATTCTTGGGGCAAAATATTGTGTAGCAAATGAACTCGGATTGAAAAAAAAAACACAATAAACCTTTAGTCTAATTGAGCTTCCTTGTCTTCATTATAGGGTTTTGCCCGAAGGCGTCGACTCCAAAGAGAAACTATCTGGAACCGAGAAAGTGCATACAACGGTGTTGCTCTATTGCAGAACGCTGAAAGTCGTCATAACTTAAAACCATGGGAAGAGAAAGAATTTTAAAAAAAACGGACAATAAAGCACAAGACCCTAAGGACAGCTCAGTTTATTCGACCAAGCCAAAAGAAACAAGATCAAGAGAACAGAAGACGACGTCGCGAAGATTTCACCAGACGGGACTTGACAGGCTGAATCCCTGCAACTCTAAACACACTTCCGTCAACGGGCATGCGCAGCCAAGCTTACGCAAATATCATATCAGTTAAGGATACGAGCTCCTACCAACTTCCTAATCTCAGGCTGTTCGATTATGATATTTCCAATCCAGCTCGTTTGCCTTTGTTCACTTCTCAGAAATGCATGCTGTCCTAAGCTTTGCTTTATCGTCCTGTTTCCTTGTGTTTCCTCTTAAGCCCCCAAACGCAGGCTGACTAAACATTTGGAGCCCGGAAAAAGGCATTCAGAATCTCTCACATTATCAGTTCGAGAGAACATGTCAAAAAGGACTTGCCTCGCTTTCTTTACGCAGTCTCACCTACCATGCGTGCCCGCGTGACTTTCAAGGCAATCTTCCTTTTAAATGTTTTGCAACTTCCGGCAGTAGTGGCACCCGCCAAAACCCCATGGAAAAACAGAGGGGGGGGGGGGGAAGGGTAAGCAGGCGACACGAGGAAACAAAAGATGTAACAAAGCTTGGGACAGTAAGACGTTCTTAGAAGAAAATGCACGCAAAAGAGCTGATTACTAAACATCATAATCTAACACCCTGAAATTAGGAAGTTGGTCGGACCTCGCAGTCTCGACGGATATTGTTTCCGGATGCTTGGTGGCGGGTGCTTGTTGTCGGAAGCGTATCTCGGGCTGTAGGGATTTAGCCTGTCAAGCCAATTTCGGTAAAATCTTAGTGACGTCATGTTCTGTTTTCTTGATCTGTTCTTGTTGTGGTGCTGTCGTATAAACTCAGCTGTTCTTGAGATTTTGTGTTATCTTGTCTCTTTTTTTCTTTATTCTTCCTTCTCCCATGGTTTTAAGTTATGGCGAATGGCTACGCTCTTCAATACAGGGTATTCGAAAGTAAATATAAGTAAACATGGACGAACTTCCAGGGGCATAGGCACCTTCCTGTCTCCGTTGGGCATTGTCTATTATCTGCAGAACCAGGATGAGAAGTGCGTATTTTAGAAGCTCACCTCTGAGGATCAGTGACCATACGTCGAAAAGTTGACGTAAACTGGTTCGAAACGCCTTCCTGATCATTTTGGTGAGAACAAACTTTTTTTTTTTTTTTTAAAGAAATGGCCAGTCTTTTGAAGGTAACGCGGCCGCATCTTTACGAGCGGCTTACTGAGACTTCTGGCTGTTACACCCATTACACACCTTGGACAATTTTAACTACTTTGTCAAGGGCAAGGTGTCGACAATGGCCGCATACATGTGTCTCGAGGGGGCGAAGCTACAGCTTTCCTTCGCCACAGTGAGGGCCGTAGAGACGGAATCCCGCGTCTTCTGATGCTGCCTCTTTGGCAGAGGATTCTTGTAAAGTTTGGTCGGCCCAATGCACTTGCATGGCTGTGTAAGCATTCGATTTACCTTGATTTTTATTGTGTCGACGTGCACTTCGTTACTGCCGTCAGGTGGTGGGTTTGGGCGAGTACCATCGTGTATGTGAGGTACTGGTGCGATCATTCACGCACCTGCTTATCGGAACCAAGGAATCTTAAATTCCTTACGATCACCAAGGAAAACGATAAACGTTTATGTAGCGTCACACAACGGCACAATGTCTATTCCGGAAAGTTACGAACGACAGCAAACAGTGGGAAGAAAAAACACAAAATTTAAGGCATGACGCATGCATTTTCAGAAGTTGCGTGTTCCTGTATCCATTTATTAGTAACAGTAAGCCTACTTTCAATTATCTAGTTGTTTCCAGGCTCGCCAAGGCGTGCAGCCACGTTTCGGTGCTACTTATTTTTTTTTTTTTTGAGGCGTCAGTTAGACCGCGTTTTGCTGACGTATCATCCACATATGTTCAATGCGAAGGGAATGCTCGTGCTAGCTCTGGAAAAGTGAGCACTTGCAATGTAGACCAGTAGCATAGCCAGGATTTTATTTTGGGGTGAAGGTGAGAGGAGAGAGGGAGGGTGGGGTTCACCGAGCCGCGCTCACACCCCCCCCCCCCCCCCCTTGACGCCGCAGAATTTTGGTTTCTGTAAAGGCGGAAAAGCAAAGCAAGTATACAGATAATGTACCTGCCCGAGCGTTTAGCGCACCACAGCTCCGGGCACGTACGCAGCTCCAGCAAAAATAAAAGCTTAGAAATGGGGGGGGAAGGGGGCGGGGGGGGGGGGGGGTTGGGGGGGGGGTTTGACACTTGAGATCTTACCCGGCTATGCAACTGATGTAGACACAGGTATATGCATTCTCGATTATTTCAGGCGCAGCCAGCGGCCGTGGTCGACCTTTTATTCTCCCACTCACGCCGTGCTGACTTCCCGACTGACCACGGCACCTCTATTAGTGGCGTTACCAACGCCTCAGCCAAGAGGGGATAAGCTGGCACTCTACCACATGGTAAAGAAAATGCAATTTAAAACATAAAGCTTCTGCGGATATCTTTTGAATTGTTTTAAAGCACAGTAAGGTACTATTTTAAACATATCTAGAAACAAGTACTGCATGCTAAGGGCAGTCACATTTTAAGAATGTAACCTAGCTGCGGTATGCACTTTCAGCATTGTGCACAATAACTATAAATATCATACCCGGCGCGTTTCAGTGACATACCATGTGACACAGCATGGCTACGATTTTCCCCACTCTAAGTTGTGCAGAAGCCTCCATGAATGCTGTCTAGTTTCCCAAGGTATAGGAGTCCGAAGCGCTTTACATTGCTCTTTGTGTCATGCTAAGTGGGCACGAATCGTGGAGGTGGGGCTAATGAGGGATTTCGGGTGCGTGGTACTCTTCAAGTTTTAGATTATCTTCCGATCTCCTACAATCATAAATATTATGAGCCACGGATCACATCCAAGCAGTACTAAATGGTCTAAAAATGTGTTCTTCCATTTGATGTTTTCAAGAATATGTGAGCGTTGAATATACCTTAATAGCCTCATTTTTGTTTTTAAGAATGCTCGCCAGATGGAAAGTTCTTGAAGATGCTGAGACTCGCAGTTCTTCAGCAACGAGGACACAGACACTGTTTCTGAAGATGGGGACTTTCCAGAGCTTCTGCCTTCTCCGCTAACTGATGCTTTCAGATAATAAAATGCGAATCTGTCCAAGGACAATTTAGGATCTTATCTTGATATAGTATATGGTGGCCTGGTCCTTAACCTAGCTGGGGCAGATTTCTCTGTGGCCTGTAGCCGGAAGCAAAACCGCTCCCAGGCGTGGTTTATTCATCGAAGAAGGCGGCTCACTGCCTTCATTTTTCACAATGTAACAAATCAAAAAGACGACACGAGCCCAACTGCGGTGATGGTGGAGGTTAGGGGATAAAAGGTAGCCCATGCTGGAGTGCCTGTTCCAGTTCAGTGGGTGATCCAAAATAAAGACAATGCACGGCGGGTCTTCATTGATCTTTAAGTGTCCAAAAACTAAAACCTCGAGTTGAGTAGTTCTGGGTTAATTGTCAATCCAAAGTGCCCCGAACTTGGAGGAAGCCCCGGCGGCCTTGTGCAATGCACCCATTGTACCAGAAGGGCCCTTGAGATCAAACATCCCTACATGTATAGGGCGATGAATGTAAGGACTGTCAAAGAGGACAGCCTCTATCTTGATGTTGATTTAAATCTAAAAGTAGGCCACACCTACCATGACCAAGTGCAAGCTCAGATGGCACTTGTTGTGCTGGACGTGGCATTGTTTGCTGTGTGGACGCCCAAGACAGTTCCTCCACTAGTCTTGAGAATCCAAAGGGATGGTACATTTTTAAAAAGGCTTGATCTAAAACTAGATGAAATATTTTTGACTCACATTTTGCTCGAGTTGGCAACACGCGTACGAGATCCTGACGCGACTAGGGGTGCTGCTGCCGCACTCTACTGATCTTCCCGCCAGCCCAAAAAGGAACGCATGATTGCATGTAATTAGACTCGTGCACCACAATTTGGTTTTATTTCAAATGTGTGGGCCTCCAGCGCAAGCCCGCAAAAAAGTGTCTCTGCCGCAGCTGCAGATAGATTCAGATCCAGATTGGGAATAATACCGAACGGTTTCCGAAATAACTTTTTGGAAAATTTCATTCTATTGTCTGAACTTATACCGCCTGCCAAATCGAGTTCTTTGTATTTATATTTTCTCTAATTTTTAATGGATCACTTATAATTTTTTGAAACTGTATTTCAATGTGTATTTTGTTATTGCTTTGTATTTCAATTTTCTGTACCTGCTTACAAATGTCTCTTCTTGTGCTTGAGTCCGCTCATGCTAGGATCGCTTACCACTCCATGCGTGCAACTGCAATCTTTCAAGTGAGACAACTGAACCATGTTGAAAAATGTTCAACTTTGATTTGTGAATAAACACTGAAAGAAAGAATGCTTAATGTTTCCCTCTAAAACAGGTTCATAATACCATAAACATAAGAGATGGGTTTCAGTGTTTAATTCAGAACTCTAACGAAGAAACCACACCTGCATCAGGACAACAAGTGACCAGTGAGCAGTATATTGAAACCTAAATATGTAAACGAACAGTAAAAGGCACCAGTATTGACTGCCACGTAATAGGTTAAGTGAAAACTTAAATAAGTAGGTCATTCTTTATTTGTTATGTCATTAAACTCGGAATTCTGGAAGTCTTCTTTTTATTTTCAGCATATTGGACCTCGCATCTTTAGGACTGCTGCACACACTGTCCCAATTATGTCAAATGTTGCCCATCCCTTGTCACCTTTCCTCTTCAGAAGTGACACATGGATGATGCGTTGCAGGACACGATATTCCTTCGACTGTCTTATGCTCCTCTCGACCTGGATTCGAACGCTCGAGATTCTTTGTGACACCTCGACCGCCTTCGTCCTCAGTTGCGTCTTTCCGCGGGTGGACGCTGACTTGATAAGGAAAGCTCCCCGACAGCAAGCAGCTCCTCAATTTAAATCCCCTGTCTTCCGTGATTAGGTCGCCATCTTTAATAACATTGAGCGACCCACATTCCTTTGTCAGTTCTAGGTAACTCACTCTTGCGCCCCTACATTGAGAGATATATAAAATGCCGCCATTTGAGGAAATTCCGATCAAGAATTTAATAGTATTATGGTGTTTGTAAAATGAAAATTTTTCTGATCTTGCTCGGAAGGTGCATGGTTGTTCAATGAAAACTTTTGTACAGTCCGTTATGCACAGCGCATCTTTGAACAAAGGCATTTTGCAAAATATCAGCAGAGGGCGTCGTACGGCTTCTGTCTCGGTCCGAAAAATCCAAGGTCTCAGCTCAGTGTTCTAGATAGTTAACCACTCATAAAAGATCCTTGTCACCGAAACATAGGCAATGCGAAATTGTGTCCCTAGATCTTTGTTCAACAGTCCAAGTCGCAGCTTCATTAGCACCAGCAGCACCTGCCGCCAGTAGGCGACAGTTGCGTAGTACAAAGACTATAATTGCATCATCAGTTTGTGCTCGAGTAAAGCCCAAAAGAGGTTGCTGTTTTGCATTCCACTAAAAAAGCTCCGTCTTTGTTGATTTTGAGGTCTATGGCAGCAACAGATGTTGCAGAGTCTTTCCTCAATGCATTGAACTCCATTCTTAGCCTTTTTTTCTCTTCCATAAGACTTTCAATGTCTGCACCTGTCAAGTCCGTCGAACAAGAGATTCCAGTTTCTTCTTGAGGCATTTCGTTCAAGCAGAATTAATCTGTTTTTCACCCATGTCACTTACAACAGCTGATGTTGAACCTGCAGAGTGATCACGTGAGGGTTCGGCTCGGCGACGGGACACAGCACGCTCGTGGTATTCAACAGTTCGACGGCTGTCATGGGCTGTGTTGATCTTACGGGAAAAGATCTGTGGCGCCCAATATGGGTAATGTGGATCTTTTGATGAATTTCCCAGACGAGAAAGGAAAAAGAGAAATGTTGATCGAAACAAGCTTGTCTCCCTATTGAAAAAACCAGCTTAAGCTGGTCCCAGCTTCAAGCTGGGTTATTGCCCCAGCATGCCCAGCTTGGCATGCTGGTCATGCTGGTTGATCTGGTCCCAGCTTCAAGCTGGGTTATTGCCCCAGCATGCCCAGCTTGGCATGCTGGTCATGATGGTTGATCTGGTCCCAGCTTCAAGCTGGGTTATTGCCCCAGCATGCCCACCTTGGCATGCTGGTCATGCAGGTTGACCTGGACCCAGCTTCAAGCTGGGTCATTTGCCCCAGCATGCCCAGTTTGGCATGCTGGTCATGGTGGTTATACTGGTCATGCTGGTGGACTTCCCAACCAGTTTAAACTGTTTCAATAAATGCACAGGATAAACAAGCCAAGCTCTTCAGAAAAGCCAACTCGGCATCCAATTTATTATTTTCGTACTTGCGGCCGCCTCACATGAACTGTGATGCTACATATCCTCGGCGCTCACACTGTACTAACCGACGCACAGGCAGTGGTTCTCGGTGCAAAGCGAACAATGTTAATAACACCAGATTGCTTATCTTTCAACACAAAAAATACTAGACACACGCCAAAAACAGGCCATAGCTAAAGAAGAAACTACTCGGATGAGAGAAGCGAACCTGGGGTGCCGCCAGTGATGGGGGCGAAGCGGCAACTTGCGTGTTCGGCAGAGGCGAGGAAATCCGTGTGGCTTGTCTGGCATTGGCGATACTCCTCGGCACCACCGTCATTCACGAGCACACACACGTTCTAAGACACGAAGCGACGCTTCAGTCGGGACGTCCGACATCTTCCCGCACTGAACGGACTGCCGCTCACTGTCTCCTCAAAACCCGCTTCGCTTGCATCGTCGTTCAACTAGTCTCCAAACAACGCGCACACAGCCCTCCCTTCGAAAATCTGCCGAAGATAACCAAACGCGTCTAAAATTCTCCGTTCCTACCACTCTCTCTCTCTTCTCACACACAAATGTAGCTTGCAGCGCGCCTGACGCGCCCTGTTGTCTTCCAAAAACGAGAGGACAAAGAACAGGACGTGGCGTCGTTTTATCCTAAACCGACCTTGGCGCGCGCGCTCCCAGCAATGCCATTTCGGCTATCTCTAGCCGACCTTGGCGTGCGCGCTCCCAGCATGACCAGCTTGACCACCACCATTATTTGTTCGACCAGATTCACCAGCTTGTCTCCCAGCATGACCAGCTTGTCTCCCAGCTTGACCACATCGGCTCCATGGAAAACCAGTTTGACCAGTTAGGACCAGACTGGCTCCCAGCTACACCAGATTGAATCTAAAACCAGACTCTAGTTAGATCATGCTGGTTTTTACTTAAACCAGACTGACCAGCTTAAATTCTACCTTGCCCAGCTTAAACCAGCTTGATTGTCAGTTAAACCAGTTTGACTACCACATTGACCAGATTGACCAGCTTAGTTACCAGCTTGGCCAGTTTGATTTTCATGGTGGTTTTTCCAATAGGGCTTGCTCTTTGCGACTCGACATCTTTGACGCCGACATCGTCTGCCAAAATTGTGCCGCTCCGCACCACCCGCCAACATCGACGACTTCGTTAGGTCTGCTAGAATACATAAATGAAACAGTTCAATGATCAAAATGAATGGTGCTAATCAGCTTCTTTAGAATCGCACCTACCAGTTGCGAAATGCTGGTTGTATATCTTCGTAGCGTGTTTGGCTGGAAGTGGGCATGTCGAACTGCGATTGTGCAAGTTCGGCGCTGTCCCTCGTCTCGAGGATATCAAAAGAAATTTACTTGAAACATCTCTTTTTTGCCTGTGCGCATCGTACACACAATTGTGCAATACTCTTGCATCTCTAGCGTTCATATCTAACGCGAAACCTTATTGATGAATCAAGAGTAGTCAAGTGTCCGCACACAAGCACGGTAAACAATGAGATTGATTGACTGATTGATTTTGGGTTTTAATGGTGCAGCAGCTGCTAAGGCCATAGTGCGCCAGAACAATGCTAGAAGAAAAAACTTGTGCTATTTAGTTAAAAGTGAGGCATGCTATGAGAGTTTAATATCTTCCATGAAATGCACAGAATACAAAACAAATCCACTAACTTAAATGTGCTGTAGTAGGCCAATGCTCTTTACGAAGTTAAAAACTTGGGTATGAGGAACAAGAGGTTCCTCTCCCAGCAAAAGGGCAGGGTGGAATGGGATCTGTTCTCTAAAAAACCGCGAAAAGTTGGTGCGACACTCCTCATGATATTTCGGACATTGAATGAGGATGTGCAAGACGGAGCGTGTTTCACCACATTCTTCACACATTGGAGCATCCTCTAATCGCAGAAGGAAGCCATGTATGTATGACCAATTCTCATGTGACAGAGAACAACTTCATAAAAACGGTCGTTATGTCGGCAACTGGCCCATTCAGAAAGAACAGGTTTCACGCGATGAAGTTTATTATGGACTTCAGTATCGAATTCCTCCTGCCATTTCTTTTTAATCCACTTTTTCAATAATGACCTGTGATCTAAGTATGGGATTCAGGTAACCTCTGTGTTCCTGTCCTGACATGTTCTATCAGCCTTATCGGCCTCTTCATTTCCGACTATACCGATGTTGCTAGGGACCCAACAAAAATAATGGTGATGTTGGAGTTTGGGGCAGTAAAAATCTTGTTACGTATTTGCTGAATAAAAGCATTTTTTTAAACTATCTAGGAATGCAAGTGCATGGAGAGCACTGAGAGAGTCTGAGAAAATTACGGCGGCCTTGATATTCCTTTTGATGATAGTGTCCACAGCTACCAGTAGGGCATATGGCTCTGCAGAAAAGATAGTGGCTTCGTTGTTGAGCCGCTTTACAATACTGCATGACGGTCCGACAACAGCGCATCTAATACTGCTCCCCTTCGTTCCATTCATGTCAAACTGTACAAGGTTCTTGTAATTTTCGGCGATTTGGAAGAACTCTTGCCTAAGATCTTCCACTGGTACATTCTTCTAGTCATACTTGGAAAGAGAAAAATTTATTGGAATAGGTGTGATGTTCCAGGGTGGCAACTGGGCTGGGCAACGCTGCTACCGGACTTGATAAGTCTATTGCAAAATTCTTGGCCTCAGAGTTAAAGGACATATGCAAAGGAAAAAAAAACATTTTTTAGACAGCTTAGATGGAAAAAGGCTGTCATAAAAAGATTTTACAACGAAGGAAAAAATTCTTAGAGCTATATTTACGGCGCTTTACGAATTTGTAGTTGGCGCTCGCGGGAGCCGCCGCTAGTCACGTGGTAGGCCCACGTGCTGCCGCGCTGTGGTGCCGCCGCACGCTGAGCGTTGTGCGAAAGCCGCTTCCACGCGTTTCTCCGCGCCGCCGTCGCCGCCGCCGCCTCACAAGTTCGTCTGCTTCGGGGCGCCGCCGTCATCGCCTGACCGTCTGACCGGCGCACAGGTCTATCATGTCTGCTTGCTCTTTTTCAGGAGTTTCCTTTGGGCTCTTAAAGTTACTTATTCATCTTAGTTTTTTGTTATACATCAAACAAAGATGAATAAGTTACTTTTAGAGGCCATAGGAAGCTTCCGAAAGAGCGCAAGCACCACGTGACAAATATGGGCCCGTCACGTGATAAACAAGGGCCACTTTTCCGCGGCGCCCGCCGGCGCCAACTACAAATTCGTATAGCCCCGTCAATATAGCTCTACATTTTTTTTCTTGGTTGTAAAATCGTTGTATGATATCCTTTTTCATCTAAGCTGTTTAAAAAAATGTTTTTTTTCTTTGCACGTGTCCTTTAAGGCGCAGAGGAAAAGGAGGTACAACAGAGGGTTTGTTCTGGTATGTTCTTTCATACCGCGTGTCCAAAACACTTCGAGTGCGGGATTTTGGGGCATAGAACGAACTCTTAAGTGATACTGAAGGCCCAGAAAGAGACGTCTTTTTTCAAGAGAGTATTCATTAGATTCAGCGTAGAGACTGGAAATTGGAGAGGTCCGGAAAGCCCCAGTGGCAAGTCGTAATTCTAGGTGGTGGACAGGATCTAAGATCGGAAGAAGAGACGGCCGTGCCGAGTCATACACCATGCAACCATATTCTAATTTTGATCGAACGAGGCACAGATACAAACGCAGCAGGCACCTTCTGTCACTACCCCAGGATTTTGCGAAAGAACTTTTAAAATATTCACTGCTAGTAGGCGTTTCTGTTTTAGTTGCAAGATGTGACTACGGAAGCTATGTTTTTTTTATCGAAAATAACCCCTAAGAATTTATGCTCACAATGAACATTTAGGGTATGGCCTCCCAGAATTAAACTGGGTCCTGTCGTGATCCCTCTTCGAAGAGAGAACAGAACACAGACAGTTTTCTCTTCTGAAAAAAGAAAACCACTCTCATCGGCCCAACGTGTCATTCCATTAATACCTAGCTAAATTACACGAAGAGCAGGAAACTCGTACATCATCAACATAGAGTGCATAAGAGAGAGATTGGTGAAGGGCCTGTTTAAGAGAGTTCATTTTGATCAGGAACAGAATAACACTCAGCACCGACCCTTGGGGAACACCATCCTTTTGGACAAACGTTTCAGAAAGTGTCGTGCCCAACCTCACTTGGAACAAGCGCTCTTCGAGGAAGCTTTTGATAAGAGCTAGCATTTTCCCACGAATTTCAGCTGAAAGTAAATCATTTAAAATTCCGTACCGCCATGTGGTATCATATGCGTTCTCAATATCGAAAACCACCGATACACAATTCTCTTTGTTAACGAAGGCATCCCTGACAGTTTTTTCCTAGGCGAACGAGGTGATGAACAGTTGATCGCCCTCTCCGATACCCACATTGAAATTCGTCGAAGAAGTTTTCCTGCTCTAAAAATACACCAATCTAGAGCTGACCATTCGTTCAAATGTTTCTCCCAGGGAACTGGTGAGTGCGATCTGTCTGTAGCTGGAGGGTAATGATGGATACTTTCCAGGCTTTAGCAAAGGAATCACAATTGACCTTTTTTAGAGAATGGGATAAGCTCCACTGCTCCACACAGATTTAAAAAAAATAGGATGGTATCTAATGTTGCAGGATGCGAATGCTGAAGCATACTGTAATGAATAAGGTCTGGCCCAGGGGACGAGTTCTTTCCCTTGTGAAGGACAATCATCAGTTCCACAAGGGTAAATGGTTAATTATAATTTATAAGCCTCGTTAGAACCACCGGTACATTTTATTGGTACTTTATCTTTGGCGACCCTGTATTTTAAAAAGGTGTCTGAATAATTCTCAGATCCCGAGACAGGCGAAGTATTCACCGAGAATCTTTGCCTGCTGTTTCACTGCTGCCATCTATTGTGAAGAGAGGGATAGTAAACGCACAGTAATCCCCTCTAATTTTATGAACCCTGTGCCATACGACGTTTATGCCTGTGGAACTTTTGACCGAGGAAGCATACGACATCCACGAGATTTTTTTAGATTGGCGTCTTGCATTGCGGGCCTCAGCACGTAGCTTTTTAAACTTAATGACATTTTCAACAGTTGGGTAACGGCGCACAATGGTTCATGCACAGTTTTGCCGCTTACGAGCTAGGCTACGCTCCTCATTCCATTAATACCTAGCTAAAATAACTAGGCTTTGGTTTTAATGGTAAACGTCCTGACGTTTTTAGAATAGAGCAGTGTGCTGCTTGAACAATTACATTAGTCAGTACTTTACAGGCTTCATCAACATCTAAGCTAGCTAGTGTGCTCGAGCGCAACTCTGACTCCTTTTTAAAAGTAGCCCAGTCAGCCTTTTTCAACTTACAACGCGGAGTTCGAGTTTGCAATGACTGAAAAAAGACAGTTCTTCGCAGAACAATGGGAAAGCGGTCGCTACCATAGGGATTCTGGTCTACACTCCACGAAAATTCAGGCAGCAACGAAGCACTACCAATGGAGAGGTTGATGGGAGTCGATGATAAGGATGAGGCGCTAAAATAAGTTGAAGCACCAGTATTAAAAAGACAAAGGCTTCGAGAATTTAAGACTGATTATTTTATTTTTTCACGAACATCAGTTTGAGTCCCACCCCAAAGGGTATCGTGGGCATTAAAATCCACCATCAAAGAAAGGGCTTTGGAAGTTGGTCTAAAATAGAGTGAAGTTCTGTACTTGTTATAGCTTGTGAGGGTGATAAATATAGTGAACAAACCGAAATGGCTTCGCGCACTAGAACACGCACTGCCACTGCTTCTGAAGAAGTGTGTAAGGGTATGACTGTACAAGCAGCCAGCATTGAAACTACTATAGCTACTCCTCCAGATGAAATGGAAGCATTCACGCGGTCCCTCCAGAAGACAAGAGAATTTCGGTGGAAGTTTGTGTGTGTGGCATTTAAATGTGTTTCTTGCAAACACAGATCTCCAGGTTTGTGTTCCTGCAGAAGAAATTCAACGTCGTCGAGGTTAGGTAGTAATCCCTCGCAATTTCATTGAAGAAATGTTGCAGCCATGTGTTGGAGATTCTTACTTCGTGGGTGTTACTTGCTTTTTACTTTTATGGCGGGCCTTGTGAGTCTGCCACTCCATGTTTTCTGTGTCAGACGTATGAGAGGAGGCCATGGTACTCTCATCCATAGGTTCTGGGTCCTGTGGCGAGACCTTCCCAGAAGGTATGGAAAGGCTCTGGCCACGAGGAGCCAGGCGTCGGCCACGACCACCTCCAGCCAAAGAGGCAGCGGGGGTGCAAGGCAGGGTGGCGCCAGAGACTTCCTGTTCCTGCCCTTTGGGTGTTGGAGTGGCACAGGAACTATGCCGCTCCTTGGATGAGGATGTCTCCTCCCGAGAGCGTGGGGCACTCTCCCTTGAAGGGGATCGCGGGCTACGGACAGGCTTGGCCCTTGCCGACCCAGCCTGTGAAGGGGATGCCGTCTTTGCTCCCCTTACTAACTGAGACAGACTGCTGCCCCGTGATAGCGGGAGGGGTGGTCATCTGGCTGGAGGAGAGTAGACCCCCAGCCGATACTGCACGCCCGGGCAGCTCGATTTTAAGCTTGGGCGTCGGGGACTGCTGTGGCTTCCGGTAGTCCAGAAAAGACGTCTGAGTAGCCACTGCAACCTTCAGTGGTGCATGTCGCCGCTTCACCACTTGCGAGTAGCCGCCCTTTTGCAACAAAGCAAAACAATCTCGTGCCTCTAGGCCCCCCATGACAAGCTTTCTTTCACTTTCAGAGTCAGTAGTTTTTTCTCATCTTTCCATAATCTACATGATCTGGAGTATGCCGGGTGGGCCTCGTTGCAGTTTGCGCAGTGTGCGCCGTTTGTGCAGGAGTCTGTCTTGTGGTCAGTTTTACCGAATTTTGCACATGAGGCTTTCCCGCGACAGTTCTGGGAGCCGTGTCCGTGCGTCTGACACTGAAAGCATCTCCGGGGGTTTGGGATATACTGCCGAACCCTGCAGTGGAGGTATCCCGCCTTGACAGCTTCAGGAAGTGTGGTGGCTTCAAATGTTAGAACAATGTGTTTCGTTCTTATTTCCTGCCCGTCACGCCGCTTGCATATACGCCTTGCGGCCACGACTCCTTGGTCATAAAGTCCTTCAGCAATTTCATTGTCTGTTGTCTCCAGAAGGTCTTCCTCAGAAATTACTCCGTGGATGGTATTCAGTGTGCGATGTGGCGTGACTGACACCTTATGGTCGGACACTGAACGCAGTGCAAGGAGCGCCGTACTCTGCACGCTGGTTTCAATTTCCTCCAGAAGGTCGCCAAAAGACATTTTTTTTGGCTTTGAAGCTCTTTCCCACAACACTTTCAAATACTTTTGCAACGAGGAAGAGTGATGATTTTGAGAGCTGTTTGTCACTTTCCGAGTGAATAACCAAATCTTTGGGTAATTGAAATGAATACATGGAGTCTTGTTTGGGATGATAACTTCGATGCGGCTTCTTTTGGGAGGCCGATCAGGTTGGTTTGACTTGGAACCCATAAAAGTGGGGAGGTTTTCAGGAACTGTGGCGCACCGCCCACCACCAAGCCCAACAAGGGGGTATGTATCACCCGATAGCAAGTATGGCTTGACTGAGTATGCTACACTACCAGTGCTACCCAGTAACTATAACCAAATGTGGTTCAAGAAAGGTATCTGTCGCCCCCCAAAGTGAGCCCTTGCCGCCAAAGAAGGGAGAAAACGGAGCAAGAGAAGTGAGAAAGAAATGAAGGAAACAGGACAGGCAGGAGTGACAGATCGGAGGGGATAGTAAAAGAAAAGACGACTAGACTGCATCATCCTGGCCGGGCCTTACCAAAACTCCCGTCTACGAGAAGCGGGGGCCGAAATGGTGTATTGCCTCATCCGGGGGCCCCGAAGGGTCCAAACATCTCTCGGCTAAGGCTCAACCATCAGGATGCCCTTTTTCCCGGGGAAAGCCACGCACAGTCAGACGTGGCCGAGCGAACCCGCATGGCTCGGGGTCCGTGGAGACGCCACTCTCCAAACACCTGCTTTCACAGGTGTCCTCTGCGGGGAAACAAATGAGAACCGAAAGCATTCCATGCCCTTGTCATGGCGGCCGGAAGTTCCCCTAATACCCTGTATAGAACAGCACCGTTGTACAGTTTTTGTCGGTTCTAGAGACTATCTCTTTGGAGCCGACGTCGTGCGCCAAAGCCCCTATAACGAAGAGAAGCTAGCTCAATTTGAGTGAAGGCTTGTTGTCGCTTTTCCCTATTAGAGGTCACATGCTACTCAATCTTTTGTATTCACAAGTTAGCTCAAGTTACAGCAAGGAGTTCAGGAGAGTAAGAAAAAAAAAAGATTGGGCCTTTTTTTTAATATTGACATGCAATTTTGCAACTTTTAGAGGAATAACACGATTCTGAATTAATAACAAAACTACAATGAAGGCTAAGCAAGTTGTTTTTATATATTCGTAAGCTGGATGTTAAGACAAGTATCTTGATTCATTTTTTTTTTCTTTTTCCAAAAAGTTGTTTGGTTGGTTAATAATTTGTGAAATTGTCTCTAAAATCTGTTTTCTTACCCGTTTCGTAATTGATTTACGATATAGAAGGGATAGAAACACATAATTTTATTCATAATATTTTGTGTGCATATATAATGTATGTATAATGTATAATGTATAATGTATGATGTAATGTATAATATATAATACATAAAATAAATGAATTGTATCTTCTCTACTTGCCTTCTTCGGTGTGATATTGGCCGTTGAAAGGAATTGTTTTGTGGCTGAAAAGGTGTGCCAGCTGAATGGTTAGGCTGCGCTTTTCTCCTCACTCATTGAACACCAGCGCCGACCGAATGCTTAGACTGCGCTTATCGCCTCACTGGTTGAAAACAATTGCAAGCCCGACACTTATGCAGCGCTGGTCTCTTCACTAATTTCTCAAGATGGCCTGGCAATCGGTGTGTTCGAGCAGATCCAAGTTACTGCCATGGGCCACACCACGTTATAAAACGTGGAGCGACGCCAGCGACACGTTCTTCTCGAAGCACCCCCTAAAACTGCAAGCTTGAGGTTTTTTTTTTTTTTTTTCGAACTTACATTTTATTTTATTTCAGTGCGGTTTGTGAATGTCGCTCTTGACGAGGAAGTTGGTGCGATGTGCTACTCTTCCATCTTTTCCTTTGAGCTGTGTCTTTTCCCGAGAGTATTGTGCTGGAGCTTCCACGGCGCCTTGCAACGACGGCTCTGTGATCGCATCCAGTTCGATCCTACATTTATGCTGTGTTAACACTGCCTCTTTCCGAATACTAGGTGTACGGGGCGATTTTTATACATCAATGGTATATAACAAATCAAAACGCTTACCGATATGGTCTCCGAAATAGCTTTGAAGACGCAGTTTCCAAATTTCTCGATCTGGAATAAATTACCTTGACAATTAGTTTCGCGATATTCGCGTATGCAGCCAGCACCACCTAGACGAAACGTCCTATACCTTCCCCCACTCCTAACGCTCTCACTAGTGGACCAACACATCGCTGCCAACCTTGCTTCAGAATCGCTGACACGTTGTCTTGGAGCCAACGTTACTGAAACACTCAGTTGGGAATCTCGCCTTTCAAACCTGTGCCGCGGGACCCCACCAAGACGGAGCTAAATACGGCCTCAGAACAAACCTTTAGCGACAAGTTGAAACATAAAATTTGCTTCATATGGCTACTCCCAAATGGCTCTGGGAGATGGCGCCACAGGCTTTTCCGTGACTTGACGGAACCAGTAAGTGCAGCCGTGCAGTTCAAGGAGTGGCCGTGGCGGGAGGAATGCCAGCGTTGTGATCGCCATTAGCTGGGTACTGCAGTAACGATCGGCCCCATTTTTTCAGAGCAGGCTCTATGGCAGTTTTCCAACTGAGTGGTTCTATTGGCTCTCGCCGAGACCCAGTGGTTTTGCCGCTTGAGACAGGTCGGGGATTTACTAAACGTAGATATAATGCACATCCTTGTATTCTAGGTGGCGTCGATATAGCAGAGATGGTGCAAAGTGCGCCCGAGTTACGCTCTGGAAAATACTATTGTTTTACATATAAGCTCGAGTGAACAGAAAACTCATTTCAGCTGAATATTTTTATTTTGTTTTTCAAATATGCACCAGGCGCTAAAGGTTCTATTGTTTATTTAATCTAGCCTCGTATTTATTGCTTGTTTAGATATGAAGCCTAGTTAAAATTATTGATTGTACGTTGAATTGACACATATGAAGTACGGTATCTTACTGATAAACGTGGCAGTCACAGCAGGGGATCTTGTATATAACGCCTCTCCGAACGTTCGGCGGGGTTCGTTCCTTTGGTTTGGAAACGGAATTTCAAATTGTTTTATATGGCTTGTAAACAGTTCGAAAGCTAACGGGCCTCAAAGCGGTGCTCAGAGGTTAGGAGACACCTTTGACATAGGGGATGAACACTACATTCATATTTCTTTATCTTTCGCGCGGTTTTCACATCTTGTTTCACTTGGTTGTGAGGAAACTCTCAGAATCGTGGTTCGTCCGCCGGAACACATCCCTGCGCAACGAAATCCGTGTCCTTCTCCACGAAGCCTATACGAATATTCCTGACAAATAGCGTTGACTTGAGGTTGAACCTTGCATTTGCTTTGTACCTACTGACGATGCCTCCTGGATAAAGGGCGAAACGTCTATTAAATCGTTTTATGTTGTGTCAAGTAGGTGCTCTTATATTTATTATGAATATTAGAGGGTGTTTTCGGTGTTTATTGCTTGTCACGTATTTGGAGTTTATTTGAGCTTACTTTTGTCAGATAGCCAAAGCTCCGAGATTCGGTGTTTAATTTCGATGTATTAGAACTCTTCCGAAATTTAATTTACCTAAAAAATATATCCCGATATTACATGCCCTGAATTTATCATAACATATATCACAAAACATTTATTATCTAGAATTGGCGTTGGGCACTTTTGCCACTGTAGCTGTCTCGCGGCAAAGCTTGCGAACAACTCTCGCTCCAAGAAACGTCCAGATTTTAAAATCACTCAACACGTAAACGTAATCACCGAAGAGTTCTTTCTTCCACCACATTTCATGACTCACCCCGCAGCTGTGCGGAGTGGGTAAGTGAAGGAAGTAATACAGAAGCTTCAGCTGCGTTCCACCCTCCATTCCCCACTCTAAAATCCACGGTTGTAAAGCTCTCACTGTTATAAGCCCACAAACCCTTCTTCCTCTAGATTGTTGGAATGGAAGGACCCAAATTAATATTCCAAACAGCAGCTCTTATTCATGGCCCAAAATACCACTACAATGCCGCGTTCTCCTGAACAATCCTTTACGCAATAAATATTTATTGCGTAAAGGTTATAGGGTGGCCTTTCCAGCGGGGTTCTTATTCATTCGTTCTGCTGACCAAACATATATGCAGAACACCGTCTTTCTTTTTCAATGCTGCGAATTTGTAAACGAGAGTTCATGGGGTTCGCGTCCGCCGGCACCCAACACCGCTGAAAGTAGCCTTGACTCGGAAGAGGGCTGGCTACCCCAACAGAGCGCGGCTGAATGCCCAATTAGAAGAGCTTCACGGATTCATTGCAAACCGAGAGAGCCTATTGATATTTGGCATATTGTTTGGGGGGTCATTCAATCTCAAGTGTCCCTTACACTGCTTCCTACCATTTACAATTTTTGAACAAAATATTCTGGCTTTTTACTCCAAGGTCCTCGACCTTTTGCTAAAATGCTTCAGCCGAAAAAAAAAGTATTATGGCGTGAGCTTGGGTTTAACTTTTTAAATGGGCGTCAGACTTGGCATCAATAAATATTTAAGTAAACACTTTTTTAAACACTTCATAACATGAGCTACGTAATTCTAAGAACCCTAGGCATGCTACGTTGAAAGGGGTGAAGGGGTGCGGAAGTTTTGGTAAAATATCAAAAAGAATAATTGAACAGAATTTCAGAAAAAATAGCACTGTTGTAATTGTTTTGTTTAATTATCGCTTTGCACCTCTAATTATCTATCTTTTATGTGGGAAGTCCTCTAGATGTATTACCACTCAAACATGTCTTCAGCCATACAACAAAGTACATCACAGGAAAAAACTGAATTTGTGTAAAAGTGTGCTTTTCTGCGAAAACAGCCATTAATTTTACCCTTAGGTGGTCCAAGAAAAATACAAAACATGACGACTTTTGTATAAGCGTTTATTTACTTTCATTCTTAAAAGTCTAATATACATTTTTTTTCTATACAGAGAAAAAATATATTGAAGTTGAGTTCCCGCGTAGCAACCCAGACTAGTTTTAAAGCGCAGCTCTACATGAGTCACGGGTCAGATTTCTAATATTTTTAGTGCGTAATTCATCTCGCAAAAAAAAAAAAAACCTTCAGCGATTGAAGCGAACAGCGCATATCACTCATACAATATACACTCTAAGAAAAAACGGGTGTAGTCGGGTGTATCAGCAGCACATGCACCCCTTTCCTGAAAGATGCACCCTCAGTTGACCAGCCAGTGTATTTGTGCACCGACAATGAGCATCCTCCTCTCCCTTAAAAACCTCTGGGTGTATCAGTGCACCGCCACGCCAGCCACGCGCCCCGACCAGCGTGTGCTTGGATGCCCTTTTGGGGGTCACTTTTGGGTTGGTCAGTTTCTTAGGAAGTATGGAGCTGTTTTGTTCACTTGGTATTGAGAGTAGAGTAGACGCTATGCTTGTTTTAGGACAATCGGGTCTCCGGGTAGGATCACGTGACTACAGTCTCCAAGCTAGAGATAAGGCAGAGCACGGCACCTGCCTGAACGCCAAGGCAACGGATAGCATCCACTGCACTATTAACTTTGGGTCGAACATTCAAGAGGATATAGGGGACAAATACTCTAGCTGCGTTCATTGTTGGGATAACCCTGAAGATAAGCCTTCGCGAGGGCGACCACTTTTGGCCTTGAAGGAGCTGCTATTTTCGTATACTCCTCCCTTTTCTTTCTCTCCCTAAGCTGAAAGCGTGGAAGAGGCTACGCAGTCGTCGGACCGATGAACCGGGGGCTTTATTTATGCCTTGAGTCCGCTGTCTGGGCGCGGGTAATGGCAGGAGCGTGATCATCTGGCAAAGGTTTCACAGGTGATGTAGTAGCTCTTTCCGATCCGGGAATGTCTGATTCCCGGCCTAGTTTTTTGTGTGCTGTGCTGCGACCAGCGGGGCTGCCAGAGATTTCGTCCGTGACAACGTATTCGAGTGTACCAAGGCTTCCAGTGTTTAAAAAGTCCGACGTACATCGGCAACAGGTGATTCGTTCAAAAAAGCCCAAGGAATTCATGTGATGCGTTTAATTAGTGTTCGGTTTGGCAAATTGCTTCTTCTGCCACATCGTGTTGGATTATCACAGACCCCTTTCTTTCTGTGTTTATATTTGTGTGGTTTTGCAGTACCCGTGTCAACATCTATCTCGGATTACATATTTGAAGTCCGATATTTTCATCGTAAGTGCACTGCAACCTACTCCTTTGCTGCAATCGACCGTTCCGTTCCTGATTACGTCTAAAATTAGGCAGTGTCTATTTCGTAGCAGCCGGGAGAATAATTTCCCCGAAATTCTATGGGCAGTCGCCTGTCATTAGCTGTCTACAATCATGTGAAAGTCACTGCCGGTGACTTTCTTATTCTCCCGGCGTTTTCTGAACACGCATTTGATGGACACCTTTTCGTTGATACACGTTTTCTAGACACGTTTCGTCGACACTGACGTTTTACCGTTACTCGTTACGCGAAATGCACGCTGTAGGGACATTTCGTCGTGCGGGTGTCTCTGAGGCGCTTGCTCACCGACCCAGCCCACCCGTTCACGTCGCTTCGTGGCGACAGTATGCGGCGGCTCATTAAAAAAAATGTTCACCCTACCTGCGATACCCGTATATGTCAAATCGCGCATATAGCCTGGGGCGGCTCATTACAAAAAAAAAGAGATGTTTATAGAGGAAAGCTAACCTGAGCTGTCGATGACACGTCCTTCGATGAAGTGATTATATCGCCAATGAGTGACGACTGCCGGCACGATTTCGAGTAAATAATTCTGCCGGCTACTGAGAGAATAGACACTACATAAGAATCACCCCGGCTCTTGTTCGCTTAGTAATCTCCTTAGTTGTGTAACAGCTTCGTTTTACATCTTCACATATCATACATTGCTTGCACGTTTGTACTTGTTTACGGAATAGGCTGTCTAATAAACTTATAGGATATTTGAAAACAATTCGTTGTGTCTGTTTACCTGCCTTTTTGCAACCCCCTGGGCGCGTACATTTTTTACAGGTTTCTTTGAGGTGGGCGCACAAAGAGGTGTAATGGTACATCATTGAATGAGGTGTATATATGTTCCATATGAGCAGGGTGGGTGTAAAAACGGTGTAATAGTAAACCCTGTTGGGCGGGTGTATCTCTGTTCCCAATGAGCGGGGTGGGTGTAAACAACGGTGTAATAGCAAACCCTGTTGGAGGGTGTAGAGAGAAGGGAATACTTGTACACCTTAAATTGGGGTCTACCTGTAAACCGAAACGACAGTGAGGGTGTAAGAAAGGATTAGTGACACACCCCAGCATGGGGTGTATCTGTGCACCCCGTAATGCTGAAGGTGTATAAAAGGGTGCATATATGCACCCCTAAAGAGGGTGTATATATGCACCTCGTTTTGAGGTGTACTTGTACACCTTTATGGGTGTAGTATATGTGGCAGCACTTACACCCCCTCTGGGTGTACCCACTACACCTTTTTTTTAGAGTGTATAGCATACCATTCGTTTCAATAAAGGACGGGCACAAAGAAAGGATTTCAACGAGATAATTGATGATAAGGTGCTCGGGCCCGTTTGCTGGAAGCGCTAAACGCGGCTAAAGTTATCCGCAGTACCTAGGAGAGGGATTTTGAAATCACGTGACTGGCTCGGTAGGGATGCGGGGAAACATGGCGGTGCCCCGGTGAGTGAGCGCCGCTCCCTTTGGAACTAATATGCCGTTGTAGCTGAAATATCGGGCGCGTTAGTCAGCAATGAATGATGCAGGAAACTTTCGCTTTGCCTTACCTCACTTAAATCGGAAAGCATGAACAATGACATCGCCGCATTTTTTAGATAATTTTTGGATTCTGGCCATTGCTAAGCCTAAATGATCGCGATAATTGTCGGCATAGCAACGTCTTTAGAAAATGGATTGTTTTGATTCGATCGGCCGGGTATTGTTGGCGCGCAAAAGCAGACGGCGTCCCAATAGACCTTTTTTTTACATTTTCCAAGCACCGAGGTGCATGCTACAAGTGTAGTTACACGCGTTGCACGTGCTGACGTCTGCAGTAGTAACTGGTCTCAAACAAAACGTCTAAAACAAATTTTGCCCTGTACGCGCGTTCGTCAAAGCCTTATTATGATTATTTACTACGAATCTTTATTGAGAGGAAGGCCAGCGCGTGCGAGCCGTAGAATTACACTTCAAGCGGTTTCCTCGATGCTTGGGTAATTTAGAGAAGTGTCTATTGGGACGCTGTCTGCTTTTGTGCGCTATCAATACCCGGCCGATTGCGACAAGGCAATACGCTTTCGAAAGAAGTTGCCATGCCGAGAATCATCGCGTTCATTTAGGCTTAGGAACGGCCAGAATCGAGAGACTATCTAAAAAATGGGGCAAGGTCATTGCACATGCTTTGCGATTTAAGTGAGTTAAAGCAAAGCGAAAGCCTCCTGCACCATTCGTTGCTGACTAACGCGCCCGATATTGCAGTTACAACGACATATTAGTTCCAAAATGAGCGGCGCCGACTCACCGGGGTACCGCCATGTTTCACCGCAGTTTTGCCGAGCCAGTCCCATTATTTAAAGATCCCTCTTCTAGGTATTTTGGCTAACTTTAGCCGCGGTTAGCGCTTCAAGCAAACGGGCCCTGATAACAATACAGGGCACGTAGCGCTCCCCGCATACGTTTGTCTGTAAAGATGACTGTTGTGCAAGCTGCCGCGGCGACGGCAGCTTGCGACGTGGGGAGTATACTTTCACTAGCCTTTCATATTATAAGACCCTTTTGCTGTTTACACACATAACCTGTCGCTTGCCTCTCAAGCGAGTTTTGGTAACTCCGTGTTTGCAAGCCTGTCCAGCTTGCTTATGTCACCAGGGCTAAAAAGCATGAACGCTACACCGAGAACAACGTTGGATGTTTCACAAGGGCCTCTGGTTGTACACTTTAATGCCTCGGAGGGTTCAAGTTTGTCTACAAGAGTTTTCGAAATGTTTAATTGATCTCGCGCTTCTTTGTTTTCTCGGCTTTCAAATAGAAAATTGGTAACGTTTAATCGACAGGTCAAGCAGCAGTGTCGAGGTGGTCTTTGTTGATTATTTTCATGAACAGTAAGTTTTCTGGAACGTCAAAAGCTGGAGGGCCGCCTGGTGGAGTTTGCCTTAAAAAGGGTTTATATAAAAAGTGTTCTTACGGCGAATTCATGTTTTTTTTTGTCAATCATTTTTATAGTACAGTGGGAAATCAATTCAGGTGATACCACACCTCGCTGGCCAACCACCCTTGCAACGTGGATTGACGCCTTGAATTTTCTCGGCTCGTCTTTACCGCCGCAGCACTCCACTGCCGGCTTTGTAGCCGAACAAAGCGCAAGATTCTTTGTCTTGGGCGGAGTGTCTGCCGCAGGTAGGAGCAGAAATGTTGTGTTGTCCTGTAGATATGCTTTGGAAAAAGCTTGCTTCTGCTGCCGTGGCTTTCCAGTCCCTGCAATTGTAACCATCGTCTATGGCGGAGTCCTCTTGTTAAATAGCACGGCTTGTCAAATCCGCTGTTTTGAGCGTTGCGAAACAGCATATACACAAGCATATTCGTTGTTTTACATCGCAATTTCTGTATCTAGTGAGTTTCAGGACGGACGTAAGCAGCAGCGTGAAAGCCTCGTGAGTAGTCGTAGATTGGGGTTTTATGGTGCAAAAGCAGTAAGGCTATGACGGGCAAAGCAATTAAACTATTGCAAAAGAGGGTTTAGGAGATGAAAGAGCATTAGTAGCTGGTAATTTATGAAGTTCCGAGCATGAAGCATGTATAATATGAACAGAACTTTCGAGTATAAATAAGGCTACAAGTTGCGTAAATACAAATACTTTCTAAAAAAAACTTTAAAACCTGGGGTGGGGAGTAGTGTCTCATTTCCAACTAAGAGACATAGCTGTAACGGAACATACTATTTGTAGAGCTGGGAGAAGTAGTGGCGGAGTTTGTTATCATAAGCAGGATATTCGAGAAGAATATGATAGGCACTCAAATGTTCCTGGCAATAATCACATTCAAAAGGGGTTTTCCCGGCGTAAGAGGTGTCCCTGCTTGAGCCGCGGGTGCCCAAAGCGTAGACGACAGAAGACTACCCCATGAAACCTATATCTATGCCCAGCACTCTCCGATTCACTAAGAAAGGGCTTTATTATGTGCCGTTTGTTTGCCACCTGTAAGCTTCATTCTGCTTGCCAGTAAACTTCAACATCATTTTTTTATTAGGGCACAGTAATTTATGATTGATGTACTAAAAATATCTACGGCACGGGTGCCACAAGTTCCCGCAGCAAGATCAACCTTATCATTCCCACAAATTCCGACATGGCTCGGTACCCAGCAGAATAGAATATTACGTACTTTTCTGGTCGCTCCTAATATTTTGTTTTGTAATAAAACAATTAGAGCTTTCTTCGGGGCTGCAATGGACATCAGAGTTCGTAAGGAACCCATACAAAAATATTCCAAAAGCCGGGAGACGTCATAATTAAAACAAGAACACCGACTTGACATAACAGAAAAAACAACTTCATTACACGTTTCGCCTCCCATGCGGGAGGCATCATCAGTAGTTACACAGCAAATGCAGGGTTCAACCTAAACTTAACGCTATTTATCACGAATGTCCGTGTAAGCTTCGTGGAGAGGGCCGCGGTTTTTGTTGCACACGGATCTGTCCCTGCGAAGAAACCACGATTCTAGAAGCTTTCGGGGCCCCCATGTGTCCTCTCTCGCCAAGGTCGTTGCGGCCGGAAAGTCGAAAGAATACCCCATTGTCCACGCATGGTCCACCAGTTCAGTCTTCATTCGCGTCGCGTGGGATGCGTACGTGACGTCACGCTTGTGTTCTTTGAGTCTGGTATCGCTCCTCCGTCCGGTTTCACCAATGTAGGACGCTGGGCAGTCACTGCAGGGGATCTTGTAGATAACGCCTCTTTGGACGTTCCCCGAGGTTGGGTCCTTTGGTTTGGAAACGGAATTTCCAATAGTTCTGTATGGCTTGAAAACAGTTCGGATGCCAAGGGGCCTTAAAGCGCGACTAAGAGGTTCGGAGACTCCTTTGACATAGTCAAAGGAGTCACAAAGGAGCCTATGTCAAAGGAGTCTCCGAACCTCTTAGTCGCGCTTTGAGGCCCCTTGGCATCCGAACTGTTTTCAAGCCATACAGAACTATTGGAAATTCCGTTTCCAAACCAAAGGACCCAACCCCGGCGAACGTCCAAAGAGGCGTTATCTACAAGATCCCCTGCAGTGACTGCCCAGCATCCTACATTGGTGAAACCGGACGGAGGAGAGATACCAGACTCAAAGAACACAAGCGTGACGTCACGTACGCATCCCACGCGACGCGACTGAAGACTGAACTGGTGGACCATGCGTGGACAACGGGGCATTCTTTCGACTTTCCGGCCGTGACGACTTTGGCGAGAGAGGACAGATGGGGGCCCCGAAAGCTTCTAGAATCGTGGTTTCTTCGCAGGGACACATCCGTGTGCAACAAAAACCGCGGCCCTCTCCACGAAGCTTACACGGACATTCGTGATAAATAGCGTTGAGTTTAGGTTGAACCCTGTATTTGCTGTGTAACTACTGATGATGCCTCCCGCATGGGAGGCGAAACGTCTAATGAAGTTGTTTTTCCTGTTATGTCAAGTCAGTGTTCTTGTTTTAATTGTAAGGAACCCAGCAAATCTATATATGTAAGCTGACAGGGAGTTGCTTGTTTGGACAATATAATCTACTGCAAGCAGAAGGCCATGCAGTTCAGCATTGAAAACAGTCGGGGACGAATTTAGCCTTCGAACACTTCTTACTGTAGGGCCCATCATGGCGCAGCCAACAAATGATTTGGTTTTGAGCCGTGTGTAGTAGTGGGAATGGGAATTATGTTCCTTCTGGAGTTTGTAAAATTATTGTCGCATGACCTCAGTTGGGGTATCCTCCTTAATAAATTTAGCGAAAAAACATAGCGTATGCAGTTAAATCCCATGGCGCCACCGTCTTTGGAATTTCAGCAGCAGGAAGCTGAAATTCCAAGTGTATCTCAACCGACTCTGCCACGTTCCTATTTTTCATCACGAAGGAAGAAATAATGCTACACTTGTTTTTGAATGTCCTCTGATATTTCGTGCCCTCCACAACCTCCCGGGTATATGTTGAGCAATTGACCGCATCCTTACAAATACATAAATCCCAAGTGGAATCGCCCTTTGTCAAGGGACATCTCATTACCCTCAGCATAGTGCCTGAATGCAGGCGACGTTCTGAAGGCCCCCATTACCAAGAAAAGTAACTGATGATGAAAGGGATTTAGTGCCTTAATAGCTGATTGCCTAGCAGAGCCATATACAAAGCTACCGTTGTCCAGACGTGAACGAATTACAGGGCAATAAATTTGTAAACGACAGAGATGATCAGGGCCTCATGTTTTGTCGGACAAAAGGTTAGGAGGTTCAGTGATTTTTGACATTTTACCTTTAGATTTTTTATGTGAGGTGTGAAGGACAGCTGACGGTCCAAAAATAAGGCGCAGAAACTTGTGTTTTCTTTTTCTTTGCAGAGATGGGAGCCCGGTGTAAACGCAAGGGAGGCTCTACGGCGATTCTCCTTCTACGAGAGTAGCAGACACACATTGGATTATCAAGAAAAAGCCTACAATTCAGGAGGTTGTTTATTGGAACTTGTAGTTTACGTTCGCAGATTAAAAGATTGCATGATAAGACCAAGATCTGAACATGGTCCACATAATGTAAATATTGCACAAACCGATACATGAGCCGAAATATTGAGTTCATCTTGACTATAACGAGAGTAATACGCTCGCTTGGACTGGTGGCGAATGTGTCTTGCACGAGCTTTCATTTGCCTAAACATGAGGACATTATTCTGTCTGGGTAAACGTCGAAAAATACTTAATGCTCCATATGTATTTTTCGCGACACAAAACACTCCTGATTCCACCAGTGTTGCGGAGATGCATTCCGGAGTTAGAATGATTAAGGAATCATTCTGCATTTTCGCTGCCCCGGAATGAACTGGGAATGGAATGGCGGCGACATTGAGGGGACTGAAATGGGGATGGAATTAGTTGCCCTTTGCGCGGAATGGAATGGGAATGGAATGGGCCAAGTTTTTTTGTTTCCTTTTTTGTCGTTGCTCAGTTGCTCAGAAATAAAATGAGCGGGAAACTGCTAGCCCCAGCGGAGCCCTAACAAACATGTACCCAAAAAATGCTATACAAAAAACAAGCGTCAAATCAAAGGCTAAAGGTTGAATGGCAAGGAGGGGGGACGGGGCGCCTTTTACGGACGCGCAGGCGACGGGCTTCACTGGCGTTACATAAGAGCAAAACAAGAAGCCAAGCAAAAAAACAAAAACAAAAAAAGGGAATGACCAAGAAAGAAAACGCCATTTTTTTTTTTTGTTCTGCGACGGCATGGAGAATGCACGCGCTCACAGACTGGGATCTGGGAGCGGAAGTGACTAATAACTCGCAGAGCTCTGATAACTCATTGACCCGCGCACCGCCGAAAAACGATCAGTTATTGTTTTCTTATGGCTCGAGGAGCGTTGTTTAGCAGGCAACCAACCCTGCTGCCTTCCACGTTCATTCGCGCGCACTCCTTTGAAGTGCAAAATCTGGGTTTGCTTCGGCACTGAAATAAACAGAGATTCACTTCTCTCTTCTCCTCTTGCACTCTCCTCCGATGCTTGTTTTCTGTGCCATATGTTTCACATTCAAGTGGGTTAGGGTTCCAAGCAAGCTAGCGGATTCCCGCTTATTTCCTTTGACTTTAGTCTCTGCATACTTTGTTTCACCTTGCGATGGACCGCTGCGGACGCTATGGTCACCCCAGGCAATCCAGCACTGTGAGCGGGACTACAGGGTCACGCAACATTCAGAAGGCACTGGATTGGTTTCGATGGCTCTCGTTCTGTCTGTTTCCGTCCATTGTGAAGAAGATTATCGTCACCGCTTTTGTCGCCTGAGCAAACTGACTAGATCTGTAGAAAGACAGTCTCGCGTCAGACGAGGCGCGACCGTTGCTGTGAGGGCAGCTGAGAAGGAGAGCTGGGTGCTAGCTGCCACTGAGGTTTTGGCTTCCGCGCGTCTCAGCTGTCGGGTCTGCATTTTTGCAGCTTGTCCTGGAGCCTGTTTGAGGCGGTGAGAAGTCAGTTGGACGGTGTTGTTGAGGAGACAAGGGGAATGTCAATCCGAATGGTTCGGTATTACCCCGTTAATTGTATCTTGGTGTGAAGCCAGCTTTGTCGACGCTAACTGCGTGACCCGTCACCACAACGCGAACAACCGACACCGAGGTAGAAGAATGGATCTGTTGGTACTGTCTGCTGCCTGAACCCGCCGCTCGATCAGCGCGAAAAGGAACAGCACCATTCGAACGAGAAGACAGGAAAAATGCAGATCAAGTCACGGCATCGTGGTAGACATTTTTCGACATTAGTCGCGAAGAAATTAAAGAAACTGCATGCTGCAGGTTGTGCAACGAAACTATGCAATGTGCAGTCGGCGTATCATCGAACTTTATTCGCCATCTGAGGGAGAAACACGAGAATGAGTACGCGAAGGGTGGAAAAGGGCAGGGGAACCAGCGAAAAATTGAATTGTATGTGATAAGAAATAATCTAGATTCGTAAAACAAACAGGTTTTGTGACATTGTCTATACGGTCCCCTGTGTTGCGCCGTAGAGGTTGCACTTTGTCGGAGGATGTGCTCTTGCCGCTGTGCGTGGAGTCGCTTCCAGCAGCGTGCTAGCCGTGTTGCTGTGCAGGTATTTGGGGAATACAGTTATATAGCTTATTTCTGCGCCACGCACGAACTGGATGCTTTTATGGTCTTATCAAACAAACACGCTCGCCGCGTGTGTCCTAAAAATCAAATGCAAATAAGTTTAAAAAAAAAATGAGTGGATTTAAGTTTTGCTGTTTGTTGCGAGTCACGTAGTCGCGAGGCCGATGTCTTAAACAAGCATCGACATATCAAGGGGCTTTCTCGATGTTTACTGTACAATGTAAATAAACACTTTTGGCCAAGGGCGCTCCGCTTAGTAAAATCAGTGCTTTCTTGAGGCATTTAGCTTCCTTTTTTTTTTTTTTTTGCAATTGTCTCTGCATTTGATAATGTCAGCCTTATGCTGCTTATGCCGGCAACACTATCTAGCTGTCAGGTGCCAATTTTTACGTTTAGAAATTAGAGGAATGGATGGAACGATTCAGCCATTCCACGAGTGGGAATGTGCCCAGTGTCCCCATTTCTAGGAGTTGAAAGGAATTGAATTATCGAAAACTCTAATTCCCCGGAAAGAAATTGGAATATAATGAGAGTTCCCATTCCGCAGCACTGCATTCTACCACGGCTTGGGTCTCGGAGGAAGATGCGTGTACGTCATAGGAATAGCAAGACATGTTACATAAAAAATACGCTCACTTAACAGTGCTGTAACTTAGTCGACCGAGAGTTTATCAATAGATCTTCATGCAAGCTGCGCCACATCGGTAAAAACAGACCAGTTAGTTTTCTTGAACCTCTAACTGGCTGTCTGCTACGGCACGCACTTAGGGTGGGCGTTGTTTTTCAAGGAAATGTGAAAGTGATCTCTTCCATGCAGGTTAGTGTCTGCGACTCAAGTAAAAGAAGTCAAAATAGAAGTACTACTGATTGAAAGGTTAATACACGAGGTTGTTATTGATGAGAGGCTAAAATATTTCGATTCTGCCGTGTTAAGAACGCAAAGTAAATGAGACGTTAAAATTGATTCAACGTTCAACGTGGTTGCTACCCTAGACATTTGTGGGCGTAAAAATCTCCAAGTAAAAGAAAAGGTTCCGGGATTTGGAGTAAACAAGCGTTAACATTACTGAAGGTGAGAGCAAAAGAAGGATGATCAAGGAACAAACAGTGACCACTTTGTGAAGGAGGAGGCATCCCGCCACTGCCCCCAGTCCAGTGGCTAAATCGACCACACAGCAAGAAACGTGCTTAAAGGGTAACTGCAAAGAAAAAAAAAGTTTTTTTTTAATAGCCTAATTGGGACAAGCATGTCAAGAAACAATTTTTCCGCGAGAAAAAACATGTTTTATAGCAATATTTATTGCGTGAGACTCATTTTAGTTTGCGGCTATTTCGTCCGTTTTAAATCGCGCGCCACGAAGTTGTGATTATGTGACGTCAATCCCAAAAGGTTCTCCTTGGTTAAGAGTTTGATTGACAGCTTAGATCTTGGCTGTGAAACCTTTGTTATATGTTGCAATTTCCTTTTGAGCGGCATATTTTTACGTTTAAAGAATAACCCATGTGATGAGAGTTATTATTCTTTACAAAAGGTTTTCAAGACGGGCACTTCCGTTTGGATTCATACAAACAAAAAGCCGAAGTCTCTGCTCCCGCCTGTCTCGCCTACCTCGACTAATCGTTTCGCCGAAGTGATCAGTGTTTCGTCGTTTCGTGCTGACCCAGGTGCTTGAGTGAGACTTCTTGAAGCGAAGTAGTGTGTGTTTAGCAGCTGTCGCAGGTGTTAGTGATAGGAAGCGACGCGGGGTTTTGGCTTTCATAGCAAGGTTGTTTCGTTTTCCTCTTTGCTTGCTTAGCGTGCTTTTTTTTTCTTTTTTTGTTTTGCTTGTTTGCGCGTGCAAATGCTGACTTCTCGGAGATGTCAGATGCGTGATCCCTACAGTGAGCCTTCCAGCCGCCATGTCGCCTTGAAAGGAATGCTATTTGGCTGGAGGCAATCGGGCGTTCGCGTAGCGACCAACGTGTCTATACTTCGTTTCAGCTTCCGTCCGAGCGCAGCCAAAGCTACGTGTGGCCGGAGCCAATCACACGCCGGCAATAGGTCACGCGATCTCGCCATGCACTTTTGTATCACTCCGCTGCGCCGCCGGTCGTCCGCGCCGCCCGCGCTCGCCGAGTATTTCGTCTGCTACGGGTGTATCAATGATATCGTCTGCTACAGGTTTAAAAAGTGCCCTTTCACGTTCTGAAACTTTGTCACAGGGTATGCCAGTACGTAAGCTGGCCGCTGGCATCTGTGTCCGAGCTTTCCACCTGTTCGGCATAGTTTCGAGTTGTAAGTACACGTTGCAAGGTCCCCGATGACCCGGCCGTTGATGTTACCTTCTATTGTTTGAATATACGAGGGCTCGAGGCGCAGTCCTTTCCACCAGCTTCTCGACGTTCAATGTGATCGGCAGGTAAAGGGCTGCCCTGATTTCGCCGCGTATCTGAATTGTAGTGGCCCGGACGCTTTGCATGTTTACAACGCATTCGCGGTACGACGCAGCCGGAGACTCGAATTTGAAAGTAGACATTCATCACGACGTCTAGCGCCTGACGCCCAAACGTTCATTTGCGAAAGGGCGTTTTGAAGCGACTCGGTGAGGAAAGCAGCGAAGCACATGATTCGGCGATTACGGGAACGAAATCGCACGGAAAACCGAGCGCTGCAGCCGTGTTGCCAGCGGATATACATGTTTTCACCAAACCACATGCATTTACATATATTAATAGTAACATAAACTTCACAGATTTGATTCCCTTAGTTGCAAATCATTCCCAGCAGTACACATACGGAACATTGTGCAGTTTTTACGCACAAAACAGTTATTTGAAAAGAAATTACTTCTGTGAACTACTTTGTGGTGCGTAGGAATGCTTTTCTCGAAGTTGCGAACCGTCCCTCAGCCTTTGGCTGCGCTCGGACGGAAGCTGAAACGAAGTATAGTTATGTTCTCGTCATATCGCTCTGGAGGCCGTCGAGATTCGCCTCGTGTGCACCTAACGTCCGCGACTAGACAGAAAATAAAAAAGCGCTATGTCCACTACGTAAAAATGGTCTCAGTTCATGCATCTGTAGGCAGGTACGAAATCGTGCCCAAATTTATTCACACCGCACGATGCAACACGTCGCTGTGCAAACGCAGTCCAACACGAAGCATAAAAACGGCAGATTTAGGACAACAATTCGGAGTCCATTGTTCAATTAAAACGACGTAATTTTGTTGAAAACGCCCGCAGCTTTTTACTCACGGTATGCGTCGGGAAACTTCCACATTTTGAAACAGAACGAGGCAGATTTACTTTTAAAAACGCTCGCTGCGTCCTCCCGGACCAGTTTAACTGGATCAGCTGACGACGACGGGACTTAACTGGTTGAACTTCAACCCCACAACAACCAATTTGCGCTCCGTGTTAGCACCGCATTACAGACACCACGAACGTCTGTCGCATCGCCGTGTTGCACCAAACAGAACGAGATCGCCGAAACCAACGCAGCGCTGTCGTGAACCTTGGCTTGTGGTTGCGCACTCGTGGATTCTGTGACTCCCTTCGGTTTCAAAGCGCACGACGATTACGAACGATACTTTCCGTCTTCCGGGAACATCACAGAAGCACTTCTCCGGACACGTCTTCGCTACATGTGCTCGCAAACCGCGTCAAACCAAAACAATACCGCGGCCTGGCGTTGTTGCCAGATCTTGCCGAAAGTCGAGACGCTGCGTCGTTCAACTCCGCAACGCAAGGAGAGTGAGGGGCGGGGCGTACTCCTCTTCCGCTGGGGTCGAAGAGCGGGAGTTTCAAATGTGGAGAGGTTCTGACTCTACTCAATTACGTCCTGTGGCGTAAACATTGATAAAAAAAATCATTTTTTTTCGCGGAACATTTGTTTTGTGACATGCTTGTCCCAATTAGGCTGTTTAAAAAAAACTTTTTTTTCTTTGCAGTTACCCTTTAAGAGCAATCACTGCAACCCCTCCTGCCGAAACAGAGGCGTCATCTCCTTTTCTAAAAAAATTCAATAGGGCCTAACAAAATGTGTACGACTTGCATTGAGATGACTTTCCTGCAGAAAATGAGCTTGTGGCTGTTGTTCCTCAAAGAGGAACTCCACATCGTCAAAGCTCCTCTGAAGATTACGACAGTTTCATTGAATAGTCGCAGTCATCCTTTATGGAAATGCCCATATTAAGGGGAGGGCTACAGAAAAAACAAAAACCAGTAGGGATGGTATAATCATTTTGGAGGAACAACTGGTTTTTCCCTTCTGTTTCCAATTCGGTGTCTGCCACTTCCTCTCCTCTAGGTCAGTTTCTAGAGAAGAAACGGTGCCAGCATCAGCTGTCACCTCTGCGTCCAGTAGCCTGAGAGCTGTCAGACGGCCGTGAAGAAAACCCTCAGCCTCTTCCTTGCCCAGCTGGAGCGGCGGTTGACTTACTGGGCCGACCCACTGCCCCATTCTATTTCTCAACTACCCGTGAATGTTGCTGCCTCCTCGGCGAAGTCCCCCAAGGAAGGAGCGAGGGGCTCGCTATTCCTCTCGAGGGGTCGGCACAAAGGTAGGGATAATGGAGTCGCCACCATCACCTCAGTGGCACGTGGGTCCTCGGTGCCACAGGTGCATCAGCTGTTTTTGCAGTTGAATGTGGATGCCCAGGGCACAGTAGTCTTCAGCCTGGGCATGGGCTACTCGAACGCTTTCACATGGTCTGGAAAATACACCTAGGTCGCCAATGATGCATGAGACATTGCAGGTTCCCTGCTGAACACCACCTCTGCAAAAGAACATCCCTAAAAAGCGGAGAGACGACACTTCGCATCCCGATAACTAATGTTCTCCTTCACCATGACCGCAAAAATTTCCTTTTCCTTTCTGAAGTGGGCACAAACCCTTGGTCATGCAGGGTGGTCAACATAACAGTTGGCACACTTGCAGTTTTCTCGGAAAACATCATCAGGGTGGTCTCTGCCACTGCGGCTGGCACAGGTCTCACGACCACAGCAAGTACGCGAACCATGACCATAGCGCTGGCAACGGAAGCAGCGGAGAAACTTCAGAATGTACGGCCGCACTCTTCGATTTATGTAGGCTGCTTTCAGTTACTGCGGCAGCGTACTTATCTCGAACGTTAGAATAGTGTGTCTAGTAGGTCGTTCCTCGCATCCCATCAGATTTTGATTCGTTCTGGGGCGACAACACCTTGAACTTGCAAGCGCTCCACAATTTCTTGTTCACAGCTGTCCTGCCAGGTCATCTTTTAATATCACACCGCGGATGGTGCTGAGTCTGCGGTGGGGAGAAACAGTTAACTTGAGGTCATAAACAAATTGAATATTCAGCAGAGCTGTGGCCTAAAATGTTTTGAATACCTCCACAAGAAGGTCGCCTGAAAACAGCTTTTTAGATTCATATTTCGTTCCTATTGCGCTTTCAAGAGCCTTAGCAACAATAAAGAGAGACACCTTGGCCACTGGTTTAGCAGTGTCTTTAGAGTGCAATCCGAAATCCTGGTAGAGAAGTCGTTGGAGTTTGAGTTGTCTTTGTTAAGGTGCGTTGAAAGGGCTTTGGTGCAGACTCTTTTAGGAGGCCGATCTGGTTGTTTAAGCTTAGAATTTAAAGAGGTGAGGAGGTGTTCGAAATCTGTGTCGCGCCGCCTACTATGGAGCCCAACGAGGGAAAAGGTAACGCTCCCAAGACAAAAATGGCTTCGCTGGAAGCGTTGCTTTATTAGCGCTACCCAGAAACTACACCGAACTGTGGATCTGGACGACGGTATTCGTCAGCACCCAAGGTTAGCCCTTGCCGCCAAAAAAGTTGAAAGAGGAAGGAAGGACAGAAAGAAAGAAAAAAAAAAACAAAGGTAGAACAGCAGAGGAAAGGTCACTGGCTGAATCATCCTGGTCGAGCAAAGCCAGAACATCTGCCTACGAGAAATGGGAGCCGAAGTGGTGTACTGCCTCACCGGGGGGCAGGGCGTAAGATAGACAGGTGGGGAAACGGCCCTTAGATACCCATAGAAACCTACCGCAGCGCCGTGACCGGATTGTGTACACGTCTGCTTGTGGGTACCCTCGATTTGCAACAGATGGCGCTGCGGCGAGAAGAAAAAAATTGGAATCGAATTTGCATGGAACTCTACGGGAGAGTGCGCAAAATAAACCGAGAGCCCAACAGTCCGCCATTGAAAATCCACGAGAATCCTTCTCCGTCAGCTTAGCCGGTCGCCACCGTTCGCCCACTCGGAGTGAGAGTTCGCGGTGCTCCACATAGATGGCGCCACAGAAAAAGAGAAAGCCGAGGGGGACACAATCTGGTCGCTCGTTTGGCTCTCGTTTCCCCACCTGTCTATCTTACACCCTGCCCGGGGGCCCGAAGGATACAAAACTGCCCCGGGCTTGCCTCAACCACAAGGATGCCCTTTTCCTAGGATACCAGTAAGCCACGCACAGCCGTGGTGACGCCACTCAACAAACACCCGCTTTAACAGGGGCCCCATGCCCCTGTTAAAGCTGATTGTGAGTAGGCATTATGAAACAACCCGAACTATATTGTGTTGAGCAGATGAGAGCAGAACCATATGCTTGGTCATGCGACAATCAAAGGCTTACGCTTTTTTTTTTTTCGCTGAAAATAGTTTTACTGGTGAAATTAATTTATTGAGACAACAAGCCTAGAATCAATTTGAATACTGCAAATTCTTGCGTTTCTGATTAAACATAAAATTAGCACAGAGAGTTAAATGTGATGCTAACTTCAAGTAATGGAAACTCCGCGTTTCTTTGATGGAACCGTTTAGCTGAATCTTGTACATGGTCGGGTTTGTTTTCCTTAAAGCGTTTTATTTTTAAACTCAGATATTTGTAATGTTTAGATTGTTATTTTAGAACAAGTCAACAGCTGACGAGGCGTGATCGTTTTATTCTTAAGGGAACTTCGAAGACTAGCCCTTGCTGCCTAACACTTCAATGTTCCTCCTACTTCGTAAAAGCAGCCTTCCCGTTGGATGTAGCAAAAACATTTTACTCAGCTGAAATGTCGTAATCGTTTTCACGTTGATAGAGGTTCACACCTTTTTTCTTATTTGTGTACTGCAAGAACTCACCGTCGATAAAGCAGTGAATTTGTCTAGCCTGCAAAAGGTCTTGCTATGCATCTTGATTACTTCACTCTGAAACACAAAAACGCCGGCCGTCTTTTCTACCATTTTGTGAGACAAAACACAAAACATTTTATAGAAGTTTCTTGAGTATTGGCTTCTTCTGTACGAAAGTAAAATACAGTGGGGTGTAACGAGTCCTCTGTACTCGCGCAGTGATTGGCTTGCGGGGGTGTTTCACAAGGAAACACCACTTTTTGGCAACGTCCATGAGGACCATTCTTTTATGTTTCCCTTTATTTTCTTTGAGCTTTCGTAAGCTGCGTGCCTCTTTCTGCTCACAGAGTGGTGTGCCTTCTGTTAGTTTAGCATATCTAAGCCTCTTTTTCCAAAGTCGTCAGGTGTGACCATTATTGTTTGGAGTTGGCCAGGCACCCCGCTAATCCACTGCATCACATCATCCGAGTCAAGAACTAGAGCTCTGCGAAGCAAAGCCCCAGCTGAGGTCGTTCCCAGTCAATTTGGACACCTGTCATACATGCACTCTTTTTTGCCCACCTCACATACAGTAGTGGCCAGAAATTAGTCGGCAGTCTCCACTAAACCTGTTGCATGAAGCATTAGCCTAAACTTTCGATGTTGCATGTATACACAAACCGTGTGAATACAGGTCCCTCCAGCTAAAACACAATATGAAATGCACAGAGTCGCGAATGTCTTGAAACCGCACCTGAGGTCACATCTCCTTTTTTTCCGCGCTCTTACTGCGTACATTTAATCTTAGAAAAACAACAAACGCTTTTGGAAATCGTGCAGCAGATCTGTTATTCTTTCCAGGAAGGCCGTCATCCACATAAAACGTCACAATGTAGGCTTCCGATTCTTCGTTAAAGGGATGGCCCCTGCATTTCGGTGCGGCAATCAATATTCCGGCTTCTCTTCTTATCTTAATATCTTGACGCACTTGCCGTTGTTAGGCCCCTAAAGAGCTCCAAAATGTTTCGTGTCACCGAGAAACGGGATCTGATTTTAGGCGTTTTAATTTTGCGTCTCGGTTTTCCTCCAAAGCAAATTTGTATTTAACATATTCTCAAGCGACACGTAATTACTCAGAACAAAATCTTTGTCTCGCTGATAATTTTATTTTTGACGTAGTTTTAAAGATTTAAAGATCTTTTTTTCTGGTTTCTTTTAAAGTTGTCTAACCTTCTTTTTTTAGCGTACTTTCCATTGCTCGCCCGGCCTCTTTTTAGCTTGAGAGGGCTCAATCCAGTGGCTGCGATGGCTTCGTTGACAATATGAAGTGGCACCTCGGGGCCATGTTGCTCGGAAGGGACATCACGAGCGTGAGGTGGTGCGGTACAAGTGACCCATTTCTTCAACTTGAAGCAATGTCGCCAGCATGTCTTACGAAGTCGGTCACCAGGAATTAGTCTCAGATTAGTGTGGACATCTGCCAATGCTAATGTAATCATCAAGGTTCCCCGGCAGTTTATAATGTGCTCAGAGAAAGGGTTAAAACTTAGAACACCACAAGGAAACAATCAGTGATGTGTGCTTTTTCAGATATGCTTGATAAAGGTGAGCACACACTGTATTCATGTCTCCTTCTGGGCACCCTGAATGAAGGAGAAGGAGCCATTGAGGGGGGGGGGGGGGTGGACGGGCGGTGTCCGTCAGGTCTTGAGCATCCATAAAGCAGCGCTTCTGGGTCTGCGTCTTTTAATGGCAACCACTTGCACCGAAAGAGCACGGAGGAAGTTGAGTTTCAGCCACTAAATTGGAAATTGTGATGGTATGCACAGCACATAAAAGAAACCACTCTCCCACAATTCGCCTGAATAAAGGTCAGGTGTTTCATAACACAAGCCAACCTTCAATTTAAAATGATGTATGCAATTTCATAAATAATTGTATAGCTGTCACATAAACATAACTAGCTCCACTCAAACCACTCAAACCAGACGAACAGCACACACCTTAAATGTTTTTACAGTATAATCGTCTTGCGAAATGCATTAATTAATCCACTGCAAATAAACAGAGCCCGTGACACATCAGCAATGAGAAAACACGACAATACTATCATTCTGGTTTACAAAATGAAACAATAAGAATTACCCGATGGCCATTATAAATTAATTACCCTATCAAATTCGGCACGAACCGCAGAATGACTTGCATGTTCTGATTGACCTGCTTCATTCATCGTTATAGAACTGTACCCTGGCAAAAAAAAATATATTACTTTTTTGGTCAGATTCCCGATTGCACTAACCAGTGGTAAGGTCAGTGGTCATTTGAATCAAAAACCCTCGTTTGTATTTCCGTTCTTACAGCCGGTCCTTTCTTTCAAACCCGTTTCCCCGTATTTATTTATTTATTTATTCATTGATACTGTCAGCCCTAGACAGGGCTTTTACAGGAGTGGGTAATACAATGCAGTAAATCACATACATGCAAACAACAATGCACAATACGAAAAAAAAAAGAGAGAACGGCGGCAGAGAATACTAGTACCTGCTGCGACAAAAAGCACGAAAAGAGAAAAAAATGCTGTTATTATATGACTTGCTGACTAGACAGGCAATGATGGAGCGCAGCAGAAACTACGCGGAATTATACCCTATCCAATGCAGTATTAGTGTCATGTGACCTCCGAGAGGACCGCAATGACGTGCGGTACGCGGGCGATATTATGTGTACAACACGCTGGATAGGCTGGGATCACTTGTAGCGTGAAGTGGAGTTGGTGATAAAATGAAACGGAGTAGAGTAAGGATCTCAATCTCTCGGCATCGCGTTCTCTGAAAAGAAGTCGTCCATGTCAGGAGATACCGATGGCCATTAGGAATCAAGTTTCGGTGTCAAGGAAGCTCACACCGGCTACAGAGGGTGCAGCAAGTCTGCTATACAGTGGTAACACGTACGATTATCACGCGATAACCGTCGTTCCTCGCGTTATAGCCGAACATAAGGAACAATGGAAGCAGCCGTGGCACACCGCCGCATGTTTGTTTATAGCTGTAAACAGAGACTGTATACGCAAGGCAATTGAGAGTGCAGAATGCACATGCGCCTAACACTCTGCGAAAATCACGTGCCCAACCATAAATTGCATTGCGTGCGGGCAAAACTTTTCCGCTCTTGTGTCAGATCTCGTATCAGGTGGCGTGTTGTGCGGTGAAGAGGTGCTAAGAACCAGTGCCAGGTTGCGAGCCAAGAGCTCAAATCAATATTTGTTTCTTAATTTAGACAAACATTGTTTCGATGAAATTCGTAAAAATAAAATACAATAAACTTTTCTTCTAAGGTAGTGATGTTGCATATTTTATTTGTGGACCACCTCCAGCTGGAATGGACGGCTGTTTAGGCAGGTAAGCTAACTTTTTAAGAATAATAAAATACTTTTTGTGAATCATAGTGTTGCGTTCCTTAAAATATTTTTATTTGTGATACATCTAGAATAATTTTATTACAAAATGTTATAATTGCCAGGTGCGAAGCGATAATAAAACAAAACACAATTCAGAAATATTCAAACTTCTGCGAAATTGTTTTGGTCCTTTTTTATATTTTAATAATAAAAATGGCATAATCACTAAAACAGCCAGTTAAAAGCCGTTTAAATTTCGTAAAGCATTGTAAAACGTTTTGACGAAAACATTATTTTCATGCAATTATTGCTTGATGGACTGTTTTACGCCCATTTCAAAAGATAAAGCCCTGCTAACGCCTAAAAAAGGTTAAGTACCTTGGGTTAAGAAAGCCATCGATTTTCCTTTGAAAAATAGAAATGGCTGAGCGCGCACAAACACAAGGACAAAGGGAGAAATGAAAAAGACGAGCGCTGAACTTCAACTGAACGTTAATGAAAATTACACACCCAAGTAAACAACCACACCGTTATCGCATCAATGCTAATGATAAGTTATTTTTTATATAAATACACCGAAGTCTGGCTAACACAATTATCTCCCTTCTCTCCTATCAACACATTTCCAGCAGTTATCTTGCAGTTTTGTAATTCCCTTTCCCCACAGTCACAATATCTTCAAAATTCGGCTGACACATGCAAGTGGCACAGCGGCAGATGTCCTCCTGTAGTTGAGCGCAGCGGCAGGCCACGTTCGCGTGCACGGTCGTTGACAGATCGGCCAGTTTGGCCAATATACCCGACCGTAGCTCAGAGGGATTCGGTACACCACTACTCGTGCACAATCAGCATTCTAATTTATGTGTTTTACAAAACACTTGTGGCCTTTCTGCAACTTTGGTGCAAAGCTGTCACAACTTACTCGCCGCCGAAAAGACGACCGGCACGTTGTGCCGCCCCGCTATCTTGTTCACATTTTGAGACATTTTACGCATATAAGGGATCATTTATGGTCATTTGTTTGGTTTTCATTTGGCTTGATGGGGTTCCATTTTAACTTCCTTAGTCATTTCTCCGCCACCCCTAACAAAACAGACGCTGGGAAGTTCGCGGCCCAAGCCGTTTCACCTGCCTGCCAAAGCACACCTGTAGCGTGTGGTGGCACGACTTGTTTTAGAGCAGCCTACATGCACGATGGCGCTATTCTCCTTTTAACGAACTTCGAGTCGGTGGAGTCTTAATGCAAGAGCTCTTTCTTTATTTTTGAGTAGTAGAGCCAACACACGTGATCCTCGGTAAACTTCAATTTGAAAACTAGAGCTTGTAAGTGCATGCCATCGCGGAGTTCGTGTGTAAACACTATTCGTGAAAGCATCTAGCACTGTATCCACAAAGCCGTAATCAGAATTTTCTCCCGGCCATTTAGTTACCACCAGATAGTCGTCCACGAATCTAAGAACCCTGCTGGTCCTGCTCGCGTCCAAACTCTCGTTAATGGATTGATCTGGTTTGACTAAAAAATGTCATATAGCAGGGGAGCGACGCATGCGCCTATACAAATACCGTCTTTTTGTAAATAAAAAAACGCCGTCATAATTAACGAACATCGACTGGAGATAAAATATCAGCAGTTTCTTGAAACAATCAACTCCGACACCGCTACCATTCTGAAACTTTAGCACACCATTTCTGCAAATGCACTCACGCACCGACGCAAAGTGGGGCTCGTGGAGTACAGAATAGAGCAAATCAACTACGTCGATAAGAAACGCACTCTCTCCTTCCTGGGTAACACTGAAAAGTATTTCAATACCACCTGTGAGCTTCTCACCAAGAATGAGTCATCTAGCTGCAGGGAAGTTAATTACTTTTGTAGGTATTGGCTAACCTACCCCTGCCAAGTCTCTCTTTCGGATACAACGGTCCTAAAGGACGATACCTTCCTGTGGGTTTTAACCCTGAGAAGGGTGCATCCCAGTCATTGAGCGCAATGTCTGGGACGTTTGAAGTGAAATCATCGTTCTTTGGGGATTTATTAAGAATGGCACTCCTGTCAGAACATGTCATTTTGTGCTCTGGAGAAAGACCCGTGAACTCTTTCGGCCGCTGCTCATTGCCCAAGCCGATACAATTATCAGTTGATAAGATACAAATGCTGCGTATTCTGTAGCTGGGCATGTGCTGTACTATAGAGGAGAGGTCATTTGGAATCTGGCAATTTTTTTTGTGATTTTAAGAATACGATAGCTTGTGTCGAAACATGCAATCTTGAGCTGTAGAAATTGAGCCAGAAAATGTTTTTCACACAAAGACAGAATTTGCAGTTCAGAAAACGCAAATGCTCCATATTTTGTGGCTGGCTATGAGCTGCATTTTAGACCAAAGATCGTATAAATATGTGACATTTATTTTTTATGTGATTTCCTGAAAATACTTTTTTTTTTGTTTTGGAACATGTAATTCGTGTTCTGGAGACTAACCCGCGAACTTGTTAGGCACTTGCACATCCCACAATATTCTACAGTTATCTGTTCAGAAGATACACATTCGGTCTGTAATTTTGCAAGTAATGACTCCGGGCGCTGCCATCTTGCAGCATCGCCTAACAGTCAAGCACTACTGAGGCCGCGGGTCCGCCTCAGCAATGCTCACCTATCAGACAATATACCCATACCAGCAGCAAGATGGCGGCGCTCAGGGGTTGTACTTGCAAACGTGTATTGTCTAGCTGGGTATGTACTGCGGAGTAGATAGAGGGAGGATTTTGATTTATGTCAAATTATCTGTTACGTATTTTTTCCAAATGCTACCTCTCGTTAGAACACGTAAGTCTGTGCTCTAGATATTGACCCGGAAACATGTTGGGCACTTGTGCATTGCACCAAAAGCCATAACTATCAGTTAAGGAGATTCGAATGCTGCCGATTGTGTTGCGTGCGTTGTGTTGAACTGTAGTACGAGAGAGCATTTTCGAATCTGCCAAATACAAATATTTTCCGTGATTTTTTTGAAAATTATATCTCGTGTCGGAACATAATAGTTTTGCACTCAAAACTAACCCGCAAACTTTTTGGAGCGCTCCGCATTTCACTGAAATCCATAATTATCGGTAAAGAAGGTACAAATGCTGCGTATTCTGTAGCTGCGAACGTGTTGCACACTAAACCGCAAGAGCGTTTTGATATCTGGCAAAATAATTTTTTTTGTGACCTAAACTTGGCTATTTTTATCGGGACATGTAACTTTGTGCTCTGAAAACTTACCCGCAAACTTTTTGGGCAGTTGCGCATTTCACGGAAAGCCACAATTATCAGTTGAGAAGATGCAAATGCTGCGTATTCAGTTGCTGGCTGTGTGTTTCACTGTGTTCGGAGATCATATTGATATCGTGTTCTGCAATTTTTGATGATACATCGCGTCGAAACATGTAATTTTGCGCTATGGATACTGAACCGTGAAAGTTTTGGGCAGTTGCAGAATTCACAGAAAGACAATTACCAGCTGAGGAGCTGCAAATACCGCCTATCTTGTAGCTTGATTGTGTTGTGCTGTGGTCCGACGTAGCATTTTGATATCTGGCGAATCGTGTTTTGTGTTTTTTGTGGTAATGGTAACTCGAGTTGAAACATGGACTTTTGAACTCTGGTGATTAAGACATGCAAACTTTCCTGGCAGTTGCTCATTTCTCAGGAAGCCTCAATCATTGGTTGAGAAAATACAAAGGCGGCTTTTTCTGCAGCTGGGTGTGTGTTGTAATGTGGTGCGAGGGGACATGTTGAATATGTGGCAAATTCTTAGTTCCGTGTTCGTTTTTAATATGATACCTCGTGTGAGAACATAAAATGCTCTGCTATGAATACTGACCTCCAAAACTTAAGGGCAGTTGCGTATATCAAACGTACCCACAATTATCAGCTGACAAGATACAAATGCTGCCCATTCTGTATCTGGTAATATGTTTCACTGTAGTCCGGAAGAACATCTTTATATCTGGAAATTTCTTTTTCTCAAATTTCTTGAAAACGGATCCTCGAATCGGGACAAAAACGTTTTGCTGTGGGGACTGATCATTAACTACTTGGGAAGCTTCATATTTCACTTGTAGACACAATAATCTCTTGAGAGGATAAAAACTTCCGCAGAGACACTTAAGAGGTGAAATGTTTGCGATTGATTTTTTCGACATGCATAAGTTGTATTTTCTGATTCGGTGCGTGTGTTTGCGTTTACATTGTTTACAGACCGGAAACATTAGAACCATTTTGCTGTAGAAAGATGATTTTCATTTCAAGCTATACGATCCGAAAAGCAAGTGACGCGCTTGAGGCATCGCGCTCATTTATACTCTTTTGACGTGGCCCCACCTCCTCCCCATTGGCTTCGCCGTCGCGTGTCCAATGACGCACGCACTATGATACCCCTTTAGTCAGCGAGATGGCTTCGACGTGACGTGTGCAATGACGCGCAACTAATCCCGCCTGAAGTCATCAAAAACCGTGGAGCCGCCGTGGCTTCGGGGAAGCGTGCTCGTCTAGAATATGAGTCAGCATTGCTGTAGATTTGAAGAACTGAGATATTCGTTATTGGGCATTTACTTTTTCTCGAGCCACCAGAGTGACTTGCCACAGCCAATACATCTTCGTTCCGTTGAAATAGACAAACATTTATACGAACAAACAGAAAACTATAAAAATACACACAAGCACACTTTTAGGAGTTACGACAATTGTCTAAAGTCTTCATCATAAGTAAGTCGCATTCTTCTTTTTATCGTTCTTCGCAACCTAAAAAGTGTCAGTGCCAGAGCGTCATTGGGCTGTGTTGATTCTCGAGTTAAGGTCGGATTTACTGGTTTGTCCTCGACCGCCGGAGGTTCCTTGGGTATTGTCGACACTGTGGGTGAAGTTCGTTATACTGGTTCATCCTTCCTTGTCGGTTTTAGCAGTTCCAGTTCAGTGTCCTCAAGCTCCTGACTAGCCGGCCACCCGACAACCATAAAAGTAGATACCGGAGCACAGGCAAACATTCTGCCGTATTCTTACTTCCGCAAGATTGGGAAAGTGAGCGATTTGCAGTCGTCAAAAACTGTGCTGAATGATATGGCGGGCCATCCTATACAGCAATTTGGTACAGTCACGTTGCCTCTACGTGTTCAAGGCAAAAAGGAGAGAGTACCACTCTTCGTGGTAAAGAAAGACAAGTACTGCTTGGCCTGGAGTCATGGGAGCTTTTTGGACGTATTGCCAGGATACATCAAGTGGCCTCTTCCACTAATCAAGACTTTGTAAGTAAGCTTCAAACCCTGTTCCAAGGAGTAGGATGCACGCGCCGGCCATACAGTCTGGTCCTCAAAGAAAATGCTCGACCTGTCATCATGGCTCCCAGAAGGGTACCGCATGCACTTCGAAGCCCACTACGGAAGGAGTTGGCCCGCATGTAATCGGAAGGAATCATCAATGGACGAGGACAGACTGGGTTAGTCCGCTAGTAATCTTTAAAAAGAAGAATGAGTGATTAAGAGTTTGCCTTGACCAGCGGCACATCAACAGCAGTTTAAAACGAGAATGCTAGGAACTTCCACGCCGGGAAGAAATAGAAGCAGAGCTAGCGGGAGCTATTGTATTCGGCAAGCTGGATGAGAATCGCCGTTTTCATCAAGTATCGTTAGATGAAGAAACTTCTAAGATATGCACGCTCAGCACCCCGTTTGCGCGGCATCGATTCCTCCGTCTGCCGTTCGGGATTGCGTCAGGTCCCGAGGTCTTCCAGGAAGCGGTGAGCGAGGTATTCGAAGACCTGCCAGGTACACGTGTCTATATAGATGACGTGTTAGTCTGGGGCACATCAAAAGAGCAACATGACGAACGTCTAAGTGCCGGATTAAATGCAGCGAGAAACGCCGGACTAACGCTCAACAAAGAAAAATGCGTCTTTGCTAGAGATGAGGTCCGATTTTTAGGAGACCGCATCAGCAAGAACGGCATGAGACCAGATGAATGTTTAATTAACTGCGTAGCCAGCATGCTCCGCCGCTCATGCAAGCAGAAAGTTCAGAGGTTTCTTGCTGCGGTAAACTACTTTGACAAATTTTTGCCGCAACTTGCAAGAAAAAAGGAGGCAATGAGGGCCTTGATATAGAAAGAAAACGCATTTGTGTGGCTCGCTGTCCACGACAAGGAGCGGAAAAATTTGACTGAAATTGTCACGTCAGCCCCCGTCCTCGCGATATTTGACCCATCCAAACCGATGAAGATATCAACTAACGCGTCCAGTTTGTTATCGGTGCTGCACTATATCAACTGCATAACCAGGACTGGCGTCCCGTGGCATATGTGTCACGAGTGGTGCCGAAGGCCTAAGCGAATTATGCACAAATTGAAAAAGAGACTCTTGTGTAACTTTTGCTTGCGAAAGATTTGAGGAGTTTGTGGTGGGCTATCCCGTGCTTGTCGAATTGGACCATAGGCTGCTCCTAGAAATAGCAAAAAAGAGCTTCAGTGAAATGCCTCCACGACTTCAGAGAAATTTTCTGACGCTCTTGCAATTTGCTGTCACTTGTCTGTATGTTCCCGGAAAGCAGCTGTTCTTAGCAGTTGCTCTGTCACGGATCCCAGTTCCGAACACAGAGAAGGCGGACTCTGAACATGACAACATCGCCATCCACGCCACCGGTGTGCTCACAAGCCTTGTCAGCGACAACGTTAAGGCGCAGTTAACGTCGGCCACCTGGGACGACCAAGAACTAAGGCAAGTCATAAAAGCCCTAAAAGAAGGAAATGCAGTTCTTGGAGAGCTTGCACCGCTCTCCTCGGAACTTAGTGCATCGACGGCGTGCTACTGCGAGGCAGCAGGGTGGTTATACCTAAAAGTCTCCGTAAAGAAATGTTGCACGGACTGCATGAAGGAATTTAGGATTAAACAAAAGCCTAGTGCGAACAAGGCTATTAATGTACTGGCCCCTAACGAACGCGAACCTCAAGGCACTAGTCAGCCAATGTTCCACATGTTGTCATTTTGCTTATAGGCAACCATCGGAACGCTTAAAGGTTCACTGACATCCCAGGGGTCGTATTTTGTATTGTCTAAAACAATGCAAATTGTAATCATAGACAGGCAAAAAAGTGCATTGCGAAAAAAAAACATTTTTACCCGCGCGCGCGCCTTTTTATTTTTGTCGTTTTCCTCTCCCACTCTTCGCCTCCCCACTTCTTTTGATTCCTAATGTCAAGAATCATGAAATTTGGAAGCTATGTAGGCGACATTTTTACAACATTTAATAATGGCAATCGTAAAACATGTTTTTTAACGCAATTGCGAACGCACTACGGCCCTTCTTTCTGATATACCAAAAATCGGAGTCCGGTGTGATGTCGCCTTCTAAAATTGTATCCTCTCTCGGAAAACATGCCGCCTGGGCAGGCTGCCGGCACCGTTTGCAAGGAATAAAACCGTTTTTTTTTGGCGGTCCGCCGGCGCCCTCATATCCCTCTCTTTTCCTCCTCGTTTCGGGGGGCACTAGCAACAGCACGAAGTCGGGAAAGGAAGTCGCCTCTCAGGACTCCACAATATTTGACGTCAACGCACCATCGCGGATCGCGCGTAAAGTTCAAAATTGGCATTTAGAAATCGTTTTTTTTACTTTTCAAACAGTGAATTTTCAAGTTTTGAATTTTGAGGCTAATATCCGGGCATCGTTTTCAATCGTTTTGGATAATAAAAGAATATAAGTTTGATGTGTCAGTGCCCCTTTAATGCTCAGACGGGTCCCGCACCAACCCTGGCAGCGAATCGGTGTGTACCTTTGCGAGTACGGCTGCAAACATTATCTGGTGGCATGCTGTTCCTACTCAAACTACCCATAATTCGAGATTCTGCCGCTAACAACCTCCCGAATTGTGGTGGATATGCTATTCGCGATGTTTGCACGGCATGGAATACCTATAGAAGTTTTTACGGACGGTGGACCACAGTTTACGTCTCACGAATTCGCATCGTTCAGAACTAAGTGTGACTTCATCCCCACTATTTCGAGCCCAAGGTTCCAGCAGCCCAATGGGTTGGCGGAAAAGGGGGTCCATGTCGTCAAGAGACTACTGAAAAAAACTCAGCACTCGGACAAGGACTTTTCGGTTGGACTACTTAACTACCGGACTACACCCTTGGAAGATGAACTCACTCCCAGTGAGCTTCTGTTGGGAAGGCAGCTACGTGGAAGGCTGGCACCTTTTAATTCAGCCACGATCTCCACAGCGTGGAAACATGCACAAACCTCTAAGACAAATCACCATCTTGCCCCGCTGCGTCCTAGAGACGTCGTTCAGATACGCGATGACAGTTCTTGGTGTCGCAAAGCCAGGGCTGAGCGTTGTGTGGCTCCTTGTTCGTAGAGAGTGTGCACCGAGGACGGGCAACATTACCTTAGAAACAGAAGACACCTCAGGAAAACCGCTAGTCATTTGAGCCAGGCGGAACTTCCGTCAAAGATGAGTGCCGCGACGAGCAGTACAAGAGAGCTTCAGGAGCCCCTTGCGAAGCACGGCGCCCAAACCCACTCGCTCCTACTGTCCGAGAACGACCATATCGCTACTGCTTCAGCCAGAAAGCCGCACACCAACTGTCTCTGAAGAAGCAGTGGCCACTTTCCGTCAAGCAGTGGTGCCGCTCCCGCTCAGCTTCTGGCCCAGCCGTTAAGTGCACCAGCAGAAGCGGGTGACCCAACCCAAGGTCTGCACAGAACCATGCGACAGCGGAGGGCACCAAGCAGATTACACTATGACCATAACTTTATACAACAAACATGACTTTGGTTGCAGGGGGTTACGTTATGGTAATATTGATCATCAGGGAAGGGAAGATGTACCGGTAGGAGGCCTCTAACAAGATGCTTCTGCTTAAAAGGAGACGAGGAGGAATAAAGCGTTATTTCTGGTCTTGCACCCAGTGCCTTACGCTTCTTCGATACACACTTGGCCATATATTTCCCAAAAGGTGTTACAGATCTGCACGCTACAGCCCTCGCGCAAAACTAGAGAAACTTATATAAAAAGAACACCTGAAGGATCACTAAAATACCCATCTCTGTTGAGGTAGGCACCTCCAAATTTGGCAGGATTGCAGTAGCGTTTTATAACACCTACAGAGTTGCATACTTGCCTCACTGAGCTTATGAGCTACTCCCTTCGACTTGTGTTTTATTTTAGCAATTAGTACCTAGTAAAGTCATATTGGTTCTGTTAATAACACATGTTAAACTGTTTTGGTGAAACTCTGCACGTCACATCCACCGAAAAACCCAATGTTTTTGTGTATGGAGGTTTTTCTGAAATCAAATTAACTTATCTTATCCTATCTTAACAATCGCGTGAAAAACTGCACATGACATCCACTGAAAGCCCTCTTCAGTTCAACATTTGCAAATGAAAGAAAAGGACCAGGTGCAACACAAATTGTCTGCGGAATGCCAGCCTCGTGCCTGACGACCACAGGTACGAAGCCGGGAGTCCGCGACCTGAGGCGCCGGCCAAAAAGGAGCGGCCGCCACAGCACCGAGGAAGTGGCCACAAGCAAGGCAGGACTGCTGCAGGCAGTCGTCAACACCCTGAAGTCTGCCAGGAAGGGGGAGCCTGACGAGTGTCGAGACTTCGGCCTCATGTTGGAGGGTCTTCCTTGCACCATCACAAGGGGTGCAAGCAGGCAGCTTGGCATGCTTGCTACTCCCAAGGTCCTGGTGGAGGAATCCATATCCGCACGGGTCGTTGTGGTGGCCGCAACCAAAGCGAACGAAAGACTGCATATGAGTTATCGTTACGTTTACTTGTCGAGCAGTTGTTGACATATTCTGGTAAGTTACGTTCAGTACAAAGAAAAGGTACAGATCAGTGGATGTTTACTTCCAGCATAACATCACCAATTGCTTAACCGACGCAACCACATACTTATGCAAACTTGGTTTGTCTAGGATGACGTCAATAAAAAACAAAGAACATATATCAATTCGGAAGTCATAACCACCAAAGCTCTGTGAAGATCTCTAATCTTGTTAATTTACTGTGGGGCTTTTTGAGATAAGCTCGAACAACCATGTCCGGCGACCTTTTTTAATTCCGATGAAAAAAATATATTTCGCTGACTTTATGCCCGGAAGAATAAAAATCCTCGTTTCCGGAAAAAAAAGTTTTGTGTTACCTAAAATAATTTGTAAGCACCCTCTCAGTCACGTGCGCGTTTTGCATATTGCGCGATGTTGCCATTTCCGGTGGCTTCCCCCAAAACACTGTTCTGGCTATGGGTCTAGAAATATTCACTGGCACTTGAGGCACAGCAAGAATAGACAAAAAGTATTAATCTTCGAGTATTGGGGTAGTTATTTTGAGAAAAAGATCGCAAACATGACACGCTGCGAAATAACGCTCTGGATTAATTAATATTTTTTCCGTATCTATAAAAGCTAAGGTCTTCAAACTTTTCCAGTGTTGCCCTGTATATAGTTCATCTTTGCGTGAAACATTGTCGCCCTCGTTAGCGCGAGAAACTTACAAGAATTGCTCACACAGAGATGGGAAATTTAACTAAATTGCATTATTTTGAAAATCATAAAAAAAGGCAACTTTAATATTCTTTAAACTCCGAAATTCACGTTTATAATATTTACTAACAGAGTCTGCAAAAATGTAGTGCAATACTTATGTTGCTTGAAAGTTATGAAGCGAAAAATATGGCCAAAATAACGCTAACGCGGTTGCCACAAATGGGACGTGGATATACGCGTTCTTCACAATTTCATTATTATAAAAAAGCGTAAAGATGCCACGGGGTGGTCAGGAAAAGGCAATTTGACAGCACAAAGATGGACGGTAGTTTTGAAGGGAAAATTCCTAATACATTTTTGTTCAACCGACCGTCGGTGCCTGTATCAACAACCGACGGGTAGCGTGTCCTTCTACGCGACGTAAAGGAAGCAACCGGAGTGACATAGCAAAAAGATCAGCGCACAAGCTTGCCGGTGACATGATGTAGGAAGTAGGGCGCGGCAGATCCTGAACCTACGCCGCCCGTGAGCGCTTGTAGATCCGCCGCCGTAGAGGGCCGCACAATGCGTAGAGAAGAAAATATACTTAAAAAAATATCAGATTGCCTGAGATGGTTTGTATTCAGTGTTTTCAGATAGAATCGGTCGACATTTTCTTTTATTTTTACCAAAAGATATATAATATAACTTGCGCAACTGCAAAAACAAATTCAAAATTTTTTGCGGAAATTTTTAAGGAAAAAAATCACAAAGTCGCTGTCGGTATACGCGCTTGTTTTTTGCGACTTGCGTGAAACTGTTCTTTGGATATCTATAAAAGAACTGTTGTCGTCTTAGGTTTAATGTTTTTTTGTGCAGAATATCCACATAGAAGAAAAGGAGGTAAACATGCATTATCGATTACGAAGCATTTCAGAGCTTTATGGATCCGGATCTTAAAAGACTGGAAATTGAAATATTTTAAAATAATTTAAACGCATCTGTTCTATATTCAGAGAAATTGTCATTGAAATCGAAAACAATGAGCTTTCTAAAAAAAAAGTACACTGAAATGTAGCCATGTTATCAATTTTCCAATAGTTGGAAAATCAGTCGAAAATGAAGGCCATCGCAATTTTTCTTCTACTTTTTCACAGATCAAGCCTCATATTCTGTGCTATGAGGTCCTTCAAAAATGACCTGCCATATATATTTTTTTTTGTTGTTGTTATTTTACAGGGCTCTAAATATCAGAATTGCCCTAACGGGAGTAGAGAAAGATAGGACGTGGCCGATTTCAAACAAGGGCAAGCAAGGGGTCGAAATATGAAAAAAGTGTGTGAAGAGATAAAGTGTGTGAAGAGATAAGCACTGTTACAGGAGTTCGTGAAAAATAACAATTCATACAAAAGATTTCAGGTGAGTTTGAAGCACGAGTCAACAATTTAAATACAAATTTCTCAAATCAGTGAATTTTGGAGCCTACCCTTGGTGAGGGGGCTGGGCTGCTGATGACCAGGTTTAAATAGTGATAAGAAATAACACATGTTTAAAGTGGTACAATTGAATCTAGTTTAATTATTCAAGATGCTGCGCGCACATTCGGAGCTTGTCGCGTGACGGCGCTCTCCTGGCACTCCAAGGAGGAACATTTTTTCCCCGCTTCGCCTGTAGCGATCACTGTTCGTTTCTTCTCAGTGGCACCGCAAGCTCGCGACCTCGATTTGATTTTCGCAGCAATGGGACACTCCTTTTAAAGCGATATATTTTCTGGGTCGACTATTCCTGCTAAACGGCTGTGGTTGCGAAATGTCGAACCGCGAACACTGCCACAAGCGAGAGGACTGAATTCCACGCACAACGGAAACAGAGTCCCAGTCCTTCGCTTTCATCTTCTGAACGCTTTGTCCTAAGCTCTAGGGAGCTGGATTAGAATTCCGTTCGGCAGTTTAGTGTTCAGTGCGGCAACCATCTCTGACGCCGACTTTATTATCGACTTGGTGGGCCGTCAGAGGCTGTACAACGTTGTCTGGTGCTTGACACGACCTCCGATTCAATCACAGGCACTCTTGCCATGCCAAGTTGCGAAAAAAAGGCATCTCGCTGACGTGTACTTGTGGCGCTGTAGGTCGTGTAGTTGATATCTTGTCCTTAAAGTCGCTTGTTGCACCCTCACTTACGTAGGTCTCATGAACATACCCAGATTGGATTTCACGATTCTCCAAACCTTTGTCTTATAAATTAAGTTACAGACAATCTCATTTATTCGCAATTCTTTTTCGATTTTTTTTTTTTAAATATCTTTATATTTTACGCGTTGTGCGGCTCCCCACGGAGGTGGATCTATTGGTGCTCACAGGCGACGCAGGTTCAGGTTCTGCCGCGCCCATCTTCTATATCATGTTACCACCAAGGTTGTACGCTGATCTGTTTCCAATGTCGCTCCGGTTGCTTATTTTACGTCGTGTAGACAGAGGCGCTATACGCCGGCTGTTGAAGCAGGCACCGCAAAGCATGTCACAGGGTGGCGCGCCTCGATCCCTCCGGCCTATGGGTATTTTTGGGTCGTGACCAATGAACAAGAAATAAACAGAAATAAATAAACGTTTAATGTGGCGAACTTGTGCCAAAAATAAAGAAGGAAACAGAAGAAAGCAGAGCGTCGCGGGCGTCGAAGTCGGCGTGTCAGCAGAATCGAGCGCTGGGGCGAGACTGCCTCGACAAAGTCGCTGGCGGCCTCTTATCTAGAGTGAGCGCTATCTCGAAGTTTCGGCGGAGAAGGTTCGAGCGTAGCGCGCTCGGGGCGAGAATGAACATGCACATTCTGGAAAAACAAGAGCAGGGATAAACGATAGAAGTTATGTCAGTAGTAAGAATAAACGAGAACCTTCTACAAGTCCGTGACCTTGCGCGCGGCATTATCCCCCCTTTAAAAGCGCATCGTCCCGATGCAGCACAAAACGAAAAACAAATCCAAAACTAAAGGACAGTAGAATTGCGAGCCATAGTTCACAGTTCACCAGTTCACTGTTCACCGTTCACAGTTCACAGTTCACACGGCGACGACGGTGGAAAGTGCTATCGTTCGTAATACGGCTTCAGCCGGACGACGTGCACCACCTCGGGTCGTGGCTGGCGTCTTGCAGATGGACGCGTTCCGTCGGGAAGGACTTCGTAGTTCAGATCGCCGAGCCGTCGGATGATCTTGTAGGGTCCGAAATAGCGTTTCAGAAGCTTCTCGCTGAGACCGCGGCGACGGATGGGCGTCCACACCCACACCCTGTCTCCGGGCTGGAAGTGAACGTCCCTGCGACGAAGGTTGTAGCGGCCCGCGTCGACGCGTTGCTGGTCTTGAATCATGAGTCGGGCGAGCTGGCGGACTTCTTCGGCGCGTTGAGCAACCACCTGGGCGTCGTCGCTCTGATTGTCAGATGGCTCATGGGGCAGCATTGCGTCCAGCATGGTCGTCACCTTCCGACCATGTACCAGCTGGAAAGGGGTGAATCCAGTGGTCTCCTGAACCGCCGTATTGTAGGCGAACGTGACGTAGGGCAGCACCTCGTCCCACGTCTTGTGCTCAACGTCGACGTACATAGAGATCATGTCGGCGATTGTCTTGTTCAGTCTTTCCGTCAGCCCGTTGGTCTGCGGGTGGTACGCAGTTGTACGACGGTGGCTGGTGTGACTGAGTCGGAGGATTTCTTGGGTCAGCTGCGCCATGAACGATGATCCGCGATCTGTAATCAAAACTTCTGGAGCGCCGTGCCGGAGGACGATGGACTCGATGAAAAACTTGGCGACTTCAACAGCCGTGCCTGCTGGAAGGGCTTTCGTCTCGGCGTACCGTGTGAGATAATCGGTGGCGACGATAATCCAGCGGTTTCCCGACGTTGACGGCGGGAAAGGGCCCAGTAAATCCATTCCGATCTGCTGGAACGGCATAGACGGGGGAGAAATCGGGTTCAGAAGTCCTGACGGCTTCGTCGGCGGTTTCTTGCGTCGCTGACACTCATGGCATGATCGAATGTATAGGTGAACGGTCTTCGGTAGCCTCGGCCAGTAGTACTTTTCACGAATCCGGGCGAGCGTCCTGCTGTATCCAAGGTGTCCAGCCGTCGGGTCGTCATGGCATGCTTGAAAGATTTCCTCTCGCAGGCTGGCCGGAACAACCAGCAGCCAGGCAGTGTTGCTGGTTCTGAAGTTCTTCTTGAAGAGCACGCCTCGCCGCAGAACGAAGCTTGGCAGGTCTCGGGCCAAGACTCGCGGAACTGAACTTCCTTGACCTTCGAGGTGGCCCATCACGGCGCGAAGTTCGGGGTCGTCTCGTTGAAGTGCTCCCATGTCAGTATCCGTAAGTGCTCCGAGAAAACGGGCGTCATCGTCGTCGTCGGTGCTGTCGGGTGGAGATTCAATTGGGGCCCTAGACAAACAATCGGCGTCATTATGCTTGCGGCCAGACTTATGCGCAATGGTTACGTCAAATTCTTGCAGTCGAAGGCTCCAGCGAGCGAGGCGTCCTGACGGGTCCTTAAGGTTGGCGAGCCAACAGAGAGCGTGGTGGTCCGTGACAACGCGGAACGGGATCCCGTACAGGTACGGACGGAACTTGGTTAACGCCCAGACGACAGCGAGACATTCCTTGTCGGTTGTTGAGTAATTTTTCTCTGCCTTGGACAGTGCCCGGCTTGCGTAAGCGATCACCCTCTCTGCTCCGTCTTGTCTTTGGACGAGTACCGCGCCTAGTCCGGCGTTGCTGGCGTCCCTGTGAACTTCCGTTTCCGCTGATGGATCGAAGTGTCCGAGAATGGGGGGAGACTGGAGTCTTTCCTTCAGTTCGTTGAACGCCTGTTCTTGCTCCTCCCCCCACTGGAAGTTCACGTCGTCCTTCGTCAGATGTGTGAGCGGTGCAGAAATCTTAGCGAAATCGCGAACGAAACGCCTGTAGTATGCGCACAGCCCAAGAAATCTTCGCACGGCCTTCTTGTCTGATGGCTTCGGAAATTCGGCGACAGCGGATGTCTTTGAAGGGTCAGGACTTACACCTTGAGCACTCACGACATGGCCCAGGAATTTGAGCTCGCCGTAAGCGAACCGACATTTTGACGGCTTCAGTGTCAGTCCGGCATTCTGGATAGCCTGTAGCACGGCTCGCAGGCGTCTCAGGTGCTCGTCGAAGTTGGTGGCGAATACCACGACGTCGTCGAGATAGACGAGACAACTTTGCCACTTCAAGCCGGAAAGAACGGTGTCCATTACGCGCTGGAACGTCGCCGGTGCTGTGCATAGTCCGAACGGCATAACTTTAAATTCGTACAGCCCGTCCGGCGTGACGAAGGCGGTCTTTTCACGATCTTGTTCGTCCACCTCGATCTGCCAGTACCCGCTCTTCAGGTCCATCGACGAAAAGTATCGGGCGTGGCGCAGCCGGTCCAGGGTGTCGTCGATGCGTGGTAGCGGGTAGACGTCCTTTTTTGTTACGGCGTTAAGTCGGCGATAGTCCACGCAGAACCGAAGGGTCCCGTCTTTCTTTTTCACCAGGACTACCGGTGAAGCCCACGGACTCCTTGAGGGCTGAACAATGTCGTCATCGAGCATTTCTTGGACCTGCTTCTGGATGACTTCTCTCTCTTTGACAGAGACACGGTACGGCGACCGATGAACAGGAAGCGCGTTGTCTTCAGTGACAATTCGGTGTTTCGCAACGGTCGTTTGGCGCACCTTTGACGACGTGGAGAAGCACTCGTTGAACTCGACGAGTAGGTCACTGAGTTGTCGTCGTTGTGGGGTAGGCAGGGTTGGATCGATGTCAAACTGCGAAGGCGGCGTTGTCTTGGGTGGCCACGAGGAGAGGTCTTCTGATATTCCGGCGATTGCGGCTGAGTCCGGGAGTTCCTCCGCGTGACCCACGGCGGTGCCTCTTGTAAGGTGCTGGGCCTCCTGTCGGAAGTTCGTTACGAGTGCGACAGTGTGTCCGTCTTGGAGCTCCGTGACGCCTCTTGCGATGCCGATCCCTCTTCCTAGAAGCAACTGGAGGCTTCCTTCGAGCAAAACATCGCCGCAGAAAGTCTCATCGACCCCGACGGGTACAAAAACACTTGACCGCGGTGGTAGGTTCACGTGGTTTGCGAGGACTCGTACCGCGGATGACGTCGCTTTGGGGTCCTCCTGCGGTGGAGCAGGTTTTCGTAGCGTCAGCCGGTTTGCTCCGAGGTCGATGACGGCGCCATACTCGCAGAGAAAGTCCATTCCGAGGATAATGTCCCTCGAACAGTCTTGCAGAACGACAAACTTGACAGGGCACGTCTCACCGTGGATCTCGACGCGAGCAGTGCATCTCCCAACCGGCGTGATGAGGTGCCCTCCGGCGGTTCGTATTTGAGGTCCATCCCACGGCGTCGTGACTTTTCGAAGACGGCGGGAGAGCCTCCCACTCAAGACTGAGTAGTCTGCTCCGGTGTCCACGAGTGCTGATGCGTCGTGGCCGTCGATAACAACGTTTAGGTTGTTGGACACCGATGCAGAAGCTTCGTTGCGATGCGTGGCGTCGGGAGAGTGGGAGCGCTCCGTCGTTCTTGGAGGCTCTTTACGTCGGTCGTCTTCGGCAACTCCACCTCCAGGGGTTGCCGCGCCTAGTTTCCCCGGCGAGGAGCGAGGGGTGACAGGCTTTCACGTCGGGGTCGGTGCATCGGCGAAGCGGGACGTCGTGGCGATGGCGACCGGAACTCTCGGCGGGAGGCAGGCTCGGGGGACTGAGGTCGTCGAAGGTACTCGTCGATCTCCCGAGGGCGTTCACCGTAACGGGGGCGTGGGTCATTCGGGTGGAATCCGCGCAGCCCGAGTCGTCGGTATGGGCATTGGCGGTAGGTGTGGTTCGCTTCCCCGCAGTGGAAACACAAAGGACGTCGGTCGGGTGTTCGCCACACGTCGGTCTTCCGAGGTGCGCGGGGCTCCTGGCCGGCATACTGGACCTGGTCGTCGCGGTGGCGGTCGTGCTGCGGCGCAGGAGATCGACGTCGGGGCGGAGCGACATAGGCTCGAGGAGGAGGTGGTGGCCTTCGGGCCACTGCGGCGTAGGTCAGGCTGGGCTCCTCGGGTGCTGCTGCGATGACAGGAGTCTCCGCCTGGAAGGCTTGGTGGACCTCCTCTCGTACGACTTCGGCGAGTGAGAGAGAAGACGGGCTATCTGCAGCAGGTAGGATCTTGCGGAGCTCTTCCCGGACGATATCCCGGACGATCTCCCGGAGGTTGTCGACACCGTTGGTATTCGGGTCCAGTAGGGAAGCTGTGACGGTTGGAGCAGTAGGCGCGCCGGCGAGTCGGTGGTAGTGGCTTGCCCGGGCCGTCAGTGCGCGCTCAATGTTGGTGGCTTCGCTGACAAAAGCATCGACGGTCGTCGGGGGATTCCGAACCAGGCCTCCGAAAATTTCTGCCTTGACGCCTCGCATGAGGATTCGAAGTTTCTTTTCCTCTGTGGCCTCCGGATCGGCTCGGGCGCTTAAACGCAGGACATCCTCCACGAAGGCGGTGATGCTCTCGTTGGGCCCTTGAGTCCTGGTACGCAGTAAGTCTTCGGCTCTCTCTCGGCGATGCTGGTTGACGAATGTCGCCTTCAGCTGGCTCTTGAAAATGTCCCAGGATGTCAACGAAGACTCGTGATTTTCGTACCAGCTTCTGGCAGTCCCCTCGAGCGAGAAATACACGTTTTGCAGCCGTTGCTCGTTGGTCCAGCTATTGTGGCGGGCGACGCGTTCGAATTGGTCAATCCAATCTTCAACGTCTTCGTGGAGTTCACCGTGGAACGGAGCCGGTGTCCGAGGAGCGACGGGTAGGTAGACGACGGCAGGAGCGGCGGGGGTCTGCGACTGGTTGGCCATCGTCGGCTGCCTGGTCCTGGGTGGTAGAAGTCCGTATTCCGGGTTTAGCCCTTGGGTGCGGCGACTTGATCGAGTCTCGATCTGGTCTTCTTTGGGTCCTCGGGAGCTTGGATTCGGACTTGTACTGCGGGAACTCGGAGGGCTGCGCTGCACGTACATGCGGTACCCAGCACCTCCACCAGAATGTCACGGGTGGTGAGTCGTGACCAATGAACAAGAAATAAACAGAAATAAATAAACGTTTAATGTGGCGAACTTGTGCCAAAAATAAAGAAGGAAACAGAAGAAAGCAGAGCGTCGCGGGCGTCGAAGTCGGCGTGTCAGCAGAATCGAGCGCTGGGGCGAGACTGCCTCGACAAAGTCGCTGGCGGCCTCTTATCTAGAGTGAGCGCTATCTCGAAGTTTCGGCGGAGAAGGTTCGAGCGTAGCGCGCTCGGGGCGAGAATGAACATGCACATTCTGGAAAAACAAGAGCAGGGATAAACGATAGAAGTTATGTCAGTAGTAAGAATAAACGAGAACCTTCTACAAGTCCGTGACCTTGCGCGCGGCAATACCCCGATTGGATTTCACGATTCTCCAAACCTTTGTCTTATAAATTAAGTTACAGACAATCTCATTTATTCGCAATTCTTTTTCGATTTTTTTTTTTTTAAATATCTTTATATTTTACGCGTTGTGCGGCTCCCCACGGAGGTGGATCTATTGGTGCTCACAGGCGACGCAGGTTCAGGTTCTGCCGCGCCCATCTTCTATATCATGTTACCACCAAGGTTGTACGCTGATCTGTTTCCAATGTCGCTCCGGTTGCTTATTTTACGTCGTGTAGACAGAGGCGCTATACGCCGGCTGTTGAAGCAGGCACCGCAAAGCATGTCACAGGGTGGCGCGCCTCGATCCCTCCGGCCTATGGGTATTTTTGGGTCGGTTGTACGAAAATGTATTAGGAAGTTTCGCTTAAAACTACCGTCCACTTCTGTGTTGTCAGTTTGTCCTTTCCTGACCATTACGTAGCATTTTTACCCTTTTTAATAATAATGAAATCGTGAAGAACGCGTTTATGCACGTGACGTTTATGGCAACCGCGTTAGCGTCAATTTGGCTATATTTTTCGCTTTATAACTTTAAAGTAACACAAATATTGCACTATATTTTTGCAGACTCTGTTAGTACATATTAAAAACGCGAATTTCAAAGATGTTAAAGAAATTAAACATGGCCTTTTTTATGATTTCCTAAATAATGCATTTTTAGTTGAATGCCCCTGTGTGTGCAATCCTTGTACATTTCTCGCGCTATCCAGGAAAACAATATCTCACACAATAATGAACTATATACAGGGCAACACTGGCAAAGTTTGAAGACCTTAGCGTTTATACATGCGGAGAAACACATTCTTTAATCCAGAGCGTTATTGCGTAGTTTGTCGTGTTTGCGATTCGTTTTCTCAAATTAACTACCCTAAGACTCGGTGAATGATACTTTTTGTCAATCCTTCCTATGCCTAATTTGTCAGTGAAATGTCTAGACCCATAGCCAGGACAGCTTTTGTTGGGGGGAAGCCGCCCGAAATGTCAACATCGCGCGATACGCAAAACGCGCACGTGACTGAAAGGGTGCTTGTAAACTTTTTTTCGGTAAGAGAAATTTTTTTCCCGAAAACGTGGATCGGTTTTATTCTTCTAGGCATAAAGCCATCAAAATATATTTTTTCCATCAAAATCAAAAATGGTCACCGGACATGGTTGTTCGATCTTATGTGAAAACGCCCTGTTATTTTATTCTGTTTACTATAACATACATGTTAGGTGTTACTTGTAATACCTAACTTGTATACGAGTCAGATTACTATACATAGGCAAATAAGAAAAATTGCGGCATTAGAAAAATCTGGCGGGGCATCATTTTTTTTTGATTCTGAAGTAGCAAAGCTTGGGAAAGATTGTCTTAGCAAGTGACACATTACATTATTTTAGTAACTTCCGGTGCCGAGATACTTGGCCTTTATAATAAAATTACTCGTCCAGGACCTCCGAACGGCTTTGCGGTCAATTAATGGTTTGCCGCCAATGCGTTGCAGGGGGAAGACTACCTTGTCTTTCACGTTTTTCCTTCATGTGCAACGCGTACTGTTCCTAAAGTGAAGCAAGAATCAAACCATTTTGTAATAAGCTTCAGGCGTGTGCTAACAGTATACAAAATTAATTTCTCATTGGGCGCGCTAGGTCCACACTCGTTTGCTCCTACTCCGGGGCTCCGAGTTTCATAATCTGAGCGCATCAGCTAAATGGAGCATACCGTACGGAAGTGCGACACACCGAAACATTCGACGAGCCGCATGACCCACTTCCAACCGCGTAGTTATGATGAACACATCTTCTCGTGGATACGAGTGGCAGAAGCCAAAATTATTCTTAGCATAAATTAATTAAGACCTCTCGGGCGCAACAGAGTGAAAAAAAAATGATGACGTTAGGAAGTTTATATATTAATGTTTTAATTAGTGTGAAAGGTTTCAAAACTCGCTTCGAGCACGCATATGGAAAGTTCCCTGACTGATGAAGGCCATGCATGTCCTTCAGATTTAAATGAAAGAACATTCTTGAAACCGCTTTTCGATGCAGCAAACCGTTAGACTTGCCAGTTGTTCCGTGGTTCCGTCTTGCAGCGCATGATGAAACCCGTCGACCTGCTACGTCGATTCCGGCACATCGCCATTTAATAGACCGCACGTTCATTCGTTTTCAGGCGAGATGTATGAACAAACCTTTCCCGCAACATTAACTCATGTTTCGGCTTTTTAATCAAGGTATCTTTATTCGCTGGGCTAAGCACTCAAAGAATGAGCAACCATTCGAATGTCTGCTGCTCTCCAAAACTTTTCTGTCGCTATGCTACCCGCAAGCTACCGTTTTATAGATGAAGTTGTTTTAAGGCGAAATACACGAACAAACTTTTTTCGGAACGCTAGTTGGTGTTATGACGTTCAAATCGAATGGTTTTTTTCCTGCTTGATTAGGCATTATTTAATTGAAAAGGGACATCACTCCGAGGGAGCCCTTCGTCTCAACGACGTTTCGGTTAGCTCAGCCATCTTGTTTGTAGACGCGACATCACGGAGCGCGAAGTCCCCCGCGCTTTGAGAAATACTCGGTGCACAAAGAGCGCGCTGGAGTCTCACTCTCCGGCGGCGTTTTTGTCCGTTTACTGAACGGAGCGCCAAACTCTCAAGCTCCGAAGCACGGACTTAACGCGCCCATTATCAACCATAAAAAGAACTATCAAACTCTAACGTGGCTATGTTATTTAAAATATGTCCTTTTTTCTGTATTTTTCCCCCCGTTTTTCCCGTCTCAATTTGATGTTAGCCATTATATTGCACATATACCAGGTTCCCTGTACTCTGGGTATTTTCTTGTTAATCTTATGCTACATTTCTACAAGCTAGGACTGCAGCTATGGAAAGAGGCACACAATATAGGAACGTGAGACCTAAGTGGCACAAGGGTGACATAGCATTGAATGGGACGGTTCATACGGACAACTATCGCAAAGCACCAGCAGGATTACCATGGCAGGAATGGCTTCCTTTTATTGCTATTGCTTCAGAAGGGGTGTTTTGCTATGTAGTATCGTGATCAGTATGAAAGGTAATACGACCCGACTTCTCGCAAAGAATATGGCTGCCGAATGCGTACCAGTGATAAGACGTGCCTCCCAGTAGCGTTACGTTAGTATACTTAAATCACTCTTCTGTTAGTTTGCAATTGCACATCATGTAAAAATCAGACTCAAAACCTTTCAAGCGAACCTGTAAAGGGCAACTCCATTAATTTCTTTAGATAGCTGTGTTACGATTGTGTTTTACTAGGTTGCAGTAACCCTGACTCATTAAATTTATTCGCTTATCGGTAATGCTTTTAGCGCTTTTGGTGAAACCGAAACTATCGGCTCCTCCACTGCGGCAAAATCAATGGTAACAACTTTCGTACCGCTGTAGCGATTGAGCTCTGTACGAGTTCCGGCACACTCTGCGTCTGCCAAGGAAACCGCCGGACTGCTGAGCTCCAGTTCAAATTGGTGCTATCCCTCTGAGCCCTTCCCAAATATAGTGCATATTTAAAGAATAATCCACTAAAAAAAGATTATTATGGACGATTACATAGGAAGCCTAGGTGAGCGGGTGAATAATGGGAAGTGCGGTTTTCAGTAGGTTATTTATGTTTTGGTTAAAAAGGAAAGGGCTATAATAGTTGTAAAACATAAAGGATTGTAATTGCCGACCCACAAAAAAAAGCTGTATACCGCTGAGTCAGGACAGGAGGCGACAGTTAGGTGAAACCGGTATAAGCAGCGACCACCAGCAGAGAACGAAACAGAAGTGCAAGCCGCTGTTGCCACAAAAAGGCTGACCTGCTCATGTCGGACAAAGACAAGAAGGTACGTGCCTTCTCGTCTTTAGCATTTCCACTTTGTATTGCCCCTGTTAGTTTAGTGTTCAAAGATAGGTAGCGCCCACCTACCTGAGCAAATTCAATACTTGCTATTAATACAAATAAAATATATCAATTATTTAAAAAAAACGATTGTGGACAGAGGTGTTAATTTAAATTGCACATCACCAGTCTTATGCCGAAGTTGGCCGCTAGGGCAGCATGGCTGGATAGCACCAACGTCAAATAGCCCATTTTGAATTTACCTGGGAGGACGTCTTCAATGTCGGAGCTTTCTGGAGCCGTGTACACTCGCCTTGAAGGGCTCTTTTCTCGGAGAATGTTGTGCAAGCGATTGTTGCCTTCGACAGCCTTATGAGGCTTTTGCCGAAGAGGGGCCCCGTACGCTTGGAACTTGTTGCGGAGGATTTCAAAACTTTTCTCCACAATTCGACGACGTCTCCGGGAGAGTCTAGAAAAATAAACAATATTCTTGCATCTCTAATGACCCTTCATGCTGTACTTTTAAATGTTCAAGCATGTTCTTTCTTAAAAACTGCAATGAGTACAGATGTTCTTTTACCATGATTCCCAGTGTAGCCTGTACTCTTCTCTTCTGAGAGTGTCACAGTGACTACGAAAACTGCAAGGGTCCTCGCTTGTAAGAACAATTCGCAAAGGACACAATATAAGAGAACATGGCGTTCATCTATAAAACATTGCGAGATATGCCACATGTGTTGACGACATAAATCTCTCTGATAAAAAAACACTCCAGAGCTACTGCAACAGGATATAGTCAAGCACTAGGCTCAAATATTACGTCAACATCTCAACTGCAGACAAATAGATGACAAACCAGGCATCACGAGGTGTGATTCCCACAAGTGCAATCTCCAAGGGACAATAATGCGTCAAGCATTACATTCTATCCAGGCACCGACTATGACAACTCGGTGTGACAACGGTGCTGGTAACAACCATAAACATGCATAATATGTGGAGATGCTAAAAACTCTTGATTGGTAAATAGTTATCTATAGTTAGTATTTATATGGAAGTTCGATTCGATTCGATTGAGAAATCTCTACTCGCACACTCCTAATAGTTTTCACTAAGGGAGCTCGGTACACAGAAATGACACCCTTTGCACACTTGTCAAACTTTCAAAAGCGTTAATAGCACGAGTTGAAACGCCCGGGAAGGCGCGTGACAACATATCTTGCAAAGTATAATCTCACACTAAGTACCTGAGCATGACAACTAATGTGATGTGTAAAAACATTTATGTATCGACATTCTCACTACAGAGAAAATACAAGGAAAAGCTTACTGATAGTGATACAACGATGGTAGTACAGTCGTTACTCACCGATAGTTGAAGATTATTTAGGATCCTTCAGGTTCAGTTGCCGGAAATGGCCTCAACAGGTATGGCTTGAGACCGAACCCATATTCGTCAATAATGACAAATGGTGCCACCTGGAAACGAGTAGGAGAGAAGGTCCCCCCTAAAATGAAGGTTCATTGCATTGGAATCAGTGGAGGCACTCTTAAGCATTCTAGGCGATCACGTACGACACCACGATATACAAAATGTAGGGTTTTCAAGGTGAAATTTGACAGGTGGCTTTAACTTGATCATATTCGGGCATTAAATGTTGATAATAAATGCTGCTCCTGTCAAAACTGGAAAAATGACCCAAACCTGGGTGGGTAGACCGCTGACCGTTTAGGAATACAGCGAGCGATAACCAGCACAACCAGTATTATAGGGATTGGTATATCAATAAACCGAACCGGCTAAACCCAGCCAGTGGTTTGATGCCGTAGGGCTATTTTTTATTTACGATTTATGAGAAGCTCCACATTCACCGTAATTGATGCTCTATGGGCGGTCCAGATGGCAGCGACTTACTTTAAATAATTGCCAACATCAGTTCCAAAAGCTACGGTGCTTATATATGTGAGTGTGGGTAGGCCGTGCATTTAATATTGAAAATTATCAAATAAAAGACTTGGCCCGGTGAGAAATTACAAAAACAACACCATTTCATTGGACAGGCGTCTGTTAACTATCAAAATAAGACAATGCTGTTGTAGACCGGTGAAACGTTTGATTAAAAAATGTCGTGGAAAAGCATCTTTCCACTTTTCTCACGTTGCCTTTTCTCGTTTAATCAAACGGCCCAATGGGTCACAGCAATGTTTTCTATGTACTCATAGAACTTTTCTTGACTGTATTTGTATGACTAGGACGAGCCCTTTTTAATGTTTGAGAAATGAGATGCACTACTTGGACGCACCTTTGTGATACATCACATTGTCATTGCCTGCAAAACTGAATTTTGCGAGCTATCTCAAGTGGGTTTCCGCCCCCTGGACCGGTGGTGTATGAGTGGGCCCAAAACAGTCCGTTTCCTAGATACGCCTAGTATGTTAGAACACATACTTCTGCGACAAAGTTTAGCGTGCAAATGTCATTTCCGCCTTCCTTTTCACATCGACGTAACTCACCTGCAACGAGGTAGCGGAGCCTGACGGCGAGTGTTTCGCCTGCCACAATAGTTTGCCGAAACGGCGTGTCCGGTTTTACGATTAGTGGTCTCACTTTGGTCAGCAAATTCTCAAAGGTGGCCGTGTCCGTCCGGTTTGGGGAGCGGTAGGACTTGGCGTCCTCAAGTGCCACCTCGCACATTCGACTTTCTTAGCACCGATTCTCCATGTGCTTCCGCTGGTGGAGTCGCATCCACATCTTCCGCTTTCTGGGAGGCTGGTGGAGCTCGTTGTTTTCGCTAAAGCTTAGAGCCTCCAGCGAAACCAGTCCAGCGAGAGCAAGCTGCCTCTAGCGACACGACCTGTAAACAATCAAGCCGCGACATCGCGAACCCAAGCAGCGAGCGCGCGACCTTCCGGAGTAAGCAAGACAAGGAGGACGCGCGAGGAGAATGTTTGTCGTCGAGTGTAGTTTTTAATGGGACTGCCACTTGGCGTCCGTGGCTTATAGAAGTCAGGCAACAAACAAAATCTTGCCCGTAATCGAAGATATGTTGACTGTGCTCGTCGGCACAGAGGGACTAGATCAGCGACACGAACCTTGGAGTGACGCCGAAGAACATTTTGTCTTCGTCGGTCTAGTGAGACGCCGTTTAAGCATTCTGTAAGACATTGGTGATCTGTTTTCCTGGGCATGTACAGGATTACTACATTTATTGTACCAAGTGTTCCCGCTGCAACTGTCCTCGCACCAAGTGTCCCCGCTGCAACTGTTGGAAGTCATGGCAGTGCTTCGTGCTTTGGGCATGCTTTCGTACCTCTGAGAAGGCGGCATATACAAGTTTGGAATTCGGCTCTTCAGCCCCCGTTCCATTCAAAGCTCCGAAGGACATATCCAACCTCCTAGAGAGGCTGTCCGGTAGTTAAAAAGTTCAATCCAGAAGTTTTTTTTTGTTTTTTTACCGTTTTTAGTTGTTTTTAAGAACCCCTTGATGACGTGCAAGCCCTTTTAGGGTCGAAGCTCCTTAGGGTCTAGCCTTGTCCGGCGTCCATGCTCACATCGATTGCATTGCCTCCAGGATTGGCCCATTCTTACAAAAAAAAAAAAAAAACCTACGCCGGCATGGGGGTTCGAACTCAACATCGCTTGCTTAGGAGGCAGACATCTTAACCACTGATACTGTAGTGAGTGCGCAGGCGAGCTGGTGGAAATTAACCATTCTGAAGTTAGCCTGAGACTGGGGCAGGAAAAGAGGAAGTTTCAAAGTAGAAGAAAAAGGAACAGTCGAGGATACGTCTCTAACACAGCTAAAGACAAGTTTATTCGGTCACCCTCTTATATACACTCCACAATCTTCACCACAGAACCTTCGCGACCTCTAAAGCCAAAGGATAACAAAGAACTCGTCTCTTTCCACCATATCGGGGGGCCATTGGAGCGGCAAGAAGAGGATCCTCAAGGCGTACAGAGAAGCCTCAAGTCACCGTATCAAATTGTGGTGGAAAGAGATGAGTTCTTTGTTATCCTTTGGCTTTAGAGGTCGCGAAGGTTCTGTGGTGAAGATTGTGGAGTGTATATAAGAGGGTGACCGAATAAACTTGTCTTTAGCTGTGTTAGAGACGTATCCTCGACTGTTCCATTTTCTTCTACTTTGAAACTTCCTCTTTTCCTGCCTCAGTCTCAGGCTAACATCAGAATGGTCTTAACCACTGCGCTACACTCCAACGTTGCATGTAGCCGCTCAACGTCTATACAGGAGAGGGCGCTGCGGTCAAATGCGTATATAATCGCATTAAACTTTGCATGCATTGCCTCAACGTTTATAGACGAGAGGTCGCTGCGGTCAAATGCTCAACTGGGCATATAACCACGATCCATACCACACATTCTCTTTCTGACATGGACCGTTGACTTAGCGGTGGGGATGCGTTCCCACGGCTTCTAGCGGATCCAAGCTGATCCGCTAGAAGAACCACTGGCTCTGCATTTCACCGACCATAAAGCAGTAATAATGAAGTCGACACGCAACCTGGAACTCAGCGCTACCTATGAGCAATAAAAAATTGAGCACCATCAGCACTACATATGAACAATAAAATCAGTATCATCAGCACCACCAGAGCTTCGTACCAATCAAGATCATTCACCACGTGGATATGCGTCCATTTTTCGTCAAGCCATTTCATCTCAGGAACCGGGGGTTGAAAATGCGGTGTGTAAAGTCATGTACTCTGGCAAAGATGCTGAACACATTTGTGGTTTATTACGGCCCACCGTCTGATTATACTTCAAGCGGAATACAATGCCTAGCAAACATACTACACATCTTTTTGATAACACATCTACTAGACGTAGTTGGAAGCAAGTCGACCTCTGGACAAATTGATTACGCATTGCACACGACGATATGACTTTTGACAATGTATTCATGGAAATTCACGCGCACCCGGGCTCAGGATTGGCGAGTTGTGTTCCCTTTTAACAAAGATTGAGAAGGTTGTTATATGCAAATAGGCTGCATGGTTTCACCCCTCGGATAATTGTTTCAATGTTAGTGTTCATGCTATGTCAATAAATTGACAATCTAGTTCGTGCCTTGCACTTATTTATCCATAAATGCCCTTCGTGAGGGCGTTATAGCATCTCTCTTAACGGTTTTGGCATTGCAACTATGGGTCTGTGCATTTGTATGCCTCATACACAAGACAGTTGGAGTGCAAACAGATCCGGTCTACGTTGAACTGTCTCATTTGCATCTAGTGCTCAATGAACTTTAAGCGACTACTCGTCCTCCGAAGTAGCAAAAGTTAGCCTTGGCGTCATCGTACAAATTACAATATGTGTTAATGCGCCATTAGCATGAATTGGCACGTGTTTGGCATATTCGCGTTTACTACCGTCATTAAATATTGGTTTGCGGGATAGACATGAGCTAGAAGTAGCTTCTTTACGGGAACGAACTTTACATTGTAGTCAGATAGCAAGCAGCAGAAACATTCTTTTGAGCCGGGCATGCATCTCTCCAGCTTTTTTGTTTTTCATTGCGGTACTGCCAACTAAGGGCGATGATCAGTTTCGGCAGTTCCGAGTGGCCATTGACAAACTCGCGAAACGTTCACAGCCAACTTTATTCCCAGGGCTTCGTTTTCTATTTGTGCATATCTAGTTTTTCATTCGGAAAGAACTTATAAAACATTAGGACAGGTGGTCAATCTTTCTCATGAAGCGGAAACAGTGTCTCCTTCAGAGAAAAAGCTGATGCATCCGTTGAAATGTTTGGCTTTTTTTCTAGAATTGAAGATGGCCAGAGCCCCAGCTCTAGCTAACAAATCACACAAGTTATTTCATTCTTTGTCATGCCTGCTGCTCCGATATAAAATACTCTCTTTTTTATTTAGTCACGTAACAGACAAGTTTTCTCGGAAAAGAAGGGCAAAACATTTCCGAAGTACACAAGCACGCCCAACACGGGTTGGACGTCTTTTTTATACGTAGGGCGAGGAATGTATTTTACGAACTAGATGACAGTTGCATGTGGCTTTATTCCAATCTTGTCAATCAGGTCTCCCAAATAATTAATTTGTTCAACCCCGAACGAGAAATTTTTGTATATTTAGAGTTAATCCTTTCTCTTCCGCAGCGGGCAAGACAGCTTTAGTCTTGAATATGTTCATCGCCTGGACCTTCCTAGCCTAGTAAATCGTAGATGTAGGCATGTACGCCCTTGCAGACCGTAATATGCTTCAATAATTTGCTGAGACCCCTCTGGTGCTGAGAGAATACCGAAGTGTAGCCTTGTGAATCTGTATCTACCACACGGAGCATCAAATATACAGATTAGGGATCTTGCCTCGTCAAGAGAAATTTGCTGGAACCCAGCATTTGCATCTAATTTCCTGAAACATTGCGCACCCGCCAAAATAGCCTTGATGTCCTACCGATGTGGAAGCTCATAATGTTCTTGTTTTAGGCTTTGAGCTACTTGACGGGTGTTCATATATATCCGTAAACGGCCATCTTGTTTACAAATTATGACCAGTGGACCCTACCAATCGGAAGGTTTGTTTACTTAGGTGATTATTCCCACAGCTTCCATTTGTTTTATTTCTTGGTTGAGCGACTGTGACACGTCCCCTCTGGGTTGTGCAGACCGACGCGCAGTGCATAATGTCAAGTGTCACTCGCGGAGCACTGAATTGTTTAAACGATATTTTTACAATGCGTTTCTTATGACGTTCCGGCGTGGAAGTAGGGAGCTTCCTTAGATCATTCCTATACCTCCGCTACTGACATCCGATAGGTGTACGTTGCATAATGAAGGCGTCGACGAAGTATCTTGTATAATTAGCGAGTTATCCAAACAATATACTAAACCTATCTAGTGACGTTAACGGTATTATGGTGAAGCTATGGTAATACACTCTACTTAGTAACTAGATGTCTGCAAAGTATATATTTTATATCGAAGTTCGCCAGATTATTTGCAATGTTAGTAGAAAAAAGTGCAGAGTGGCGCAACCGCCCCGGTATTTATTAATACGGTTCTATTCGACTCTGAAAAATTATCTTCAAATTCCTCTCAAGACTAAGCCCCCAATTTCACAAAACACAAACAATAAAATCTCTGTTTTACGTCGTGGACTCTTGGGCAGGAGAAAAAGAACGAGCTACGACGAATGTCATACTGCAGCAACCCACCTCGCAAATGCACTGAAGAGAAGCGTCTGAAGATATCTTGCTAACCCCGCGCCCCACAAAAAACAATACGCGCATGTGTCGTGTAGATGGCATCGTGTGGCCATCAAAATAAAAAAGAACAAATAGTCTTAGCAAACTGCACCTTACCATTTCGCTTATGTCTACAGGCTTATAGTTTTTGAGAAAAACCATAGCCTCCTCTATACGGAGAAAGCCTGGCACATCGACGACGGAGCCATAGAGCGCGCGGCCGCAGGAAAGAGGAGAGAAGGAGCGCGCCGAACGGTGACCAATATGGTAGCGCAGAGCAGAAAGGGCAGACCTAGACAGCGAGCGCTTGGGTCATGAGCGGCCGTTCCCCGAACCACGCTTGTTTTTGTGTTTTCGTCACCGTCGTTTTCGTGCTCCGGGAGAAACGGGCGCGGCGATTCGAAAGGGCGCAGGGAGAAACGGGAAAGGGTGGACGTTGAGTTTCTCCTCTCCACGATAGCGACAAGAAAGGAGAAAAAAAAAAAAAAGATTGTTTCTGCGTTTGGCCGCTCGCTCTTTTGTGGCGCTAGCGGGCAAGGTTCTCTCCGCTCCCGTTTCTCCGCCCCTCCTTTCCCATTTACGGCGGCCGTCTTTTCACGCGACGCGCCAGGCTTTCTCCGTATAGAGGAGGCTATGGAAAAACATACGTCACCAACAAGACCCATGGACGGGCCAAAGAAACATTTTGCGACAGGAATCGATTTTACGCGTTACAGAACAAATAGTGGAATAAAACCCTAAAAAACGAAAAGGCAAGGTTTGGATTATGCATATCCATCTTTTTCTTTTCCTTTGCTTTATTTTACAGGATGCTGGTGTCTTAAAATATGAGAGCCAATGAAATACACTGGCTAAAGTGTCGGGATCGCAGCCGATAAATGGCTTCCCTGTCGGGAGGCCATCGGCTGTCATGCTGCTGCAATCGAGATGCGCAGCTGCATTCCATCGCGCGAAAAGTGCACTCGTTCCCTGTCGGGAAGCCGTCGGCTCCAGTCTGACGGCGTATTGCCGCCCCAACACGTGCACCCCCTCGTTTTCCTTCGTTTTACTGAAGCCATCGGCTACCATCGGTAAAAAAAAATGTCAACGTTCAGGGAAGCTGGTGCGTATTAACCATGATGTTTAAACCCTGTTACTGGGGATGAGCTTGAAGATATATAAAAAAAGAGACAAAAAAGGAGACCGACTAAAGGTTGCACCTTTTATCTCTCTCATCTAGTATATCTTCAAGTTTCCTTTCCATTGTCTGGGTTCCAAGTTCATGGTTGGTACCATTGTTCCGATTTTCCCTCTAGGATCCTGCTAAGCCTAAGCGATATCCCAATGTCGTGTGACACTTAGGAATGTCTACCTCTGACTTATAATTTTATCTACTTAATATTAGGCTGCGGCGGTTTCCACACCTACTTGAACTAACTACGCTTTCGGAATACAAAGTCCTTGCTCTCCCCGACATGTTGTCTATTATCTGCAAATCTAATATAGCTATTGAGAAAACTGCAAATCAAGGTTATGCCAAAACCATAATTGATTTTTTTCGCGCTCTTCAGTGGGGCAATCTGAACAACCCAGTAGTAGCCGCCTCTTTCTTTTGTTCTCCTGGTGTGAGCTTCCCCAGCCTCCATATTAAATAATCAACTTCATGTAACTTGTCGGAAACGAGCTGTACTGTCCCTATTGCAACACTTGACGCCACTCTTTCAGTGTTATCAGTAGATCCTCTCAGCCTCTCAGACAACAGTTAAAAACTCAAGAACTTTAGGGGAAAATATTGTAACCTGTATTCCGCTTTAGTAGTTCAGAGTTGTTTATTAATATGTTTTCTACATTTTGAAACAAATCAGTTGCTATCAACATTTGGAGAATAATCATCGGGATGTTATAAAATACAGACTAAAAAGATTTCGGCAGATGAAACTTACCCCATTTCCCTTGGTGCATATCATCCTTGTTTGTAGGGGGTCACTGAACAGTGCTTCGGAGCTGCACTTCGAACATTCTTTCGATGGAAGAACTTTGGGCTAAAATAGAAATCAGACCAGATTTCAGGGATTATTACAGCAATAAAGGTATTTATAAGTGCTGACCGATCTTCGATTAACCTTCCAGTTATTTAATTAGGGTCTAATCACAAATAGCATTCATAACCAGTTATTCGGTTGAGTCTTAAGCTAGAAAGTTTGGGGGATAAAGTAAAAAAGTGTTCCTTACTAACGGATGCATATTTTTATATTTGAAAAAGTTGGAGTCTTTTATTTACCGGGAAAACAGTTACCATTCCCTGCGATTGTAATCCAACTGATTCTAAAGCTTAAACAGTATTGTAAACAACTATTTAAAAAAAGCCTTATTTCCTGGGCTTTTTTATTCACGTTACAGTGCCAGTTTATCAATGAGGCTGCACCAACTACCATAGGTAAAAACTATAAAATGTCGAGTGAAACGAATGTGTAAAATTCGCACTTTATTTTAGATATTTCCACGCCGGAAAGCGATTTCTTTTTAAAGAAGCCAATAAACGTTTTATTCCATTTAATTTTAAATATTATGCTAGGGCTTCAATTCAACCGATTAATCGGCATATTCATTAAATGATAGCTATAATTGCGCAAATTTCTTGCATCAATAACCAGTATTTAAAGTAAACGGGGAACTACTTCCAAAGTCCGTAAACAAAATGTGTGCTGCTTTTTGCTTGTAACAAAATTATTTTTTTTAATAAAAGCTAATTTTGAGTATTTGTGCTAACAATATATCGAGAACAGAACGAAGATTCGAGCTTGCGAAAAAGATATAATTATCCTTATTGCTTCACGAGACAAGGGTGTATTCTATCCCACTAGTATTAACTATGGTATCGTACAAAGAATATTCGCTATGTCTTCCACGGCCGCACCAACATGTGCTGCATTTTGTTTACGAATGGCAGGCTTTATTGTTTTAAATACAAACTTTAGTTCCACATTTGTGTTCAAACGTGTACTGTAGTATTTTGTTTTACTTTTATTTTGCACGAAATTATTGAACCTTGTAGCATTTACTCGTACTGGCCTGTTTTTGTGTTTAAAAAAGTATATATATATATATATATATATATATATATATTCATTTTTTTTTTTACTTTTTGCTGTTAAGGCCCGCTCACACGCTTCCGTTTCACTACGACGATCTGAGACAGAGCCGGATTGAAGCCTCCTAGGACAATTTACGGCCCGATGCCCAGCAATGCAGCCTGTCGCAAGCCGTCACAAAAGGCTCAAAGCCACTGATGTCTCAGTCGTTCGGTGTCAAATGCAAGTGTGTGAACGGGATTTCAGTCCAAGTGGGTCATTTTGTTTTATGATTTTTAAAATTGATCGTACTTTGTAAACACATTTTTTTAGGGGGAAAAATCAACCGTAGCAATAAATAGTTTTAATAAGTACACAACAAGAATTGACGGATGGAAAAATAACTCAAGTAAGCTTGATCAAAAGCGTATCAACTAAAGGAAGGCAACCGCAGTGTTTTTGTCCTGTACCGTTTCTTTTTTGTGTGCGTGTTGCCTTTTTTTGTGCTACTTCGTGATGTGGAGCTGCTCATCCATTTTAGGGAAGATGGTTATACATGTTAGGAGAGGTCACACTCCGCTATGCTTCTGAAGTCTAGTCGTAACAACACATTCGTTTCATTCGAAACCTTATACTTTCCTATCTAAGGTAGAATGCGCAGCCTCATTTGAAAAGCGACGCTTTAAATCCATTCCAAAAAACAAGGAAACCATGTTCTTTCTTTTTTTTTTTAGTTGTTGTTTACAACATTGTTTAAGATTCAGAGTCATTTGGATTACAATCGCAGAAAAGAGTAAAAGGTTTTCTCGTGAAATACAAAAACGTAAAATTCTAAAATACAAAATAGTCATTCATTGGTAAGGCAAAACGCTTTTACTTTCTCGTCATATAGGAAAAGGTGCGACAAAACTTGGTTCTCCAACGAGCAGCACTTTCAAACAGAATTTTGCGGCGATTTTTTCTCCGCTACACTTGGTCGAGGAATTGTGGCGTGACGTCACGTAACACTGTTGTCACGTGACGCTGTGACGTCACCGTACACTGTAAGGTCACATGGTATCATGACGGCAAGTCGCGTGGTCAAGCCGCGTGACTCGATGATATTTTTTTTTTATTTTTTTATTTAAGAATACTGTCAGCCTTCACTTGAAGGCTATTACAGGAGAGGTAACAACAATATATATAGTCATATCAAAAATTTGAACTCTATACATATGTACGTAATAGAAGACTGTTATACAATTTTTAATTGAAGACAACGTGAACCATATCGCCACACTTTGTAAAAAGAAGTGAAATAGAAAAAAAGGAAAAACGCCCTTCTTATTTATTGCTGGGTAAATATCTTTTCTAAAGAAGACTCGAATTGGGACATATTTGCAGAATTAATGACATATTCTGGAAGTTGGTTCCAGTCTTCAATTGTTTGCACAAAGAATGAATATTTAAAAACGTCTATCCTACTATTATACGGTTGGATTGTTTTATTGTGATTTAATCTGCGCGATCGTTTATGTGTTTCATTTAAATATAGTTCAGGTTCAATGTTTAAGTGATTGTTATACAACGCAAATAAGAACTTTAGCCGCGCTATTCTACGTCTAGTTTCTAATGATTGAAGTCCACACTGGCTAAGCATTTCAGTCACAGAGTCTGTTCGTTTGTATTTATTAAGAATGAAACGTGCAGCCTGCCTTTGAATTTTTTCTAGTCTATTGATGTCTACTTTTTTGTTTGGACTCCATACAATGCTGGCGTACTCTAAAATAGGACGGATCATTGTCTTATAAGCTGTAATTTTGGCATTACTAGTTGCATGTTTTAACTTTCGTTTAAGAAAGCACAAACTTCGATAGGCAGAGGAGTAGACATTATCTATATGGGTGCGCCATTGCAAATCGTGTGAGATCACCACACCAAGGTACTTAAAACTGTTTACAACACTCAAATTAACATTGCCTATATTATAACAAAATTTCAAAACGCTTTTTTTGTTCGTTATATGGATATATGTCGACTTACGAAAATTTATTTGCATTTGCCAGTCCTCACACCATTGCCTTAGATTTTCCAGGTTCCTATTAAGAGCTAATTGATCATTAGTATTGTTTATGACAGAGTAAAGAAGGCAATCATCTGCAAAAAGTTTTAGTTTTACTGGTTCTGCAATATGCGTAGCTATATCATTTATATATATCAAAAACAATAATGGACCTAAGACTGAGCCCTGCCGGACTCCTGAGGTTACAGATAGAGGTGGTGATATGTTTCCATTTATCTCAACTTTTTGACTCCGATTTGACAGGTATGCTTCTATCCAGTTAACGATTTTATCACACAACCCTATCTTTTTTAATTTGAATAATAATTTTTTGTAAGGTATGCGGTCGAATGCTTTTGAAAAGTCTATACAAATTACATCGATCTGTTCCTTATTATTTACAGATAAAGAAAAATCATGAAACGTTTCAACAAGCTGCGTTACGGTTGACAAACCATTTCGAAAGCCATGCTGATGAGAGTATAACGTCTTTCGCTCCTCTAAAAAAGTAAATATATATTTTGAAATGACGTGCTCCATCACTTTACAGCAAACGCTGGTCAATGAAATAGGCCGGTAGTTTTCTATCGTAAAGCGGCTTCCTCCTTTAAACACAGGGACGACACGTGCGGATAGCCAATCTTGCGGGAGTGACTCCGTTTGTAATGATTTGTCGAAGATAATTTTTAAATAAAAAGATAGCCACTCTGCATATCGCTTTAAGAATTCATTCGGTATTTTATCCGGGCCTGTTGATTTTTTTGTATCCAGTGACAATAGCTTAGCAAATATCAAGTGGCACCCCGACTTCAACCTGTGACGTCAATTTCCTAAAGAATCCAGAGGGAAAATCGATGTTACCAGGACGTCACCTGACTTCGCGACGGAAAGCCGAGAGGCCAATGCGAGGAATAAAAGCCCGCAGAGTCTTCCAATATGAAGCATTTGCTTCGTAGTTTTTGCTTTATACATTTCAACGAGCATAAGGAACACGTGACAGTGAAGGTAATCAAGCGGCTCCAAAATTGCATCGCCAAGGAGCGCATCACCTTGGTGGGTTTGCTAACTACGACTGAACCCATCTCGAGCACTAAATACGCTGTTATCATGCGATGTGTATAGCGTCGGACTTAAGGTTGAGTGTAGGATTCACTGGCAACGCTTCAATCGCTCTGCACGATACGTTTTATGAGAACGAAGCAAGGCTCGTGAAGTACGTAGTATTTTCTGTGTCCCTTTTGTTTTAAACATTTCAGTAGGTGAGTGTTACACAACGGTGTTCCTTATACCCTCGGCATACGTGCTAAATTAGTGTACTTCAACCAAGTGCACCTTGCCTTTAGTTCAATGTCTGTAGGGGCCGGAAGGCTTCTTTTCAAAAAGCACACTTGGCTTCAAGTGCGTTTCACAAACTCGCTTTACTCCATCAAATGTGTGACTTCAATATCAGTGTTTCAAAATCAAATACAACGAAAGACAAAACAAAGCGTCGAGTTATTTTATTCCACAAAATACTAAATTCGCGCAATAGAGGACACAAAGAATAGTCATGGAAAATGAATAATGAGATGGGCTTAACTTGACAGTTCAAGGTGATCTGCACCAAGATTCGTGCCGCGGTGAATCGGTAAAATCCAACAACAAAGAGAATTATTCTAATGATATCTTGGTTTGCAGAGAAGATTAAAGCCTAGTTGTCTTTCGGAGGGTGCTTTAGCGGGCAACACGATAATTATTGTCTAATACGGTAGTCTAAGGCTATCCTCGTAGACATCCCTGGTACGAAGCGGAACTCCAAGTTTGGATCTGCTTCTTGTTTATCTTAGCTTGCGTTAATCAACGAGAATCATCCAAATGGCTTGAAGGTCGTTCATTAATTCACCGTTTTTTAGTAACGTGTCTTTATTAAATAGTCAATACTTTGCCGAGATATCTATGCCTTTACATTAGCAATTTACGTGCCTATACTTCGTCTCACCCTAACGATAGCATAAAGGCAAAAACTACGGACCGCCAGATCCAATCACGAGCTACTTAAAAATTGTGCGGTTTTTCGCTTTGATGCACGTATCGCTACCCGCGTCTTGGATGACTGATGAAGGGACGGCAGACAATGGTTCGAATCGAAGAGCACTGAGTGACTCAACGATTTTATATCGGAAAGAAAGCCACAACATCAAGGCTCTTTGAAGCGTCGAGTCCATAGAAATGACGGGGCACTTTTGGATTCGAGCTGCATTCGTCCACTCCTAATCAAAGTTAAGCGTGTCATAGTATAGCGTGGAACGTGATTAGACCTGGCGGCCCGTGGCTTTGGCCTTTAGTTCATCCAGGATGAGACAAAGTATAATACACTCTAAAAAATTCTGTGCATCTACCTTTACGCACAACACTCGGAGAGCCAATCAGCGAAACTTAGGGAGGCCGCTCAGCCAATGACGATGCCGAAATATATGCTTAGACCAAAAAACGTAGTATGAGTTGTGACATTAAGCAATGCAAAACGTCACGCTTGCATTGCTTAATGTCACAACTCAGTCTGCGTTTTTTGGTCTAAACAGATGTTTCGGCATCGGCATTCGCTGAGCTGCCTCCGTAAGTTGCGGTGATTGGTTCTCCGAGGGCTGTGCGGGAAAGTAGACGCACAGACTTTTTTAGAGTGCATAGTACCGTACATATTGCTTTGCCGTCATCTGCTAGTTACTCAAATATTTCCCGTCTAGCACCGAAACACTCGAAGTGACATTCGTGGTGCTGAAGTGCACTCGGAGGAAGTGCAATAAATTTGCCCGCCTGACATGTGTATAATTTGATTTTTTTTCTTATATCAGTACGGCCGTTAATAAATGGATTTGCCGGGGGATTATATGTCTTGTTTTATTCGTTGGCGACGATATCGAAACTGAACCCCTGCTGGCGCATATATTTCGATCACAGAACAGATGTGCGGACTTGGCAATGCAGTTTTGTCACGCTTATTGAGAAAAAAAATAATTATAGAAACGTTAAAACACCGCTTAGAGGTGGCTTCAGAATGGTGGCACTTATAAACCGGAAAATACGTTCATTGCAATGTAATAGACCGTTTTCAAAGGTGCACGCCAAATAGCTCCTGCGTCAGTTATCGAAGTCCGCCATATTTGCATGATGAACTTTTAGCACGCATTGAACCTAAGGGCGGCGTCAGCAACACGGCTAAGCAGGTATGAAGAACGAGTTTTGCGTCAGCGCTTAACGTAGACTCGGATCCAATCACACGCTTTGTGATCCAAAAATTAGAGAACCTCAGATTTTCCCGACAGGGTTCGGAAAAGGGTCTATAATAGTGGGATGTGGCTCAAGAGGCGTCTCATGGCTACGTTGTAGATTCTAATTTGTAAACGATTACTTGGCAGCAGCGGCAGGGGGAACGAGGCACCACGCGACAGGCTTGTGCGTTCACCGCAGGTGAACGAAGTGAACGAGACAGTGACAACCTGCGCTGGTCAAGCGCTGACAACATCGTCACCGTGAAACATTCAAGATACCCCCCTCCACACACCGCGACATCGCCGTACAGTCATCACAGATAGCGACCACCCTGCTACTTGGTCTACCGTCAGACACGTCTAGCAGCACAAAGGCTAAAACAACGCAGCCATTGATCGCGAGCTTTTCACTTGGCTGCAGCGGGGTCGGAACCAGGCATCACGTAATTGACTTCTGCGTTCGCTGACTGCGCTTTACTGAACCTGCACATTTCACGTCTGAATCATCGCTGCTAATACCACTGCCACCTTGTGCATCGCTCTCAGTAGTGTTTTTAATCACGAAAGCAGTAACTGGGTAATATGGAGCGAGCCGACGTCATCAGTTTAAAGCGCGAAAACGGCACTTAGTTTCCCTGATCCCAAATGTCCCATTGGCTGGTGCGCGGCGACGAGGCTACCATTGCCGCTGCGCACGTCAGTTTCAACGATCGCCGCCAGACGGCGCTGCGTGCCCATGCCGCCAGCGCGCTGGTAAAATTAACCGCCGCAACTCCTTTCCAAAACGGGCCCCGCGCCGATTAAAACGGACAGGTCGGCGTCGCTCGGAGGCTTTTGCTCGTCTCACCGCCAACCAACATGCTGTCGCCTCCGTCATCCACATCGTCGGCGGTGCTTCTGCCACAACTCGAAAACATTACTCGCGCCACAAAACTCCGCGGATCACCCCGTGGCGTTTCATTGGACATTTATGCTTTCGCATTCACACATCATTAAAAAAAATGCTTAGGTGTCTTCCAACTTTTTCCCCCTTTGTTTTGACGGCTTACATGTTAAAAGAAATGACCAAGTTGATGAACAAGTTGAAATGCGAGTTAAGAGAGGATATTAAAGCACTTTGCTGAACGCTGGAAAGGGAATATAAAAAAATAAATTTTCGAAATTCCCTCTGAGATCATGGGAATAAATAATTAAGCGGTGTTCAACAATGCAGAATTTTAAGCAATTAATAAAATAAACAATTAGGTGGTGTTCAATAATGCAGAGTTTCAGGCATGAAAGTGAAATTCGAATTTACTGAAAGCGAGAACGTTGCCATCAGTATGTCAAACGTGCAGCTGAGTGGACATGTGGTGAGAAAGTCAGAAACCAGAACAAAAATTTAGTTGGCATCTCGTTTGTTAGACACAGTTTACTAATACTAAGAAAGTAAAAAGATATTTATGTTTGGTTTCACTGATGAGTATTTTTGTTTTTGTTAGAAAGTTATTTTTCTGCAAGAGAAAACTCTGTCGGCTACACAAATGAAAAATCTATTTCTTTTCCTGTACCATCTGGTTTACCTGAGGGTTCAAATGATCAACCTCTAATCTTTAATATTGTCACTAATGACATATGATGAAGCCACGAATAACTGGGGAAGACAAAAGTCTCATGGGGCGAACTTGTTCCCAAAACAAAATAGAAGAAGTAAGCGTCGCAGGCGTCGATCTCGGCAATACAGGAGCATCGAGCACTGGGGATACTGATCCCAAATCGCCACGCGGAGCCCCTTGTGTACAGCCGGAGGCTTCTGGAACAATCGGCGAAGAATGTTCGGTGCGTAGAACATTCGAACCTCGACAAAAAACAGTTTTCTTGAATTTAGCAGAACGTAAAATTTACAGAAATAACAAAAGGCTGCGTCCGCTCCCACGCATTGAACCTGGTGACATTTGCGCAGGAGCCAAGGGCTATTACCATTCGGCCACGGACGCGCTTCGTCGGAGACGCGCGTGGCAATATATTTGTCAGAAATATCCAAGGCGTCATTCGCCATTCGAGTCTATTGCGGTTCGCAGATGACCGCAAGACATATAAACATATTTCGACTTTACATTATTTTTTCAAAAAGATATCAATGCCATCTGTTAATGGAGTAAAAATAATAACCTTGATCTTAACATTGGAGAAACCAATGCAACATCTTTCTTGCGCAAGGCTAATTCAGCCCATTGTGCACCACTTAGAAGATTCGTTGATTACTGGTGTTATGATGGGAAAGATCTTGGTGTGATGCCTGACTCAAAACTAAACTTTAACTCACACGCGTTATACGTTATGAACTCAGTTTTGTTTTCTTCTCGGTGCAATTTTCAAGTTTAGTAAGTATTTCTCGGGCATATTTACACGGCGAGGTTGCTAGAACAAGTGTTTCTTTGGGCATTCCGCTGTGCTGTTCAGTGTTGCGGCTACGAAAGTGACTGAATCCCGTGAAAGGTGGCGCCAAGCTAACTTTATTGTCGCCAATTTGGTTCGGTGAAAGGAGCAGTTTCTTCTTTACCTCTCTATTTTTTGCGAGCCGATCAAAATTCGCTTGTGAGAGGAGGCTTTATACGGGCATTTATTGTAAACCGAGATTTCATTATCCACATACCGACGCAACCAGCGTACATCTTCGCATCGCCACCATATGAGGCTTTAGTAGTTTGCGGCATTGGCATATTAGAGCGCAGCTCTTAGGGGCCCTTTTCCGGTTTGAGCGGCGTCGGCGTCGCCGTCGCCGTCGGCGTAACCGCGCGGTGCATTATGGGTAAATTTCCCCGCTAAATCTAGCGGAAAAATTTCCCCGCTAGATTCAGCGGAAAAATTTCTCCGCTAAATCTAGCGGGAAAAATGCCCCGCTAAATCTGGCGGAAAAATTAACCCACTAAATCTAGCGGAAAAATTACCCCGCTTAATCTAGTGGAAAAAATTCCGCGCTAAATCTAGCGGGAAAATTTCCCCGCTAGATTTAGCGGAACAACTTCCCCGCTGTCTAGCGGAAAAATTTTCCCGTTAAGCCTAGCGGAAAAATTTCCCCGCTAAATCTAGCGTAAAAATTTTTCTGGGGGGTCACGTGACCGCCCAAGGTCACATGATCCCCCCCCCCCCCCCCCCCCGCCCCGAGAACAGGTAACCCTCAGTCCCCTTCCCTCCTCCTCCTCAAGAGCTGCGCTCCATTTCGGTGTTACAGAGAGTTTTAAACGGCTTTCTTTTTTTTTCCTTTCTTTTGATAGGAAAAAGGAATACCAGTGTATAATATCAGGGAGATAAGCCTGATTGCTAGGGTCATTGAACGCACAGTGCAAAGGGTGGTTGTATTGAGGAGGAACGCTGCGACACTTAATATTCTATTTTAACTTTCCCAATAGCTCCGTAGGTTTTCCCCGCCCCACTTTGCTGAAAACTGTGGTGAAAGGACTTGAATAGCATGTGCTTTAAATCTAGCGTGATCTTGGTTCACCAGCTTAACAGTTAACTTTTTTGTTATTTTAGATGGAAACGCCAGGGGCTACTTTTTTATGTAGCAGCTTCTACAAGACTTATTCTGTTACTTAAAACATGTGTTTTCTAGGGAGCAGTTAAACTGGCGTGGCAAGCATATTAATTTGGAACGTTTTCACCTCAGAGAAGCTTATTAGCACTGGGAGAACTCAAGTGTATTGTGTATTCGCAAGCAAGGCCATTGATCAAGACCGGTCTTTGTTGCGGTGTAACTTCAGGACCAGGTATACTTTACAAAGTACATCCGGGCAGTACTAGAGTGGACTGCAGAAAAAACTCTGGACTGAACCATCGATCGAGCTTGCCTCCCACTACGGGTCCCGGCCCAAGTGGGAGGGTAGCGGAGCGCTGGGCCTAGGGCCCCTGAAGAAAATAAAGTTATTTTCTTGAGTACAACAATGCTAAAGAGCGATCATGGTCTATCTAGTTTAGAACCATCCTTTCCAAGATTGGCTTATACCGACATGGCGATTGCCACGGCAACAAAAACCGGTCAGCCAATTGTTAGAGAGATTTGGTGGTTTATAAGTTAGTTATGCTTATGTCGTGCTACCCGCCACCTAAGGCCATGGCACTACCTTTCAAGGATCCAGTGACTTTAGGCGGAACTTGAACAAAAGTTGTTCGTAAAAAAGAATTCAGACAGATGGCTCCTTTTCCCCAGCACTTCATATTTTGACGAAGCTTGCACAAAAAGTATGTTTTATCACTCAATTTGGACAATTAGTTTTACGAGAACGTGTCTTTAACACTCAATTCACAAGCAACCATAACAATAATGAAAAATAATATAGTGCATTTCATCTGCCCAAAAACAACCACGCAGGTCGTATATAAATATCTCTTACCTAAAGGTACACTTATGGTCTTGGAAATCGGGTAAATGCTACAGGTGTGCTAAATATAAAAAGGGTCACTGCGCTAATGGGAAGAAGATTTAACCGCTGCGCCCCAAGAGGCTACCTTAGCAACTAAACCCAGGGAAACAACAAGCACAATGGTGCAGCGCTCGGCTGCCGTAGCCCAACATTGCGTCAGCATTCGGGTAGGGCTGGGGTTCTTCCGTCACCCTAGAAGGAATTTTTTCGCAGCTGGTGTACACTGCGTGCATAGGACTAGCAATAGTCCTATAAAAAGGCCGAAATCGGTCAAGCTAGTATTCTTTCGAAACTGCAGCTTTATGGGGATCTGATTTGTCGTGTTCCACCAACGTCACTACGTGTATTGCCAAAACTCGTTGCATTACGACACGAAATCATATCCACGTGCATTGTGCAAGGTCAACATCGAGCTATGGTGAAAAAAAACTGGGAAGAGCCCACCCTATAGTTTGATCTTCTCGCCAATGGCTGTATGCACACCGAGAGAAGGAGGCAAACAAAAAGTCGTTGATCATCGTAGGTGACGAATGCCGCTGCACATCATTTGTGGTCGGTTGAGTCGTGGAACCTTATAGTGCCGCACTTTCCTTCCCACGGATAACCATGAATCACGCGAGGTATGACGAGAATTTCTGATTGGAAAGAGCGTGAGGGAGGTATGAAGTCATGGTCTGACGTCACAGCCTCTTCTAGTATTTTTAAGCTCCTCGATAACACCTGCAAAAAGAAAGTGACCGTGTGTTCGTGTTTATTCACCCGCATATTGAGTATATTATACTATTTCCAGTTTCTTCCTTCACAATTAGGATGTTTTTGTGATTCAATCGGTTCAGGTGAGTATAAATAATGTTTTTCGAGTGTACACTGCTTAACGTGAATACATCCGCCACCCGACGACTCAGAACATCAGCGGTACGTATAACGCAAAGGCTAGTTGGAACTCGGCACACAATTTGTTTTTGCGGGTTTTATTTTAGTTACGGGAGTGTAATCACAACATCCTTAACTAAACTAATTTTAGATTGTTTCTGAGCGCTATTGAGGCGTAAATGAATTCTTATAAATAAACAAAACAAAAACGTAGTTCATTGTGACTTTCGACAAAGTAGAAATTACGCTGCACACTTGCAATACTTAAATATCACGGGTTTTAGCTCTTTAAATTATTTTAAATTTATCTTTGATTATTTTAATTATTTAAACATCAGGAGTTTTGAGCACTTATAATATTTAAATATCACGAGTTAGCAAGCAAACAATGAGCCTACAGCACATTTTTTTCTCCGATGCTGGGGGAATCAAGTGGTAAAGCACGTTTGAGAGAAGCAGCCACTCACAGCACGGCACAACGTAAGCAAAAAAAAAAAAAAAAAAAAACGCGATAATCTCATTTGGATGAACACGCTAAAGCAGAACTAGCCTATCTTAGCGTGCGTGGTACCATCAGTTAAAATGAGGCTCAACAGATTAAAAAACAGGGATCGTTAGGACCTATTCTGTTTTTGCAGAGCACTCATGTCACATTTGATGTCAATAACTTTACCACCCACGAGCTCCTTTGTGCAGATTTTGCAGCGCCCTCCGTTCATTGGACAGTTTACACGAATTTTGTCTGCGTCCAAGTAGCTCTCAGAAACACCCTGTAGACTAACGCATGGCACAACGGTTTTCTAGACTTTTCTTACTTTTGCTTTATATAATCAAAGTTTTAATGAATTCATAGTAAAGAGGTGAGGACAAACGGGAGGACTTTCAGTTCTTCCGCCTCCAGCGCTAGCTTCCTACTTTCTGTTATCCTTCACCGCCCCCTGATCCTCGATTGTACGCTCCCAGCCAAAGCACGGTGGAAGGCCCGTACCGCTTGCCGGAGGGCGGGCGTTCGGAACACACGCCGCGGTATTCTCGTTCCGCCAGCGACTATAATGTGTCTACTCAATATTCTACGCAGCCCACCTGAAACATATTCTGTAATTGTCGGCATTGAAAACTCACATAATCTTCGTCGTTCTTAAGATCGTCATGCTGCGCCAATTGTCCGAGTAAACTGATAACACAGCCGAATGATGCCATGTCCACTGGAAAAACAACAAAAAATTCAATATTGAAACTAAACTAAACAAAAAAAAAACATATGCGCCCATACCACTCGTATATTACACAATAAAAAAAATATTTGAAGGATCTATTTAAAAATTTTCAAACTTAAATACTTTCTTCACCGCATTTCCTAATATTGGATGGTTCAATGCAATCTCCCTTCACTTATACACGTAAAGCCAAAGATCTACAAACTTATTTATGTTTTCCGCCCGTCTAGTTAGTTACGTAATTGAACACATATTACAGACGTGGAAGAGAGCAGTGACATTAATGTGCCGCATCAAAATATTCTGGTGGGCTAGATGGTTAGACATACTAAATTACAATTAGCGCTAGGACAAGGACACACAAAGAAGCAGAGAGAGAGAGAGAAACAAATCGTTTTATTAAAATAATAATAAAATTCGGAGAAGGTTAGTTTAGCGGCTCTAGCTTATAAGCTGACATGGTTCGCTCCGAAAAAGGAGAAACAAAACAAAAAACGTTAAAAGAATAGATGACAAACGTAAAGGAAGAGAAGAATAAAGATAAAGGTGAGAGATGTAGAATTAGTCATCGCGAAAGCACTTTTTTATGTTCATAACTTTAGAAAATTACTCTGCTCCTCTGCTTCTTATAGTTGCCCATGTAGCCAAGCGGCTTGTAGGAAGGTCAGGAATATTGCCGCGCGCACCGCTGGCCAAGTAGGCAGGGCGCGCGTGGCCTAACGGTTATCGCGCTTGCCTTCCGCGCAGAAAGCCAGGGTTCGATTCCTGCCCGCGGCTACACATTTTCGTTGACACTGTAGTGTGCTGTTCTGGTGAATTCGGGAACCGTCTTGCTTATTCGAGGTTAGAATGTTCTACGCGCCGAAACTTCTACGCCGAACGATCCAGAAACCCACGAGGGTACATACGGATTCCGCAAGGCGAGCGGAGTGAGTTTCGCCCCAGCGTTCCACTCTGCTGCTACGCCGACCTCGACGCCCGCGACGCTCTGTTATTATCTTTTGTACCCTTTTATTTTTGGCACAAGTTCGCCACATTAAACGTTTATTTCTTCCTGTTTATTTCTTGTTTATTGGTCACCACCCGCGACATTTTGGTGGAGGTGCTGGGTAACCGCATGCCCGTGCAGCCCTCCCCTCCGAGTGCGAGTCCGAACACAAGCCCCCAAGAACCCAACGAAGACCAGTCCGAGATCCGATTAAGTCGCCGGAACCTTGGCCTACCCCCGGAGTTAGGATCCTTGCCACCCAGGACCAGGCAAACAAGTAGGACGACGATGGCCAACCAGTCGGAGTCCCCGGCCGCTCCAGCCGTCGTTTACCTGCCCGTCGTACCGCGGACGGCTGCTCCATTCCACGGCGAGCAATACGAAGACGTCGAAGACTGGATTGACCAGTATGAACGCGTTGCCCGCCACAAATGCCGGACCGACGAACAGCGCCTGAACAACGTCTATTTTTCGCTTGAGGGTACCGCCAAGCACTGGTACGAGAATCATGAGTCCTCTTTGACGTCGTGGGATATGTTCAAGACCGATCTCAAGGCTACGTTCAGCAACCACCGCCGCCGAGAGAGAGCCGAGGACCTACTGCGCACCAGAACCCAGGGCCCCAACGAGAGCGTCACCGGCTTCGTCGAGGATGTTCTCCGCCTGAGCGCCCGCGCCGATCCTCAGGCTACAGAGGAGAAGAAGCTGCGACACCTGATGGGGGGTGTGAAAAGCGAGATATTCGGAGGTCTCATTCGCAATCCCCCGACAACTGTCGACGGGTTCGTCACGAAGGCGACGAATATGGAGCGTGCCCTACTAGCACGCGCCAGACACTACGAGCGACACCCTGACGTGACTACTCTGGTGACATTCGGAAACGACTTTGGTACCGACCTCCCAGGCATCCGTGACATCATCCGTGAAGTCGTCCGGGAAGAAATCCGCAAGATTCTCCCCGCTACGGATTGCCCGTCCTCCCGGTCGCTCGCCGAGGTCGTGCGAAAGGTAGTTCACAGGGCCTTCCAACCTAAGGTTCCGATCAACACCACAACGCCAGAGGAGCCGACTTTGAGCTACGCCGCCATGGCACGACGACCGCCGCAAGCTAACCGCCAGGCCACGGCGCCACCCCGACGAGACCCTCCGATGCCACAGTATCCTCGACGCCAGGGAGGACAGGTCCAGGACGTCCGCCCAGAGCAACCCTCGTCGAGGAAGACCAACGTGTGGCGAACGGCCGAGAGTTCGCCACACGGGGAAGTCGACCATGTGTACCGCCGATGCATATACCGACGACTCGGGCTGCGCGGATTCCACCCAAACGATCCGCGCCCCCGGTATGGTGAACGCCCTCGGGAGATCGACGAGTACCTGCGACGACCTCAGCCTGCGTTCCGCCGAGAGTTCCGATCGCCGTCGCCACGACGTCCAGCTTCGCCGATGCACCAACCTCGACGTGAAAGCATGTCGCCCCTCGCTCCTCGCCGGGGAAACTAGGCGCGGCAACCCCTGGAGGTGGAGTTGCCGAAGACGACCGACGTAAAGAGCCTCCAAGAACGACGGAGCGCTCCCACTCTCCCGACGCCACGCATCACAACGACGCTCCTGCATCGGTGTCCAACAACCTGAACGTTGTGACCGACGGCCTCGACGCATCGGCACTCGTGGACACTGGTGCAGACTACTCAGTCTTGAGTGGGAGGCTCTCCTGCCGCCTAAAATTCATGACGCCGTGGGATAGACCACAAATAAGAACCGCCGGAGGAAACCTCATTACACCAGTCGGCAGATGTGCTGCTCGCGTCGAGATCCATGGTGAGACATGCCCTGTGAAGTTCGTCGTTCTGCAAGATTGTTCGAAGGACGTTATCCTCGGAATGGACTTTCTATGCGAGTATGGCGCCGTCATCGACCTCGTGGCAAACCAGTTGACTCTACGAAAGCCTGTCCTGCCCTTGGTGGAGACCAACACGACGTCAGCCGCTATCGAGTTATCGCCGACCATGTGAACCTGCCACCGCGGTCGAGTGTTTTCGTCACTGTTATAACCAACGCAGTCATGCACGGTGAAGCTCTTCTGGAAGGAAGCGTCCGACTGCTCCTCCAAAAAGAAATTGGTGTCGCAAGAGGCGTAACTGATCTCCAAGAAGGACGTACAGCCGTTCTTGTGACCAACTTTCGAGAGGAACCGCAGCACCTAGCGAAGGGTACCACCGTGGGCCACGTCGAGGAGCTTCAGGCGCCAGCCGTGGTCACCGCAATCTCCGAGGAAACCTCTTCGCATAGCATTAGAGCACGACGCCGCCGCCGCTCGACATCGACCCCGAGCTCCCAGCTCCGAAGCGCTTGCTGTCAAGGTGAAGTCCAGGAGATGCTCGACGACGACATCATTCAACCATCAAGAAGTCCATGGGCGTCCCCAGTCGTCCTTGTAAAGAAGAAGGACGGAACCCTGCGGTTCTGCGTGGACTACCGTCGACTGAACGCTGTGACGAAGAAGGACGTCTATCCGCTCCCCCGCATAGACGATACGTTTGACCGACTGCGACACTCCCGATATTTTTCGTCGATGGACCTGAAGAGTGGTTACTGGCAGATCGAAGTCGACGAACGTGACCGGGAGAAAACTGCCTTTGTCACTCCCGACGGACTGTACGAATTCAAAGTGATGCCGTTCGGACTTTGTACAGCACCAGCCACCTTCCAGCGCGTCATGGACACTGTGCTGGCAGGTGTCAAATGGCAGAGCTGCCTCGTCTACCTGGACGATGTCGTGGTATTCTCACGAGATTTCGATGAACACCTAAGACGACTTCGAGCCGTGATTCAAGCCACCAAGACCGCCGGCCTGTCACTCAAGCCAACAAAGTGTCGGTTCGCCTATGGAGAACTAAACTTCCTCGGCCACGTCGTGAACAACAAAGGTGTTCTACCTGACCCCGAGAAGACCCGCACCGTAGCTGCATTTGCGCCGCCGTCTGACAAGAAGGCAGTGAGAAGATTTCTCGGACTCTGTGCCTACTACAGGCGCTTTGTTCGAGACTTCGCCAAACTATCCGCACCGCTGACACACCTCACAAAGGACGCCGTAAGGTACGAGTGGACAGAAGAACACCAGAGGTCATTCGACGAGCTCAAACGAAGACTCCAGACGTTTCCGATTCTTGGCCATTTTGACCAGTTTGCTGAAACCGAGATCCACACCGACGCCAGTAACACCGGACTGGTACGGTACTAGTCCAAGTGCAGGACGGAGTAGAGCGAGTCATCGCATACGCAAGTCGGACGCTGTCTAACGCGGAGACGAACTATTCAACGACTGAAAAGGAGTGCCTCGCTGTCGTCTGGGCAATAACAAAGTTTCGCCCATATTTGTATGGAAGTCCTTTTCGCGTGGTCACAGACCACCACTCGCTCCGTTGGCTGGCGAATCTGAAGGACCCCTCCGGACGCCTCGCCCGGTGGAGCCTACGACTGCAGGAGTTCGACATGACCGTGGTGTACAAGGAAGCGGCGACGGATAAGAGCAACGATTACAACCAGCTGTTTTGCAGGCCGTTTTCCCGAGCCAGCCAGTTTCTCCCGGCGCAAGCCCACGGAACCACCGAGCGGCAGCGTGAAAGAACATCGCACCGGGACCACAACCGTTGGTCAAGACCGTCCAGTGTCGCCTGGGCTGCACTACAAACGACGACTTCCTTTTCGCCGTTTTCCTGAGCCAGCCAGTTTTCCCTGCGCAAGCCTACGGAACCATCAAGCGGCAGCGTGACGGAGCATCAAACAGGATCAACAGCCATTGGTCAAGACCGTCCCGTGTCGCCTGCGCTGCACTACAAAAGAAGACTGCCTTCACGTATGCTGGCACTTGGCAGCGGCGACGGATAAGAGCAACGATTACAACCAGCTGTTTTGCAGGCCGTTTTCCCGAGCCAGCCAGTTTCTCCTGGCACAAGCCCACGGAACCACCGAGCGGCAGCGTGACAGAACATCGCACCGGGACCACAACCGTTGGTCAAGGCCGTCCAGTGTCGCCTGGGCTGCACTACAAACGACGACTTCCTTTTCGCCGTTTTCCTGAGCCAGCCAGTTTTCCCTGCGCAAGCCTACGGAACCATCAAGCGGCAGCGTGACGGAGCATCAAACAGGATCAACAGCCATTGGTCAAGACCGTCCCGTGTCGCCTGCGCTGCACTACAAAAGAAGACTGCCTTCACGTATGCTGGCACTTGGCAGCGGCGACGGATAAGAGCAACGATTACAACCAGCTGTTTTGCAGGCCGTTTTCCCGAGCCAGCCAGTTTCTCCCGGCACAAGCCCACGGAACCACCGAGCGGCAGCGTGACAGAACATCGCACCGGGACCACAACCGTTGGTCAAGGCCGTCCAGTGTCGCCTGGGCTGCACTACAAACGACGACTTCCTTTTCGCCGTTTTCCTGAGCCAGCCAGTTTTCCCTGCGCAAGCCTACGGAACCATCAAGCGGCAGCGTGACGGAGCATCAAACAGGATCAACAGCCATTGGTCAAGACCGTCGCCTGCGCTGCACTACAAAAGAAGACTGCCTTCACGTATGCTGGCACTTGGCAGCGGCGACGGATAAGAGCAACGATTACAACCAGCTGTTTTGCAGGTTTGTGTACTTCTTCCTACTTGCAAACTTCAGCAAGGTCTTACGTCGCCGCTGCCAAACTTGCACTGCCTCCTTTTTCTGTAAACGCTTTTAAAAGTGCGTTCCTTTACTCCCTTTCCTTCGATTGCTGTTTTGTTTATTTGAATGGCAAAGGATTTCGTAAAAATACTGAATGATTTCAAAGAGGCATTTCGTCAAGAATTTAAGAATTTACGTGAATCTTTGGAAAGAGACATATGGACAGATATCCGTGTAATACGAACAGAGTTGAAAGGTGTGCAAGAGAGCATGACCTTCATGAATACCACGTTTGAAGAAATCAGGGGGAACTTTCAAACCGCCATGAGAGAAAACGCAAACCTGAAAAAGGACTACGCAAATCTTTGCCTAAAGTGTGATGCAATGGAGGAAGAACTGAAGAAATGCCAGGAACGGTTAACACATTGCGAACAGTATTCTAGGAACGGAAACATTGAGATAAAGGGAGTCGAGAAGCGCAATCAGGAAAACCTTTACGATATGCTTGATAAACTGGGGGGTGCGATCGGCGAGCCGATCACGTGTGCTGATATCGCCGCATGTCATCGTGTACCAACTCGAGACGCCGAAAAGTCCAACATCATTGTGCAGTTTATGAACCGGAAAAAACGTGACGCGGTGCTCGGAAAATCAAAAAAGAAACGACTTACAAACTCAGACCTAGGCGTTCCTTCGCAAGCACCCATCTTTGTGAATGAAAATCTTTGCGCAACTCTCAAACGAATCCTTGGGACGGCGGTAACAAAGAAGCGGCAATGCAATTGGAAATTTGTCTGGGTACAAAATGGCAAAATCCTTGCTCGTAAAGCTGAACACGCACCTATCATCACCATTGCTAGCGAAGCTGACCTTGTTAAGATTAGTTAGCGTAATCAGTGCCTCTGTGGCATGTTATTATTTCTGTTTTTTTGTGTGTTTTTTTTTTCATGGAGTACGTGGAATATGTGTTGCCTAGCGAAAACCGTAAGCACCTTACACACCCATCAGTTACAACGGTTTTCCACTTAAATGCACAGTCTATAAAAAATAAATTTGATCAACTTTTTTCACTTTTCGATGAAATTCAAACATCATTTGATACTATTATGTTTTCTGAAACATGGTATCAGCAAGACGCTGATATGCTTAATTTGGATGGTTGCGAACATTACTTTTTACGTCGTAGTAACAAGCGTGGTGGTGGTGTGTCAATTTACCTCAAACATAACTTTCATGCGGAGCTATTGGATAGTTATTCAGAAATCACAAACGACTACGAGATATTAACCATAAGACAAGGAAAAAATATATTTTCTGTTTTATATCGCCCGCCAGTAGCAAACTTTGAAAACTTTGTTTCCTTTCTTGAGCAATTCTTAGAATTTGTGTCAGTAAATAAGTATAATTTAATTCTGGGGGGTGACTTTAACGTCAATATACTTGAAAATTCGGTTCAATTTTTACGACTAACGACTACACTAAACTCCGCCGGATTTAGAAATGTCATCACATCTCCGACTAGAGTAACTCTATCGACTTCTAATTCCATCAACCTTTTTATCACTAATGCTAATACAGACGTTAAAGTTGCTGGCACAGTAAGTTCTGACATCAGTGACCACAATCCACTATTTCTGTTATTTTATAATCCCGATTTCAAGAAACAGGTAAATAAAAATAAAAATACAATAACCTTTCAGAACATTTCAAATTCTAATATTCTCGCATTTCGTAATGCCGTAATAAGCCAAGATTGGGACTTTGTTTATTCTCTTCTAGATGTAAACAATGCATACAATAAATTTATTCAAACATTAAAGATGCTTTACGATTTGCACTTTCCGAAAGTAACAGTTACTGTATCAAAGAAAATTAGGAAACCTTGGGTTACTCCAGTCCATATCAAAATGATGAAAAAAAAAAACAACCGTCTGTATAAAGCGTTTTTAAGGTCACGGGATTTAAACAAACTGGTCATCCTTAAGAAATTTCGAAACAAGTTAACCGCTGAATTGCGAAAAGCGAAATATATGTACTACAAAGAAATGTTTAATGACGTTGACAAACAGCGACCTGATATTATGTTGAAAAAAGTTAATGAAGCTCTGAACCGCGGGACAATCTCAAAACAAATGGGTGACTTAATTGTAGATGGCCAAACTGTGTCTGGAGTCTCCTTGGCAAAACTTTTTAACGACTATTTCGTAAATATAACACCCAGACCGCATAGTGACAATGCTGTATCGTTTGTTCACGAAATCAATGACAGTTTGTTCCTAAAACCTATAGATGAAACAGAAATATTTAATACTTTTATTGGGTTAAGAAATAGTAAGAGCTGTGATGTCGATGATTTACAGATAAAACCTATAAAATTTATTATAGATATAATCTCGCCATGCTTAACATATATATTCAATTTGTCTTTAACCTCTGGCAAGTTTCCTGAAAATATGAAACTAGCTAAAATCTCAGTTATTCTTAAAGGAGGGGATAAAACATGTTTAGTAATTATAGACCAATTTCTATTCTTCCTATTTTCTCTAAGGGACTAGAAAAAATTATATTTAAACGTATTGAACATTTTTTCGTAAAACATTCTATACAAATAGAGCTTCAATTTGGCTTTCAAAAAGGTAAATCTACTGAATCGGCATTGTTACTACAGAAAGAAATTATACTTGGAAATATTGAAAAACGACTGCTCACACTTGCTGTTTTTATCGATTATAGTAAAGCTTTTGATTGCCTCAATCACACAACGCTACTTTCTAAGCTTTATAAATATGGGGTTCGCGGCATATCATTCGAATTGCTTAAATCATACCTTGCGCATCGCCAGCAAAGTGTATCTATTGACGGTCAACGCTCACCGTTCTCGAACATTGTTTGTGGTGTTCCTCAAGGCAGTATCCTGGGACCTTTATTATTTAATGCTTATATAAACGATGTTGTAAACATTACTGATCAAGCTCAATTTATAATTTATGCAGATGATACGAGTCTTCTTTTTTCCGGTAATGATGTTGATGAGCTTATAAGAAGGGCAAATTGCGTATTAGAAAATTTTTTCTTTTGGTCAGATGTCAATGGTTTAAAAATTAACACATTAAAGTCAAAAGCAATCCTATTTAGACCCGTTAATAAATTAGTAAATATTACAAATCCCCTAGTGATTGGAAACGCGTCAGTCGAAATAGTACATCAACACAAAACTCTTGGCGTGTACTTCTCTGAATATATGATGTGGAATTACCACATTGAATATTTAACGAAAAAACTTTCTCAAGTAGTCGGGGCAGTCGCTAGGTGCCGTAGTTTTTTGCCGGTAAACATTAAGCTAAAAATATACTACGCCTTATTCAGTTCTCTTTTGAATTACTGTCACTTGGTATGGGGAACAACTACGAAGACAAACTTAAATAGCATTCTATTACTTCAAGAAAAGATATTGCGTTTTATTGCGGATGTTCCGTATAACTATCATACTGAATCCTTATTTCATAAATACAAAGTAATTCGTGTAGAACATTTCTATGAGTACCGCCTACTTCATTCAATCCGCGTCTCATCTTCTACGTTCATGAATTTTTTTATATTGCACTTCCGAACTAACTTTACATGAAAGCACAATGAATACACGTTTTCCAGAGAAATGGTTGGTTCCTCGAAATCGCACAAACTACAATCCTCAGTCTCTTCACTACAACATTCCAACATTCTTAAATAAATGGCATCTTCATAGTAGCAATGCTTTCACTCTTCCTAAAAATAAACTTCGCACATACTTTGCTTAAAATCATAAGAAATGTTTCTTTTTTTTCTTTTTTTTTTACATGCTGGTTTGACGTTGTGGCGTGAGAAATGTATTAATTTGTGATATTATATACTTTACAGAATGTACATAGGATATTTTCGCGAAGTTGCTGCTGTCATTTGCTACAGGACCCCAGACCCCGTCAAGCTGCTCAGATAGCAGCTTTTTGTCTGGAGGTCCCTCCAGTGTATATCTGGAAAATAAAGATTGAATTGAATTGAATTGAAAAGTCCGGCCGGGAGCACAATGACGCCGACTGCCTGTCGAGGGCCCTAGTCGAGGCCGGTCCTTCCTGCACCAAAGAGGACGACGATGAGCGTTTCCTTGGCGCTCTAGATGTCAGCGACATGGCAGCACTCCAACGAGACGACCCTGAGCTGCGAGCACTCATCGAGCACCTAGAGGGACAAGGAAGCGCCGTTCCCCGCGGTTTTTTACGAACATTGCCAACCTTCTCCATCCGACATGGTGTGCTCTACAAGGAAAACTTCGGCGACAACAGCACGGCGTGGCTGTTGGTGGTCCCTTCCAGTCTTCAAAAAGAAATTTTTCAAGCCTGCCACGATGACCCGACGGCGGGACACCTTGGTTACAGCAGGACTCTTGCCAGGATACGCGAAAAGTACTACTGGCCCAAGCTTGCGAAGACTGTGCACCACTGCACCCGATCTTGCCACGAGTGTCAACGACGGAAGAAGCCACCGACGAGACCGGCAGGACTTCTTCAGCCTATTGCGCCGCCATCTGCCCGGTTCCAGCAAATCTGTATGGATTTACTCGGATCTTTCCCACCGTCGACGCGAGGAAACCGATGGATCATCGTCGCAACCGATTATCTCACGCGGTACGCCGAGACAAAAGCCCTTTCATCAGGAACGGCTGTTGAAGTTGCGATGTTTTTCATCGAATCCATTGTCCTCCGGCACGGCGCTCCCGAAGTCCTGATCTCAGACCGTGGATCATCATTCATGGCCCAGCTGACGCAGGAAGTCCTTCGTCTTAGCCACACCAGCCATCGTCGCAGCACGGCGTACCACCCGCAGACCAACGGGCTGACGGAGAGACTCAACAAAACCATCGCCGACATGATCTTCATGTACGTGTACGTGGAGCACAAGACATGGGATGAGGTGTTGCCGTTCGTCCCATTTGCCTACAACACAGCCGTACTAGAGACCACCGGAGTGACACCCTTTCAACTGGTGCATGGACGCAAGGTAACGACAATGCTGGACGCTATGTTACCTCACGAACGGGCTGTCGACGCAAGCGACGACGCCCAGGTGGTTGCCCAAAGGGCAGAAGAAGTCCGTCAGCTCGCCAGACTCCGTATTAAGGCTCAGCAACGTGTCGAAACTGGCCGCTACAACGTTCGTCGTCGGGACGTCCACTTCCAGCCCAGAGATAGGGTGTGGGTGTGGACACCGATTCGCCGCCGCGGTCTCAGCGAGAAACTCCTGAAACGTTACTTGGGACCCCACAAAGTGCTTCGTCGACTCGGGGATCTGAACTACGAGGTGATGCCCGACGGAACACTGACTTCGTCACGCCGCCCTCCACGACCGGAAGTCGTCCACGTCGTGCGACTGAAGCCATACTGCGCTCGATAGGACTGTGGACCTTATGTGTTCCAAATGACTCTTCAGTTTATCGTTATTTTTATTTGCTTTGTTTTGTTTTTGGATCGCATCGGGACGATGCACTTTTTAAAGTGGGGAGTAATGCTGCGCGCGCCGCTGGCCAAGTAGGCAGGGCGCGCGTGGCCTAACGGTTATCGCGCTTGCCTTCCGCGCAGAAGGCCAAGGTTCGATTCCTGCCCGCGGATACACATTTTTGTTGACACTGTAATGTGATGTTCTAGTGAATTCGAGAACCGTCTTGCTTATTCGAGGTTAGAATATTCTACGCGCCGAACCTTCTACGCCGAACGATCCAGAAACCCACAAGGGTACATAAGGGATTCCGCAAGGCGAGCGGAGTGAGTTTTGCCCCAGCGTTCGACTCTGCTGCTACGCCGACTTCGACGCCCACGACGCTCTGTTATTATCTTTTGTACCCTTTTATTTTTGGCACAAGTTCGCCACATTAAACGTTTATTTCTTCCTGTTTATTTCTTGTTTATTGGTCACCACCCGCGACATTTTGGTGGAGGTGCTGGGTAATCGCATGCCCGCGCAGCCCTCCCCTCCGAGTGCAAGTCCGACCACAAGCCCCCAAGAACCCAACGAAGACCAGACCGAGATCTGATTAAGTCGCCGGAACCTTGGCCTACCCCCGGAGTTACGATCCTTGCCACCCAGGACCAGGCAAACAAGGAGGACGACGATGGCCAACCAGTCGGAGTCCCGGCCGCTCCAGCCGTCGTTTACCTGCCCGTCGTACCGCGGACGGCTGCTCCATTCCACGGCGAGTAATACGAAGACGTCGAAGTCTGGATTGACCGGTATGAACGCGTTGCCCGCCACAATTGCTGGACCGACGAACAGCGCCTGAACAACGTCTATTTTTCGCTTGAGGGTACCGCCAAGCACTGGTACGAGAATCATGAGTCCTCTTTGACGTCGTGGGATATGTTCAAGACCGATCTCAAGGCTACGTTCAGCAACCACCACCACCGAGAGAGAGCCGAGGACCTACTGCGAACCAGAACCCAGGGCGCCAACGAGAGCGTCACCGACTTCGTCCAGGATGTTCTCCGCCTGAGCGCCCGCGCCGATCCTCAGGCTACAGAGGAGAAGAAGCTGCGACACCTGATGAGGGGTGTGAAAAGCGAGATACTCGGAGGTCTCATTCGCAATCCCCCGACAACTGTCGACGGGTTCGTCACGAAGGCGACGAATATGGAGCGTGCCCTACTAGCACGCGCCAGACACTACGAGCGACACCCTGACGTGACTACTCTGGCGACATTCGGATACGAACTTGGTACCGACCTCCCAGGCATCCGTGACATCATCCGTGAAGTCGTCCGGGAAGAAATCCGCAAGATTCTCCCCGCTACGGATCGCCCGTCCTCCCTGTCGCTCGCCGAGGTCGTGCGAGAGGAAGTTCGCAGGGCCTTCCAACCTGAGGTTCCGATCAACACCACAACGCCAGAGGAGCCGACTTTGAGCTACGCCGCCATGGCCCGACGATCGCCGCAAGCTAACCACCAGGCCACGGCGCCACCCCGACGAGACCCTCCGATGCCACAGTATCCTCGACGCCAGGAAGGACAGGTCCAGGACGTCCGCCCAGAGCAACCCTCATCGAGGAAGACCGACGTGTGGCGAACGGCCGACCGACGCCCGCTCTGCTACCACTGCGGGGAAGCCGACCATGTGTACCGCCGATGCCCATACCGACGACTCGGGCTGCGCGGATTCCACCCAAACGACCCGCGCCCCCATTATGGTGAACGCCCTCGGGAGATTGACGAGCACCTGCGACGACCTCAGTCCCCGGCGCCTGCGTTCCGCCGAGAGTGCCGTTCGCCGTCGCCACGACGTCCAGCTTCGCCGATGCACCGACCCCGACGTGAAAGCCTGTCACCCCTCGCTCCTCGCTGGGGAAACTAGGCGCGGCAACCCCTGGAGGTGGAGTTGCCGAAAACGACCGACGTAAAGAGCCTCCAAGAACGACGGAGCGCTCCCACTCTCCCGACGCCACGCATCACAACGACGCTCCTGCATCGGTGTCCAACAACCTGAACGTTGTCATCGACGGCCTCGACGCATCGGCACTCGTGGACACCGGTGCAGACTACTCAGTCTTGAGCGGGAGGCTCTCCCGCCGCCTTCGAAAAGTCATGATGCCGTGGGATGGACCACAAATAAGAACCGCCGGAGGACACCTCGTTACACCAGTCGGCAGATGTACTGCTCGCGTCGAGATCCATGGTGAGACATGCCCTGTGAAGTTCGTCGTTCTGCAAGACTGTTCGAGGGACGTTATCCTCGGAATGGACTTTCTATGCGAGTATGGCGCCGTCATCGACCTCGCGGCAAACCAGTTGAGGCTACGAAAGCCTGTCCTGCCGCCGGTGGAGACCAACACGACGTCAGCCGCTATCCGAGCTACCGCCGACCATGTGAACGTGCCACCGCGGTCGAGTGTTTTCGTCACCGTTATAACCAACGCAGTCATGCACGGTGAAGCTCTTCTGGAAGGAGGCGTCCAACTGCTCCTCCAAAAAGGAATTGGTGTCGCAAGAGGCGTAACTGATCTCCAAGAAGGACGTACAGCTGTTCTTGTGACCAACTTTCGAGAGGAACCGCAGCACCTAACGAAGGGTACCACCGTGGGCCACGTCGAGGAGCTTCAGGCGCCAGCCGTGGTCACCGCAATCTCCGAGGAAACCTCGTCGCCACAGCAGAAGAGCACGACGCCGCCGCCGCTCGACGTCGACCCCGAGCTCCCAGCTCCGAAGCGCCGGCAACTGGTTGATCTCCTCGCCGAATACCGTGACTGTTTTGCCACGACATCGAAAGTTCGCCAAACACCAATGGCGAAACATCGCATTATTACTGACGACGACGCACTCCCTGTCCACCAGTCGCCGTATCGAGTCTTCTTAAAGGAAAGGAAAGTGATTCAAGATCAAGCCCAGGAGATGCTCGACGACGACATCATTCAACCCTCAAGAAGTCCATGGGCGTCCCCAGTCGTCCTTGTAAAGAAGAAGGACGGAACCCTGCGGTTCTGCGTGGACAATCGTCGACTGAACGCTGTGACGAAGAAGGACGTCTATCCGCTCCCCCGCATCGACGATACGTTAGACCGACTGAGCCACTCCCGATATTTTTCGTCGATGGATCTGAAGAGTAACTACTGGCAGATTGAACGCGACGAACGCGACCGGGGGAAAACTGCCTTCGTCACTCCCGACGGACTGTACGAATTCAAAGTGATGCCGTTCGGGCTTTGTACCTCGCCAGCCACCTTCCAGCGTGTCATGGACACGTGTTGGCTGGCCTGAAATGGCAGAGCTGCCTCGTCTACCTCGACGACGTCGTGGTATTGTCACGAGATTTCGACGAGCACCTGAAACGACTTCGAGCCGCGCTTCAAGCCATCAAGACGTCCGGCCTGTCACTCAAGCCAACAAAGTGTCGATTCGCCTATGGTGAGCTTAAGTTCCTTGGCCACGTCGTGAGCAACAAAGGTGTTCTCCCTGACCCTGAGAAGACCCGCGCCGTGGCTGCATTTGCGCCGCCGTCTGACAAGAAGGCCGTGAGAAGATTCTTCGGACTTTGTGCCTACTACAGACGATTTGTTCGGGACTTCGCCAAGCTTTCCGCTTGGCGAAGTCCAAAAATCTCAATGGAATCAAAATAGCTAGATAAATAATTAAAGGTCAATTGATAGAAAACCTACATGCGAATTACAAACCTGGGAGCAATGTAGTTTAATCTATAGCCTAATTTTTATTTAGCGAATTATGGCATTATGCAATAAGTGTAGCCCAGAAACTCGCCGGGCATAAATGAAAGCGCATATGAACGTTAGCTATTCGCAGATGGCAGAGTGATAGTGGTTCGACTGACGATGACAAATATGCAATGCGTATTACACGGGGCAGTGGACACATTATAATGAGGAGGCAAAATAATTTTAATGTAATTACCGAGACGAAAAACTGAGTACCAGGAGTGGAGACGGTGAAGATGACAATATGCAATAAATATAACTCGCATCTCTCAGAAGGACGATAATCAAACCGGATAGGAAGGTGAGCGGCGCGGCACCGATTCTTTGCTCGCGTTTATGTTTGCGCCAGCGGGCCTCCTAGAAACGGGCCGAAGGGCCGGGCGTTCCGGCAACGAAGTCGACCAGACGGATGTCAGTGGGATGACCTCCGCGGGTTGGGGTTTGGAGAGCCCCGTCATATACGAAACCGCATTTCCGGCACGGCTCTGCAGCTAGCGCGAGCACACGAGACGAAGGTCTGAATCCGATGTACGACGGGACACACAGGGATCCACGACAACAAGGCGGTTCATGAGGTGGCCGCGAGGAAGCTAAACAGTTCTCAGACGTGCCGCGCCATCCAAAAATCCGAAGTTTCATCATCTTAGAATGGAACTAACTCTACAATGTGCTCAATGGTAGCGATGCGGATGCACAAAAAGAAAAAATGCGGAGACTCGGGAACTTGTGAAACCCCGAACAAAATCTCAATCCGTTGGGTCACTTTAAACGTTAGGATATCAGAAACCTACGTATTTTCGAATGGGTGGTTTTAGACCTGGTGATCAACTCGCGTTCACAGCTGGAGTTGCGGTCCTGTCATCAAAGGCTCTAGAAATATCGGTAAAACACTGGATGTGTTTGAATATCGCACTCTCTCTGCGCTCCTGGAAACTAAGTTGCATAATGCGGCTCAAAAAACCCCCCAAAAAAACTGCGGAAGAAAGCGAGCGAAGTTGTCTCCCACAAATTAACCTTGCCGAAAGAAAAGCCTAACCAAAGAGAAGTAGACAGGAGAGATTCAAGAGTGCGCTTCACCAGAAACTAGTAGTGCTTTCAAAACTTTGAAATACGTTAATTCACTAATTGACACGAAGTTCGGCCCGTAGATTGTTTTAAAATGGCGGAACAATTTTTTTTTTGGTCACCGGCACTCTTCATTTGGAAGGAACAACAATTGTGAAATAATGAGCAGAAGAATGAAGAACTCCAGCGTCGGACAGCTCTCGAGCTGATTGACGCGCGGGCCCTGCCGAACTCTGCGGCCTTCCCAATGCAGGATATCCTACAATTTGCTTAGTTATCGTCTGGACTCGAACGGACGACAATGTACGAGAAATGTCTACTTCGTAATAATTACGAGTTTATTCATGCGCCGAGATACAGAACGGAGCGGTGACGAGTATGGGATAGACGGAATAAGGGACGTTCCAAAGGGCAGTATATTAAAGCATATAAAGGGTTCGGAGTTTCGAAACACAGAATATAGTTCCTGATAATAGTACAACTACCGTTCCCTGCGGTGCCATCTAAAAAAAAGAACACGTAAGAAAAAATCCTAAAAAAATAATAAAAAAAAAAAACGCGGGCACGAGTTTGTTTGCAATGTACTGAAACCGTAAAAGCTCATCCTTGTTTTTATTTTATTAAAAAAACATTGTTCCTTTCAGCACCATAACAGTACCATTGACACCTTGTTTCTCACCAAGTGACGTTTTGTGAAGTTTACGGTAGATATGAATATTTCTCGAAAACAGGTTGGATATACCCGCATTCTCATTCTGATGGCTGCAATATTATTTATACCTGTGAGCGTCACGTTCAGAACCACCGCCATTTCTTAGTCAAAAACAGTGTGCACTGCGTGCGTGTCGCGTTATTGCTGCCTAATGAAACCATTCAAATGGTTCATGGTTTGTCTCGTTGCAAACAAGTATCGCTTTCTAATGCGGAGCGCAAGTTCGTCTACTTGTTGCACAGAGATGGTGATGATTTCAGAACGCCGAAGCTCTCATTGGCTGAATAAATTATAGTGGCTAGAAATCAAGGCATCTAGCACCCAAAAGGCCAATCAAAGCTCTTCGTCTTCCTGGCGTCACCGTAACTCGTGTGCAAGACGTAGATAAGTTGCAGTCCGCATACGATGAAAACTAGTGTGTGCGTCTTCTCCGAGTACTAGAAAAAGTAGGGCATTTGTAGATATTCGTTACAATGTGGCAATCTACACAATCTACTGCTAGATACTAATTGGCTTGCTTCCCTCTGATCAACAGATGGTACTATAGGGGCTGCACAAAGGTCGTGCGATTTCAAAAGCACAGGGCCGACTGAATCTCTTTTGATGTCCGCATACTCGTATAGCAAAAAATATATTTGAATATTGCGTCTTTGCAACTGTGGAGTTGCCAATTAGAGCTCGTATACTTCGCTTCGAGGCACTGCTTGAGCACGCGCCCGCAGTGGCCGTAATTGGCAGCGCACGTTGTTCTGAAGCCCGCTAATAGGGGTGTTTTACTACATCGCGTTCATGCGATTTGATAACGACTCGGTGCATGCACAAAAATACAGGAAGAGGATCGGGTATCAGTACCGGTAACGCAAAATGCCTGCTAAAACGAGACAAGTTGTGGATAGAGAGAGAGAGAGGTGACGTGAGAGAAGTAGGGGAGGTTGTTCTAGTGGGGAATGCTGAACTGGTTCCCCATGAAAGAAAGCAGAGAGAGAGGAAAGAAGCTATGTAGATTGAATGCCCGAGTCATATGTTGCAATAACAAGGAAAACAGGGCACGGAACGCTAAAATAGTGAACGAGCGGGCCTTGCCACAGGTGTGAATATCTGCGTCTCTCGAACTCATTCCACAAGAACCGCAAGTGAGAGATCACGTGGTGAAGCGACACGGGGCACCGAGCGCCAGGGGCCCGCCGAGCCGCGGCAGCATCCGGAGCGCGCATAAGCGTGGAGCGGCCGAGAGAGCTTGCGGCAGCGCCGAGCGCCGAGCCATCGAACAAACAACAAAAATTCCTAGCGTGCCATGACGACACTGAGTGAGGCTGCGCCAAAAAGAGCTCTGAGTTTCAAAATACAGGCGAAAGGAGGTCTCTCAGAGATGCCTGCAGCGTTAAGCCATCCTGAGGAGAATCCTGAACCAAAATAAGATGCAGCCAATACTTCAAGCAAGACTCAATTGTGAAGATATTTTACCCAATAATAAAAATTTAAAAATTGTACTGCAATAATTTTTCTAGAACGACAAATAAAGCTAATTCAGTTCCTTTTCTTATGACTAAGTATTCATTAAAATAATTTGGTGTCCACTGCATGTAAACAAATGAGCGAGCAAGCTGCGCTTTTATATAGTTTTTACAATAATACCTGCGGGATTATCTCACATTCTAAGGCATCATTCCGCGAAATAGCGCAAATAAACAGGAGAGGAAATGAAATTTTCAAATCTGCTTCCTGGTTATACGAACGACAAAAATGCAAGCTTCATGCCGCACTCTCACCATAGAGTTATTAGAATAAAAGCTAGAGGCTCAGCAGGCGCTAGTGTCTACGGGACTTCCGGTTGCAAATTGAAGCAGACAGCAAGCAGTCTACTTTTCCAGTCTTCCTGCTATCGCTATGGAAAAACGTATGTGATATTTTTCTCTTCGCCAGGCAATAATATAAATCAGCGTAGTTTCATTACTCGTAACTGGTACTATATAGTTTTATTCACATTATAAAAGTGTATTTCATTCAGTTAATAAGTTTCTTTTTTCATTACTGAGCGATGTTTAAAGTAGTAACAATTGAGTCCCAAGTCTGTGTTGTGCAGCATATGTCAATACAAGCCATCAAATGTAAATACAGGCTATAATTTAACCAATATAAGCTCTCAATACAAGCTATCAGTGATTATTCAGGCACAGTTTGTTGCTAATCCAGTACGCGTTGCTCGTTTTCTTTTAATAACAGAAATAAAAACAGAGAGGTTAGCCCTGAAACTTCCGGGGCTGGCTACTTTGCTTTGGGAGAGGGAAGTAGGAAGAAAGGGGGAGAAAGAGTTTTAGTTCTGGAGGGAGCACTCAATGAAGCACGACTCTGGATGTAGATCTTGATGGCGCACAGCACTGGAGAGTTATTCACTCAACACTCTTGAGTTTAGTGTTATATGGTCATCGCAGTCTACGTTCAATCACTTTTTGCGTATTGATAGTTATGAACACGAGAGCTTATTTACAATGGAAATCGTATTATAAACGATTAATGAGCTCTGTATTTCGAAGAAATATTTCCAATGCAGCTATATAACTCCATGCTTCGTTCTTGTCGTCCGTTTTGATTGTTTGATTTAGCACATATCGGCATCCTGTTGGTGTTTTCTCAAGCTGATTCACTCTTTGGGCTTCATAGCATTGCCTATATGCGTAAATGCGTGCCCTATAATAGCAGCCTGCGGCGTCAACACGTATTATTCATGTGTATTGGACTATTTTAGCGCAGTGTTCGACACCACAAATTCTAAAGAAAAACGCTCTGACACATTTTTTGTACTTCCGATTGTAAAACGTTTCCAACTTTCTATTCTGTCGCACCACTAAGCAATATTTGCTCTTATAATCGAGCGCGAAGAAAATAGGCATTGGCGTTTTCCCGTAGGAATGCATTACCGGAAGTCAAATTTAGACTGCTTGGAGTCTGCTTCAAAAGGCGACAGCACACTAGGGCCACCTGAGCCTCTAGCGTTTATTGTAATAACTCTACGATTCCCAGAATTGAAAGTGTCTTTTGAGGAGATTTTGATTCTGCTCCTGGTTCGCTTATAAAGCCCGGGCTACTTTTTCTGCTGGCAGCCGAACGTTTCGACAGGTCCAAGTAGAGTGCACGCAAAAAATCTCGATGGCAATGCTAAGGGTGGGGTAGTTGCGAGCATTTCCGCTGGGTGGGGTCAACGGGTGACAATCTGGCCTACTAGTAATATCCAAGGAATCTATGCCATATGGCCTATACGCTGCCCGTAACGGCATCCGCGGCCATGCCGGTATTCTATGGGATGATGGCGCTAATTTCACCCCGTTAGTTTCATGCAGCATAAATAGGAGCTCGAGGGAAGCGAGTAAGTAAAAATAACCTTCAGCACACACCAATGGCGACACATGTAAGCTACCTACATAAGGACAAGCTATTTACTGGTGTGAAATTTTAGCGCTTTATTATGCACGCCGAATCCGGAGGGGGGGAGGGGGGGAGTGATATGGCTGGCGTGGCAGAGGTCCTTTTCTCCTCATATCAAGTTCCTACCTATCGTCTGCGATAGGTAGGAATGCACGTTGTGGAAGAACTGTAAACGCTTTAATATAGACAGCGTGCTAAACTCATTAGCGTTCTCTGCCTAGTCACATCCAGGACTAAGTAACTCCACGACTAAGTCGTACTTTCGCGAACTGCCAGTGCACCTTCCAACGGAGTTTCACAAACCGCCACCAGGCGCAGTTTTTGAACCTCTTACTTTGTTTTATTATCTGCCGGCAGCCCAAAAGCACTAATCTAGACTCTAATTCATTTCGGCTTCAGTCCAGACGCCATCGAAGCTACAAGAGCGAGCATGTGAACTGAACAATGCTTCCAGTGTTTAACGCAGAAAGCACGCTGAAAGCTGTGTTGAACGCTGAAAGCACGGAGCTCGCGCTAGTAACATCGGTTGCGTGCGGAGCGACATGAGCGATCAAAACTGTTGCTGTCGTCGGCCCACCACAATTGACCGAATGCTGCCTATGACGTCAGCAAGGGATATCTTATCGACGGAAATAAGAGGAATGTAAGAACTTCAATTTTGACGGTGTTGGCAGTGTTGCTTTTAGACCGCTATGATTTCAAGCTTCCAGAATGCTCATTACAATGACGTCACGAAAGGTAACCGAACGAAGGCGCTACCGAAACATTTCGCCGCTCATAGTGTTTCTTGCATGACGGTGTAAAATAGGGCACATCTAAACAAAAAAGAAATAAAGAATAAGTGCAAAACTTTCGCTTCCGTATTTTTTTTTTTTAAAGCGGTATCTTTATAGGCCCAACCTCGTTCAGGGTCGCGTTATCAAGGTAACGCTAGGGTGCCTTCATGTGCGCTTTGCTTAGGGTGGAGACATATGGCCATTTTGTTACCACTTCTGCATTTATATTTTGTTCAGAAGCGCGTAAAGAGCGTGTCCCTGCACGCGTCTGTGGCGCTGACTGTGCTATGGCGATAATTTGTTTTGGTCGATTTCTTTGTATTTTCCCCGTGAGCGCGTGCTGTCGGCATCGGCTACTACAAAGGGTGGCATCACTCTAAACAGAAGGTCATTCAGACACCCTAGGTAACGGAACGCCCGTCACTGAAGTGTTCATGGCTGAAGCGATCGGGGTTGAGGCGTAAGTTGTGGTCGCGTAAGCTCCGGCGGCGTAAGCTCGTAAGCGCTAGTTGCGGAAGTTCCGGTTGCGTCAGCTGCTTTCGCGTAAGCGCCGGTCGCTTAAGGTCGTAAGCAACGGCAGATGAACGTGACATGAACTGACATCCTTGACGTCATCCTCGACGTCATCGTAGAGGTCGTCTTTGAGATGATCCTAGAGGTCTCCCTATAAGTCGTCCTAAACGTGGTCTCAGACGTCGTCCCTGAGATCGTCGTAGAGGCCGTCGTAGAGGTCGTTCGAGACGTCGTTCTTGACGTCGTCCTAGACGCCGTTCTATGACATTGTTTTCGACGTCACCCTTGACCACGTCCATCCCATTCATTTAATGGTCAGGAAAAAACAGGAATTAACCGAAGAAGTCTCGGTTGGCTACTCTGCGTGGGAATGGGGAGTGGGATAACAGAGGACAGGGAAGAGGAAAAAATAAAGGTAGCGAAATACAGAGCTCATACAGTCTGGTGCAACAAATCAGTTATCACAGAATAGTGAGAATTTGTAAATATGTACACAATGAAAAGAAAAGAAGATCGCTTTTGTAATGCGACAGTGTTATAGTTCAAAACCTTATCTTCATGTGTACCAGTCTGTAGCATTCAATATTGTGTACGGGCGAGTTCAACCGTGAGGTCTCCGGACACTTTAAAAGACCGTCACATAAGAGATGTCACAATGAAACGGATATTCAGATATTCCTACAGTAAAGAGAGATGGGGGCTCAGTGAATGCCGGTTCCGCTTCATAAAGTGTCTACTGCACACAGCGTCACTTCCCTGCCTTATCAAGAGCTAGAAGTCATTTGGGTAAGAAATTTAAATCAAAGACGGCTAATTGGGTGAGTTTTCTCTAAGTAAACCACCAAGGCGTCTATACCGTTTTGTTGGCTTTTTCGATCGTTCCAAGGGCCAAGGATCTTGTTTAGGCTGAATGGATCGCTATTTAATTTCTGAATAGTGTCGTGAAGTGCACTTCTCTCAGTGTTAAACAACTCGCACTTACAGATAACGTGGTGGAGGTCTTCAGGGACGTTGCATTGTAAACAAACAGTTCGGACTTGAAATAAACCCGATTTTGTGCATCTGAATTTTTGTGAAACCAGAATTCAAGCGACATCTGTGCAAACAAGTTTCCACGTTTCGAGGTAATTTTTTAGGAATAGAGTTTTCTAGTCCCGGGTCGATTTGACGGAGGTATGGGTAGCAGTTTTTGGTGGACGACCATTCACCCAGGAAAGTGTTTTTACCGAATGATGCCACATGTCTTGCAGCCTCTATTCGAGTGAAAGGAATGTTTTCAGATGGAGCAAGGTTATACGCATTTTCTGCTTCAGCGTCAGCCGACTCGTTCCCAGGAATTCCTGTGTGTCCGGGTACCCATTGAAAGTCAACTGTATGACCCTTGTTTGTTGCTCCGGCATAGGTGTAAAGCCTTTTCAAAACCAGCACCGGATTTGATGATCGTAAAGGGGATTGTCATAGCATTTGTAATGCCGCTCGTGAGTCGGTAAATATCGTCCACCTCGATCTCCTTGTAGATTTGCTAATGTAGCATAGGGCTATGTTCAGCGCACAGACTTCTGCTGCGGTAGAGGAGACAACTCGACAGTCTTTCAGTGCCTCCACAACACCTAGTCTGGGTATGACAAATGTAGATGATGAGCTTTTCCAGCGCGTGGACCCTTCAGAGTAAACATGAGTACTGTTACGGCACTTGCCATGTAGAAGGTTTAGTACGTGTTAGAGTAAGACTGGTTGAGCTTGAGCTGTCTTTTTTTTTTAAATCCAGGAATATTAAAATTTACGTGGGGTACGGCTAGAGTCCACGGGGGGCAGATTGGTACTGCATGCAATTCAGCATAGTTTGGAACGTTGCTGTTACGTATAAATATTATTCTGCCAAAACTTGACATTGATCGGAGATTTGTTATATCTGACAAGTGATGTTGATGGTGTTGTAATTTGTGTCTCAAGTGAACACGTAATGCTTCTTGTTTTGCCATAATCGCTAGAGGCAATGCCCTTGCTTCTGCAATAATGCAGATACTTGATGTGTCATCGTCCTAGATGTCGTTTTTGTCGTCTTCCTATACTTCGTCCTACAGGTCGTCCTGGAGGCGATCCTAAACTTCGTTCTTGACGTCGTCCTGCAGAAGGTCGTCCTAGACGCCGTCATTGACGTCCTTCATGTGTCTATGGCATTATAGAACCATTTTGTTTCACCGTAAATATTCCTTTCTTTATTTTTTCAATACCGATGTTCTGCAAGTCTACCGTATTTCATTACAATTGGTGGAATGAAAGAAGCTGCAAAATTAATTTTCTTATTATTGTACTTAAAAAGACACTGACCGCCCACAAAATTCTTTTCTTTTATTTTTGCCGGGCGATTTATTAAGGTGTCAGATGGCTACCGAATCGATATTTTTCTACAGCGTGACGTATACTTTCAATAAAGTAAAAAAACACAGCTGCTCGAAACCGAAACCGAAACTGGACTGGGAAGGAAAAAGAAATATAGAGGAGGAGAGAGGTGGCAAAAGTCACGTGGCTGTGATACGTTTTTTCCCCAAACAACGCATTTGCAACTATTTAAATGCCTTGAAAAATGGATATCATTTTTTTATTTTTAATATTGTGTGTGTGCCTTCAATGACCTACGACTTTGATTGTATTTGGTGGTTGTGTTTAAAACAAAAAAAAACAGCACGTGGCCACAGAGAAGAAAGAGAGGGCGACTCAAACCGGCCAGTTCTCGATCGGTTGTTTTTGGTCGGAAAGAAAACGAATGTCGCGCCGCGAATTGTTTTCTGTGTAGTTGGGCTCTCAGGTATTGTAAAAAGAAAAACCTTGGCCAGCATAAATACCCTCTTAGTGTCCCTTTAATGAGGTACTCTGGCAATATTTCGAGCCACCCCAACAAACTATAGTTGGGAATTGCCGGCCTGTACCGTCTCCGGTATGCGATTTTCGAGAGCGAAATTTATTATGATTATTGTGAAATCGGAAGGTGAAAATGATGTCAAAAGCAACATTCAAATATATCCGCACTTTTCAGTGCATTGACATCAGAGGAGCGCAAGCTAGCAGGTTGAGCGGGCAGTCTAAAAGTGATATGTGCCCGGCATTGGTTTCGTGCTGCTGCGCGCGTGCGCCAGCGGCGTCGACTTTCCATTTTCCCAGGGGGGCAGGCTGAGAAGCTGTCCGGAAGGGGGGGGGGGGGGGGGGGGGGGCGGGTGGAAAGTGCTTTTTCGCGCAAGCGGAAAAGCACCCCCCCTCCCTTTCCGGAAGTACGCTGTGATTCCATTTCCCATGTATTTTGTCACTAAATACAATGTGGGCATTGTTTTGTTTACATTACACAACTAGAAACTCGTTACATGGCACGTAAACAGCGTCTCGGTAAGGATCATGGCCAAAGCCCGGGAAGGGGGGGGGGGGCTCTGCCCCCCCCCCCCTTGGATTTTGTTATGATTGCATTTTACTAGGGGGGCACGAGCCCTGATGCCCCGCCGTAGTCTATACCTATGGCTGAAGGTATCTTTCGAAGCCTTTATTTTGACAATATGAAATTGCTTTTAATCAGTTGGCAATTAAGTCTACAGTCAAAAGAGTTTTCCCCTGCATTCCTCGTAAGTTAGGTTTTTATTTTGGCCAGTAGAGGGCTTTCACTTTGAAAAACATGGTGAGGACCAAAATCGTTAATTCAATAACTTCGTGAAAAAAGTTTATTTTGGCCCAATGTTCGGATTAGTATATCAGCGATGTTTCTTGGTCTGTTTAAAAAATTTGAAAGAAAAATCGGCGACTATGCAGAAATTGCCGGAGCACCCTTTTAAGTGGCGTGTAGATGAACGTTGAAAAGAATGAAGACGACGTACATTTCGCTAAGTCCCCCAAGCGTCAATGACAGTGCAGGGAATATAAGTCTTCGCGGAGCACGTGCTGGCGTCTCAAGAAGGGACTGTATTAAAAGAAGAGCCTCGAGCCACTCTATGTGGCAGCGTAGCTGCCAGAGTAGCACCACGCTTTTCCCTATGCCGCCTCTCACCGCGATTGGTCACACACGATACCTTAGCGACGAGCCGAGCTGGCACCGTGCCCATAGCAACCGAGTGACTACTTGTCACGTGACCTCTCAAGAGCCGTGACGTCACTGGTAAGATTGCAGCGCCCAGAGCTGGTAGATGCGAGTTTGTTCGGTGTGCGGAGACGTGATGTGCAGCTGCTTGCCGGCGATTTTGGACTTCTTCGTGCTCTCTGATGTAGGTATAACGTGAAGATCTGAAGGAATGAGACGTTATATTTTTTCTGTGCAAGATCGCTCTGGATATTTGTACCTGTGCGAAAGAACCAGTCATATCGCCGTAGTGCTGCTCGGATTCCCGGATGTGTTCGAGGATCGACAAGGCGTTTAGCATGGAATTTCGGCGTACTGTTGGCTTTGTTTAAACGTGATGCGCTGATCTTGGACTGGTTTGTAGCGCGCGTATATAAAGTTCAAAACGGCGCCACAACACCAGAACTTACTGGGTAATTTCAGATAAGATCGACCAAGGGGTGGCTGGTCGACATTTTTAATTTGCTTCAATGCATTTTTTGTGTCATTTCCCGATGTCCGAAATAAACAAAATCATTATTATTTTCACCCAGAAAACAAATTGTCGGACACAAAATATCGTACATCACGTAGAGGTGGAAAGTCGGATCTGCTTGCCTAGCCGGAGGGGTCAATTTTGGTTATTAGTAACGAAAGTTTTCCTTCTTAGCTGAGTTTCATAATTTTGGGCATAGTTTTAGTGTACTTAGCAATACGAAAAAATATTGTTATTGCTTATTATCGTTTTTAAAAATATAAAAACCTCAAGTTCGTCTGCTTTACAGTTTTCCACCCGAATTCGCAGGCCTCTATCGTAGAAAATAATTTAGTCAGAAACGTCAAATTTTCGTTCAATACACTACTCATAAACGGAAATCAATTTAATGAAATTTAAAATTATTTATTGGCGGGTTGAGGAGATTTTGGCAAAAAATCCTGACAAAAACACAGAACAAAAATTATTGATAAGAGCGACTAGAGACAAACAAATTCTCAGTTTTTTTTAAACTCTGGTCAGTCCTTCCGCTGTTATTTTGGGAGTTAAAAGCCCTTAAAAACATGCTGCATTATAGGGGCGAAACTCCTTAGGGTCTAGCCTTGCCCGTCCGTCCGTCCGTCCGATCGGCCAGCGTCCGTGCTCGCATAAAAAGAAAAAAAAAATGTTTGCGCTGTCGACAGGATTCGAACCCGTGCGAGAAAAGACCCCAATGGATTTCTAGTCCATCGCCTTTACCACTCGGCCACGATTGCGCTTTTTTTTTTTTTTTTTTCTTTATTGCCTGCTTTGACATAAGCCAACACAAGGGACGCAACCACATACATATGCACACAAAGTTAAAACGCGCCAGCCAAGCGCAGCTGCCGCGAGTACATTTAAAAGCGCTTCAACGAGACCAAATCATCAAGTATTCGCAACCATTCAGGCGGTTCAGGCAGCGCGCGGAATACCTCGCGAATATAGGAAACGTTTTCAATGAAATAATCTCTCGCAGGACGCACATTTACATCAGCGTTATGCACACCCGTCCTAGTCCTCCACAGGCTGTGGAGGCCGAGGAGCATAAACATGTCGTACGGGATGCCACCTTCGTTCTCTAGCGGCAAGAAACGAATCCCATACGCAGTTAGAGGCATGTTTTTCTTCAACGTGCGCTGAAGAACATCCCACAGGAACACAGCGTCCCAGCAGTCGATGAACACGTGCTCTATAGACTCGGGAACCTTACAAAGAAAACAATTTACAGACCACGGCACAAAAATACCTTTCGCTTTGAGCCACGGTTTGACTGGGAGCGTGCCACAGTGTAGTTTAAAGAAGAAAGTTTTCGTCGATGGTTTGACCGGCATACTCTTTACCCTTTTAAGCACATCCTGCCCTGGGCCCCACCCGTACAATGACCTGTAGAGAGGAATGGGCAGCAAAACGTCTGCTAGATCTTTGTAGAGTCATTTTCGAGGCACGGAACTCAGATACTCCATAGAAAAGCGTACCGCTAGAAAACGAACAGAAAGTACCACTTCACGGAGAAAACCTTGAATACTAGCGCAGTAACCGTCACTGGTTGACACTACGTACTCAGGTAGTGCATTTCGCAGTCGCACCTGCATGACTGCACGCAAAAAGGAGTCTTGCTGGTCACGGAAAAACACAAAACGAGACACTATTTGCCGCATAAACAGGTGCGACAATCCCAGACCTCCATTGCGAACAGACCGGAACAAATTCGTGCGAGCCGAACGCTCCCAGCGCGAACTCCAGATAAAAACGGCGAATACTCTGTGCAGCCTCTGCACGTTAAGGCGCGACATTGACAGCACTTGCAACATATACCAAATTTTAGCGATCAAAAATAAATTACAAACTGTAGCGCGCGCAAACATAGACAAGTCTCTACCCTTCCAACCCTCCACTTTGGCCTTCACTCTTTCCGTTTCTTCACTCCACAGTAGCGTGCAGTCCCGGTAGTGCTCGAGCGGCACACCAAGATACTTTGCGGGCATGGCTACCCACTGAACGTTTAAAAAAACCTCCGGCTTGGAGTCCCAGTTTCCGTGCCAGAAACCGGCGCATTTCCCCCAGTTAATAACACTCCCCGTATTCTTGCAAAACGAAGAAGCAACACGGACCGCCTCACGCACGCTGTCCTGATCGACGCAGAAGACCGCAACGTCGTCCGCGTAGGACAGAACTTTTACCTCGCAAGACTCCAGCCTGAAGCCACGTATGTTTACATTGTGAATCAGTTTTAAACAAAAAGGTTCTAAGTATATTGCAAATAGCAAGGGGGACAGTGGACAGCCTTGCCTTACGGACGAAAGGACAGGTACACTTTCACTAGCTTTCTTATTTACAATAATAGACGTTGTACAATTCGCGTACGCCATTTTTAAACCGTCTAATATTGAGGACCCGACGTTCGCGTGTTCCAAAATACGAAAAAGAATCTTGTGCGACACCCGGTCGAACGCCTTCTCCAGGTCTAACTGCAACATGGCCACACGGCAACCGAGATCATCGCAACATTCCAGAATACTTCTTGCTACATGAATATTCGTAAAAATAGTGCGCCCTTTAATACCGCATGTCTGATGCGGTCCCACAAGACTAGTTATAACATTCTGTAAACGCCTGGCGAGGACTTTCATAAAAATTTTATAGTCAACATTTGTTAGACTTATTGGCCTGTAGGAGTCGACTGACAAAAGCCTTACGGGGTCGTCGACCTTTGGGATGAGGACAGTGTGTGTCCTCAAAAAGGAGGGCGGCAAAACACGCTTACAATACGCCTCCGTTATCACCTGATACAAGGCGTCGGCTGCCTCCCTTTTAAACAATTTATAAAATTCCGCACCGAGGCCGTCAGGGCCGGGCGTTTTGCCAGAAGTTAGTTCATCAATGGCCGTCTCAATCTCACAAACTGTAATCGGCGCTTCTAATTTTTCGCGAACGTCATCTTGTAATTTCGGCATTAAGGGCAAAAATTTATCATTAAAGCTGTCGTCAGCAATAGCACTACACGCAAAGAGACCCCGGAAATGCTCAACAAATGCTTTCTCGATTATATCTTTATCGCGAGTTATCGTGTTATTATATCGTATTTCTTTAATCTCGTTTCGCTGCGCCTGCCGTTTTTCATCACTGAGCGCCCGCTTCGTCGGCTTTTCACTTAACCACAACCTTTCAGATCGCGCCCGCACAACAGCCCCACGGTACGTTTCGCAGTCAATGACCTCCAGTTGATTTTTGATACTTCTTATTTCATCGACAAACTCGCCTGGCTTCGCGCTTTCTTCGATCAGGAGGATGTTCAGCTGGCGCCGCAGCTCCTTCTCCTTCTGCTTCCTCTGTTTACTGAGAATAGTACTCCTCTCAATAGCAGCCATTTTCACTCCCTCTTTAAAAAATTCCCACCTCACCCCCCATACTGTCTGTTTATCCTCGTACAGTTCCTTGAATAGAGCATCTACCTTTGATTTAAAAACTTCATCCTTCAGGAGGCAACTGTTCAACTTCCATAATGACCAGTTCCACTGAGGCACTTTGACTTTCCTCCCAAGAGTAAACATAACTAGAGCGTGATCACTGAAGGACACAGGCTGAACCAGGTAATCCGAGCACAAAGGAACTAAATCCAGGGATATGTATGCTCTGTCGAGCCGGGCGTGGCTTCGGCCTTGAAAATGGGTGAAAGGTACGCTGCGTTTGGAGGAAACAGATGCTACGTCCTCTAATAAATTTTCCGCGACAATATCGTTTAATAAAATAGCGCTGTGGTCGCGGACACGGGCCTGATTCGAGCGATCCTCAGGCGCGCACACACAATTAAAATCGCCAAGCAAAATAACATACCTCGCACAGTTAATATACTCGTTAATAGTTTCGAAAAAAACTTTGCGCTCGCGCTCGCGAGTCGGTGCGTAAACACAAATGACACGCCATTCGACGTTAGAAAATGAAAAATCGCAGATAACAAAGCGGCCGAAAGCACACGCAAACATAGCCGTCTCAATCACACCTAGTGACCGGCGAATAAACAAACAACAGCCGCCCGAAGTTCCATCGGCGTGCGCCACACAAACGTTAAAAAGAGTTCGAAAAGGTTGCACCATGCGGTCCGTCTGCTCTTGGCTCTCGACCTTTGTCTCCAGAACAGCGATGATATCAAGCTCGTTCTCAGAAAACAGTCGGCTCAGCTGGTATTGCCGGCGCCGGGCTGCAAGCCCGCGGACATTAATCGTTGCCGCTCTTAGAGGTGCTTGTAATATCACCGCCATTCAGGAGGAGGAGCCACGGACCGCACGGAGCTTACCTCGGCTGGAAAAGGCTGTCTGACACGTCTCTACGATGGTCTGTCGCAGACTCAGACGCCCCGTTCGACCTCCGGCGCACACGCTCACGGGGGAGGCTTAGCCCCCCTTGTGCCATCCGCAGGGATGTTGGGCTTGACTGCGCGACGCCTCCACATGGGTGTCGCTTTAGGGGGCGGCTCCTCTTGCTTCACCGCCGTAGGGTCCGAGGCGTCATCCTCCCGTGTCCTTTTCGCGGCCGCACCGCCCGCAGAGGCATCCGGGTCGGCCATGGTGACATCGGCGGCTGGATCCTCGTTGGCGACGTTGGGGGCGACTTCTGCCTCATTGTGCGGTGCAGACGTCTCCACCGCAGGTCTATCCCGCTGCCCCGCCTGCCCTGCCTCGACCGCAAATGGTGTTGTGCCGCTGGTGTTCGGGGCCGCACCGCCTGCAGGTTCAGGGGGCCCGCCCGCCACAGGACTCTCCTTGCCAGTTGAACCCGCACTGGTCTCCTCGGCTTCGGCCTCGTCCATTAGGAGCTCAGATTTCTCCAAGCCACCCTCAGGCGCAGCAACCGCCGCGTAAGACCGGACGCACTGGGAGCCCTCGTGGCCGAAGCGACGACAGACGTTACACCTCGGGACGCGGCACTCCTTGCGGATGTGCCCCGTCCGCTGGCAACGGAGGCAGAGCGGGGCCCTGCCAGGCACGACGATGAGGGCCAACTCACCGCTCACCAGCAGCTGGTGCGGGATGTCGTCGAGCGTGACACCCGCCTTGAGCCTGAGCACCGCCGTGCGTGTCATGGTGCCCACGGTCTGGCAGCCGTCGACACGCCACTTTTCCCTGGCCACCTCGAGGGCCTTACCGTACGGCGCCAGGGCCGCTCTCACGTCGTCGTCGGTGACGTTGAAAAGGAGCCAATGGAGCTTCACTCGAACGTCCTGGTGGCACGGGTCGACGACGAGGCATCGGCGGCCCTTGACGGTCAGCTCCGGCGTGGCGAGCATCTTCGTTTTGCCCTCGGTGGTCTTGAACGTCGCCGCCCACACATGGTTCATGCGGTAAGCCCCGAGGGCGGCGACCTCGGGGAGCAAACCGAGGGGAGCCAACGCGTCGCGGAAGTCGTCGACGCGGTACGGCCGCCCCTTCATGTCAGCGTGAAAAAAAACGGTGTTTAAAACAACGGGTCCTGTAGGCAGAGCAGGCAGAATGACTTGATAATCTCCGTTATCGTTAGCCCTGATACCGCGGCCGGCGTGGGCCGCTGACACCGCTCCTTCGGAGCTAGACATCGCACGTCCGTACGCTTCGGCGGCCGGAAGTGGAATCCCTCGGCCACGATTGCGCGACGAGTAGGGGGCTCTGAGATGTGGTAGGAACTCAAGAGATGGGGTTTCTGTCATGGATGAAATGTTGCCTGTAGCCGCTCAACGTCTATACAGGAGAGGGCGCTTCAATGAAATCTGTATATAATCGCGTTAAACTTTCATGCATTCGCTCAACGTTTATAGACGAGAGGGCGCTGCGGTGAAATGCTCCAATACGTATATAACCCCGTCCCATACCACATATTCTCTTTCTGACATGGACCGTTGATTTAAGCGGTGGAGATGCCTTCCCACGGTTTCTAGCGGATCTAAGCTCATCCGCTAGAAGAACGACTGGCTCTGCATTTCACCGATCATAAAGCAGTAATACTAAAGTCGAAACGCCACCCCGAATTCAGCACTACCCATGAGCAATAAAACAAATCAGCACCATCTGCACTGCCTATGAACAATAAAATGAGTATCATCAGCACCACCAGAGCTTCGCCCCAATCAACATCATTCACCACGTGCAGATGCGGTCATTTTTTTTTAATTCATAAAATTGGAATCGATTCTTGAAGTGACTGGCGGCACCGTCAGTTACAGAAGTCAATTTAGTGTACACAGCAAGGTTGTCATCGACCCACTTTAACTTTTCGTAGAGCCGGACAGGCATGAACGTAGTCATAATGCAAGTCGCCACTGATGACGGCAAAACTCTTTGTCGACTTTCTAGTCGTCACCACACACGTAAATATTGAGACCTGCTTTTTTTTTTTAGTGGCACGTTTGAATCGCGTCAGGAAGAATGACAGTCCAGTTCTCAGCAATGTAGAAGTGGAAGACAATGCTACTACGCGGCGCGCACTGCTTTTTTTCGCAAATGGCTTTGCCTTGCGTCTGTCTAATATTGTTATGAATGATCCACCTTCAGACCGACACACGATGCTTTCCCAGAAAAGTGACCGGATCTAAAGTCCTTTTCACGAGCTCGCCTGACTCCCAGGCTGCCAGAATTATTTCTTCATCCTGGAAAATTATGAGTATTTCGAGTGTAAGACACTCGTTTTTGGGACAATATTCACATTCGCCTAAAAGGCACCGGCACGATGGCGGGTTGGTATTGAATGCCTAGTCCAATTCCGCTGCGTCAAGTTGTGAGCCAGAGGCCTTCTTTAGACCGGCGACACGGAGGTTATAGTTTGCACAGTACACTCTAAAAAAGGGTTTTATGGAGTACACCTATGGGGGGTGTAGGTTCTTGTCACATACTCTGCACCCTTTGGGGAACACTTGTACACCCCAAATATGGGAGTATGTGTACACCCGTTGGTGTGGTGCACATGTACGCCTTTTTCTACAGCAATCTCGCTCGAAGCGAACACATGTGCACCCCATTCAATGGTGTACGGCTTCACCTCTTTCTACACCCAATGAAATGAAAGGAAACAAATGCACCCCCTTTTAAGGTGTACCATTGCACCGCTTCATGAACCCGCCTCACTCAAAGGGAACACAGACGCACCCCGCTCAATAGTGTAACATTCCTCCAATTTCTACACCTACTACTCTCAAAGAAAACACAGGAGCACCCCGTTCAATAGTGCACTGGTACACCTATTTCTAGACCCACTGAATTCGAAGAAAACACAGACGCACCCGATTTAAAGGTGCATGGTCACACCACTTTATACACCCGCTTGATAACGAACTTCATGAACATATTTAAAACATCAAGGAAACCCTTAAAAAATGTATTCGCCCCGGTGATTGCAAAAAGGCTGCTAAACGGACACACGGGATTGTTTCCAAATCTCATAGAAGTTTATTCGACAACTTGTTTTCGTAAACGAGTACACACTTGCAAAAAATCCGTGGTATGTGAAGAGGTACAAAGAAGCTGTTACACAACTGAGAAGGTTACTAAGCAAACAAGAACCGGGGGTGAGTCTTAGGCTGTGTCTAATCTCCAAGCAGCCCGCAGAATTGTTTCCACTAAATTCCACCGGCAGTCGCCCTTCATTCATCGAACGACGTTTCATCGACCGCTCAGATTAGCTTTCTTATAATATCTTTTTTTTCTTGAAATGATCCGCCCCAGAATGTACCTGCGAAGTGACGTGTCCGGGTGGGACAGGTGGGTTAACAATTTCGTAATGAGCCGCTGCAGACTGTCGCCAGGAAGCGGCGTGAACGGGTGGGCTGGGTCGGTGACCACGCGCCCTCAGAGATACACGCGTGGCAAAACGTCCCTACAGCGTGCATTTCGGGTAACGAGTGACGATGAAACGTTAGTGTCCATGAAACGTGTTTACAAAACGTGTATCAACAAAAGTGTGTTTTCACCAAACGCCAGGCGAATAAGAAAGTCGGTATTCTATCTGCGGTTGTCACATGATTGCAGTCAGCTAATGGCAGGGCGGCTGCCGATAGAATTTTGGGAACATTATGCTCTTGGCTGCTACAAAATAGACACTGCCTAATTCTAGAGATAATCCGGAACGAAACGGTCACTTGTTGCAAAGGAGTAGGTTGCAGAGCGCGTATGATGAACACACCGGACTCGAACTATGTAATACGAAGTATATGTAGACACGGGCACTGTACAACAACACAAAAACGAGAGGAAGGGGGTTTGTGAAGATTTAACAGAATGTAGTAGAAGCAGCAGTTTGCCGAACCGAACACGAAACACATCACATAAATTCCTTGGGTTTTTCTGAAGAACTCGCTTGTTGCCGATATATGCAAAGGACTTTTCAAACACTGGAAATCTTGGTACGCTCTAATACGTCGTCGCGGGCGAAATTCTAAGGCAGCCCCACTGGTCGAGGCACAGCACACAAGAAACTAGGCCGGGAAGCACCGAGATGGAAAAAGCTACTACGTCATACGTGAAACCTTTATCTTCTTTCAGGTTTTCAGCTTAGGGAGAGAAAGAAAAAGAAAGGAGTATGAAAATCGCCGCACCTTCAAGGCCAAAAGGGGGGCGTCCTTGCAAAGGCTTATCTTCAGGGGCAACCCAACAATGAACAGAACGAGAGGATTTGCCACTTATATCCTCTGGAAAGTTCTACCCATGTTAATAGTGCAGTGGATGCTATCTGTGGCCTCGGCCTTCACGCAGGTGCCGTGCTCTGCCGTATTTCTAGCTTGGAGACTGTAGTCACGTGATCCTACCCGGAGACCCGATTGGCTTAAAACAAAGCATAGCGTCCTCTCTACTGTCAATACCGAGTGAAAAGGATAGCTCCATACTTTCTAAGAAACATCCAAACCGAACAAGTGACCGTTAAGGGTAATCCAAGCACAAACTGATCGGGGCACGTGGCCAGCGTGGGGGTGCACTGATACACCTAGAGGTTTTTAAGGGAGAGGAGGATGCTCATTGTCGGTGTACAAGTACACTGGCTGGGCAACGCAGGGTGCATCTTTCAGGAAAAGGGTGCATGTACGCCGGATGCACCGATTACACCCTCTTTGTCCTAGAGTGTATACACAAACTCATGCCTCTTGCTGGAGATTGCATTTGACCCATTGGGGTCGCAGGGAGTAAAACTTCGTGAGTGCGATGCCGGAGTCGGAATGGTCTTTTCTATATGCACAAGACGCTTCTCTGGTTGAACGTGTTATAAAACGCTTCGGCTTTAACGTTTTCGCTCCATTGAGCACAACGGACATGACGTCCTTCTGATTGGGACTCCGCCTGCAACATTCTAACTCGTCTTTCGTGTAGTACTGAACCGTAACAGATAGGTTTTCAGGACTCACCATACACCTTGTGTAGGGATCAGGCACATATCACACGCCATGGTAATCCATCACCTTCCGGGATCGACGCCTCTGGGATGATCTTCTGAACTTCATTTTTTGTCAATGTTTATGGCAGGAGGGTCAGCAATTGACAGCGTTCCCGGGGAGAGGCGGTGCTCGCAAAGGCACGGCGAATGTTGTTCACCCAATCGGTGCACGTGGACCACTTTTGCACCGACGACCCCGACGCCGCGTTTTCATCTCACGCAAGACACATCATAAGCGTAAATCCTCGGTCACAGCCTGCTCCAATTCCGTCTGTTTCCTCCTTACATAGGCAGGCCTGTCTCGACTACTTACTTCACTTGGTGGTCTTAGCGGTGACACAAACTTTGAACGTAGGTTGCAGTTGAGGTCTTCAATAGTCTCCTCAGGAGGCACAAAGTTGTCAACGCCCAACTCCGAGCTTCGCAAAGTTAGCTTGGTGAGGTGCGTAAAGTAATTGTACCACAGGTAGTCCAGCTTGCTCACTTACACGAAGCTGCTAGACGGGAGAATCCGCTTCAAACAGTTCACACCGCGAAAAGTTCACTGCATCGGGATCTTCTTCTCGTGCTTTGCAAGATAATCTGCCCAAAACACTCGCTCGGAGCTGTGTTGTCGCAATAACGAGCTCATTAAGAATAAAAACTCATCATGAAGTAAAGGAACGAAATTTCTGGTTGAAACAGTAGCTGAGCTGGAGGGAGTAACGCAGGTTAGTTACAAATTTAAACAAAGAGACTCTTTCATTCGAAGCACACAGTTGTACAGAGAAATACACAGATTGCTCTCTCAAAGAAGTTCCAATCACTGCAAAAAAAGAAAGAGAGAAAGTGCCCAGGCAAAAGAAATAGACAGTGGCGAAACTATTCAGGGTCAGATGTAGCGTCCTATGTTTCCTGCTGAAAGGCGTCTTTGAGTCCCACCGTCACTCGTATCGGTTCCCAAAAGAAACGCCACCTTTTAGCTATCTACCCAAAGCACTACTTCCCACTAATCCCTTTTACTTTGAGAGTTTGTCAACACCCAAACAGATCGTAATCACCGCCGTCGAACTTGGTGCCAGCGTCTATTGTTTCCAAACATCTTGGTAGACCCCAGATGGGAGACGAGAAGGGCAACACACACAAAGATCTCCAGCTCAGCGACGAAAGATTATTGTCCCTTCCAGTTTATTAAGGAGCCCCAACCACCTACCGTCAGACGCCCGGTTGATAGCCTCGCCTCGCCTCCCCCCTCCCCCTCTTTTATGGGTCTCCAGAAGCCAACACGCCCATCACCAAGCAGGCTGGCCAACCCCTTTCCCTCTCTCTCCCCTGCAACAGTTTTTCGATCGACACAGACAGCCTAAACTCCTTCCCCACCTAACTTGTCCCTCCGAAAAATTACCGACACAGAATATCTGAAAATAATTCACCCTCTCTGTGACAAAAACGACACAATTTTGTACGCTTTAGTCTTTTTTTGTTTCCTTCACTTTACGCTTTTTTACACTTGACGACAGAAAAAAAAAAAAAAAACATCTTGAGCCAAATTGACAACCAAGCAAACACATGTTGAATCTCCAGCGCCCACAAAGCCAAGCAACACCCCCTCGTAGTGCCTGCCAAAGAGTGTATGAAGAGAACCCCGATGGTTCACTTCAAATACATAAATGTCGAAACTATTTTTTTTTTCTCACTGCGTCGCACCACAGGGACAGCCCGTGCCGAGCTTCAGAAAGGAGCTCGGTAGAGGAGCTGTATCTATTACACCATCAATATAATGCAACACGTTTTGAATGGATACTAACCCCCAAATAGGAAATAATGACTGGCCAGAGTTTAAAAAAGTCGAGAACGTTTTTTTTTTAATCGCCCTTAGAAATATTCGTATTTTGGTGTTTGTCTTGTGTTTGCTTGCATAAATCTCCACACCCCGCCCATAAGTAAATTTGAATTTTAGTGAATTTACTTCAATTTATGAGTAGCATATCGAATATAAATTATGACGTTTCTGACTAAATTACTTCCTAAGATATAGGCCTGCAAATTCGGGGGGGGGGGGGGGAAACGGTCAAGCACCCGAAATTGGGGTTTTTGATACTTCCTCTTAAAGATAATAAACTATAACAATATTTTCTTTGTATTGCGAAGTGCACATAAATTGTGCCCAAAAATTATGAAACTAGCCTAAAAACTATAACTTCCGTGATTACTTACCAAATATGACCCCTCCGGCTACGCAAGCATATGCGACTTTCAAGTCTCCACCTATAGGTGATGTAAAACATTTTGCATCCGAAAATTTTTGGGAGGGTGAAAGTAATTAGGATTTTGTTTATTTCGGACATCGGGAAATAACATACAAAATTATGAAGCAAATTAAAAAGCTCGGGCAGCCACCCCCTGTTCGATCTTATCTGAAATCACCCCACTAGGAAGTACGTTCTCGAGCACGGATAGATGGTGGCAGAAGTGCATTTTTCGAGAGGCTTGGTGATGGGACGCCAAGCAACGGATGTCGCATTGGATTAGCTGGTTATTAGGAGTGACGCTGTGCGTAGCACCTTGCAACTGAATCTCGCCAGCGACGTCCCCCTTCACCAATTTTGGCAGCGTGCAGTGGGAAAAGGTGCGTGTATCACTAGGTCGCGCGTTCACCCACACCGGCCGCGTATTTGTAAACAATAAGCGATACGTGACATGACAACTCCGTTCGCGCCGGATCGGAAGAGGATGCTGTGTCGACGCAAATGGCAATACGCGGCTGCTGCGCCAGTCGTTAGGCGTTGCGCGTGTATCACTTGGGCGCCGCTTCGCAGCGACATCCTGCGGCGGCTCATTCAGGCGACTCAGTGGTATACGTGCTACAACACCGCGAAGGGACGTAAACGGGGGATGGAGGGTGAGGTTAATACGAGCCCTTCTGTTGCACGCGCAACGGCTGCCGGCCGGCGCAGCAACCGCACGTTGCTGTGTGTGACGATGCAGCGTCTTCTTCGAGAAGCATCCAATCTGGCGTGAGCGGCGTCGCCATGGCCGCGTATCGCCCACTGTTTACAAACACTCACCTCGCCCCCCGCCCCGTTCCAGCTGCTTACCCGCGAAAGCCTGCGGATGGCTCATTACAAATCATTAACGCACCTATTGTATTCTTTGAACTAAAAAAAACAACATGTTGTATTCTCTGAATTAAAAAGGAGATGGCGCTACCGGTCTCACGCCGACCGGTACAGCGTATGACGCAATAAACACGAGCGAACGGCAAGCGCCTAGGGCTGGCCGGAAAAAGAACAGATGCTCGCTGACCCTTGACTCGGCTGGACTGCTTCTTTACGCCTCCGGGCGTCTGCTTCGATCACCGGACGGTAACCACCTTTTCTTATCACGTAGTCTTGGTGCCCTTTTCAACTTAAAATATTACAATGCCGACGAGGATGGGATTATTTTTTTAGGGGTTTTTGCACGATGTCCAGCTGAGCCAGTGTTCCCTCCGCCGGTCGTCTTATTAGAGAGTTTTAGTAGACCGTTTTCATTTTCCGCTCCGCTCTGGGAGTGCCAAACTGCGCCTGCGCGGCCTGCTTTGCCGGAATGGAAAGCGGAGGTCAAAAAACGCGTTTTAGTAGAGCGTTTTCCTTCAGCGTAAGAGCGTTTTGAGCGGTTTCGAAAAATTTGCTTGCGTAGCCCCACAAGTGGACGTTTATAGTACTAGTAAGACAAAAAAACCTAAGCGTTAACACCAAGAGAGTGAAAGGAAGCTTATTTGTAGAGGTAGTAAAAACGAAGGCGACAATAATGAACACAAAAAGTAGGCACACACCTGAAGAAATATTAAGCTATAAAATATAAATATAATCGTTCCACCTTGTGTGCGAGTGAAGCCGAAGGTATAAGCATGAGCATGTTGCTTTAAACTGTACTTGCACTGCACGAGCGCGCGTGCTTATCAAGGACGCTGAAAGGCCGGCACTCGCTCTTGTAGCTTCTGCTCCACTCGAATTAAAAATGAAACAGATTTACTAATTCGAAGTAGAAAAATAAAAGAAAAGGACGAAGTTTGCACATTGCGAGTACATCCTTTTGCGTAGTACGAGTACAGTGTTGCTCAAGGCTAGCAAGGCATCTGCACGATGAATCCCCGCTGTTGTCAAGGAAGGAGACTTCTACTAACGAGATTAAGCTGGCGAGACATCGAATCTATAATTTTTGTCCCTCGTGCCATCAAGCGCCGAAGCTTCCTTTCCGAACGCGGTTTGCTGGATATTTCCAACGTAGAAAAGAAACATTTTAGGAAGCTATCCTGCTTAAAGAAGGACCTGGCTGTTCTGCATGCGGGCCTCCAAATACGAGCACCCGACAGATCGGCGCACGGTGTTGCCAATCTGGCGAGACGCTTTGCATGGTTCTTCCTCGACTGGCCTATCTCAACCGTCTGCTGGTACTTGGAGGAGCGTTTGGACGGAACTTGTCGGTGTTCTACAGTTTTGTGAACCTCATGTGGGTAACATCAACGAGAGGTTCGGCCACCTGCTCGCTGAACCTGGTTGACCCTGGCAAAACTGGAGCTGTGCTCACAGGTGAGACCCTGCATGGTTTGTGTAAATTTTGCATTTCCATTGTTTCTAGCATAGCTGCTTTGTCTGGTGAGAAGTTACTTTTTTTCTATACGCCAAAGGTGTACATGGGCAGTGTCAGGACAAGTCACGACGAGCGCGTTCGTAATCTGCGAGTATTAGTAGGCCACTTTTATGAGCCCTCTTTGCTCTACTTTACGCTCTGCGAGAAGCATCGTTCCCACCGCGCATGCGTGGCCCGCTCTGAGTTGGAGCGTATAGTTAGCGGAGTGAGAGTGCGCTCCGCTTCACAAGTTGTAGAGCGGACTGCCCTCAGCGTCGTTAGCGTGATCGCTTAGATCTCAAGATGGCTGCACTTACTCAATACGCGTCGATGTTTTTGACCGTGACCTCAGCTTGAAAGAGGTCGAATCAAGAAGTAAAGCGTACACCCCGCGCGTAAAAAGTAAACCATTCGATTTGAGTTCTATATGTAACACAAAAAAGGCATAATCAAACGAAGTGAACTAGTGTCACTTTGCAACCAGCACGGTGTCGGTAAAGTCGTCGCGTTTTTGTGGACGTCCTATGGCTATGCTGTCAGATGTACGGGTGCGCGTGCTTGAACGCCGATTATATCTGTGCATGCGCCCTCCTGTCGAAAATGCCACTGAAAGTTGACCACGAGCTCGCAAGCTGCACCAAAAAAACTATTGCCCTCTCAGCTTTATTTATTCACACTCGCTCGCAACTTTTGACGTGTTTAACTTTCCTCGGGAAATGTTCGCATTGGATTTCCTTGGTAGATTTAGAAAATAATAGAAACTTTAATGCAGCCTTTTGAAAATTGCAACCCATGGTGCCGCTGGTCTTCGAAGCCGTCTTATTTTGGCCAAGCGTCTAGGGAGCAAGAGAGCTACGTCATTGTTTGTCGCGGATGCGGGTCTAAATGTATTAGACACGAATGCTGCGTCAATACTGAATATGAAATCGGTTCTAGTCACAAGTCTCGCACTAAAAGCGATGCCCAAAATATGGTGGCCGAATATGTTACCCGGTGGTGTTTTGAAAAGAGTTACCAATAACGGGTCTAAATAATATTCCACGTCAATTTTTTGTCTGGTGAAAACCAGACAGGCATAAACAATGTAAAATTTAGCAAACACAACCTTGGACTTATAAGCAATAGTGGTAGATTAGAACAGTTTCCAGAACGTTTGTTTTGAATTACGACGTAGCGGGCCTCGCATGCACAGTTTGACGGCCTGAAACCTTAGCAGAACTAAGGAACAACTATATATATATATTAATTTACGATACCCAGTTTTTTACAACCCTATAATGGAAATACGCTTTATATTAGAGGAGTAACAAGTCCCATATCACATGTTTTGGTAGTGTTTAAATACTGCCGTGTTGTAAGAGTGTTTTTTTTTTGTCTTTTTTATTAGGCCGTCAAGGACAAGGGAACACCCCTGGACAACTATTGGGGTTTTGTTGACCGCACGGCATACCCATATGCCGTCCATCAAAAAATCAGAAGAGGACCACAAGAGGGTGCTCGTCGTGAAGCACCAGGCAGTGATGTGCGCAGACGGCATAATTTGACGGGTGGACTAAACCTACAAAGACCATGGGCATTTTTTTGTTTGTTTAATGTTAGAATGCATAAAATTATCACAGTAAATCATATTCAAGCGTTCGTACCGAGCGAAATACCTGTCCAACTGGGCTGACAGGCATCTAGAAATATTTTAATAAAAAACGTTTACTAACGACTCCCATTTTACTTCTCAGATGTGCGTGTGAATATTGCATCTAACCAAATTACAGTGTTACTGTTGAATTCAGCATTGTAAGAGTAGCCTACGTTGCGTGGCCTTCTATTGCAAGAAAAGACCGTAGCACAAGTGAGGCACAAACTAGGCAGGGAGCTTAAGCTGAAAAACGCACTTTCATAAACACAAAAGTTATAAAAAGAAGTGTATAGTCAAGCAAAATGGTTTCATGTCACCCCCAAGGCAGATACATACACTGCGCTCCACTGTTAATACGAACACGAAAATCGCTTTCATTTGAAGTTTATTTCTTTGAGAGCTATTGAAAAAGTTGAAATTTTTTCGCTCAGATTAGTGCCCCAAACGAGCGCTTTATTCCACACCAATAGGCAAATGTCAGCCCCTCGAATTTAAGGCGAAAAATGAAAACAGGATATTGAATGCACCCGCTAACAATGTCGCGCAGTGTACATAAACATCGAGGCACCCTATCACAAACCGAAGCATAGGAAGAAGAAAAGACTCATTTCATTGGGGGGAAAAAAGTAGAGATATAAATGGAGCACTCGCTTACGCTAATTTTCACTGTCTTGCTGCCTGAAGTAACCAAACTAAATATCTGTCCGTTTGCCGACTGCTTTAGTCTTTGGTCTTTAACCTTTAATTTTTGGCTCTGGAGAACCGCGGCACCGCGGAAAGGCAGCAGCCGTACCACCGAGGCCCGCGGTGCCGCGTCTAGGGAACATGGTAATGTGAAGAGTATATACGTGCAACATGACGACGACATGGGTTGTTGGTAGTGGGGAGGATGGCAGTCCGATTCGCAGAAGTCCAGACTTCGTGGAGGCGGGTTGGGCGGGTGAGCAGCGAGCTATGAGGATCCTGCGCGCCATTCGATCAGTGCATGAAGGAGCACCAGGAGCATTATGGCGCTATTGCTTACTGGGGTCCACTGGGGTCAAAGAATCATGCTCCAAGGAGGTAGTCCAGCCGAAGTAGAAGCTGCCGCCTCCGAGGAACCGAGGCCAGGGGCTCAGATTGAGACACCGCCGTCGCCCGGTGTGTCATCCTTTCAACGTCATCGTCGTCATCTCGCATAGAAAAATCGAGCCCGCTGGCTTAGACAAGGCAGCACCGGTTCCTACCGTTCAGGGGCCGTGAAAGGATTGCGGCCAGCGATTTCTCGAAGCAGCCAGAGGTTCTTGACCACCGTGAAACGTTTTCTGGAGGACGCCTTTTCAAACACAGTCTGCGCAGCCATCTTAGAGCAGCGAGGTTCATAACGGTCAAGCGCGCTCCCAAGCATGATTTCAAATAGCGAGCACCCACCTTTCCAGAAAAACACCATCTAGTGAACCTTTACTGAGAGTGGAACGTACTTCTGAAAATGGCGACGATAGCGGAGCTGACGCTACACGCTCAAATCCCAGAGCGGGTCGCACATGCGCGATGGCGACTCCGCTTTCCATAGAGCGGAGCGGGAAAGCGAAAACGGTCTACTAAAACTCTCTATTAGCTGTACCCGGTTCGCCAGCCGTGGTGGAAAAATGACTCCCTTCTTCCACTGCAGCGTCGTCAGTTCCGTCGGTCGGGCCGACAGTGTTCCCTCCGCCGGCCATGTTCTTAGCTGTACCCGATTCGCAAGCCGTGGCTTGATCTGCCTGGAGGCGTTCCTTCCTGTCGTTTCTTGACGCGTCGGGGTTACACGCCGCCGAACCTCGTCGTAAGAAAGCCATGCTCTTTTCTTTGTTGGGTACAGAAGGGCAGCGCATCGTGGATACCTTTCAACTCGATGAGACGCCCGTCGCTGAAGGAACCGACGCGTTCCATGCATTTTTAGAGGCTGTCGGTAATCACTTCGAGTTTTCTGGCTGTGCTTCGCTAGAAGGCAGGAAGTTGCGAGAGATGGTTCAGCTTCCCGGAGAGACGCTTAGCGAGTTCCTCGCCCAGCTGCGCCGGCAGGGCTCATTTTGTGCTTTCGGGACAACCTAGATGAACGGCTCTGTGAGGCTTTCTTGGAAGGGTTGGACTCAAAACGCGGCCATGATCGAATTCGTCGAGAGAGTACCGCCAGTGAGGTGCCTGCGCTATCTAGGTGTGTCTAGTTAGCACTTAAATATGAGCAGTCCGCGAACAAGGCGGAATCCTTTCATCGTCACGAACAACCCCGGGCTCCGGCCCCAGCTGAAGTCCAGCGCGTCCAATAGCGGGCGCCCATTCGGACTCCACAGGTGCTGTTCAAGATGGCCAACCCGGCTACCCCCCGTGGCCATTCCATGGATACACCCCGTCGTAGCCTGAGCCCAGGATGTCTTGGGCCCCGGTCGTCCCTGGTCACGTGCCCCGGTTTGCGGCGCGGTGCTTTCCGCAGCAGCGAGGTCGTGATCCTACTCCGCACGGATTGGTAGGGAGACGCCGACGGCGCCGGCTACTTCTGCGGCCGGCGTAATCATGAACGCGCGCTGTGCCCGGCGGCTGAGGCGACCAGCTTCCTGTGCGGGAAGTTGGGTCACCTCGCGGCAATCTGTCGAAGCCGTCGTCCGCCGTCCTCTTCCTTCATGTATGAGCGGCGACAGTCTTCGTTCCCGGTGCAAGGCTGCGACTCGCGGCGAAACTTCGCCGACCGGCCGTCCAGAGGAGCCAAGTCTAACCTGGTGGGCAGGGTGGATCCCACAGCTGGAGGACAACCCTCTTCATGTCGAGACGCGGAGCGAGGCGACAGCCGCACCGTGTATCGAGACGCTTTCATGGCCGAGATCATGGTGGACGGAATTCCTCTCCGCCTTCTTGTTAATACGGGTTTTTTGTATCGATCTTGAGTAAAGGTGCTCTTAATGAAATCAACAGGGATAACAGCGTAATGATACGTCCACCGCCCAAGACCCTTGTACACTACCTGCAGGATGCGAGGCTTCTCCTGGGATGCTTTGTTGGACAAGTAATCTTTAGAGATCGATGGGCGGCTTTGGAACGGGAAGCTCACTACTTGACCTCGATGCTGTCCGGGACATGAAGCTTGCTTTGAATGGTGCTAAATACTAATATTGTATACCAATGCAGCTGACGGGAGAGGTCCACTACGACCTGATGTGAGATCAGCGACCCACTTGGAGCAACGACCGGCCACTGTGTCGTTCCATCAAGCCACGCTTTCTCCTGGTTTCCAACGAACCGCAAGTTCCGGACTTGCTTCAGTTCCGGATATCAACAGTCCTTCACCTTCTGGGTTACAACGAGCTGCAAGTCCCGGACTGGCTTCAGCTCTGGATTGAAACAGTCCTTGATCTTCATCTTCATATTGTCACGGGTGGTGACCAATAAACAAGAAATTAACAGAAAGAAATAAACGTTTAATGCGGCGAACTTGTGCCAACAAATAAAAGGGTACAAAAGATAATAACAGAGCGTCGCGGGCGTCGAAGTCGGCGTAGCAGCAGAGTCGAACGCTGGGGCGAAACTGACTCCGTTCGCCTTGCGGAATTCCTTATGTACACTCGTGGGTTTCTGGATCGTTCGGTGTAGAAGGTTCGCGCGGAGGACAGTCTGACCTCGAACAAGCAACATGGTTCTCGAATTTACCAGAACATTACTTTACAGAGTCAACAAAAATGCGCCTCCGCGGCCAGGAATCGAACCCTGGCTTTCAGCGTGGAAAGCACGCGCGATAACCGTTAGGCCACGCGCGCGTTGCCTACTCGGCCAGCTGCGCGCGCGGCATTACTCCCCCCTTTAAAAAGTGCATCGTCCCGATGCAACCCAAAAACGAAATGAAGCAAATAAAACACAACGGTAAACTAAAGAGTCACATAAGGTCAACAGACCTATGGAGCGTAGTACGGCTTCAGTCGCACGACGTGGACGACTTCCGGTCGTGGAGGGCGGCGTGACGAAGTCCGTGTTCCGTCGGGCATCACCTCGTAGTTCAGATCCCCGAGTCGACGAAGCACTTTGTAAGGTCCAAAGTGACGTTTCAGGAGTTTCTCGCTGAGACCGCGGCGGCGAATCTGTGTCCACACCCACACCCTGTCTCCGGGCTGGAAGTGGACGTCCCGACGACGAAGGCTGTAGCGGCCAGTGTCGACACGTTGTTGAGCCTTAATCCGGAGTCTGGCGAGCTGACGGACTTCTTCAGCCCATTGGGCAACTACCTGGGCGTCGTCGCTTGCGTCGACAGCCGGTTCGTGGGGTAACATAGCGTCCAGCATTGTCGTTACCTTGTGCCCATGCACCAGTTGAAAGGGTGTCATTCCGGTGGTCTCTTGTACGGCCGTGTTGTAGGCAAATGTGACGTACGGCAGCACCTCGTCCCATGTCTTGTGCTCCACGTCGACGTACATGGAGATCATGTCGGCGATGGTCATGTTGAGTCTCTCCGTTAGCCCGTTGGTCTGCGGGTGGTACGCCGTGGTGCGGCGATGGCTGGTGTGGCTGAGACGAAGGACTTCTTGCGTCAGCTGGGCCATGAATGATGATCCACGGTCTGAGATCAGGACTTCGGGAGCGCCGTGCCGGAGGACGATGGACTCGATGAAAAACGTCGCGAGCTCAGCAGCCGTTCCTGATGGAAGGGCTTTTGTCTCGGCGTACCGCGTGAGATAATCGGTTGCGACGATGATCCATCGGTTTCCTTGCGTCGACGGTGGGAAAGGTCCGAGTAAATCCATACCGATTTGCCGGAATGGCGCAGATGGCGGCGCAATAGGCTGAAGAAGTCCTGCCGGTCTCGTCGGTGGCCTCTTCCGTCGTTGTCACTCGTGGCAAGATCGGGTGTAGTGGTGCACTGTCTTCGCAAGCTTGGGCCAGTAGCACTTTTCGCGTATCCTGGCAAGAGTCCTGCTGTCACCAAGGTGTCCCGCCGTCGGGTCATCGTGGCAGGCTTGAAAAATTTCTTCTTGAAGACTGGAAGGGACGACCAACAGTCACGCCGTGCTGTTGTCGCTGAAGTTCTCCTTGTAGAGTACACCTTGTCGGATGGAGAAGGTTGGTAGTGTTCGTACAAAACCGCGGGGAACGGCGCTTCCTTGTCCCTCTAGGTGCTCAATGAGTGCTCGTAGCTCAGGGTCGTCTCGTTGGAGTGCTGCCATGTCGCTGGCATCCAGAGCGCCGAGGAAACCGTCATCGTCGTCCTCTTTGGTGCAGGAAAAACCGGCCTCGACTGGGGCCCTCGACAGGCAGTCGGCGTCATTGTGCTTCCGGCCGGACTTGTACACCACGGTCATGTCGAACTCCTGCAGTCGTAGGCTCCACCGGGCGAGGCGTCCGGAGGGGTCCTTCAGATTCGCCAGCCAGCAGAGGGAGTGGTGGTCTGTGACCACGCAAAAAGGACTTCCATACAAATATGGGTGAAACTTTGTTATTGCCCAGACGACAGCGAGGCACTCCTTTTCAGTAGTTGAATAGTTCCTCTCCGCGTTAGACAGCGTCCGACTTGCGTATGCGATGACTCGCTCTGCGCCGTCCTGTATTTGGACTAGAACCGCACCCAGTCCGGTGTTACTGGCGTCGGTGTGGATCTCGGTTTCAGCAAACTGGTCGAAGTGGCCAAGCATCGGGGCGTCTGGAGTCTTCGTTTGAGCTCGTCGAATGACCTCTGGTGCTCTTCTGTCCACTCGAACTTTACGGCGTCCTTCGTGAGGTGTGTCAGCGGTGCGGATAGTTTGGCGAAGTCTCGAACAAAGCGCCTGTAGTAGGCACAGAGTCCGAGAAATCTTCTCACTGCCTTCTTGTCGGACGGCGGCGCAAATGCAGCAACGGCGCGGGTCTTCTCGGGGTCAGGTAGAACACCTTTGTTGTTCACGACGTGGCCGAGGAAGTTTAGTTATCCATAGGCGAACCGACACTTTGTTGGCTTGAGTGACAGGCCGGCGGTCTTGATGGCTTGAAGCACGGCTCGAAGTCGTCTGAGGTGTTCATCGAAATCTCGTGAGAATACCACGACATCGTCCAGGTAGACGAGGCAGCTCTGCCATTTCAGACCTGCCAGCACGGTGTCCATGACGCGCTGGAAGGTGGCTGGTGCTGTACAAAGTCCGAACGGCATCACTTTGAATTCGTACAGTCCGTCGGGAGTGACGAAGGCAGTTTTCTCCCGGTCACGTTCGTCAACTTCAATCTGCTAGTAACCACTCTTCAGGTCAATCGACGAAAAATATCGGGAGTGGCGCAGTCGGTCCAACGTATCGTCGATGCGGGGGAGCGGATAGACGTCCTTCTTCGTCACAGCGTTCAGTCGATGATAGTCCACGCAAAATGGCAGGGTTCCGTCCTTCTTCTTTACAAGCACGACTGGGGACGCCCATGGACTTCTTGAGGGTTGAAATTTGTCGTCGTCGAGCATCTCCTGAACTTGATATTGAATCACTTTCCTTTCCTTTAAGGAGACTCGATACGGCGACTGGTGGACAGGGAGTGCGTCGTCGTCGGTAATAATGCGATGTTTCGCCATTGGTGTTTGGCGAACTTTCGATGTCGTGGCAAAACAGTCACTGTATTCGGCGAGGAGATGAACCAGTTGCCGGCGCTTCGGAGCTGGGAGCTCGGGGTCGATGTCGAGCGGCGGCGGCGTCGTGCTCTTCTGCTGTGGCGACGAGGTTTCCTCGGAGATTACGGTGACCACGGCTGGCGCCTGAAGCTCCTCGACGTGGCCCATAGTGGTACCCTTCGTTAGGTGCTGCGGCTCCTCTCGAAAGTTGGTCACAAGAACAGTTGTACGTCCTTCTTGGAGATCCGTTACGCCTCTTGGGACACCAATTCCTTTTTCGAGGAGCAGTTGGACGCTGCCTTCCAGAAGAGCTTCACCGTGCATGGCTGAATCGGTTATAACGGTGACGAAAACACTCGACCGCGGTGGTAGGTTCACATGGTCGGCGATAACTCGGATAGCAGTTGACGTCGTGTTGGTCTCCACCGGCGGCAGGACAGGCTTTCGCAGCGTCAACTGGTTTGCCGCGAGGTCGATTACGGCGCCATACTCGCAGAGAAAGTCCATTCCGAGGATAACATCCCTCGAACAGTCTTGCTGAACGACGAACTTCACAGGGCATGTCTCACCATGGATTTCGACGCGAGCAGTGCATCTCCCGACTGGTGTAATGAGGTGTCCTCCGGCGGTTCTTATTTGTGGTCCATCCCACGGAGTCATGACTTTTCGAAGGCGGCGGGCAAGCCTCCCACTCAGGACTGAGTAGTCTGCTCCGGTGTCCACGAGTGCCGATGCGTTGAGGCCGTCGATCACAACGTTGAGGTTGTTGGACACCGATGCAGGAGCCTCGTTGTGATGCGTGGCGTCGGGAGAGTGGGAGCGCTCCGTCGTTCTTGGAGGCTCTTTACGTCGGTCGTCTTCGGCAACTCCACCTCCAGGGGTTGCCGCGCCTAGTTTCCCCGGCGAGGAGCGAGGGGCGACAGGCTTTCACTTCGGGGTCGGTGCATCGGCGAAGCTGGACGTCGCGGCGATGGTGACCGGAACTCTCGGCGAACGCAGGCTCGGGGGACTGGGGGCGTCGCAGGTACTCGTCGATCTCCCGAGGGCGTTCACCATACCGGGGGCGCGGGTCGTTTGGGTGGAATCCGCGCAGCCCGAGTCGGCGGTATGGGCATCGGCGGTGCATATGGTCGGCTTCCCCGCAGTGATAGCAGAGCGGGCGTCGGTCAGCCGTTCGCCACACGTCGGTCGTCCTCGACGAGGGTTGCTCCGGGCGGACGTCCTGGATTTGCCCTTCCTGGCGTCGAAGATACTGTGGCATCGGAGGGTCTCGCCGAGGTTGCACCGTGGCCTGGCGGTTAGCTTGCGGCGGTCGTCGGGCCATGGCGGCGGAGCTCAAAGTCGGCTCCTCTGGCGTCGTCGTGTTGATCGGAACCTCAGGCTGGAAGGCCCGGTGAACTTCATCTCGCATGACCTCGGCAAGCGACAGGGAGGACGGGCGATCCATAGCGGAGAACATCTTGCGGATTTCTTCCCGGACGACTTCACGAATGATGTCACGGATGCCTGGGAGGTCGGTACCAAGGTTGTATCCGGATGTCGCCAGAGTAGTCACGCCAGGGTGTCGTTCGTAGTGTCTGGCGCGTGCTAGTAGGACATGCTCCATATTCGTCGCCTCCGTGACGAACCCATCGACAGTTTCGGGGGATTGCGAATGAGACCTCCGAATATCTCGCTTTTCACACCCCTCATAAGGTGTCGCAGCTTCTTCTCCTCTGTAGCCTGAGGATTGGCGCGGGCGCTCAGGCGAAGAACATCCTCGACGAAGCCGGTGACGCTCTCATTGGGGCCCTAGGTTCTGGTTCGCCGTAGGTCCTCGGCTCTCTCTCGGCGGTGGTGGTTGCTGAACGTAGCCTTGAGATCGGTCTTGAACATGTCCCACGACGTCAAAGAGGACTCATGATTCTCGTACCAGTGCTTGGCGGGACCCTCAAGCGAAAAATAGGCGTTGTCCAGGCGCTGCTCGTCGGTCCAGCAATTGTGGCGGGCAACGCGTTCATACTGGTCAATCCAGTCTTCGACGTCTTCGTATTGCTCGCCGTGGAATGGAGCAGCCGTCCGCGATACGACGGGCAGGTAAACGACGGCTGGAGCGGCCGGGGTCTCCGACTGGTTGGCCATCGTCGTCCTCCTTGTTTGCCTGGTCCTGGGTGGCAAGGGTCCTGACTCCGGGGGTAGGCCAAGGTTCCAGCGACTTAATCGGATCTCGGTCTGGTCTTGGTTGGGTTCTTGGGGGCTTGTGTTTGGACTTGCACTCCGGGAACTCGGAGGGGAGCGCTGCACGGGCATGCGGTTACCCCGCACCTCCACCGAAATGTCACGGGTGGTGACCATTAAACAAGAAATTAACAGAAAGAAATAAACGTTTAGTGTGGCGAACTTGTGCCAAAAAATAAAAGGGTACAAAAGATAATAACAGAGCTTCGCGGGCGTCGAAGTCGGCGTAGCAGCAGAGTCGAACGCTGGGGCGAAACTGACTCCGTTCGCCTTGCGGAATTCCTTATGTACCCTCGTGGGTTTCTGGATCGTTCGGCGTAGAAGGTTCGCGCGTAGAACATTCTGACCTCGAACAAGCAACATGGTTCTCGAATTTACCAGAATATTACTTTACAGAGTCAACAAAAATGCGCCTCCGCGGCCAGGAATCGAACCCTGGCTTTCAGCGTGGAAAGCACGCGCGATAACCGTTAGGCCACGCGCGCGTTGCCTACTCGGCCAGCTGCGCGCGCGGCAATATTCGGTTTCTGAAAAAAACCACACCGAAAGTCATGGGCGATTCAAGTCTGCAACACCATCCTGAGAGTCAAGGACTTCAAGGTCCACACCATAATTCTGCGAAGGCGAGTCCATCAAATTCGGCATATAAATAAACAACAAGTCTTAAAAGCACCGGTGCTCCGGAATATACAAGTTACACAAGTACACGTCCTTCTGAAAATACAAGTCCTCATACTTATGTAGATCCAGCAAGTCATCATAGAAATACAAGCAATGCTCCTTTTACATCACATGCATCCACACGAGATACATCCAAGTTGCCGCCAGGTTTCGAAGAATTCGAACATATTTTCAGTCCTTGATTGGGTCTGGTAAGAAACCACATAGGCAAGGTTAATGTGCGACATACTGCTCCACCTTTAATATCGGAGCTGCGACGTCTCCCGAGGACTCTAAGGGATCGTGCCTCTAAAGAGATCTTCAAGTTAGATTGACAAGGTGTCATTGAAGGCGTTGATGCTTCTGAATGGGTGTCATCCATCGTCGTCTTACAGAAACCAGACGGTAACATCCGAATGTGTGTTGATCTGAGGGAGCCCAACAAATCTGTCGTCATAGATTAATTTCCGCTTCCTCATATTGATAAAATTTTGAATTCCTTGCGTGAAGCAGCAGTCTTCTCAAAATCGGATCTGGCGTCTGGAGATCATCAAGATCATCTCGATCCGGTGAGTCGTGATCTCACGTCTTTCATCACGCATGAGGGCTTATTTCGGATTTAAGAGAGTTTGCTTCGGGTTGGCATCTGCACCCGCAGCATTTCAACAAATCATGCCTAAACTTCTTATGGACCATGCTGGTGTCCCGTTCTGCTTGGACGATATAATCGTCTAGGGATCCTCTTTGAAAAAAATACGATGAGAACCTCCGTCGTGTGTTGTGTCGCATTTCCCGAGCGGGAATTAAATAATAAAGGTGTCTTCCAAGTTCAAGAACTTTTACTTTTGGGACACTTTCTTTCCATGAAAGGGTTAGCATCCCTTTCATATAACGTAGATACAGTCCTAAATTTTCCAACTCCTCAAATTTAGTACAGTTGAAGCGTTTTTCGGTCTTGTTGAATAATATAGTAAGTTCATCCCACATTGCTCCACCATCGGTCAGCCAATTCGTAGACTTCCTCGTAAGGGTTTTATTTTCAACCGGTCTCCTGAAGTCGAGGCTAGTTTCCAGAATGTAATTGCCTCCATTCAGAAAGCTCCTCTTTTGTCCATGTTTGAGTCGAAATTACCTATACTCGTGGCAACGGATGCTTCACAGTATAGACTTGGTGCCGTTTTACAACAACAGTATGGTAATCAACTTCGTCCTGTGGCTTTCGCATCTCACTCACTGACTGACGCTGGGCGCAGATATTCAACTGGCGAAAAGGAAGCACTCGCATGTCTCTGGGCGTGTGAGAAGTGGCATGTTTACTTGTGGGGAAGATCGTTCGTCATTCGAACTGACCATCAAGCGTTCGTTACTCTACTTTCAAACAACGGTTCCGGAATTCGTATTTTACGAATCGCCCGCTGGTCGGCAAGGCTGTGGAATTACAATTACAAGATGGAATTTCAGAAAGGAGCATGCAATGTCGTCGCTGACGCATTTTCAAGATTACCAGTGCCCGACACTCAAAAAGGCACGAAGTTCGACGAGGAAGTAGTTTCTACCATCATGGCTCCATTGTCTAAACAAGGTATTTAGAGGCTACGGCCAACGACACAGTCCTGCAATCAGTAATTTGTTACACTACTTCATTCTGGCCGCTAGACGGTGACTCAATTGCAGATCTACGACCTTACTATCAGGTACGAGATCAACTTTCTTTGAACGAAGGGATTCTATACAAAGGAGAAAAGATGGTTGTTCCTTTCAAACCTGGTGATTGTATAATTGAACTGGCGCATGAAGTTCACCGCGGAATATCAAGAACCACAAGTGTAATCCCCGAACGGTACTGGTGGCCTCTGATGAACTGAAAGATCGAGATGATAATAGAAAATTTCACAATGTCTCACTCAACGAACAAAACAGTCAAGGCGGCACCAGCTCCTCTACAGCCCAGTAAGTTTCCAAGTCAACCTTGGGAGAAGCTCGGAATCGATATTGTTGGCCCGATTGATCGTGCGCCACCGTCTCAGCGATTTTTCATTCTTCTCATAGATTACCACTCTAACTGGCCCGAAGTCCAAGCTACGTCTTCCGTCACGTCACCCACAGTTATAACATTCCTGAAGTACGTTTTTTTCCCGGGAAGGACTTTCATGTCAGATTGTCACTGAGAATTCTGTTCAATTTCTATCTCGTGAGTTCCAAGATTTCTTGCGTCAGCATGGTATTAAACATAGGACAACAGCTTTATATCATCCTCAATGTAATGGGCAGGTCGAAAAATTTGATCATGTCCTAAAGTCTTGCCTACAACTCGTTGTAGTACAAGGTCGTTTGCTTCCTGATTCTGTTCGTGATTATCTGAAAGCGTATCGTCAAGCTGTGCATCCGACAAATGGATTTTCACCTTCACTTCTTCTACATGGGCGGATTCATTTCTCAAGACATGATTCTTCAGGCCATGCCTACGAAGGAAGTTCCGAGTAACTTATCCGACAAACGAAGTGAGCTTCCTGAAAGAGTCAAAGTATATCAACAAAAAAATAAAGTCCTACTCTGATCATCGACGTGCGGTACGACCGCCACAGTTTCGTCCCGGGCAAACAGTTCGTGTCTTCGTCCGACGCAGTCTTCCATCCGCCTCCTGCACCATGATAAACTGCATAGTACATACTGTGAACCTCATAGAATACATACACAACTGGAACCTGCCACATATCAACTGGACAGCTGTAGACGCTGGAATGCTATGAAGTTAACAAAGACATCTCGTCCGCCTCTTGTTCCTGTGGACCTTCTTGATCTGTCTTGGGATAGCGATGAAGACAAAGATACAAGGCATGTTCCCACTTACAGGCATATACATACACATCCTTTGATCCATGCATGTAGCCGTGCTCCTGAAGTTACTGAACAGCATATCCAAGCATCTGTCGGTGGTTCTCCGCCACCTGAAGGTTCCAGCGGACAGTTAGTATTCCGCTCTCCTGGGGAACCAGATGCTGCGCTTCCTGAACCGGGTTTTCCTGGGAAGCCTCATCCGTCATTCACAGCTGCTGGCCTGGGTTGATTGGGAAACTTCGTGCATGCTGTGCAGCCTGAACACTCTGCTGGGCCTGGTCTAGTGGGCGCCTGTTGTGTCTACTGGTCCTGCTGGTCCAGAACCTGGGTCCGCCGTGGATCTTGGCCTACCTACCGTGGTCCAGGGTCATTCAATTGCTTCAAAGTCTGCTGGGGCACATCCTCCCCAGCCGTCCGACGCAGTCTTCCATCCGCCGAGGGTGAGCACACCATTCGGATCTCGGCCCAGCTCAACATCAAGTACTGAACCGGAGTACCACACTGCGCCTACACATGCACCGCCACCACCGGTAACAGCCCGACTGCCCCGCAAGGAGAGAGTGCACGGCAAAGTTCAAGGACTACATCATGGCGGTGGCAGTTGACAGTAGGCAGGCCAAATCCAGTGATGTGCTTTAAATAATATTTTGGTTATCATGCGTAGTTTTGAACATAGTCTCATTGTCATAGGTAAACCTTGGCCATGGTACAACAACAAATGTCCATGGCAAACAATGAATAGAAACAACATTGCAAGCTTATCACACTACTAACCTACTGAGCACAATCAGAAAGGTGTCCTGAACTTTTCATTTGTTGTAACATGCATAGTCATATTGAATTATCCTAAAATAGTTATTTACCTACAAGTAAATTTTTTTTTCATGAAGAGGGAAGTCAGAGTTACTACATTTACGTTGAATATTTTGAGAAGTGGAAGTTGAACTTCATTTACGTGGAATATTTTGAGAAAGCTGTGCTCTTACAGACAATCGTGTGAACAATTTTTCTTTTTTGTGGTGTGTGACTTTTCTGTACTGCAGGTACTAAGACTTTGTCAGTGTTAAGACTTTGTGCAGTATCAGGTATTACGATTTTTTTTTGCACCGTACTTCTGGACATTTCCGAGAAATGCGATAATACTTGTTTGAATTTTTATAGTGCATTCTTTCCTTTGAATATTTAAGTGTCCTAACGCAATTCTCCCCTCCCAGGTTTTCTTTTTTTTTTTTAAGGGAGGGAGAATGTTGTATTCTTTGACTTAGAAAAGAGGTGGCGCTAGCGGTCTCACGCCGGCCGGTACAGCGTATGACGTAATAAACACGAGCAAACGGCACGCGCCTGGGGCTGGCCGGAAAAAGAAGAACAGATGCTCGCTGACCCTTGATTTAACTGGACTGCTTCTTACGCCTCCGGGCGTCTGCTTCGATCACCGGACGGTAACCACCTTTTCTTATCACGTAGTCTTGGTGCCCTTTTCAACTTAAAATATTACATCACCTTGGGACTGAATCGGGCCACCGATACTGCACCTCGGTTCCTAGGTCTTAGGTCACGCCCTCGCTCTCTATAACTCGCAAATCCTGTGCGCCCGACATCCTTTATGCACACGCTAAGTCACCTGATTTGCTTGAACCTGGGAGAATAGGGGTTTTGGGAATGTTCACCCTGCGGAAAGGTTATAATGCTGCATTCACTATGCTCTGTTATAGGCACATTACCACTGCGTGAAATGCTCAAGGATTTCTTATAGAGTCAGCCCATCAGCAGCTGTATTTGTATAAATGAGACAGCGCACAGCGCTACATTTTTCTCTAGATCCTACAGATAGTTTTGCAGGTATTGGTGCATCAAACTGGTAATAAACTGTGGTAGTAATCAATCTCTCGGGAGCGTACTGCCTCGTGAGAGATTCGTCGTTGCGTGGCATTGCGTTCAAATATTGCAGGAAGAGACTCGAACAGAGGACTGAACCCTGTCGCACACGTGTCGTGATAATTGTCCCGCCGATCGTATTCCATAGCAGACAACTTTTTTGCACCGATTCCTCAGGTAACCCGAGATCCATCTGAATAACAGACTGCGTATTCCTGCATTTGAGTTTCGTTTTAAAGCAGGATATTATTTTCGAGGGTATCAAAAGCATTACTTATGCCAATTGTAATTACATCTGTGGTGGCTGGATTATCCACGTTGTAACTGATAAAATCAGTAATAGTTGCCAGTACTGATTCCCACGTTAAATATTCCCGAAAGCCCTACTGTCTGTTGGAGAGGTAGCCGGATTCTTCGAGATAGTTAATAAGTTTGCTCTTAATCACTATATCAAATGTTCGAGAGGTAGTTAAAGGGATTGATGCCGAACGGTAATTCCCTCGGTCTTTCGTTGGCTTCCACATTCCCGTGTGCACTTTGGTGATTAATACTTGGCAAGCACAAGTGTCAACATTTCTGGCCAAACAACTGTCTCAAGTGCAGGACCCTTTCAAGATTTCAAACTCAAAATGTGTCATTTCCTTTCTGCAAAAAAATGGTCCTAACATTGCCTCTGGATTTTCCCTTGACATAAAAGATATGTATTACTCCATCCCTCATGCAGGCCTCCTAAAGATACTTAGAGAAACAATTGAACAGCAAGGTCTCGCATCTTTCCAAAGTGCGGCCGGCATGTCCCTCGACAGTTTTTTGGAATTGCTAAGTGCTTGCCTGAAGGCGACGGTGGGGTCCTATCAAGATCAGCAGTATGTGCAGAAAAAGGGTGTTTGCATCGGGTCTGGAGTGGCTCCTTACATCAGCGTAGTGTTTCTCGAAACATGCGGACTTGCGATCCAACGAAGCGTGAAAGATCCCCGGATTGAAGTCATTTTCCGCTACATTGATGATTTTTTAATACTTTGTAACACGGAGGTAGTTCAACAAGACAACGGATGCCGCGGGTATGTCATGAGGTGCTTTGAACAGAACTGCTCAGGACTTGAGTTCACTCATGAACTACCCGTAAACAAATCTATCAGATTCCTTGACCTTGCCTTAGACTTTAAAGATGGCCGCGTCTGCTGGCGATACAAGCTCGGTCCTGCAAAGGTTTTCTTCCATTCGAATCCGGACACTCAAAGACGTGAAATGTGGGGTCGCCTCCATGGCACTAACATCTGGTTAGCGCCATGGAGTTAGTGCGATGGAGTTAGTGCCATGGAGTCAAAACTCTCCTGGGTCTGGTGCTCGTGCGAGCACAAGACCCAGGAGAGTTTTGACATTCAGATATCCAGGCTGCTTGATGCTGGGTGTCCGGAAACACTACTGGTATCAATATGTAAAAAGATCTCCGAGAAGTTGAAGCTTGACAGGAAGGCATCGAGCGAACAACAAAGAAATATAATGTAAGTCCCATAGTGGCAAAACCATATCTTCATGTGATCACTCACCACCTAAAGAAGATCGCAGGCCGGCGAGGGGTCCAGGGTCCTGGTGATAAGCTCCGCGCCGAACAAAGGATATTCAATGTGCGGCACGGTAACCAAGACCAAACGTAGGCACCAAGAGGCATGTAACATCGCACACAAAAACAAGGTACGCCTATTGTCAAAACAAAGTAATTTATAACATTCCATTAACATGTGGAAGGTGTTATATTGGGCAGACAGGGCGCTGTATTAATGATAGAACCAGGGAGCATGCCATATATCTACGGAACTTGACAGCAGCGGGACACCTTGCAGCCCATTGTCGCGCTTGCAATGAGAGGAAACGTTGTGCAACGTAAACATCGTGGGGCGACAGAAATCAACTTGCCCGTGAAATACTGGAAGCCCTAGCCATCGAAGAAAAAGGCGAGGACTGCGTTAGTGCCCCCTCCGTTGCACTACACAACTCAGAGAAGATTTTTCTGCGGAGTGAGATGAATTCCAGGTAAAGGTAGAAGAAGAGGAAGACCGCTTAAAGAAGACAGGAGAAAAGGGTTGAGAACATCCCGACAGCAGAAAAGTCAATGCCTCTAAGGAAAAGAAATTCCGAATTAAGTGTAAAGAAAAAGAAAACTTAAATCAAGTGTAACGAATTAAAAAATCTAAGTTAGTGTAAAGAAAAAGAAAACAGGAACCAAAGAATTAGAAGAAAATGAAAAAGAGGCATGTTTAAATGTTGCTACTCCAGCGGTGCGAATGTGATATTTTTTCTCTGTGTGTTTTTCATGTTCAGCTGGCCCCATTCACAAGCAATTAAACAACTTGCTCAGCTTAAGCCTATAACATTGGTGACCGAGCTCGTCGCCAAGCTCCTAGGGCGACCCCATTGTCGAACAGACCTTACAGCACCCTAGTGGCGGTTGTTAGCACATGCGAGCAGTTCGCTTTGAACCAGGTGACGCAATGCCAACCGGGTCTGAGCTGTGAAAGTCTTTTTTTTTTTTATTTTGGAGGGGGCTTGCTGTAATGATAAACTTGTAAAGGTCACAGTAATGAGTTCTGAACTAATATTCCTGGCTTCATCGGCACTCAGATATGGCACAATAAAGTTGCCTGGGCCGGTAAAACAGGGTCGCTGAAATAAAGGCGCCGTGGCCGGTAATACAGGGTCGCTGAAATGAGGAGCGTAAGCAGCAGACATAGTTACAGAAGAATGTTGGCTCGGTCTTAGCCCGTTCCGTAATATTGCGTACGTTGTGTTCGTATGAGATATAGATGCAACCTTCAGGGACCGCTGGTGTTCCTTTGCGAGTAATAAAGTGATACCGCATTGGGATCGGCGTGCCCGCTGAAGCAGCGATCGCTGTGTCCACGCTGCTTTTATGATGCCAGCCGTTATTTTTGGCGATTGCTTCTGTTTTCATGATTCGACGGTGCACGGGACACACTCTCTATGGCGAATATAAGTTAGACACACACGTCATAATCGGATGACCAGCTAGAACCTGTTGTTGTCAAAGTCCATAGCTACCAGTGAGCAAGCTGAATCATTTGACCTAAGTCAATTTTGCTTGAACTTCCGAAGCCTACGAGCTAAATACTTTGTGCGGGGTATAGCGACCGCATAGCGAAGCTATGCCACAATACTGTTACTGCTGGGGTGTCCTTCAGATACTTCGAAAGGTTCAAGGCCTGCCACATTGGAAGCGAATACCAATGCAAGGAAGCTCGCTGCCCCGTCGCGGGTCAAGTACTTTGGTTGTTGTCGTGTTTGGGGCATGTCAGCAGCGGTCGTAGTCTGAAGAAGGACGTTTCCAAAATGGTAGCGAAAAGAAGGTTCGCCGTTGGAACACGAGTCAATGTGAGCGTTAAAGTCGCAGAAAATAAGGATGTTCGCATAGGGTTTAGCTGAGGCTGACTCGAGGGACGCGGTGAGAAGTCTATTGGCTGCTTCTCGTGAGGCGGGCGGGCAGCAAACGCATCTTACTAGGATGGTTCCACGAAGAAAATAAAAACTCGATGAAAAGAGCTTCGAGGTCTGTGCTTGATGTCACAGCGCCGATCAACCTGGAAGGCCGATTGGGGCCACCATAGTAACGCCTTCACCTCTGGCACTTATGTCCCTACGAAACACGGTATATGCGTCGAGAGAAAGTAGCTCGCTGACGGCAACAGTTGCCTCAAGGCACGTGTCTGATTATATTAAATTTGAACACGGTGGAAGGGAGGAAGCAAATAACAATTCATCCATGATCTTTCTTTATACACTTGGGTTGGTAATATACAAAACCGTAGATGACCTATTAATGCCACTTGATTTGGGGCGCATATAGATACGTTGGGCATTCATAGTGGCGGACACGTGCCAGCGCCAGAAGGTTTGCGCATTGTGACAGCTTAAAAAGTGGATGGCAAACACCACAAAACTAGGACTCTGTTGATGATGACATATGCCGGTACAGGTGAAGCAACATGAGTTCGCAATGGCGATGCGCCCACTTTCCACAGCCGTCACATCGTAGAGCCGCCACATTAGCATGCACAACCCTTCCCCTGCGGCAGCAGGAGTTTCGAAAGAGCGGACGCCTCGGACTAGTGTAGGACGCGATACCCCTAGAGAGGAAGATGCAGCGCGTGATGTAGCGACGCGTCCACCTACAGAGGAGCAGTAATGCAACCAGGAGGCTGTGTTGATAGCCCGACTGGATACAGATCCTAGCCGGCCCACTGGTCGACGTGGGCCTAGTGGAGGTCCAGAGCAAGTGATTACTAATCCGGTTAATATACCCTTAAAATCTGCTGGAGACGGGACCCGCAAACGTAGAGTCTTGTGAGACGACCGCTTCAAAGAAGTGGGTGCGGACGGCTTAGAAAAAAAAAAAAAAAAAAAACGAAGTGAGTTGAAGATAACATCTCGTTTCTTAATTGTTCAATTGCGATAGCAAGGTTATGGGTAGCCGCGTCTTTTACTTCCAGGGTTTCTGACGATAAATGGTTAGGTCACCATGAAGACCGCAATGATTGGAGAGCTTGTATAGGGCTCATGCTTGCACGGCTTTTGCTTGCTCGGTAGCCGAGGGGGCTAGCGCACACAGCGCACACCAGCTCAGACTACGAGGAGTGAAAGATCGCGCTGTAGAACCCATGGATCCTGGGCTCAATCCCCACTCCTGCCCGTTTCAATCTGGATGACCATCGTACTGGCGTGCGGTTGTGTATCCCCACTGCGTGATGCACGCTAAAGACCCAAGGCTAGCGGTGGTACTGCAGTGGCTAAATTACTCATCGACAGCTGAGACACCAGACGCCAACTGAGGCAGACTAAGTTCCGGCTGTATAAACATACACAGAACAATTCGCTTGCGTATACTACATGCAGCCTGCCATCTTGAAATGAGTGGCTCACCGTGAAGATCGCAATGTGTCAAGGGATTTTGGGATTTTATGGAGTGAGTGATGTAAAAAGCAAGGTAAGAGTCCTGGTGAAAGCCGCCCTGGTGAATTAAAGAGCGCGGTGGTCTGGTATGGGTGGGGTGCAGTCTACTGATGTTGCCGGTGCTTCAAGTCGTGTTTCGGAGTGTTACCGACTGTAGATGATCATTAAATATGTTTTTAAATGAATATGTGAAGTGAAATCGAAAAAGAAGTGACCAAAAATGACGACGTATGCGAAATATACGTACATTTATACGTATATTTATTTACGCCAGTTCATATGAAGTATACACTATGCATAAGTTAAGTATACTGGTATGAGAGTCAAAACGAAAACGAGCTGCTGAACAAATCATAATTGATAATTAAAAACCTTGATACGAGGAAAGAAAAAAATGAAAGGCGTTTGCAATTCTCTGAATTGCCGAATTACAGCGCAGGTCTTGAGGAGGAGGAGAAAAGTGTACGAAGGGGAGGGAGTGCCCCTCCTCCCCCTCCTCCTCTTCTGCTCCTCTCCCATTTAGCTGAATATTTACGATATATATAGCGGGAGAAGTTTTCCGCTAAATTTAGTGGGGAATTCTTTTAGCTAAAATTTTTTTCTCTGAATGTAGTAGGGAAATTGTTTCGCTAAATTTAGCGGGAAACGTCTTCCGCTAAATTTAGCGAAACATCTTTCCGCTAAACTTAGCGGGGAAATGTTTCCGCAAAATTTAGCTTGAAAACTTTTTCGCAAAGTGTAGCTTGGAGAACGTTTCCCCCTGAATTTATCGGGACTATTTTTTCGCTAAATTTAGGGACGAAATCGTACTGCTAAATTTTGCTGGTAATATGCTCAGCTAGATTCAGCGGGGAAGATTTTCGCTAAATTTAATGGGTATTTTTTTCCACTAGATTTAACGGGAAATGTTTCCGCTAAATTTGGGGAGAGAAATTTTTCGTTAAATTTATTGTGGGATTTTCATGCGAAATTTAGCACGGAAATATTTCCCCTGAATATAGCAGGAATTTTTTCTGCTAAGTTCAGCGGGGAAATTTTTTCACTAAATTTAGCGGTGAACTTTTCCCTTTAACTTTAGTAAGAAGTTTTTACCGCTAATTTGAACGAAGAAATTTTCCCACTAAATTTAGCGGGGGATTTTTACCGCGAAATATACAGGGAAACATTTTTCCGCTAAACTCTGCGGGAAAAATTTTCCGACAAATTTTGCGAAGGATTTTTCGCATTACGTTCGGCCGCCGTGTGACGTCACAAGGGTGATGTCAGACCTGACGTCACTCGTGACTCTCGTGACGTCACACGTGACGTAACGTGTAACATCGTTATGGGAACGTCCCATAACGCAACGCACGGTTATGCCTACGCCGACGGCAAGGGCGACGGCGACGGCGACGCCGATTAAGCCGGAAACTCCCGCCTAAGAGCTGCACTCTAAAATGACATACACACCACCGTATCAAAACCAGCACACCATACGGCTGTCATTTACTTTCACAACAGAATTCTTCCTTGTCAAATTTCAACCAAATTATAGAGATTTAGCAGCAGGCACACTCAGTATTCTAAAACAGCCTCGAGCACACAAACAGTCTTCTTTCTCGTCGTCGTTTTCGTTGTTGTCTGCTTTCTTGTCATATTCCAATGAAAATATGTCCTAAAGGAAGGCCCACACAAAACACCGAGAATCCATGAGCATCGAATGCGGGTTTAATTTTTTTTATTATAAATATACGTATAAGTACGCGTGTAAGTATATCCGTAATACACGTTCAAGTATAGATATCAGTATTTATATAAATATAACTACACAACCTCCTTACTTCCTAATTCTGCTGTAAATTAATGTATTTTAATTAATGATGGGGTGTTTCATTCCAGCTGCTGGGAATGGGCAGTTCGCAGCATGTCTGCAGCAATTTATGCCGTTTGGAACCTTTGCATAAACACGCGTGTGTTCCGATAACTTTTACGAAAGCGAATTCTGTAACCTGTATGTCATTGTTTGTTGAACAATACAATGTTTTGTTGAATACGAAAAAAAAAGGGTCGTTGTAGAAATATGGCTTGCAAATTGATTTCGTAGCATTATCCAGTTTTTTTCTTGCTATCCTCTTTCTGTTTCAAGCCCGTAAAAATAACGTATGTTTAAAATATTACAGAATTAAAGCGCAATAACTCGTCGCAATATTCTGATTATATTACCTCTAGGATGTTTATCAAATTACAGAATTATGAGTTCTACAAAGAGCGTGTACAAAGACGCTCATCTTAATTTAATTAAAATATGTAGAGTTATTTGTTCTTTTGGAAACAAGCTGCTCCACATTGACCGAAAAGATCGTGGCTCGTCAACTGGAAACCCGAGAGCACCTAAATAACTGTTTTGAGCAGGCACGTCCACTACGATAAATGGCGCTCGCCGCAATTCCTAATTCAAAGGGAACCGCTGCACCCCATCCAGCATTCTGAACAACACAAGAACTGTCCATGCCCACGCTATTATATTTCCCTGGAGTAAGCATCGCTTCCGATCAGAAGTCATTCGGAAAGGCAAGAAGTACATTATTTTGCCATCTACGTCATTGGTTGGGGCGGGTATTTAAAATATCGCTGATTGAAAACAGTTTTTCTCGGCAAATGCGCCGTGCCCAAGGTTATTTTTTTATTACACTCCCTAGGGATCATTTTCAGTCTTTTACGAAAATAAAATAAATAATGATTCTGGGGTTGTCAATCAATGGACATTAAAACAAGCAGTGACACCACTCTTACATTGTTAAAAAATTAAAAAAAAATTTATATAAAAAAATGTGGTTCGTTTTTACCCAACGTAAGTTCGGCCTGCCTTTAAGGTGCGGCGAGACTGGTATACGCTGTCGATTAAAAATTTAGCCAGTGCACTAACTCTGCTTGCTGGTGTCTTTAACGTGCACCAAGGACTAGTGATACACGGCGGCACAACCGCACCGTTCTCATCCAGAATGAAGGGAGCAGAAGTAGGGATTGAACTCGGGGACCTTCGAATGTGCTGCGCCATATTTCGTACCACGTACCCCGAACTGCGGTGCGCTAACACACAGGCCACAGATAACCCCATTAAGGGCACAGTGCTCGCTGCTGCACACACGCTGACAGAATGAACTGGGGACACACGTTTCTTTCATACATTTGTGTACTTCTAACATGTACGGTAAAATTGGATGATTGGCCAATGTGACAAGACCATCACTCAAGGAGGAAGCATGTCTGAAACATGGTCTACACACTGTCTTTCGTATGCGGTACGGAGTGGGGCCGCGGTTTTAAAAGCCGCATTAGAATAATTACAAGCGGAGTGTAGCGCTGTAGGCCTCTATTTGGTAAAGCCGCTTCATGTTTTAAAAGTAGTTCAAGGTGGTTTGATGCAAGAGGCACGTTCAATGTACAGCCCTTGGGAAAACCATTTCGGCACGGCGGAGCACTCAGCTAGATATCAGACGCCATGTTCTTCCCAGAAGTTGCGCGCGGCACGTGTCTCGAGCATTTCCACTAGAATAAATGGCGCTACTTTTCCCAGGACAGAGGGACTAATTATTAGGTCCATGGTGTCAGCCTCTTTCCGTCCGATACACGCAGAACTATAAGGTTTTCTCCCGCGCCACTGCTCTGTGCTTCACGTTAAGAAATGCTGCCCTGGACAGGATTGGAAGTCTGGCACTATCCTTCCTCTGCGATGCAAAACGTCAGGAATCTAATCATAACATTGAGAAATCTTTTAGTCTTTTATTACTTTTTAATTTTACACGTGTCACAGGATTTATGAATTACTCAATCGCTGAAGAGTTTTCCCAGAATAAATTATGTTATAATGTATAAAGTTTGGTGACATTTACAAGAAAGAAAACATATAAATAGATTTTCAGCGCGTTTTAATAGTAATGCAACAAATATTTTTTTCGTAGCTTCGGTTAACAGGCGTATATTACAGCACGTCCTCAGCAGTTCTCAAAATAAGTTACGTACGCGGTGTACGAAAAGCTAAGTTACGCGGTTATCACACCGACAAATATTAATGATATTGTTACAGCATCCAGCAAACATCACTAATGTAACGAAATGTCGACTGCTGTGTAGAAACCTGATTGTGACGTAGGTGCTGAATGAATTCTAATTATAACTAAATAAAAAAATTAAGGTCACGTTCGAGTTTTGAAATATTGTAGCTAATATACACAAGCTTTTGTAAAAAAAAAAATGCTGATGCTGACTTTATTGCATGTAATGATAAAGTTAAATATTTCAGTTTGTTTTTATTGCGTACATTTGAATTCACAAACCTATCCGTCATTAAAATACCCGCTTAATAGGCTCTTCCCGAAATCCAGTGCCACCGGGTGAAGCGCCAACCCGGATGAACGCCTTGATAAACTTCTCTACATCAAGGGTCTTTGAAGTCGATTCTGTGCTATTAACTAATTGACTGGGCCCGAGTTTGAAATGAACGTTTACGCAGCTCTTTCATTCAATCCCTATTTCGGATCGCGCTAACGTCTCGAATGCATATGCCTCGAATCGTCAGCTTAGGAGTATCTTGAACTTGTTCCTTCCTCACTAAACAGAAGGCCGCCATTAGTACGACACATATGCTATTTTTCAGATGATAATGATGATGCTCAAAGAAGCCAGACTGAATTTCGTAGAGTTTCTATTATAATCTTGAAATTGTTTTACTTCTAAGTATCTTTCGAATCAAACAAAAAGGAAAGGTGTTCATTAAGGCTTTAAATACTTACATATCTCACACGTGTCTACAAAAGTTCTCGAATGACTTCCAGGAAATACAGCAAGAACAGTTACGACGAAAAATGAAATTGTCAATTTCGGGTCCATGGCAGTATCTTTTGCGCGGAGTGGAGTGCAGAAAAGCGATGTAATTGTAATATAACATACTTCCTTTTAAGAGGGCATATATGTTGAGCAAAATTTGTGCAGCAGCTGTTGAGCTGGATGCTTTTAGCGCTCTTTGATTAAACTGCAAGCCTCGGTAGCTTCAAATTAACACACATCATACAAAATTGCGTGAATCACGTTTCATGAACAACGGAAAATTTGAGTCATATCAGACGCCCTTTTAAAGTTGTTTATTTTATTCAAACGTGTTCCGTTGAATTTAATATTTTGTCGTGACTACACGAACTTTTTTGATGACGCTTTATTTTTTCCTATTAACTTATAAAGTGGTTACAATCCTCGCATTTATGTGTTAGTATAAGTTTCGATACTTTATTTGAAACAGCTTCAACAGGCGCGTTATGCACCTTAGATGAGGAGAATGTTGTAGTTTTGGCTGTGAAATTTCTGATAGCCCTTTCTTGAATATTCTAAACAATAATGAATATTTTGTTTAATTTCTAGTAGACCACTTCAAAATTAATATAAACATAAAAACTCAAAGGGAGCTTCATCCTCATTTGGCCACCAGGAAGTTAATGGCAGAATTAGATATTTTAATTATTCACTCTTTGAGGCAGCTATTTTCGAGTGTTATTTACAAAGAATGACAACTACAGACGATATGTAGAATTTGTCAAGGATGTGAGTTGATGCAGGCAAAATATTAAATGAAAGGAAACATATTTTCAGTGGCGCTATACTTATTTCATTTTATGTTTAGTATTAATTTTATTTGTGTTTATTTCTGTTGTAATACACTACAATTGATGCTACCATAAGTGCGCGTTCATCAGTTATATATTGTGCATATTAGATACTATATATAACGCGTGTATTTGTATGCTCTTAAATCCTGCTGTCTCAAGAGAGCGTCATTGCAGTAGATTGAACTTTCCTGCCAACGATGTCATAAAATAAAGAAGAGCAAAATATACCTTAACTTCTAAGAGGACATACTGGATAGATTCGAGAACTTAACTAAGGTGTTCAGAGCATTCATACTGTGATGAACTTGCAACAGTCTGCTCTCCCAACACTCACAGCGGTCGGTGACGAATTCTGCGCGTTTTGAATATTCGTTCACCTGTATTCTGTTGCGACCATTTGTTGTTCCTGACCTGTAGCCGAGGGGTGCAACGCTATACTCTATAATAGGAAAGTAAAAACAGTCCATACATAAAAGTTCCACCATCAGATATAAGATATGTACAGGACACATTAGAACATTTACTAAACTTACCTATTTATTTATTCAACCCTACTGAAAAAAACCATTTGGCACCTATATGAAAACAAACGGGTCCATACCGGTAACAGTTTAACCATACCGGTCACCAGTTTGTCAAAAAGGTCGCCCGTATGGCTCAAAGGGGTCCCCCGTATGAGCCATAACGGTCACCTATTTGGACAAACGGGTCACTTCTTTGGCAAACGGGTCGCTCGTCTGGGCAAATGGGTCGCCCGTCTGGGCAAATGGGCGACTCGTTTGGGCAAAGTTGTCGCACGTTTGCTCAAGCCGGTGACCATGTAGCAAACTGCACCGGTTTAGTCAAACGGCTCTCCGGAGCCCGTTTGATACTGAACGTACAGATCGGCGGCGTAGGCACGCCTAGCGTTTCAGCCGTGGCAGCCAATGTTTCCGGAAGGCTGGAAGCGCCGGCTTATCGATTTCAGATCGTCCGCGTAATGCAAGTAATTATATTTATATTTCAATTGCGCTGATGTTCGCTTATACTGCAACTAAAACTAACACTTTCTTTTTTTTTTTTTACGTGAACGCGCGACGTTGGTGAGCCGATATTTTTCACAGAACTTTAAAGCTTTGTAAAACTTTGTTGCCTCAATTTACTTATTCAGCTCGAATCTCTCTCGCAGAAGACGCGACCGCGTGAAAGAATGTACGTCTAGACTCCGTTTCACTTTAATTCAAGACGCAGCGAAGGTAAAACGCATACTGTAAAACCCTTTATTTTCGCGGCCCCTATTTTTCGCGAATCGGTCACAGATAATATAATCGCGACCACTAAATTTCGCGAATTCCAGACGCCTGCGTTGAAAATCTTAAGGACCGAAATTTTCGCGCGCCCTTGAATTTCGCGAATTGTTCAATTCGTGAAATTCGCGAAAATTGAGGGCTCGCGAACATTAAGGGTTTTACAGTACACGCGGCTGCAAGAACATCGAGCATTGCGAGAGCACGCCCGCCGTTGCAGCAGTAAAACTACGAGCTCGCGCTGAGTATTTTCTTCGCTCGGGCGCAAGCCGAACTTCTGGCTGCCCCGCCGCCATTTCCAAAATTCAAACGCGCTAAAATGCGCGCGCGCGCGCGCGCGCGTGTTTTTTTTTTTTTTTTTCTTTTTTTTGCGGTTACAAAAACGCATCTCTCTGGAATGCCTGGGGAGAGGGAGAGGGACTGTCCCTGTGGTCCTCGCCCCCTCCCTTCTCTCTTGTCACCCGAAAAGCCGCGCGCGAGCTACACGCTGATAAGCATCGAGATCCGGAAGGGTGCGCCTAGCAGCCGCTTTTTTCTTTTTCTGCTTGTTGTCAGTTCCAGCTCGAACTTCGCGCGTCCACCTGCTTCGATCTGTCGCCTAACCCTGCGGTCTTATTAGGATGTCTCTCGACAACGTATTGGATGTGCACCAAAGCTACCAGTGTTCGAAAAGTCCAACGTCTATATCGGCAACAAGCAATTCTTCAAAGAAGTCAGGAATTCTTGCGGTTTGGTTGGGTTCGGCAACTGACAGCTTGTGCGCCACATCGTGTTGAAACTTCCAAGAAGCCGTTCCCTCTCATTTGTGTTTGTGTGGTTGTCCTGCTTCGACCGTGTCGACAACTATCACGGATTACATCTCTCAAGTCCGGTATTTTTATGGTAAGTGCACTGCAACCTACTTCTTGGCAACGATGGACCGTTCTTCTACTCGTACTCTTCCTGATTATCTATATAATTATGCAGCCACTATTCTCGCGGCAGCCGGGCGAATAATTTCCCGAAAGTCTACCTTCATAATCTAGAATTACCTCGGTTCTTGTTTGGTTTGCTATCTTCTCAGTTGTATAAAAGCTCAGAGTGCCTCTCACATTTCACAGATCGCTTGCACGTTTGTACTTGTCTACAGAAGGCGTAATAAACTTTGAGGAGAATTGAAAACAATATTTTGTGTCTGTTTTCCTGTCCATTTGCAAGCACCTACGTGAGTACATTTGTTCTACGTGTTTCCTCCATGTTATAAATAATTTTATGAGTTTCGGAACGTCTTAAATAAGTTTAAGATAACCAACCTACCAGACGATCCCCGTTTAGGGCTAGCGCATAATTTCCCGATTCGAATGGCACGTTCAAACGTGTGGTCACGTGCAAGGTCGAACGGGCACCTGTATCAAACGGCACCGGTATCAAACGGGCACCTGTATCAAATGGGTACCGTTTCGAGCGGGTACCGTTTCAAACGGCTACCCGTATCCCATAATCACGTTTGATCCAAACGGGTCGACAAGTTTGCACCCGTTTGATTTACCAGTTTGCCACCCGTTTGAATTTCAAATGGTTTTTTTCAGTAGGGAAAACACTCCTAAAGGCCCTCTGTAGGAACGTATTACATAGGGGAGGGGGTGGGACAAGCAAATATATCATAATGCACAGAAAAAACAAAAAAATGCACAAAGAGAATATAAGAGCAAGCTAAAACAAAGAGTGCCAAGCATTAGTAACAGTTGAGCACGACGTCTTGGAAGTCAGGCATATCTAGCTCAGTTGCAGTGTGAGCCTGTGATATGAATTATCGTGCATTTGAATGATCGTGCATAACTAGATAAGTGGCATGTGATGCGCGTATACTCTGAATCAATGATCAAGGCGCAGAAAGATAATGGGGGCGTTTAAAAAAAAAGGTCGCCATGAAGCGGTGCATGGTGAGAGAGATTGTAAAGTAATGACAAACAGGCATGTTTACGGCGGCCTGAGAGGCCCTGTATTATATTAGGCTTATCGGGGGAGAATACGGTTATTTACGGAAGCCTCTCCTACATTTTAAACAGCGGAAAGGTGGATTGTTTCGAGTAGTGTGGACTGTCTCACACTCTAGATAGACGATTTTGGCAGTGCACCACATCCGCTAACTTGCGGTTTATAGATGATTTTGACGACTGGATAAGAACGGTGAGGCGTCCCTTGGATTATTGGCATCCAGCATGCTGTCGTTGCCATTCGCCGCGCTTTGGCAGGGTGTTCACTCATGAGGCTCACAAGAGGCATCTGGCAATAACCACAAGAGGCATCTGGCAATAACCACAAGAAAAGCGGGTGAAATGACTTACAATTCAGTTTCGCTACCAACTCAAGGCTGGTCGTTCCTTCTCCTGCAACCGCTATTCACCTTTTTCGCATTACTTTATACCCGCCCGCCACTTACGTACCCTCAACACGGTGCATATTTCGAATGCCCGCTTACACAACGTGTGCGACCGCATAATATGGGAGCGACAAATTTTAGAGGACTAACCCAAGCGTGAGTTTGCCACGAGCACTTTTTAAGCTTATCTGGCTATGACCGAGTCGTCGTCGGGTGCAATAATAACTTCAATAAGAATAAGAAGAATTGCGCAAGCTAAGCAATGATCACAAGAGCTGCGCATTTTTCCCAAAAATCCTTCTTAACACATCCAGTTTCGAGTGCGAATCACGGGGGCTTTATATCAGATTCATGGTCACGCTTTAGCTCACGACTACTTCGTCTACGGGATGAAGACTGATTTTAACCCGTTGCTTATGCCTAAATTAGGTTGTCACTGCAAGTTATACTACTGCTCCATGACCTGTGAAAGGTATAAAAACGTCCACGTGCCACCATTCAAGAAGTAGCTATCAAATACCGAGATCTTATCTACATAGACTACATTAAACTGCTTATGTATACCTTCGTTGTGAGAACTCACTCAAAACACCTCCACCGTCTTCGTCCTCATTCCTTCGTGGAGGCAAAGGAGTGATCTATCATTAGACATATGAATTCCACTGGACAAATTCCAGCCATTTTAATATAGCTTGCCATAGCCAAGTCTAGTAAAATTCCCTCTATACCTATGCTGTTGCCTACGCAGATGTCTGAGCATCGTACCGGCATGCAGTCGTGTATTACTACTGCGTGGTGCACGTTGAAAACCCCAGGCTAGTGGTTGTAATGCACTGGTTAAATTGCTCATCTACTGCGAGTAACTCGTCAAAACTTTGAAATGGCTGTCCAACTACTCTCAGTATAAATATCCACACAACGTGTGCGATCCTTATTAACACAGACGTCTGCGCTGCCTGAACCAGACTTTATTTTACGTTTTAGGCCGCTAGACGGCGTCGCTGGCATCGCGATTCCTAAGTCAGCGGCGCCCTTAAAGATACATCTATATGGGTAATCCGGACAAGATGAGCCACGTTTCTTCTTACTTTCCTTGTGGGTTTTCGCACAGCCAGAAAGGCAGCCTTTAGTTTTGGCGCCTCTCATCTGGGTTGCATGACACCCTCCCAGGAATAAATAAACTAAAGACGTCATGGTGAGCATTTGACCAATCGTGTCTATCTATGACATCGACGCTTTTTGGTCGCGCATTTCACCAATTGACTCAGTTATTTCGACGTCACGAATCCTAACAATCCGTTGCTATGGGCGTTGCCATAAACGAATCCATGAGATCAAATTTCGCTCCTAAATAACGATCGGTCAAAAGTGGAGCGTACGTCGTAAATAAATATATGAATTTTGTAATCAATTAACCAATTTTTCTAAGCGGTCCCCGCATGTATGACGCTGCCTGCATGCTGGATTCACACTGGTGTTCGAAAAAACCGCAAAGCGTATCCGCTTGTTTTCACCAAGAGACGCGCGTAAAATTGCATTGAATTTCTAAACAACAGTTGCGAACGCGATTCAACCACCTGTGTGAATGTGTTGTAAACACGGAATTAAATTGTTGTTTGTTTGTTTATGCAGCCGGACGTTCGTCTGCCTCAGTGGGCGTCTGGTGTCTCGGCTGTAGATGAGCAATTTAGCCAGTGCAATACAACCGCTAACCTGGGGTCTTTAACGTGCACCACGCAGTAGGGATACACGACAGCGCGCTTCACGATGCTCGTCCAGATCGAAACGGGCAGTAGTGGGGATTGAGCCCAGGCTCCCTGGGTTCTGCAGCGCAAGCTTTCGTTCCACGTGCTCAAAGCTGGTGTGCACTAGCCCACTCGGCCAGCGATTCCCCCTACGTAACCACGGTGGAAGAAATACATTTAGCAAATAATTATGGCCACTCTTTCCGCGGGGAGCGAGCGAGCAGATCGTGTTCGCAGCTAGCCTAGAACCAGAAGTAGTTAGTTTCGCGCCACCGCGGAGGGCGCTGAGGTATGAGCATCGTGGGTGTGAGGTCCCTCCTCGGCGGCCACGGTGTCGCCGGCGTAGCGTGCTCGCTTTTTTGCGGCGTGGTGGGTGGTGTGCGTCCAGTGGCTGGCCTCGGGTTCTGCTTTGGTACTGTGTCAATCGCAGGTGCCACCATCGTGCACGAAGGTGAGCCTTAACCCGAAGAAGAAGAAGACGGAAGACAGATAACACAGATATACAGACTCTGGCGACTTGGCGGCATGTTGGCGGTTAGGTACAACAAGAAGCGGTGAGCGAGAGAATGGCCGGTCCACTGCTGGGGAAAACAACCGGAGCGGTCGGTTCTGGAGGGATTCCATACTTCGGCGCCATCTATTCCCATGTGAGTGAAGCGCGCTCGGTGCGCCGAACATAATGTTGCCGCCGCGTCGGACAGAGAGTCATCACCTAAATATGTTTCTTCCACCGTGGGTACAACATGAAGCGCTGAGGGAGGGAATACGGGACCACCGCTGGGAGAAACAACCGCAGCGATCGGGTTGTGAGGTACCCGATAATTGGGTGCCATATTTATCCGTGCGAGTGAAGCGTTCGGTGCGCCGAACACAATGTGGCCACCACGTCGGACAGAGAGTCATCCCCTAAATGCGTCTTCCATCGTGGTCATCACTGTAGTTCAAGGAGGCAGGTTCACCTGCACGAAACAGCTCCTGTTATCCCGTGCTCTGATCTTGCAAGCCCGAAGCGTGATCGTCGCGCGTGCCAAAAGAGTAGATTAACCAAGATTCATTCCGGCACCGGTGTCGCAACCAAACTGGCATCTGAGATCGATTTATTGTCACTACTTAAACTTATATTTGTCTTTTGTAGACAAAAGATTCATTGCCGGATCCTAGACCATGGAATATATGAGCGGCGAAAGTGGGTGCCGGGCTGCTCTCGCCGCAAGGCAAGCCGTAGACGTATCGACTACATCCAAGTGATGCCGTGCCGAGTGGCATTGAGGCAGCGACGCCGGCACCGTTTGCTATGACACTGCCACTAGGCGACCGTTTTCATCACTCATGTGTTCCGCTGCTTTAGACCGCTGCTTTAGAGAATGCGTTAACATGACCCTTGGGAAACACCACACACCTCTTACTTTGAGAAACGCTAGCGCTGACCCCTTTACTTTTCTGGTTCGGCTTTCTATTTTGGCTTTCTCTTTTGCTTCCTCTATTTTTGGTAGCTCTTTTTCGCTTCGTTACGGAGTCAGTTTTAGCGTTTTTTTTTTAAAAGGAAGACATGTGTGGCGTTTTCTGATGGTCATGCCAACGGATTCCCTAAATATAAACCAATGAATCTCCCTTCAATATTTGAAGCACAAACCAAGGCATACGCGCTCCGCAGACCTACAAGCTTGGACTCACCTATCCTCGCGCTCATTGGCTTGCGCCATGTGGATACAGTGCACTAGAATACGGGGTAGTGTTGGGACCGGAGCGGCTCACGTTAGGCGTTTAGGGTAGATGTCGATAGGTGCCGACAACGGCGCAATGGCAGTGCGGGGTCAGTATGGTGGTGGTCGTGCGGCGTTCACCCGCAAATACGGACTGCAACGACTTTCTGGTGCCCTGTCGATTGTAGCACCTCGAATGTTGTCTACGTGCGGAACCTCTCAAGGTTCCATTGCAAAGTCGCGCCGGTCCAAACATTGCCCCATATTCTTGCACACTGTACCGTGGAGTCGTCTTCTTCCTGCCTTTGTCCTTCACTACTCTCATCCCCGCTTCACGGTCCGCTTCCTTTTCCACTGTTTGGTCCGCAGACGGACGCCGTCAAACGTTCCCTGTCATGCGGGTACAAATGGTAACGCATTCATAATTTATTATTGTGGAGATGTTTAAGGGATCGATTTAATTAAGGTTGATGATTGACTTCACTGGTGGTCGAGCTACGAGATATTGTTGTCTACCAACTGAGAGCCCACGCCACTTCGCCCGTCAAATAGTGTGTACTAGAATGGGAAGGTGTGCCATCCGGCGGCCGTAAGTGTATCGCAGTGTGCACGCATCGTGACACACTTACGTGCCGTGTAAGCGATCTGTCCGATGGATTCGGTATGACTGAGCGTCTTCCGCTCGACATCGATCAAATCGTCCTTCCAACACACCATGTTGGTCGAGATCACGGTTGACATTACCAACACGGTGTTTAAAAATCACAAAAAAAAACAAAAAAAAACAAAGGTAACAGTGCTCAAACGGAATTGACATGAAACCCCAGATACGTCACTGCGCACGTGACTCGGAAGCACTCTGCCGCCGATGCACGAGTTAAGAGGCGCCAAAAACTTCGATTTCTGCTATTTATTTTAAATAAAAACTAGCGCACAGAAAAAAGAACGGTCTTTTCTTCTTGGATCTAGAAATGACTGAGACCAACCCCCACAATTATTTGGCCGAACTTCGAAAATCATTACTCCGCCCCTTTGAGGTGGTCGGGGCCGGTGCAGTGTTCGAGGCGTTCACTTCTGCGACCTGAATCTGCCGTTCTTGCCGTGTGTCGTCATGCTGTCCACGTGTTCACGTGTTGGTGCGCATATTTAACGTTCCTGCCCTCGACTGGGCCATTCTGCGCGTAGACATGAATTACTCCGGCATTATGCTTCCCCGGTTAGGCCCATCTGTCTAACGAGCTCGGGCCCACACTCTAATAAAAAATGACTACCCTGGGTGATCAAATGGCGCTTTGGAGGCTTTGACTACTCCAAAAGGCGAGTTACGACCCCAAACCGCTGTGGAATGACGGCCTTTCTGCAGGTGACGACGGGGGTGTGGTCACTTTCGAATCCGATATTCACGTGCAGGCCGTCGTAAATGATATTAGTAACTTGGATAACTACTGGAAGACTATAAATGATATGCTTCCTTTGCTTTCGTGATCTTTTGAGATCCGCCAAGATCACATATGTTGTGCAATTCGCGTAAATTGGTGGAATAAACATTTTGTCAGCGCGCGCAGCAACACTGGTCTAGACAGCCGTGGACCGTGGTGGGGTGTAGCGTGTAGCTGTGGCACCATAACAACAACAAATAGCGTGGGTGTTTGCCGAACTGAGGTGAGGATATCTTTCTGCCCTATTTTATTGCAAAGAATATTTAAAAAAATGATTAGTTGTATATCTGATCGTGTTGAACCATTGAACACTGGGACCGAGGATCGGCAGGGTAAACATGCTCAGAGGTATGTGACTGTGTCGCCCGTACTGTTTTCATCAATCTCGGACTGGTTGAATGTCTGAGCTGCACCCGTCGTGGTTGTGATCCCCTGGCTGTACGTACGTAGTTCGCGAACTTTCCAATTCAGTAGCAGGTTGAGATTCAGTGGCAGCCTAGTAATTGGCTTTTACTAATACTCTGTTTCACCTTATGATGTACGGCAGGAAAGGCTACAAGCGCGAGCTCTTTGCTCTGGGGCACATCTCGGCGGCACACGCTCTCGTGAATTAGGGGCAGCTGCCAACGCTATGAGCTCGCGCTTCTAGCGTTCGCTGCTGTACAACATAAGGTGAAACGAAGTATAGATTGTTGTGTCGTCACGAGCGCTATTTGTGCTTTTACGAGCGCCAGCGCGAGCCCGAACTTGCGCCTCTTTCACCGTTTGCGTGCTTCTGATTTGATTTTCTGCTCTATGCTTTATTAAACCTAAATCTAAAGGTCAATCGCCTCTGCCTCGTCACCCATCAGTACACCCCATAGCGCTGCCGCTCTACCGGCCCTTCCTGGATGTCTCCTGCTGCCAAGTAGCAGCCGGATCGTCGATTCTCCATCATCGGCGCCTCTCCACCAGAGGATCCTACATTTTGGTGCGTGAGCTACCACTATATTTCGGCGCGTCAAGTACTGCTCTATTTTGGTGCGTCGGTCGATCCTGTCGGCCCCTTCCGTTTTTTTCGACTGTTTAACTCTTTTCTGGGCACAAAAAGAGCCCCCGCGGTTTTCCACAACGTTCTTGCGCTCGTGATCGTTCATTTTTTTTCTATTTTTTTTTAAGTGCAGTATATAAGCTTCCGAGGTTCTTTGCAGTGTTCCAACACCTGTGTTCCTTCAGTTCTTTTAGGACAGTAAATAAGCACCTGATGTTCTTCACAGTGTTCCAACGCCCGTGATTGTTCAGTTTACCAGTCTGCCTTGCAAGACGTGGCCTTTCAAACCTTCTCATCTTCTCCCCTTCGCCGGTCGCTCTGCTGTACACGGTTTTGGACTTTACAAAATTTCATTGCAATGAGACATGCTGCCCTATACTCCGTTCACCCCTAAGCTGAGACAGAGCCATATATGTAGAAAGTTTGGCCATTCATTGGGAAGTATAGGAGACAAATGAGGAAGTGCCATTGGCCGAAAGCAGGCTGGGCGTGTTCCAGGACGTCTTCACAAATTCGAATGTGGCCAATCAGAAGCCGGAAATAATACCCTGGTGGTGGTTGCGGGAAACAAAATTCATAAGTGCGTTGGAGTAACTCTCGGTGACTGAAAATGTGGTGCATGTGATGTTTCAATCACGGTCATCCAAAATTATGGTGAAAGAGTGCGACTGGCGGAACGATCGACATATTCCGTGCGCCGAAGGCCGGGAATCTACCGTCTGAGCGGTCACACTCTCCCCAAGCAAAACAGAGTTGAGCGGCACATTTGTTTCTTACATCTTTCTGCATGATCATGGTTGTAACCAGACTTGTACACGTTACTGAAAAATAGTAAGGAATTACAGTTACTCAAGGTTAAATTGTAATTTTTACAATTACAATTACCCTCCCTTAAAAGTAAGTGACCGTTACCCCAAAAGTAATCCGTTACTTTCGTGGCATTACTTTCAACAATATTTTCCTCAATTAAGAATCAAAGGGAAGAAGGTTATTCAAGCTCTTATTGTTGCCACCTGTTCCATTCGTTGACCTTGAGTATTTTGAGTAGCAGCTAACTGTCGAAAGTCTCGTCAAACATATTGCGTTATTTCTTACTGAAGATGTCGACTGCTACGCTGATCACCCTTAATGGATTTTAGGGTAGACGGAGCATTGTCTCTTGTCGTGACATTATGAAAATGGTCGTAGTCACTATAACCGAAAAGGACATTGTTAATTCTTGTCTGTGCACTTACCGCCTCGAGTTTCTCGAAGAGGCACACAATCACTTGGTGTCCTCCCCTCCCCGTCTTGGATCATGAAGAAAAAACAATTCAACTAAAAAAAAAACAGATATAACTTGCCCTCCCTCCCTTCTTTTTTTCTTTTTTTTTTGTAGAAATGCTTATTTGGATTGTTTGACATTGTTGTTAGGGCCTAAAAATAGATTCAGGAGCTTGGTGTTGCAAGAAAAATGGCTCTGCAAAACTGAAGAGTGCCAGCCTCCCTTTGCGCCGGTCAATTCGCGTGACAGTGTCACTGCGCTCGACTTTATCACTATAAAAACAACCCTTTCTTTAAAGAAGGAGTTGGTCCTGAAAACAAATTGTAACGGATTACAGGGAATCCGTTACCAGCAATCCGTTACGTAAAACATGTAAGGGAATTACTTTAAAATCACTCTAGAAAATATGTAATTATTCCGTTACTAAATTACCAATAAATGTAAGGGATTACAAGTAATCTTGTTACTTGTTACGGATTACGTACAAGTCTGATTGTAACATCCTGTGCACCCTATTTTAAACCATGAAGGGTCACTACACTTCACACTTACATGCTTATTAAAACCATACACCAACATATACCTATGGTTAAAACAGTTTCTCGCTACTACCGCTAGGGATTCTTTATGCTTCCGGTTGGCCAAGAGACAATGTCAAGCACACTTTCTGCTTCTGGTGCACGCCCAGGCTCTGCCTGCGCCTAGCGCTGACCAAACACTCTCTAAACACGGCTCCGAACTGAGACTGCAATGGGAACTACTTGTCCGCCGAACTAATCAGCCGCCTCCCTTTCATCACCTCACCCAGTCCTCAATCTGTGGATATGAGCGGGAGCGTGATCACGTGGCGAAAGAGGGATGTATGACTGGTCCATTGAGGATGTAGCTTTCACCGCAGTTTCAGCTTAGGAATGAATGGACTATAGTCAGCGCGCAGGATGGCCACCCAGCTCCGGCCTCCCAAGAAGTTGGTGTTTACAAGATGGCCGCTGTCTTCATTGGCCTCTTCGCTCGAAACCGTATGCTGAAGAACCAGCGTGCACCAGCATGCGACACGAAGCTTTATCGACGGCTGCCCGTACGCGGACGAGCTAGCATCTCCTCCGTTCTAGACGGGTGCTTTCGGTGAATCGCAGTGCTGTGAAATTAATTGTTTCTCTTTCGATTTTTCTTCTAAGAAAACGTTTTTATCATAAATGCCTGTGACCACAACAGCAGCCATTAAGTCAACATTTTTCTCTGATTGGGACTATCTCAATTATGACAAACTTTCCTCGGATATGAAGTTTTTCCAATATCATTTCTCATTGAGCACTTGTGTGTATTAGAGGATAAGTGTTGTGTTCTGGTTTTTTTATTATTGTAGTCTTCCTATAGCTACTGTTAAAAAAATATTAAGAATGGGAGAGCAGTAGTTTTTCGTTCTGCTTTAATGGGGTACGGAAGCAACCTTTAGCGCCTACTTCTTTGTGTAGACAGGGTCTGCTTCAGGACAGCAGCTCACAAACAGCAGTCTTTCGTCTATAAATGCAAGAAAAGCAATTTTAAAATAAATACAAAAATGTCCTAATACCACCTGGTAGTTGAGGTCTGAGCTTTGTTGGAAAGTCTCACGTCACGGGCCCATCAGGAGCTACGCCACGGTGTGGCGTGTCCGATGGAGGCGTGCGGGAGCGAGCGACGCTTGGCGCACGTCTCAGGTCTAGTACACCGTACCTCGGCATTCCGACTTGTCAGAATTGTAACGCGCTGACGATAAAGCTGGCACAACCTAGTGACGGCGATGGTAATTAATATACCCTTGGCCTCGTATGGGCCCGTGACGTTGCGAGTGTGATGTCACGGGTAAATATCCTGAGATTTGCGTGCCGACTCGATGACTGTTTTTGAAGCGCTCGCCAAAATCTCATTCGGTTGGAACAAAAAATATAGCCATCCGCTAAATATACACGCGTGCCATTATCATTTACGGATATCGTGGATCATATTTCACTTATTTCGGAGTGTTCCGGAAATATTCTAATTTTTGATTCTGTACCCCCTTAATGTCTTTCTTGGGGTTTTGTTTAAAAAAAATATATAAGGAAAGGAGACTCTAATAATTGGCTTTTACTAGTTTGTTACATCGTCACAGACACTATTTGCACTATTTTGAGTGCAAGTTCGAGTCCGAGCTTGCACCTCTTTGCCATTCTTGTTCTTCAGTTCCGATGTTCTGCTCTATAATTAATGAAATCTAAACCTAAAAGTCAATCACCTCTGCTTTGTCGCTGGCAGGGTTTGCGCTGACTGTGAACCCCGCCACTACTCGTCTCCCATCAGGGTACCCCATCACCTGGCCGCTGTAGCAGCAATTTTTGGATGTCTCCTGCTGCGAAGGAGCAGCCTGATGATTGAACCACCGAACCTCCAATATTGTTGCCTCTCCGTCAAAAACCTATTACAGGTAGGCTGGCCCACTTGAGGGGAAGCTGTGTCCAGAGCTGATCTGCCTGGTGGTGGTGCTGTCCTCTTGAGGTGCCTACTGTTGTCATTCGTATACCATCAAGTGAGCAGACAATTACAGGAATCCACCATAGGCCTAAACTGCGCGCCCACACAGTCTGTTTCACACCAAAAAGGATGGTTGCCTCCCATGTGCGGGGACAAGTCCAAATGTATATAGACAAAAATCAATCAGGCGTCTGATATGGTAGCCAAATAACAGTTAAGAAGAATACTTCCTATCTTTTGCTGAGGTTCTGCAGCAGTGGAACTTCAACAACAGCGGGGAAGTGCTTGCAAGCCTGGTTCCAAGACTGTGATGTTGAACCTCATAAATTCCCCCTTTTGTCCACATATCGCATGCTCGGATAACCCGATGAACTGTGGGTGATACAAAGGGGTGGTGGGGTGATGTACATGACTGTTGTAAAAACTGTTTGAAAACAGTACTATTAATCTCGGTTCGTTGTCGTCAAACACAAGTGTCCTTGGCTGTCCAAATCGATCAAAGATGTCGCACTGGGCTTCCACTGTGGTCTCGGTCGATGCTTCTATCTGCTTTGTGTCGATCAGTATCACGTAACTCTCCAGCTGTACGGCATAATATAAGCCATGTTCAACGTTGCTTGGTATCCAATCAGCTGACCTGAACCTGCACCAGGGGCATTTAACAGGACTGGGCACATGTTTCGCACCTTCTTACATGGTCTTAAATGTCTTTGTCAAGACCGAGGTACCAGAAGATGGTTTGTGCCAAGCTCTTCATGACTGACCTGCCTGGGGCCCTATGTCGCGCTTTGTGGACTCTCACGGCGACTAGGAACAAGGAGGTGACGTCAACAACGCAGCAAGCACAGATTAAGTGTTGATTGGTGAAAGTCGCTGATGACGAATTTCCGCAGAAGAAAACAAAGCTCACTTTTTTTTTGTTTTCTTCTTCGGAAATTCGTCATCAGCAACTCTCACCAATCAACATCCAATCTGCGTTTGCTGCGTGTTTGACGTCACTTCCTTCTCCCTAGTTGCCGTGGGAGTCCAAAAAAACGCAACAAAGGGCCCCAGGATAGGCGTCATGGAGCATAGCCTCCTGTATACTGATAATGCCTGCTCAATTGCCAGTTACCAGCTATCACTACAAGGGTGTGTCGCCTTTCTATACAAGGCAGAAAATGTGAATGAAAATAAGCCTCTCGTGCGTTCTTGTATTCTTGGTGCTGTTTTTGGCATTTGTCGTGGTACCTGTGGGCAAGAACTTGCCAGGGCTGTCATTTCACGAGACCCCAAGCAACACTCGGGATCATGGAAAGTGACTGAAGCTTATTTTAAGGGAAGACTGCGTCCCGAATTCGACCTCCTATATACTTAATAGTGTGTGGTAGGCACCTTTTTGTGACGTACATGAAGGAAGGCTTGTCTGGTCCTCCTTCGAGGATTCTGCTGAGGTTCCACACAAAGCCCAGCTTGGCTCAGGCCTCTCTGGTGTCAAAGCTGGATGAGCCCATGTACCCTTCTAGGTCCTCTTTTGGTGCTGCTTGACTGGCTGTTACTGTTTACCTAATCACATCTTTCCCGCGCTGCTCGAGGTATATGGAGACGGGCGCCTGACAACAGGCACAGTGCGTCATTACGAAATGTGAGCCCTGGCACAGCTAACACCTTCCACAGTGCTTATGTGACTTCGTAGCGGTTGTTACCCCAGAGGAACCTGGCTGTTGCAATTCCTCTTCGCCTTCTGAACTTTAAAACAAAACCGATTATGCAGCAAATCCAAAGCATGCACTACCTTTCAGCATTTTAGCACCGCTTCTCGGCATCATTGTCGTTGTTGCAAGGCTTTGTTTGCAGACTTGTACCGTACGCATTACACGTAATCAAATTACTTGTAATCGATTACTTTTTGGAGTAATTTTGTAATCAGTTGATCACTTTTATTAGGCAGTAATCACAAGAGTAATCTGATTACTTTTTGAAGTAATAAAATTACTTGTAACCGTTACAATTAGTTCACGGGACCCCCCCCCCCCCCCCAACCCCCCGCGCCCCCCCGGGCACACGCCTTTTTTTTATGAAATGACAAAAATATATTTTTTTCGAACGGAAAACAAAACAAAAAAAAAATTTCCGGAGCTGTAGGAGACAAGGTCAATCTCTTTCTATGTATAGCTTCTGTGGAATGTCCATTTTTTTTCCAGGCTATGACTGGGAGTGGGAAGCCCCAGGGAAGCCACAGTGCGTGACAAAGGCCATTCAGGGCGAAGTTTGAGGAAGCAGAATGTAGCTTTGTGAGTCCTTCGTTGAAACTAGCCCCCTCACGCACACACACACAGAAATAAGAAAATAAAAAAAATCCTGCTTAGGGTACCTACTATCACAGCCCGTCGGAGAACCAGAACCGAAGAATGCCTAAAGCGGATGCAAAATATAACAAAGGCAGTTGAAATATTTCCCCATTTCCCCTACGTGGTGTTTCTGACAAGCATTGTTTCGAGTTGAGAAGTGGTCGGGGCGATCTCTTCCGCTAATGGATACTAGACACGATCCGTTTCAAATCCTGGAGCTACTGCTCTTTTGTATAACATGCGAGCTCATCTAGATGTGAATAATAGAATGAGCGACGCAAACTTTGGGCGAATACCCTTGCTCAAGCTTAACAAGGTCTAGAAGCCCCTCCGCTCCCCCCCCCCCCCCCCCCCGCCCGCCCACACACAAACACTGGCGAACGCCCAAATCATTAAACGTCTTCAAACGAATTCAATGCTTGTGTCCGCATTGTGAAGGTTCAGACCACGAAGAGGGAGCCAGTTTTTCTTCTTCAATACTTGTGCAAATGTGAAATATAGGCAGGATGTAGTTCACTGTTATGATCGCTAAAGATGTGTCTTCACACTATAAAGTAATCGGAGAAGTAACGATTACTTTTTTAAGTAATGTCCAATTACTTTTGCCGTCGGGTAATCAAGTAATCTAATCGAATACTTTTTAGCCAAGAGTAATAGTAATTGTAATCGATTACTTTTTTAGTAACGTGTACAAGACTGTTTGTTTGTAGTTAAGATGGTGATATCACAACACCTTTCTTGTCACTCATGGTGCTTGCAGTAGCTATGCAGAACACGAAAACATTCTAACTGCATACACCTGACACTGCAGTGAAATGACCAAAATATGCGGTTGCAATTTCTGCTTGCGTCGGCCAGCTCCCCACAATGCGACATCGGGACGTGCCATGTCATGGTGTCATAGGACGCCAGCTACGATTGATGTGGGAACCATCACAAAATGCCTGTCTTTGTCGTGCACGTGTTTCACATCTACTTTGCCAACTGATGCAATGAAAAGAGTTTTTGTTGAAGGCTACTGAGTTTGCAGGTTAGAACCGCCTGAGTATTCAGCTCATTGGTGATATCACTTGGCTACTCGTTTCACTGGAATGTGTAATCTTGATTCTGTTTGTCCATAATCTATTTATTGGCTGGTTTGTTCGAAAGTAACTCAGTCGGTCTATCTAAGGAAGCCTCAAGAAAAAGCTTTGCTAAGGCAGTACTAGCCTTGACAATTTTTTTTTGTTGAGACCAAGATAAGGCCACCTGATTTTATTTTGAGCAAGCCAGCACACTGTAGAGGAGGGATGACCCAGATTTAGGTTGAAGTTATAGGTTTCACATGACCACATTTTATTTGTAGCTGAAAAAGAGGTGTCACTTAATTAGAAAGACAAGGGAAAGAAAGGCATTCTTGGGTATTTCGGTTAAGAAAGCTGTGCATACTTTAGCTCAGCTTTCAGTATTTTGGGTACATTTTGCTTTGTAGCTTTGAGTTTATCTATGATAACTCTTAGTTCACTTGGAGCATGTAAAATACATTGGTTTTAACAGACAACCGCACTTGGGCATCTATCATATGTCTGAGCTGACCTTAATTTTTTTTTTCAGTTGAAGTGTATCTCTCGCTTGGCTTGATCAGTATCTACTTCATGTACTGAACACCTTTTTACAGGGTTGCGTTGCCACAGGAGACTTGTGCGCTTGCGGGTGCTTGGTGAGTGGTGTCACCAATCAACATGAGCCCCGAGCCCAGCATGGGTTCAGACCCCCTGCAAGTCTGGCTGTGCTAGGTGTCCCTGTGTCTGATGAAACTGGGGTCTTGGCAGTTGAGCCAAGCCCGTGCTAGGTTTCTTTCAAAGGCCCCCCAGGTTAGGCAACACACCACCCCAGCCCACGCCCTGCATAAACAGGTGTCTTGCGATGGCTCGCCTAGGACGATTCGGTCAGTCGCTTTGCTTCACCACTCCTTTCCTCTGTCATTCTTCTCCATCCCTGTTTTCAACCTCTCAACTTTCTGATGTAACAGAATTCTTTGAAAGTGAAGAGGAATTATATAGCCCATGGGTGTTGAAAACGATTAGGGTGTGACATGACGACACCAGATACTTTACTATGAAAATATCTCACCCCATGAGAATCCAATGGCCTGGGCACAAAGAGGCTTTGCATGGTTGGAACGATTGGATGTGCAGCAGCCTCAGGGTTTTTGCCTTTGAATAGACCAATCTCATCAGCCAGTTTCATTAAGCCGCCGCTGCCACAATGCATAGAAGAAACTTAAGTCTTTCTGCATGTGGGAGAACCCCGCTGGAGCTTTGCACGTGACGAGACGACACGAGCCGTCTCGTGCACTGCCTCATGTGAACTAAAGTTATGGCGGCATCACGCATGCGTGGAACGATTAGTGAGATCTGCTTATTGGGACAGTTTATGGCAACAATAGACGACTGTTGCCGTCTATGGCTGTGGACACCTGGAGCACTAGTCGAGACAGCTGCCTCTGCTGTCTCGGCAAACCCGGTATCTCGGCGTGTCCATGGCAGCCCTGTCCCTTGATGCGGCATGACTGCTGTACAGTGTGGACGGTGTGATCCTCATGCATTCTCTCAGATGCGTGGTGTCTACACCGTTAGGAGAGCAACATTTGGCAGTGTGGGTGCGCTGGCTTAAATGAATGGAGACAAATGTATTTTCCCTGGTAAAGTATTTGGTGACAATGTCAACTGGCATGCTTGCAGCCAGGCTAGCAATGGCCGTGTTAAGGTGACTCGTATCCCAAATGTCCCAAGATGTCTCTGTCACATTTCAATGACTGCATTAGATGTGCTTGCAAAAATGGGACATTTACAATAAAAATATAGCAATTCACTCAAGATAGATATTAAACATATTTTTTAATGAATCTGTATATGCTTGTAGTTTAATTTCATTATCACTGCAGGTCAGAAGGTTAATTGACAACAAAATTTGATTGCTTAATTTTTTTCTGGTTTTGCAATTTATGGTTCTAGGTGCATCAGCATAAGACATAGGCACAGTTGCAAGTGATCACTTCGAAAGTTTGGGTCTATACAGCATGAACTAATTGTATTTTTGGATAGTGATCATACCAGAAATAGCATGTTGCTATTTCAACGGTTGCTGCTCGTGAACTCAGAAGACTGGAATTGCAGCTATTGCTACTTCAAGATGTAACGAGATTTCAGCGGCTCGTCAGACCATGGCCAGGCGGTGGAATGGATCCTCAATCCTTTGGGGGGCGTGCTTGTTGGTTTAGATCGTGAAACTTCCAGAATTCTGTTCTCCTTGCAGCGTCAAAATGTTGAAAAAAATCTTTCGTGTGAAGCCAGCCTAAAACAAATCTGTTTGCCACATTGTTACAGATTTGTCACCATGTTTTTTTTTTTTTTTTTTACAGTGATTTAGAACTGTTGTGGGAAACACCAGTGCCCACTGCAGAGCACAGCACCCCATGTGGCGAGCACCAGCAAAAAGATGCGAAAGAGGGTTAGCAGACAAGGCCCACCATGTAATAGATGCCACCAGCCCGACAACCCACAGAACCACGTATTGTATGCAATGAATCGGTTGTCGTCGTTAACCTGTCTCGACCACAACATGCCGGCAGCGGTGGGATCCAGTGTTGCCCATGAGAAGAACAAAGGCTATATCAAAATCATAGGAGATGAGTGAACATTGCAGTATGCGCTTCTGCTATTTCTATTGCAGCCAACAACAGCTTGTCAGCTAACCTTGAATAGACCCTTTTCAAAAGTGTGCACCAGCTATACTACGTTCACCCTGCCGGACCAATCAGCCGCCTCCCTCTTATCACCCAGTGATGTGATTTCTGCGCCAATTGTGCCAAACTGCGCCTGAGTGCTTATTCTGCTACACTTGCTACATTTGATCAAAATGTGAGGAATTTGCACCAAAATTGCACCAGAAATTAAGTTGAATTAAATAATACTAAAAATATAACAGCTGCAGTCCTCGCTGCCGGGGCGAATCGTTAGTGTAGGCTCGTGCGGGTTTTCGGGACTTTCGATAATCGTCTCAAATAACATACTATTCGATTTGATTTCGCACCAAGCACTGACAGTACTCAGAAGTTTCGCAACAAGTCTCGTATTCGTGGTCTGTTCTGGTGGGTTAGTTAGCTTTGTTAAGTGCGCTTCTCACCGCATAGTAATGTAATGCAGTAAGCAACAATTGCAAATTAGGCGTCGCTATGTTGCGTGTCTCGCTTCGCCGCAGCACACGCGCGTACTGAGGGGAAAGGTACTCCTCCAGAGCGAGATGGGGTGCATGGATGTATATACGGACTCTTGTAGGTTTATTTTTTATGCTTTGTTTTTTTGTCTGAATTAAGAGTTGCAGTTTTGTTACAACCCCCCTTAGAACTTGAAGGACACATAAACCTAGGTGCTCAAAAAGATTGTATTTTAACATTTTTTCAGTGGGATTTCGTACCTAAAATAATCATCGACAGCAGTTTCCGCTGTTCTTCATCAGTCGTCTTCTTGTTGCCGAGTCTGGTGCTTCCACAAGCAACTAAACAGCTGGTGTTTGTTCTCCTAATATTTGCCATCTCTCCTCACATTTGCAGTGATATAAATGAAAATGAAGTGTGCGGTTGTGCTCCAAAAGTTCTTCTTACTTCTCCAAAATGACACTTTGGCTGCTCAAACAGCTGCTCCAAAATGGCTATGACCAATCACATCACTGCTTTTATCACCTGACCCAACTCTTTGCGCGTGGGTATGGCCGGGAGTGTGATGATGTGGCAAAAGAGAGGCGTATGACTGGTCTAACGAGGACCTAGCTTCCACCACAGTCTTAGCGTAGAGGTGAATGGATTATGGTAGCTGCAGCACCAATTATCGAATTCTGCCATTATTTGGGCACACACTGTGGCTGATGTTGCTTGATGTTACAGAGAAAATTGCCTCATCTCAATTAACCTTATGCGAAATTGCTTGGTAGTCTGACAAGACTGAGAGCGTCACTGTTTTAATGTTAGCAAGCGTTGTCGGTACTGAAGCACGGTGGAGGGCAGTGTGTGATGGCGCGGCAGCTGTGTTTTCCGCCTTCTGACCATGGAACGGGGACGAACAGTTTAAACAACCTCCCGCAACTGTCTGATGAAACTTTCGGAGGCCTGTGCACACGCTGGCGACAACCCGCAGTGTGTAAGCTTGTACAGCAAGGGCGTAGGACTTGCTCCGCTGCTTCGACGAGGTTGTTGCCAGTGTGCACAGGCCTCCTAGAACTTCATCAGACAGTTGCGGTAGGTTTTTTAAATTGTTTTTCCACATTTCATGGTCAGAAGGCAGAAAGCAGCTGCTGCGCTATCGTACACAGCCCGTCGGGCTCTCTCTGATGCCTCCACCGTGCTTTGGTAGCGACGGCGCTTGCCAACATTAAAATGGCGACGCTCTCAGTGTTGTCAGATCACCAAACAATTTTTCATAAGGTCTATTTAGCCTCTTTGACTGGTTGCCATCTTTTGTTTTTTTAAACATGGCATATATCGAAAGCTTTTGGTGCAGTGATTAGTTCCAGGTTGGATGCAAGAGTAACCGGAATGAATTTCTGAAAGGCGGGCTGTTTGTAGTACCAGCTTCCGCCACTAGCAGCGCTTTGCAGCACCCTTTCCGAGTGAGTTTGCCGACTGGCATTGTCTGCTACAGAGAGAGAGAGAGAAAAAACTTTATTTGTCAGTAAGATGGTGACCTTCTTCGGTTCCTTCAGCTGCTCCACATGGTCGGCAGTTGAAGTCTGTCGGCGACCTCTTGCGCTCTTGCCAAGGCCCGGGACTGGACGTCCAGGTCCGTGCTGGCCAGCACAGCTTCCCATTGCTCAAGTGAGGGAGATGAAACTAGATCTGCCGGAGGCGGATCCTTCGCGCAGTCCCAGATTATGTGGTCTAAGGTGGCAGGCTGGCCGCATAGTTGGCAGAACGGGTTTACTAGATCGGGAAAGATATTGGCGTATGTCCACGGGTTTGGCTGCGACCGCGTTTGCAGCCGCCGCCACGTGGTAGCCTGTTCTCGGCTGAGCGAAACGTGCGGAGGAGGCAGGCTCATTCTAAGCTCCCTGTAATAGTTGGTTATGGCCTGATACGTATCCAGCGCCTCACCTCGTGAGGCCCCGACGTCCAAGTCCCCATCACCTGCTCGGCAGACAAAACCTCGAGCATATTGGTGAGCGGACTCGTTCCCCGGGACGCCCACGTGGGCCGGGACCCATACCAGATCCACTTCCTTCCTATCGTTTGGCATCGTGCTAAGAATTTTGTATGCAGTGGTGGAGATACTTCCCCTCGAGAAATTGCGAAGGGCCGTTTTGGAATCAATTAGAATGGTGTTGGTGCTCTTTTGAACAATCCCTAGTGCTATTGCGGCCTCTTCGGCCTGTTCGGCCTCTTCCACTCGGCCCGTGATCCCCGTGGCCGCTACCCTGTGCGAGATGCTCACCGCACTCACAGCGAAAGCATGTTGGCCTGTAGTAAGGTTGTATTCTGCCGCATCAACGTACACGGCACTATCGTCCCCTTGATACTTTTTGCTTAACGTCTTCGCCCTGGCCCTCCTCCGGCCTTCGTGACGACCAGCTTGCATGTTCTTGGGGAGAGGTTTGACACGAATGATTTCGCGCATCTCTACCGGTAAAGTCATCTGGCTTGAAGGATCTCCACTCCTCATGCCTAAGCTTCTCAGGATGCAGAGCCCCGTCTCAGTCTGCCTGAGCCGCCGCTCTTGCGATGTGAGATGTGCCTCAATGAGCTCTTCAAGAGTGTTGTGAACCCCGAGAGATAGAAGTCTCACGGTGGACGCGTTCTTGGGGAGACCAAGAGCCGCCTTGTACGCCTGCCTTATCAAACAATTCAGCTTTTCACTCTCGGCCTTTTTGAGGTCTAGGTAAGGAGTGGCGTACACGATCCGACTGATTACAAAAGCCTGAACAAGCCGACACGCATCGCGCTCTTTCATGCCCTGTCGCCTAGTCGCCACGCGCTTAATGAGCCGTATAGTTTGCTGGACCGATGTCGTCAACCTGTCCAGCGTTACCTTGTTGCATCTGTTGGATTGTATGTACACCCCAAGCACTCGCATTGTGTCTACTTCTGGAATTTCGTTTCCCTGAATTTTCAACTGTATCCTGTTCGGCTTCGTTTTGCAGGCCCTTCCGTTATTACGGATAACTAGCAATTCCGACTTTTGTGGCGAGCATTCCAGTCCTGCCCAACGGGCGTGGGCGTCTACGATGTCCGCCGCCTCTTGTAGAGCCGTCTCGATTTGCCCGTCTGATCCCTGACTCGTCCAAATCGTGACGTCATCAGCATATAGGGTGTGTCTAGTACCCTCTATGCCGTTAAGCTTCCTAGGGAGCGTGATCAGCGCGGTGTTGAATAGAAAAGGGGATAACACCGACCCCTGTGCGTACTCCTATTTCCCAGTGGTATGTGTGCCGACTTCCGATGCCCTATGGTGAGTTGCGCAGTCCTGTTAGACAAAAAATCCCTTATGTAGTCGTATGTATGGCGCCCTACGTTTAGTTCCGAGAGGTCGCAGAGTATCGTCTCATGCGAGACGTTATCAAATGCCTTCTTCAAATCCAATCCTAGGAATTGTGTGCTACAAATATTTTTTCCAAGCACTTCAAAATGTTTTTTTTTCCAGTGTCTGATATGAAAGAACAACATGGGGCTGTGAAATATTGCTTTAGGTAAAACTGTGCCAGAAACTTTTTTATTGCTTCAGAGAGCTTACAAGGAAGATGCTAATAAGAAATTGCAAGTGGTTTTCTCGCTTTAAGACTGGTGATTTTTTGATCGATGAGCAACCTCGTTGAAGAACACAAAACAATTTGGGCATTGATCACTCCGAGTTTGTTCCTCTTGGTGAATCTGCTAATCAGGTGTTTTACCGGAGAATTTTGCGACACTTGCGAAACTTGGTAAGGAAAAAATGCCCCGATATGAGGGAAAGGGGGAATGATAGTTCCATCACAACAGTGCCCCAGCAGACACTGTCCTGGCATGACACTGCTTCTCAACCTCCCGTATTCTCAAGACCTCGCCCCGTGTGACTTTTTTTCTGTTCACCCGTATGAAAAGTCTTGAAAGGAAATCATTTTATGGATGTGGAAGGTCCGTCAAGTCGGACATTGCAAAAAACAAGGAATGATTTTGAAGCGCTTGGGGAAAAAATTCACAACATGCCGCTAGATCCTTACCAGACGACGCCGGTCGGCAAACTAACTTGGGAAAGGTGCTGCAAGAGGTGGATGCTGGTACTACGAATGCCCGGCCTCCTGAAATTCATTCCGGTTATTTTTGGGTACCCATTCATACTTTCTTTTATTGTTGAAACTTTGGTTCTATGGCCCAGTATCTTGCTTGGTGTAAATCATGTCCCTTTTTGTGTTATACATATTTTCAGGTATTTTTTTTTTAGAATGGTGAAGTGACTGTGATGTTGCATATTTTGATGATTTAATATGTTTGTAATGCATACATAACATTGTTTTTTCGTTAAACGTTCCCTGTTTCCATGCAAGTTTTCTGGTTTGTTTTATATTCAAAGGGTTATTTCTGGCTTTCGAAAGTATCATTACTCTAACTATTATAGTTCGATAGTCCGGTGTTGGAAGAACTCCTTTTCAGATTTTCATTTCCACAATGTGTCAAAAGTACCTACAAGGCTGTTTTAGGAGTTTTATTTATTTTTTAGAGGAAAATATTTTCAATATAAGATTGTATAATCAGGTTTGGAAAATAAAAGAATACAAACAATTGCCACCTGAGCACTTTGTCTTCATTATAGCCACTTCATATATATATAAACAGTATAGTGTTGGTTGTAATGCCCTAATGTTTTGAGCTTAATACACTGTTTATATCTATTGTCCCCATACTTGAAAAGTGCCAACATTTTGTTGTCAACAGAAAACTGAAAGATTTAAAATAATTTGATATCGGTGTACATGTTCTCCGAATGCAGCACACAAATAAAGAAGAAACCTCGCCCATGCTAGTTGTTTTTGTTTCTTTTACAGGTACCCCAATCCTTTTTCTTTTTTTTCACATGAGTATAATTTAGGGGATTCTAAAGTGGAGCGAGTAGAGAGACTCATCGGTCACTCTATCAATACGGGAAAGCGTGCCGCCAGCGTTTTCCCGCTACGATTGTCACCTATTCTCAAGCACTAAATTTAAGTGTTTGGGAATACTTCTAGGCAAATTAAAATTGTAGAAACTTGTGTGCCTTTATTTATGGCTAAGGTGAGTACATTCATACCAAAAGAACAATGAAATTTCAAACCAGTAAAAAATTATTGAACGTATCAAATATTATACACTAGGCTTTTCTGCTACGTCCTTGCCAGCTGCAGTCTAGTAGCTTGTGGTATTCAAAGAAACGGTTATGTCGCTTGCTCAGATTCGGAGTTACATTGCATTTCGCGCACACAACTGTGCTAAATGTGTTCACACTCGGCACACAGTTCCTGCATCGAAGTCGGTTGCTTGCCACAGTTGGAAGACGCCCAACCCCGCCTTTTCGAACGTCATCTTGGGGATGACTTGGTGTGAACTTCCTCTTCTTCATCGGAGGCGAAGGCAGACTGACCGGCCATCCTCTTGGCGCATTTCCAGTAGAGATTGGGCTTTCTGATAAACTGGCAAAGAAGGTTCTCAGCTTGAGTGGCCGCTCCTTCAGCTGATGGCTTTGGCACCTGTGAATATTCCATGCATTCACGACACAGATGTAGATAACATGATATATGAGGTACGTGTACCAGCGCCTCGACCGAATGATGTATTTGTACAGCGACACCTGATAATTATGCTGGTCGATGCCCCCCCCCCCTAAAACTGTTGTAAATACTAACAATTGCCGGGCATGTGATGTCAATGTGGAGCTTGGTCTTCCGGTCATACCGTTTGACTTGCTGAATTGACTCAGCAGACACGAAGTTTGACACTAGGGTGACAGCTTTCCTGTCAGACCAGCGAACTACCACAATTCCTTTGTCATTGTCCATTCTGTAGTCATGTGAGCCTTGGCCAACTTTTCTCAGTCTTCTCATCCTGGAGTTTGCAGTCTGTCAGCCGATTTAGCCTCAGAGTTCCAACGTACTGTATTCCTCTCGTTAACTCTTCAACAAGGTTCAAAAAGCTAAAAAAATTGTCAGCTGCAACCTTGAAGTCTTCATTTCAAGGTACTTCAGAGCAGATGCTCAGGACAGTATCACCCCCAAGTCCAAAAATGTAGTTTTCTTTGGAGCGGCCTTGGTATACCTCGAACTGGTAAAGGACACCGGTTGTGCCTGCCCGTTCCCAAAGCTTGAAACCCCACGGCGTCGGTTTGTTTGGGATGTACTGTTTTAGGGAGCTCCTTCCTGTAAATAACACCATTATCTCATTCACCGCATTGAACTCTTCTTGTTCAATGCTCTAGAGGTTGTGCTGGAATAAGGAAATCCAAGGACGAATTTTCCACAACTTGTCCTCCTTCGCTTCTTTGGTGGCTTCCATGTTGTTTACAACATGCATGCATTGCATCAGCTTCAAGAAACGATTTCTCGACCTCTTGTCAGCGATAGGAGAATACCTTGTCCCATTCTCCCAGTAGCACATGACGTTCGGCATTTTGTAAGCCCCAATTTGAGGTATATTCTAATATATTGCTCCAGCTCTTGGAGAGTTCTGTCACGGAGCTGCCGTATTTCTGCGTACTGTTCACATTTGTTTGCTCCACTAGCATGGTGAGCATATCAGTACTTAGAAACTGGCGGAAAAGGAAAAATGGTGAATCTATGGCATCCGGCTCAGAAAATACTTTGGAAAATTCAGCATGACTGTTTTGGAGCAATTCGTTTCGCCATTTGTTGTATGGACGAGAGGACGAAGCTACAGATGATCCAAAGGAATTTTCTGCGGTTTCTTCATCATCACTTGTTTCAGAGAGCTCAGCCGCGGCGGGGGGACTAATTTTCGTCACTTTCCGACAGATCACTAAAATCGCTGACATCTTCGCCGGCGACGATGTTCAATATGTTCCTAACTTAGGAACCTAAACTTAGAAGGAAATATCAATAAAAAAGAACGGTTAAAACGTGTGCCACTCAAAGCTTATCAAGAAAACGTATCAGAATTGGTACAAAAATTGTGCCATCAATTACGACCCACTGTATCGAAAATGATACGCTGAAATTTGAAGCAATGTTACTAAGCGGACGGGACTCAAAAACAACAACGAACGGAACAATGTGGTTGCGCAACACTTTCTGAGCAAAAAAAAAAAAAAAGTGCCGAATACAGGACGGCTTAGTCCTATTTTCAGGGTTGCAGCCACGCCCGTCTCGATTTCGATTTCCCGTTTCTCTCGATTTCGTTTCAATGTGTAATCAATATTCTGTTGTACCCGCTTCGTTTAGCGATCATGCTCTTGTCATGTTCACGATCGGAAGGAAGTTGAAAAAACGTAGGTGGAATTGGTCGCTTTCGAAAATGAATAGTAGCCTTATCAAAGACCAAGTTTTCAGAGCTCACGTAGAAACATTGTTTAGAAAGATACGCGAGGACGAGCAAACAATGTGGGGGATACGTTGGGAACTTTTTAAGGAGGACGTGAAGCGTTTTGCCATAGAGCGAAGCAGCATTTTAAACCACCATAAGCGGCAGAAAGAGAAGGAACTGAGAGACCAGCTGAATGTTCTTGTAAAAGAAGAAAGCGCGAAGCCGGGGGAGCTTTTAAACGAAATCAGACACTTGAAAAATCAGCTTGAATCACTTGACTGCGAAAGATATCGAGGGGCCATCGTCCGTTCGCGATCGGAGAAGCTGTGGCTGGGCGAGCGGCCCACGAAGCGTGCCATAAGCGACGAAAAGAGGCACGCTCGGCGTAACGAGATAAACGAAATTCTTTACTGTAATGCGATAACCCGCGAACAGGCAGATATCGAGAAAGCCTTTGTAGAGTATTACCGCGGGATGCTTGGTCAGTGCGCGCATAAAGATAATGGTTTCAAAAAAGATTTTTTACCGCTTATGCCTTCGCTCGACAGGCACGTACGAGAAAGATTAGAAGTGCCTATCACTGTCAGTGAGCTGGAGGCAGCAATCGAAGAGTTAACCACGGGTAAAGCGCCCGGGCCTGACGGACTCTGCGCCGAATTTTATAAATTATTTAAGAAAGATTCCGCTGCAGTTTTGTACGAGGTTTTAACCGAGGCGTATAAAATATCTGTGCTACCGCCATCCTTCCTAAAGTCGCACACCATATTAATCCCCAAGTCAGACAACCCAGTTAAACTTCAATCTGTTTCATCATATAGACCAATAAGCCTCACAAATGTCGATTATAAAATTTATATGAAAGTCCTAGCTACTCGGTTGCAAAGTGTTATAACCTGTCTTGTTGGGCCACATCGGACCTGCGGCATAAAGGGTAGGTTCATTTGCACAAACATCCATGTTGCTCGCAGCATTTTAGAGTGTTGCGACGCCTTCGAGAGACGTGTTGCAATGTTGCAAATAGACTTCGAAAAGGCGTTCGATCGGGTGGGTCACGATGTACTTTTTCGTATTCTTGAACACGCAAACGTGGGTTCCGTTATTTTGGGTGGGTTAACGATGGCATATGCGAATTGTTCAACATCTATTATCGTCAATAAGAATGTCAGCGAAAGTATCAATGTTTACTCTTCAGTGAGGCAGGTTGCCCCCTATCCCCGTTATTGTTCGCGATTTATTTATAACCCTTTTGTTTAGGGCTTATTCATAATGAATGCATCCGCGGCTTTAGCTTACATTCAACCGAGGTTAAAGTCCTCTCCTATGCGGACGACGTCGCTGTCTTCTGTACTGACCAGGAGAGTTTGCTTGAAGTAGTCAAAGTCGCGGCTTCCTTTTGTAGTCAAACGGGTAGTGTAATAAATCGGGGTAAATGTACAGGGTTTTTGCACGGAAACTGGTCCGCCGCGCCTGGTGTTTTTCTGAACGTCCAGTGGACAACCTTGCCGGCGAAGTATCTCGGTGTGCCGCTCGAACACTACCGAGATACTACGCAACTGTGGGACGTTGAAACGGACTTGGCAAGGCCAAAAGCAGAAGGTTGGAAGGGGAGGGATTTTTCAATGTTTGCGCCAGCAACAGTCTGTAATTTATTTTCAATCGCTAAAATATGGTACATTTTACATGTATTATCTATATCGCGCCTAAATGTACAGAAGCTGCACAGGGTCTTCGCGGTTTTTATCTGGAGGTCGAGCTGGGAACGCTCTTCCCGCACTAATTTGTTTCGCTCCGTGAGTAGTGGAGGTTTGGGATTGTCCCACCTTTTCTTTCGCCAGATTGTATCGCGGTTTAAGTTCTTGGGAGATCAGAATAATGCATTTTTGCGTACAGTCCTGCAAAACCTGTTGCAGGATTATCTGCCCGATTTTATTATATCGTCTAGCAACCAAAATTGTGTCAGTGTTCGTGGGTTTATGCGAGAAATAGTTTTATCTTTTCGGATGCTAAAGGTTCGTTTTTCAATGGAGTCCCTATGTTCAGTTAGTCGTAAAAGGTTGTATAAAGACTTGGAAGATATTCTTTTGCCTGTACCCCTCTATAGGTCCGTGTATTATGACAGACCAGGGCAGGATGTCTTGAAGAGAGTGAAGAAAATGCCGGTTAAGCCGTCTATCAAGTCCTTTTTCTTTCAATTACATTGTGGTGTGCTTCCTGTTAAGCCATGGCTCGAGAAGAGAGGTCTTTTTGTCCCATGGTCGGTTAACTGTCTGTTGTGTAAGAAACAAGAAACGATAGAACATGTTTTTCTGGAGTGTTGGGACGCGGTCTCTCTATGGGACATACTTCAGCGAACGTTGAAGAAAGACCTCCCCCTCGATCCATACGGCATACGTTGTTTACCGCCGGAGAACGAAGGCGGGGTTTCGTACGATTTGTTCATGCTCCTCGGCCTCCACAGCCTATGGAGGACGAGGACAGAAGTGAACAACGCAGATGTCAAGATACGCCCCGCTGGAGACCATTTAATTGAAATTGCCGCGTATATACGCGAAGTGTATCGCGCTTTGCAAGAGCCCCCCGACTGGGTATCCTTGCTAGATGAATTGGTTAATGTAAAACGTTTTTAGATTTAACCGCGAGGAATCTCAGAGGTTCACGCGCTTTTAACATTTTCATATATGTGTGTTTTGTTTTTGTGTTATAGCGTTTCAATGTCTAACCAAGCAATAAAGAAAAAAAAAAACAACTCCCGGAGGTGTTCTGTTGCAGTTGCTTGTGCCTTGTTGTGCTGTTGACATGTAGGTACCCGTAAGAGTGTTCGGTATCGTGGTTTGTGTGTTGGCGCATGAGTTGTCATAAGTGCAGTATGAACGTACGTAGCTCAGGAGCCTCAGGAGGGTTAGTGGATGAGCATTTTTTTTAGTGCATCTCGCGGTTACTACTACACCTCCAGGTGGCGCAAGCTGCTGCCTGATTCAATAAGCTAAGTGTTGTGCAGTCCTGTAGCTATTGATTACAAACAGCTGGCATACGGTCCAGCCGTCCAGGCTCTGCGGTCCACTAAGCTCCCTACGTGCCCCTCAGATGGAAAACAATCGTAATTATTGTGTCACTCGGCCACCTAAATTATTGTTCTGTGTCGAAAAGCTGCTAAGTGCAGGCAGCAATGGATAACCACGTCGGTTGAGGTAGGCGCAAACAAGAAGAGATAGGAAATAAAACAAAAAGAAAGAAAGATAGCGGGGCGTTGGTGCGAGTTAAACGCCTCCCGTCGGTGTCGACGAAGGTCCCCAGCGATTCATCGCCGCAAACGACAAGCATACGTTGTCTTCAATAAAGCCTGCGTGCCCATTACTCGCGTTACGATTTCTTTTTTGAGCGTTCTCTGCCGGCGGTAAAAATACAGTCAATCTAGCGAGATGCCGTCGGGTGCAATCGCGGCGATTCCGGCAAACACGCTGCCGTCCTCGCGGCTAATTGGTACGGTACCGGTGTCTAAGGACGGATGTTTAGAGTGTCTGATGGCGCTGGGAAGACGTCGAATAGGCGTATGCGCCCTATTCTCTAACTCGGCCGAAAAGCCGTGCTGTTCGCTAGGCCTTGCCGGGGAATCCGAGCCTCGCTAACCGTCCGCCATGCTGCTTTTGGGGGTAGTCAAATTTGACTACCTGCTTTTCGACTACCTGTGGAGTCGTCATTTTTACCCTAGGGGTCGTTATATTTGGGACAACTTTTTACCACCCCAAAGGTAGTCACATATGACTACCTTTTTTTTAGAGTAGAGTCTGCAGTGGCACTACTACAGAAACGAAGGTATTGTGATCTTGTGGAGATCTGAGTTCGGTATAAATGTGACAGGCTTTGGCAGGACAAATATGCCAATTTCATTATTTATTTTTGCATATTCTACGGTTACAGTGCAGGGAAACAATCACACACCAGATACTCAGAAAGACCAGCACACGCGCTAAACTTACAACTCTTGTGTTTTGGACTACTTCATTCCTCTCTTCAGCGTCTGGATTGACTTCCAGAACCTGATAAGTAGAAGAAATAGCACAAAATACAAGGGAAAAAGCGAAAGACAAGACAAAAAAAAAAAGACGAAAGAAAAAGTAAGAAACGAAAATAGAAAACCGTTACAATTTATCCCTTTCCCTCACCGCAATCGTTTAGATAGAAAGTGGAGGTTTTTGGTCGACGGCGCTATAGAAGGACTACTTACACACTTGTCCTTCAGATGCTCTATTATTTGCGCTTTCATCATTTCTTTTCTCAGTGGGTCTCAAATCCTATCTATAACGGAACAACGTTTAAATGTGCTACGCAACCACAATCCTGACAGAAGATTCCCAAATGTCCAGCGACGACTCGGTGGTTACCATAAAAATGCTCCCTTAAACGATAATTCAAACACCTACCAGTCTGGCCTACATACTTCTTACCACACTACTGATGTAGACCAGACTGTCAGGTGTTTCAATGATCGTTTAAAGGAGCATTTTTATAACACCCACCGAGTCGCCGCGGGACATTTGGGACCCCTCTGTCCGGATTGTGGTGTTGTAGCATATTTTGAAAATTGTTCCGTAATAGTTAAACGCCGATACCCATTGCCAAGAGAAATAATGGAAGCGCAAAGAATAGAGCATCTGAAGAACAAGTGTGTAAGTAGTCCTTATATTGTGCTGTCGACCAAAAAGCTTCAATGTCTATCTTAAGGATAGCAGTGAGGGAGAGGGATGACTTGTAAGGGCTTCATTATTTGTGTTTTTTTCGTTCCTTTTTTTCTTTTGTTCTTTGCTTCTTTCCTTGTATTTTGTGCTATTCTCCTTATCGCGTTCTGGAAAGTCAATCCAGACGTTGAAGAGATGAACGAAGTAGTCGAATAGACGAGAGTTGTAAGTTCACAACCTGTGCTTGTCTTCCTGAGTATCTGGCTTGCGAATGTTTCTCTGCTCTGTAACCGTAGAATATGGTTCATCCACTCGCCCAAGCATCCATTCTATAATTTCTGCAACATTAAAATGACTCTGAAAGTGCGAGCACCTACAGGGTGTATTCGCGCAAGTCTTGCAAGTGTTGAGTTCTAGGTACAGTGCCCTGGTTGTGTTCATGTGCGATATATGCCCAAATACCAGAGAGACTAATACTGCAAACTTCTCTGAAAACCAATGGGCGCGGTGGCGAGCGGCAAGGGTGGCGCTGTTCACCACTCTCGCCGTTTGTTCGTGTTTGCGTGTTGCTACTAACAAGTGCACCAATGGGAATGCTTCAGCCGTTATTGCGAACAGTAAATAAACAAATCAAAACTACAAATACAACACACACAGCAATACTGGATACAAGTATTGACGCACTTCTGTTGGGGTTCTGTGGATATTTTTAGAGCGTGTAGTTGGTGAGCCATTTCAAAGCTGCGATGATTTGCTCGCTGTTGACGATCAATTTAGCCAGTGCAGTACGACTGCTAGCCTTGAATCTTCAACATGCACCACTCAGTAGTTATACACGACCGCATGCCGGCACGATGGTCATCTAGATCGAAATGGGCAGGGGTGGTGATTGAACCCAGGAACCCTGAGTTTTGCAGCGCAAGCTTTCGCTCCACGTGCTCCGAGCTGGTGGGTGCTAGCCCAGTCGGCCACCGATCCCCCAACGCAAGGCAACGCAACCCACTTCTGTTGTAAACTCAACATTCCAATTACGAATAATATTAATAATAATAATATCTTTATTTCCATCAATCTTGATGGGGAAGCCCGAGGAAAAAAGCTGCGATATGCAGCTTGACTGCTCCAAGGTCCCCTTACAGTGGTCAACGGCAAGCATCGAGAAACAAAGATGAAAATCACATTCAGTAGCAGCTGAAGGTATTGTTAACAAAAAAAGAAAACAACTTGAACAAACAACGTTTTATGAAAATAATGCATCATGTACAAAAATATCCACGCAAGTCTTTGAAAGTCAAGTTTTCAAGGGAAACATTACTACTGCACAAAGTATTTAACAAATTTGGAAGAGTAAATTGGAGCATCTGAGAGCCATAGTTGGTTCGCTGAGTAACCATCTTCCACTTCTCCACGTGACGAGTAGAATACACTGGTGACTTTTCCTCCAACAATGCAAGATTTTGTAAGAAACATGTGCCCTTTATTATTTCACTCTTAAAACTGGTACAAAGTCGATATGAATACAATTTGTGAACATCAATTATCCTATAGGTTTTAAATAATTCAGCAGTGTGAAAATCAAAAGGTACATTACCTACACCTCTGAGTATTTTCTTTTGTAGTATGAATAGTTTTTCAATATTAGTTAACGTTAATGTACCTTGAACGAGGTAGCAGTAGGCTAAGTGGGAGTAAAACAAAGAGTTATAGATCAAGAGTTTCACATTTGTTGGCAATATGTAACGGTAGCGATTCACAATCCCTACCACGCGAGCCAGTTTTGGAATAATATAGTTGACATGGCTATCCCAGGACATATTTTCATTAAGAAATACTCCAAGAGCTTTAAAACAACTGAGTATTTCAATTCGAGACGAATTAAAACTGAGAAGCTTAGACACCACCAGAGGTTTATTTTTTGGACGAAAAATAATATCTTTTGTTTTACTACTGTTTACTGTCAACGAGTTACAATCACCCCAAGATTTAATTCTAGACAAAGTTAAGTTAGTCATATCGATTAGCTCATCAGCGGTTTCGGAGGAAAAAAACATGCTTGCATCATCAGCATACATTAAAAATTTTGCCTCCTTATTGATGTTAATTATATCATTTATGTACATGTTGAAAAGGAATGGCCCTAGTACAGTACCCTGTGGAACGCCTGACGTAATAGGCTTAATAGTAGAGGAATTACCATTGATGGATACATATTGCTGTCGATGCTCTTGATAAGATTGCAGAAGTAATAACGCCTGCCCACGGATACCGTAAACTTCAAGCTTTTTAAATAGGACCTTATGATTAATGCAATCGAACACCTTGGTAAAGTTTAAAAACACCCCGAGAACCAGGTTTTTCTTTTCAAAGTTCTTTTTGACTAAGTAAGCCTGTTTCAGTTGAGCAATTATTTCTAAAACCAAACTGCGAGGAAGTAACAAGGTCATGTTTATTTGAAAAGTCTACCAAACGGCGATGAATTATTTTTTCTAATGCTGTAGGAAAAACGGGCAGTATAGAAATGGGCCCGTAGTTCCCCAATTGATTCTGATCACCTTTTTTGTACAGAACAGTTACTTTCGCTACTTGCATCCTTTTGGAAATACACCAGACGCTAAGGAGAGGTTAAAAATATGATTTAAAACGGGGGCAATTATATCAACAACATACTTAATTGGACGTATCTGCATACCATCAGCGTGTTAGCTACCACTATTTTTTAAGTGCCTACCCAGGCAGCACCGAGTTCTGGGCCAAAACTTGGCTTGCGTCTGGCAGTTTAGGGCATTAAAAAGCCCGAAGAGGCCAAAGTAGTGCCAAACCTGACCTCCCTTGGCAACAGTCTGGGTATCTTAGCCCTAATTCGCCAAACAAGTGCCAAACTTAGGCTTCGCTGCAGGGTAGTTCGGCTGTCGTCTGGCATCTTCGGGCCTAAATCGCCTAAAAAATGCCAGATTTAGGCTTACTGCCCGGTAGTTCGGCAGATCTTTGGCATTTTTAGGCCAAAATCGCCAAACTAATGCCAAAGTTAGGCTTCACTTTTTGATAGTTCGGCTATCACCTGGCACATTCGGGCCAAAATCGCCACAGATGTGCCAGAGTTAGGCTTACTATTTTGTAGTTCGGCAGAGTTTTGGCATTTTTGGGCCAAAATCGCCGAACTAATGCCAAAGTTAGGCTTCACTTTTTGACAGTTCGGCTGTCACCTGGCACATTCGGGCCAAAATCGCCAGAGATGTGCCAGAGTTAGGCTTACTACCTTGTAGTTCGGCAGAGCTTTGGCATTTTTGGGCCAAAATCGCCAAACTTTGGCCAAAGTTAGGCTTCACTTTTTAACAGTTTGGCTGTCACCTGGCACATTCGGGCCAAAATCGCCACAAATGTGCCAGAGTTAGGCTTACTACCTTAAAGTTCGGTTGAGATCTGGCATCTTTGGGCCCAAGTCGCCAAACGAGCGCCCAAGTTAGGCTTCGCTTCCCGATAGTTTGGCTGTGATCTAGCAGCTGCGGGCCAAAGTTGCCAAACAAGTGCCAGAACTAGGCTTACTGCCTTGGAGTTCGGCTGATGAAATATTTGATGTACGCGGGTGGTCTTCATCTTAATTAAATAGAAATCAAGTTTTATTCGGCTGGCAACTTTATCTTATTTTGGGTGTCTCTTGATTTCTGCAGTCCAAAGGTTGGCTGGATGTTTTGACGCGGCTGGAGCAGGCTTTGCAAACGCAAATAAATTGTGCCAGAGGTTGCACTCGCGCGTAGGTACACAAGCCAATATCGGGGCGCGCCGTGAGACTGGTTCGACATTATGGCGCGTTCACACCGGCGATCCGATCTAGTCGCGCCATAACTTTCATCGCAAAAGCGACCATCGCGGGCAAAAAGTGACGGGTTTTGAGCATGCTTGCTGGCCCGACTTTTTACGATGCACTCTAGTCGCGGAGAGGCCCAGCCAACCAACGGCGTTCGGAGCGAGAGTTTTTGAGAAGCGACTCGCCAACGAAGGCGTTGGACTCGCTCATCGAGCACGCCAAATTGACCAACTAATTACTTTTATTTATTTATTTATTTATTTTTTTGAGATGCGATTTAGTTGGATTGCGCGACTGCTTACATCCCCGGTGTGAATCCGCCTTTACAGAAAGTGCTGTCAATTGAGCTAACACTGCGCAAGACGGATGTACGCACGTTTCCATAAGAGATATCATTATTAGGCGGAGCATTGCAAAAGCGAGAGTGGCTCTGTGCGTGTCTTGCATTGTGATTGAGCACTGTCAAATCCTAGCGATAACAAAGAGTGGAAACGACCGGGGCTCCGTGGCGCGGCTCCCGCATCACACTTTGGGAATGAAAATAAAATCCTGGAAATTGTACTATTTTAGCGTGTTGATACTTTTTAAACATTAAAAGTGGAGACACAAAAGGGACGATACAGACAGGACAATCTAAACTTTAAAGGCCGCTGTACAAACGGGACGTTCTACAGAGAAGAACCTTCTCTCCCGATGCTAGTGGACGGGGAGGGAAAGGGCCATCGTTGGGTGGAAAGAGCGTCTAGACAATGGGATTAGCCTCGGTGCGAGCCATCCTCTCGAGAGGGAGTGGGGACGGAACAAAGCTGCCGTGGGGTTCCGGCTAAAAGGTGGAAGAAAGTTAAGCTTGTCAAACGGCGACCTCGGATCCGAGGACGGCACGTTAGAGAATTTGAAAAAAGCTGCTTGATTAGCCGGACGACCCAGTGCGGTCTACTGGTTCTAGAAGGTGACTCGGATGAAGAAAACTCGTTTTGCTCGAAAACTCTGAAAGCATTCTGGACGTGAACTCTTGCCACAAATAAAAATAACACATGCATGAAAAACTACGAAGGCAACTAAAACTAAGCTTTCTCCTACGATGGGAGAATGCGCGAGCATTACAGGCAGAGTTATGTTGGCGCAACTTGCAATAAAGAAAGACAAAAAAGTTATGTTGGCGCAACGGACAGCGCGCTAGTTATACGATCAAGCGGGCCTAGCTTCGAAACCGGGCTGTTTTTTTTTCTCGTGTTCCTTTTTTTATTTCGTTTATTTATTTTTTTTTGGTCACGTAACAAGAAAAATCACATGAACAGAATTTTTTTTTGGCCACGTCACCAGATTTTTTTTATTTCTCCTTTTCTTCAGTCTCTTTTTTTTCCTTTTTTTCGGATTACGCTTCTTATCGCAAAACTCTTTGCACCTATTTCGCGTTAAATTGGCGTTAGCCAAATCATTTTTTTTATGGCAGGGAATTCTGCCGTACGTACCCTATGTTACTATTACCAACCCTGGCTTGCAATTTCTGCTATCCAAAGGACTGGACTATGCCCTTGCTCCACGGTACGTTCCAAAACGTGACGTCATAATTGAAATTGAAGAAAAACTCAGACATGTGCACGATGTCACAGGGGTAAATTTCGCGAGAAGCCGCGTTGTCAGTGTTTCGAACAATGTGAAACCGGCCGGGTCAAATTTAGATCAACAAGAACGCATTGCTCTTAATGAGTTGAAGTCAGACAGCTCCATCATGACTTTAAAGGCCGACAAAGGAAAAGGAACCGTTGTGCTTGATAGGGATGACTACATGAAGAAGATGTATGAAGTTATAAATGACAGTCGCTATTTCGTGAAGCTATCAAGAGATCCCGCTGCTAAGTCCGAAAGAGAGTTACCTGACCACCTTCGAGAGCTGAAAAAGAAAGGACGCATCAGTGACGACCTATACCGTCATCTCTTCTCCTTTGACGCCGCGACACCCAAGATGTATGGACTCCCCAAAATTCACAAGCCGGGTTGCCCCCTACGCCCGATTGTATATGTTATTGGTCCATCCACTTACAGCCTTTCCAAATATCTGGTTATGATTCTGAGCCCTCTTACGGGAAACAATGAGTTTAGCGTCCGGAATTCCCCTGACTTTGTTGAACTTATACGCGCTCAGACCCTGCTGCCGCACGAGGCTATGGTATCCTTTGATGTGATTTCATTATTTACGAATGTCCCCAACGCCCTGGCGGTTGATGTCGCCCGTGACCGGTTGTTGGCAGACCAGTCGTTGTCCACTCGCACAACCCTCCTTGTTGATGACGTTATACTCACTCCTTTTGCGTTTTTGTCTCAACCAGTGTAATTTTAGTTTTAATGGGGACATATATCATCAGGTCAGCGGATGCCCTATGGGGAGTCCAGTTTTCGTGACCGTCTCGAATCTCGTCATGGAATATGTTGAGGAAAAGGTAATGTCTGGCATTGATTTCCCCGTGAAGTTCTACCGTCGCTATGTCGATCACACTTTTGTAATAGTTAACAGAGAGAACGTAACCGATTTTCACCGCAATTTGAATAGTGTTCACCCCTCAATTCAGTTCACCTGCGAACATGAAACTGATAGTACCTTGCCGTTTTTATATGTACGTGTCCATAGAACTAGTGAATCTTTCTTTAAGATGGAGACATCCGTATATGGTAAACCATGTGACAGACAAAACTTTCTTGACTACCACTCTCATCACCCTACTCAACAGAAAAGCTCAGTTGTACGATCGTTGCCTTCATCGTTCAGAAAAAGTCCCATCTAACTCAACACTTAGCGATCAAGAACTTAGCTTTGAAGAAACGTAACTACCCCGACCGGTTTATCAATCGCGTTAAGGAACAAATGTCCCGTCGGCGCCCGGATCGAGCCGAACGAACACGTGACGTCGTGAGCATCCCGTACGTTAAGGGGGTTTCGGAGGCATTGGGACGCGCCCTTAGGCCGTTGGGGGTACGAAGTGTATACGAACCCTACAGAACAATTGCCAATGTTATCTCCAAGCCAAAAGACCCCACCCCGCCAGAGGCAGAAAGGGTCATGATCTACCAGGTGCAGTGCAAGGAATGTGACGCTTCCTACATTGGAGAGACGGAACGAAAAAGAAAAACAAGACTAAAAGAACACGCACGGGATGTCGCCAATTCCACGAACGCCACCCGCTTCAAATCCGAACTTGTCGACCATGCATGGACGTCAGGACACCAATTTGACTTTGACAAGGCGAGGGATAAAAGGTGGGGACTGAGGAAGCTGCTGGAATCTTGGTTCATCCAGAACGACAAACGCGGAAGTGATTCATCGCTGGTAAGCAAGAACCGTGGCCCCCTGCCGGACGTGTACACAAACTTTATGCCTAAATAGCCGAACTTTTTTGTGCGACTCCCACTCGCTTTGCGCTCTACTGAAGATGCCTCCCGCATGGGAGGCGAAACGTTTAATTAAATTGTTATTTTTGTGATGTCAAGCCGTTTTTGTTATTACATTTATTATGTCTTCACCCGGCTTCTGGAGTATTTTTGCGCTCCTAATTTCACCGGTACGACAGCCATGGGAGGCCACTGCGAGCGAGTGGGGAGAGAAATAATTGAGGCTTATCGGATGGCGACAAGCCCGAAAAACATAACCACCCCGTCCATTTCGCTCTCAAGAAAGGAGATTATCTTTCTGAGGCCCTCAATGGAAGCCGAACGCTGACAGACTAGGCAAGGCGACAAGGTCACCGGCAGAAGCGGCCTTTCCTTTTATGCGTTGTTGATTCCCCTTCGACCTCGCCTTTTGCAAATCCTCCCCACCTGCTTTTGTGTCTTCGTGTGGCTGTCAGCGAGCGCGACAGCCGCTTTAAGCAAATCAAGAGGGTGAAGCGAAACGCGTGACCCATCGTGACCTCTCTACGCAGGACGCGTAGGACAAAAACGTTTGGACGAAACTTTTCACGTGACTTTCTCTGTCACGCTGATGGGATCTCTGGGGCTGTCGTTTGCCTAGTTATAGAAATAAGCGGGCCACGTAGGTCCGGTTTTCGAACTGCTCTTCACTGTTCTGTTGCTTTCGTGCGCTGCAGACGCGGCTGTGTTTTTTCGTCGTAAACGGTCGGAATACGTCCATGCCAATTTTTCGGTAACAGCCATTTTTTGCACCGGAGTTCGTGGAATACTTGTGATGTGTTTGTTGGACACGCTTCGACAAAAACTGCTCTTCGCCGACGACGAGACGTCAGTCCTCGAATCCTCGAATGTATTTGTGGAGTGCCTGACTTGGATTATGCATCTATCAAGGATTACATGATATCGCTCTTTTATTAGTAAGTGCACTGCAAGCATGATTCTGATAGTTGTCCTGCTTTCCTCTCAATCTCCGCGGTTTTTGTGTGATGAGTTTTGCTTGGCATGAGGACAGTGTTAATTGTATTTTATAATTTGCTTTTCGTTTTACAGAGAAGTGTGACCTTTGTAAATATGTTGAGAATACACTGTGTGCAATGATAGTTGTTTAATAAACTGGGAGCGATCGAAAAAAATTAGTTTGTCCGTATAAGTAACTGGATATGCAACAAATGACATGCAACGTACACATACTTGCACGACGTTCGGCCAATACGAAGCAGACGCATCGTAGAGTTTTCGCACAATATTGCGCGAACGCTAGGCCGGGGCGAGACAGCTGTACGGCAATACCTGCCGGGTATAAAACGGTGGTACAAAACTGGACAGTTGAGCGATATTGGAACCGACTTTCGGCTGGCACTGGCACGATACTGCAAAGTATTGCCGTGCTGCTTGGGAACGGAGTTGATGACATCTTACCATCGTGTTTCCAACGCGTGTTTAATTTATTTCTCTTCTGGGACGCGTGAAAGAGCACTTCTGTGACACACCAGAGATATTCGAAACTTGGGCTGGCCTCTCGGCTTTCTTTGCCACTTTTGGCACTTATTTGGCACTTCAGTGGGTAGCCAGAGAAAACCAAACTTCGGTATGCCACAAATCGACAAATTAAGATTTACTGCGGCAGTTATGGCTCAAGTCTGGCACCTACTTTGGCGCTCCTCTGGCGGACCAGAGAAACGCCAAACCTTGGCACGTCCCAAATTCCGAAATTAGGCGTTGCTCTGGCAGCTATGGCTGAAGTATGGCACCAACTTTGGCGCTCCTCTGGCGGACCCGAGAAAAGCCAAACTTTGGCACGTCCCAAATACCGAAATTAGGCGTTACTCTGGCAGCTATGGCTGAATTATGGCACCAACTTTGGCGCTCCTCTGGCGGACCAGAGAAACGCCAAACCTTGGCACGTCCCAAATACCGAAATTAGGCGTTACTCTGGCAGTTATGGCTCAAGTCTGGCACCAACTTTGGCGCTCCTCTGGCGGACCCGAGAACAGCCAAACTTTGGCACGTCCCAAATACCAAAATTAGGCGTTACTCTGGCAGCTATGGCTGAAGTATGGCACCAACTTTGGCGCTCCTCTGGCGGACCAGAGAAACGCCAAACCTTGGCACGTCCCAAATACCGAAATTAGGCGTTTCTCTGGCACTTATGTCTCAAGTCTGGCACCAATTTTGGCGCTCCTCTGGCGGACCCGAGAAAAGCCAAACTTTGGCACGTCCCAAATACCGAAATTAGGCGTTACTCTGGCAGCTATGGCTGAAGTATGGCACCAACTTTGGCGCTCCTCTGGTGGACCAGAGAAACGCCAAACCTTGGCACGTCCCAAATACCGAAATTAGGTGTTTCTCTGGCAGTTATGGCTCAAGTCTGGCACCAACTTTGGCGCTCCTCTGGCGGACCCGAGAAAAGCCAAACTTTGGCACGTCCCAAATACCGAAATTAGGCGTTACTCTGGCAGCTATGGCTGAAGTATGGCACCAACTTTGGCGCTCCTCTGGCGGACCAGAGAAACGCCAAACCTTGGCACGTCCCAAATACCGAAATTAGGCGTTGCTCTGGCAGTTATGGCTGAAGTATGGCACCAACTTTGGCGCTCCTCTGGCGGACCAGAGAAACGCCAAACCTTGGCATGCCCCGCATTCCCAGATTAGGATTTACCATGGCAGTTATGGCTCAAGTATGGCACCAACTTTGGCACTCCTCTGGCGTACCAGAGAAGAGCCAAACTTTGGCATGCCCTAGGATCGCCCAACTAAGGCTATAGTTAGGCACCGTACTTTGGCACTGATGAGTGCCATGGTGCAAAAACCTAACTGCGCCAAAGTCGGGCCCTTATGTTTGCCAGACCTTTGCCCAAGTTGGGCATTCCTCTGGCGTGCTACTTGGGTAATCACGTTAACTATTTCTGAGGCAGTAGTTGGTTCTAAGAAAATTGAGCTACAGTTTTTATGGCACATGTATCTGCAAGCGTCGGTATCATCGGTATGGACGGCCATATTTACAAAATGGTCGTTAAACAGATTGGAAAGCTGTTCGCCGGTTAATGTAACTCCGTTATGAATGAAATGCGCATTCCCCTACAGTCTTTCATCCCAAGCAGCACATCTTTGCTGGGCCATTATTGGCACAGCTGCAAGCGGCCAATTGTCAGATAAGTTGGATTCATTTTGAAAAACAGCGCGAATACCATACGGACAAGAAGGAGGAACACACAGGACGAGGCGCTGTTTTCCTCCTTCTTGTCCGTGTGGTATTCGCGCTGTTTTTCAAAATGAATTCATACCAACTCGCCCAACTTTCCATTCTAGTAAGATAAGTTGGCCCTTCGTTAGCCATCATGGCAGAAATCGGATTGGCATTGGTACCCCAGCCTACAGTTGGCCAGCATGGAGGTGGCCAACCACTGCCATTGTAGGAAAAAGCGAGAAATAACCATGGCCCAATTCAGTTAGCCAACTCGTTCTTGCTGTTGGCCCCACCACTATACCCCTGCGCTCCTAAAAATGCCCGTGCGTCTTTTTTTCTGCAGTGCACCCAGGGAGCCAGTCACTGTAATCTATGTAGGAACCTTGGCAAATGAGCAGGACAAAAATGTTTAGACCTAAAAGCGAAGCCTGCATTAGGGCACCGAGCTTAACATTCCACGTTGCTCAGTGTCCATCGCAGGCTTCATTTTAGGTCTAAGCGTTTTAAGCCTCTCAACTTCCTCCCTGGATGGCAGTGGTCGGCTCTCCAAGTGCTCTGCAGGAAAATAGGCGCATAAGTACTTTTCACCTATATGGAACGCACAGTTGATGGACAACTGGCAATATTCCAAAGCATGAATTAGCACATATATAAAGGGATAGTTTCATGTGCTGTCCACTTATCTAGTAGATGCTGAACGTGACATACAAATAATTAAGTGAACAACGCACATCCAAGACTTAATTTATTTAAGATTTTTCTCCCAAGCACAGCACATGGTACTCACAATCAGTGTATTCACAACCCATGCAGTGCGTATGGAGATTCCCCACATATGTGATATTCCATAGTTGGGAATTTCGCTAATATTTAATCAAGGCTCATGTTCTTCGACGAGTCTTGTTCTAGCACTACAAAGAATGACAAATTATCAACATATTTGTAAACGTCACTGGTTCCCTGTGACAAGTTTATTTATGAACAATTAGGCTATACATTTGAGCCCAAAATTATTAACAAAATTGGTGAGAGGTCATCCCATTGAGGCAAGTAACCAGGTGGTTTTAGATGTGCTCGCCCAGTGCTCAGTTAAAGGAAACAGCAAAGAAAAAAAAAACATTTTTTAAACAGCTTAGATGAAAAAAGGATGTCATAGGACGATTTTACAACGAAGAAAAAAAATTTTGGAGCTATATTTATGGCGCTACACGAATTTGTAGTTGGCGCCCTTGGGCGCCAACTACAAATTCGGCGGCGGCCCTTATTTATCACGTGGTGCTTGTTTTTTTCGGAACCATTCCCATGGCCTCTAAAAGTAACTTATCATCCTTGTTTGAAGTATAACAGAAAACAAAGATTAATAAGTAACTTTTAGAGCCCAAAGGAAACTCCTGAAAAAGCGCGAGCAGACGTGATAGACGGCGGCGCCCCGAAGCAGACAAACTTGTGCGGCGGCGGCGACGAACTACAAATTAGTTTTGTGCCGTAAATATAGCTCAAAATATTTTTCTTGGTTGTAAATCCATTTTATAATATTCTTTTTCCACCTAGCCTGTTTAAAAAATAGTTTTTTTTCCTTTGCATGTGCCCTTTAATTAAGGCTCCACAGGCTGGTTTGAAACAGAAGTTGGCTTCCTCCGAGCGTTTCGTCCTGTCAGCCGCGAACTGGAACCAGGCCTTCGTTGTTACCTTGACCGATGTGGTTGTAGCACCACTGAAATGGCTGTGGACTGCAGCTGCAAAAGGAAAAAGGCATACGTTTTGTATGTTATGGTAATCAGTCAGCCCAAAAGTTTCATATTCCGTTTCATAACATGTAGGAACGGTTGCAATTAGCGATTATGCCCTTACCAAACAACAGCTTCTGTAGCATCTTGTATTCACAAAACGCAGCCTTCTCCCCTCTTGATCCCTTCCAGCTTATTTTTTTTTTTTTGCTGTTTCATTATCAATTAGTGAGCGCAGCACTCGGCGCGTTGCATCGTTCTCATCTGTGCCACCGAACTTGGAGCAGTAAGCAATCTGCAAGAATTTTAAATCCTGTGTTACCACCAGGGATGGGCAGTATTTCAAATACAAGTATTTGAAATACGTATTTCAAATACTTTGTGTATTTTGCATTTGTATTTAATTATAAATTGGGTAATGTATTTGACGTGTGTATTTAAATACTAAAACGTGGGTATTTCAAATACAATTGTAATTAAATATAATTTTGTGGGCGAAAATACACCCTTCAAATTTATTGCCAATGTCCAGAGCAGGAACCAAACGTGTACGTTCTGCACCGAATGCAGTGTCTTTCAATCAAGCACAAGCGTTTAGTGACTTTGTGGTTACGGCGCCAGTCCAGGGCAAGAATAGTGACGAAATCGACGTTCACAGGCAGACTGGCTAAATAAGTGCCTGTGACAACTTGTGATGCTTTCCAGCCTGATTTCCATCCATATTTTTGCTTGGAACAATCTCAATGCGCGGGTCGTCCAGATTTTCGTGACTGGTGCGAGTTGCAACAATAAAAAATTCTCTAGCTAGTGCTGCGCGTCTTGGTCGTCTTGGTTCTTTGTTGTTCTTTGTTGGTCTATAGACCGTTCCATTAGGGTTTTAGCAGAAAGGGTAAAAGAGAAAAAAATGCACTCCCCCTCTCACCCCGTATATCGTCTGCTCCGCCGAGTGGGCTGTAGCTAGCGTCCGGCTGACGTGCAAACTGTGTTTAAAATCGCGTCATTTTGGAACTATTAAGCGCAGATACGCAGATTTTGGAATGCCAGTTGGCGTGTAATGCTATGCTAGATAAAAAGACTCACAGGGTCCAATTGCGCTATTACCTGCGTGCAAACAAAAGAAAAATAGGGAAAACTGTGTCAGATTGGCCGGTCTCTCTAGCGAAAAGTAAATCCGGTTGCTGTACTTTTTTTACTATGCAAAGTTCGTACTGGTGTAGGCCTTTAGCGACCATGAGTGGAAGTCTGAAATAATAAATAAACACGTGCTCTCCTGCCGCAATACACGCAGTAGTTGAGGCTTGTACTGCCGGCTGACTCAACTGCTATTTAAGTAACGAAAAAAAGACATGCTTGTTTTTCATTTACAGAAATAGAACAACAGAGAGCTATGGGATGATCTTGGAGTAGCCATAACTATTCTAAGAACGCGAACGACTTCACAAAGGCAGCCACGAACGAGAGTTCGATGTTCCGTACAGCCCGCCGATACAGCTCAAAGATGGAGAACGGCAACCTCCCGGTTTGTCGACTGCTAGCGCAGTCGGGCGCGTGCCCTCTCTCTCGTTTTACCCCGCCGAACCCGCTGAATTTCCCGGATGTATGGAGAGGGCGCTGCGGTCGAACAAAATGGTGCCGCCTAGAGAGCGCTAAATGGAATGGTCTATATGGCGCTAAATGGAATGGTCTATACCAAAATGTAATCGACAAAAAAAGCTGCTTGAAGCTCTGTACTTTTTTCACCTATTACGTCCAAGTTGATTACATTTTTTTTTGTTTATATTTCTATAACGTTACTACAGCCTCGCACACTAACTCCCGAGTGTGCGATGCAAAATTAAAATGAGATGCCCAGAAACCCGTTGCAGGTGCCCTGAAGTCGCTGACGTAAATTTGGAGGAATGTATTTGGAAAAGTATTTGGAGGAGACAAAATACATTTGGTTGTATTTGTATCTTGTACTTAAATGCTTTTTTGGAAATGTAATTAGATTTGTAATTAAATACAGTTTTGACGACGTATTTTGTATTTGTACTTCGATACATATTTGCATGTATTTTGTCCATCCCTAGTTACCACCAAGCATGTAGCCACTTGAATGTGGTTAGATCAAATGACAGTTACCATGGGCTCCAAGCTCTCCTTCCCACTTAAAACGTTGTCCAGTTCCTTGACATTAGCAACACTCGACACGGGCAGCTGTGGGCATCCTTCAGGAAGCTGTACGCAGGCAGACTGCGCAAGTCCGGGCATCACAAGGCGCTTCAGGGCCTTAACCTCCAACATGAGTTCTGCCTGCTTCTCGAGCATTTTCTTTTCGAAGGCTACAAAGGGAAAATCGTTAATTAAGCCACGCTTCATTCAAATTGTTTGCATGAGCAGTTAGTTACCACTCACCTGCAATACGGGAATGCAGCCCTTGAAGGGGCCCCTGACTATATATATCTGCATGGCGAAAAGGTGTACAGCACAGGTGTCGTTTTAGAAATCATTCTAGTCAGAAAGAAATAATGCTGCCTTTGAGATAGAGCCATGAACGAAACAGACTGGAACGTCCGTTTACGTTTGACAGTCTAGCGGAGGTAGAAGTAACCATGGATGAAGAAAGAATAAACAATTAAAACAGGGACAACACAACCACATCTTTCAACTAGCAACAGACGAGTAAACTTTCAACAGCGAGCAGCCGACTATACCCAGTAGGAGTAGGGGAGAGAAGTGGAGAGAAGGAAAGATAAAACACGCGAAGTGCAAGTCAAGGTGGTAGGGTTATCTCAGATTTTAAAAATTCAACCTCAGTTTTCGTCAGCAGGAGGGAAGGGTTTGACACGTTATTTTTTGCTGTGGTCATGGCGAATGATTCTATGATTTCCCTGCCGAATCTACTGTCATGCCCCCCCAAGGATTTTTGTGTCATCAAAGAGGGGATGACAACGCAAACACGAACGGGCGTGTATGACTATGGGATGATAAGAATCTGGAGAGGCCATAGTCATACACGCCCGTTCGTGTTTGCGTTGTCATCCCCTCTTTGATGACACAAAAATCCTTGGGGGGCATGACAGTAGATTCGGCAGGGAAATCATAGAATCATTCGCCATGACCACAGCAAAAAATAACGTGTCAAACCCTTCCCTCCTGCTGACGAAAACTGAGGTTGAATTTTTAAAATCTGAGATAACCCTACCACCTTGACTTGCACTTCGCGTGTTTTATCTTTCCTTCTCTCCACTTCTCTCCCCTACTCCTACTGGGTATAGTCGGCTGCTCGCTGTTGAAAGTTTACTCGTCTGTTGCTAGTTGAAAGATGTGGTTGTGTTGTCCCTGTTTTAATTGTTTATTCTTTCTTCATCCATGACTTTAACCAACACGCTCTTCTACCAAGCATAGAAGTAACCTTTGTCCACTTAATACATATGTACACAAATTTAACATACTGCATGCCAACCAGTTTTCCTTCCCTAACATGACCAGTGAAGGACTTCATGTGCGTTAGAATTAGATGGCTCACTAGAAGGAACAGCTGATGGTGCCTGCCTGCGGACAAAACCATGCAAAAGACGAGCACAACCATCTCGTGCCGAGTGGCAGGGCATGACATGCTGGGCCGAGTCTGAACTTCCAGGTGTGTGGAGCGCGTACAAATTAGTTTGGAAAAAATGAAAGGAAGATTCATTGAAAGATCCTTAGGAAATGCGTTAACATGACCCTTGGGTAACGCCACACGACCCGCTTTGACCCTGTAACGAAGCGGAAAAGAAACAGCAAAAAGAAAGCCCAAAGAGAAAGTGGAAGGGTTAGCCTTACCCTTTTTCAAAGGGGGTTGTGTATGGCGTTTCCCAAGTGTCATGCTAACACATTTCCTAAAGATTCACCAATGGATCTTCCTTCAATTCTTCAAGATTGTATCCATGCACGACAACAATAAAATCATAAGGGTTTCTTGATGCCACATCATTCTTACCATTCGAGCCTTGGTAGTGCATCGAATTTGGCATGCTTGAGTGAAACGCTCGAACTTCGCCTTGAAAAGAATTGCCAAAGTAATATCATTGCTGTCACACGTATTGAAATATGCAACAATATTTAAAGATGTAGCTCTTCAAATATTCTCTGCTTACCAGAAAGAGCCATAAAATGGGATGGTTGTGAAGCTCCAATTGCAGGCTGCTGCATATGATATTCACGCATGTTGCCTGCATGAAATATCAATAATAAACTTAGTTGGAACCTTGCTGTTTAACATTTTTCACTGTTAAATGGGCACAGTGTTACAAAGCAGCATTTATACACTCGTGAGGTAGATATAATCTCACATGCGTGGCAGAGTTGGCAACACACTCGGTTTCCACCTTGAAGCCCAGGGTGTGATTGCTGCCACCAGTCAATTTTTTCTCTTTGTTAGCCTCGCTGAAATGTTCCTGTCTTCTCTGTTTGTCTTCAATGTCCCTCTTTCTTTATCGTAAATTAGTAACCAACACGCTCAACCTTCTACATTTGCGAGACTGCCCGTGTATTCTGGCCTAGAATGATGGCAACTCGCGTGGGTGCATAAAATGAATCATAATTTATCGCATGCACTCAGTCTTGCACTAGCATTCGATCCTCACTGCCAGGCCAACATTAATGGCCCAGTGAAAAATATATACGAACCTGTTCACAATATCCCTATATGACTTACGGGTCCTTATATGTTTATTGGGCATGTTCATATAATTATATGATATTTCTTCTAGGGTGTCGCCGTCCCAACTATCTTGTTTGTAGACACAGGTTTGCCCTATCAAACGTTTGGTTTCCTTTTTACTTCCTTGTCTGATCCACAATGACAATACTCCCTGCTTACCAGAAGCTGGAGAATAGGAGGCTTCTGAGGGTCCCATTCAAGGCTGCAACAGATGATATTCACGTTCGTTGTCTGTATAGGATATGAATTAAAGGCGTAGTGTGAACCCTGCTGTTGTACAGGGTATTGCAAAAAAAATAACACTAAAATGGCCCGAAAAAATCTGAAACTTCAGGAATCAAGTAGTAACTGTTCTCAAAAATGTCGGTCAGTGGTCACATTTTGTGCATTTTTGTGTGAATTAGAGTTCAGACTTCAAATTTTAGCGCAAAATGTGACCTGGGACGGACATTTTTGAGAAGTTTCCACTTGATCCGTCAAGCTTTTTCTGACGTGTGCGGGCCATTTCAGTATGTAATTTTTTTTCCCGACAACTTGTACGTTCCTACACCGACAACTTGTCCCAATCTGTTGCAAAACAGGAATTACACATGTGGATGCAGAAACATTATATAATGTAAAAGACTTAATTTTCGCGAAATCAATATTTCGTGATTTAGGTCAAAACTGAAGTTTTGAAATAATTCCCGGGTTCTAATTTTCGAGACGCGGTGAGACCTCAATATAGATTTCACTGTGTTCACATTTTACAGGAATTGTTCGCGGGACCTATTTTTCGCGAATTGTAGGCGATTCGCGAAAATTAGGTCTTCTCGAAAATTAAGTCGTTTACAGTACTTACCAGAATGAGCCAGAGAATGGGAAGATTGTGAGGGTCCAACCGCAGGCTGCGGCAAACGATATTCACGTATGTTGTCTGCATGAAATATCCATTTGAAACTTAGCACAAACCCTGATATCTTAGACTTTCTTTTATACAAAACAAATGATTAACTCTAAAATGGCAGGGACATGATAGCATACCGTTGAGATCCCACTGCTCCATCCTTAACGGTGGTTCGCTTGCACAGCCTTGTAAAATCGAAATAAAGGAACAATGAAATTCAGAATAAATCCCAAACACAAATTTAATCTACATACCACTTCCATGCCGTTCAGCTGAGGCAGGAGGCCGAGTGGAGTTTCCTAGATCTCGTCGTTCTGTGTGAAGAACATTTGTTAGATATTAAGAGAGTGCAAAGGTGGGATTGACTTGGGTAATAGTAAAACTTCATAGCAAAGCCGAATTATGCTCACTGCAATTTGATTAGGCGGTCTTCCTATTCAGCTGATCTAGCTTCGACTACACTTGTTTATAAATATGCCAGTGCGTTCAGTGCTTCTGCCGTCAGACGATTGACCGCCTGCCGAGTTGGAGGGGTTCTGCCCTTATTTTCCTTCTTACAATTGCACAGCCTCGTGACGCCCTGTAAAGTGCACATGCCCGGCTCGTGCCTGTAGGCAGCATCTTGGTTGCCAAGTGACACCACCAGTTTGCAAGCTAATATGTGCTACGTAACCATTTCAAATTGAAAAAAAATTGCATAAAAGCCGATGAAATATAGGCCACATGTAGATTAAATTACCTAGAGCAAGCTAAGTTTTTAGAGAGAGCACACAAAAAAGGTTAGACGTGATCATGCTTGACTATGCAACCGTCAGGATAATTTCTAAATTACAAGATGATTTCCTGGAAATAGCAATTGTTAGATGTTGAACATACTTCAGGGAACCAATGAGGCAGGCACGGGCGGTTGGGGAAGATGATACGTCATCAAAGTGTCAGGCTCCTCATCACTTTCAAATTCAGAAATTGCCTTCCTTTTCCGCACATGTCTTGAGCGTGTCCCACTACTTTCATCAGTGTCAAGGTTTGATGTTTCTTCAGCTTCTTTCAGCTTTGCTTGTGCAGCTGCTAAAGTTCCTGGGAAATCAACCAAACATTCAGTGGTCATGTCTTTATTAATTTCTGCAAAAGAAAAAAACACTTGATTACTCACTTTCAGTCCTTAAAATCCTGGCCGGATGCCGAGTCCAAGATTCATGTGGATTGACATACTTGCTCATGAGCTGATTTAATTCCTTCGTACTCTTGCATGAAGGCCAGCGGGCGAAAACTACTCCTTTTTCACACACTATCCATGACGTAGGAACTACAGCCAAGCTTGAGTCAGAAGAAAACTCTATGATGCTGTAACTGGAGCAGAAATACATAAAAAATATGCATGTGAGCCTCTGGGATCACCACATCCTGGTGCCCCTGGTTATAAACTAGTATTATTTAGAAAATGTGCCTGAGAGGAAAAAAAGCAAACTTTTCTTTGAGTGGCAAGAGCATTCCTTTAGCAACGACCTCCGTTGGTTCAATAGCTATGAGAGTAGATGAAAGGTCTCATGCACAGCAAATTGAAAGAAGTCTGGATGAATATGGATGCGTATACAGGTCGGACACCGAAGTAAACTCCTGACAGATAAGCCTGAGTTGGGAGGCAGAAGTCTGGATGTTCTTGACCTTGAGCACACGATGACCATCAAGAAGAATGTTCCGATCAGCCTTGTTAAGTCTGAGCATAAAGCCCTTAATGTAGGCTTTCTTGAACTGTCCAACAGCCGGTCCGATTGTAGGTCCGTCGCTATGCCGTGTCGATGCCACAACCCTGTATATTGCCTCCTTGCATTGCATTTCTGCGTGCCTCGAAACTCTGCAAGCAATATCTTCAGACACACGTCGATGTAGTTGCTGCAAGGGCCTGTTGCCAAACCTGATGTAACGCTTAATCCTATAGAGGTATGTCTCAAAGGAAAAGCTGCTGAAATTGTCAAGAGGGCCCAATAGACGGCAGTCAGCAACTAAATGAATAAGGGAGTGCATGTTGTACACTATGCTCTCTTTGCCATAAAGAGATAGGCTCATCCGGACGAAGAAGTGCAAAAGATGCTCAGCATACTCCAGGAAATGCTGTAGTGAACGTGTCAAGAGTATGGTTATACAAAAATGAAACACTAGGAAGTGTTCATAAAGATCATTTCGCAACGAACCATGCAGGACGACCGGTCCTCCAAAAACAACAAAAAAGCGACACCCAGTAGCCTTCCATTTGTCATAGTCCCTGAGGCCTCGACACTTTCTATGAAATTCCACTGGAACAAAGTCCCTGAGATATACCAACCTTTAAGAATGGAGGCTACAGAGTGGGAACTCATTCGCACTTGCAGTGGTCCCTTAATCCAAAGCTCTTGAAGCTTCTTTCCAATGCCTAAACAGACAAGATGTAAGTAGTCCAAGGGGAATCGTGTTACCATAGGGATGCCAATATTTGCAAATGGTGACACACCTTTGTGATGTCCTTCATCCAGCTGTCTTGCAAAAGAGCCATCTGTTCTTAAGGGAGCATTTAAGCAAGGGAATGTCATCCTTCCATGAAATTCACCTTCAACTGTACATTCATCACACCCCGCATAAGCATTGTGAGACACTGTCTGTTTTACAAATGCCCGAGCAGTGCGTTCCAGACAACTACCCTTAGTGCAAAAGTGTGGCGAGTGGTTTGATAGTCCAACCCATAAGCCAGGCGTCTTTCAAGCTCTGCAATGCATGGTCCAAGAAATTCTTCAGCAGATGCAGGTTCCCCCGTTCCACAGAATACACCAATAATAAAAACCGAACTTAGCGCCCTTTGTGAGGGATGATGAAGAAGCCCGAGAATGCACCAAAAGTGTTTTGAACTGTTCCGAAACAGGGGTAGGCCATCAACATTCAACGAAACTTCATTCTTTTGTGGCACTAAATAAGGCCATCGGTCCAGGACTTGCTTAATTCCATTCGCTAGGCCGAAATGGTGGTATTCACCGCCGCCAATCGCTATCACTGAGCTTGCTCTCGGTGTTTCAAGAAGGGTTCCTATTGGAAAAACGTACAAGAAACAAAACTGCTGCTTATGCAGTTCTGGTATGGCACCACCATAATTTCTTTGTGTTATGTATGCAGCTAGTTCGGTTGGCGTTCTGCATAACTGGAGATACCGGCACCGCTATGGCTCCGGGTCTTCCTATACTGGCAGCCACTTTGCTTGCCGATATGATTCGGTGTGGCTGGTATGATTTTGCGTCCGATGACGTAGGCGACTGCCGTCTTTCCAACAAAACGCTTATACCACAGGACCACCGGTATAACCAAATCATACATGCAGAAAGACGACCAACATCTTCCAACGAAAACATCCATCGTTCACCACCGCTATGGTTACATACACCATACATGTCGAAAAAGAATATAAGCCACGTTTACACGAATGCGACTTAGTCGCATTGAATCCAGTTGCCGCATTCAATATGCGGTCATGTAAACGGCATAATGCGCAAAGCGCATCGCATTTTGGAACGGGGAGGATTATCGGAAGGCGCTCGCTGCGGGAGCGAGTGAACAGCTGAGAACATGGCGGCGGCCAACCTCGTCGGCGGCGCGGAGAGCGGCCCCGCAATTTTTTTCCCGAGAACGCAAGCTTTTATTGCGATCATAAGTAAGCGGAATATAGCGGAGCTGCTCGGTGAGGGCGGCCCCGTCCAAACCTTTGCGAAGTACGACTTGCGCGTCCGGAGGGGTCACAAAGGCTTCGGTGCAAGCACGAATGACACCGAGAGCTCCGAGCACCGTAGAGCACTGCATGGTAGTGCAGAACGAGCAGCTCCTACCTCGGTGCAGTTCCTGGCTCCGCAAGAGCCTCTCGGACTCGGGGTCCGGTTGGTCCGGTCGCGATCGGCGAGGTCTAGCGCGGCGAAACGCGGAGGTGTCCTCAAAGCGTGCACACACACGTCGCCTCTCGTTCAGAGTGAACCGGCGGCCTGGCCTGGAGTCCTAAACGCCTTCCGTCTCCCAACTTCTTCCACAGCACCGAAGACAGCGGGCACGATCTTTACGTTAACTGAATGCGTCGAAAGGCCTCCACGTGCGATGCACCGGAAAACGTGGTGCGGCTGGTGCCGGAACGGAACTGCATAACTTCGAGCTTTGAGTCAACGTGCACGGCAACAAGCCGATCTTGACACGAAGCCGCGGATACCGCATCGCCGGTCGACAGCGGCAAACGGCCCGTTGCTCGTATCGTGGGCCGTGACTCGTACTCGGCCAACTTGGCGTCTTTTCGTGGCCCCTCGCGTCGTCGCAACCAGTCACAAACCCGACGAACCCACCAGCTCGAAACCGTAGCGACCGTAGCCTGCGTTGGAGAAAAGCGAAACCGAAACTTAAAGCTTCCGCCCAGTGGCTTCCGCTGCCGCTGCTTTTCTAACTTCGCGGCTTCCACTTCCGGTCGTCGCGGAGATGGCGAAGATAGAGCGGTGTGGGGGGTCGTTGGCTTGTTTACGGTTACGGGACAGATGTTTTGCGGTCCGTTTCTACTGCGTCTGTGGCTCTCAACTGGACGGCGCCTCTCATAGTTCAACCAGGCGTGGTCAGCCTGCGTCAGGCCGGCTCGACTCGTCCGATCGCCGGACCGCAGGCGACTTCCAAGTACGGCCGTTAGGCCTAGGATCCGAAGGCCTAGGATCCGTGAAGCGGTAAGCAAATCTCGTCCCGTTTTCGTTCTACTTTTAAATTACGTTAGGTGCGCTACAGTATAAGCATGCGTGCCAAGTGTTCGTGACAATTTTGAACTAGAATAATTGTGCTTCATTGCGGTCATTTGCCGAAAATGTAAATCGAGCAATGAACGAGGAGCCATGCTTGAAAACGGTGTATGTACATGTTAACTTCTACCTGGGCGGCTAAAAAAAAAAAGTCAAGACTGGTTACGGTTGGATGCGAGGCTGGTACCAATGCAATGGTAAGCACTTACCCCCCATTCACACTGGAAGCGGATCCGCGTTCGCGAAGCGGTTGCGAAAGCGGTTGTATAAAGATCCAGTGCAATTGCACGCGCAGTTGATGTCATCGTGTGCGCGTGCAATTGTACTGAATCCTTATACAACCGCGTTCGCAACCGCTTTGCGAACGCGGATCCGCTTCCAGTGTGAATGAGCCCTTAGAGCGCCTTTCTGAACGGCATGTTAGCAATATAGCGATCGACGAGACGAGCGACGGCGAGAAGCTACGAGAGCCGCGCCGAGCGCCGAAGATTTCTCACTCTCGCTGCTTGCGCCACTCGGTTCTTGGGCTTCTAGAAAACGTCGCTCATCGCCTTGGTCGCTGGCACCAATCGCTTTCATAATGTGTGTCTCGTCGCGCGGCTGACTGCCGTGATTATGCGAATATAAGTCGACCTCTTTTTTCTTTTTTCTTTTCTCCTTTCTTTTTTCGGAAAGTGTGACCAAAGAATTTTGACACCTACATTAGCGACCAAATTTTGCGACCCTACCGGAGGCATGAAGCTATCGAGTCACCGAGCCGGCGTTGCCGTAGAGCCGCGCCGCTTCTTGTTTCAAAAAGCTTTTGGTTGGCGAAATGGCTCGCCGCCCGCGGTGGCCGGTGCCGCTATCGCGCGCACCCCTCGGGCGTCGGATTTCGACATCGCGCCTCTAGCGTTCCCCTTGCTGGGCAACCGGGAAGGAGAGGAAGGCGATGCGCCATGCACTTTGCCCTCCATCCTCGCAAACGCGCACAAGAAAAGAAAAAAAAATGCTATTTTTGTTATTTCCTTGAGGCGGCTCGGCTCGCGTGTTGCTCATGGCGACACGGCGGCTTTGGTTTCGTCTTTGTAGTTTGTCTTCCGTCGCTTCGCACCTTTTTTCGTTTCTTGACGTCATTTTACAACGGTGTCAGTGAAGTATTGCTGCGAATTTGCGAGGATGTCTACCCAACTGACGAAGCTTCGGACGATGATAACATGTCCAGAAGTTCTGACGGTGATGAAGTTTTTGGCATCGCCCCGTGATTTAGCTGAGAGTGATGTAAATAAAGGTTTTTTTCTTTCTTTTGCCCAAAATTTCCCCTGTTTTTAAAAATACAAAAAAGGTCGACCTATATTTGAATTTTTTTTTTCCTTTTTTTGTTGGTGGATCCAATAAATAGGGTTCGACCTATTTTCGAGTAAATTTGGGTTACGTCGGACGCAACTCGAATGCTTGACAGTTACGTTGGGCGTAACTTTAATTTTTATTTTGGGTTCCGTCGGACGTAACGTTAGACACTCCGTTACACTTAAGGAAAATAGGGGCTGCTGGTTCATCATATAAACCAACCATTTGTGTTTAATTGAAATGCATCACTGACCTAAAAAAAAATACTGCTATCCTAGAGTTTATGCTATAGGAATGTAGCGCTTCAGATAACGACGAAAGTAATCCCTGGAGAAGGGGAACAAGAGGGACGAAAGACAAACAAAAATCTCCAAACACAGCAAGGTGACTGGTGAGCGACCGAAAAAATCCGCCTGGTCCGGGTATCGAACCCGGGACCTCTCCATTACAAGTGGAGCGCTCTACCAACAGAGCTAACCAGGGGTTAGACGTCAGTAGAGCAAACGGGTTTTATCAGCTGCCACCAGTCAAATCACCAACAAGGGTGAAGCTTGCAATTTAATGTTATAATTATTATGCAATTAAATGCAAACCCGATTTGTGTCCTTCGTCCCTCTTTTTCCCCTTCTCCAGGGATTACTTTCGTCATTCTTGTCCAGCTCGCTTGCACCTTTGCATTTAATTGCATAATAATCGCTTCAGAAAAATTTGTTAATTTTTACTTTTAGTCCCTGCCCCCTCCAGATACAACATCTGGCCTAAAGCAGTGTTCTGGATCTCCTTCCAAGACCTCAGGCGGGTCGTCATTCAATCCATGAGTCGGCGGCGTCTCATGGGCGTGTTGCTGGTGCTTACTGGATGGTGCTACTGAGGGAAAAGTGGTCATGCTTGAGAAAGGCAAGTATGGCCGCCGTAGGTATACATATTGTCTTTACCTTTGCTCGAATCCATTTTTAAGAAATGCACAGTTCGCATGTGTGCATCTCTCAATGTTTCCACAGTCGGCTGTTTTTTTTTTGTGCTCCAACTCTGTCAGCGCTAGTTTCTCTAGATCATGCAAATGGGATGCAACACTAAACGACATATGCTCTCGCAACAAACAGTGCTGTGCAGAAGCACAGTGGAATTTACTCTAGCTTTATAATGCAGCACAAAATAGTTGACTCCAAGTATAGCTACTTTTGTGACTCCGTTTAACCAAAAGCTCTGCCGAAGCAAACTTGCCGCCTTATAGGTAGTGCAAAAGAACCTCGCGTGCCTAACCTGGAGAAGGGCATTTTTTTTTCATAGGTCAATTTTTTCTTAAACCAATACCTTCAGCCTTTTTGAAATGTTAACATCATGTGACACACGGAAGAACAGTAAACTCTTTAATGTTGGCGAACCTTTAATTTTCGCGGCCTTTAATTTTGCAGAATTCAGTGGCTGCGATTATGTCCTCTGTGACCGATTCGAGAAGAAATAGGGGCCACGAAGATAAGGGGGTTTTACTGTACATCGGAGGAAAGAGGAAGTCACTTATGTTTGTATGCAGGAGTAAAACCAACAACAACAATCATGGTGTCGACACTTTGTAAGCCTATCTGTGTCTATTGAATGATATCAATTTTGTTTTAGTTCGTTAAACATTGTTGCCTGTACATTGTGGGATGTCGTCTTCAACACGAGCAGTGGTTTTCTTCTCAAGCAGGCAGCATGGACGCGTGCCGCAGCACAACATAGTTCATTTGCAGGTGGTAAAGCAGGTAGAAGGATGGTTGGCACAATATGGGGGAGTCACAATTCATTGTTCTACCTCGGGCGTAGACAAGATTTGCTTATTCTAAATCATTTTGTCTAAAAATCTGGGATTTGCGATGAATGTACCCGCATGGTTGGAAGGGCGAGACAAGCCTTGTGAGCGCTTCATTTTGTAGCGTCTCAGTCCTGAACCCACTCATGCACCACATGTGTAGATGTTCCGATAGGTGGGAGCACTTATTTGGAAAATGGTGAATGGCAACTGTTATCTTTATCAGACTTCTGTATTATGGTCAAAGTTGGACTGCATATTTGCAATACTTTTTCTCAGTTAAAAATATGTCATACTAAAATATGTAGAATAGCCGATGACAAAAAGAGAATGGCTGGGCGTCCTCCAGCACGTGCTTGTGCTTTTCACCCCACTTTGGACAGATGTGCTTGCTCCAGGCTCATGAGGCGCTGAAACGTCATCGAAGGTAGCAGACGGGCTGGTGGTGGAACAACGGAGACTTCTCCCTGCCTTTCTCATGCTGTCAGCGAGCGTGTACCACTATACTCTAACTTAGCTTAACCTGCACAGAGCTGAGGAGAATAGGCTTGGCGAGTGCCCTTACTGCATATGCATTTGTACAGCTGAGGCACTTTCTGAATCAAGAACATTGTGTATCTTACCTTCAAAAACACATCATTTTGGGGGTGCAAAAGGAATTGTAAGGCATATCTTTGTTTGTATTGTCCTATTACGCATCGCAGGCACGTAGCCAGGGGAGGCTTATGAATCCCGGCCCCCCCCCCCTCCCCCCCGATATCTTCCATTTTGCAAGGGTCCTCCTCTCCCCCCTCCCCCTCATACAGCGTTTTGTTATGAGGGGGCCCCCCCTGAAACAAAATCCTGGCTACGTGCCTGACGCATCGACTCCAACTTAATGCGGAGTCGACCCACCCTGTTGATAAATTTAATGCCTGCCAGGTAATTTGTTTTGCATTCAGTTAATATATCAGTATTCAGTTAGGTATTGTTAAGTTGCGATGTTATCGCTTATCGCTGTCGCGGCCGCAGCAGAACTGCTGAGTCAGGGGGGCGTACCTCTGGTGCTTGCTGCCGATATAAGCGGCATCGCCGGCAAGCTTTGCGCTCTTTTGGTTCTGGCTGCCGAACAATAAACGCTGCCAAATAAACGTCGGTCTCCGGATTCGTCGATTCTCCCGGAGAAACGTAACTGCTGGTGGCAGCGGTGGGATGGATCGACGACGCCGGGTTCCATGGGTGCTGTCGGTGAGTGCCTGAGGCTTCCTTTCCGTTCACCGAGCAGCTTAAGTGTTTAAGGCAGTTAGTTCTGTGGTGTCGCCAAACGGTTGATACGGGCGCTGGGCAAAAGTAGCCAAACTTTTTTGGAAATTTCTGAACATGGATCCGATAAATCTCGCGGCGATTGTGAAGCCCGATTTAATGCTCTTAGCGGAAGAGCTGGGTGTTAAAGTGGTCAAGGCCATGAGAAAGCCCGAGATTATCAAGGCCATTGAAGATTGTGGCGCGGGCGCCGACGAAATTTCCGAGTGTTGGAGCGAGGTGCAGAAGAGAGGAAGGGAATCGGAACTTCACGCGGCTCAAGAAGGGCTTCGCGTTGCTCGAGAAAAACTTGAGCTAGAAATGCTTCAACGTAACTTTGACGCTGGTGAGGCCATTGTGGTGGATAACAGCTCGAAAAAGTTTGACATGCGAGCCCTTTTGCAACCTTTTCGCGTCGGCGGAGACATGGGTCTCTATTTAGTAAATTTCGAACGGGTTTGCGTTAAGATGGGTCTTGTAGAGTCGAGCTGGCCTCAAAGGCTCTTGAGTTTACTGCCAGTGGAGGTGGCCGACGTTTTGGCCCGACTAGACCCTATAGCCAGTCTTGTACACGTTACTAAAAAAAAGTAATCGATTAGAATTACTATTACTCTTGGCTAAAAAGTATTCGATTAGATTACTTGATTACTCGACGGCAAAAGTAATTGTACATTACTTAAAGAAGTAATCGTTACTTTTCCGATTACTTTATTGTGTGAAGGCACATCTTTAGCGCTCATAACAATGAACTACTTCCAACGTATATTTCACATTTGCACAAGTATTGAAGAAGAAAAACTGGCTCCTTTTTCGTGGTCGTTGCACCTTCACAATGCGGACACAAGCATAGAATTCGTTTGAAGACTGTTAATGATTTGGGCGTTCGCCAGTGTGTGTGTGTGGGGGGGGGGAAGCGGAGGGGGTTCTAGATCTTGTTAAGCTTGAGCATGGGTTGTCGCTCAAAGTTTGCGTGGCTCATTTTATTATTAACATATGGATGAGCTCGCATGTTATACAAAAGAGCAGCAGCTGCAGGATTTGAAACGGACCATGTGTAGTATCCATTGGTGGAAGAGATCGCCCCGACCACTTCTCAGCTCCAAACATTGCTTGTCACAAAGACCACGTAGGAAAATGGGGAAATATTTCAACTGCCTTTGTTATATTTTGCATCTGCTTTAGGCATTCTTTGGTTCTGGTTTTTCTACGGGCTGCGAGTAGGTACCCTAAGCAGGATTTTTTATTTTTTTTTTATTTCTCTGTGTGTGTGCGTGATGGGGCTAGTTTGAACGAAGGACTCACAAAGCTACATTCTGCTTCCTCAAACTTCGCCCTGACTGGCCTTTGTTACGCACTGTGGCTTCCCTGGGGCTTCCCACTCCCAGTCCCAGCTCGAAAAAAAAAAACACAAAAAAACGGAAATTTCACAGAAACTGTACATAGAAAGAGATTGACCTTGTTTCCTACCAGCTCCGCAAAAATCTTTCTTTTTCACGTTCGAAAATAAAAAGCAAATTTTATTTTTGTCATTTCATAAAAAAAAGGTGTGTGTGCGGGGGGGGGTCCCGTGGACAAATTGTAACGGTTACAAGTAATTTTATTACTTCAAAAAGTAATCAGATTACTCTTGTGATTACTACCTAATAAAAGTAATCAACTGATTACAAAATTACTCTAAAAAGTAATCGATTACAAGTAATTTGATTACTTGTAATGCGTACGGTACAAGTCTGCCTACAGCAGCCGATGACTACGCGTCCGTAAAGTCTTGCCTGCTTAGGAAGTTCAGGTTGTCGCCTGAAGCTTTTCGACAGAAATTTCGAGAGACAAGGAAAGGACCGGACGAAAGTTACGCGGAGTTCGCTTATAAGCTTAAAGGCTTTCTGGAAAGTTGGCTCCGTGGTGTCAACTCTTACGAGGATCGTGAAAAGGTGCTGGAGCAGATAACACTAGAGCAGTTTCTCTCCTGTATTCCGACAGGTCTAAAGGAGTGGATTCAGGATAGACCGGAAGTAGAAACGGTGCAAAAAGCTGCAGATTACGCGGATGAGTACTGCTCTAGGCACGGGAAGAAAGTTGTTGAAGAAAACCGTAGCTCAAACCGTTTCTACGAACGATGCGGACCTCGCACGTTCGTGAAGAAAGGCGCCGAAAAGTGCAAAGAGAGTGAAGTACCGACAAAGGGAGTGTCTGATTCAGACGAAAAGAAACGTAAAATGAAGGCGTTCGAGGAGCGTAAACCAATGGTGTGCTACAGGTGTAAACAGCCTGGTCATGCCGCTTCTGGTTGCCGCGTCCCTAAAGTTGCTCCCGTTAACTTGTGTCTGGGAGAAGCGGAGGACCTACTCAGGCCGTATCTGTACGACATGAAAGTAACTGGTAAATTCTGCAAAGGTTTACGAGATACCGGCGCCACGTATGATCTGGTACACCCTTCGCTAGTGGAGCAAGAACATTTTACAGGCGACTGTGTGTGGATCCGTCAGGCCTTGGAAAATCGGGCAGTTAGTCTGCCCGTAGCTAAGGTAAAACTAAACGGACCTTTCGGAGTAGTGGAAACGGAAGCAGCTGTTTCTGACGGAGTGCTTCCAAACTGTCCGTACATACTGTCAAACAGAACTGCAAGGCAATTGAGCGAGTCGGGTATACCGCTTGACATGAATCCTGTTCTAGTCGGCACGCGCTCAATGACAACTAGTGCAGTGCCGGAAACACTTCAGACGGAAGCGAGCGCGACGACTGGTAAAACCAGCAGCGGGCCCGATAAAGAGCCGGACGAAGGAGCTGACATGACCACGCTGGTTTCGCCGGAGAGCAGCAATTTTCGTGCGCTAGCCGGTGTAGATAAGCTTACGCTTATCGCCGAACAGTCATCCGACCCGAGTCTTTCAAAGTGTCGTGATAGCGTGGGAAAAGAAATCAAGCCGAACATCTCCTTCTTTATGAGCAACGGCATTCTTTACCGTAGTTTCAAGGACAAATCGGGGAACGAGGTAGATCAGATTGTCGTTCCATCCAAGTATAGAATTGCATTACTCGAGCTTGCTCACGGAGAAGGGTGGTCGGGACACCTAGGAATCACAAAGACCAAGTGCAGGCTTTTGGCAGAATATTATTGGCCGGGCTGCTTTAAGGAGGCTGAGCAATTCGTCCGTTCTTGCGACACCTGCCAAAGAACAGGACAACCAAACGAGCGCCGAAAGGCGCCTCTCACACTAGTGCCCATAATCACGGAACCTTTCAAAAGGCTAGTGATAGACGTCGTAGGACCCCTACCTACAACTAAGACGGGTTTTAGGTACCTTCTAACGATATTATGCCCAGCCAGCAAGTTCCCAGAAGCCGTTCCAATGAAAGAGCAGACATCGGTCGAAGTAGTAGATAACTTGCTCTCGGTCTTTTCTCGGATCGGGTTTCCTAGTGAAATTCAATGTTATCTGGGTAGCGTTTTTACCAGTGCTCTAACAACCAGCTTTTTCGAGAGGTGTGGCATTAAGATTGTTCACAGTTCTGTAAGCCACCCGCAAAGTAACAGCGTAGAGAGAGCGCACTCGGTAATGAAGCGCATTCTCAGGGCCCTTTGTCACGAACAGAAAAAAGAGTGGGACTTGGCATTGCCCGCTATGCTTTTCGCGTTGCGAACCGTTGCTCACGAGTCAACTGGTTTCACGCCAGCGGAACTGGTCTGTGGACGCAATTTGCGTTCACCTTTGCGGTTGCTGCGCGAGGGCTGGGAGGGTGAAGCCGAGAACCCAACAGTGGTGGAGTATGTGCTTTCCTTACTAAACCGTCTCCACAAAACGCGTGAGCTAGTTGAGGCTAACCTGGGAAAAGCGCAGTCGCGAGGTAAAACCTACTATGACAAAAACAGCCGCCTCCGAACGTTTAAGGTGGGTGACCAAGTCCTACTTTTGAGGTCTTCTAAGGCTCATAAGTTGGAATTGCAATGGGAAGGACCAGCAACGGTCCAGCAGAGACTATCAGAGACAAATTACGTGGTAAAACTGCCAGGTCGCAGAAAAGAGGTCCGCATATACCATTGCAACCTCATGAAGCCGTACGTGGAAAGGGTGCAAGTAGTCAGCATTGCACTAAACCAACCAGAGGAAGTTCCTACACGAATTCCTGAGCTGGGAAAAACCGACGGGATCCTGACAATCGCCGAAGTCGTAGAGGCCGCAGTCGATAAGACGCTCACCCAAAACCAGTTTTCGGATCTTACGGCATTAATTGGCAAATGCCAAAAATTGTTTTCAACTATTCCCGGAAGAACGAGTCTAGTCGAACATGACATCGAAGTGAGGACTCGGTCAAATATTCAGTGTAAGGCCTATCGCTTTTCCCCCCGCCAAGAAAAGCTATTAAAGGAGTCCGTAGATCAAATGCTAGAGCTAGGGTTGATTGAGCGGTGCGAGAGCGACTTCGTGTCTCCTATGATTCTGGTAGAGACTCCAGGAAAAGAACCTCGTCCGTGTGTGGACTACCGAAAGTTAAACGCGGTAACGGTAACAAAAGTCTACCCAATCCCTAATATCGAAACTTGCCTTGAGAAAGTAAGCAAAGCCAAGTTCATCTCAACCATCGACCTCGTTAGAGGTTACTGGCAAGTGCCACTTACCGCGAACGCCAGTAACCTTGCCGCCTTCAAGACCCCGTTTGGTGTTTTTAAGCCGCTTGTCCTGAGCTTTGGACTGAAAAACGCACCCTATGCGTTTTCGAGACTGATGAATCTGGTACTGGTCGGAACCGAGTCTTTTGCGTTGCCGTACCTAGACGACGTCGCTATACTTTCGGACACGTGGAGAGAGCACGTTCAGCACCTAGAACAGGTGTTCTCGCGCCTGCAAGACGCAGGACTTAGAGTCAAGGCGAAAAAGTGTAAGTTTGGCAGAGGCGAAGTATCGTATCTCGGACACGTAGTCGGTCAAGGAATGAGACGTCCACAAGAACTCAAGGTTCAGGCCATTAAAGAGTTTCCCTTGCCACAAACAAAAAAAGATTTGATGTCCTTTATCGGACTGGTGAATTACTACCACCAGTACATTCTCCAGTTCTCTGAAAAGGCGAGTCCCCTGACGGATGCGCTCAAGAAAACTGAGCCCACTAAGATCAAATGGGACGATCGCAAGATACATGCGTTTGAGGCTCTTAAGTTAGCCTTGGCGACTCAGCCCGTATTAGTCAGCCCTGACTACACAAGACCCTTCTTAGTGCAGTGCGACGCCAGCGAAAAAGGACTCGGCGTCGTTCTAAGCCAAGAAAATGAAGGGGAAGAGCACCCCGTTTTGTTTGCCAGCAGGAAGCTAACTTCAAGGGAGCAAGCCTACAGTACCATCGAAAAAGAAAGCGCTTGTCTCGTATGGGCTGTAGAAAAGCTTCGCTGCTATCTCTATGGTTCGGAGTTTATTTTAATTACAGATCATAGACCGCTCACATGGCTTCAGCAGCTGTCCCCCAAAAACGGTCGCTTGTTACGCTGGAGCTTGACCCTCCAGGAATATTCTTTCTTGGTTCGACATAAAAAAGGAAAGCTTCATTCGAACGCAGATTGTCCGAGCCGAGCGCTCTAACCGGCGCACAGTGCGATTTTCTGTTTCTTTTGTCTCATCTGCACATTTGTAAATAGTTCCATTCAATTTCATTCATTAGCTGTCTATTCCCGAAAGATCGGGAACGATATTTTAAAAAAATTCTGGCTGCGTTTGGGGCATATTTTGTAAGTTATTTCTTTTGAATAATTCGTGCTCTCGGTGAGTGGAAAGGGCGTTTCGGGTGCCTCCGCAGTTTCTGTGGTGCTTGGTTGTTGTTGGCCCTTCTCATTCCCCTCAGAAGCACGACGGACCTCTGTTGTCATCCCGACGTCCTGGCACCGACGGCACGTGACAGCTGCTGCTACTCCTGGGCCGCTGGCGACTTTGGCTCATGGTCGCAAGGAACGCCATCACCGCTCCTTCCTGCGCCTCTCGGACCGCACAGTCGACGCTTCCGACCAGTCAAGGACACTGAAAACTGCAGTGACGGTGTTGGGCCGCGCGTCGACGCTTCCGGCCAGTTTCGCTGACGGTGTTGGGCCCTGCGTCTCCAGGACTTCCCGCCCTTCGGATCAGCGCAAGCTGAACCTGTATTCGCTGCGAAGGTTTCTTCGAGCAACGACTGTGAAGTTCTGCGCAAGCAGCACTAGGATTACGCCGTTCGTTTGTCTGTCGAACATTCCCAAGGACGCGCTTGAAACCTGGAGAGTTGCGGGAAAATTGTTTTATGCGGTTTCGCCCTAAAAGGGGGAGGAGTTGTTACGTTGCGATGTTATCGCTTATCGCTGTCGCGGCCGCAGCAGAACTGCTGAGTCAGGGGGGCGTACCTCTGGTGCTTGCTGCCGATATAAGCGGCATCGCCGGCAAGCTTTGCGCTCTTTTGGTTCCGGCTGCCGAACAATAAACGCTGCCAAATAAACGTCGGTCTCCGGATTCGTCGATTCTCCCGGAGAAACGTAACAGTATCCCAAGTCATTAGTCGTTGAGATGCAGTCTCTCTGCAAGTCAGTCATGTTTAACATACATAAAACTGCTTGTCAAATAATGGCACTGTCGAGGACATGTACTCGCCTCGAGCAATCGCTGTGCGCAAGCTGGTCGTGTGGATGCAGACAGCAAACATCCCGGTTGAAACGTCCTTCCTCGCAATGTAGCTCAAGACTAGGTCAGGGCCCCACTCACAAACGTCTATACTTTGCATCTCTTTAAGCTGGACCACTTTTGACACTACAAGCCATTGCAGCAAAAAGAGTGCGAGACATGATTATAAGCTCGACGTAGCATGGCATCCAACTAGAAGGTCACATGGCTTGCAGCTTCTGCCGTGGTTAACTTTAAACTGAGATAGTTTGGAATAATGCTCCCGGTTTTTAGTGTTGCCCAGCACGGTTAACAGTTTGGTGATATAGTGCTGCATTGAAAAATCTGCATTCGTGACTGTATCACCTTATGAATGCATACTAGCTATTAAACTCTCCATTCTGCAGAGAAATGAAATGCACTTTGCTTCCAATTCCAGCTACTTCTGGAACTTTATGGTATGAAGCACCTTATGGCTGCAAGCTCTGACCGATCTTGTTCTCTGGTCTGCGCAGGCCCATTGCAGGGAGTCACTCCGAGAGCCTCACCAGAGGTTCCTGCCCGTGGTCGTTCTAAATTTTTTTGTTGTAGGTATGCATCTTTTCTGTCTTTCCCTAATGTACTCGGGCGTTTTCTTTTCATTGTCGCAGATTTGCCTCAAAATTGGTTCAGCACGAAAATGGATGCTGTACAACTGTACAACTGTATCCCGCATATTTTGTTCAAGATAGCTTTGCTTTGCGAAAGTTCGATTTTTTTATGAAGGTTAGTCTTTTTTGTTTTTATTCACAAATTTATTTGAGTTTCCATGGGCAACGCTAAAACGTTATGCCAAGGGCAAGGACAGGTTCACTGCTCTAACTTGTTCTCAACTGATTGCAAGAAATTTTGTTAATGTCGTGAAACCTCTTTCCAGCACTTGCTTTGCAGCAAGGAAACAAATTATACATGGGACATACTCTTCTTTAGACTGCTTGTTCATTCTGCAGGTCTGCCTTCTATAGATGTCGTGCTACTGGAGAGCAGGCGAATTCGATTGTTAGTTTTGCCATTGCTTTTTTTTAGCCGTTGTCTTAATAGTTCTTGTAAATTTAAAAATTTTCCTAAAAAGCAAGTCGGCAAGAATATCTATTTTGACTAGTTAGCTGAAAATAATGATCTAATACCCTTTAGTCAGTAAAATAGATAGTGTGTGCCGCTGCTAGTGTAGAGATGAACGCTTTTTAGGCATTTTTCGCAGAGTGGTACCCATTTTTATTGGTTAGCCTCTTGGTGCACCAACTAAACTCTTTCTATCCAGACACCTGCCCTTTGCTTTTATTTGGCAGGCTCTGGCAATAAATTAATATAGTGTTATTCCTCGGTGGCTTAAAAACCTAAAGAAAGAAGTTTCTCCAGGTTTAAACGCAAACTTTTATAAAGGCAAAAATTAATTAAGCCAGTAGCAGACGACACATAGCCTCAGCAGTGCTCCGCGCCAACAGCGTTGCGTCAAAATAGCGGTCGTCTCCTTTTTGCTGCGTTCTCTCTCTTTCCTTCGGCGCTCTCCTCCCTTTCCTCCTCTCCGGCACCTTTGTCACCACACCACTGGCTAAACTCTCCCTCTCCCTAGTGGAAAAACGTACAAGAAACAAACCTGCTGCTTGTACAGTTCTTGTTTGACACCACGTTAATTTCTTGTTATTATACATGCAGCTGGTTTGGTCTGGCATTCTGCATAACTGGAGATACCGGCACCGCTATGGCTCCGGGTCTGTCTATACTGGCAGCCAGTTTGCTTGCCGATATGATTTTACGTGGCTGGTATGATTTTGCGTCCGATGACGTAGGCGACTGCCGTCTTTCCAACAAAAACGCTTATACCACAGGACCACCGGTATAACAAAATCATACATGCAGAAAGACGACCAACATCTTCCAACGAAAACATCCATCGTTCACAACCGCTATGGTTACATACACCATACATGTCGAAAAAGAATATAAGCCACGTTTACACGAATGCGACTTAGTCGCATTGAATCCAGTTGCCGCATTCAATATGCGGTCATGTAAACGGCATAATGCGCAAAGCGCATCGCATTTTGGAACGGGGAGGATTATCGGAAGGCGCTCGCTGCGGGAGCGAGTGAACAGCTGAGAACATGGCGGCGGCCAACCTCGTCGGCGGCGCGGAGAGCGGCCCCGCAATTTTTTTCCCGAGAACGCAAGCTTTTATTGCGATCATAAGTAAGCGGAATATAGCGGAGCTGCTCGGTGAGGGCGGCCCCGTCCAAACCTTTGCGAAGTACGACTTGCGCGTCCGGAGGGGTCACAAAGGCTTCGGTGCAAGCACGAATGACACCGAGAGCTCCGAGCACTGTAGAGCACTGCATGGTAGTGCAGAACGAGCAGCTCCTACCTCGGTGCAGTTCCTGGCTCCGCAAGAGCCTCTCGGACTCGGGGTCCGGTTGGTCCGGTCGCGATCGGCGAGGTCTAGCGCGGCGAAACGCGGAGGCGTCCTCAAAGCGTGCACACACATGTCGCCTCTCGTTCAGAGTGAACCGGCGGCCCGGCCTGGAGTCCTAAACGCCTTCCGTCTCCCAACTTCTTCCACAGCACCGAAGACAGCGGGCACGATCTTTACGTTAACTGAATGCGTCGAAAGGCCTCCACGTGCGATGCACCGGAAAACGTGGTGCGGCTGGTGCCGGAACGGAACTGCATAACTTCGAGCTTTGAGTCAACGTGCACGGCAACAAGCCGATCGTGACACGAAGCCGCGGATACCGCATCGCCGGTCGACAGCGGCAAACGGCCCGTTGCTCGTATCGTGGGCCGTGACTCGTACTCGGCCAACTTGGCGTCTTTTCGTGGCCCCTCGCGTCGTCGCAACCAGTCACAAACCCGACGAACCCACCAGCTCGAAACCGTAGCGACCGTAGCCTGCGTTGGTGAAAAGCGAAACCGAAACTTAAAGCTTCCGCCCAGTGGCTTCCGCTGCCGCTGCTTTTCTAACTTCGCGGCTTCCACTTCCGGTCGTCGCGGAGATGGCGAAGATAGAGCGGTGTGGGGGGTCGTTGGCTTGTTTACGGTTACGGGACAGATGTTTTGCGGTCCGTTTCTACTGCGTCTGTGGCTGTCAACTGGACGGCGCCTCTCATAGTTCAACCTGGCGTGGTCAGCCTGCGTCAGGCCGGCTCGACTCGTCCGATCGCCGGACCGCAGGCGACTTCCAAGTACGGCCGTTAGGCCTAGGATCCGAAGGCCTAGGATCCGTGAAGCGGTAAGCGAATCTCGTCCCGTTTTCGTTCTACTTTTAAATTACGTTAGGTGCGCTACAGTATAAGCATGCGTGCCAAGTGTTCGTGACAATTTTGAACTAGAATAATTGTGCTTCATTGCGGTCATTTGCCGAAAATGTAAATCGAGCAATGAACGAGGAGCCATGCTTGAAAACGGTGTATGTACGATGTTAACTTCTACCTGGGCGGCTAAAAAAAAAAAGTCAAGACTGGTTACGGTTGGATGCGAGGCTGGTACCAATGCAATGGTAAGCATTTAGAGCGCCTTTCTGAACGGCATGTTAGCAATATAGCGATCAACGAGACGAGCGACGGCGAGAAGCTACGAGAGCCGCGCCGAGCGCCGAAGATTTCTCACTCTCGCTGCTTGCGCCGCTCGGTTCTTGGGCTTCTAGAAAACGTCGCTCATCGCCTTGGTCGCTGGCACCAATCGCTTTCATAATGTGTGTCTCGTCGCGCGGCTGACTGCCGTGATTATGCGAATATAAGTCGACTTTTTTTTTTCTTTTCTTCTTTCTTTTTTCGGAAAGTGTGACCAAAGAATTTCGACACCTACATTAGCGACCAAATTTTGCGACCCTACCGGAGGCATGAAGCTATCGAGTCACCGAGCCGGCGTTGCAGTAGAGCCGCGCCGCTTCTTGTTTCAAAAAGCTTTTGGTTGCCGAAATGGCTCGCCGCCCGCGGTGGCCGGTGCCGCTATCGCGCGCACCCCTCGGGCGTCGGATTTCGACATCGCGCCTCTAGCGTTCTCCTTGCTGGGCAACGGGGAAGGAGAGGAAGGCGATGCGCCATGCACTTTGCCCTCCATCCTCGCAAACGCGCACAAGAAAAGAAAAAAAAATGCTATTTTTGTTAGTTGCTTGAGGCGGCTCGGCTCGCGTGTTGCTCATGGCGACACGGCGGCTTTGCTTTCGTCTTTGTAGTTTGTCTTCCGTCGCTTCGCACCTTTTTTCGTTTCTTGACGTCATTTTACAACGGTGTCAGTGAAGTATTGCTGCAAATTTGCGAGGATGTCTACCCAACTGACGAAGCTTCGGACGATGATAACATGTCCAGAAGTTCTGACGGTGATGAAGTTTTTGGCATCGCCCCGTGATTTAGCTGAGAGTGATGTAAATAAAGGTTTCTTTCTTTCTTTTGCCCAAAATTTCCCCTGTTCTTAAAAATACAAAAAAGGTCGACCTATATTTGAATTTTTTTTTCCTTTTTTTGTTGGTGGATCCAATAAATAGGGTTCGACCTATTTTCGAGTAAATTTGGGTTACGTCGGCCGCAACTCGAATGCTTGACAGTTACGTTGGGCGTAACTTTAATTTTTATTTTGGGTTCCGTCGGACGTAACGTTAGACACTCCGTTACACTTAAGGAAAATAGGGGCTGCTGGTTCATCATATAAACCAACCTTTTGTGTTTAATTAAAATGCATCACTGACCTCAAAAAAAAAAATACTGCTATCCTAGAGTTTATGCTATAGGAATGTAGCGCTTCAGATAACGACGAAAGTAATCCCTGGAGAAGGGGAACAAGAGGGACGAAAGACAAACAAAAATCTCCAAACACAGCAAGGTGACTGGTGAGCGACCGAAAAAATCCGCCTGGTCCGGGTATCGAACCCGGGACCTCTCCATTACAAGTGGAACGCTCTACCAACAGAGTTAACCAGGGGTTAGACGTCAGTAGAGCAAACGGGTTTTATCAGCTGCCACCAGTCAAATCACCAACAAGGGTGAAGCTTGCAATTTAATGTTATAATTATTATGCAATTAAATGCAAACCCGATTTGTGTCCTTCGTCCCTCTTGTTCCCCTTCTCCAGGGATTACTTTCGTCATTCTTGTCCAGCTCGCTTGCACCTTTGCATTTAATTGCATAATAATCGCTTCAGAAAAATTTGTTAATTTTTACTTTTAGTCCCTGCCCCCTCCAGATACAACATCTGGCCTAAAGCAGTGTTCCGGATCTCCTTCCAAGACCTCAGGCGGGTCGTCATTCAATCCATGAGTCGGCGGCGTCTCATGGGCGTGTTGCTGGTGCTTACTGGATGGTGCTACTGAGGGAAAAGTGGTCATGCTTGAGAAAGGCAAGTATGGCCGCCGAAGGTATACATATTGTCTTTACCTTTGCTCGAATCCATTTTTAAGAAATGCACAGTTCGCATGTGTGCATCTCTCAATGTTTCCACAGTCGGCTGTTTTTTTTTTTTTTTTGAGTGCTCCAACTCTGTCAGCGCTACTTTCTCTAGATCATGCAAATGGGATGCAACACTAAACGACATATGCTCTCGCAACAAACAGTGCTGTGCAGAAGCCCAGTGGAATTTACTCTAGCTTTATAATGCAGCACAAAATAGCTGACTCCAAGTATAGCTACTTTTGTGACTCCGTTTAACCAAAAGCTCTGCCGAAACAAACTTGCCGCCTTATAGGTAGTGCAAAAGACTCTCGCGTGCCTAACCTGGAGAAGGGCATTTTTTTTCATAGGTCAATTTTTTTTTAAACCAATAGCTTCAGCCTTTTTGAAATGTTAACATCATGTGACACACGGAAGAACAGTAAACTCTTTAATGTTGGCGAACCTTTAATTTTCGCGGCCTTTAATTTTGCAGAATTCAGTGGCTGCGATTATGTCCTCTGTGACCGATTCGAGAAGAAATAGGGGCCACGAAGATAAGGGGGTTTTACTGTACATCGGAGGAAAGAGGAAGTCACTTATGTTTGTATGCAGGAGTAAAACCAACAACAACAATCATGGTGTCGACACTTTGTAAGCCTATCTGTGTCTATTGAATGATATCAATTTTGCTTTAGTTCGTTAAACATTGTTGCCTGTACATTGTGGGATGTCGTCTTCAACACGAGCAGTGGTTTTCTTCTCAAGCAGGCAGCATGGACGCGTGCCGCAGCACAACATAGTTCATTTGCAGGTGGTACCGCAGGTAGAAGGATGGTTGGCACAATATGGGGGAATCACAATTCAATGTTCTACCTCGGGCGTAGACAAGATTTGCTTATTATAAATCATTTTGTCTAAAAATCTGGGATTTGCGACGAATGTACCCGCATGGTTGGAAGGGCGAGACAAGCCTTGTGAGCACTTCATTTTGTAGCGTCTCAGTCCTGAACCCACTCATGCACCACATGTGTAGATGTTCCGATAGGTGGGAGCACTTATTTGGAAAATGGTGAATGGCAACTGTTATCTTTATCAGACTTCTGTATTATGGTCAAAGTTGGACTGCATATTTGCAATACTTTTTCTCAGTTAAAAATATGTCATACTAAAATATGTAGAATAGCCGATGACAAAAAGAGAATGGCTGGGCGTCCTCCAGCACGTGCTTGTGCTTTTCACCCCACTTTGAAAAGATGTGCTTGCTCCAGGCTCATGAGGCGCTGAAATGTCATCGAAGGTAGCAGACGGGCTGGTGGTGGAACAACGGAGATCTCTCCCTGCCTTTCTCATGCTGTCAGTGAGCGTGTACCACTATACTCTAACTTAGCTTAACCTGCTCAGAGCTGAGGAGAATAGGCTTGGCGAGTGCCCTTACTGCATATGCATTTGTACAGCTGAGGCACTTTCTGAATCAAGAACATTGTGTATCTTACCTTCGAAAACACATCATTTTGGGGGTGCAAAAGGAATTGTAAGGCATATCTTTGTTTGTATTGTCCTATTACGCATCGCAGGCACGTAGCCAGGGGAGGCTTATGAGGCCCGGCCCCCCCCCCCTCCCCCCCGATATCTTCCATTTTGCAAGGGTCCTCCTCTCCCCCTCCCTCTCATACAGCGTTTTGTTATGAGGGGACCCCCTGAAACAAAATCCTGGCTACGTGCCTGACGCATCGACTCCAACTTAATGCGGAGTCGACCCACCCTGTTGATAAATTTAATGCCTGCCAGCTAATTTGTTTTGCATTCAGTTAATATATCAGTATTCAGTTAGGTATCCCAAGTCATTAGTCGTTGAGATGCAGTCTCTCTGCAAGTCAGTCTTGTTTAACATTCATAAAACTGCTTGTCAAATAATGGCACTGTCGAGGACATGTACTCGCCTCGAATAATCGCTGTGCACAAGCTGGTCGTGTGGATGCAGGCAGCAAACATCCCGGTTGAAACGTCCTTCCTCGCAATGTAGCTCAAGACTAGGTCAGGGCCCCACTCACAAACGTCTATACTTTGCATCTCTTTAAGCTGGGCCACTTTTGACACTACAAGCCATTGCAGCAAAAAGAGTGTGAGACATGATTATAAGCTCGACGTAGCATGGCATCCAACTAGAAGGTCACATGGCTTGCAGCTTCTGCCGTGGTTAACTTTAAACTGAGATAGTTTGGAATAATGCTCCCGGTTTTTAGTGTTGCCCAGCACGGTTAACAGTTTGGTGATATAGTGCTGCATTGAAAAATCTGCATTCGTGACTGTATCACCTTATGAATGCATACTAGCTATTAAACTCTCCATTCTGCAGAGAAATGAAATGCACTTTGCTTCCAATTCCAGCTACTTCTGGAACTTTATGGTATGAAGCACCTTATGGCTGCAAGCTCTGACCGATCTTGTTCTCTGGTCTGCGCAGGCCCATTGCAGGGAGTCACTCCGAAAGCCTCACCAGAGGTTCCTGCCCGTGGTCGTTCTAAATTTTTTTGTTGTAGGTATGCATCTTTTCTGTCTTTCCCTAATGTACTCAGGCGTTTTCTTTTCATTGTCGCAGATTTGCCTCAAAATTGGTTCAGCACGAAAATGGATGCTGTACAACTGTATCCCGCATATTTTGTTCAAGATAGCTTTGCTTTGCGAAAGTTCGATTTTTTTTATGAAGGTTAGTCTTTTTTGTTTTTATTCACAAATTTATTTGAGTTTCCATGGGCAACACTAAAACGTTATGCCAAGGGCAAGGACAGGTTCACTGCTCTAACTTGTTCTCAACTGATTGCAAGAAATTTTGTTAATGTCGTGAAACCTCTTTCCAGCACTTGCTTTGCAGCATGGAAACAAATTATACATGGGACATACTCTTCTTTAGACTGCTTGTTCATTCTGCAGGTCTGCCTTCTATAGATGTCGTGCTACTGGAGAGCAGGCGAATTCGATTGTTAGTTTTGCCATTGCTTTTTTTTAGCCGTTGTCTTAATAGTTCTTGTAAATTTAAAAATTTTCCTAAAAAGCAAGTCGGCAAGAATATCTATTTTGACTAGTTAGCTGAAAATAATGATCTAATACCCTTTAGTCAATAAAATAGATAGTGTGTGCCGCTGTTAGTGTCAACTAGAGATGCACGCTTTTTAGGCATTTTGCGCAGAGTGGTACCCATTTTTATTTGCTTTTATTTGGCAGGCTCTGGCAATAAAATAATATAGTGTTATTCCTCGGTGGCTTAAAAAGCCTAAAGAAAGAAGTTTCTCCATGTTTAAACGCAAACTTTTATAAAGGCAAAAATGAATTAAGCCAGTAGCAGACGACACATAGCCTCAGCAGTGCTCCGCGCCAACAGCGTTGCGTCAAAATAGCCGTCGTCTCCTTTTTGCTGCGTTCTCTCTCTTTCCTTCGGCGCTCTCCTCCCTTTCCTCCTCTCCGGCACCTTTGTCACCACACCCACTGGCTAAACTCTCCCTCTCCCTATTGGAAAAACGTACAAGAAACAAACCTGCTGCTTGTACAGTTCTTGTTTGACACCAGGTTAATTTCTTGTTATTATACATGCAGCTGGTTTGGTTTGGCATTCTGCATAACTGGAGATACCGGCACCGCTATGGCTCCGGGTCTGTCTATACTGTCACCAGTTTGCTTGCCGATATGATTTGGTGTGGCTGGTATGATTTTGTGTCCGATGACGTAGGCGACCGCAATCTTTCCAACAAAACGCTTATACCACAGGACCACCGGTATAACCAAATCACACATGCAGAAAGACGACCGCCATCTTCCACCAAAAATGTCCATCGTTTATCACCGGTATCGTTACATACACCAAACATGTCGAAAAAGAACATAAGTCGCGTTTACATGAATGTGACGAAGTCGCATTGAATCCAGTTGCCGCACTCAAAATGCGGTCATGTAAACGGCATAATGCGCAAAGAAAGCGCATCGCATTAAAGTCACTAGACAGAGGTGGATCGAGATGGCGAGTGCGCATTCATTTAGCCCATGTAAACGGAGGTCGCATCGCATTTTGGACCGGGGAGGATTATCGGAAGGCGCTCGCTGCCGGAGCGAGTGAACAGCTGAGAACATGGCGGCGGCCAACCCGTCGGCGGCGCCGAGAGCGGTCCCGCAATTTTTGTCCCGAGAACAAACGCAAGCTTTTATTGAGATCATAAGTAAGCGGAATATTACGGAGCTGCTCGTTCAGGGCGGCCCCGTCCAAACCCTTGCGAAGTACGACTTGCGCGTCCGAAGGGGTCACAAAGGCTTCGGTGCAAGCAGGAACGACACCGAGAGCTCCGAGCACTGTAGAGCACTCCATGGTAGCGCAGAACGAGCAGCTCCTACCTCGGCACCGTTCCTGGCTGCGCAAGAGCCTCTCGGACTCGGGGTCCGGTTGGTCCGGTCGCGATCGGCGAGGTCTGGCGCGGCGAAACGCGGAGGCTTCCTCAAAGCGTGCGCACACACGTCGCCTCTCGTTCAGAGTGAACCGGCGGCCTGGGCTGGAGTCCTAAACGCCTTGGTTTTGATGCTTCTTCCGTCTCGCAATTTCTTCCACAGCACCGAAGACAGCGGCACAATCTTTACGTTCACTGAATGCGTCGAAAGGCCTCCACGTGTGATGCACCTGAAAACGTGGTGCGGCTGGTGCCGGAACGGAACTGTATAACTTCGAGCTTTGAGTCAACGCGCACGGCAACAAACCGATCGTGACACCGAGCCGCGGATACCGCATCGCCGGCCGACAGCGGCAAACGGCCCGTTGCTTGAATCGTGGGCCGTGACTCGTACTCGGCCAACTCGGCGTCTTTTCGTGGCCCCTCGCGTCGTCGCAACCAGCCAAAAAACCTATCAACCCGCAACCGCAGCGACTGTAGCCGGCGTTGGAGAAAAGCGAAACCGAAACGTAAAGCTTCCGCCAAGTGGCTTCCACTGCCGCGGCTTTTCTAACTTCGCGGCTTCCACTTCCGGTCGTCGCGGAGATGGCGAACAATGGCGAAGATTGAGCGGTGTTGGCTCGTTTACGGTTTACGGGACAGAGGTTTTGCGGTCCGTTTCTACTGCGTCTCTGGTTCTAAACTCGACGTCGCCTCTCATAGTTCAACCACGTGTGGTCAGCCTGCGTACGCGCGGCCGGCTCGCCTCGTCCGATCGCCGGACCGCCGACGACTCCGAGTTCAGCCGTTAGGCCTGGGATCCGAAGGCGTCTGTCTCCGTGAAGTGGTAAGCGAATCTCGTCCCGTTTTCGTTCTACTTTTAAATTACGTTTGGTGCGCTAAAGTGTAAGCATGCGTGCCAAGTGTTCGTGACAATTTTGAACTGGAATAATTGTGCTTCATTGCGGTTTGTCATTTACCGAAAATGCAAATCGAGCAATGAACGAGGAGCCATGCTTGAAAACGATGTATGTACGATGTTAACTTCTACCTGGGCGGCTTAAAAAAAAAAGTCAAGACTGGTTACGGTTGGATGCGAAGCTGGTCCCAATGCAATGGTAAGCACTTAGAGCGCCTTTCGGAACGGCATGTAAGCTATATAGCGATCAACGAGACGAGCGACGGCGAGAAGCTACGAGTGGCGGCGCCGAGCGACGATTTCTCACTCTCGCTGCTTGCGCCGCTCGGTTTTTGAGCTTCTAGAAAACGTCGCTCATCGCCTTGGTCGCTCGCACCAATCGCTTTTATAATGTGTGTCTCGTCGCGCGGCTGACTACCGTGTTTATTCAAATATAAGTCGACCTTTTTTTTTTTCGGCAATCGTGATCAAACAATTTCGAACTACATTCGCGACCAAATTTTGCGACCCGACCGGAGGCATGGAGCTATCGAGTCACCGAGGCGGCGTTGCCGTAGAGCCGCGCCGCTTCTTGTTTCAAAAAGCTTTTGGTGCACGAAAACCGAAATGGCCCGTGCGCGCCGTGGCCGCTGCCGCTATCTCGCGCATCTCGGGCGTCGGATTTCGCCATCGCGCCTCTAGCCACTAGCGTTCCCCTTGCTGAGCAACAGGGAAGGAGAGGAACGCGATGCGCAATGCACTTCGCCTCCATCCTCCCAAACGCGCGCAAAAAAAAAAAAACAAAAAAAAAAAAAACGGAGGTTGTTTTGGTTTGTTTGAGACGGCTCGGCCAACGCTCGGCTCGCGTGTTGCTCATGGCGACACGGCGGCTTTGCTTGCGGCTTTGTAGTTTGTCTTTCGTCGCTTTGCACCCTCTTTTGTTTCTTGTTGTCATTTTACAATGGTGTCAGTGAAGTATTGTTGCGAATTTGCGAGGATGTCTACCAAGCTGACGAAGCTTCGGACGGCGATGACATTTCCAGAAGTTCTGACGGTGACAAAGTTTTTGGCATCGCCCCGTGATTTAGCTGAGATTGATGTAAATAAAGGTTTGTTTCTTTTGCCCAAAATTTCCCCTGTTTGTAAAAATAAAAAAAAAGGTCGACCTATATATGAATTTTTCTTTATTCTCGGTGGTTCCAACAAATAGGGTTCGACCTATTTTCGAGTAAATACAGTAACTTTAATTTTTATTTCGGGTTCCGTCGGACGTAACGTTAGACACTGCGTTACACTTAAGCAAAATAGGGGCTGCTGGTTCATCATATAAACCAACCATTTGTGTTTAATTAAAGTGCATCACTGGCCTAAAAAAATACTGCCATCCTATAGGAATGTAGCACTTCAGTTAAATTTGTTAATTTTTACTTTTAGTCTCTGCCCCACCAGATACAACATCTGGCCTAAAGCAGTGTTTCGGATCTCCTTCCAAGACCTCAGGCGGGTCGTCACTCAATCCACGACTCGGCGGCGTCTCATGGGCGTGTTTCTGGTGCTTCTTACTGGATGGTTCTACCGAGGGAAAAGTGGTTATGCTTGGGAAAGGCAAGTATGGCCGCCGTAAGTATACATATTGTTTTTACCTTTGCTCGAATCCACTTTTAAGAAATGCGCAGTTCGCATGTGTGCATCTCTCAATGCTTCTACAGTCGGCTGTTATTATTTGGAGTGCTCCAACTCTGTCAGCGCTAGTTTCTCTAGATCATGCAAATGGGATGCAACAATAAACCACATATGCTCTCGCATCAAACAGTGCTGTGCTGAACAACTGTGGAATCTACTCTAGCTTTATAATGCACCACAAAATAGTTGACACCAAGTATAGCTACTTTTGTGACTCCGTTTTACCGAAAGCTCTGCCGAAACAAACTTGCCACCTAATAGGTAGTGCAAAAAACCTCGCTTGCCTAACCTGGAGAAGGGAATTTTTTTTATAGGTCAATTTATTCTTAAACCAATATACCTTCAGCCTCTTTGAAATGTTAACATCATGTGACATACGGAAGAAGAGTAAACCCCTTAATGTTGGCGAACCTTTAATTTTCGCAGCCTTTAATTTTGCGGAATTAAGTGGCTGCGATTATGTCCTCTGTGACCGACTCGAGAAGAAATAGGGGCCACAAAGATAAGGGTGTTTTACTGTACATCGGAGGAAAGAGGAAGTCACTTTTGTTTGTATGCAAGAGTTAAACCAACAACAACAATCATGCCGTCGACACTTTGTGAGCCTATATGTGTCTATTGAATGTTATCAATTTTGTTTTAGTTTGTTAAACATTGTTGCCTGTACACTGTGGGATGTCGTCTTCAACATGAGCAGTGGTTTTCCTTAGAAGCATTTAGCATGGAGGTATGCCACAGCACAACATAGTTCATTTGCAGGTGGTACCGCAGTTTGAAGGATGGTTTGCACAATATGGGGGAATCACAATTCAATGTTCTACCTCGGGCGTAGACAAGATGTGTTCATTCTAAATTATTTTGTCTAGAAATCGGGAATTTGCAACGAATGTACCCGCATGGTTGGAAGGGCCAGACAAACCTTGTGAGCGCTTCGTTTTCTAGCCTCTCAGTCCTGAACCCACTCAAGCACCACATCTGTCGATGCTCCGATAGGTGGGAGCACTTATTTGGAAAATGGTGAAAGGCAACTGTTGTTATCTTTATCAGAATTCTGATTATGGTCAAAGGTGGACTGCATATTTGCAATACTTTTTCTCACTTAAAAATATGTCATACTAAAAATATGTAGTATAGCCGATGACGAAAAGAGAATGGCTGGGCGTCGTCCAGCACGTGCTTGTTCTTTTCACCCTGCTTTGGACAGATGTGCTCGCTCTATACTCATGAGGCGCTGAAACGTCATCGAAGGTAGCAGACGGGCTGGTGGTGGAACAACGGAGACTTCTCCCTGCCTTTCTCATGGTGTGTTGAGCGTGTACTTCTATACTCTAACTTAGCTTAACCTGCACAGAGCTGAGTAGAATAGGCTTGGCGAGTGCCCTTACTGCATATGCATTTGTACAGCTGAGGCACTTTCTGAATCAAGAACATTGTGTATCTTATTTTCAAAAACACGTCATTTTGAGGGTGCAAAAGGAATTCTAAGGCATATATCTGTTTGTATTGTCCTATTACGCATCGACTCCTTCAACTTAATGTGGAGTCGACCCAGCCTCTTGAAAAATTTAATACCTGCCAGGTAATTGTTTTGCATTTAGTTGGGATACCTAAGTCATTAGTCATTGAGGTGCAGTCTCTCTGTAAGTCAGTTATGTTTAACATTCATAAAAATGCTTGTCAAGTAATGGCACTGTCGAGGACATGTACTCAGCTCGAACAATCGCTGGGCACAAGCTGGTCGTGTGGTTACAGGCGGCAAACATCCCGGTTTGGAACGTCCTATTTCGCAATGTAGCTGCAGACTAGGTGAGGGCCCCACTCACAAACGTCTATACATTGCGTCTCTTTAAGCTGGACCACTTTTGACACTACAAGCCATTGCAGCAAATACAGCATGACGCATGACTATAAGCTCGACGTACCATGGCGTCCAACTAGAAGGTCACATGGCCTACTTTGTGCACTGAATTTGCAATGATGGCTTGAAGCTTCTGTCGTGGTTAACATTAAGCTGAGATAGTTTGGAATAATGCTCTCGGTTTTTAGTGTTGCCCGGCATGGTTAACAATTTTGTGATATAGTGCTGCATTGAAAAGTCTGTGCATTCATGACTGTATCACCTTATGAATGCATACTAGCTATTAAACTCTTCGTTCTGCAGAGACATAAAGTGCACTTTGCTTCCAATTGTACCGGCTTCTGTAGCTTCATGGTATGAAGCACCTTATGGCTGCAAGCTCTGACCGGTCTTGTTCTGTGGTCTGCGGAGGCCCATTGCAGGAAGTCGCACCGAGAGCCTCACCAGAGTTTCCTGCCCGTGGTCGTTCTAATTTTTTTTGTTGTAGGTATGCATCTTTTCTGTCTTTCCCTTAATTGTACTCAAACATCTTCTTTTCATTGTCGCCGATTTGCCTCAAAATTGGTTAAGCACACAAATGGACGCAGTACAACTGTATCGCACATACTTTGTTCAAGGTAACTTTTCTTTGCCTAAGTTGCACATATTTTTAATGAGGGTTTGTCTTTTTTGTTTTTATTTACAAATTTATGTGAGTTTCCATGGGCAACACTAAAACGTTATGCCAGCGGCAAGGACAAGTTCACTGCTCTAACTTGTTCTCAACTGATTGCAAGAAATTTCGTTGACGTCGTGAAACCTCCTTCCAGCGCTTGCTTTGCAGCATGAAAAAAAAATTATACATACGACATACTCTGTTTTTTAGACTGCTTGCTCTTTCTGCAGGTCTGCCTGCCATAGATGTCGTGCTACTGGATAGCAGGCGAATTTGATTGTTTGTTTTACCATTGCTTCTTTTTTTCAGCCGTTGTCTTAATAGTTCTTGTAAATTTAGAGATTTTCCTAAAAAGCAAGCCAGGAAGAATATTTAGTTTGATTAGGTAGCTGAAAATAATGATTTATAGTACCCCTTAGTCAGTAAAATAGATTCTGTGTGCTGCTGTTAGTGTCAAGCCGAGATCCACACTTTTTTGGCATTTCGCTCAGAGTAGTACCCATTTTTATTCGTTAGCCTCTTGGTGCGCCAACTAAACACTTTCTATCCAGACACCTGCCCTCTGCTGGTACACTCTACCTTCATGTTCAGCGAGTGGATGAACTGGAGTTGTATCCCCAGTCGAAACTCGCTAAGCACGAGGGTAGGAAAATCTGTCCATTGCACCAGAGCCATATATTGGGAGAGTCTGGTAGTCTATGATTTCGCTGCCGTAATGTCTCCCCCCTATTGGAAAAACGTACAAGAAACAAACCTGCTGCTTCTACAATTCGGGTATGCAACCACCATAATTTCTTGTTTTTATGCATGCAGCTAGTTTGGTTCGGCTTTCTGCATAACTGGAGATACCGGCACCGCTATGGCTCTGGGTCTGTCTATAGTGGCAACCAGTTTGCTAGCCGATATGATTCGGTGTGCTGGTAGGATTTTGCGTCCGATGACGTAGGCGACCGCCATCTTTCCAACAAAAAACGCTTATACCACACGACCACCGTTATATCCAAATCATACATGCAGAAAGACGACCGCCATCTTCCTACATAACGTCCATCGTTTACCACCGGTATCGTTACATACACCATACATGTCGAAAAAGAACATAAGCCGCGTTTACATGAATGCGACTTAGTCGTATTGAATCCAGTTGCCGCATTCCATATGCGGTCATGTAAACGGCATAATGCGCAAAGCGCATCGCATTAAAGTCGCTAGACAGAGGTGGATCGAGATGTCGAGTGCGCATTCATTCAGCCCATGTAAACGAAGATCGCATCGCATTTTGGAACGGGGAGGATTATCGGAAGGCGCTCGCTGCGGGAGCGAGTGAACAGCTGAGAACATGGAGGCGGCCAATCTCGTCGGCGGCGCGGAGAGCGGTCCCGCAATTTTTTTCCCGAGAACAAACGCAAGCTTTTATTGTGATCATAATTAAGCGGAATATAGCGGAGCTGCTCGGTGTGGGCGGCCCCGTCCCAACCTTTGCGAAGTACGACTTGCGTGTCCGAAGGGGTCACAAAGACATCGGTGCAAGCACGAACGACACCCAGAGCCCCGAGCACTGTTGAGCACTGCATGGTAGCGCAGAACGAGCAGCTCCTACCTCGGTGCCGTTCCCGGCTGCGCAAGAGCCTCTCGGACTCGGGGTACGGTCGCGATCGGCGAGTTCTGGCGCGGCGAAACGCGGAGCCTTCCTCAAAGCGTGCACACACATGTCGCCTCTCGTTCAGAGTGAACCCTGCGGCCCGGCCTGGAGTCCTAAACGCCTTGGTTTCGATGCTTCTTCCGTCTCGCAACTTCTTCCACAGCACCGAAGACAGCGGGCACCATCTTTACGGTCACTAAATGCGTCGAAAGGCCTCCACGTGCGATGCACCGGAAAACGTGGTGCGGCTGGTGCCGGAACGGAACTGCGTAACTTCAAGCTTTGAGTCAGCGTGCACGGCAACAAACCGATCGTGACACCAAGCCGCGGATACCGCATCGCCGGTCGACAGCGGCAAACGGCCCGTTGCTTGAATCGTGGGCCGTGACTCGTACTCGGCCAACTCGGCGTCTTTTCGTGGCCCCTCGCGTCGTCGCTACCAGCCGCAAACCCGGCGTCGGAGAAAAGCGAAACCGAAGCGTAAAGCTTCCGCCCGGTGGCTTCCGCTGTCGCGCCTTTTCTGACTTCCCGGCTTCCACGCTTCCGGTCGTCGCGGAGATGGCGACGTAGTGCTTTTGGCGGTTTTGGCGTCGCTGGCTCGTTCTGCGTTTTGGGGGACAGATGTTTTACGGTCCGTTTCTACTGCGTCTCTGGCTCTCAACTCGACGGCGCCTCTCATAGTTCAACCAGGCGTGGTCAACCTGAGTCAGGCCGGCTCTACTCGTCCGATCGCCGGACCGCAGGCGACTTCCCAGTTCGGCCGTGAGGCCTAGGATCCGAAGACGTCTGTCTCCGTGAAGCGGTAAGCGAATCTCGTCCCGTTTTCGCTCTACTTTTAAATTACGTTAGGTGCGCTACAGTGTAAGCATGCGTGCCAAGTGTTCGTAACAATTTTGAACTAGAATAATTGTGCTTCATTGCGGTTTGTCATTTACGGAAAATATAAATCGAGCAATGAACGAGGAGCGTGCATGCTTGAAAACGATGCATGTACGATGTTAACTTCTACCTCGGCGGCTTTAAAAAAAAAGTCAAGACTGGTTACGGTTGGATGCGAGGCCGGTCCCAATGCAATGGTAAGCACTTAAAGCGCCTTTCTGAACGGCATGTAAGCAATATAGCGATGAACGAGACGAGCGACGGTAAGAAGCTACGAGTGCCGGCGCCGAGCGACGAAGATTTCTCAGTCTCGCTGCTTGCGACGCTCGGTTCTTGGGCTTCTCAAAACGTCGCTCATCGCCTTGGTCGCTCGCACCAATCGCTTTCATATTGTGTGTCTCGTCGCGCCGCTGACTACCGTATTCATTCAAGTATAAATCGACCTTTTTTTTTTTTCGGAAATTGCGATTAAAGACTTTCGACCTACGTACATTTGCGACCAAATTTTGCGACCCTACCGGAGGCATGGAGCTATCGAGTCACCGAGCCGGAGTTGCCGTAGAGCCGCGCCGCTTCTTGTTTCAGAACGCTTTTGGTGCACGAAAACAACCGCGGTGGCCAGTGCTGCTATCGCGGGCATCTCGGGCGTCTGGTTTCGCCATCGCGCCTCTAGCCACCAGCGTTCCCCTTGCTGGGCAACGGGGAAGGAAAGAAACGCGATGCGCCATGCACTTTGCCCTCCATCCTCGCAAACGCGCACAAAAAGAAAAAAAAAAAAAGTTACTTTTGTTTGTTGTTTGAGGCGGCTCGGCTCGCGTGTTGCTCATGGCGACACGGCGGCTTTGCTTGCGTCTTTGTAGTTCGTCTTTCGTCGATTCGCACCTTCTTTCGTTTCTTCTTGTCGTCATTTTACAACGGTGTCAGTGAAGTATTGTTGCGAATTTGCGAGGATGTCTACCCAGCTGACGAAGCTTCGGACGACGATGACATGTCCAGAAGTTCTGACGGTGACAAAGTTTTTGGCATCGCCCCGTGATTTAGCTGAGAGTGATGTAAATAAAGGTTTGTTTCTTTTGCCCAAAATTTCCCCCGTTTAAAAAAAAAAGGTCGATATATGTTTGAATTATTTTGTTTTTATTTTCGGTGGGTCCAACAAATAGGCTTCGACCTATTTTCGAGTAAATATGTTAACTTTAATTTTTATTTTGGGTTACCTCGGACGTAACTCGAATGCTTGACTGTTACGTTGGGCGTAACTTTAATTTTTATTTCGGGTTCCGTCGGACGTAACGTTAGACACTTCGTTACACTTAAGCAAAATAGGGGCTGCTGGTTCATCATATAAACCAACTAATTGTGTATGATTAAAGCGCATCACTGGCCTAAAAGAAATACTGCCATCCTATAGGAATGTAGCGCTTCAGATAAATTTAATAATTTTTACTTTTAGTCACTGCCCCACCAGATACAACATCTGACCTAAAGCAGTGTTCTGGATCTCCTTCCAAGACCTCAGGCGGGTCGTCATTCAATCCAGGAGTCGGCGGCGTCTCATGGGCGTGTTGTTGGTGCTTCTTACTGGATGGTGCTACCGAGGGAAAAGTGGTCGTGCTTGGGAAAGGCAAGTATGGCCGCCGTAAGTATGGATATTGTTTTTACCTTTGCTCGAATCCACCTTTAAGTAATGCACAGTTCGCATGTGTGGATCTCTCAATGCTTCTACAGTCGGCTGTTAATATTTGGAGTGCTCCAACTCTGTCAGCGCTAGTTTCTCTAGATCATGCAAATGGGATGCAGCAATAAACCACATATGCTCTCGCAACAAACAGCGCTGTGCCGAAAAACTGTGGAATTTACTCTAGCTTAATAATGCAGCACAAAATAGTTGACGCCAAGTATAGCTGCTTTTGTGACTCCGTTTTACCAAAAGCTCTGCCGAAACAAACTTGCCGCCTTATATGTAGTGCAAAAGAACCTCGCGTGCCTAACCTGGAGAAGGGCATTTTTTTTCATAGGTCAATGTTTTCTTAAAGCAATACCTTCAGCCTCCTTGAAATGTTAACATCATCTGACACTCAGAAGAACAGTAAACCCCTTAATGTTGGCGACCCTTTCATTTTCGCGGCCTTTAATTTTGCGGAATTCAGTGGCTGCGATTATGTCCTCTGTGACCGATTCGAGAAGAAATAGGGGCCACCAAAAGATAAGGGGGTTTTACTGTACATCGGAGAGAGAAAGTCACTTTTGTTTGTATGCAAGAGTAAAACCAACAACAACGATCATGGTGTCGACACTTTGTGAGCCTATCTGTGTCTATTGAATGATATCAATTTTGTTTTAGTTCGTTAAACATTGTTGCCTGTACACTGTGGGATATCGTCTTCAACACGAGCAGTGGTTTTCCTCTGAAGCAGGCAGCATGGACGCGTGCCGCAGCACAACATAGTTCATTTGCAGGTGGTACCGCAGTTTGAAGGATGGTTCGCACAATATGGGGGAATCGCAATTCAATGTTCTACCTCGGGCGTAGACAAGATTTGCTCATTCTAAATCATTTTGTCTACAAATTTGGAACTTGCAATGAATGTACCCGCATGGTTGGAAGGGCCAGACAAGCCTTGTGAGTGCTTCGTTTTCTAGCCTCTCAGTCCTGAACCTACTCACGTACCATATGTGTAGATGTTACGAAAGGTGGGAGCACTTATTTGGAAAATGGTGAATGGCAACTGTTGTTTTCTTAAAGGTGGACTGCATATTTGCAGTACTTTTCCTCACTTAAAAATATGTCTTACTAAAAATATGTAGTATAGCTGATGACAAAAAGAGAATGGCTGGGCGTCCTCCAGCACGTGCTTGTGCTTTTCACCCCGCTTTGGACAGATGTGCTCGCTCCAGGCTCATCAGGCGCTGAAACGTCATCGAAGGTAGCAGACGGGCTGGAGGTGGAACAACGGAGACTTCTCCCTGCCTTTCTGATGGTGTCAGTGAGCGTGTACTTCTATACTCTAACTTAGCTTAACCTGCACAGAGCTGAGTAGAATAGGCTTGGCAAGTGCCCTTATTGCATATGCATTTGTACAGCTGAGGCACTTTCTAAATCAAGAACATTGTGTACCTTACCTTCAAAAACACATCATTTTGGGGGTGCAAAAGGAATTCTAAGGCGTATTTTTGTTTGTATTGTCCTATTACGCATCGACTCCTTCAACTTAATGCAGAGTCGACCCAGCCTCTTGAAAAATTTAATGCTTGCCAGGTAATTGTTTTGCATTTAGTTGATATATCAGTATTCAGTTAGGTATCCCAAGTCATTAGTCGTTGAGGTGGAGGCTCTCTGTAAGTCAATCATGTTTAACATTCATAGAAATGCTTGTCAAATAATGGCACTGTCGAGGATATCTATTCAGCTCGGAACAATCGCTGGGCACAGGCTGATCGTGTGGTTACAGGCAGCAAACATCCCGGTTGGAACGTCCTATTTTGCAATGTAGCTGCAGACTAGGTGAGGGCCCCACTCATAAACGTCTATACTTTTAGTCTCTTTAAGCTGGACCACTTTTGACACTACAAGCCATTGCAGCTAAAACAGCATGACACATGATTATAAGCTGGATGTACCATGGCGTCCAACTAGAAAGTCACATGGCTTGCTTTGTGCACTGAATTTGCAAGGATGGCTTGAAGCTTCTGTCGTGGTTAACTTTAAGCTGAGATAGTTTAAAATAATGCTCTCAGTATTTAGTGTTGCCCGGCATGGTTAACAAGTTGGTGATATAGCGCTGCATTGAAAAGTCTGTGCATTCATGACTGTATCACCTTATGAATGCATACGAGCTATTAAACTTTTCGTTTTTCAGAGAAATGAGATGCACTTTGCTTCCAATTGCACCCGCTTCTGTAACTTCATGGTATGAAGCACCTTACGGCTGCAAGCTCTGACCGATCTTGTTTTGTGGTCTGCGCAGGCCCATATCAGGGAGTCGCTCCGAGAGCCTCACCAGTTTCCTGCCCGTGGTCGTTCTAAATTTTTTTGTTGTAGGTATGCATCCTTTCTGTCTTTCCCCTAATTGTACTCGAACGTCTTCTTTTCATTGTCGCCGATTTGCCTCAAAATTGGTTAAGCACACAAATGGACGCTGTACAACTGTATTGTACATATTTTGTTCCAGGTAACTTTTCTTTGCCAAAGTTACAGATTTTTTTTATGAAGGTTAGTCTTTTTTGTTTTTATTTACAAATTTATGTAAGTTTCCATGGGCAACACTAAAACGTTATGCCAGAAGCAAGGACAAGTTCACTGCTGTAATTTCTTCTCAATTGATTGCAAGTAATTGCGTTAATGTCGTGAAACCTCCTTCCAGTGCTTGCTTTGCAGCAAAGAAAAAAATTACACATAGGACATACTTTGTTTTTTAAACTGCTTGCTCATTCTGCAGGTCTGCCTGCCTTAGATGTGGTGCTACTGGAGAGCAGGCGAATTCGATTGCTGGTTTTGCCATTGCTTTTTTTTTTAGCCGTTGTTTTAGTAGTTCTTGTAAATTTAGAGATTTTCCTAAAAAGCAAGCCGGGAAGAATATTTAGTTTAGTTAGGTAGCTGAAAATAATGATTTAGTACCTCTTTGTCAGTAAAATTGATACTTTGTGCCGCTGTTAGTGTCAAGCCTAGATTCACGCTTTTTTGGCATTTTCCTCAGAGTAGTACCCATTCTTATTCGTTAGCCTCTTGGTGTGCCAACTAAACTCTTTGTATACAGACACCTGCCCTCTGCTGGTACACTCTACCCTCATGTTCAGCGAGTGTATGAACTGGAGTTGTATCCACAGTCGACACTCGCTGAGCACGAGGTTAGGAAAATCTTTCCATTGCAGCAGAGTCATATATGGGGAGAGTCTGGCAGTCTATGATTTCGCTGCCGTAACGTCTCCCTTCCGAGTGAGCTGATCAGCCCGCGGCACAGAGCAAGAGGCGTGAGCCCATGCGCGTGAACTCTAGGCTGCTCCCAGCTGAGCGGGGAGGGCCGCCATTTTCATTCATTCGCCCGGCATGGGATCGATATTCAAATTTCAGTTCTTTCCTTTTATTTGGCAGGCTCTGGCAATAAAATGATATAGTGTTATTCCTCGGTGGCTTAAAAACCTAAAGAAAGAAGTTCCTCCATGTTTGAACGCACTTTTGTTTAGACAAAAAAAAATAAATAAGCCCGTAGCAGACGACTCATAGCCTCAACAGTGCTCCGTGCCGACAGCTTTGCATCAAAATGGCGGTCATCTCTTTGCCTCTTTGCTGCCTTCTCTATCCCTCCTTCGGCGTTCTCCTCCCTTTCCTCCTCTCCGGCGCCTTTGTTGCCACACCCGCTGGCTAAACTCTCCCGCTATACGGCTTTGCATTGCAGTAGTAGTTTTATTTGTAGTCTTTACAGTTGAATGTGAATATTTGACAGAAGTCTCTCAGGTTGGGGCGAAAGGGGGTTAAATGAATGCATTTGATCATTCGCCTAAATTCGGTACCCATCATTTTAACGCCTACGTAGCCTTGTCCAGGGGGGTGACTATGACTAAAATAAGAGGATCTATGTGGTGATCACGAAAGAATATGCTAGCCATTCTAATGTAGCTCTGCCAAGTACTTGATTGTGATTTGTTTTTATTTTCAGCTACTTGGGTGCCTCAAGATCTGGAGATCCTAGTGGCCACAAGCTTGGACTCAATCTTTTTCTGTGGTAAGGCCAGGACCATGCGGGAGGTAATCCCAGCAACAAGAGCATCCCAGTATCTCCCTGCCTGTGACTTTCGATGAGCGTCACGACAGGGGAGTCCTCGTGCCACCAGGTGTTAGGTATGCCACTTGAAATAAGCATTTTTCTTACCTATTAATAGAACAGCAAAAGCACTACTAAGCCTAAAATGCAAAAAAAACATATTCAAATCTTGGGTTGGATGAAATTCCAATTACAAGAAGGAGTCTGCAGACATGATTAACATGTGAACTTAAAGCCCGCGGATGTAGGTTCGACGGTGTCACAGAATTAACTTCCCGCAGATCTCCTTGCCAATGCTATACCCAAACAAATTATTAAAATAATCACTGTGTTTTGTTGGTGTCATCAATCTTAAGTCCCTACCACACCCACCAGTCGGGACATGTGAAATATAAAAAAAAAACAGGAACTTGCACATTGTCAGCTCTGCAAAGATTTATATAGTAAACAGAGCATAGCACGTTCAGCTTAAAAAAAATTTAGTGCAGGCCTATATTCATGGTTCACATATGTGTGATTGCTCTTTATAATGAAGTGAAAACTGCTTAAGTTGTGGCCCACTACAGGCTTTCTATTAGTGTTAAAAAGTGCGGTAGAAAACATGATTGCGCTTGGAAGACGGGGACATAGGAAGGACAGACACAACAGAGCGCTAACTTTCAACTGATTTAATTCAAGAACCTCGGCGTAGAAACGGACTGTGTCACCGCACCACATCTCAACCAATCCGTGGCCCTGCCACGGACCGCAAGTACGCCAACTCCTCATCCGCCAAGTCAATTGACGCCACACTGACACAACTTGTGCCGGAACTATTTATAGTGTCAGCCTCCATAATCTCGCTAACAGTCCTATCTTTGTGCCTCTCAAGAACAGTAGACAAAGCAAATAATGGTTTGCACCCGCAGTCATGACAGTGACACGACAGATCATGACTGCGAGTGCAAACCATTATTTGCTCAGTCTACTGTTCTTGCTAGGCACAAACATATGACTGTTAGAGAGATTGTGGAGGCTGATGCTATAAATAGTTCCGGCACGTGTTGTGTCAGTGTGGCGTCAATTGACTTGGCGGATAAGGAGTTGGCGTACTTGCGGTCCGTGGCAGGGACACGGATTGGTTGAGATAAGGTGCGGTGACGCAGTGTGTTTCTACGCTGAGGTTTTTGAATTAAATCAGTTGAAAGTTAGCACTCTGTGGTGTCTGTCCTTCCTATGTCCCCGTCTTCAAAGCGCAATCATGTTTTCCAACTTACCGTACCAACTTGCCCAACAATCAGCACTTGTTAAAAAGTGCTATTGTGTTTTAAGCAGCTCTCACCAAATATTTTCTTGAAATACATAGGTTCATGGAAATTATTATGTAGATGTTGGCCGACAGTCATGGTGAGGCCAATCTTTAATGCCAAGTGGTCCACTTATTCAGAGTTAATTGAGTTTGTAAATATTGTAGGTCGCAGATTAAATTTTTATGGTACACAATGAGCACAATCATCCGTAATGACTAGCTCTACCTAGGGGAACTTCATACGTTTACTACGGCAAGATGGTTTCGAAAAACGAAGTATTTAGTTTATTCAACTCCTGCACTAACCTTGTCTTTAGAAACTCTTTATATTCTTTGCGATGCTGAGATAAGATTCTGGAAATAGTTTTTCTAGAACTACTCTAGATATTTCCAGTTCATCATTTTTCTCGCAAAGCATTCGAGAGAGCCAAACCCTGTAATGTACGGAGGGAACTCACAGAATGATGCGACTGACAGTTTGGAACATTCGGCACTGTAACAGTAATAATGACATGTCACTTATGTAATGCTCATTATCGCAGATCAAACTGCTTTTTCCGTCTACACTCATTTTCAGTAGACTCATTCAGCGAACTCCCACCTGAGACTGCAGCGCTGGGTTCTGCAAAGTAATTTGAATGAATATAGATGCAACAGGTTTCTTTGAGCGTGCGTCTAACACATATTCTTCATATTGAATCTGCTAACTGTATTCATGACCATGTCCATAATTGTATCCACATTCCAGCTTATTTTTATTTTGACATTTGGGTTTTCTTCAGTACTTCTTTCAACATCTGTGCTTGCTGAGCCGTACTCAAGTCCATACATCTTGTCTTTCGCTATTACATTAATGTATAAAACTGTTGATGCCGAGTGAGAATTCAAGGTACCGAATCTGTCGTGCGAGCTAAATAAGAACCAATAAAAAGCTCTACAAAGGAAATTTTGTTAAAGGTGCTGTATGGGCATTAGAATAGCACATGCCATGCTAAAAAAAAATATAAATTCTTGTTAGGTATGCGAGGATGACAGTGCTGTGCTGTTTCTGATGTGTCACAAAAAAAAATCTGTGCCATACAGTGTTCCTTATGGAAGTACAAACTGTTGAATTCGAAGCCCAGAAGTTTTATTCAAGAATGTTCCTCAATACAAATGTATTTAGAGATCTGAGCCACTGACTCATACATGACTATGTGGCAAACATTCATTTTCAAGTGGATTATAGTTTGCAAGGTCTAGTCTGCATTGATTTATTGCATTCATGCTGAAACTGGGAGGGGTTCTCTGGGTATGAATAAAGAGATAAACATTTCTTGAAATCAAAACATTTGAGAACGGACAAAAGGAAGGATCTGAGAACGGTATCTTAGATTCTCTTCTTTTTCTTATAGTATCTCTAATGTTCACTTTATTTCACCTGATGCATTTAGTTTTTAGCGCAGCTCTTAGCACCCGTTTCCGCGTTTCGCGGCGTCGCTGTCGGCGTAACCGCCCAACTAAAATTGGCAGGAAATTGAATTAATGTTGTGGTCATGTGACGTTAATATTTCCGCTAAGTCTAGCTGAGAAACTGAATTTTTCTATGGATGACGTGACACGGTCATGCGACGTCATTTTCCCCGCTACTTTTAGCGGAAAAACTGCATTTGTGTTGAGGTCATGTGACATCAATTTCTGCGCTAAATTTAGTAGGAAACTAAACCAGCTAAATTTAGTGGGGGAATTTTCCCGCTAAATTCAGGGAAATTTCCCGCTAAATGGGAGGGAGCAGAAGAGGAGGAGGGGAGGGGGAGGAGGGGCATACCCTTCCGTCCTCCTCTTTAAGATTTGTGCTTTAATTTCACGTTACAGAGAATTGTAAACGTCTCATATTTCATCTCATGTTTATTCAACTTTTATATTGCAGGTGCGCTCGCAGCACAAATCTGGGTTGTGCTGATCCTCTACGCACAAGTTAGGAACTCCTGAGTGGAAGAGTGGGAGTTTGGTCTGACAGCTCAAGGGACACCATTGTTCAGTATTGAATTTTTAATAATCTTCTTTTGAGCAAAGTTAAGCTTTGCTGCATGCAGTTCTTCTAAAAATAAATACCTGCAACCAAATTTACCAGGTCACGACATTTCGCCTCTGCTCTTAGTGCTCCTGGTGAGCCTCGGATAAGAGCTTACTGGTGTGCAAACATCATGCTTGTTTGAAACCACTCACTGATGTAGAGACTCGCTGACATCCAGCATTCCAATTTAAACGCTGGATGTCCACAAGTCTTTCTTGAACAATGCAAGCGGGGTAGGAACCATACAATCCTATCGTATTGGGGGACATTCTACAGAGTGTTTTTTTGTATGTTTTACAATTAAAAAAAAAAAAAAACGTAAAAGCTACATTTACGCGGTCTGCGCACGTGAGTTATATGGCCAGGGCAGCATAGTAAAAAAGGCTAATTTGTAATGATCAGTCGGCTTATTACAGAGATGTGCCAGACTTCTTTCAGAAAACTAGATGGAGGTTCATTCTAGCGTAGTTTTATCCCGCGAATCTGAATATCCCGTTCGTTTTCCACAAAGATATAACTAAACGTGAGAAAACACAAAAAAACATCCTACCAACAGTGACATCGTAAGAAGACCTTTCGGCCGCCAAGCGTGTGTCGCTTAAGGGCCGCGCGTCCAATTGCAAGTTTTCTAGGTATATTCTCCGGCATTGGCACCAGTCGTGACACATTTTTCTGCCCTTTTAAAAAATAGCATGTGCGTGCATAGCTTTGATAGGCGCTGAAGATGCATGAGCAAAGATTTCGAAAGCTGCTTTTGTGGCGTCGCTCTCCAGGGAAGTGCCTTCACAGCGCTTTAAAAATGACTATGCAGCCTCGATTCACCAAATTACCAAATAATTTTGATATTTGAGATTCTGGAGGTCAAATGAAGAAGATTTAAAAGTGTTTTCTCAAATACGAAACTGCTTCAGCCTCTCTCTAAGTATAGTATGTTCGTGAAATTTTTAATCAGTGAAAATAGACCCATGGTTCCATTTAGAAACTTGCTAAGCATCATCAAAACACACTAAATCAATTTTCTTTGTAAAGATATAAGACAAGAGCAGCATTTTATGGCGTTTTAAAAAAATGGTCAATTTGGACGCGTTTCCAGACTTCGGTTTCTTACCAGAGCGCATCTTTGCACCTGCGGTCCAGCTGCCCGGTGGCCGCTGTGCGAAGCCGTCCCCTCGCCTCCCTCGTAGGATGAAGGGAAGCAAGGCGCACGTGTGTTGCGTGTCTAAGCCCCTGGGGAACAGGACCGTGGCCGCAGAGATGAGCTCTGATAAGAAACTGAAACCTAGAAACTCGTCCAAATAAAGCTTTTTACAGAATGCATAAAACGGTACCCCTGCATTATATCCTTCTAAAAAAAGTTGATTTTGTGGTTTTCAATGACTCAGCAAGTTTCTAATTGAAACCATATTTTCATTTTTTCAAATTAAAAAGTTAATTGACTAATTGTATTTAATTATCTGACTGATCGTTACGACTAGGTCCCTATACTACGTACGCCTGGCCGTATAACTCGCCTGCACAAACCGCATTAATTTAGCTTTGACGACCTTTCTAAACATATATGTAAAGCTTAAAACTAAATCGCCCTGTACAACAGTGAAAAGGCGAAACCAACATGCTGAAGCCATATGGCTCCACCATGCTGGTATCGCCTTTTCGCTGGTATAGGATGTCCCATATTACGTTAAGCATGTATGGTTCCGTCCGCCTCCATGGTTCCGCCATAATCCACTACGCTGGTATAGGATGTCCCATAATACGACACGCTTGTATGGTTCCGCCCACCTCTATCGTTCCGCCTTATTCCACTATGCTGGAGCCGCCGTTTCGCTTATATAGGATGTCCCATATTACGGTTACGCGTGTATGAGCCTTTTCCGTCATCTTTCTTTCCATCATCGAGATTTTCCAATAGGGACTATACGGCTCTGCATTGCAGTAGTAGGTTTTTTTTTGTAGTCTTTAGAGTTAAATGTGAATATTTGACAGAAATCTCCCAGGTTGGGGTGAAAGAGGGTTAAATCAATGCATTTGATCATTCGCCTTAAATCAGTACCCATCATTTCAAGGCCTGTGTGGCCTTGTCCTGGCGTGTGTCTATGACTGTGGCAGTGAAGGAGCAGTTTTTTTAATAGGTACAAGTATAAAGTATAAAAACAAAAGGATCTATGTGCTGATCATGAAAGAATATGCTAGCCATTCTATTGTAGCTCTGCCAAGTACTTGATTGTGATTTGTTTTTATTTCCAGCTAATTGGTTGCCTCAAGATCTGGAGATCCCCTTAGCAAAAAGAGGCCGTACTTCAAACGAAGTTGAAATATATTTAGTACGAATATTCATTTTGTATTTATTCTGTATTATTTTGGCCGCATTCGAAATACGCGCGTAATGTATTCAAAATACATTATAAATATGAATCAAAAAATATTTTAGATATACCAAAAATATTATTCCTTCACGCTCAAGATGCCATTTGTGGATTAAAAACCGGTTACACAATTTTTTTTTATTTTCGATTTTGTCAGCAAATGGTGTCCCTGTGGTATTTGAAGGCACTACTAAATACATCTCACAAAGCCACATTAGAAACGAACACAGACACAAACACCATGACGCACTGAAGAGCTCATTCACAATTCCGTTGACTGCTCTAGAGCCTTATATAGCCTACATATTGAAGGTAATAATTTTTTCGGTGACCACCTCTGTGCTTATTAAGGTTACAAGTATTCGATCTTCTCCTCGGGAGTCTGTCAAGGGGGAAACAGTGTTTTGAAGTTCGTGGACGATATCTCTTACTAAAAGGCATTGGTACAACTAATAACAATTCGGCACAGTCCCTAAAACAATATCCACACAAACGGCTCATAAAATACATGTTATTGCTTCTCTGCGTAGCACCACTCAGGGCAAAGCGAATCAAGGCAGTTTCTTCACTTTAAAATACTGTAAACGACTTTATTTTCGTGAGGACCTAATTCTCGCAAAGTTGGCGAATCGCCTGCAATTCCGAAAAATAGGTCCCGCGAACAATTCCGGCAAAATGTAAAAACATTCAAATCTATATTGCGATCCCAGCGCGTCGCGAAAATTAGAATTTGCGAATTATTCCAAAACTCCAACTTTGACCTAAATCGCGAAATATTGAGCCCGCGAAAAATAAATATTTTACAGTAGTTGTTTTGCCTTTCCTTTTTAGTAGTTGACTATTTAATATGGTAGTTAATGTCACTGTATTAAAGTCACTATTCACATCACGTACAATGGTGAGTATAGACGTTCAGTGAACTAACATTGTGCTAACAAAACCACACCAAACGTATCTGTTCACAGCACCTGCTGAAGCTTTCCAGCATCAGCAAATGTTGTGGTTGTAGTTCCCGAACCCCGCTTGTGATTGGTGTGCAAGGAACTGATCAGGTGTGTTCTTGATAGAAAAAAGGAAACAATAGCATAAACTGGGCTGATTTATTAGTGCGATGCTGCGCAATTCAATTGCCAAACTAATCAAATGTATTTAGGCGCTTCAGTGTACTCCATATCTGCTTAAAGTGAACTTCAGAAGGGGAGCTTTTAAATATTTTGGTAGTTTAAGTCACACTACCAAAGTATTGCAGTCAAAAGGTACTTAAAGTATATCACAACAGTATTTACGATTTTCAGGTATTTTAAGAGTATTCTGCACGTATTCTTGATTGCTCCATTTTTTTAGGGTTGGAGTATATTTTGCATGAATTAAATAAATATTTCAAGAAATATATGTGAAAGGTATTTTGTGCCTATTAATTTAGTATTTACATATTTCAAAACGCATGAAGGGAACTTCAAATGTAGTTTAAGTAAAGGTATTTTAAAATGATTTTTAGAAGTATATTTTAGTACAAAGTAACAAAAAAAGAAGTTTATATTTTCGGTATATTTTTCGTGTACTTACAATTATGAATTGTATTTCAAATACACTCAAATTAGAATGTGGTATATTTCAAACGTATTAGTTTTCGCTAAGGGTCCTAATGGCCGCAAGCTTGGACTCAATCTTCTTCTGTGGTCCGGCCAGGACCATGGGGGAGGTAATCCCAGCAACAAGAGCCTCACAGTATCTCCCTGCCTGTGACTTTCGATTAGCACCACGACAAGGGAGTCCTCATGCCACCAAGTGTTAAGTACGCTACTCGAAATAAGCATTTTTACCTATTCTTGAAGTGAAACAGCAAAAGCACTACTAAGCCTAAAATGCAAAAAAACATTCAAATCTCGGGTTGGATGGAGTTCCAATTACAAAAAGGCGTCTGCAGACATGATTCACATGTTAACTTAAAGCCCACGGATGTAGGTTCGACGGAGTCACAGAAGTAACTTCCCGCAGATGGCTTCGCTAGTGCCATACCCAAACAAATTCTTAAAATAATCATTGTGTTACGTTGGTGTCATTAATCTTATGTACCTACCCCACCCAGCTGTCGGGAGATGTGAAATATAAAAAAATGGGAACTTGCACATTGTCAGCTCTGCAAAGATAATATATTGAACCGAGCATCGCACGTTCAACTTAAGAAAGCAATTTAGTGCAGGCCTAGTTTTAAGCTTCACATATTTGTTATTGCCCTTCATAATGAAGTAAAAACTTCTTAAGTTGTGGCCCACTACAGGCTTTCTATTAGTGTTAAAAAGTGTTATGGCGGTTTAAACAGCTCGCTCCAAATATTTTCTTGAAATGCATAGGTTTATGGAAAGTATTATGTGGATGTATGCAGACAGTCATGGTGAGACCAATCTTTAGTGCCAAGTGTTCCACTTATTCAGAGTTGGTTGAGTCTGTAAATATTGTAGGTCGCAAATTAAATGTTTATGGTATGCAATGGGCACAATCATCCGTAATGACTAGCTCTACCTAGGGGAACTTTATACGTTTACTACGGCAAGATGGTTTCACAAAACTAAGTATATAGTTTATTCAACTCCTGCACTAACCTTATCTCTAGAAACTTTTTATATTCTTTACGATGCTGAGTTAGGATTCTGGAAGTAGTTTTTCTAGAACTACGCTAGACATTTCCAGTTTATAATTTTTCAAGCAAAGAATTCGAGAGAGCCAAACCCTGTAATATACGGATGAAACTCGCAGAATGATATACGACTGGCAGTTTGAAACATTCGGCACTGTAACAGTAACAATGACATGTCACTTGCCTATGTAATGCTCATTGTCGCAGATCAAACTGCTTTTTCCGTCTGCACTCATTTTCAGTGGACTCATTCAGCGAACTCGTACCCGAGACTGCAGCACTGGGTTCTGTGAAGTAATTTGCATGAATATAGATGCAATAGGTTTCTTTGAGTGTGCGTCTAACACGTATTCTTCATATTGAATCTGCTACTGTATTCATGACCATGTCCTTAATTGTATCCACATTCCAGCTTATTTTTATTTTGACATTTGAGTTTTCTTCAGTACTTTTCTCAACATCTGTGCTTGTTGAGCCGTACTCAAGACCATTAATCTTCTCTTTGACTATTACATTAATATATAAAACTGCTGATGCCGAGTGAGAATTCAAGGTCCGGAATCTGTCGTGCGAGTTAAATAAGAACCAATAAAAAGCTCTACAAAGGAAATTTTGTTAAAGGAGGCTGTATAAGCATTAAAATAGCACATGCCATGCTAAAAAAAAATACAAATTCTTGTTAGGTATGCAAGGATGACACTGCTGTTTCTGATGTGTCACAAAAAAAATCAGTGCCATACAGTGTTCCTTATGGAAGTACAAACTGTCGAATTCAAAGCCCAGAAGTTTTATACAAGAATGTTCCTCAATACAAATGTATTTAGAGATCTGAGCCACTGACTCATACATGACTATGTGGCGAACATTCATTTTCATGTGCATTATAGTTTACAAGGTCTAGTCTGCATTGATTTATTGCATTCATGCTGAAACTGGGAGGGGTTCTCTGGGTATGAATAAAGATATAAACATTTCTTGAAATCAAAACATTTTAGAACGGACAAAAGGAAGGATCTGAGAACGGTATCTTAAAATCTCTTCTCTTTTTCTTATCTCTAATTTTCACCTTATTTCACCTGATGCATTTAGTTTTTTTAGCACAGCTCTTAGCACCCGTTTCCGCGTTTCGCGACGTCGCCCTCGGCGTAACCGCCCAACTAAACTTGGCAGGAAATTGAATTAATGTTGCGGTCATGGGACGTTAATATTTCCGCTAAGTCTAGCTGAGAAACTGAATTTTTTATGGATGACATGACACGGTCATGCAATGTCATTTTCCCCGCTACTTTTAGCGGGAAAACTGCATTTGTGTTGAAATCATGTGACATCAATTTCCGCGCTAAATTTTGTGGAAAACTTAACCCGCTAAATTTAGTGGGCAAATTTTCCCGCTAAATTCAGGGAAATTTTTCTCTAAATGGGAGGGAGCAGAAGAGTAGGAGGGTTAGGGGGTGGGGGGTCATACCCTCCCATCCTCCTCTTCAAGATCTGTGCTCTAATTTCACATTACAGAGAATTGTAAACGTCTCATATTTCATCTCATGTTTATTCAACTTTTATATTGCAGGTGCGCTTGCAGCACAAATCTGGGTTGTGCTGATCCTCTACGCACAAGTTAGGAACTCCTGAGTGGCGAGAGTGGGAGTTTGGTCTGACAGCTCAAGGGACACCATTGTTCAGAATTGAATTTTTAATTATCCTCTTTTGAGCAAAGTTAAGCTTTGCTGCTTGCAGTTCTTCTAAGAATAAATACCTGCAACCAAATTTACCACGTCACAACATTTTGCCTCTGCTCTTAGTGCTCCTGGTGAGCCTCGGATAAGAGCTTACTGGTGTGCAAACATCATGCTTGTTTGAAACCACTCACTGATGTAGACTCGCTGACATCCAGCATTCCAATGAAACGCTGGATGTCCACAGGTCTTTCTTGAACAATGCAAGCGGGAAAGGAACCATACAATCGTATCGTATTGGGGGACATTCTAGAGAATGTTTTTTTGTATGTTTTACAGATTTTTTAAAAAAAGCCGTAAAAGCTACATATACGCGGTCTGTGCACGTGAGTTATATGGCCAGGGCGGCATAGTATAAAAGGCTAATTTGTAATGATCAGTCAGCTTATTACAGAGATGTGCCAGTCCTCTTTCAGAAAACTAGATGGACGTTCATTCTAGCATAGTTTTATCTCGCGAATCTGAATATCCCGTTCGTTTTCCACAAAGATATAACTAAACGTGAGAAAACAAAAAAACATCCTACCAATAGTGACATCGTAAGAAGACCTTTCGGCCGCCAAGCGTGTCGGTTAAGGGCCGCGCGTCCAATCTCAAGTTTTCTAGGTATATTCTCCCGCATTGGCACCAGTCGTGACACATTTTTCTGCCCTTTTAAAAAATAGCACGTGCGTGTATAGCTTTGATAGGTGCTGAAGATGCATGAGCAAAGATTTCGAAAGCCACTTTTGTGACATCGCTCTCCAGGGAGGTGCTTTCACAGCGCTTTAAAAATGACTCTATGCAGCCTCGATTCATAAAATTACCAAACAATTTTGATATTTGAGATTCTGGAGGTCATATGAAGAAGATTTAAAAGTGTTTTCTCAAATACAACACCGGTTCAGCCTCTCTCTAAGTATAGTATGTTCCTGAAATTTTTAATCAGTGAAAATTGACCCATGGTTCCAATTAGAAACTTGCTATGCATCATCAAAGCACACTAAATCAACTTTCTTTGTGAAGATATAAAACAAGAGCAGCATTTTATGGCGTTCTAAAAAAAATGGTCAATTTGGACGCGTTTCCAGACTTTGGTTTCTTACCAGAGCGCATCTTTGCACCTGCGGTCCTGCTGCCCGGTGGCCACAGTGCGAAGCCGCCCCCTCGCCTCCCTCGTAGGATGGAGGGAAGCAAGGCGCACGTGCGTTGCGTGTCTAAGGGGGAACAGGACCTTGGGCACAGAGATAAGCTCTGATAAGAAACTGAAACCTAGAAACTCGTTCAAATAAAGCGTTTTTACAGAACGCGTAAAAGGCTACCCCTGCATTATATCCTTCTAAAAAGAGTTGATTTTGTGGTTTTCAATGACTCAGCAAGTTTCTAATTGAAACCATATTTTCATTTTCACTAATTAAAAAGTTAATTAACAAATTGTATTTAATTATCTGACTGATTGTTACGATTAGGTCCCTATACGACGTACGCCTGGCCGTATAACTCGCCTGCACAAACCGCATTAATTTAGCTTTCACGACCTTTCTAAACATATATGTAAAGCTTAAAACTAAATCGCCCTGTACATCAGTGAAAAGGCGAAACCAGCATGTTGGAGCCATATGGCTCCACCGTGCTGGTATCGCCTTTTCGCTGGTATAGGTTGTCCCATATTACGTTATGCATGTATGGTTCCACATTGTTCCGCCATATTCCACTACGCTGGTATAGGATGTCCCATAATACGACACGCTTGTATGGTTCCGCCTACCTGTATCGTTCCGCCTCAATACGCTATACTGGATCCGCCGATTCGCTTGTATAGGATGTCCCATATTACGGTTGCGCTTGTATGAGCCTTTTCCGTCATCTTTCCATCATCGAAATTTTCCAACAGGGGTACGAGCAGTCCTTGGCAGACAAGGAATTTTCTTGCTCAGAGTAAGTAGGAGAGCATCGATGCTCGAATGCTGGACATTGCAATCGATAGCCCACTCTCGAAGACTTGCTACTATGTCCTCTTGAGACCCTACGGAACTGCTCCGAGAGCTTAAACCAGTGATGTCCGAATTTGTAGAGCAATTGCACGACACAGACGCATCGCTGTCTCCCGGCTCAAGAACAGCGGCAGAATGATGTGATTGAAACAAAGCGACAGGGTCGCAAACTGGTTCGTTGCTCTCGACGGGCGAAGAAAACGTGGAGTCCAAGCATTCTGTACCTGAGGTACGCTGACCAGTAGCTTCCTCGGGTCTTGGCGAACAACTTTCTACAAAGTCAGAGCTACGAATAGTTTCTAGGGGCGCTTGGCTAGGCCGATTTCAAAAATGGGATGACGCAGAGCTCCAGTCTTCGAACTCCCGGTCCAAAAGAAACGCGGCGCTTTCAATGTCATCAAGGTCGTTCAATACGCTCTTGCTTATTAGTTTACGTCGCTCGCGACGGTGCTTCCGTGCGTTGTCAGACATTGTAATAAGCGCGGGGCGCGGGCTGCAACGACGTACCTGCTCGCTTGACCGTCTATCGACATTCCCTGCGTAAAAACAAAAGGACGCTATAATGGCTATACACAGTTATTGGTGTCACAGCTCTTGACACACGGACTCACCTCCGATACAGTGTAACCCTTGACGACCAGGCGTGCGCACTCCGTATGAAAGAAACGTAACCGTCAACCGTGTAACGGTAAGTACGCGCAAACTACCGGCGACCTGAACCCCGGCAGCATGAACAATGGCAGAGGAAAAGGCGCGAAAAGCTCGAAAGGCGCCGCCAAGCCAAAGATAGCCAAAGCCAAACGGCGCTATTGCAGCGCCATTGCGTCACCGTGGAGAACAGGGCAACTACGTAAAACGTAAAAAATATTACATGTAATAGATTTAGTGAGTCTATAATAAATAGTAAACGGCACCTATCTTCGGTTGGCCTTTATATTTTAGCATTCTAATAATGAAGATGATTTACAATTGAAGAAACAAATGTTCCTCGCGCAGAACCGCGGGACACTCGGCCAAATCGCCTACTCAGCGTCAGCGAGCTCGCCAACAGTGTCAACGTTGGTCACTCGCAGGGCCCATGGCGAAGGGCCATCAGTGAAACCAACGGTGAAACTTGTAGCCGTGGCCAATGGCCAACCTGGCCAACATAGCATCAACTACTTGCCAACCGTTGGTCATTAGTAGGGCCTAGACGAAAGCTGCATACTTGGCCATGGGGTTCATAACTTCGGGCCATCAATAGAACCTGTATTGGTGGCCTATGGCCAACGTGGCCATCCTAGCATCGACCGTTTGCCAATGGTTGGTCAGTGGATTGTGCTGCTTGGGATTCCACGTGAGTGGCAACAGAATTGCTAAAGGCCAGCGCATAAATACAGTCTGCGCTAAAAACGATCCTAGCAGCAATTAGTTGCTGTTATATTGCTCAATATATAGAGCACTTTGCCATGAACAACCTTGGCAGTCTTCCATGAAGCCAGCACTTCAGCAGGGGAGACTCATTTTGTGTCGTCTCACGTCACTCACATCAGGATGGCGAAAGTGAATGCCAACGTCTAATTTGGAAAGGCTGCCGTAAGTATAAAGATGAAAAGACAGATTAGAATATATGACAAAAAATATCATGGACCGACTTGAAAAAAATGCACCAGACGACAAGGACAAAAGGACAGGAACACGTAGGATGCAGAATGGTGCACATTCACAACTCGATCTATTGAACACAAAAGAAAATAAATAAGAGGACGAGAGAAATCAGAAAGGCTGTGCTCGGAGAATGTGAGCTTCAGGAACTGGGGCGTAAGGCAAAGATGTGAGGTACGTTGTTTCACAGACACTCTAGAATTAGCAACAGCCTTTCCATGTAGTAAAGTGGGGAGTTCATTCTGATTGAACATCTTGAAATAAAGCACACAAAAAACAAGGAATAAAGGAGAGGAATATATACACTACATGCGAGTGCAAACTCCCAACACACATAAATTAGAAAAAAAAAAAGAATGCGTTAGGAGCTTTAGCAAAAGTTCGAACAGGTCCAAGTGGGCCGTGCTGAATCAGCCATATGCATAATACTGTAAAAACAATTTCCTCAGCAGCGCAGGTAACAGACGGGTCTGCGGACACATAGTCGCTCATACTACGAATAATAAAGGCCTAAAATAATTCTCTTCTATGTTTTTATAGTATATGCTGATTATTCACGTTTTTCCTGAGGATGACATGCACGAGCAGTGTGAACAGTGCATAGGTAAGTGACAATCCATCGTAGATTTTAGAGAGAGATTGAGCTCTCTTTATGTATTAGCCATCCGTTACCTTAACTGACAAAGAAATTATGTTTTTTTTTTTTTTAATCGGCTCTTGCTTACAGGTAAATCAGCGCGTTCCACTTGGGCATGTGCTCCAGCTCCTTCCGCATTCTTTATTTCTCCTTTCTCTGGTTTATGCGAGTTCAGTCTGTGCTTGCATGAGGTCTACGTGTTACTTTCCCTGTCTCCTTGACCTTTTGCGAACTATTCTTCAAAATGTTCAATTAGTACCCACTCACCACCTTACTACAATCATGCAACAACTAAAACAATTACCGCTTACGCCATTCGCTAAAAGCAGTACCAAACCTAAAAAACAGGGAAGGGGTGTGGTATGTCTAACACTATATACTTACACTGAACAAAATATAGATACCAAAAACTGGCAAGACAATAGAGAGTTTTAGAATAGGGGGCCCCAACGCTTTAGGTAACCCAACGCTTTGGGGTACCCAACGCAACGACACCTCACGCAGCGTGCTTATAGAATAGGGTTTTTGACGACGCAACGCGGCACGCTCGCTTTTTTCGCATGCAGCGCCATTGTGGACAACGAACGAACTTCTTAACAGTGAAAAATTATTAAAACGCATAACATTTGCGCCGAAACTACACTTTATTGTGGCTTGCGGTTCAAATAATAGGGAGGGTAACACCACTTGGAACGGCACAGCAAGGCCCATCTGTCGACCGTCTCTGAATCAGAAGATTTACTTCTCTGGTCAACAAGAGAGTCCACGCCCTCGAATACCAGGCTATCATGTGCGCCAATGGAATTATCTGGGAACTGGACGGGGCCATTCCCCGGTCACAGGCACGACGCTGGTAGGTGTAGCTTGCTTTTAGCTCATCCTGTAGCTGAAGCAGCACGACAGTTATAGAGAGTTTTATAATCGGGGGACCCAAAGCTTTGGGGCCCCAAAGAAATAGGGGCTCAGCACTGCGCATGCGTAGAAACCAAACTCCGTTTCGGGTTTGGGGTTGGCTCGCGCCCCCAACGTGAAATTCGAGAAATAACGTGGGGCCCCCAATTTGCTTGGGGCCGGGTTGTATCAGCAAACATGGCGGCGCCCTTTTCGCTCGCTTCGGTGCCAATTCGTCATGGTCGCTGCAGTATTAGCATATTTCATTGCCAATGAATAGTGCAACCGGCTTTCGCTTTGCTTAATCTCGTTCAAGTCACAAAGATTGAGCGGTGGGCTCGCCCCATTTTGAAGATCGTACCTGATTCTGGCCGTTCCTAAGCCTACACTGTAAAAAATAACCGTCAAATTTACGGTGCTATACGCTAATAAAAACTGCAAGAACGCCGTGAAGAGGAATTACCTAAAGTGCACTGTAAACGAGCAAAAAAGAGCGAGAGGGAAACGCAAAACTTTATGGAGCAAGAAAACAGAAAGAAAAGACGCACACCGCTAATTGGTCACCACGCTTGACCTTCGGAAGCTGCGGGAACACAGAGAGAGTCCTCTCGCCCCTTCACCTCCTTTCTTTGTCCGCGCCAACGCAGAACGTAACTGCCTTAACTGCAAAAAAAAAAAAAAAAAAGGACCTAAGAGCAAACAGTAGAGCAACAATGCGACGAGCTAGAAGCGTCGACAAAAGAAAGCAACGTTGGTTGGGACAACGCGGGAAGTAGAAGAAGCGAACGTTCGGTTCATTTTCCCGCCTTCCCGCCCGTCTCCGCGCCGTTTTGTCCTCGTTCGTTCGTGGAATTCCCGGATTTTTGTGCACCTGAAAATTTGGAGCGGAAGGCAACTGGATACTCGAGACAGGTATTTCATTATGAATCTGCTGCTTGCTTGGCAAGGATAGTGTAACGGTGGCATAAATATAACACCCTAAATGATGTTTACTTGCAGAATTTGTAGTTTCTGTTCAAGCACGCTTGCTGGTTGCGCAATTCGATGAGCACGTTTTCAGCTCTCGAATTCTTCCGTGTGTTAACGAAGGATGCTGTCGCCAGTTTTCTACGTATGATGCTATCAGGTGTCATATTTTGAGAAGACATAGGCATTTGAACACCTAGGGTAAGTACGGTTTGCTTCGAAGAGTTTGGAAAGCTTTCAATGCACTTTGCCAGCATGCTTAAAGGAGTGCCACACAAGGGAGGCTTTGCTAAAGCATCCAAAAGGCCACATCACCGACGGTATTTTGGTTTCGTGTTCGTGCTCCAACTGTCAGAAGGTGTGAAATCATATTTCACGACACATTTGAACTGGGCGCATTTACGAGCGACGGGTTTCTTGGGCGACAGCGCATCGCCTGTAGACCCGCTTCAGGTTGAGGACTCTTCGACTCAGTCGACTAGTGCGGATTCTAATGACGGTTCTGTTAACGTGATGCAATCCCCTGATGATAACTACGACGTGTTAATGTCTCTGTCGGCAGAAGAAAACAGAACGGCCGTAAAATACGACCTTGTTTTGTTTTGTTTTTTTGTTTTTTTTTGTGCCTGAAGTTCAACGGAAAGCTTCTTATGCCGGTATCAACAGTTCAAAAAACCATTTATGAATTTCAACGTCGGCATTTCTTGTACAAAACAATACCTGTTCGGCAAACTTGCTGAAAGCCTTCAAAACGTGCTTGGTTCAGTCGAGGTTCATAACATCATTGAGTTCATAACATCATTATACAATGATGTTACGAACCTGAAATCTACCACCTTTCTTCCAGAACACATGAAATCTGCATATTTGAGAAAGCACTTTCCTTCTGTGGAAACGGTGAGTATGTACATAGGACGTAGTTGTCGTCAAAAGGACCGGTTTGCTCCGTATGTCCCCGTTAAAGAGGCAATAAATTACCCCCTAGAAAACAAATCTATGGGCCAGGTATTTACCGAGCCTCGCAGCGAGTCCCACTTACCCGGTGTTTTGGAGGAATTTTGTGATTTTGCCTGTCAGTAAGGCCAGTCTGTAACTGAGATGATTCAAGATGCACCACCCATCTCCCCATGCATTCTAGTTCATGGTGAGCATTCACTGATCACTTTCCGAACCCCAAGTAATCAATATTGCCTATATTTTTATAATGATTTTAAACTACAATTATAGTTCTGCTATTTCCTACATTTTATATCTGCCTTCACGCCCTTTGTTTTATCCTTCCTTTTCTAGGGAAAAGCATCTACTCAGCCAGCATGTACTCGATCTCAATTGATGGAATAACTGTGATGGACGAAATTCACATGTTCGACCACGCACTGGCTGTACTATTCAGCGTGTACTACGTTTTCAACATTGCGTACACAGAAGAGATTTGCATCACCTTGGAGTTTATTCAAAGGTACTGAGCTCATTTGTGCTTCTTGGCATCATTCGGTGTGTTTTTTTGTTTGTTCCTTTGTATACTTCATCTGATCTAACATATATTTCAGCACTGGCTCCAGACTGAGCTCCTTGTTTTAGAATGTCTATTGCTTGCATGAAAACTTGTGCAGCGAGAGTTCTTATCAATGCTAGAGGCATGCTATGGTGAGATATTGTAGAATGAAAAGCAAGTCTGATTATTTTATTTCGTGTTCCCTGTCCTTCGCTTACTCAAATATATTTTGTAGTGTGCGAATGCATGCTACCAAACGATATTTTAATGAGTGGTACTTTTCGTTTAAAAAATTCAAATATAATTTTTTCTTCATAGCATTGTCTCTGTTATAACTTAGGATGAGCTATATACTCTAAGAAATGACTGTACCTGCCTCACGACGCCACTGGCGACTAGTCTTCATTCAAAGAGACTTAAAATGTTTATTCAAAATAACGAGGCTTTTATTTCCACTTTTAATTTTTACAGAACAAAAATATAAATCAGTTCCAAGGGCGGCTGTTGCAGCTTTGGATCCAGTAGAGATATATATTCTGAACTTAAACATTTTCAATATCCCGAAGATGTAAAGGTCTTGTTAAAAGTGGCTCGATTGAACATTGCTGTTACATAATAATACCAGTGTGTATATTCCAAGATAGGCAAGTTGCTTAACATAAAGACAACTAATTTGAGAGTAATTTATTAGCGCAGAACGAGGAAAAAAAGCAATGATCTATTATACAGTTTTGAATGCGGTTCCCTATATAGCAACCTTAGTTACTATTGTAAAAGGTTATAATGTGTTGCTTTATAAACGACTATAGTTGAGAACTGGCAGATATTGCCTTTCGTTCTTTATTTGCATTTTACAAGTCAACAAAATATGTAATTCGGTGAATGGCTGTTCGGTCCTTAGCCTGGTATGAGTTTGGTAAAAAAGTGTCTATGTGAATTTAGAAGTTCATATGGGGGAGTTTTATTAACTTGCAAGATTAAGTGCCAGGCTACTTAGGCATATTCAAAAGATCTGTGTTTCAAAAGCTTTAGTCACTGGCCAATTTAGGTATTTATTGTCTCATTATTTTTTAACGCGTATTATAAGCGGAGATTGTAAAAAAAAAATACTTCGTATATCTGTTCTTACAGATGTCGTTGGGATCAACCCTGATCGAGGAACCAAAATAAAAAACAAGGAAACATACGTAAACAAAAAGGTTCTTGAGTTAATTGACATGTCGGAATATAAATGGAAATGCAAATAGATATAACATCTCTTTACTTTTCTTTGACAGCACGGTCACGAATAATAATGCATCGGGTGCTGCAAGAGCAGCCGACCTCGCCGCAGACAAAATTATCAGTGCATAACTGCTTATTCACTTTAGATATGCGCGATTAAAGTCAGTTGAACAGTGCAACACAACAGCCCCAAAATACTCGGCCGACCTTTTTTTTTACGCTCTATGTTTTACTTTGTTCAAATGACTATAATGGCGTGGTCCAGTATCATAGTTTTCAACACTTTACGGTCGCATAAAAATGGACCGTAAAATTTACGGTCAAATACCAGGCAGCTGATGCTGCCAAAATTGTGCAGTAAAAATAACGGTGCACTGTAAATCTGATTTACGATAAATTTAAACGGTGACCGTAGAAATCTACGGTCGCCGTTTAAATTGCACCGTAAAAATAACGGCGCGCTGTAAATCTTTTTACCGTAAATTTGAAGGCCGACCGTAGATTTCTACGGTCCCCGTTTAAATTTATCGTAAACCAGATTTACAGTGCACCGTTATTTTTACTGTACAAGTTTGGCAGCATCAGCTGCCTGGTATTTGACCGTAAATTTTACGGTCCATTTTTTACAGTGTAAACATACGTCGTAACTGTTGACGTGGTGACGTATTGCTACTCCGCGGCTAAAGGCTCGTTCACACAGACCCGTTTCTTTTTTTTCTTCTGTTTTTTTTACGTTACGTTACGAAAAGTCACCGGGAAATCTGACCCGGTCGCGGATGGCCCGCGTGGGGAAATTTCTTCCGATTGCTTCGGAGACCCTTTCGGCAATTGAAGTCTATCTCCTGGAATGGGTTAGTGGCGTACACTTCGCGTAGCACATAATTGTAATCGTCGATCGAGAAGCGAACGCGCGCGGGAGCCTTCTCTTCCGCCATTTTCTTTTGACCTTGGATCGGCCTCGACTCGTTCGGCCATCCCGCTTCGGGTGTAGCCGAAACAATCCAATCCGTAGCACTCTAATTTGGCGCTTGTTCTCGTAGTAACATAGAGAGTTGAGCTAGCTGGTACTTAGAAGACATACGTAAAACAGTGCACAAGCACAGGAGGAAGATAACAAAACGCAGGAAGGGGCGCTGACTCCCAACTTATGTATTGTGAAAGAAAGAGAAAGAGGAAGCTTCAGATATGAAGCCCACGTTGTTGTTTTTCTTTCTTATTTTTTCTCATCTTTTTTTTTCTTCGTGACCTTATAATGTCAGTTTTCTCCTTTTCTACTGCAACTTAGTAATTTATATGTTTTTATTCTTTATTCTTTTTACCTTGTGGGTGCGCGTGGGCTTCATGTCTGAAGCTTCCTCTTTCTCTTTCTTTCACAATACATAAGTTGGGAGTCAGCGCTCTTTCCTGTGTTCTATTTTCTTCCTCCTTTGCTTGCGCGCTGTTTTAGGTATGGCTCGTTCTCGAATTTTTTGGGCGTTCGTGTGCGCTTTGACCATATGCAGCCGAAGATTTTGGCCTTCAACTATGCCGAGACTGAGACGAACGCGAGCGCGCATACTCTGCGAGCAGTTGCACTATTTAGACTGAGCTTAAGCGACTTTGAAGCCTTGAAATACTCGTTTTCAAGATGCAGGTATCGTGCCACGAACGAAATCTACTCGGAGCCACGGAGTAGCAATACGTTGCCATGTCGACGGTTACCGCGTATGTTTAGGCTTAGAAACGGCCAGAATCGGGGACGATCTTTAAAATGGGGCGAGCCCACCGCTCATTCTTTGAGATTTGAGCCAGATAAAGCAAAGCGAAAGCCGGTAGCACTATTCATTGGCATTGAAATGGGCTAATACTGCAGCGATTATGACGAATTTGCTCCGAAGCGAACAAAAAGGGCGCCGCCATGTTTGCCGACGCAACCGGACCCCAAGCGCCAACCCAAAGCCCCAAACGGATTTTGGGTTCAGCGCATGCGCAGTGGTGAGCCCCTATTTCTTTGGGGCCCCCAAGCTTTGGGGGCCCCTTTTCTAAAACTCCCTAATACCTTAATTCAGGACATGCTTATCAATTTCCCGAGAAGCTTGTAATTATTACTTAATAGCCTCTAAAGAAAACTGCAGTAGGAAAAGAATAAATGCTTCACAATTCAAGGCAGCCTGAGTTTTTCTGGAGGTGTGCAATTCGTTGCATCTGCGTTGGATCATACGAAACACGTGTACAGCAAATGATATTTAGAGCTCGACATTTTGCGAGGAATAAGTGCCGGCGTCAAAAAATATTTCGCCGGCACAAATTTTTGCGATCTTATGGGGTATGCTATGCGTTAATAACCATGGGGTGAATGCATTGCGGCCACAATTTCGGGCAATTCTTTTCTGATTACGAATCGCGAAAATGAAGTCGTTTGGAGGCGACTGGGCGGCGGAAGCTACTGCCTTGCTCGATAAATCAATCGCTGCTTTTTGTCGGGCCCAGCTCTCCGTACGCAATGGCGTCGGTGATGGAGGGGCACCGCAACGCGCGCTTCCAGACATTGTAGCGAACCCCCCTCCCCCCCCCCCTCCTCTTCCGCCTTTGACTTGATCGAGTACACAGCCTCAGCACCGGGGAAAAAGAAGAAAAACAGCGTCGCATAACACCATTCGCGCACAATTAATAATACTGGTAAAAGCAAGCGATATACAGAAAATAACAACACTTCTGAACGCAAGAAATAAGCTAGCCCTAACGAAGAAAGAAACGAACTTACTTCGGATCCCGTGCCACGATCTTGGCTGGTGAGCAGATTTGACGTATAGTTCCACGTCTCACAGTCGCTTCCGTCTTTTTCGGACACATTTGAAACTAAGGCAAACTCCACGCATCTTGACTAATTGGGAAATTTAACCGTTAGCCGGTCGTGAACGCAGACATTCAAACACACACGGCCGGCAAAACGTGCGAAACATAGGCTGTTAATTCGATGAGATTATTTTCGTAACTTCAAAACGTTTCAAATAAAAGGATCAGCAAACCGCATTGTAGAACTCATAAAAGGTACAGTAATAATAAATTATTGCGTACGTCAATATTGCCACAATATTATGAATAATTTCTGAACACGTAGCAAAATATTAAATATGAAAATAAGTGCACAATGGTTCAAAACGAATTCAGCAAACACGCACCCTTCTAGAAAACAAGCGAAGGTCAACCGGGCGACTGTAGCCTAGGTAGTTTGCTCACGTGCTGTCTTGCTGAACGTACGGTCGTTGGTTCGAATCGCGATGAACGCACTTTTCTTCTTACGTTTTTATAGCGCAGCTATTAGGGGCCCCTTTCCGGCTTGAGCGGCGTCGCCGTTGGCGTCAGTGTAACCGCGAGGTCGTGTGACCCCCCAAGGTCACGTGACACCCCGAGATCATGTGACCCCCGAGGTCATCTGACCCGCCGAGATCACGTGACCGCCAGAGGTCACGTGACCCCCAAGTTCATGTGACCCCCCTTGAGGTCACGTGAACCCCCCGAAGTCACGTGACCCCTGAAGTCACGTGACCTCTCTGAGGTCGCATGACCTCCTTCCCCGAGGTCACGTGAACCCCAACGTCACATGACCCCCCTGAGGTCACGTGACCTCAAGGAGTCACCTATCCCTCAGTATGCCTCCTTCCTCCAACTCAAGAGCTGCGCTCCAACCGGCGTTAGAGAATTGTAAACGGCTTTCATTTCTTTGTTTGGGCACAAGTTCGCCCCATTAAACGTTTCAGTTTCATCAGTTTTTGTATTAGTTTTTCTAATATTTAAAATATTTTTTTCAGCCTTTGTATCAGTTTTTATAATTTTCAATATTTTGTTCACCTTTTTGTATTAATTTTTTTATGTTAAATATTTTTTCCCACCTTTTTGTATGAGTTTCTGTTACTTTAAATATTATCTATGTTTTTCCAGTCGTCGGCACGGTTCTTTAGGGTGAAAAAGTGAAAATCAAAGTGCGAGCCCAAGTTTGAATTGTAGCAATGCACAAACCGTGGCCCTCTTGTTTTACCGGGATAATTCACTCCCTCCACGCTAATATGTGGGTCAGTGTAGTACACAAACAACGCAACTCCTTTCAACGAAGAAAGCAATGTAATAATAATGAGCATATTGCGAGCAAAATGGGGAAATGTGTAAGTGGTAAGACTGCTACAGTGATGCAGCCGAAGTTTTTCTGAAAGCGGCCATCTTCATCCACTATTGAAACAAAAATAGCGCCATTTTAAGGCAGTAATTTAGCTGAGCTAATAGCGCGCTACGTATTACCCTTAATATTATATTATATATTATATATAAATAACTCTTAATATTCTGACTTCCAAAAAGTAGTATTTATTTTGCTCTGGTAGATCAGTGCTATCCCCCATGGGCCACCTGGTTTTACTTATACAGGTTGCGTTCCGCAGTTTCACTTTTTTATTAGTCCTAAACACGTTTTTATTCCCGAGGTTCAAGTACAGCGCGGATAATTAAACTAGCTTTGAGAAATGGTATCGTTCGGCGTTGTAACATTTATTTTTCGTAGCCGTCCTGGGGTCACATTCACAAACCCGGCAGTGGGAAGGTCCACAACGCATTGGTGTTTCTCGCTTTTTTGAGTTAGAAAAAATGTTTTTATATTCGCGTTCCTCTGGTACGGTATGTCGTATAACGTAAGCTATTAAAGAGACAGACATCGTTTGGCTATGTGAACATTTGAAACATTTCTGTTAGATGATCGTAACTACCACAGAAAATAGTCGATTCCTGCCTGAAATAGCATATTTTCACACTCAATTTCTTAGCGTCATAAGCAATAAAGACATCTCTTACTTTTCTAGTCTCCGGAAAGTAACGTTTATAATTGTTTTTGTAACTCAAAGCGCGTGCTCAATCATGCCAGGTTTTCATTTTTAGGCTACGTTATACCGGTTTTATTTTTTCATCAGAGCCAAACACGTGCGTGTACCGCCGGACCTTAAGTATAGTACATCAAATTAAAGTAGCTTTCTAAAAAAAGAAATGTTAGGCGTTGTAAAATTATATTTTTTTTTGTGGCGTAGGCGGTTATATTCTCAAATCCTGGGCTGCAAAGTATCCTCACCGCATCATTTTTTCTCGCGTTTTTGCGATAAAAGACGTCAGCCTTGCCATGCTGGGATAAAATACGCTTGCGTCGGCAGTCATTTAGGAAGGATTGATCAACGCAAACATTTCCACTCGCTATTCATGAATTGCTGCAGTTCGTCAGAATCTCGATTACTTGACTGCATAGTGAAAAATGCAAACAATACAATGATGCAGGTCAGTAAACGGATCTTCCATGACGGGGCTCGCCAGTTTGAACCGCAAAGCGCCGATGCCGCCCAGTCACTGAACTTCCATGTAAATACTGGCCATCAAAGGATATATTAGCTTTCACTTCACAAAATATTTTTAATTTTTGTGATTGTTTTCTGTTCAGATAAATTCTGGATCACGTTAATATAAAACATACACTTAACGCCAATGTCAAACCTCTCATATTTTTTTTTGTTTCTGTATTGTCTCAAAATCGTCACTAGCGACACGTTTCAGACTAAATGAATACCAGGTTTCCTTTTCCGCCAGCTCTGCATGACGGTCAATTTACCTCGTTTCTTCATATTGGCTACTGCATGTCAGGGACATCGGTGGTTTTGATAGAACCGAATTGGATGAACATCTGAGAATTCTAGCTTATTAGTTATTACACTGAAGGCGACAGGTACTGTAGGGGCCCCGTGCTGGACACTTTGTTGTTTTTTGTTTTCTCTTTTACCTCGCGGCACCATCGCCATGTACAAGCGCTGTGGTGGTCGCGAGTGCGCGTGATTAAAGACATTCCATCCGAGACATCGGAGTCGCTTGACGTGTTTTCTACAAACTGGTGACCCGGAATCTTGAACAGCGTCACTTTTACACCTCGGACGCCGGATCCAAGCTAAACATGGATCAAGGCAACGCTTCTTCCGACGGTGACGTGACAGCAGCCTCTGGTGACTCCGCTCTCGCTACGATCGAGGTTCGTCTACCAACGTTCTGGCCTAAAAACCCGCAAGTCTGGTTTACCCAGGTCGAGGCCCGTTTCTCTTATCCGTCGCCACTTAACAGCGGCGACGGATAAGTGCAACGATTACAACCAGCTGTTTTGCAGGCCGTTTTTCCGAGCCAGCCAGTTTCTCCCGGCACAAGCCCACGGAACCATCGAGCGGCAGCGTGACAGAACATCGCACCGGGACCACAACCGTTGGTCAAGACCGTCCAGTGTCGCCTGGGTTGCACTACAAACGACGACTTCCTTTTCGCCGTTTTCCTGAGCCAGCCAGTTTTCCCTGCGCAAGCCTACGGAACCATCAAGCGGCAGCGTGACGGAGCATCAAACAGGATCAACAGCCATTGGTCAAGACCGTCCCGTGTCGCCTGCAATGCACTACAAAAGAAGACTGCCTTCTCGTATGCTGGCACTTGGCAGCGGCGACGGATAAGAGCAACGATTACAACCAGCTGTTTTGCAGGTTTGTGTACTTTTCTTTCTACTCGCAAACTTCAGCAAGGTCTTACGTCGCCGCTGCCAAACTTGCACTGCCTCCTTTTTCTGTAAACGCTTTTAAAAGTGCGTTCCTTTACTCCGTGTCCTTCGATTGCTGTTTTGTTTATTTGAATGGCAAAGGATTTCGTAAAAATACTGAATGATTTCAAAGAGGAAATTCGTCAAGAATTTAAGAATTTACGTGAATTTTTGGAAAGAGACATACGGACAGATATCCGTGTAATACGAACAGAGTTGAAAGGTGTGCAAGAGAGCATGACCTTCATGAATACCACGTTTGAAGAAATCAGGGGGAACTTTCAAACCGCCATGAGAGAAAACGCAAACCTGAAAAAGGACTACGCAAATCTTTGCCTAAAGTGTGATGCAATGGAGGAAGAACTGAAGAAATGACCGGAACGATTAACACATTGCGAACAGTATTCAAGGAACGGAAACATTGAGATAAAGGGAGTCGAGAAGCGCAATCAGGAAAACCTTTACGATATGCTTGATAAACTGGAGGGTGCGATCGGCGAGCCGATCACGTGTGCTGATATCGCCGCATGTCATCGCGTACCAACTCGAGACGCCGAAAAGTCCAACATCATTGTGCAGTTTATGAACCGGAAAAAACGTGACGCGGTGCTCGGAAAATCAAAAAAGAAACGACTTATAAACTCAGACCTAGGCGTTCCTTCGCAAGCACCCATCGTTGTGAATGAACATCTTTGCGCAACTCTCAAACGAATCCTTGGGATGGCGGTAACAAAGAAGCGGCAATGCAATTGGAAATTTGTCTGGGTACAAAATGGCAAAATCCTTGCTCGTAAAGCTGAACACGCACCTATCATCACCATTGCTAGCGAAGCTGACCTTGTTAAGATTAGTTAGCGTAATCAGTGCCTCTGTGGCATGTTATTGTTCTGGTTTTTTTGTGTCTTTTTTTCATGGAGTACGTGGAATATGTGTTGCCTAGCGAAATCCGTAAGCACCTTACACACCCATCTGTTACAACGGTCTTTCACTTAAATGCACGGTCTATAAAATATAAATTTGATCAACTTTATTCACTTTTCGATGAAATTCAAACATCATTTGATACTATTATGTTTTCTGAAACAGGGAATCAGCAAGACGCTGATATGCTTAATTTAGATGGTTACGAACATTACTTTTTACGTCGTAGTAACACGCGGTGGTGTGTCAAGTGGTGGTGTGTCAAGTGGTGGTGTGTCAATTTACCTCAAACATAACTTTCATGCGGAGCTATTGGAGAGTTATTCAAAAATCACAAACGACTACGAGATATTAACCATACCACAAAGAAAAAATATATTTTCTGTTTTATATCGCCCGCCAGCAGCAAACTTTGAAAACTTTGTTTCCTTTCTTGAGCAATTCTTAAAATTTGTGTCAGTAAATAAGTATAATTTAATTCTGGGGGGTGACTTTAACGTCAATATACTTGAAAATTCGGTTCAATCTTTACGACTAACGACTACACTAAACTCCGCCGGATTTACAAATGTCATCACATCTCTGACTAGAGTAACTCTATCTACTTCTAATTCCATCGACCTTTTTATCACTAATGCTAATACAGACGTTAAAGTTGCTGGCACAGTAAGTTCTGACATCAGTGACCACAATCCAATATTTCTGTCATTTTATAATCACGATTTCAAGAATCAGGTAAATAAAAATAAAAATACAATAACCTTTCAGAACATTTCAAATTCTAATATTCTCGCATTTCGTAATGCCATAATAAGCCAAGATTGGGACTTTGTTTACTCTCTCCTAGATGTAATCAATGCATACAATAAATTTATTCAAACATTCAAGATGCTTTACGATTTGCACTTTCCGAAAGTAACAGTTACTGTATCAAAGAAAATTAGGAAACCTTGGGTTACTCCAGTCCACATCAAAATGATGCAAAAAAAGACAGTCTGTACAAAGCGTTTTTAAGGTCACGGGATTTAAACAAACTAGTCATCTTTAAGAAATTTCGAAACAAATTAACCGCTGAATTGCGAAAAGCGAAATATATGTACTACAAAGAAATGTTTAATGACGTTGACAAACAGCGACCTGATATTAGGTGGAAAAAAGTTAATGAAGCTCTGAGCCGCGGGACAATCTCAAAACAAATAGGCGACTTCATTGTAGATGGCCAAACTGTGTCTGGAGTCTCTTAGGCAAAACGTTTTAACGACTATTTCGTAAATATAACACCCAGACCCCATAGTCACAATGCTGTATCGTTTGTTCACGAAATCACTGACAGTTTGTTCCTAAAACCTACAGATGAAACAGAAATATTTAATACTTTTATTGGGTTAAAAATAGTAAGAGCTGTGATATCGATGATTTACAGATAAAACCTATAAAATTTATTATAGATATAATCTCGCCATGTTTAACATATATATTCAATTCGTATTTAACTTCTGGCAAGTTTCCTGAAAATATGAAACTAGCTAAAATCTCAGTTATTTTTAAAGGAGGGGATAAAAACATGTTGAGTAATTATAGACCAATTTCTATTCTTCCTATTTTCTCTAAGGGACTAGAAAAAATTATATTTAAACGTATTGAACATTTTTCGTAAAACATTCTATACAAAAAGAGTTTCAATTTGGCTTTCAAAAAGGTAAATCTACTGAATCGGCATTGTTACTACAGAAAGAAATTATACTTGGAAATATTGAAAAACGACTGCTCACACTTGCTGTTTTCATCGATTATAGTAAAGCTTTTGATTGCCTCAATCACACAACGCTACTTTCTAAGCTTTATAAATATGGGATTCGCGGCATATCATTCGAATTGCTTAAATCATACCTTGAGCGTCGCCAGCAAAGTGTATCTATTGACGGTCAACGCTCACCGTTCTCGAACATTGTTTGTGGTGTTCCACAAGGCAGTATCCTGGGACCTTTATTATTTAATTCTTATATAAATGATGTTGTAAACATTACTGATCAAGCTCAATTTATAATTTATGCAGATGATACGAGTCTTCTTTTTTCCGGTAATGATGTTGATGAGCTTATAAGAAGGGCAAATTGCGTATTAGAAAATTTTTTCTTTTGGTCAGATGTCAATGGTTTAAAAATTAACATATTAAAGTCAAAAGCAATCCTATTTAGACCCGTTAATAAATTAGTAAATATTACAAATCCCCTAGTGTTTGGAAACGCGTCAATCGAAATAGTACATCAACACAAAACTCTTGGCGTGTACTTCTCTGAACATATGATGTGGAATTACCACATTGAATATTTAACGAAAAAACTTTCTCAAGTAGTGGGGGCAGTCGCTAGGTGCCGTAGTTTTTTGCCGGTAAACATTAAGCTAAAAATATACTACGCCTTATTCAGTTCTCTTTTGAGTTACTGTCACTTGGTATGGGGAACAACTACGAAGACAAACTTAAATAGCATTCTATTACTTCAAAAAAAGATATTGCGCTTTATTGCGGATGTTCCGTATAACTATCATACTGAATCCTTATTTCATAAATACAAAGTAATTCGTGTAGAACATTTCTATGAGTACCACCTACTTCATTCAATCCGCTTCTCATCTTCTACGTTCACGAATTTTTTATATTGCACTTCCGAACTAACTTTACATGAAAGCACAATCAATACACGTTTTCCAGAGAAATGGTTGGTTCCTCGAAATCGCACAAACTACAATCTTCAATCTCTTCACTACAACATTCCAACATTCTTAAATAAATGGCATCTTCATAGTAGCAATGGTTTCACTCTTCCAAAAAAATAAACTTCGCACATACTTTGCTTAAAATCATAAGAAATGTTTCTTTTTTTTCTTTTTTTTTTACATGCTGGTCTGACGTTGTGGCGTGAGAAATGTATTAATTTGTGATAACATATACTTTACAGAATGTACATAGGATATTTTCGCGAAGTTGCTGCTGTCATTTGTTACAGTACCCCGGACCCCGTCAAGCTGCTCACATAGCAGCTTTTTGTCTGGAGGTACCTCCAGTGTATATCTGGAAAATAAAGCTTGAATTGAATTGAAGTTGAATTTCAACCTGAGAAGATTCACAACGCAAATGGCACACTACTACCATGTCGTCGCCTCTTTACCAGCGGAGGTGGCAGACCAGCTCGACGACGTGTTGGCCCTACCGCCACGAGGAGATGCCTACGACCATTTGAAGACAATACTTCTCGCCAGGACATTGACATCAGAGTGCTCCCGCATCCAAGAGCTCCTCACCGCCGAAGAACTGGGCGATCGTCGCCCGAAGCAACTTCTACACCGCATGAAGCAGCTGTTGGGACCGCAAGCTTCAGAAGCACAAGGTTCCATACTGCGGGAGTTGTTCCTCCAGAATCTCCCTCAAGGTATGATCCTGGCCGCTGCGGATGACATGCCTCTAGACCACCTGGCAGTGCTTGCCGACCGCACCGCAGAATATTCCTCGCAGACCGTGAGTGCTGTCGAAACACCGCAACCAACAGCCTGGGAAACACGGGCTTTGAACATAGAAACCAAACTGGAGCAGCTCACGAACGCCATTGCTGCCATGGGTCGATCGCAAACAGCTGCAGCGCGACCGTCGCGATCCCCGCTACGCACTCCCTCACGTTACAGGTCTGCGTCGCCACGAGATTCGCGTTCTGACCAGCACTGCTGGTACCATCGCCGCTTCGGTGAGCGAGCCACACGGTGCACGAGACCTTGCTCGTGGTCGGGAAACGCCAAGGCCCAGCACTAGCAGCGGCGGGTGACCAAGGCCACACAACAAGCCGCTTGTTCTTTGTCGTCGATCGAATTGCAGGGCACCGTTTCCTTGTTGACCCTGGAGCTGAAGTCAGCATTTTACCAGCGTCACGCAACGACGGCCTCCAGCAGCAGGCGCCTTCACCTCCCCTGCGTGCCGTCAACAGCTCTGCGATCAAGACGTACGGGCAACGATCCCTCACCATCGAAATCGGACTGCGTCGAACATTTCGATGGGTTTTTATCGTAGCCGACTTGCGACAACCAATATTAGGAGCAGACTTCCTCTCACATTTTGGTCTGTGTGTGAACCTTCAAGCCCGGCGACTCACGGATTCGACGACATCATTGTCAGTGCAAGGCATCCTTTCCAACTTCACGGTGACTTCGCTGCAACCACTTCCACCCACATCGCGCTATGAAGCCATCCTCACTGAATACCCCACACCCTCAAGACCCAACAACCTTGAACTCCCTGCCAAGCACGGAGTCACGCACCACATCACAACTACCGGCCCACCCGTCTCCGCACGCCCTCGTCGGCTTGCCGGCGAGCGCCTCGCCATCGCACGTCGTGAGTTCGACCATATGTTGCAGCTAGGCATCGTACGACCCTCAGCGAGCATTTGGGCATCACCTCTGCACATGGTCCCTAAGAAAGACCCCAATGACTGGCGACCGTGTGGAGACTATTGAGCGCTGAACGCCTGCACAGTTCCCTATCGCTATCCCCTGCCGCATATCCAGAGCTTCTCTGAAAATCTATCAGGTACATCCATCTACAGCAAAATCGACTTGGTAAAAGCGTATCACCGAATTCCCGTGGAACCGGCAGACATAGTGAAAACGGCCATCATTACACCGTTCGGACTGTTTGAGTACGTCCGTACGCCCTTCGGTTTGCGAAACGCTGCTCAGACGTTCCAGCGATTCATTGACAAGATCACGCGAGGTCTGCTTTTCGTTTTCGCATACTTGGACGACCTTCTTGTAGCTAGCGCCACACCAGACGAGCATGAGCAACACCTCAGAGTTTTATTCGACCGGCTACAGGAATTCGGCCTTGTCCTTAACCCTACAAAGTGCGTCTTCGGAGTGGATAGCTTAGAATTCCTTGGCCATCGCATCAGCCAGCTAGGAATCCAGCCGCTAGAAGACAAGGTAAAGGTGATTCGCGAGTTTCCGCGACCAACATCTCTGCGCAAGCTCCGAGAATTCCTGGGTCTGGTGAATTTCCATTGCAGATTCATACCACAGTGCGCGAAAATTCTTAAACCAATGACAAACCTTCTGAAGACAAAGAAAGGACCGTCATCGGAAGTGCCATGGAGCGAAGAGGTTGCGTCAGCCTTTTCCGCAGTGAAAGAGGCCTTAGCCAACGCAACACTCTTGTCCACCCACTTCTGGATGCACCCACCCGACTCCGCACCGATGCCTCCGACACAGCTGTAGGAGCTGTCCTGCAACAGCATTTAGACGGAGTCTGGAAACCGCTTGGTTTTTATTCACAAAAACTGAAGCCTGCGGAAACGCGCTATAGCACCTTTGGGCGTGAGTTACTTGCAATTTATTTGGCTGTCAAACATTTCCAAGACTTCCTAGAAGGACGACCGTTTCATGTACTCACAGACCACAAGCCCCTGACATACGCCTTTCGGGACAACCACACCACCTACTCGGCGCGTGAGATAAGACATCTTGCCTTCATCTCCGAGTTTACCGCCGACCTTCGACATGTCAAGGGCCAAGACAACAGCGCAGCCGACGCGCTTTCTCGCATTGTGGCCTTCTCTTCTACTTCTGTCGCTGTGGACCTCCAGACCCTAGCTGCAGCACAACACGTAGATTCAGAGTTACAAGTTCTGCGAAATGCAACGACCACACTTGTACTCAAGGACATACTTCTTCCGAACTCGTCAACCACCATCACATGTGACATATCTACGGGAACAGCACGACCTTTTGTTCCGTTGGCCCTGAGGCGCCAGGTTTTCGACCGACTGCACACCATCAGCCATCCAGGTATCCAAAATACACAGCGACTGATCACAGCACGCTATGTGTGGCCAAAAATGAACGCAGATGTGCACAGTTGGGCAAAAACATGTCTACAGTGCCAGAGCTCTAAAGTGAACAAACATACCCAACACCCTTCAAACCGTTCCCAGCCCCGGATGCAAGATTCGACCACGTGCACATCGACATCGTAGGCCCTCTCCCATCATCTCGAGGATTCACCTACATTTTAACAGCTGTTGATCGGTACACTAGGTGGCCCGAAGCAGTTCCACTGGCGGACATCTCTGCTGAGACCGTCGCAAGAACATTTGTAGGGACGTGGGTTTCTCGCTTCGGTTGCCCATCAGCAGTAACGACAGACAGGGGACGCCAGTTCCAGAGCACCTTGTTTGCGGCCCTAACCGACCTGCTCGGGGCCCGCCACATCCACACCGCCGCATACCACCCGTCGGCTAATGGCATGGTGGAATGCTTACACCGGCAGCACAAAGCGGCTATCACAGCACGAGACGGACGCCTTTACTGGGTGGACCATTTGCCTCTTGTCCTGCTCGGTATCCGGTCTACATACAAACAAGACCTGAACTGCACCTCCGCAGAGTTGGTGTATGGTGCACCACTTCGTTTACCCGGAGAATTTTTTGAAGCACCCAAGACATTTGCATCACTCCCATCTCAGACATACTTGGAAAACTTGAGGGAGATCTTCCAACGGCTACAACCAACACCGCCTCGCCTGCCAAGCTCCCGCAGAGTTTTTGTAAGTCAAGATCTCACAACATGCAAGCACGTTTTCCTGCGGAAGGAGGGCCTCAAGAGGAGTTTGACACCGCCTTACGACGGACCATTCAAAGTTATTGACCGTACGGCAAAAACGATGACCCTCAATTTGCACGGTCGCACAGAGATCGTTGCAATGGACCGCATAAAGCCAGCCTTCCTAGACGATAATCCTGCACCTCCGGCTACGATCATACAACAAGGAAACTCCCACGCGCCTACAAGTTCGCCACCCGTCACTAAGCGTGTCTCATGGAACATCTGACTCTGCCCCCTGAGTGACACACTTTGCTGCATGTTGCTAGGGGGGGGAGCCCTGTAGGGGCCCCGTGCTGGACACTTTGTTGTTTTTTGTTTTCTCTTTTACCTCGCGGCACCATCGCCATGTACAAGCGCTGAGGTGGTCGCGAGCGCGCGTGATTAAAGACATTCCATCCGAGACATCCGAGTCGCTTGACGTGTTTTCTACAGGTACTGATGCATGTAGTGATGTAGGAGTGTGGCAGATTTAGAAATAGACTTTTTTTTATTATAAGCATGACCACTGATTCCAACTAATCATTCTTAATCCTAAAGGGATTAAGAATGCTTAGAGGGAAATATTAGAAGCAGACTTCATATACAGTGTGGAGAACAATGTGTTAGTGTTGCCTCCATTCACCTGTTAAACAAAGCGATATTGTTTTTGCGAGCGACGGTGATGCCTAGGATTGGCTGAGGTGAAGCGGTTTGAGTGTATATATGCCCCCATTTTTCAAAAATAAACAGTTTAAGTAGCACTCCGTGTTGTCTAGTCTTCTTTTTTCCTCGTCTTAAGCACCACCATGACGTCAATTTCCTAAAGTTACATTGAACGGAAATGTATTACAAGATGCACCACTCGCTGAAAGTAACTCTGTCAAATTGCCACGATATTTCAAGGTCACTCCTCCAAGTCATACTTTAGAAAAACTATATTTTTTTTTCTTTTTCGGTTAATATCGGTTAAAACCTGTTACTGGTAAATACTTTACGATTACGGTTACTTTTTTTTTAAATTTCAAATAACAATTTCGTTCCGGTTACAGTTACTGAAAAAATTTCGTTCCTAAATGGTTTTCGGTTTCGGTTACGGTTTGAGTCCCTGCTTTGCATATCTGTATTGATGAAAGCCCTTGAAATTGCCTGCATGTGCACCATAATAGAATGTTGAGCATGCAGGCATTAACAAAGAGACCGCAGGAAAGCTATCAAAGATACTGAAATGACCCTTTCCGAGTTTGTGTACATCGAGCTGTGGCATCGAATTAGTTTCTTTTTTGTTTTTATGTTTAGAAAATTATGTAAAAAGGTTATTTGACAGCTATCAAGCTAGTATTTTAAAAAAAGTAATAAATAACAAAACTTTGTTTAAGCATAATAATGAACAAGTATTGCAGAGTGCATAGAAAAAGCAAGATGGAATAAGATGGCGATGACTTGCGCAAACATCGCCGTTATGTCGCCTTTTTGGCGTCGCGTATCAGGTCGTTATCTTCTGCGCTCTGAGCTCTGATCGACGCAGCCCGTACGGGATCGGGATGAATTGTTTGCAACTTGATGTTTTAACCGTACGGGTGAAAGTCTTCGGCATCAGACGGCTAATCAGATTTTCTTTTGAACAAGATATGGCAAAGTATGGTTTGTGCAAAGAGGATATTTTCACCCTAGACTTTCTTCGATTTGCCGTTTAACCGAATTTGGCAAGGAATGGTTTGTTCGAACCGCATATTGCGTGTCTGGTATTCCTTCAATTGTACTTTTAACCGGATTTCAAAAATCACGGTTTGTGCGAACCGATTACGAAAATCACGGTTTGTGTGAACCGGAATTTGTCTGTCTGGAATTTCTCTAATATGACTTTGAAGCGGATTAGGAAAATCACGGTTTGTGCGAACCGGAATTTATCTGTCCGGAATTCCTCCAATTTGACTTTGAACCGGATTAGGAAAATCACGGTTGGTGCGAACCGGAAGCCGCCTCTTCTATGTGACTCCGGTTTGATTTTAGTTCGGATCTCACTTTCCGGACTGATTTCAAACCGTTATTTTTGCAAGGGTAGACCCTTTGAGTTTTTATGTTTACATTAATTTTGAAGTGGTCTGCCCGGAGTTAGACAAAATATGCATTAATATTTAAAATCGTAAGGAAAGGGTTAGAAGAGTTCCAAAGCCACAACTATAACATGCTTCTTATCTAAGGTGCGAAACCAGCCTGTTAAATTTGTTTCGAGCATAGAATCAAAAAATATAATAACACACAACTGCGTGGTTTGTTACCACACAAAGAGGTTCGTTGAGTAACGAAAAAATACTATAATCACGAGACACGTTAGAATAAAATGAGCAACTTTAAAAGGGCATATGTGCGTGATTCAAATTTTCTGTTGTTTTAGATACGGGATTCACGCAATTTTGTATCATGTGTGGTAATTTGAATCTGCCTAGGCTCGCAGTTTAATGAAAGGGCATTGAAAACATCCAGCTATACAGCTGCGGTAAAAAGCTGCTCATCATAAAAGCCCCCTTGAAAGGAAGGAAATTACGTTCCAATTACATCGCTCTTCTGCACCCCCTCCGAGAGAAAGATACAGCCATGGCCTCGACATTGGCAATTTTCTTTTGCGTCGCGGCGTTCGTTGCTGTATTTCCTGGAAGTAATACTCAGGATCCTCCAGATAGACAACTCCACACACATTGCAATACCTGTAAGTACTTAAAGCCTAAAAGAACGTAATTAATTTTTGTTTAATTTGAAAGGTACATAGAATTAAGGCGATTCAAAGATTATAACTAAATGGGTATTTTAATGGTAGGGAGGTTAGTAAATCCAAACGAGCACAATAAAACCAAAATTAAATATTTTACTTTATCATTACATCTGATGCAATCACTATCAACGAATTATTATTTTTTGCTGTGGAATCTAGAGCACATTAGTGACAATAGTTCAAGACTGGAACGTAACGTTTATATTTTAACTAGTTATAATGAGAGTCTGTTCAACTCATGCGTCGCAATCGGGTTTCTACAGAGATGTCGACGTTTAATAATATTAGTTGTGTTTGGTGGTCGGTATGACAACTTCATTATATTTGCAGGCGTGATAACCGCAGAACGTCGCTTTCTGTACACCGTGTCAACGTAAAATATTCCGAAAATTCCGGACACAGTAAACGTGCTGTAGTATGCGCCTGTTAACCGAAGCGACGAAAAAAATATTTTTTTGGATCAATATTAACCCGCACTAAAATTATATTTATATAATTTTATTTTTGTATATGTCACCAAAACCGTATACTTTGGAACAGAATTTATTATGGGGGAACTCTTCATCATTCGAGAGATTTATAAATCTGGTGACACGTGTAAAATTAAAAAGAAACAAAAAGTAAAAGTTTCACAAACTTCTAGATTAGAATCTTGACGGATTGAATTAAAGAGTAAGCATGATGTCAAACTTCCAGCCCTATCCAAGGCAGTCTTTGGTAACGTGAAGCGCAGAGCGGGAGAAAACGTGATAGCTCCTCGTGCATCCGAAGCAGGGATGGGCGAAATACATGCAAATATGTATCGAAATACAAATACAAAATACTTCGTCAAAAATGTATTTAATTACAAACCTAATTACATTTCCAAAAAAGCATTTAAGTACAAGATACTAATACAACCCAATGTATTTCATCTCCTCCAAATACTTTTCCAAATACATTCCTCAAAGTTTGCGTCAGCGACTTCAGGGCACCTGCAACGGGTTTCTGGGTATCTCATTTTAATTTTGCATCGCACACTCGGGAGTTTGTGTGCGAGGCTCTAGTAACGTAATGGAAATATAATCACAAAAAGTGTAATCAGCTTGGACGTAATAGGTGAAAAAAGTACAGAGCTTAAAGCAGCTTTTTTTTGTCGATTACATTTTGGTATAGACCAACAAAGAACCGAGACGACCAAGACGCGCAGATCTAGCTAGAGGATTTTTTATTGTTGCAACTCGCACCAGTTACGAAAATCTGGACGACCCGCGCATTTACAATGTTCCAGGCAAAAATAGGGATGGAAATCAGGCTGGAAAGCATCACAAGTTGTGACAGGCACTTACTTAGCCAGTCTGGCCGTGAATGTCAATTTCGTCACTATTCTTGCCCTGGACTAGCACCGTAATCACAAAGTCACTAAACGCTTAGGCTTGATTGAAAGGCACTGTATTCGGTGCAGAACGTAGTTTTCTTCCTGCTCTGGACAGTGGCTTTGAAATAAAGCCGGAGGAGAAAAAGAAAAAAGCCCCATGGCCGAATAGAGGATGGAGACTATATCTTACATTCGTTCCAGCTGTACAAATCTTTGCGAAATGTCTACACTTCGAAAAAGCAATGAATTCACGAGATAGGATATTCGCAACTCCAACCACGTGCTCTTTCAAACTCGCTCCTCTGTTTCACGTTTCGCTCCAAGGCCGCGACAGCTTTCGCTGCGCATTCCAATCGCCGCGAGCTCCCCGTTTTAACGTGTCATGTCTCGACCACAAGACAGCGGCGACTCGTTTGGATTTGCGAATAGGAAACCACATGGGGGGCGCCTCTCTGAAAACTTACCCTTCCGTCAAGCTCCCACAAAGAAAAGTGTGCACTGCGAGAAGCGCCCCACTCATCCGGACGAATCTCGTGGCAGGAGGCACTAGCACTGTTGCATGTCAGAAAACGTGAAAATCCTTTGCAAGATCAACAAAAAAAAAAAAAAAACGTAAAGCCTTTTCATTATTTCTAGACGCCCAGTACTTCGAAGCCTCCAGCCTCCATGGCTTGGGTCATCGAGAATGTTTTGTTGTGCTATTTGCTTTTCGTGTGCATTGTGCGCGCGCGTGTGTGTGTAGGAAAAAGAGCGGGAAAGGTGGGGGGGCAAAGAGTCTGTTTCTGCAACGACGGGGAGGGCTCGTCTCCGACTCCCTTTTGCACGAGGCGTTCGATTCCGATCTCCCCGACGGTGCACAGACGGCGCCCTCAGGTCGGGGTCCCGGGAAGACGTGCAGCAGCAGCAGGCTGGCAGTTTCAATGTCTCAACATGAGATTATGCATGCCCGGGCGCCCGCGGTGAGCGAGACGCGTACTGCCGCAGGACTGGTATATGAAGAGATGAAGAGTTTCTTGGTTTGTTGTTGCCGTTGGCGTTGAGATGAAGAAAGAGCGGTTTTGGACACGTCTTAGGATGAGCAAAATGAGTCGTGACAATAAATTTGAGGGATGCATTTTCGCCCACGAAATTGTATTTAATTACATTTGTATTTGAAATACCCACGTTTTAGTATTTAAATACACACGTCAAATACATTATCCAATTTGTAATTAAATGCAAATGTAAAATACACAAAGTATTTGAAATACCCATTTCAAATACTTGTATTTGAAATACTGAACATCCCTGATCTGAAGGAAAGGGGCTTACACTATAAACCGAATATAAGCTACAGCGCCGCACCCACTTTTCAATCTTTGAGTGCGGCTTTTTAAACCGCGGTCACACTCCTCATACAACATACGAAAGAAACAATGTAGTCATAGTCTCAGATATGTTTCTTCCTCGTGTGACGGTCCTTTCACATTGGCCATTCAAGCACTTTCTGAAGACAGGTTAGAAACACCCACATGCATGAAAAAAACAAGTGTCCCCACTTTATTCAGTCACCATGTCTGCAGCGAGCACTGTGTTATTTATAGGGGAATAAGTGGCCTTGTGTGTTAGCGCACCGCAGTTCGGAGTACGTGAAACGAAAGATCGCGCTGCAGATCCCAAGGTCTCCGAGTTCAATCACTACTTCTGCTCCCTTCGCTGTGGATGAGCATCGTGCCTGTATACCGTCGTCTATCACTACTTCGTGACGCACGTTAAAGGCTCCACACTAGCAGTAATACTGAACTGATTAAGTTTTTATCGACAGCGTATACCAGTCTCGCCGCACCTGAAAGGAAAGCAAAATGACGTATATTATTGATTTTATTTTGTACAATGGTATGAGTAGTGTCACGGCATATTCAAAGGTCCATCGACAATCCCAGCATTGATATTTATTTTCTAGTCGACAGGGACTGCAAATGATCCCGAGGGAGTGTCGAAAAATTAAACTCGGGAATATTGCAATTTCCGAGAAAAAAAAAAGTGAAAGCCGTTTACGCCTCCCTGTAACGCCGAATTGGAGCGCAGCTCTTGAGGAGCAGGAGTGAAGGGTACTGAGGGGAGGGTAGACCCCTCCTCCTTCTCCTCCTCCTCCCGTCATTCTTTAATATGCTCCGGGGGGGTCACGTGAACTCGGGGGGTTGTCACGTGACTTCAGGGAGGGGGATCACATGACCTCGGGGAGGCGTGACCTGGGGGGTCACGTGACCTTGGGGGTCACGTGACCTTAAGCTGTCAAATGGGGGTCACCTTAAGGGGTCACGTGACCTTAAGGTGACCTTGGGAGGGGTCACGTGCCCTTGGGGTCAAGTGACCTGGAGGGGTCACGTGACCTTGGGGAGGTGACCACGTGACCTCGGAGGGGTCACGTGACCTGGGGGTCACGTGACCTTGGGGGCCACATGAACTTTAGGGGGTCACGTGGGGGCCACCTTGGCGGTCACGTGACTTTGGGAGGGGTAACGTGACCTCGGGGGGTCAAGTGACCTCGGAGTGACCTTGGCATGACCTTGGTTACGCCGACGGCGACAGCGACGCCGCTCAAGCCGGAAATGGGCGCCTAAGAGCTGCGCTCTAAAATATTTTCAATTTGCCAGACTTCAGACACCCGCACGAAAATGACGAAGACGCCAAAATGATGTACTCCTTACCAATTTTAATGATTTATCATCGGAAACGCTGCTCCTAACTCCAAGAATTTTATGTTCTAAACGACTCCTTTTTTTGAGCGCAGTTTTAGATGCCTGCTTCTGGCTTAAGTGGCATTGACGTCGCCGCCTCTGTCGCCGTCGGCGTAACCGCGCGTGTTGCATTATGGGAATAATGCAAGCGGGCGTAAGCGAAAGTTGCAGTATGGGGAACATTTACAGGAAAATGTTCCATAAATTTCCCTGCTAATTATGAAAAAAATTTTCCCGCTATATTTATCAGAAAATTTTACTGCTAAATTTAGTGCAAACATTTTACCGCTAAAGTTAATGGAGTAATTCACCCCTATATTTCTCAGAAAAATTTTACCACTAAAGTTATCGGAAAATATTCCCCGCTAAAGTTACCGCAAAGAAATCTCACGCTAAGTTTATTGAAGAAGTTAAAACGCAAAATTTAGCGGAAAACATTCCACGCTAAATTTAGCGGATTGAATTCCCCGCTAAATTTAGCGAACAAATGTCTACACTGAATGTATCGGAAAAATGTTTTCGCTAAATTTAGCGGAATTTCTTTCCCGCCCTATTTAGTTGGAAATTTTAGCGAAAAATTTCCCCGGTAAACTTAGCGGGAAAAATTCACCGCAACATTTAACGAAACAATTTTCCCGCAAAATCTAGCACGAAAAATGCCCCGCTAAATGTAGCCAAAATACTTTGCACGCTACATTTAGCGGAAAAATGTTCTCGCTAAGTACAGGGAAAAAAATCCCCGCTATATTTAGCGGAAAAATTTTCTCACTAGATTTAGCGGAAAATTTTTGCGCTAAATTTAGTGGTAACAAAAGAGAGTTTTCATACCACCGCGTTCCTCCCTCCGCTAGGCCCTCCGCAACGAAGTATCCAGTACTGCGCCTGCGTGCTAATGGCATTGGTTGTAGAGTTCCGGGTATTGTAGCGGGTTGCGGAGAGCTTAGCGCAAAACCAAAAACACTCTATGAAAACTCTCTATTTATCCGCCAAAATTTGCGGAAAAATTTTACCCCGCTGAATATAAAGGAGAAGGATCCCCACTAAATTTAGCGAAAATATTTTCTCACTAGATTTAGCGGTAACAAAACAGAGTTTTTTTAGACTGCGTTCCTCCCTCCGCTAAGCCCTCCGCAACGAAGTAGCCTCTACTGCACCTGCGTGCGGATAGCCTTGGCTGTAGAGTTCAGGGTATAGTAGCGGCTTGCGGAGAGCCTTGCGCGAAGGCAAAAACGATCGATGAAAACTCTCTATTTCTCGGCTAAATTTAGCGAAACTTTTTCCCGTTCGTAATAGGGGAAAGTGTTCACCACTATAAAAAGCGGAAAACATTTCTGACTAGATTTAGCGTGAACTTTTTCCGCTAAATTTAGCGGTAACAGGATAGAGTTTTCTTAGACCGCGTTCCTCCCTCTGCTAAGCCCTCCGCAACGAAGAAGCCTCTACTGCGCCTTCGTGCCGATGGCCTTGGCTGTAGAGTTCAGGGTATAGTAGCGGGTTGCGGAGAGCGTTGCGCGACGACAAAAACGATCTAAGGAAACTCTCTATTTCTCCGCTAAATTTAGCGGAAAAATTTTCCCCGCTAAATATCGAGGAAAAAGTGCACCACTGAATTTAGCAGAAAAACTTTCTCGCTGGATTTAGCTGAAAGCTTTTATGCTAAACTTAGCGGTAACAGAAGAGAGTTTTCTTAGGCCCGCTTCAGATGGGGCAACATTTCCCGCAATTTTGTGCTTGCTGGCGGGATGTTCCCTAGCTTTCCCTTGATCGAAATGAATTGCGGAGATTGGGTCCAGCTCAAAACGCACGAGTTATTCGAACAACTCGGAGACATTTGAACGGAAGCAGCCAATGAGGGACGCGATATTTTCACATTACACACTGGTGGTGGTGATGACGACAGCTAAAGAATAACTTCTTGTTTGAAATAGATTGCTTTTGGAAATAAACCTTTTCAGAACGATGATTTAGCATTCTGAACACCATTCAAGGATACAGAAACACGTTTTTAACGCGTAGCTGTGCGTCTAAATAGTACGAAAAAAATTAAATATTATGATGATGGCAATTCTTTGCAATTCGGTTGCTGCGTGTGAACGCAGGCGGCATGCGTTGCTGGTGTGGCGACGTCAGGTTGCGGCATAAGATTAACCTGTCTGAAGCGGGCCTTAGGCCGCGTTCCTCCCTCCGCTAAGCCCTCAGCTAAGCCCTCCTCAGCGAAGTAGCCTCTACTGCGCCTGCGTGTCGATGGTCTTGGCTGTAGAGTTCCGGGTATAGTAGCGGGTTGTGGAGAGCTTGCGCGACGAGAAATACGATCTACAAAACTTCAATTTTCTCCAATAAACTTAGCGGAAAACTTTTGTCACTAGATTTAACAGAAAAGTTTTGCGCTAAATTTAGTGGTAAAAAAAGAGAGTTTTCATACTACCGCGTTCTTCTCTCCGCTAAGCCCTCCACAACAAAGTAGCCGCTACTCCGCCTGCGTGTCGATGGCCTTGGCTGTAGAGTTCCAGGTATAGTAGCGGGTTGTGGAGAGCTTGCGCGACGAGAAATACGATCTACAAAACTTTATTTTTCTCCACTAAACTTAGCGGAAAACTTTTGTAACTAGATTTAACAGAAAAGTTTTGCGGTAAATTTAGTGGTAACAAAAGAGAGTTTTCATACCACCGTGTTCCTCTCTCCGCTAAGCCCTCCACAACAAAGTAGCCGCTACTCCGCCTGCGTGTCGATGGCCTTGGCTGTAGAGTTCCGGGTATAGTAGCGGGTTGTGGAGAGCTTGCGCAACGAGAAATACGATCTACAAAGCTTTATTTTTCTCCACTAAACTTAGCGGAAAACTTTTGTGACTAGATTTAACAGAAAGGTTTAGCGGTAAATTTAGTGGTAACAAAAGAGAGTTTTCATACCACCGCGTTCTTCTCTCCGCTAAGCCCTCCACAACAAAGTAGCCGCTACTCCGCCTGCGTGTCGATGGCCTTGGCTGTAGAGTTCCAGGTATAGTAGCGGGTTGTGGAGAGCTTGCGCGACGAGAAATACGATCTACAAAACTTTATTTTTCTCCACTAAACTTAGCGGAAAACTTTTGTAACTAGATTTAACAGAAAAGTTTTGCGCTAAATTTAGTGGTAAAAAAAGAGAGTTTTCATACCACCGCGTTCTTCTCTCCGCTAAGCCCTCCACAACAAAGTAGACGCTACTCCGCCTGCGTGTCGATGGCCTTGGCTGTAGAGTTCCAGGTATAGTAGCGGGTTGTGGAGAGCTTGCGCGACGAGAAATACGATCTACAAAACTTTATTTTTCTCCACTAAACTTAGCGGAAAACTTTTGTAACTAGATTTAACAGAAAAGTTTTGCGCTAAATTTAGTGGTAAAAAAAGAGAGTTTTCATACCACCGCGTTCTTCTCTCCGCTAAGCCCTCCACAACAAAGTAGCCGCTACTCCGCCTGCGTGTCGATGGCCTTGGCTGTAGAGTTCCAGGTATAGTAGCGGGTTGTGGAGAGCTTGCGCGACGAGAAATACGATCTACAAAACTTTATTTTTCTCCACTAAACTTAGCGGAAAACTTTTGTAACTAGATTTAACAGAAAAGTTTTGCGCTAAATTTAGTGGTAAAAAAAGAGAGTTTTCATACCACCGCGTTCTTCTCTCCGCTAAGCCCTCCACAACAAAGTAGACGCTACTCCGCCTGCGTGTCGATGGCCTTGGCTGTAGAGTTCCAGGTATAGTAGCGGGTTGTGGAGAGCTTGCGCGACGAGAAATACGATCTACAAAACTTTATTTTTCTCCACTAAACTTAGCGGAAAACTTTTGTAACTAGATTTAACAGAAAAGTTTTGCGCTAAATTTAGTGGTAAAAAAAGAGAGTTTTCATACCACCGCGTTCTTCTCTCCGCTAAGCCCTCCACAACAAAGTAGCCGCTACTCCGCCTGCGTGTCGATGGCCTTGGCTGTAGAGTTCCAGGTATAGTAGCGGGTTGTGGAGAGCTTGCGCGACGAGAAATACGATCTACAAAACTTTATTTTTCTCCACTAAACTTAGCGGAAAACTTTTGTAACTAGATTTAACAGAAAAGTTTTGCGCTAAATTTAGTGGTAAAAAAAGAGAGTTTTCATACCACCGCGTTCTTCTCTCCGCTAAGCCCTCCACAACAAAGTAGACGCTACTCCGCCTGCGTGTCGATGGCCTTGGCTGTAGAGTTCCAGGTATAGTAGCGGGTTGTGGAGAGCTTGCGCGACGAGAAATACGATCTACAAAACTTTATTTTTCTCCACTAAACTTAGCGGAAAACTTTTGTGACTAGATTTAACAGAAAAGTTTAGCGGTAAATTTAGTGGTAACAAAAGAGAGTTTTCATACCACCGCGTTCTTCTCTCCGCTAAGCCCTCCACAACAAAGTAGCCGCTACTCCGCCTGCGTGTCGATGGCCTTGGCTGTAGAGTTCCAGGTATAGTAGCGGGTTGTGGAGAGCTTGCGCGACGAGAAATACGATCTACAAAACTTTATTTTTCTCCACTAAACTTAGCGGAAAACTTTTGTGACTAGATTTAACAGAAAGGTTTAGCGGTAAATTTAGTGGTAAAAAAAGAGAGTTTTCATACCACCGCGTTCTTCTCTCCGCTAAGCCCTCCACAACAAAGTAGCCGCTACTCCGCCTGCGTGTCGATGGCCTTGGCTGTAGAGTTCCAGGTATAGTAGCGGGTTGTGGAGAGCTTGCGCGACGAGAAATACGATCTACAAAACTTTATTTTTCTCCACTAAACTTAGCGGAAAACTTTTGTAACTAGATTTAACAGAAAAGTTTTGCGCTAAATTTAGTGGTAAAAAAAGAGAGTTTTCATACCACCGCGTTCTTCTCTCCGCTAAGCCCTCCACAACAAAGTAGACGCTACTCCGCCTGCGTGTCGATGGCCTTGGCTGTAGAGTTCCAGGTATAGTAGCGGGTTGTGGAGAGCTTGCGCGACGAGAAATACGATCTACAAAACTTTATTTTTCTCCACTAAACTTAGCGGAAAACTTTTGTAACTAGATTTAACAGAAAAGTTTTGCGCTAAATTTAGTGGTAAAAAAAGAGAGTTTTCATACCACCGCGTTCTTCTCTCCGCTAAGCCCTCCACAACAAAGTAGCCGCTACTCCGCCTGCGTGTCGATGGCCTTGGCTGTAGAGTTCCAGGTATAGTAGCGGGTTGTGGAGAGCTTGCGCGACGAGAAATACGATCTACAAAACTTTATTTTTCTCCACTAAACTTAGCGGAAAACTTTTGTAACTAGATTTAACAGAAAAGTTTTGCGCTAAATTTAGTGGTAAAAAAAGAGAGTTTTCATACCACCGCGTTCTTCTCTCCGCTAAGCCCTCCACAACAAAGTAGACGCTACTCCGCCTGCGTGTCGATGGCCTTGGCTGTAGAGTTCCGGGTATAGTAGCGGGTTGTGGAGAGCTTGCGCAACGAGAAATACGATCTACAAAGCTTTATTTTTCTCCACTAAACTTAGCGGAAAACTTTTGTGACTAGATTTAACAGAAAAGTTTAGCGGTAAATTTAGTGGTAACAAAAGAGAGTTTTCATACCACCGCGTTCTTCTCTCCGCTAAGCCCTCCACAACAAAGTAGCCGCTACTCCGCCTGCGTGTCGATGGCCTTGGCTGTAGAGTTCCAGGTATAGTAGCGGGTTGTGGAGAGCTTGCGCGACGAGAAATACGATCTACAAAACTTTATTTTTCTCCACTAAACTTAGCGGAAAACTTTTGTAACTAGATTTAACAGAAAAGTTTTGCGCTAAATTTAGTGGTAAAAAAAGAGAGTTTTCATACCACCGCGTTCTTCTCTCCGCTAAGCCCTCCACAACAAAGTAGCCGCTACTCCGCCTGCGTGTCGATGGCCTTGGCTGTAGAGTTCCAGGTATAGTAGCGGGTTGTGGAGAGCTTGCGCGACGAGAAATACGATCTACAAAACTTTATTTTTCTCCACTATACTTAGCGGAAAACTTTTGTAACTAGATTTAAGAGAAAAGTTTTGCGCTAAATTTAGTGGTAAAAAAAGAGAGTTTTCATACCACCGCGTTCTTCTCTCCGCTAAGCCCTCCACAACAAAGTAGACGCTACTCCGCCTGCGTGTCGATGGCCTTGGCTGTAGAGTTCCGGGTATAGTAGCGGGTTGTGGAGAGCTTGCGCAACGAGAAATACGATCTACAAAGCTTTATTTTTCTCCACTAAACTTAGCGGAAAACTTTTGTGACTAGATTTAACAGAAAAGTTTAGCGGTAAATTTAGTGGTAACAAAAGAGAGTTTTCATACCACCGCGTTCTTCTCTCCGCTAAGCCCTCCACAACAAAGTAGCCGCTACTCCGCCTGCGTGTCGATGGCCTTGGCTGTAGAGTTCCAGGTATAGTAGCGGGTTGTGGAGAGCTTGCGCGACGAGAAATACGATCTACAAAACTTTATTTTTCTCCACTAAACTTAGCGGAAAACTTTTGTAACTAGATTTAACAGAAAAGTTTTGCGCTAAATTTAGTGGTAAAAAAAGAGAGTTTTCATACCACCGCGTTCTTCTCTCCGCTAAGCCCTCCACAACAAAGTAGACGCTACTCCGCCTGCGTGTCGATGGCCTTGGCTGTAGAGTTCCAGGTATAGTAGCGGGTTGTGGAGAGCTTGCGCGACGAGAAATACGGTCTACAAAACTTTATTTTTCTCCACTAAACTTAGCGGAAAACTTTTGTGACTAGATTTAACAGAAAAGTTTAGCGGTAAATTTAGTGGTAACAAAAGAGAGTTTTCATACCACCGCGTTCTTCTCTCCGCTAAGCCCTCCACAACAAAGTAGCCGCTACTCCGCCTGCGTGTCGATGGCCTTGGCTGTAGAGTTCCAGGTATAGTAGCGGGTTGTGGAGAGCTTGCGCGACGAGAAATACGATCTACAAAACTTTATTTTTCTCCACTAAACTTAGCGGAAAACTTTTGTGACTAGATTTAGCAGAAAAGTTTAGCGGTAAATTTAGTGGTAACAAAAGAGAGTTTCCATACCACCGCGTTCTTCTCTCCGCTAAGCCCTCCACAACAAAGTAGACGCTACTCCGCCTGCGTGTCGATGGCCTTGGCTGTAGAGTTCCAGGTATAGTAGCGGGTTGTGGAGAGCTTGCGCGACGAGAAATACGATCTACAAAACTTTATTTTTCTCCACTAAACTTAGCGGAAAACTTTTGTAACTAGATTTAACAGAAAAGTTTAGCGGTAAATTTAGTGGTAACAAAAGAGAGTTTTCATACCACCGCGTTCTTCTCTCCGCTAAGCCCTCCACAACAAAGTAGACGCTACTCCGCCTGCGTGTCGATGGCCTTGGCTGTAGAGTTCCAGGTATAGTAGCGGGTTGTGGAGAGCTTGCGCGACGAGAAATACGATCTACAAAACTTTATTTTTCTCCACTAAACTTAGCGGAAAACTTTTGTGACTAGATTTAACAGAAGAGTTTAGCGGTAAATTTAGTGGTAACAAAAGAGAGTTTTCATACCACCGCGTTCTTCTCTCCGCTAAGCCCTCCACAACAAAGTAGCCGCTACTCCGCCTGCGTGTCGATGGCCTTGGCTGTAGAGTTCCAGGTATAGTAGCGGGTTGTGGAGAGCTTGCGCGACGAGAAATACGATCTACAAAACTTTATTTTTCTCCACTAAACTTAGCGGAAAACTTTTGTAACTAGATTTAACAGAAAAGTTTTGCGCTAAATTTAGTGGTAAAAAAAGAGAGTTTTCATACCACCGCGTTCTTCTCTCCGCTAAGCCCTCCACAACAAAGTAGCCGCTACTCCGCCTGCGTGTCGATGGCCTTGGCTGTAGAGTTCCAGGTATAGTAGCGGGTTGTGGAGAGCTTGCGCGACGAGAAATACGATCTACAAAACTTTATTTTTCTCCACTAAACTTAGCGGAAAACTTTTGTAACTAGATTTAACAGAAAAGTTTTGCGCTAAATTTAGTGGTAAAAAAAGAGAGTTTTCATACCACCGCGTTCTTCTCTCCGCTAAGCCCTCCACAACAAAGTAGCCGCTACTCCGCCTGCGTGTCGATGGCCTTGGCTGTAGAGTTCCGGGTATAGTAGCGGGTTGTGGAGAGCTTGCGCGACGAGAAATACGATCTACAAAACTTTATTTTTCTCCACTAAACTTAGCGGAAAACTTTTGTAACTAGATTTAACAGAAAAGTTTAGCGGTAAATTTAGTGGTAAAAAAAGAGAGTTTTCATACCACCGCGTTCTTCTCTCCGCTAAGCCCTCCACAACAAAGTAGACGCTACTCCGCCGGCGTGTCGATGGCCTTGGCTGTAGAGTTCCAGGTATAGTAGCGGGTTGTGGAGAGCTTGCGCGACGAGAAATACGATCTACAAAACTTTATTTTTCTCCACTAAACTTAGCGGAAAACTTTTGTAACTAGATTTAACAGAAAAGTTTAGCGGTAAATTTAGTGGTAACAAAAGAGAGTTTTCATACCACCGCGTTCTTCTCTCCGCTAAGCCCTCCACAACAAAGTAGACGCTACTCCGCCGGCGTGTCGATGGCCTTGGCTGTAGAGTTCCAGGTATAGTAGCGGGTTGTGGAGAGCTTGCGCGACGAGAAATACGATCTACAAAACTTTATTTTTCTCCACTAAACTTAGCGGAAAACTTTTGTAACTAGATTTAACAGAAAAGTTTAGCGGTAAATTTAGTGGTAAAAAAAGAGAGTTTTCATACCACCGCGTTCTTCTCTCCGCTAAGCCCTCCACAACAAAGTAGACGCTACTCCGCCGGCGTGTCGATGGCCTTGGCTGTAGAGTTCCAGGTATAGTAGCGGGTTGTGGAGAGCTTGCGCGACGAGAAATACGATCTACAAAACTTTATTTTTCTCCACTAAACTTAGCGGAAAACTTTTGTAACTAGATTTAACAGAAAAGTTTAGCGGTAAATTTAGTGGTAACAAAAGAGAGTTTTCATACCACCGCGTTCTTCTCTCCGCTAAGCCCTCCACAACAAAGTAGCCGCTACTCCGCCTGCGTGTCGATGGCCTTGGCTGTAGAGTTCCGGGTATAGTAGCGGGTTGTGGAGAGCTTGCGCGACGAGAAATACGATCTACAAAACTTTATTTTTCTCCACTAAACTTAGCGGAAAACTTTTGTAACTAGATTTAACAGAAAAGTTTAGCGGTAAATTTAGTGGTAACAAAAGAGAGTTTTCATACCACCGCGTTCTTCTCTCCGCTAAGCCCTCCACAACAAAGTAGACGCTACTCCGCCTGCGTGTCGATGGCCTTGGCTGTAGAGTTCCAGGTATAGTAGCGGGTTGTGGAGAGCTTGCGCGACGAGAAATACGATCTACAAAACTTTATTTTTCTCCACTAAACTTAGCGGAAAACTTTTGTAACTAGATTTAACAGAAAAGTTTAGCGGTAAATTTAGTGGTAAAAAAAGAGAGTTTTCATACCACCGCGTTCTTCTCTCCGCTAAGCCCTCCACAACAAAGTAGACGCTACTCCGCCTGCGTGTCGATGGCCTTGGCTGTAGAGTTCCAGGTATAGTAGCGGGTTGTGGAGAGCTTGCGCGACGAGAAATACGATCTACAAAACTTTATTTTTCTCCACTAAACTTAGCGGAAAACTTTTGTAACTAGATTTAACAGAAAAGTTTAGCGGTAAATTTAGTGGTAACAAAAGAGAGTTTTCATACCACCGCGTTCTTCTCTCCGCTAAGCCCTCCACAACAAAGTAGCCGCTACTCCGCCTGCGTGTCGATGGCCTTGGCTGTAGAGTTCCAGGTATAGTAGCGGGTTGTGGAGAGCTTGCGCGACGAGAAATACGATCTACAAAACTTTATTTTTCTCCACTAAACTTAGCGGAAAACTTTTGTAACTAGATTTAACAGAAAAGTTTTGCGCTAAATTTAGTGGTAAAAAAAGAGAGTTTTCATACCACCGCGTTCTTCTCTCCGCTAAGCCCTCCACAACAAAGTAGACGCTACTCCGCCTGCGTGTCGATGGCCTTGGCTGTAGAGTTCCGGGTATAGTAGCGGGTTGTGGAGAGCTTGCGCAACGAGAAATACGATCTACAAAGCTTTATTTTTCTCCACTAAACTTAGCGGAAAACTTTTGTGACTAGATTTAACAGAAAAGTTTAGCGGTAAATTTAGTGGTAACAAAAGAGAGTTTTCATACCACCGCGTTCTTCTCTCCGCTAAGCCCTCCACAACAAAGTAGACGCTACTCCGCCTGCGTGTCGATGGCCTTGGCTGTAGAGTTCCAGGTATAGTAGCGGGTTGTGGAGAGCTTGCGCGACGAGAAATACGATCTACAAAACTTTATTTTTCTCCACTAAACTTAGCGGAAAACTTTTGTAACTAGATTTAACAGAAAAGTTTTGCGCTAAATTTAGTGGTAAAAAAAGAGTTTTCATACCACCGCGTTCTTCTCTCCGCTAAGCCCTCCACAACAAAGTAGACGCTACTCCGCCTGCGTGTCGATGGCCTTGGCTGTAGAGTTCCAGGTATAGTAGCGGGTTGTGGAGAGCTTGCGCGACGAGAAATACGATCTACAAAACTTTATTTTTCTCCACTAAACTTAGCGGAAAACTTTTGTAACTAGATTTAACAGAAAAGTTTTGCGCTAAATTTAGTGGTAACAAAAGAGAGTTTTCATACCACCGCGTTCTTCTCTCCGCTAAGCCCTCCACAACAAAGTAGCCGCTACTCCGCCTGCGTGTCGATGGCCTTGGCTGTAGAGTTCCGGGTATAGTAGCGGGTTGTGGAGAGCTTGCGCGACGAGAAATACGATCTACAAAACTTTATTTTTCTCCACTAAACTTAGCGGAAAACTTTTGTAACTAGATTTAACAGAAAAGTTTAGCGGTAAATTTAGTGGTAAAAAAAGAGAGTTTTCATACCACCGCGTTCTTCTCTCCGCTAAGCCCTCCACAACAAAGTAGACGCTACTCCGCCTGCGTGTCGATGGCCTTGGCTGTAGAGTTCCAGGTATAGTAGCGGGTTGTGGAGAGCTTGCGCGACGAGAAATACGATCTACAAAACTTTATTTTTCTCCACTAAACTTAGCGGAAAACTTTTGTAACTAGATTTAACAGAAAAGTTTTGCGCTAAATTTAGTGGTAAAAAAAGAGAGTTTTCATACCACCGCGTTCTTCTCTCCGCTAAGCCCTCCACAACAAAGTAGACGCTACTCCGCCTGCGTGTCGATGGCCTTGGCTGTAGAGTTCCGGGTATAGTAGCGGGTTGTGGAGAGCTTGCGCAACGAGAAATACGATCTACAAAGCTTTATTTTTCTCCACTAAACTTAGCGGAAAACTTTTGTGACTAGATTTAACAGAAAAGTTTAGCGGTAAATTTAGTGGTAACAAAAGAGAGTTTTCATACCACCGCGTTCTTCTCTCCGCTAAGCCCTCCACAACAAAGTAGCCGCTACTCCACCTGCGTGTCGATGGCCTTGGCTGTAGAGTTCCAGGTATAGTAGCGGGTTGTGGAGAGCTTGCGCGACGAGAAATACGATCTACAAAACTTTATTTTTCTCCACTAAACTTAGCGGAAAACTTTTGTAACTAGATTTAACAGAAAAGTTTTGCGCTAAATTTAGTGGTAAAAAAAGAGAGTTTTCATACCACCGCGTTCTTCTCTCCGCTAAGCCCTCCACAACAAAGTAGACGCTACTCCGCCTGCGTGTCGATGGCCTTGGCTGTAGAGTTCCAGGTATAGTAGCGGGTTGTGGAGAGCTTGCGCGACGAGAAATACGATCTACAAAACTTTATTTTTCTCCACTAAACTTAGCGGAAAACTTTTGTGACTAGATTTAACAGAAAAGTTTAGCGGTAAATTTAGTGGTAACAAAAGAGAGTTTTCATACCACCGCGTTCTTCTCTCCGCTAAGCCCTCCACAACAAAGTAGCCGCTACTCCGCCTGCGTGTCGATGGCCTTGGCTGTAGAGTTCCAGGTATAGTAGCGGGTTGTGGAGAGCTTGCGCGACGAGAAATACGATCTACAAAACTTTATTTTTCTCCACTAAACTTAGCGGAAAACTTTTGTGACTAGATTTAACAGAAAAGTTTAGCGGTAAATTTAGTGGTAACAAAAGAGAGTTTTCATACCACCGCGTTCTTCTCTCCGCTAAGCCCTCCACAACAAAGTAGACGCTACTCCGCCTGCGTGTCGATGGCCTTGGCTGTAGAGTTCCAGGTATAGTAGCGGGTTGTGGAGAGCTTGCGCAACGAGAAATACGATCTACAAAGCTTTATTTTTCTCCACTAAACTTAGCGGAAAACTTTTGTGACTAGATTTAACAGAAAAGTTTAGCGGTAAATTTAGTGGTAACAAAAGAGAGTTTTCATACCACCGCGTTCTTCTCTCCGCTAAGCCCTCCACAACAAAGTAGCCGCTACTCCGCCTGCGTGTCGATGGCCTTGGCTGTAGAGTTCCAGGTATAGTAGCGGGTTGTGGAGAGCTTGCGCGACGAGAAATACGATCTACAAAACTTTATTTTTCTCCACTAAACTTAGCGGAAAACTTTTGTAACTAGATTTAACAGAAAAGTTTTGCGCTAAATTTAGTGGTAAAAAAAGAGAGTTTTCATACCACCGCGTTCTTCTCTCCGCTAAGCCCTCCACAACAAAGTAGCCGCTACTCCGCCTGCGTGTCGATGGCCTTGGCTGTAGAGTTCCAGGTATAGTAGCGGGTTGTGGAGAGCTTGCGCGACGAGAAATACGATCTACAAAACTTTATTTTTCTCCACTAAACTTAGCGGAAAACTTTTGTAACTAGATTTAACAGAAAAGTTTTGCGCTAAATTTAGTGGTAAAAAAAGAGAGTTTTCATACCACCGCGTTCTTCTCTCCGCTAAGCCCTCCACAACAAAGTAGCCGCTACTCCGCCTGCGTGTCGATGGCCTTGGCTGTAGAGTTCCGGGTATAGTAGCGGGTTGTGGAGAGCTTGCGCGACGAGAAATACGATCTACAAAACTTTATTTTTCTCCACTAAACTTAGCGGAAAACTTTTGTAACTAGATTTAACAGAAAAGTTTAGCGGTAAATTTAGTGGTAAAAAAAGAGAGTTTTCATACCACCGCGTTCTTCTCTCCGCTAAGCCCTCCACAACAAAGTAGACGCTACTCCGCCTGCGTGTCGATGGCCTTGGCTGTAGAGTTCCAGGTATAGTTGCGGGTTGTGGAGAGCTTGCGCGACGAGAAATACGATCTACAAAACTTTATTTTTCTCCACTAAACTTAGCGGAAAACTTTTGTAACTAGATTTAACAGAAAAGTTTAGCGGTAAATTTAGTGGTAACAAAAGAGAGTTTTCATACCACCGCGTTCTTCTCTCCGCTAAGCCCTCCACAACAAAGTAGCCGCTACTCCGCCTGCGTGTCGATGGCCTTGGCTGTAGAGTTCCAGGTATAGTAGCGGGTTGTGGAGAGCTTGCGCGACGAGAAATACGATCTACAAAACTTTATTTTTCTCCACTAAACTTAGCGGAAAACTTTTGTAACTAGATTTAACAGAAAAGTTTTGCGCTAAATTTAGTGGTAAAAAAAGAGAGTTTTCATACCACCGCGTTCTTCTCTCCGCTAAGCCCTCCACAACAAAGTAGACGCTACTCCGCCTGCGTGTCGATGGCCTTGGCTGTAGAGTTCCGGGTATAGTAGCGGGTTGTGGAGAGCTTGCGCAACGAGAAATACGATCTACAAAGCTTTATTTTTCTCCACTAAACTTAGCGGAAAACTTTTGTGACTAGATTTAACAGAAAAGTTTAGCGGTAAATTTAGTGGTAACAAAAGAGAGTTTTCATACCACCGCGTTCTTCTCTCCGCTAAGCCCTCCACAACAAAGTAGACGCTACTCCGCCTGCGTGTCGATGGCCTTGGCTGTAGAGTTCCAGGTATAGTAGCGGGTTGTGGAGAGCTTGCGCGACGAGAAATACGATCTACAAAACTTTATTTTTCTCCACTAAACTTAGCGGAAAACTTTTGTAACTAGATTTAACAGAAAAGTTTTGCGCTAAATTTAGTGGTAAAAAAAGAGAGTTTTCATACCACCGCGTTCCTCTCCGCTAAGCCCTCCACAACAAAGTAGACGCTACTCCGCCTGCGTGTCGATGGCCTTGGCTGTAGAGTTCCAGGTATAGTAGCGGGTTGTGGAGAGCTTGCGCGACGAGAAATACGATCTACAAAACTTTATTTTTCTCCACTAAACTTAGCGGAAAACTTTTGTAACTAGATTTAACAGAAAAGTTTTGCGCTAAATTTAGTGGTAACAAAAGAGAGTTTTCATACCACCGCGTTCTTCTCTCCGCTAAGCCCTCCACAACAAAGTAGCCGCTACTCCGCCTGCGTGTCGATGGCCTTGGCTGTAGAGTTCCGGGTATAGTAGCGGGTTGTGGAGAGCTTGCGCGACGAGAAATACGATCTACAAAACTTTATTTTTCTCCACTAAACTTAGCGGAAAACTTTTGTAACTAGATTTAACAGAAAAGTTTAGCGGTAAATTTAGTGGTAAAAAAAGAGAGTTTTCATACCACCGCGTTCTTCTCTCCGCTAAGCCCTCCACAACAAAGTAGACGCTACTCCGCCTGCGTGTCGATGGCCTTGGCTGTAGAGTTCCAGGTATAGTAGCGGGTTGTGGAGAGCTTGCGCGACGAGAAATACGATCTACAAAACTTTATTTTTCTCCACTAAACTTAGCGGAAAACTTTTGTAACTAGATTTAACAGAAAAGTTTTGCGGTAAATTTAGTGGTAACAAAAGAGAGTTTTCATACCACCGTGTTCCTCTCTCCGCTAAGCCCTCCACAACAAAGTAGCCGCTACTCCGCCTGCGTGTCGATGGCCTTGGCTGTAGAGTTCCGGGTATAGTAGCGGGTTGTGGAGAGCTTGCGCAACGAGAAATACGATCTACAAAGCTTTATTTTTCTCCACTAAACTTAGCGGAAAACTTTTGTGACTAGATTTAACAGAAAAGTTTAGCGGTAAATTTAGTGGTAACAAAAGAGAGTTTTCATACCACCGCGTTCTTCTCTCCGCTAAGCCCTCCACAACAAAGTAGCCGCTACTCCGCCTGCGTGTCGATGGCCTTGGCTGTAGAGTTCCAGGTATAGTAGCGGGTTGTGGAGAGCTTGCGCGACGAGAAATACGATCTACAAAACTTTATTTTTCTCCACTAAACTTAGCGGAAAACTTTTGTAACTAGATTTAACAGAAAAGTTTAGCGGTAAATTTAGTGGTAACAAAAGAGAGTTTTCATACCACCGTGTTCCTCTCTCCGCTAAGCCCTCCACAACAAAGTAGCCGCTACTCCGCCTGCGTGTCGATGGCCTTGGCTGTAGAGTTCCAGGTATAGTAGCGGGTTGTGGAGAGCTTGCGCGACGAGAAATACGATCTACAAAACTTTATTTTTCTCCACTAAACTTAGCGGAAAACTTTTGTAACTAGATTTAACAGAAAAGTTTTGCGCTAAATTTAGTGGTAACAAAAGAGAGTTTTCATACCACCGCGTTCTTCTCTCCGCTAAGCCCTCCACAACAAAGTAGCCGCTACTCCGCCTGCGTGTCGATGGCCTTGGCTGTAAAGTTCCGGGTATAGTAGCGGGTTGTGGAGAGCTTGCGCAACGAGAAATACGATCTACAAAGCTTTATTTTTCTCCACTAAACTTAGCGGAAAACTTTTGTAACTAGATTTAACAGAAAAGTTTAGCGGTAAATTTAGTGGTAAAAAAAGAGAGTTTTCATACCACCGCGTTCTTCTCTCCGCTAAGCCCTCCACAACAAAGTAGACGCTACTCCGCCTGCGTGTCGATGGCCTTGGCTGTAGAGTTCCAGGTATAGTAGCGGGTTGTGGAGAGCTTGCGCGACGAGAAATACGATCTACAAAACTTTATTTTTCTCCACTAAACTTAGCGGAAAACTTTTGTAACTAGATTTAACAGAAAAGTTTTGCGCTAAATTTAGTGGTAAAAAAAGAGAGTTTTCATACCACCGCGTTCTTCTCTCCGCTAAGCCCTCCACAACAAAGTAGACGCTACTCCGCCTGCGTGTCGATGGCCTTGGCTGTAGAGTTCCAGGTATAGTAGCGGGTTGTGGAGAGCTTGCGCGACGAGAAATACGATCTACAAAACTTTATTTTTCTCCACTAAACTTAGCGGAAAACTTTTGTAACTAGATTTAACAGAAAAGTTTTGCGCTAAATTTAGTGGTAACAAAAGAGAGTTTTCATACCACCGCGTTCTTCTCTCCGCTAAGCCCTCCACAACAAAGTAGCCGCTACTCCGCCTGCGTGTCGATGGCCTTGGCTGTAGAGTTCCGGGTATAGTAGCGGGTTGTGGAGAGCTTGCGCGACGAGAAATACGATCTACAAAACTTTATTTTTCTCCACTAAACTTAGCGGAAAACTTTTGTAACTAGATTTAACAGAAAAGTTTAGCGGTAAATTTAGTGGTAAAAAAAGAGAGTTTTCATACCACCGCGTTCTTCTCTCCGCTAAGCCCTCCACAACAAAGTAGACGCTACTCCGCCTGCGTGTCGATGGCCTTGGCTGTAGAGTTCCAGGTATAGTAGCGGGTTGTGGAGAGCTTGCGCGACGAGAAATACGATCTACAAAACTTTATTTTTCTCCACTAAACTTAGCGGAAAACTTTTGTAACTAGATTTAACAGAAAAGTTTTGCGCTAAATTTAGTGGTAAAAAAAGAGAGTTTTCATACCACCGCGTTCTTCTCTCCGCTAAGCCCTCCACAACAAAGTAGCCGCTACTCCGCCTGCGTGTCGATGGCCTTGGCTGTAGAGTTCCAGGTATAGTAGCGGGTTGTGGAGAGCTTGCGCGACGAGAAATACGATCTACAAAACTTTATTTTTCTCCACTAAACTTAGCGGAAAACTTTTGTAACTAGATTTAACAGAAAAGTTTTGCGCTAAATTTAGTGGTAAAAAAAGAGAGTTTTCATACCACCGCGTTCTTCTCTCCGCTAAGCCCTCCACAACAAAGTAGACGCTACTCCGCCTGCGTGTCGATGGCCTTGGCTGTAGAGTTCCAGGTATAGTAGCGGGTTGTGGAGAGCTTGCGCGACGAGAAATACGATCTACAAAACTTTATTTTTCTCCACTAAACTTAGCGGAAAACTTTTGTGACTAGATTTAACAGAAAAGTTTAGCGGTAAATTTAGTGGTAACAAAAGAGAGTTTTCATACCACCGCGTTCTTCTCTCCGCTAAGCCCTCCACAACAAAGTAGCCGCTACTCCGCCTGCGTGTCGATGGCCTTGGCTGTAGAGTTCCGGGTATAGTAGCGGGTTGTGGAGAGCTTGCGCGACGAGAAATACGATCTACAAAACTTTATTTTTCTCCACTAAACTTAGCGGAAAACTTTTGTAACTAGATTTAACAGAAAAGTTTAGCGGTAAATTTAGTGGTAAAAAAAGAGAGTTTTCATACCACCGCGTTCTTCTCTCCGCTAAGCCCTCCACAACAAAGTAGACGCTACTCCGCCTGCGTGTCGATGGCCTTGGCTGTAGAGTTCCAGGTATAGTAGCGGGTTGTGGAGAGCTTGCGCGACGAGAAATACGATCTACAAAACTTTATTTTTCTCCACTAAACTTAGCGGAAAACTTTTGTAACTAGATTTAACAGAAAAGTTTTGCGGTAAATTTAGTGGTAACAAAAGAGAGTTTTCATACCACCGTGTTCCTCTCTCCGCTAAGCCCTCCACAACAAAGTAGCCGCTACTCCGCCTGCGTGTCGATGGCCTTGGCTGTAGAGTTCCGGGTATAGTAGCGGGTTGTGGAGAGCTTGCGCAACGAGAAATACGATCTACAAAGCTTTATTTTTCTCCACTAAACTTAGCGGAAAACTTTTGTGACTAGATTTAACAGAAAAGTTTAGCGGTAAATTTAGTGGTAACAAAAGAGAGTTTTCATACCACCGCGTTCTTCTCTCCGCTAAGCCCTCCACAACAAAGTAGCCGCTACTCCGCCTGCGTGTCGATGGCCTTGGCTGTAGAGTTCCAGGTATAGTAGCGGGTTGTGGAGAGCTTGCGCGACGAGAAATACGATCTACAAAACTTTATTTTTCTCCACTAAACTTAGCGGAAAACTTTTGTAACTAGATTTAACAGAAAAGTTTAGCGGTAAATTTAGTGGTAACAAAAGAGAGTTTTCATACCACCGTGTTCCTCTTTCCGCTAAGCCCTCCACAACAAAGTAGCCGCTACTCCGCCTGCGTGTCGATGGCCTTGGCTGTAGAGTTCCAGGTATAGTAGCGGGTTGTGGAGAGCTTGCGCGACGAGAAATACGATCTACAAAACTTTATTTTTCTCCACTAAACTTAGCGGAAAACTTTTGTAACTAGATTTAACAGAAAAGTTTTGCGCTAAATTTAGTGGTAACAAAAGAGAGTTTTCATACCACCGCGTTCTTCTCTCCGCTAAGCCCTCCACAACAAAGTAGCCGCTACTCCGCCTGCGTGTCGATGGCCTTGGCTGTAAAGTTCCGGGTATAGTAGCGGGTTGTGGAGAGCTTGCGCAACGAGAAATACGATCTACAAAGCTTTATTTTTCTCCACTAAACTTAGCGGAAAACTTTTGTAACTAGATTTAACAGAAAAGTTTAGCGGTAAATTTAGTGGTAAAAAAAGAGAGTTTTCATACCACCGCGTTCTTCTCTCCGCTAAGCCCTCCACAACAAAGTAGACGCTACTCCGCCTGCGTGTCGATGGCCTTGGCTGTAGAGTTCCAGGTATAGTAGCGGGTTGTGGAGAGCTTGCGCGACGAGAAATACGATCTACAAAACTTTATTTTTCTCCACTAAACTTAGCGGAAAACTTTTGTAACTAGATTTAACAGAAAAGTTTTGCGCTAAATTTAGTGGTAAAAAAAGAGAGTTTTCATACCACCGCGTTCTTCTCTCCGCTAAGCCCTCCACAACAAAGTAGACGCTACTCCGCCTGCGTGTCGATGGCCTTGGCTGTAGAGTTCCAGGTATAGTAGCGGGTTGTGGAGAGCTTGCGCGACGAGAAATACGATCTACAAAACTTTATTTTTCTCCACTAAACTTAGCGGAAAACTTTTGTAACTAGATTTAACAGAAAAGTTTTGCGCTAAATTTAGTGGTAACAAAAGAGAGTTTTCATACCACCGCGTTCTTCTCTCCGCTAAGCCCTCCACAACAAAGTAGCCGCTACTCCGCCTGCGTGTCGATGGCCTTGGCTGTAGAGTTCCGGGTATAGTAGCGGGTTGTGGAGAGCTTGCGCGACGAGAAATACGATCTACAAAACTTTATTTTTCTCCACTAAACTTAGCGGAAAACTTTTGTAACTAGATTTAACAGAAAAGTTTAGCGGTAAATTTAGTGGTAAAAAAAGAGAGTTTTCATACCACCGCGTTCTTCTCTCCGCTAAGCCCTCCACAACAAAGTAGACGCTACTCCGCCTGCGTGTCGATGGCCTTGGCTGTAGAGTTCCAGGTATAGTAGCGGGTTGTGGAGAGCTTGCGCGACGAGAAATACGATCTACAAAACTTTATTTTTCTCCACTAAACTTAGCGGAAAACTTTTGTAACTAGATTTAACAGAAAAGTTTTGCGCTAAATTTAGTGGTAAAAAAAGAGAGTTTTCATACCACCGCGTTCTTCTCTCCGCTAAGCCCTCCACAACAAAGTAGCCGCTACTCCGCCTGCGTGTCGATGGCCTTGGCTGTAGAGTTCCAGGTATAGTAGCGGGTTGTGGAGAGCTTGCGCGACGAGAAATACGATCTACAAAACTTTATTTTTCTCCACTAAACTTAGCGGAAAACTTTTGTAACTAGATTTAACAGAAAAGTTTTGCGCTAAATTTAGTGGTAAAAAAAGAGAGTTTTCATACCACCGCGTTCTTCTCTCCGCTAAGCCCTCCACAACAAAGTAGACGCTACTCCGCCTGCGTGTCGATGGCCTTGGCTGTAGAGTTCCAGGTATAGTAGCGGGTTGTGGAGAGCTTGCGCGACGAGAAATACGATCTACAAAACTTTATTTTTCTCCACTAAACTTAGCGGAAAACTTTTGTGACTAGATTTAACAGAAAAGTTTAGCGGTAAATTTAGTGGTAACAAAAGAGAGTTTTCATACCACCGCGTTCTTCTCTCCGCTAAGCCCTCCACAACAAAGTAGCCGCTACTCCGCCTGCGTGTCGATGGCCTTGGCTGTAGAGTTCCGGGTATAGTAGCGGGTTGTGGAGAGCTTGCGCGACGAGAAATACGATCTACAAAACTTTATTTTTCTCCACTAAACTTAGCGGAAAACTTTTGTAACTAGATTTAACAGAAAAGTTTAGCGGTAAATTTAGTGGTAAAAAAAGAGAGTTTTCATACCACCGCGTTCTTCTCTCCGCTAAGCCCTCCACAACAAAGTAGACGCTACTCCGCCTGCGTGTCGATGGCCTTGGCTGTAGAGTTCCAGGTATAGTAGCGGGTTGTGGAGAGCTTGCGCGACGAGAAATACGATCTACAAAACTTTATTTTTCTCCACTAAACTTAGCGGAAAACTTTTGTAACTAGATTTAACAGAAAAGTTTTGCGGTAAATTTAGTGGTAACAAAAGAGAGTTTTCATACCACCGTGTTCCTCTCTCCGCTAAGCCCTCCACAACAAAGTAGCCGCTACTCCGCCTGCGTGTCGATGGCCTTGGCTGTAGAGTTCCGGGTATAGTAGCGGGTTGTGGAGAGCTTGCGCAACGAGAAATACGATCTACAAAGCTTTATTTTTCTCCACTAAACTTAGCGGAAAACTTTTGTGACTAGATTTAACAGAAAAGTTTAGCGGTAAATTTAGTGGTAACAAAAGAGAGTTTTCATACCACCGCGTTCTTCTCTCCGCTAAGCCCTCCACAACAAAGTAGCCGCTACTCCGCCTGCGTGTCGATGGCCTTGGCTGTAGAGTTCCAGGTATAGTAGCGGGTTGTGGAGAGCTTGCGCGACGAGAAATACGATCTACAAAACTTTATTTTTCTCCACTAAACTTAGCGGAAAACTTTTGTAACTAGATTTAACAGAAAAGTTTAGCGGTAAATTTAGTGGTAACAAAAGAGAGTTTTCATACCACCGTGTTCCTCTCTCCGCTAAGCCCTCCACAACAAAGTAGCCGCTACTCCGCCTGCGTGTCGATGGCCTTGGCTGTAGAGTTCCAGGTATAGTAGCGGGTTGTGGAGAGCTTGCGCGACGAGAAATACGATCTACAAAACTTTATTTTTCTCCACTAAACTTAGCGGAAAACTTTTGTAACTAGATTTAACAGAAAAGTTTTGCGCTAAATTTAGTGGTAAAAAAAGAGAGTTTTCATACCACCGCGTTCTTCTCTCCGCTAAGCCCTCCACAACAAAGTAGACGCTACTCCGCCTGCGTGTCGATGGCCTTGGCTGTAGAGTTCCAGGTATAGTAGCGGGTTGTGGAGAGCTTGCGCGACGAGAAATACGATCTACAAAACTTTATTTTTCTCCACTAAACTTAGCGGAAAACTTTTGTAACTAGATTTAACAGAAAAGTTTTGCGCTAAATTTAGTGGTAAAAAAAGAGAGTTTTCATACCACCGCGTTCTTCTCTCCGCTAAGCCCTCCACAACAAAGTAGCCGCTACTCCGCCTGCGTGTCGATGGCCTTGGCTGTAGAGTTCCAGGTATAGTAGCGGGTTGTGGAGAGCTTGCGCGACGAGAAATACGATCTACAAAACTTTATTTTTCTCCACTAAACTTAGCGGAAAACTTTTGTAACTAGATTTAACAGAAAAGTTTTGCGCTAAATTTAGTGGTAAAAAAAGAGAGTTTTCATACCACCGCGTTCTTCTCTCCGCTAAGCCCTCCACAACAAAGTAGCCGCTACTCCGCCTGCGTGTCGATGGCCTTGGCTGTAGAGTTCCGGGTATAGTAGCGGGTTGTGGAGAGCTTGCGCGACGAGAAATACGATCTACAAAACTTTATTTTTCTCCACTAAACTTAGCGGAAAACTTTTGTAACTAGATTTAACAGAAAAGTTTTGCGCTAAATTTAGTGGTAAAAAAAGAGAGTTTTCATACCACCGCGTTCTTCTCTCCGCTAAGCCCTCCACAACAAAGTAGACGCTACTCCGCCTGCGTGTCGATGGCCTTGGCTGTAGAGTTCCAGGTATAGTAGCGGGTTGTGGAGAGCTTGCGCGACGAGAAATACGATCTACAAAACTTTATTTTTCTCCACTAAACTTAGCGGAAAACTTTTGTAACTAGATTTAACAGAAAAGTTTTGCGCTAAATTTAGTGGTAAAAAAAGAGAGTTTTCATACCACCGCGTTCTTCTCTCCGCTAAGCCCTCCACAACAAAGTAGCCGCTACTCCGCCTGCGTGTCGATGGCCTTGGCTGTAGAGTTCCAGGTATAGTAGCGGGTTGTGGAGAGCTTGCGCGACGAGAAATACGATCTACAAAACTTTATTTTTCTCCACTAAACTTAGCGGAAAACTTTTGTAACTAGATTTAACAGAAAAGTTTTGCGCTAAATTTAGTGGTAAAAAAGAGAGTTTTCATACCACCGCGTTCTTCTCTCCGCTAAGCCCTCCACAACAAAGTAGACGCTACTCCGCCTGCGTGTCGATGGCCTTGGCTGTAGAGTTCCAGGTATAGTAGCGGGTTGTGGAGAGCTTGCGCGACGAGAAATACGATCTACAAAACTTTATTTTTCTCCACTAAACTTAGCGGAAAACTTTTGTGACTAGATTTAACAGAAAAGTTTAGCGGTAAATTTAGTGGTAACAAAAGAGAGTTTTCATACCACCGCGTTCTTCTCTCCGCTAAGCCCTCCACAACAAAGTAGCCGCTACTCCGCCTGCGTGTCGATGGCCTTGGCTGTAGAGTTCCAGGTATAGTAGCGGGTTGTGGAGAGCTTGCGCGACGAGAAATACGATCTACAAAACTTTATTTTTCTCCACTAAACTTAGCGGAAAACTTTTGTGACTAGATTTAACAGAAAAGTTTAGCGGTAAATTTAGTGGTAACAAAAGAGAGTTTTCATACCACCGCGTTCTTCTCTCCGCTAAGCCCTCCACAACAAAGTAGACGCTACTCCGCCTGCGTGTCGATGGCCTTGGCTGTAGAGTTCCAGGTATAGTAGCGGGTTGTGGAGAGCTTGCGCAACGAGAAATACGATCTACAAAGCTTTATTTTTCTCCACTAAACTTAGCGGAAAACTTTTGTGACTAGATTTAACAGAAAAGTTTAGCGGTAAATTTAGTGGTAACAAAAGAGAGTTTTCATACCACCGCGTTCTTCTCTCCGCTAAGCCCTCCACAACAAAGTAGCCGCTACTCCGCCTGCGTGTCGATGGCCTTGGCTGTAGAGTTCCAGGTATAGTAGCGGGTTGTGGAGAGCTTGCGCGACGAGAAATACGATCTACAAAACTTTATTTTTCTCCACTAAACTTAGCGGAAAACTTTTGTAACTAGATTTAACAGAAAAGTTTTGCGCTAAATTTAGTGGTAAAAAAAGAGAGTTTTCATACCACCGCGTTCTTCTCTCCGCTAAGCCCTCCACAACAAAGTAGCCGCTACTCCGCCTGCGTGTCGATGGCCTTGGCTGTAGAGTTCCAGGTATAGTAGCGGGTTGTGGAGAGCTTGCGCGACGAGAAATACGATCTACAAAACTTTATTTTTCTCCACTAAACTTAGCGGAAAACTTTTGTAACTAGATTTAACAGAAAAGTTTTGCGCTAAATTTAGTGGTAAAAAAAGAGAGTTTTCATACCACCGCGTTCTTCTCTCCGCTAAGCCCTCCACAACAAAGTAGCCGCTACTCCGCCTGCGTGTCGATGGCCTTGGCTGTAGAGTTCCGGGTATAGTAGCGGGTTGTGGAGAGCTTGCGCGACGAGAAATACGATCTACAAAACTTTATTTTTCTCCACTAAACTTAGCGGAAAACTTTTGTAACTAGATTTAACAGAAAAGTTTAGCGGTAAATTTAGTGGTAAAAAAAGAGAGTTTTCATACCACCGCGTTCTTCTCTCCGCTAAGCCCTCCACAACAAAGTAGACGCTACTCCGCCTGCGTGTCGATGGCCTTGGCTGTAGAGTTCCAGGTATAGTAGCGGGTTGTGGAGAGCTTGCGCGACGAGAAATACGATCTACAAAACTTTATTTTTCTCCACTAAACTTAGCGGAAAACTTTTGTAACTAGATTTAACAGAAAAGTTTAGCGGTAAATTTAGTGGTAACAAAAGAGAGTTTTCATACCACCGCGTTCTTCTCTCCGCTAAGCCCTCCACAACAAAGTAGCCGCTACTCCGCCTGCGTGTCGATGGCCTTGGCTGTAGAGTTCCAGGTATAGTAGCGGGTTGTGGAGAGCTTGCGCGACGAGAAATACGATCTACAAAACTTTATTTTTCTCCACTAAACTTAGCGGAAAACTTTTGTAACTAGATTTAACAGAAAAGTTTTGCGCTAAATTTAGTGGTAAAAAAAAGAGAGTTTTCATACCACCGCGTTCTTCTCTCCGCTAAGCCCTCCACAACAAAGTAGACGCTACTCCGCCTGCGTGTCGATGGCCTTGGCTGTAGAGTTCCGGGTATAGTAGCGGGTTGTGGAGAGCTTGCGCAACGAGAAATACGATCTACAAAGCTTTATTTTTCTCCACTAAACTTAGCGGAAAACTTTTGTGACTAGATTTAACAGAAAAGTTTAGCGGTAAATTTAGTGGTAACAAAAGAGAGTTTTCATACCACCGCGTTCTTCTCTCCGCTAAGCCCTCCACAACAAAGTAGACGCTACTCCGCCTGCGTGTCGATGGCCTTGGCTGTAGAGTTCCAGGTATAGTAGCGGGTTGTGGAGAGCTTGCGCGACGAGAAATACGATCTACAAAACTTTATTTTTCTCCACTAAACTTAGCGGAAAACTTTTGTAACTAGATTTAACAGAAAAGTTTTGCGCTAAATTTAGTGGTAACAAAAGAGAGTTTTCATACCACCGCGTTCTTCTCTCCGCTAAGCCCTCCACAACAAAGTAGCCGCTACTCCGCCTGCGTGTCGATGGCCTTGGCTGTAGAGTTCCGGGTATAGTAGCGGGTTGTGGAGAGCTTGCGCGACGAGAAATACGATCTACAAAACTTTATTTTTCTCCACTAAACTTAGCGGAAAACTTTTGTAACTAGATTTAACAGAAAAGTTTAGCGGTAAATTTAGTGGTAAAAAAAGAGAGTTTTCATACCACCGCGTTCTTCTCTCCGCTAAGCCCTCCACAACAAAGTAGACGCTACTCCGCCTGCGTGTCGATGGCCTTGGCTGTAGAGTTCCAGGTATAGTAGCGGGTTGTGGAGAGCTTGCGCGACGAGAAATACGATCTACAAAACTTTATTTTTCTCCACTAAACTTAGCGGAAAACTTTTGTAACTAGATTTAACAGAAAAGTTTTGCGGTAAATTTAGTGGTAACAAAAGAGAGTTTTCATACCACCGCGTTCTTCTCTCCGCTAAGCCCTCCACAACAAAGTAGCCGCTACTCCGCCTGCGTGTCGATGGCCTTGGCTGTAGAGTTCCGGGTATAGTAGCGGGTTGTGGAGAGCTTGCGCAACGAGAAATACGATCTACAAAGCTTTATTTTTCTCCACTAAACTTAGCGGAAAACTTTTGTGACTAGATTTAACAGAAAAGTTTAGCGGTAAATTTAGTGGTAACAAAAGAGAGTTTTCATACCACCGCGTTCTTCTCTCCGCTAAGCCCTCCACAACAAAGTAGCCGCTACTCCGCCTGCGTGTCGATGGCCTTGGCTGTAGAGTTCCAGGTATAGTAGCGGGTTGTGGAGAGCTTGCGCGACGAGAAATACGATCTACAAAACTTTATTTTTCTCCACTAAACTTAGCGGAAAACTTTTGTAACTAGATTTAACAGAAAAGTTTAGCGGTAAATTTAGTGGTAACAAAAGAGAGTTTTCATACCACCGTGTTCCTCTCTCCGCTAAGCCCTCCACAACAAAGTAGCCGCTACTCCGCCTGCGTGTCGATGGCCTTGGCTGTAGAGTTCCAGGTATAGTAGCGGGTTGTGGAGAGCTTGCGCGACGAGAAATACGATCTACAAAACTTTATTTTTCTCCACTAAACTTAGCGGAAAACTTTTGTAACTAGATTTAACAGAAAAGTTTTGCGCTAAATTTAGTGGTAACAAAAGAGAGTTTTCATACCACCGCGTTCTTCTCTCCGCTAAGCCCTCCACAACAAAGTAGCCGCTACTCCGCCTGCGTGTCGATGGCCTTGGCTGTAAAGTTCCGGGTATAGTAGCGGGTTGTGGAGAGCTTGCGCATCGAGAAATACGATCTACAAAGCTTTATTTTTCTCCACTAAACTTAGCGGAAAACTTTTGTAACTAGATTTAACAGAAAAGTTTAGCGGTAAATTTAGTGGTAAAAAAAGAGAGTTTTCATACCACCGCGTTCTTCTCTCCGCTAAGCCCTCCACAACAAAGTAGCCGCTACTCCGCCTGCGTGTCGATGGCCTTGGCTGTAGAGTTCCAGGTATAGTAGCGGGTTGTGGAGAGCTTGCGCGAAGAGAAATACGATCTACAAAACTTCATTTTTCTCCACTAAACTTAGCGGAAAACTTTTGTAACTAGATTTAACAGAAAAGTTTTGCGCTAAATTTAGTGGTAACAAAAGAGAGTTTTCATACCACCGTGTTCCTCCCTCCGCTAAGCCCTCCACAACAAAGTAGCCGCTACTCCGCCTGCGTGGCGATGGCCTTGGCTGTAGAGTTCCGGGTATAGTAGCGGGTTGTGGAGAGCTTGCGCGACGAGAAATACGATCTACAAAACTGTATTTTTCTCCACTAAACTTAGCGGAAAGCTTTTGTAACTAGATTTAACAGAAAAGTTTTGCGGCAAAATTAGTGATAACAAAAGAGAGTTTTCATACCACCGTGTTCCTCTCTCCGCTAAGCCCTCCACAACAAAGTAGCCGCTACTCCGCCTGCGTGTCGATAGCCTTGGCTGTAGAGTTCCGGGTATAGTAGTGGGTTGTGGAGACCTTGCGCGACGACAAATACGATCTACAAAACTTTATTTTTCTCCACTAAACTTAGCGGAAAACTTTTGTAACTAGATTTAACAGAAAAGTTTTGTGGTAAATTTAGTGGTAACAAAAGAGAGTTTTCCTACCACCGTGTTCCTCTCTCCGCTAAGCCCTCCACAACAAAGTAGCCGCTACTCCGCCTGCGTGTCGATGGCCTTGGCTGTAGAGTTCCGTGTAGAGTAGCGGATTGCGGAGAGCTTTGCGCGAAGACGAAAACGATCTACGAAAACTCTCTGTTTCTCCACCAAATTCAGGGGAAGCTTTTTTCTCGGTAAATCTAGCGGAAAGTTTTTCCGCTAAATTTAGCGGTAACAAAATAGTGTTTCTCTTGTTAGAACGCGTTCTTCCCTCCGCTAAGACCTCCGCAACGAAGTAGCCGCTACTCCGCCTGCGTGTCGATGGCCTTGGCTGTAGAGTTCCGTGTATAGTAGCGGATTGCGGAGAGCGTTGCGCGACGACGAAAACAATCTACGAAAACTCTCTATTTCTCTGGTAAATTTAGGGGAAACTTTTTTCTCGCTAGATCTTGCGGAAAGTTTTTCCGCTAAATTTAGCGATAACAAAAGAGTGTTTATCTTATGAGAACGCGTTCCTCCCTCCGCTAAGACCTCCGCAACGAAGTAACCGCTACTCCGCCTGCGTGTCGATGGCATTGGCTGTAGAGTTCCGTGTATAGTAGCGGATTGCGGAGAGCGTTGCGCGACGACAAAAACGATGTACGAAAACTCTCTATTTCTCTGCTAAATTTAGGGGAAACGTTTTTCTCGCTAGATCTAGCGGAAAGTTTTTCCGCTAAATTTAGCGGTAACAAAAGCGTGTTTCTCTTATTAGACCGCGTTCCTCCCGCCGCTAAGCCCTCCCCAACGAGGTAGCCGCTACTCCGCCTGCGTGTCGATGGCCTTGGCTGTAGAGTTCCGTGTATAGTTGCGGACTGCGGTGAGCGTTTTGCGGACGACGAAAACGATCTACGAAAAGTCTATATTTTCTGCTAAATTTAGAGAAACTTTTTTCTCGCTAGATCTAGCGGAAAGTTTTTCCGCTAAATTTAGCGGTAACAAAAGCGTGTTTCTCTTATTACACCGCGTTCCTGCCGCCGCTAAGCCCTCCCCAACGAGGTAGCCGCTACTCCGCCTGCGTGATGATGGACTTGGCTGTAGAGTTCCGTGTATAGTTGCCGACAGCAGTGAGCGTTTTGCGGACGACGAAAACGATCTACGAAACCACTCTATTTTCTGCTAAATTTAGAGGAAACTTTTTTCTCGCTAGATCTTGCGGAAAGTTTTTCCGCTAAATTTAGCGATAACAAAATGGTGTTTATCTTATGAGAACGCGTTCCTCCCTCCGCTAAGACCTCCGCAACGAAGTAGCCGCTACTCCGCCTGCGTGCCGACGGCCTTGGCTGCAGAGTTCCGTATATAGTAGCGGATTGCGGAGAGCGTTGCACGACGACGAAAACGATCTACGAAAACTCTCTATTTCTCTGCTAAATTAGGGGAAACTTTTTTCTAGGTAAATCTAGCGGAAAGTTTTTCCTCTAAATTTAGCGGTAACAAAAGCGCGTTTCTCTTATTGGACCGCGTTCCTCCCTCCGCTAAGGCCTCCGCAACGAAGTAGCCGCTACTCGGCCTGCGTGTCGATGGCCTAGGCTGTAGAGTTCCGTCTACAGTAGCGGATTGCGGAGAGCGTTGCGCGACGACGAAAACGATGTACGAAAACTCTCTATTTCTCTGCTAAATTAGGGGAAACTTTTTCTCGGTAAATCTAGCGGAAAGTTTTTCCTCTAAATTTAGCGGTAACAAAAGCGCGTTTCTCTTATTGGACCGCGTTCCTCCCTCCGCTAAGGCCTCCGCAACGAAGTAGCCGCTACTCCGCTTGCGTGTCGATGGCCAAGGCTGTAGAGTTCCGTGTATAGTAGCGGATTGCGGAGAGCGTTGCGCGACGACGAAAACGATCTACGAAAACTCTCTCTTTCTCTGCTAAATTTAGGGGAAACTTTTTTCTCGCTCGATCTAGTGGAAAGTTTTTCTGCTAAATTTAGCGGTAACAAAAGCGTGTTTCTCTTATTAGACCTCGTTCCTCCCTCCGCTAAGCCCTCCGCAACGAAGTAGCCGCTACTCCGCCGGCGTGTTGATGGCCTTGGCTGTAGAGTTCCGTGTATACTAGCGGATTGCGGAGAGCGTTGCGCGACGACGAAAGCGATCTACGAAAACTCTCTATTTCTCTGCTAAGTTTAGGGGAAACCTTTTTCTCGCTCGATCTAGCGGAAAGTTTTTCCGCTAAATATAGCGGTAACAAAAGAGCGTTTCTCTTATTAGATCGCGTTCCTCCCTCCGCTAAGCCCTCCGCAACGAAGTGGCCCCTCCTCCGCCTGCATGTCGATGGCCTTGGCTGTAGAGTTCCGTGTACAGTAGCGGATTGCGGAGAGCGTTGCGCGACGACGAAAACGATCTACGAAAACTCTCTATTTCTCTGCTATATTTAGGGGAAACGTTTTTCTCGCTAGATATAGCGGAAAGTTTTTCCGCTAAATTTAGCGGTAACAAAAGAGCGTTTCTCTTATTAGACCGCGTTCCTCCCTCCGCTAAGCGCTCCGCAACGAAGTGGCCGCTCCTCCGCCTGCGTGTCGATGGCCTTGGCTGTAGAGTTCCGTGTATAGTAGCGGATTGCGGAGAGCGTTGCGCGACGACGAAAACGATCTACGAAAACTTTCTGTTTCTCCGCTAAATTTAGGGGAAACTTTTTTCTCGCTCGATCTAGCGGAAAGTTTTTCTGCTAAATTTAGCGGTAACAAAAGCGTGTTTCTCTTATTAGACCTCGTTCCTCCCTCCGCTAAGCCCTCCGCAACGAAGTAGCCGCTACTCCGCCGGCGTGTTGATGGCCTTGGCTGTAGAGTTCCGTGTATACTAGCGGATTGCGGAGAGCGTTGCGCGACGACAAAAACGATCTTTGAAAACTCTCTATTTCTCTGCTAAATTTAGGGGAAACCTTTTTCTCGCTCGATCTAGCGGAAAGTTTTTCCGCTAAATATAGCGGTAACAAAAGAGCGTTTCTCTTATTAGATCGCGTTCCTCCCTCCGCTAAGCCCTCCGCAACGAAGTGGCCGCTCCTCCGCCTGCATGTCGATGGCCTTGGCTGTAGAGTTCCGTGTATAGTAGCGGATTGCGGAGAGCGTTGCGCGACGACGAAAACGATCTACGAAAACTCTCTATTTCTCTGCTATATTTAGGGGAAACGTTTTTCTCGCTAGGTATAGCGGAAAGTTTTTCCGCTAAATTTAGCGGTAACAAAAGAGCGTTTCTCTTATTAGACCGCGTTCCTCCCTCCGCTAAGCGCTCCGCAACGAAGTGGCCGCTCCTCCGCCTGCTTGTCGATGGCCTTGGCTGTAGAGTTCCGTGTATACTAGCGGATTGCGGAGAGCGTTGCGCGACGACGAAAACGATCTACGAAAACTCTCTATTTCTCTGCTAAATTTAGGGGAAACCTTTTTCTCGCTCGATCTAGCGGAAAGTTTTTCCGCTAAATATAGCGGTAACAAAAGAGCGTTTCTCTTATTAGATCGCGTTCCTCCCTCCGCTAAGCCCTCCGCAACGAAGTGGCCGCTCCTCCGCCTGCATGTCGATGGCCTTGGCTGTAGAGTTCCGTGTATAGTAGCGGATTGCGGAGAGCGTTGCGCGACGACGAAAATGATCTACGGAAACTCTCTATTTCTCTGCTAAATTTAGGGGAAACTTTTTCTCGCTCGATCTAGCGGAAAGTTTTTCTGCTAAATTTAGCGGTAACAAAAGCGTGTTTCTCTTATTAGACCTCGTTCCTCCCTCCGCTAAGCCCTCCGCAACGAAGTAGCCGCTACTCCGCCGGCGTGTTGATGGCCTTGGCTGTAGAGTTCCGTGTATACTAGCGGATTGCGGAGAGCGTTGCGCGACGACAAAAACGATCTTTGAAAACTCTCTATTTCTCTGCTAAATTTAGGGGAAACCTTTTTCTCGCTCGATCTAGCGGAAAGTTTTTCCGCTAAATATAGCGGTAACAAAAGAGCGTTTCTCTTATTAGATCGCGTTCCTCCCTCCGCTAAGCCCTCCGCAACGAAGTGGCCGCTCCTCCGCCTGCATGTCGATGGCCTTGGCTGTAGAGTTCCGTGTATAGTAGCGGATTGCGGAGAGCGTTGCGCGACGACGAAAACGATCTACGAAAACTTTCTGTTTCTCCGCTAAATTTAGGGGAAACTTTTTTCTCGCTCGATCTAGCGGAAAGTTTTTCTGCTAAATTTAGCGGTAACAAAAGCGTGTTTCTCTTATTAGACCGCGTTCCTCCCTCCGCTAAGCCCTCCGCAACGAAGTGGCCGCTCCTCCGCCTGCGTGTCGATGGCCTTGGCTGTAGAGTTCCGTGTATACTACCGGATTGCGGAGAGCGTTGCGCGACGACGAAAACGATCTACGAAAACTCTCTCTTTGTCTGCTAAATTTAGGGGAAACTTTTTCTCGCTCGATCTAGCGGAAGGTTTTTCTGATAAATTTAGCGGTAACAAAAGCGTGTTTCTCTTATTAGACCTCGTTCCTCCCTCCGCTAAGCCCTCGGCAACGAAGTAGCCGCTACTCCGCCGGCGTGTCGATGGCCTTGGCTGTAGAGTTCCGTGTAAACTAGCGGATTGCGGAGAGCGTTGCGCGACGACGAAAACGATCTACGAAAACTCTCTATTTCTCTGCTAAATTTAGGGGAAACTTTTTTCTCGCTCAATCTAGCGGAAAGTTTTTCTACTAAATTTAGCGGTAACAAAAGCTAGTTTATCTTATTAAACCGCGTTCTTCCCTCCGCTAAGCCCTCCGCAACGAAGTAGCGGATACTCCGCCTGCGTGTCGATGGCCTTGGCTGTAGCGTTCCGTGTATAGTAGCGGATTGCGGAGAGCGTTGCGCGACGACGAAAACGATCTACGAAAACTCTCTATTTCTCTGCTAAATTTAGGGGAAACTTTTTTCTCCCTAGATCACGCGGAAAGTTTTTCCGCTAAATTTAGCGGTAAGAAAAGCGTGTTTCTCTTATTAAACCGCGTTCTTCCCTCCGCTAAGCCCTCCGCAACGAAGTAGCGGCTACTCCGCCTGCGTGTCGATGGCCCTGGCTGTAGAGTTCCGTGTATACTAGCGGATTGCGGAGAGCGTTGCGCGACGACGAAAACGATCTACGAAAACTCTCTGTTTCTCCGCTAAATTTAGGGGAAACTTTTTTCTCGCTACATCTAGCGGAAAGTTTTTCCGCTAAATTTAGCGGTAACAGAAAAGTGTTTCTCTTATTAGAGCGCGTTCCTCCTTCCGGTAAGCCCTCAGCGAAAAAGTAGCCGCTACTCCACCTGCGTGTCGATGGCTATGGCTGTACAGTTCCGTGTATAGTAGCGGATTGCGGAGAGCGTCGCGCGACGACGAAAATGATCTACGAAAACTCTCCATTGCTCTGCTAAATCTAGGGGAAACTTTTTTTCGCTAGATGTAGCGGAAAGTTTTTCCGCTAAGTTTAGCGGTAACAAAAGAGTGTTTCTCTTATTAGACCGCGTTCCTCCCTCCGCTAAGCCCTCTGCAACGAAGTAGCGGATACTCCGCCTGCGTGTCGATGGCCTTGGCTGTAGAGTTCCGTGTATAGTAGCGGATTGCGGAGAGCGTTGCGCGACGACGAAAACGATCTACGAAAACTCTCTATTTCTCTGCTAAATTTAGGGGAAACTTTTTTTCGCTAGATGTAGCGGAAAGTTTTTCCGCTATGTTTAGCGGTAACAAAAGAGTGTTTCTCTTATTAGACCGCGTTCCTCCCTCCGCTAAGCCCTCTGCAACGAAGTAGCGGATACTCCGCCTGCGTGTCGATGGCCTTGGCTGTAGAGTTCCGTGTATAGTAGCGGATTGCGGAGAGCGTCGCGCGACGACGAAAACGATCTACGAAAACTCTATTTCTCTGCTAAATTTAGGGGAAACTTTTTCTCGCTATATCTAGCGGAAAGTTTCGCCGCTAAATTTAGCGGTAACAAAGAGTGTTTCTCTTATTAGACTGCGTTCCTCCCTCCGCTAAGCCCTCTGCAACGAAGTAGCCGGTACTCCGCTTGCGTGTCGATGGCCTTGGCTGTAGGGTTCCGTGTATAGTAGCGGATTGCGGAGAGCGTTGCGCGACGACGAAAGCGATCTACGGAAACTCTCTATTTCTCTGCTTAATTTAGGGGAAACTTTTTCTCGCTATATCTAGCGGAAAGTTTTGCCGCTATATTTAGCGGTAAGAAAAGCGTGTTTCTCTTATTAAACCGCGTTCTTCCCTCCGCTAAGCCCTCCGCAACGAAGTAGCGGCTACTCCGCCTGCGTGTCGATGGCCTTGGCTGTAGAGTTCCGTGTATGCTAGCGGATTGCGGAGAGCGTAGCGCGACGACGAAAACGATCTACGAAAACTCTCTGTTTCTCCGCTAAATTTAGGGGAAACGTTTTTCTCGCTCGATCTAGCGGAAAGTTTTTCTGCTAAATTTAGCGGTAACAAAAGCGTGTTTCTCTTATTAAACCGCGTTCGTCCCTTCGCTAAGCCCTCCGCAACGAAGTAGCGGCTACTCCGCCGGCGTGTCGATGGCCTTGGCTGTAGAGTTCCGTGTATACGAGCGGATCGCGGAGAGCGTTGCGCGACGACGAAAACGATCTACGAAAACTCTCTATTTCTCTGCTAAATTTAGGGGAAACTTTTTTCTCGCTCGATCTAGCGGAAAGTTTTTCTGCTAAATTTAGCGGTAACAAAAGCGTGTTTCTCTTATTAGACCTCGTTCCTCCCTCCGCTAAGCCCTCCGCAACGAAGTAGCGGCTACTCCGCCGGCGTGTCGATGGCCTTGGCTGTAGAGTTCCGTGTATACTAGCGGATCGCGGAGAGCGTTGCGCGACGACGAAAACGATCTACGAAAACTCTCTATTTCTCTGCTAAATTTAGGGGAAACTTTTTTCTCGCTCGATCTAGCAGAAAGTTTTTCTGCTAAATTTAGCGGTAACAAAAGCGTGTTTCTCTTATTAAACCGCGTCCGTCCCTCCGCTAAGCCATCCGCAACGAAGTAGCGGCTACTCCGCCGGCGTGTCGATGGCCTTGGCTGTAGAGTTCCGTGTATACTAGCGGATCGCGGAGAGCGTTGCGCGACGACGAAAACGATCTACGAAAACTCTCTATTTCTCTGCTATATTTAGGGGAAACTTTTTTCTCGCTCGATCTAGCGGAAAGTTTTTCCGCTAAATTGAGCGGTAACAAAAGAGCGTTTCTCTTATTAGATCGCGTTCCTCCCTCCGCTAAGCCCTCCGCAACGAAGTAGCGGCTACTCCGCCGGCGTGTCGATGGCCTTGGCTGTAGAGTTCCGTGTATACTAGCGGATTGCGGAGAGCGTTGCGCGACGACGAAAACGATCTACGAAAGCTCTCTATTTCTCTGCTAAATTTAGGGGAAACTTTTTTCTCGCTCGATCTAGCGGAAAGTTTTTCCGCTAAATTGAGCGGTAACAAAAGAGCGTTTCTCTTATTAGATCGCGTTCCTCCCTCCGCTAAACCCTCCGCAACGAAGTAGCGGCTACTCCGCCAGCGTGTCGATGGCCTTGGCTGTAGAGTTCCGTGTATACTAGCGGATTGCGGAGAGCGTTGCGCGACGACGAAAACGATCTACGAAAACTCCCTATTTCTCTGCTAAATTTAGGGGAAACTTTTTTCTCGCTCGATCTAGCGGAAAGTTTTTCTGCTAAATTTAGCGGTAACAAAAGCGTGTTTCTCTTATTAAACCGCCTTCGTCCCTCCGCTAAGCCCTCCGCAACGAAGTAGCGGCTACTCCGCCGGCGTGTCGATGGCCTTGGCTGTAGAGTTCCGTGTATACTAGCGGATCGCGGAGAGCGTTGCGCGACGACGAAAACGATCTACGAAAACTCTCTATTTCTCTGCTAAATTTAGGGGAAACGTTTTTCTCGCTAGATATAGCGGAAAGTTTTTCTGCTAAATTTAGCGGTAACAAAAGAGCGTTTCTCTTATTAGACCGCGTTCCTCCCTCCGCTAAGCCCTCCGCAACGAAGTAGCGGCTACTCCGCCGGCGTGTCGATGGCCTTGGCTGTAGAGTTCCGTGTATACTAGCGGATCGCGGAGAGCGTTGCGCGACGACGAAAACGATCTACGAAAACTCTCTCTTTCTCTGCTAAATTTAGGGGAAACTTTTTTCTCGCTCGATCTAGCGGAAAGTTTTTCTGCTAAATTTAGCGGTAACAAAAGCGTGTTTCTCTTATTAAACCGCGTTCGTCCCTCCGCTAAGCCCTCCGCAACGAAGTAGCGGCTACTCCGCCGGCGTGTCGATGGCCTTGGCTGCAGAGTTCCGTGTATACTAGCGGATCGCGGAGAGCGTTGCGCGACGACGAAAACGATCTACGAAAACTCTCTATTTCTCTGCTAAATTTAGGGGAAACTTTTTTCTCGCTCGATCTAGCAGAAAGTTTTTCTGCTAAATTTAGCGGTAACAAAAGCGTGTTTCTCTTATTAAACCGCGTTCGTCCCTCCGCTAAGCCCTCCGCAACGAAGTAGCGGCTACTCCGCCGGCTTGTCGATTGCCTTGGCTGTAGAGTTCCGTGTATACTAGCGGATCGCGGAGAGCGTTGCGCGACGACGAAAACGATCTACGAAAACTCTCTATTTCTCTGCTAAATTTAGGGGAAACTTTTTTCTCGCTCGATCTAGCGGAAAGTTTTTCTGCTAAATTTAGCGGTAACAAAAGCGTGTTTCTCTTATTAGACCTCGTTCCTCCCTCCGCTAAGCCCTCCGCAACGAAGTAGCGGTTACTCCGCCGGCGTGTCGATGGCCTTGGCTGTAGAGTTCCGTGTATACTAGCGGATCGCGGAGAGCGTTGCGCGACGACGAAAACGATCTACGAAAACTCTCTATTTCTCTGCTAAATTTAGGGGAAACTTTTTTCTCGCTCGATCTAGCAGAAAGTTTTTCTGCTAAATTTAGCGGTAACAAAAGCGTGTTTCTCTTATTAAACCGCGTTAGTCCCTCCGCTAAGCCATCCGCAACGAAGTAGCGGCTACTCCGCCGGCGTGTCGATGGCCTTGGCTGTAGAGTTCCGTGTATACTAGCGGATCGCGGAGAGCGTTGCGCGACGACGAAAACGATATACGAAAACTCTCTATTTCTCTGCTATATTTAGGGGAAACTTTTTTCTCGCTCGATCTAGCGGAAAGTTTTTCCGCTAAATTGAGCGGTAACAAAAGAGCGTTTCTCTTATTAGATCGCGTTCCTCCCTCCGCTAAGCCCTCCGCAACGAAGTAGCGGCTACTCCGCCGGCGTGTCGATGGCCTTGGCTGTAGAGTTCCGTGTATACTAGCGGATTGCGGAGAGCGTTGCGCGACGACGAAAACGATCTACGAAAGCTCTCTATTTCTCTGCTAAATTTAGGGGAAACTTTTTTCTCGCTCGATCTAGCGGAAAGTTTTTCCGCTAAATTGAGCGGTAACAAAAGAGCGTTTCTCTTATTAGATCGCGTTCCTCCCTCCGCTAAACCCTCCGCAACGAAGTAGCGGCTACTCCGCCGGCGTGTCGATGGCCTTGGCTGTAGAGTTCCGTGTATACTAGCGGATTGCGGAGAGCGTTGCGCGACGACGAAAACGATCTACGAAAACTCCCTATTTCTCTGCTAAATTTAGGGGAAACTTTTTTCTCGCTCGATCTAGCGGAAAGTTCTTCTGCTAAATTTAGCGGTAACAAAAGCGTGTTTCTCTTATTAAACCGCCTTCGTCCCTCCGCTAAGCCCTCCGCAACGAAGTAGCGGCTACTCCGCCGGCGTGTCGATGGCCTTGGCTGTAGAGTTCCGTGTATACTAGCGGATCGCGGAGAGCGTTGCGCGACGACGAAAACGATCTACGAAAACTCTCTATTTCTCTGCTAAATTTAGGGGAAACGTTTTTCTCGCTAGATATAGCGGAAAGTTTTTCTGCTAAATTTAGCGGTAACAAAAGAGCGTTTCTCTTATTAGACCGCGTTCCTCCCTCCGCTAAGCCCTCCGCAACGAAGTAGCGGCTACTCCGCCGGCGTGTCGATGGCCTTGGCTGTAGAGTTCCGTGTATACTAGCGGATCGCGGAGAGCGTTGCGCGACGACGAAAACAATCTACGAAAACTCTCTCTTTCTCTGCTAAATTTAGGGGAAACTTTTTTCTCGCTCGATCTAGCGGAAAGTTTTTCTGCTAAATTTAGCGGTAACAAAAGCGTGTTTCTCTTATTAAACCGCGTTCGTCCCTCCGCTAAGCCCTCCGCAACGAAGTAGCGGCTACTCCGCCTGCGTGTCGATGGCCTTGGCTGTAGAGTTCCGTGTATACTAGCGGATCGCGGAGAGCGTTGCGCGACGACGAAAACGATCTACGAAAACTCTCTATTTCTCTGCTAAATTTAGGGGAAACGTTTTTCTCGCTAGATATAGCGGAAAGTTTTTCTGCTAAATTTAGCGGTAACAAAAGAGCGTTTCTCTTATTAGACCGCGTTCCTCCCTCCGCTAAGCCCTCCGCAACGAAGTAGCGGCTACTCCGCCGGCGTGTCGATGGCCTTGGCTGTAGTGTTCCGTGTATACTAGCGGATTGCGGAGAGCGTTGCGCGACGACGAAAACGATCTACGAAAACTCTCTATTTCTCTGCTAAATTTAGGGGAAACTTTTTTCTCGCTCGATCTAGCGGAAAGTTTTTCTGCTAAATTTAGCGGAAACAAAAGCGTGTTTCTCTTATTAAACCGCGTTCGTCCCTCCGCTAAGCCCTCCGCAACGAAGTAGCGGCTACTCCGCCGCGTGTCGATGGCCTTGGCTGTAGAGTTCCGTGTATACTAGCGGATCGCGGAGAGCATTGCGCGACGACGAAAACGATCTACGAAAACTCTCTCTTTCTCTGCTAAATTTAGGGGAAACTTTTTTCTCGCTCGATCTAGCGGAAAGTTTTTCTGCTAAATTTAGCGGTAGCAAAAGCGTGTTTCTCTTATTAAACCGCGTTTGTCCCTCCGCTAAGCCCTCCGCAACGAAGTAGCGGCTACTCCGCCGGCGTGTCGATGGCCTTGGCTGTAGAGTTCCGTGTATACTAGCGGATCGCTGAGAGCGTTGCGCGACGACGAAAACGATCTATGAAAACTCCCTATTTCTCTGCTAAATTTAGGGGAAACTTTTTTCTCGCTCGATCTAGCGGAAAGATTTTCTGCTAAATTTAGCGGTAACAAAAGCGTGTTTCTCTTATTAAACCGCGTTCGTCCCTCCGCTAAGCCCTCCGCAACGAAGTAGCGGCTACTCCGCCGGCGTGTCGATGGCCTTCGCTGTAGAGTTCCGTGTATACTAGCGGATTGCGGAGAGCGTTGCGCGACGACGAAAACGATCTACGAAAACTCTCTCTTTCTCTGCTAAATTTAGGGGAAACTTTTTTCTCGCTCGATCTAGCGGAAAGTTTTTCTGCTAAATTTAGCGGTAACAAAAGCGTGTTTCTCTTATTTAACCGCCTTCGTCCCTCCGCTAAGCCCTCCGCAACGAAGTAGCGGCTACTCCGCCGGCGTGTCGATGGCCTTGGCTGTAGAGTTCCGTGTATACTAGCGGATCGCGGAGAGCGTTGCGCGACGACGAAAACGATCTACGAAAACTCTCTATTTCTCTGCTAAATTTAGGGGAAACGTTTTTCTCGCTAGATATAGCGGAAAGTTTTTCTGCTAAATTTAGCGGTAACAAAAGAGCGTTTCTCTTATTAGACCGCGTTCCTCCCTCCGCTGAGCCCTCCGCAACGAAGTAGCGGCTACTCCGCCGGCGTGTCGATGGCCTTGGCTGTAGAGTTCCGTGTATACTAGCGGATTGCGGAGAGCGTTGCGCGACGACGAAAACGATCTACGAAAACTCTCTATTTCTCTGCTAAATTTAGGGGAAACTTTTTTCTCGATCGATCTAGCAGAAAGTTTTTCTGCTAAATTTAGCGGTAGCAAAAGCGTGTTTCTCTTATTAAACCGCGTTTGTCCCTCCGCTAAGCCCTCCGCAACGAAGTAGCGGCTACTCCGCCGGCGTGTCGATGGCCTTGGCTGTAGAGTTCCGTGTATACTAGCGGATCGCTGAGAGCGTTGCGCGACGACGAAAACGATCTACGAAAACTCCCTATTTCTCTGCTAAATTTAGGGGAAACTTTTTTCTCGCTCGATCTAGCGGAAAGATTTTCTGCTAAATTTAGCGGTAACAAAAGCGTGTTTCTCTTATTAAACCGCGTTCGTCCCTCCGCTAAGCCCTCCGCAACGAAGTAGCGGCTACTCCGCCGGCGTGTCGATGGCCTTCGCTGTAGAGTTCCGTGTATACTAGCGGATTGCGGAGAGCGTTGCGCGACGACGAAAACGATCTACGAAAACTCTCTCTTTCTCTGCTAAATTTAGGGGAAACTTTTTTCTCGCTCGATCTAGCGGAAAGTTTTTCTGCTAAATTTAGCGGTAACAAAAGCGTGTTTCTCTTATTAAACCGCCTTCGTCCCTCCGCTAAGCCCTCCGCAACGAAGTAGCGGCTACTCCGCCGGCGTGTCGATGGCCTTGGCTGTAGAGTTCCGTGTATACTAGCGGATCGCGGAGAGCGTTGCGCGACGACGAAAACGATCTACGAAAACTCTCTATTTCTCTGCTAAATTTAGGGGAAACGTTTTTCTCGCTAGATATAGCGGAAAGTTTTTCTGCTAAATTTAGCGGTAACAAAAGCGTGTTTCTCTTATTAAACCGCGTTCGTCCCTCCGCGAAGCCCTCCGCAACGAAGTAGCGGCTACTCCGCCGGCGTGTCGATGGCCTTGGCTGTAGAGTTCCGTGTATACTAGCGGATCGCGGAGAGCGTTGCGCGACGACGAAAACGATCTACGAAAACTCTCTATTTCTCTGCTATATTTAGGGGAAACTTTTTTCTCGCTCGATCTAGCGGAAAGTTTTTCCGCTAAATTGAGCGGTAACAAAAGAACGTTTCTCTTATTAGATCGCGTTCCTCCCTCCGCTAAGCCCTCCGCAACGAAGTAGCGGCTACTCCGCCGGCGTGTCGATGGCCTTGGCTGTAGAGTTCCGTGTATACTAGCGGATTGCGGAGAGCGTTGCGCGACGACGAAAACGATCTACGAAAGCTCTCTATTTCTCTGCTAAATTTAGGGGAAACTTTTTTCTCGCTCGATCTAGCGGAAAGATTTTCCGCTAAATTGAGCGGTAACAAAAGAGCGTTTCTCTTATTAGATCGCGTTCCTCCCTCCGCTAAGCCCTCCGCAACGAAGTAGCGGCTACTGCGCCGGCGTGTCGATGGCCTTGGCTGTAGAGTTCCGTGTATACTAGCGGATCGCGGAGAGCGTTGCGCGACGACGAAAACGATCTACGAAAACTCTCTCTTTCTCTGCTAAATTTAGGGGAAACTTTTTTCTCGCTCGATCTAGCGGAAAGCTTTTCTGCTAAATTTAGCGGTAACAAAAGCGTGTTTCTCTTATTAAACCGCGTTCGTCCCTCCGCTAAGCCCTCCGCAACGAAGTAGCGGCTACTCCGCCTGCGTGTCGATGGCCTTGGCTGTAGAGTTCCGTGTATACTAGCGGATCGCGGAGAGCGTTGCGCGACGACGAAAACGATCTACGAAAACTCTCTATTTCTCTGCTAAATTTAGGGGAAACTTTTTGCTCGCTCGATCTAGCGGAAAGTTTTTCTGCTAAATTTAGCGGAAACAAAAGCGTGTTTCTCTTATTAAACCGCGTTCGTCCCTCCGCTAAGCCCTCCGCAACGAAGTAGCGGCTACTCCGCCGCGTGTCGATGGCCTTGGCTGTAGAGTTCCGTGTATACTAGCGGATCGCGGAGAGCATTGCGCGACGACGAAAACGATCTACGAAAACTCTCTCTTTCTCTGCTAAATTTAGGGGAAACTTTTTTCTCGCTCGATCTAGCGGAAAGTTTTTCTGCTAAATTTAGCGGTAACAAAAGCGTGTTTCTCTTATTAAACCGCGTTGGTCCCTCCGCTAAGCCCTCCGCAACGAAGTAGCGGCTACTCCGCCGGCGTGTCGATGGCCTTGGCTGTAGAGTTCCGTGTATACTAGCGGATCGCGGAGAGCGTTGCGCGACGACGAAAACGATCTACGAAAACTCCCTATTTCTCTGCTAAATTTAGGGGAAACTTTTTTCTCGCTAGATATAGCGGAAAGTTTTTCTGCTAAATTTAGCGGTAACAAAAGCGTGTTTCTCTTATTAAACCGCGTTCGTCCCTCCGCTAAGCCCTCCGCAACGAAGTAGCGGCTACTCCGCCGGCGTGTCGATGGCCTTGGCTGTAGAGTTCCGTGTATACTAGCGGATCGCGGAGAGCGTTGCGCGACGACGAAAACGATATACGAAAACTCTCTATTTCTCTGCTAAATTTAGGGGAAACTTTTTTCTCGCTCGATCTAGCGGAAAGTTTTTCTGCTAAATTTAGCGGTAACAAAAGCGTGTTTCTCTTATTAAACCGCGTTCGTCCCTCCGCTAAGCCCTCCGCAACGAAGTAGCGGCTACTTCGCCGGCGTGTCGATGGCCTTGGCTGTAGAGTTCCGTGTATACTAGCGGATCGCGGAGAGCGTTGCGCGACGACGAAAACGATCTACGAAAACTCTCTATTTCTCTGCTAAATTTAGGGGAAACGTTTTTCTCGCTCGATCTAGCGGAAAGTTTTTCTGCTAAATTTAGCGGTAACAAAAGCGTGTTTCTCTTATTAAACCGCGTTCGTCCCTCCGCTAAGCCCTCCGCAACGAAGTAGCGGCTACTCCGCCGGCGTGTCGATGGCCTTGGCTGTAGAGTTCCGTGTATACTAGCGGATCGCGGAGAGCGTTGCGCGACGACGAAAACGATCTACGAAAACTCTCTATTTCTCTGCTAAATTTAGGGGAAACTTTTTTCTCGCTCGATCTAGCGGAAAGTTTTTCTGCTAAATTTAGCGGTAACAAAAGCGTGTTTCTCTTATTAAACCGCGTTCGTCCCTCCGCTAAGCCCTCCGCAACGAAGTAGCGGCTACTCCGCCGGCGTGTCGATGGCCTTGGCTGTAGAGTTCCGTGTATACTAGCGGATCGCGGAGAGCGTTGCGCGACGACGAAAACGATCTACGAAAACTCTCTATTTCTCTGCTAAACTTAGGGGAAACTTTTTTCTCGCTCGATCTAGCGGAAAGTTTTTCTGCTAAATTTAGCGGTAACAAAAGCGTGTTTCTCTTATTAGACCGCGTTCCTCCCTCCGCTAAGCCCTCCGCAACGAAGTAGCGGCTACTCCGCCGGCGTGTCGATGGCCTTGGCTGTAGAGTTCCGTGTATACTAGCGGATCGCGGAGAGCGTTGCGCGACGACGAAAACGATCTACGAAAACTCTCTATATTCTACTAAATTTAGGGGAAACGTTTTTCTCGCTAGATATAGCGGAAAGTTTTTCTGCTAAATTTAGCGGTAACAAAAGAGCGTTTCTCTTATTAGACCGCGTTCCTCCCTCCGCTAAGCCCTCCGCAACGAAGTAGCGGCTACTCCGCCGGCGTGTCGATGGCCTTGGCTGTAGAGTTCCGTGTATACTAGCGGATCGCGGAGAGCGTTGCGCGACGACGAAAACGAACTACGAAAACTCTCTATATTCTGCTAAATTTAGGGGAAACGTTTTTCTCGCTCGATCTAGCGGAAAGTTTTTCTGCTAAATTTAGCGGTAACAAAAGAGCGTTTCTCTTATTAGACCGCGTTCCTCCCTCCGCTAAGCCCTCCGCAACGAAGTAGCGGCTACTCCGCCGGCGTGTCGATGGCCTTGGCTGTAGAGTTCCGTGTATACTAGCGGATCGCGGAGAGCGTTGCGCGACGACGAAAACGATCTACGAAAACTCTCTCTTTCTCTGCTAAATTTAGGGGAAACTTTTTCTCGCTCGATCTAGCGGAAAGTTTTTCTGCTAAATTTAGCGGTAACAAAAGCGTGTTTCTCTTATTAAACCGCGTTCGTCCCTCCGCTAAGCCCTCCGCAACGATGTAGCGGCTACTCCGCCGGCGTGTCGATGGCCTTGGCTGTAGAGTTCCGTGTATACTAGCGGATCGCGGAGAGCGTTGCGCGACGACGAAAACGAACTACGAAAACTCTCTATATTCTGCTAAATTTAGGGGAAACGTTTTTCTCGCTCGATCTAGCGGAAAGTTTTTCTGCTAAATTTAGCGGTAACAAAAGAGCGTTTCTCTTATTAGACCGCGTTCCTCCCTCCGCTAAGCCCTCCGCAACGAAGTAGCGGCTACTCCGCCGGCGTGTCGATGGCCTTGGCTGTAGAGTTCCGTGTATACTAGCGGATCGCGGAGAGCGTTGCGCGACGACGAAAACGAACTACGAAAACTCTCTATATTCTGCTAAATTTAGGGGAAACTTTTTTCTCGCTCGATCTAGCGGAAAGTTTTTCTGCTAAATTTAGCGGTAACAAAAGAGCGTTTCTCTTATTAGACCGCGTTCCTCCCTCCGCTAAGCCCTCCGCAACGAAGTAGCGGCTACTCCGCCGGCGTGTCGATGGCCTTGGCTGTAGAGTTCCGTGTATACTAGCGGATCGCGGAGAGCGTTGCGCGACGATGAAAACGATCTACGAAAACTCTCTATTTCTCTGCTAAATTTAGGGGAAACTTTTTCTCGCTCGATCTAGCGGAAAGTTTTTCTGCTAAATTTAGCGGTAACAAAAGCGTGTTTCTTTTATTAAACCGCGTTCGTCCCTCCGCTAAGCCCTCCGCAACGAAGTAGCGGCTACTCCGCCGGCGTGTCGATGGCCTTGGCTGTAGAGTTCCGTGTATACTAGCGGATCGCGGAGAGCGTTGCGCGACGACGAAAATGATCTACGGAAACTCTCTATTTCTCTGCTAAATTTAGGGGAAACTTTTTCTCGCTCGATCTAGCGGAAAGTTTTTCTGCTAAATTTAGCGGTAACAAAAGCGTGTTTCTTTTATTAAACCGCGTTCGTCCCTCCGCTAAGCCCTCCGCAACGAAGTAGCGGCTACTCCGCCGGCGTGTCGAAGGCCTTGGCTGTAGAGTTCCGAGTATACTAGCGGATCGCGGAGAGCGTTGCGCGACGACGAAAACGATCTACGAAAACTCTCTATTTCTCTGCTAAATTTAGGGGAAACTTTTTTCTCGCTCGATCTAGCGGAAAGTTTTTCTGCTAAATTTAGCGGTAACAAAAGCGTGTTTCTCTTATTAAACCGCGTTCGTCCCTCCGCTAAGCCCTCCGCAACGAAGTAGCGGCTACTCCGCCGGCGTGTCGATGGCCTTGGCTGTAGAGTTCCGTGTATACTAGCGGATCGCGGAGAGCGTTGCGCGACGACGAAAACGATCTACGAAAACTCTCTATTTCTCTGCTAAATTTAGGGGAAACTTTTTTCTCGCTCGATCTAGCGGAAAGTTTTTCTGCTAAATTTAGCGGTAACAAAAGCGTGTTTCTCTTATTAAACCGCGTTCGTCCCTCCGCTAAGCCCTCCGCAACGAAGTAGCGGCTACTCCGCCGGCGTGTCGATGGCCTTGGCTGTAGAGTTCCGTGTATACTAGCGGATCGCGGAGAGCGTTGCGCGACGACGAAAACGATCTACGAAAACTCTCTATTTCTCTGCTAAATTTAGGGGAAACTTTTTTCTCGCTCGATCTAGCGGAAAGTTTTTCTGCTAAATTTAGCGGTAACAAAAGCGTGTTTCTCTTATTAGACCGCGTTCCTCCCTCCGCTAAGCCCTCCGCAACGAAGTAGCGGCTACTCCGCCGGCGTGTCGATGGCCTTGGCTGTAGAGTTCCGTGTATACTAGCGGATCGCGGAGAGCGTTGCGCGACGACGAAAACGATCTACGAAAACTCTCTATATTCTGCTAAATTTAGGGGAAACGTTTTTCTCGCTAGATATAGCGGAAAGTTTTTCTGCTAAATTTAGCGGTAACAAAAGAGCGTTTCTCTTATTAGACCGCGTTCCTCCCTCCGCTAAGCCCTCCGCAACGAAGTAGCGGCTACTCCGCCGGCGTGTCGATGGCCTTGGCTGTAGAGTTCCGTGTATACTAGCGGATCGCGGAGAGCGTTGCGCGACGACGAAAACGAACTACGAAAACTCTCTATATTCTGCTAAATTTAGGGGAAACGTTTTTCTCGCTCGATCTAGCGGAAAGTTTTTCTGCTAAATTTAGCGGTAACAAAAGAGCGTTTCTCTTATTAGACCGCGTTCCTCCCTCCGCTAAGCCCTCCGCAACGAAGTAGCGGCTACTCCGCCGGCGTGTCGATGGCCTTGGCTGTAGAGTTCCGTGTATACTAGCGGATCGCGGAGAGCGTTGCGCGACGACGAAAATGATCTACGGAAACTCTCTATTTCTCTGCTAAATTTAGGGGAAACTGTTTCTCGCTCGATCTAGCGGAAAGTTTTTCTGCTAAATTTAGCGGTAACAAAAGCGTGTTTCTTTTATTAAACCGCGTTCGTCCCTCCGCTAAGCCCTCCGCAACGAAGTAGCGGCTACTCCGCCGGCGTGTCGAAGGCCTTGGCTGTAGAGTTCCGAGTATACTAGCGGATCGCGGAGAGCGTTGCGCGACGACGAAAACGATCTACGAAAACTCTCTATTTCTCTGCTAAATTTAGGGGAAACTTTTTTCTCGCTCGATCTAGCGGAAAGTTTTTCTGCTAAATTTAGCGGTAACAAAAGCGTGTTTCTCTTATTAAACCGCGTTCGTCCCTCCGCTAAGCCCTCCGCAACGAAGTAGCGGCTACTCCGCCGGCGTGTCGATGGCCTTGGCTGTAGAGTTCCGTGTATACTAGCGGATCGCGGAGAGCGTTGCGCGACGACGAAAACGATCTACGAAAACTCTCTATTTCTCTGCTAAATTTAGGGGAAACTTTTTTCTCGCTCGATCTAGCGGAAAGTTTTTCTGCTAAATTTAGCGGTAACAAAAGCGTGTTTCTCTTATTAAACCGCGTTCGTCCCTCCGCTAAGCCCTCCGCAACGAAGTAGCGGCTACTCCGCCGGCGTGTCGATGGCCTTGGCTGTAGAGTTCCGTGTATACTAGCGGATCGCGGAGAGCGTTGCGCGACGACGAAAACGATCTACGAAAACTCTCTATTTCTCTGCTAAATTTAGGATAAACTTTTTTCTCGCTCGATCTAGCGGAAAGTTTTTCTGCTAAATTTAGCGGTAACAAAAGCGTGTTTCTCTTATTAGACCTCGTTCCTCCCTCCGCTAAGCCCTCCGCAACGAAGTAGCGGCTACTCCTCCGGCGTGTCGATGGCCTTGGCTGTAGAGTTCCGTGTATACTAGCGGATCAAGGAGAGCGATGCGCGACAACGAAAACGATCTACGAAAACTCTCTATTCCTCTGCTAAATTTAGGGGAAACTTTTTTCTCGCTCGATCTAGCGGAAAGATTTTCTGCTAAATTTAGCGGTAACAAAAGCGTGTTTCTCTTATTAAACCGCGTTCGTCCCTCCGCTAAGCCCTCCGCAACGAAGTAGCGGCTACTCCGCCGGCGTGTCGATGGCCTTGGCTGTAGAGTTCCGTGTATACTAGCGGATCGCGGAGAGCGTTGCGCGACGACAAAAACGGTCTACGAAAACTCTCTATTTCTCTGCTAAATTTAGGGGAAACGTTTTTCTCGCTAGATATAGCGGAAAGTTTTTCCGCTAAATTTAGCGGTAACAAAAGAGCGTTTCTCTTATTAGACCGCGTTCCTCTCTCCGCTAAGCGCTCCGCAACGAAGTGGCCGCTCCTCCGCCTGCGTGTCGATGGCCTTGGCTGTAGAGTTCCGTGTATAGTAGCGGATTCCGGAGAGCGTTGCGCGACGACGAAAACGATCTACGAAAACTCTCTATTTCTCTGCTAAATTTAGGGGAAACTTTTTTCTCCCTAGATCACGCGGAAGTTTTTCCGCTAATTTTAGCGGTAAGAAAAGCGTGTTTCTCTTATTAAACCGCGTTCTTCCCTCCGCTAAGCCCTCCGCAACGAAGTAGCGGTTACTCCGCCTGCGTGTCGATGGCCTTGGCTGTAGAGTTCCGTGTAACGCTACCGGATTGCGGAGAGCGTTGCGCGACACGAAAACGATCTACGAAAACTTTCTGTTTCTCCGCTAAATTTAAGGGAAATTTTTTTTTCGCTCGATCTAGCGGAAAGTTTTTCTACTAAATTTAGCGGTAACAAAAGCGTGTTTCTCTTATTAAACCGCGTTCTTCCCTCCGCTAAGCCCTCCGCAATGAAGTAGCGGCTACTCCGCCTGCGTGTCGATGGCCTTGGCTGTAGCGTTCCGTGTATAGTAGCGGGTTGCGGAGAGCGTTGCGCGACGACGAAAACGATCTACGAAAACTCTCTATTTCTCTGCTAAATTTAGGAGAAACTTTTTTCTCCCTAGATCACGCGGAAAGTTTTTCCGCTAAATTTAGCGGTAAGAAAAGCGTGTTTCTCTTATTAAACCGCGTTCTTCCCTCTGCTAAGCCTTCCGCAACGAAGTAGCGGCTACTCCGCCTGCGTGTCGATGGCCCTGGCTGTAGAGTTCCGTGTATACTAGCGGATTGCGGAGAGCGTTGCGCGACGACAAAAACGATCTACGAAAACTCTCTGTTTCTCCGCTAAATTTAGGGGAAAATTTTTTCTCGCTACATCTAGCGGAAAGTTTTTCCGCTAAATTTAGCGGTAACAGAAGAGTGTTTCTCTTATTAGAACGCGTTCCTCCCTCCGGTAAGCCCTCTGCAACGAAGTAGCCGCTACTCCAGCTGCGTGTCGATGGCTATGGCTGTACAGTTCCGTGTATAGTAGCGGATTGCGGAGAGCGTCGCGCGACGACGAAAACGATCTACGAAAACTCTCTATTTCTCTGCTAAATTTAGGGGAAACTTTTTTTCGCTAGATGTAGCGGAAAGTTTTTCCGCTAGATTTAGCGGTAACAAAAGAGCGTTTCTCTTATTAGACCGCGTTCCTCCCTCCGCTAAGCCCTCCGCAACGAAGTAGCGGCTACTCCGCCGGCGTGTCGATGGCCTTGGCTGTAGAGTTCCGTGTATACTAGCGGATCGCGGAGAGCGTTGCGCGACGACAAAAACGATCTTTGAAAACTCTCTATTTCTCTGCTAAATTTAGGGGAAACCTTTTTCTCGCTCGATCTAGCGGAAAGTTTTTCCGCTAAATATAGCGGTAACAAAAGAGCGTTTCTCTTATTAGATCGCGTTCCTCCCTCCGCTAAGCCCTCCGCAACGAAGTGGCCGCTCCTCCGCCTGCATGTCGATGGCCTTGGCTGTAGAGTTCCGTGTATAGTAGCGGATTGCGGAGAGCGTTGCGCGACGACGAAAACGATCTACGAAAACTCTCTATTTCTCTGCTATATTTAGGGGAAACGTTTTTCTCGCTAGGTATAGCGGAAAGTTTTTCCGCTAAATTTAGCGGTAACAAAAGAGCGTTTCTCTTATTAGACCGCGTTCCTCCCTCCGCTAAGCGCTCCGCAACGAAGTGGCCGCTCCTCCGCCTGCTTGTCGATGGCCTTGGCTGTAGAGTTCCGTGTATACTAGCGGATTGCGGAGAGCGTTGCGCGACGACGAAAACGATCTACGAAAACTCTCTATTTCTCTGCTAAATTTAGGGGAAACTTTTTTCTCCCTAGATCACGCGGAAGTTTTTCCGCTAAATTTAGCGGTAACAAAAGCGTGTTTCTCTTATTAAACCGCGTTCTTCGCTCCGCTAAGCCCTCCGCAACGAAGTAGCGGCTACTCCGCCTGCGTGTCGATGGCCTTGGCTGTAGAGTTCCGTGTAACGCTACCGGATTGCGGAGAGCGTTGCGCGACGACGAAAACGATCTACGAAAACTTTCTGTTTCTCCGCTAAATTTAGGGGAAACTTTTTTCTCGCTCGATCTAGCGGAAAGTTTTTCTGCTAAATTTAGCGGTAACAAAAGCGTGTTTCTCTTATTAGACCGCGTTCCTCCCTCCGCTAAGCCCTCCGCAACGAAGTGGCCGCTCCTCCGCCTGCGTGTCGATGGCCTTGGCTGTAGAGTTCCGTGTATACTACCGGATTGCGGAGAGCGTTGCGCGACGACGAAAACGATCTACGAAAACTCTCTCTTTGTCTGCTAAATTTAGGGGAAACTTTTTCTCGCTCGATCTAGCGGAAGGTTTTTCTGATAAATTTAGCGGTAACAAAAGCGTGTTTCTCTTATTAGACCTCGTTCCTCCCTCCGCTACGCCCTCGGCAACGAAGTAGCCGCTACTCCGCCGGCGTGTCGATGGCCTTGGCTGTAGAGTTCCGTGTAAACTAGCGGATTGCGGAGAGCGTTGCACGACGACGAAAACGATCTACGAAAACTCTCTATTTCTCTGCTAAATTTAGGGGAAACTTTTTTCTCGCTCAATCTAGCGGAAAGTTTTTCTACTAAATTTAGCGGTAACAAAAGCTAGTTTATCTTATTAAACCGCGTTCTTCCCTCCGCTAAGCCCTCCGCAACGAAGTAGCGGATACTCCGCCTGCGTGTCGATGGCCTTGGCTGTAGCGTTCCGTGTATAGTAGCGGATTGCGGAGAGCGTTGCGCGACGACGAAAACGATCTACGAAAACTCTCTATTTCTCTGCTAAATTTAGGGGAAACTTTTTTCTCCCTAGATCACGCGGAAAGTTTTTCCGCTAAATTTAGCGGTAAGAAAAGCGTGTTTCTCTTATTAAACCGCGTTCGTCCCTCCGCTAAGCCCTCCGCAACGAAGTAGCGGCTACTCCGCCGCGTGTCGATGGCCTTGGCTGTAGAGTTCCGTGTATACTAGCGGATCGCGGAGAGCATTGCGCGACGACGAAAACGATCTACGAAAACTCTCTCTTTCTCCGCTAAATTTAGGGGAAACTTTTTTCTCGCTACATCTAGCGGAAAGTTTTTCCGCTAAATTTAGCGGTAACAGAAAAGTGTTTCTCTTATTAGAGCGCGTTCCTCCTTCCGGTAAGCCCTCTGCGACGAAGTAGCCGCTACTCCAGCTGCGTGTCGATGGCTATGGCTGTACAGTTCCGTGTATAGTAGCGGATTGCGGAGAGCGTCGCGCGACGACGAAAACGATCTACGAAAACTCTCCATTTCTCTGCTAAATCTAGGGGAAACTTTTTTTCGCTAGATGTAGCGGAAAGTTTTTCCGCTAAGTTTAGCGGTAACAAAAGAGTGTTTCTCTTATTAGACCGCGTTCCTCCCTCCGCTAAGCCCTCTGCAACGAAGTAGCGGATACTCCGCCTGCGTGTCGATGGCCTTGGCTGTAGAGTTCCGTGTATAGTAGCGGATTGCGGAGAGCGTTGCGCGACGAGGAAAACGATCTACGAAAACTCTCTATTTCTCAGCTAAATTTAGGGGAAACTTTTTTTCGCTAGATGTGGCGGAAAGTTTTTCCGCTATGTTTAGCGGTAACAAAAGAGTGTTTCTCTTATTAGACCGCGTTCCTCCCTCCGCTAAGCCCTCTGCAACGAAGTAGCGGATACTCCGCCTGCGTGTCGATGGCCTTGGCTGTAGAGTTCCGTGTATAGTAGCGGATTGCGGAGAGCGTCGCGCGACGACGAAAACGATCTACGAAAACTCTCTATTTCTCTGCTAAATTTAGGGGAAACTTTTTCTCGCTATATCTAGCGGAAAGTTTCGCCGCTAAATTTAGCGGTAACAAAGAGTGTTTCTCTTATTAGACTGCGTTCCTCCCTCCGCTAAGCCCTCTGCAACGAAGTAGCCGGTACTCCGCTTGCGTGTCGATGGCCTTGGCTGTAGAGTTCCGTGTATAGTAGCGGATTGCGGAGAGCGTTGCGCGACGACGAAAGCGATCTACGGAAACTCTCTATTTCTCTGCTTAATTTAGGGGAAACTTTTTCTCGCTATATCTAGCGGAAAGTTTTGCCGCTATATTTAGCGGTAAGAAAAGCGTGTTTCTCTTATTAAACCGCGTTCTTCCCTCCGCTAAGCCCTCCGCAACGAAGTAGCGGCTACTCCGCCTGCGTGTCGATGGCCTTGGCTGTAGAGTTCCGTGTATGCTAGCGGATTGCGGAGAGCGTAGCGCGACGACGAAAACGATCTACGAAAACTCTCTGTTTCTCCGCTAAATTTAGGGGAAACGTTTTTCTCGCTCGATCTAGCGGAAAGTTTTTCTGCTAAATTTAGCGGTAACAAAAGCGTGTTTCTCTTATTAAACCGCGTTCGTCCCTCCGCTAAGCCCTCCGCAACGAAGTAGCGGCTACTCCGCCGGCGTGTCGATGGCCTTGGCTATAGAGTTCCGTGTATACTAGCGGATCGCGGAGAGCGTTGCGCGACGACGAAAACGATCTACGAAAACTCTCTATTTCTCTGCTAAATTAAGGGGAAACGTTTTTCTCGCTAGATATAGCGGAAAGTTTTTCTGCTAAATTTAGCGGTAACAAAAGAGCGTTTCTCTTATTAGACCGCGTTCCTCCCTCCGCTAAGCCCTCCGCAACGAAGTAGCGGCTACTCCGCCGGCGTGTCGATGGCCTTGGCTGTAGAGTTCCGTGTATACTAGCGGATCGCGGAGAGCGTTGCGCGACGACGAAAACGATCTACGAAAACTCTCTCTTTCTCTGCTAAATTTAGGGGAAACTTTTTTCTCGCTCGATCTAGCGGAAAGTTTTTCTGCTAAATTTAGCGGTAACAAAAGCGTGTTTCTCTTATTAAACCGCGTTCGTCCCTCCGCTAAGCCCTCCGCAACGAAGTAGCGGCTACTCCGCCGGCGTGTCGATGGCCTTGGCTGCAGAGTTCCCTGTATACTAGCGGATCGCGGAGAGCGTTGCGCGACGACGAAAACGATCTACGAAAACTCTCTATTTCTCTGCTAAATTTAGGGGAAACTTTTTTCTCGCTCGATCTAGCAGAAAGTTTTTCTGCTAAATTTAGCGGTAACAAAAGCGTGTTTCTCTTATTAAACCGGGTTCGTCCCTCCGCTAAGCCCTCCGCAACGAAGTAGCGGCTACTCCGCCGGCGTGTCGATGGCCTTGGCTGTAGAGTTCCGTGTATACTAGCGGATCGCGGAGAGCGTTGCGCGACGACGAAAACGATCTACGAAAACTCTCTATTTCTCTGCTAAATTTAGGGGAAACTTTTTTCTCGCTCGATCTAGCGGAAAGTTTTTCTGCTAAATTTAGCGGTAACAAAAGCGTGTTTCTCTTATTAGACCTCGTTCCTCCCTCCGCTAAGCCCTCCGCAACGAAGTAGCGGCTACTCCGCCGGCGTGTCGATGGCCTTGGCTGTAGAGTTCCATGTATACTAGCGGATCGCGGAGAGCGTTGCGCGACGACGAAAACGATCTACGAAAACTCTCTATTTCTCTGCTAAATTTAGGGGAAACTTTTTTCTCGCTCGATCTAGCAGAAAGTTTTTCTGCTAAATTTAGCGGTAACAAAAGCGTGTTTCTCTTATTAAACCGCGTTCGTCCCTCCGCTAAGCCATCCGCAACGAAGTAGCGGCTACTCCGCCGGCGTGTCGATGGCCTTGGCTGTAGAGTTCCGTGTATACTAGCGGATCGCGGAGAGCGTTGCGCGACAACGAAAACGATCTACGAAAACTCTCTATTTCTCTGCTATATTTAGGGGAAACTTTTTTCTCGCTCGATCTAGCGGAAAGTTTTTCCGCTAAATTGAGCGGTAACAAAAGAGCGTTTCTCTTATTAGATCGCGTTCCTCCCTCCGCTAAACCCTCCGCAACGAAGTAGCGGCTACTCCGCCGGCGTGTCGATGGCCTTGGCTGTAGAGTTCCGTGTATACTAGCGGATTGCGGAGAGCGTTGCGCGACGACGAAAACGATCTACGAAAACTCCCTATTTCTCTGCTAAATTTAGGGGAAACGTTTTTCTCGCTAGATATAGCGGAAAGTTTTTCTGCTAAATTTAGCGGTAACAAAAGCGTGTTTCTCATATTAAACCGCGTTCGTCCCTCCGCTAAGCCCTCCGCAACGAAGTAGCGGCTACTCCGCCGGCGTGTCGATGGCCTTGGCTGTAGAGTTCCGTGTATACTAGCGGATCGCGGAGAGCGTTGCGCGACGAGGAAAACAATCTACGAAAACTCTCTCTTTCTCTGCTAAATTTAGGGGAAACTTTTTTCTCGCTCGATCTAGCGGAAAGTTTTTCTGCTAAATTTAGCGGTAACAAAAGCGTGTTTCTCTTATTAAACCGCGTTCGTCCCTCCGCTAAGCCCTCCGCAACGAAGTAGCGGCTACTCCGCCTGCGTGTCGATGGCCTTGGCTGTAGAGTTCCGTGTATACTAGCGGATCGCGGAGAGCGTTGCGCGACGACGAAAACGATCTACGAAAACTCTCTATTTCTCTGCTAAATTTAGGGGAAACGTTTTTCTCGCTAGATATAGCGGAAAGTTTTTCTGCTAAATTTAGCGGTAACAAAAGAGCGTTTCTCTTATTAGACCGCGTTCCTCCCTCCGCTAAGCCCTCCGCAACGAAGTAGCGGCTACTCCGCCGGCGTGTCGATGGCCTTGGCTGTAGTGTTCCGTGTATACTAGCGGATTGCGGAGAGCGTTGCGCGACGACGAAAACGATCTACGAAAACTCTCTATTTCTCTGCTAAATTTTGGGGAAACTTTTTTCTCGCTCGATCTAGCGGAAAGTTTTTCTGCTAAATTTAGCGGAAACAAAAGCGTGTTTCTCTTATTAAACCGCGTTCGTCCCTCCGCTAAGCCCTCCGCAACGAAGTAGCGGCTACTCCGCCGCGTGTCGATGGCCTTGGCTGTAGAGTTCCGTGTATACTAGCGGATCGCGGAGAGCATTGCGCGACGACGAAAACGATCTACGAAAACTCTCTCTTTCTCTGCTAAATTTAGGGGAAACTTTTTTCTCGCTCGATCTAGCGGAAAGTTTTTCTGCTAAATTTAGCGGTAACAAAAGCGTGTTTCTCTTATTAAACCGCGTTTGTCCCTCCGCTAAGCCCTCCGCAACGAAGTAGCGGCTACTCCGCCGGCGTGTCGATGGCCTTGGCTGTAGAGTTCCGTGTATACTAGCGGATCGCTGAGAGCGTTGCGCGACGACGAAAACGATCTACGAAAACTCCCTATTTCTCTGCTAAATTTAGGGGAAACTTTTTTCTCGCTCGATCTAGCGGAAAGTTTTTCTGCTAAATTTAGCGGTAACAAAAGCGTGTTTCTCTTATTAAACCGCGTTCGTCCCTCCGCTAAGCCCTCCGCAACGAAGTAGCGGCTACTCCGCCGGCGTGTCGATGGCCTTCGCTGTAGAGTTCCGTGTATACTAGCGGATTGCGGAGAGCGTTGCGCGACGACGAAAACGATCTACGAAAACTCTCTCTTTCTCTGCTAAATTTAGGGGAAACTTTTTTCTCGCTCGATCTAGCGGAAAGTTTTTCTGCTAAATTTAGCGGTAACAAAAGCGTGTTTCTCTTATTAAACCGCCTTCGTCCCTCCGCTAAGCCCTCCGCAACGAAGTAGCGGCTACTCCGCCGGCGTGTCGATGGCCTTGGCTGTAGAGTTCCGTGTATACTAGCGGATCGCGGAGAGCGTTGCGCGACGACGAAAACGATCTACGAAAACTCTCTATTTCTCTGCTAAATTTAGGGGAAACGTTTTTCTCGCTAGATATAGCGGAAAGTTTTTCTGCTAAATTTAGCGGTAACAAAAGAGCGTTTCTCTTATTAGACCGCGTTCCTCCCTCCGCTGAGCCCTCCGCAACGAAGTAGCGGCTACTCCGCCGGCGTGTCGATGGCCTTGGCTGTAGAGTTCCGTGTATACTAGCGGATTGCGGAGAGCGTTGCGCGACGACGAAAACGATCTACGAAAACTCTCTATTTCTCTGCTAAATTTAGGGGAAACTTTTTTCTCGCTCGATCTAGCGGAAAGTTTTTCTGCTAAATTTAGCGGTAACAAAAGCGTGTTTCTCTTATTAAACCGCGTTCGTCCCTCCGCTAAGCCCTCCGCAACGAAGTAGCGGCTACTTCGCCGGCGTGTCGATGGCCTTGGCTGTAGAGTTCCGTGTATACTAGCGGATCGCGGAGAGCGTTGCGCGACGACGAAAACGATCTACGAAAACTCTCTATTTCTCTGCTAAATTTAGGGGAAACGTTTTTCTCGCTCGATCTAGCGGAAAGTTTTTCTGCTAAATTTAGCGGTAACAAAAGCGTGTTTCTCTTATTAAACCGCGTTCGTCCCTCCGCTAAGCCCTCCGCAACGAAGTAGCGGCTACTCCGCCGGCGTGTCGATGGCCTTGGCTGTAGAGTTCCGTGTATACTAGCGGATCGCGGAGAGCGTTGCGCGACGACGAAAACGATCTACGAAAACTCTCTATTTCTCTGCTAAATTTAGGGGAAACTTTTTTCTCGCTCGATCTAGCGGAAAGTTTTTCTGCTAAATTTAGCGGTAACAAAAGCGTGTTTCTCTTATTAAACCGCGTTCGTCCCTCCGCTAAGCCCTCCGCAACGAAGTAGCGGCTACTCCGCCGGCGTGTCGATGGCCTTGGCTGTAGAGTTCCGTGTATACTAGCGGATCGCGGAGAGCGTTGCGCGACGACGAAAACGATCTACGAAAACTCTCTATTTCTCTGCTAAACTTAGGGGAAACTTTTTTCTCGCTCGATCTAGCGGAAAGTTTTTCTGCTAAATTTAGCGGTAACAAAAGCGTGTTTCTCTTATTAGACCGCGTTCCTCCCTCCGCTAAGCCCTCCGCAACGAAGTAGCGGCTACTCCGCCGGCGTGTCGATGGCCTTGGCTGTAGAGTTCCGTGTATACTAGCGGATCGCGGAGAGCGTTGCGCGACGACGAAAACGATCTACGAAAACTCTCTATATTCTGCTAAATTTAGGGGAAACGTTTTTCTCGCTAGATATAGCGGAAAGTTTTTCTGCTAAATTTAGCGGTAACAAAAGAGCGTTTCTCTTATTAGACCGCGTTCCTCCCTCCGCTAAGCCCTCCGCAACGAAGTAGCGGCTACTCCGCCGGCGTGTCGATGGCCTTGGCTGTAGAGTTCCGTGTATACTAGCGGATCGCGGAGAGCGTTGCGCGACGACGAAAACGAACTACGAAAACTCTCTATATTCTGCTAAATTTAGGGGAAACGTTTTTCTCGCTCGATCTAGCGGAAAGTTTTTCTGCTAAATTTAGCGGTAACAAAAGAGCGTTTCTCTTATTAGACCGCGTTCCTCCCTCCGCTAAGCCCTCCGCAACGAAGTAGCGGCTACTCCGCCGGCGTGTCGATGGCCTTGGCTGTAGAGTTCCGTGTATACTAGCGGATCGCGGAGAGCGTTGCGCGACGACGAAAACGATCTACGAAAACTCTCTCTTTCTCTGCTAAATTTAGGGGAAACTTTTTCTCGCTCGATCTAGCGGAAAGTTTTTCTGCTAAATTTAGCGGTAACAAAAGCGTGTTTCTCTTATTAAACCGCGTTCGTCCCTCCGCTAAGCCCTCCGCAACGAAGTAGCGGCTACTCCGCCGGCGTGTCGATGGCCTTGGCTGTAGAGTTCCGTGTATACTAGCGGATCGCGGAGAGCGTTGCGCGACGACGAAAACGAACTACGAAAACTCTCTATATTCTGCTAAATTTAGGGGAAACGTTTTTCTCGCTCGATCTAGCGGAAAGTTTTTCTGCTAAATTTAGCGGTAACAAAAGAGCGTTTCTCTTATTAGACCGCGTTCCTCCCTCCGCTAAGCCCTCCGCAACGAAGTAGCGGCTACTCCGCCGGCGTGTCGATGGCCTTGGCTGTAGAGTTCCGTGTATACTAGCGGATCGCGGAGAGCGTTGCGCGACGACGAAAACGAACTACGAAAACTCTCTATATTCTGCTAAATTTAGGGGAAACTTTTTTCTCGCTCGATCTAGCGGAAAGTTTTTCTGCTAAATTTAGCGGTAACAAAAGAGCGTTTCTCTTATTAGACCGCGTTCCTCCCTCCGCTAAGCCCTCCGCAACGAAGTAGCGGCTACTCCGCCGGCGTGTCGATGGCCTTGGCTGTAGAGTTCCGTGTATACTAGCGGATCGCGGAGAGCGTTGCGCGACGATGAAAACGATCTACGAAAACTCTCTATTTCTCTGCTAAATTTAGGGGAAACTTTTTCTCGCTCGATCTAGCGGAAAGTTTTTCTGCTAAATTTAGCGGTAACAAAAGCGTGTTTCTTTTATTAAACCGCGTTCGTCCCTCCGCTAAGCCCTCCGCAACGAAGTAGCGGCTACTCCGCCGGCGTGTCGATGGCCTTGGCTGTAGAGTTCCGTGTATACTAGCGGATCGCGGAGAGCGTTGCGCGACGACGAAAATGATCTACGGAAACTCTCTATTTCTCTGCTAAATTTAGGGGAAACTTTTTCTCGCTCGATCTAGCGGAAAGTTTTTCTGCTAAATTTAGCGGTAACAAAAGCGTGTTTCTCTTATTAAACCGCGTTCGTCCCTCCGCTAAGCCCTCCGCAACGAAGTAGCGGCTACTCCGCCGGCGTGTCGATGGCCTTGGCTGCAGAGTTCCCTGTATACTAGCGGATCGCGGAGAGCGTTGCGCGACGACGAAAACGATCTACGAAAACTCTCTATTTCTCTGCTAAATTTAGGGGAAACTTTTTTCTCGCTCGATCTAGCAGAAAGTTTTTCTGCTAAATTTAGCGGTAACAAAAGCGTGTTTCTCTTATTAAACCGGGTTCGTCCCTCCGCTAAGCCCTCCGCAACGAAGTAGCGGCTACTCCGCCGGCGTGTCGATGGCCTTGGCTGTAGAGTTCCGTGTATACTAGCGGATCGCGGAGAGCGTTGCGCGACGACGAAAACGATCTACGAAAACTCTCTATTTCTCTGCTAAATTTAGGGGAAACTTTTTTCTCGCTCGATCTAGCGGAAAGTTTTTCTGCTAAATTTAGCGGTAACAAAAGCGTGTTTCTCTTATTAGACCTCGTTCCTCCCTCCGCTAAGCCCTCCGCAACGAAGTAGCGGCTACTCCGCCGGCGTGTCGATGGCCTTGGCTGTAGAGTTCCATGTATACTAGCGGATCGCGGAGAGCGTTGCGCGACGACGAAAACGATCTACGAAAACTCTCTATTTCTCTGCTAAATTTAGGGGAAACTTTTTTCTCGCTCGATCTAGCAGAAAGTTTTTCTGCTAAATTTAGCGGTAACAAAAGCGTGTTTCTCTTATTAAACCGCGTTCGTCCCTCCGCTAAGCCATCCGCAACGAAGTAGCGGCTACTCCGCCGGCGTGTCGATGGCCTTGGCTGTAGAGTTCCGTGTATACTAGCGGATCGCGGAGAGCGTTGCGCGACAACGAAAACGATCTACGAAAACTCTCTATTTCTCTGCTATATTTAGGGGAAACTTTTTTCTCGCTCGATCTAGCGGAAAGTTTTTCCGCTAAATTGAGCGGTAACAAAAGAGCGTTTCTCTTATTAGATCGCGTTCCTCCCTCCGCTAAACCCTCCGCAACGAAGTAGCGGCTACTCCGCCGGCGTGTCGATGGCCTTGGCTGTAGAGTTCCGTGTATACTAGCGGATTGCGGAGAGCGTTGCGCGACGACGAAAACGATCTACGAAAACTCCCTATTTCTCTGCTAAATTTAGGGGAAACTTTTTTCTCGCTCGATCTAGCGGAAAGTTCTTCTGCTAAATTTAGCGGTAACAAAAGCGTGTTTCTCTTATTAAACCGCCTTCGTCCCTCCGCTAAGCCCTCCGCAACGAAGTAGCGGCTACTCCGCCGGCGTGTCGATGGCCTTGGCTGTAGAGTTCCGTGTATACTAGCGGATCGCGGAGAGCGTTGCGCGACGACGAAAACGATCTACGAAAACTCTCTATTTCTCTGCTAAATTTAGGGGAAACGTTTTTCTCGCTAGATATAGCGGAAAGTTTTTCTGCTAAATTTAGCGGTAACAAAAGCGTGTTTCTCATATTAAACCGCGTTCGTCCCTCCGCTAAGCCCTCCGCAACGAAGTAGCGGCTACTCCGCCGGCGTGTCGATGGCCTTGGCTGTAGAGTTCCGTGTATACTAGCGGATCGCGGAGAGCGTTGCGCGACGAGGAAAACAATCTACGAAAACTCTCTCTTTCTCTGCTAAATTTAGGGGAAACTTTTTTCTCGCTCGATCTAGCGGAAAGTTTTTCTGCTAAATTTAGCGGTAACAAAAGCGTGTTTCTCTTATTAAACCGCGTTCGTCCCTCCGCTAAGCCCTCCGCAACGAAGTAGCGGCTACTCCGCCTGCGTGTCGATGGCCTTGGCTGTAGAGTTCCGTGTATACTAGCGGATCGCGGAGAGCGTTGCGCGACGACGAAAACGATCTACGAAAACTCTCTATTTCTCTGCTAAATTTAGGGGAAACGTTTTTCTCGCTAGATATAGCGGAAAGTTTTTCTGCTAAATTTAGCGGTAACAAAAGAGCGTTTCTCTTATGAGACCGCGTTCCTCCCTCCGCTAAGCCCTCCGCAACGAAGTAGCGGCTACTCCGCCGGCGTGTCGATGGCCTTGGCTGTAGTGTTCCGTGTATACTAGCGGATTGCGGAGAGCGTTGCGCGACGACGAAAGCGATCTACGAAAACTCTCTATTTCTCTGCTAAATTTAGGGGAAACTTTTTTCTCGCTCGATCTAGCGGAAAGTTTTTCTGCTAAATTTAGCGGAAACAAAAGCGTGTTTCTCTTATTAAACCGCGTTCGTCCCTCCGCTAAGCCCTCCGCAACGAAGTAGCGGCTACTCCGCCGCGTGTCGATGGCCTTGGCTGTAGAGTTCCGTGTATACTAGCGGATCGCGGAGAGCATTGCGCGACGACGAAAACGATCTACGAAAACTCTCTCTTTCTCTGCTAAATTTAGGGGAAACTTTTTTCTCGCTCGATCTAGCGGAAAGTTTTTCTGCTAAATTTAGCGGTAACAAAAGCGTGTTTCTCTTATTAAACCGCATTTGTCCCTCCGCTAAGCCCTCCGCAACGAAGTAGCGGCTACTCCGCCGGCGTGTCGATGGCCTTGGCTGTAGAGTTCCGTGTATACTAGCGGATCGCTGAGAGCGTTGCGCGACGACGAAAACGATCTACGAAAACTCCCTATTTCTCTGCTAAATTTAGGGGAAACTTTTTTCTCGCTCGATCTAGCGGAAAGTTTTTCTGCTAAATTTAGCGGTAACAAAAGCGTGTTTCTCTTATTAAACCGCGTTCGTCCCTCCGCTAAGCCCTCCGCAACGAAGTAGCGGCTACTCCGCCGGCGTGTCGATGGCCTTCGCTGTAGAGTTCCGTGTATACTAGCGGATTGCGGAGAGCGTTGCGCGACGACGAAAACGATCTACGAAAACTCTCTCTTTCTCTGCTAAATTTAGGGGAAACTTTTTTCTCGCTCGATCTAGCGGAAAGTTTTTCTGCTAAATTTAGCGGTAACAAAAGCGTGTTTCTCTTATTAAACCGCCTTCGTCCCTCCGCTAAGCCCTCCGCAACGAAGTAGCGGCTACTCCGCCGGCGTGTCGATGGCCTTGGCTGTAGAGTTCCGTGTATACTAGCGGATCGCGGAGAGCGTTGCGCGACGACGAAAACGATCTACGAAAACTCTCTATTTCTCTGCTAAATTTAGGGGAAACGTTTTTCTCGCTAGATATAGCGGAAAGTTTTTCTGCTAAATTTAGCGGTAACAAAAGAGCGTTTCTCTTATTAGACCGCGTTCCTCCCTCCGCTGAGCCCTCCGCAACGAAGTAGCGGCTACTCCGCCGGCGTGTCGATGGCCTTGGCTGTAGAGTTCCGTGTATACTAGCGGATTGCGGAGAGCGTTGCGCGACGACGAAAACGATCTACGAAAACTCTCTATTTCTCTGCTAAATTTAGGGGAAACTTTTTTCTCGATCGATCTAGCAGAAAGTTTTTCTGCTAAATTTAGCGGTAACAAAAGCGTGTTTCTCTTATTAAACCGCGTTCGTCCCTCCGCTAAGCCCTCCGCAACGAAGTAGCGGCTACTCCGCCGGCGTGTCGATGGCCTTGGCTGTAGAGTTCCGTGTATACTAGCGGATCGCGGAGAGCGTTGCGCGACGACGAAAACGATCTACGAAAACTCTCTATTTCTCTGCTATATTTAGGGGAAACTTTTTTCTCGCTCGATCTAGCGGAAAGTTTTTCCGCTAAATTGAGCGGTAACAAAAGAGCGTTTCTCTTATTAGATCGCGTTCCTCCCTCCGCTAAGCCCTCCGCAACGAAGTAGCGGCTACTGCGCCGGCGTGTCGATGGCCTTGGCTGTAGAGTTCCGTGTATACTAGCGGATCGCGGAGAGCGTTGCGCGACGACGAAAACGATCTACGAAAACTCTCTCTTTCTCTGCTAAATTTAGGGGAAACTTTTTTCTCGCTCGATCTAGCGGAAAGTTTTTCTGCTAAATTTAGCGGTAACAAAAGCGTGTTTCTCTTATTAAACCGCGTTCGTCCCTCCGCTAAGCCCTCCGCAACGAAGTAGCGGCTACTCCGCCTGCGTGTCGATGGCCTTGGCTGTAGAGTTCCGTGTATACTAGCGGATCGCGGAGAGCGTTGCGCGACGACGAAAACGATCTACGAAAACTCTCTATTTCTCTGCTAAATTTAGGGGAAACGTTTTTCTCGCTAGATATAGCGGAAAGTTTTTCTGCTAAATTTAGCGGTAACAAAAGAGCGTTTCTCTTATTAGACCGCGTTCCTCCCTCCGCTAAGCCCTCCGCAACGAAGCAGCGGCTACTCCGCCGGCGTGTCGATGGCCTTGGCTGTAGTGTTCCGTGTATACTAGCGGATTGCGGAGAGCGTTGCGCGACGACGAAAACGATCTACGAAAACTCTCTATTTCTCTGCTAAATTTAGGGGAAACTTTTTTCTCGCTCGATCTAGCGGAAAGTTTTTCTGCTAAATTTAGCGGAAACAAAAGCGTGTTTCTCTTATTAAACCGCGTTCGTCCCTCCGCTAAGCCCTCCGCAACGAAGTAGCGGCTACTCCGCCGCGTGTCGATGGCCTTGGCTCTAGAGTTCCGTGAATACTAGCGGATCGCGGAGAGCATTGCGCGACGACGAAAACGATCTACGAAAACTCTCTCTTTCTCTGCTAAATTTAGGGGAAACTTTTTCTCGCTCGATCTAGCGGAAAGTTTTTCTGCTAAATTTAGCGGTAACAAAAGCGTGTTTCTCTTATTAAACCGCGTTTGTCCCTCCGCTAAGCCCTCCGCAACGAAGTAGCGGCTACTCCGCCGGCGTGTCGATGGCCTTGGCTGTAGAGTTCCGTGTATACTAGCGGATCGCGGAGAGCGTTGCGCGACGACGAAAACGATCTACGAAAACTCCCTATTTCTCTGCTAAATTTAGGGGAACCTTTTTTCTCGCTAGATATAGCGGAAAGTTTTTCTGCTAAATTTAGCGGTAACAAAAGCGTGTTTCTCTTATTAAACCGCGTTCGTCCCTCCGCTAAGCCCTCCGCAACGAAGTAGCGGCTACTCCGCCGGCGTGTCGATGGCCTTGGCTGTAGAGTTCCGTGTATACTAGCGGATCGCGGAGAGCGTTGCGCGACGACGAAAACGATCTACGAAAACTCTCTATTTCTCTGCTAAATTTAGGGGAAACTTTTTTCTCGCTCGATCTAGCGGAAAGTTTTTCTGCTAAATTTAGCGGTAACAAAAGCGTGTTTCTCTTATTAGACATCGTTCCTCCCTCCGCAAAGCCCTCCGCAACGAAGTAGCGGCTACTCCGCCGGCGTGTCGATGGCCTTGGCTGTAGAGTTCCGTGTATACTAGCGGATCGCGGAGAGCGTTGCGCGACGACGAAAATGATCTACGAAAACTCTCTCTTTCTCTGCTAAATTTAGGAAAAACTTTTTTCTCGCTCGATCTAGCGGAAAGTTTTTCTGCTAAATTTAGCGGTAACAAAAGCGTGTTTCTCTTATTAAACCGCGTTCGTCCCTCCTCTAAGCCCTCCGCAACGAAGTAGCGGCTACTCCGCCGGCGTGTCGATGGCCTTGGCTGTAGAGTTCCGTGTATACTAGCGGATCGCGGAGAGCGTTGCGCGACGACGAAAACGATCTACGAAAACTCTCTATTTCTCTGCTAAATTTAGGGGAAACTTTTTTCTCGCTCGATCTAGCGGAAAGTTTTTCTGCTAAATTTAGCGGTAACAAAAGAGCGTTTCTCTTATTAGACCGCGTTCCTCCCTCCGCTAAGCCCTCCGCAACGAAGTAGCGGCTACTCCGCCGGCGTGTCGATGGCCTTGGCTGTAGAGTTCCGTGTATACTAGCGGATCGCGGAGAGCGTTGCGCGACTATGAAAACGATCTACGAAAACTCTCTATTTCTCTGCTAAATTTAGGGGAAACTTTTTCTCGCTCGATCTAGCGGAAAGTTTTTCTGCTAAATTTAGCGGTAACAAAAGCGTGTTTCTTTTATTAAACCGCGTTCGTCCCTCCGCTAAGCCCTCCGCAACGAAGTAGCGGCTACTCCGCCGGCGTGTCGATGGCCTTGGCTGTAGAGTTCCGTGTATACTAGCGGATCGCGGAGAGCGTTGCGCGACGACGAAAATGATCTACGGAAACTCTCTATTTCTCTGCTAAATTTAGGGGAAACTTTTTCTCGCTCGATCTAGCGGAAAGTTTTTCTGCTAAATTTAGCGGTAACAAAAGCGTGTTTCTTTTATTAAACCGCGTTCGTCCCTCCGCTAAGCCCTCCGCAACGAAGTAGCGGCTACTCCGCCGGCGTGTCGAAGGCCTTGGCTGTAGAGTTCCGAGTATACTAGCGGATCGCGGAGAGCGTTGCGCGACGACGAAAACGATCTACGAAAACTCTCTATTTCTCTGCTAAATTTAGGGGAAACTTTTTTCTCGCTCGATCTAGCGGAAAGTTTTTCTGCTAAATTTAGCGGTAACAAAAGCGTGTTTCTCTTATTAAACCGCGTTCGTCCCTCCGCTAAGCCCTCCGCAACGAAGTAGCGGCTACTCCGCCGGCGTGTCGATGGCCTTGGCTGTAGAGTTCCGTGTATACTAGCGGATCGCGGAGAGCGTTGCGCGACGACGAAAACGATCTACGAAAACTCTCTATTTCTCTGCTAAATTTAGGGGAAACTTTTTTCTCGCTCGATCTAGCGGAAAGTTTTTCTGCTAAATTTAGCGGTAACAAAAGCGTGTTTCTCTTATTAAACCGCGTTCGTCCCTCCGCTAAGCCCTCCGCAACGAAGTAGCGGCTACTCCGCCGGCGTGTCGATGGCCTTGGCTGTAGAGTTCCGTGTATACTAGCGGATCGCGGACAGCGTTGCGCGACGACGAAAACGATCTACGAAAACTCTCTATTTCTCTGCTAAATTTAGGATAAACTTTTTTCTCGCTCGATCTAGCGGAAAGTTTTTCTGCTAAATTTAGCGGTAACAAAAGCGTGTTTTTCTTATTAGACCTCGTTCCTCCCTCCGCTAAGCCCTCCGCAACGAAGTAGCGGCTACTCCGCCGGCGTGTCGATGGCCTTGGCTGTAGAGTTCCGTGTATACTAGCGGATCGCGGAGAGCGATGCGCGACAACGAAAACGATCTACGAAAACTCTCTATTTCTCTGCTAAATTTAGGGGAAACTTTTTTCTCGCTCGATCTAGCGGAAAGTTTTTCTGCTAAATTTAGCGGTAACAAAAGCGTGTTTCTCTTATTAAACCGCGTTCGTCCCTCCGCTAAGCCCTCCGCAACGAAGTAGCGGCTACTCCGCCGGCGTGTCGATGGCCTTGGCTGTAGAGTTCCGTGTATACTAGCGGATCGTGGAGAGCGTTGCGCGACGACGAAAACGGTCTACGAAAACTCTCTATTTCTCTGCTAAATTTAGGGGAAACGTTTTTCTCGCTAGATATAGCGGAAAGTTTTTCCGCTAAATTTAGCGGTAACAAAAGAGCGTTTCTCTTATTAGACCGCGTTCCTCCCTCCGCTAAGCGCTCCGCAACGAAGTGGCCGCTCCTCCGCCTGCGTGTCGATGGCCTTGGCTGTAGAGTTCCGTGTATAGTAGCGGATTCCGGAGAGCGTTGCGCGACGACGAAAACGATCTACGAAAACTCTCTATTTCTCTGCTAAATTTAGGGGAAACTTTTTTCTCCCTAGATCACGCGGAAGTTTTTCCGCTAATTTTAGCGGTAAGAAAAGCGTGTTTCTCTTATTAAACCGCGTTCTTCCCTCCGCTAAGCCCTCCGCAACGAAGTAGCGGTTACTCCGCCTGCGTGTCGATGGCCTTGGCTGTAGAGTTCCGTGTAACGCTACCGGATTGCGGAGAGCGTTGCGCGACACGAAAACGATCTACGAAAACTTTCTGTTTCTCCGCTAAATTTAAGGGAAATTTTTTTTTCGCTCGATCTAGCGGAAAGTTTTTCTACTAAATTTAGCGGTAACAAAAGCGTGTTTCTCTTATTAAACCGCGTTCTTCCCTCCGCTAAGCCCTCCGCAACGAAGTAGCGGCTACTCCGCCTGCGTGTCGATGGCCTTGGCTGTAGCGTTCCGTGTATAGTAGCGGGTTGCGGAGAGCGTTGCGCGACGACGAAAACGATCTACGAAAACTCTCTATTTCTCTGCTAAATTTAGGAGAAACTTTTTTCTCCCTAGATCACGCGGAAAGTTTTTCCGCTAAATTTAGCGGTAAGAAAAGCGTGTTTCTCTTATTAAACCGCGTTCTTCCCTCTGCTAAGCCTTCCGCAACGAAGTCGCGGCTACTCCGCCTGCGTGTCGATGGCCCTGGCTGTAGAGTTCCGTGTATACTAGCGGATTGCGGAGAGCGTTGCGCGACGACAAAAACGATCTACGAAAACTCTCTGTTTCTCCGCTAAATTTAAGGGAAACTTTTTTCTCGCTACATCTAGCGGAAAGTTTTTCCGCTAAATTTAGCGGTAACAGAAGAGTGTTTCGCTTATTAGAACGCGTTCCTCCCTCCGGTAAGCCCTCTGCAACGAAGTAGCCGCTACTCCAGCTGCGTGTCGATGGCTATGGCTGTACAGTTCCGTGTATAGTAGCGGATTGCGGAGAGCGTCGCGCGACGACGAAAACGATCTACGAAAACTCTCTATTTCTCTGCTAAATTTAGGGAAAACTTTTTTTCGCTAGATGTAGCGGAAAGTTTTTCCGCTAGATTTAGCGGTAACAAAAGAGCGTTTCTCTTATTAGACCGCGTTCCTCCCTCCGCTAAGCCCTCCGCAACGAAGTAGCGGCTACTCCGCCGGCGTGTCGATGGCCTTGGCTGTAGAGTTCCGTGTATACTAGCGGATCGCGGAGAGCGTTGCGCGACGACGAAAACGATCTACGAAAACTCTCTATTTCTCTGCTAAATTTAGGGGAAACTTTTTTCTCGCTCGATCTAGCGGAAAGTTTTTCTGCTAAATTTAGCGGTAACAAAAGCGTGGTTCTCTTATTAAACCGCGTTCGTCCCTCCGCTAAGCCCTCCGCAACGAAGTAGCGGCTACTCCGCCGGCGTGTCGATGGCCTTGGCTGTAGAGTTCCGTGTATACTAGCGGATCGCGGAGAGCGTTGCGCGACGACGAAAACGATCTACGAAAACTCTCTATTTCTCTGCTAAATTTAGGGGAAACTTTTTTCTCGCTCGATCTAGCGGAAAGTTTTTCTGCTAAATTTAGCGGTAACAAAAGCGTGGTTCTCTTATTAAACCGCGTTCGTCCCTCCGCTAAGCCCTCCGCAACGAAGTAGCGGCTACTCCGCCGGCGTGTCGATGGCCTTGGCTGTAGAGTTCCGTGTATACTAGCGTATCGCGGAGAGCGTTGCGCGACGACGAAAACGATCTACGAAAACTCTCTATTTCTCTGCTAAATTTAGGGGAAACTTTTTTCTCGCCCGATCTAGCGGAAAGTTTTTCTGCTAAATTTAGCGGTAACAAAAGCGTGGTTCTCTTATTAAACCGCGTTCGTCCCTCCGCTAAGCCCTCCGCAACGAAGTAGCGGCTACTCCGCCGGCGTGTCGATGGCCTTGGCTGTAGAGTTCCGTGTATACTAGCGGATCGCGGAGAGCGTTGCGCGACGACGAAAACGATCTACGAAAACTCTCTATTTCTCTGCTAAATTTAGGGGAAACTTTTTTCTCGCTCGATCTAGCGGAAAGTTTTTCTGCTAAATTTAGCGGTAACAAAAGCGTGTTTCTCTTATTAGACCTCGTTCCTCCCTCCGCTAAGCCCTCCGCAACGAAGTAGCGGCTACTCCGCCGGCGTGTCGATGGCCTTGGCTGTAGAGTTCCGCGTATACTAGCGGATCGCGGAGAGCGATGCGCGACGACGAAAACGATCTACGAAAACTCTCTATTTCTCTGCTAAATTTAGGGGAAACTTTTTTCTCGCTCGATCTAGCGGAAAGTTTTTCTGCTAAATTTAGCGGTAACAAAAGCGTGTTTCTCTTATTAAACCGCGTTCGTCCCTCCGCTAAGCCCTCCGCAACGAAGTAGCGGCTACTCCGCCGGCGTGTCGATGGCCTTGGCTGTAGAGTTCCGTGTATACTAGCGGATCGCGGAGAGCGTTGCGCGACGACGAAAACGATCTACGAAAACTCTCTATTTCTCTGCTAAATTTAGGGGAAACTTTTTTCTCGCTCGATCTAGCGGAAAGTTTTTCTGCTAAATTTAGCGGTAACAAAAGCGTGTTTCTCTTATTAAACCGCGTTCGTCCCTCCGCTAAGCCCTCCGCAACGAAGTAGCGGCTACTCCGCCGGCGTGTCGATGGCCTTGGCTGTAGAGTTCCGTGTATACTAGCGGATCGCGGAGAGCGTTGCGCGACGACGAAAACGATCTACGGAAACTCTCTATTTCTCTGCTAAATTTAGGATAAACTTTTTTCTCGCTCGATCTAGCGGAAAGTTTTTCTGCTAAATTTAGCGGTAACAAAAGCGTGTTTCTCTTATTAGACCTCGTTCCTCCCTCCGCTAAGCCCTCCGCAACGAAGTAGCGGCTACTCCGCCGGCGTGTCGATGGCCTTGGCTGTAGAGTTCCGTGTATACTAGCGGATCACGGAGAGCGATGCGCGACAACGAAAACGATCTACGAAAACTCTCTATTTCTCTGCTAAATTTAGGGGAAACTTTTTTCTCGCTCGATCTAGCGGAAAGTTTTTCTGCTAAATTTAGCGGTAACAAAAGCGTGTTTCTCTTATTAAACCGCGTTCGTCCCTCCGCTAAGCCCTCCGCAACGAAGTAGCGGCTACTCCGCCGGCGTGTCGATGGCCTTGGCTGTAGAGTTCCGTGTATACTAGCGGATCGCGGAGAGCGTTGCGCGACGACGAAAACGGTCTACGAAAACTCTCTATTTCTCTGCTAAATTTAGGGGAAACGTTTTTCTCGCTAGATATAGCGGAAAGTTTTTCCGCTAAATTTAGCGGTAACAAAAGAGCGTTTCTCTTATTAGACCGCGTTCCTCCCTCCGCTAAGCGCTCCGCAACGAAGTGGCCGCTCCTCCGCCTGCGTGTCGATGGCCTTGGCTGTAGAGTTCCGTCTATAGTAGCGGATTCCGGAGAGCGTTGCGCGACGACGAAAACGATCTACGAAAACTCTCTATTTCTCTGCTAAATTTAGGGGAAACTTTTTTCTCCCTAGATCACGCGGAAGTTTTTCCGCTAATTTTAGCGGTAAGAAAAGCGTGTTTCTCTTATTAAACCGCGTTCTTCCCTCCGCTAAGCCCTCCGCAACGAAGTAGCGGTTACTCCGCCTGCGTGTCGATGGCCTTGGCTGTAGAGTTCCGTGTAACGCTACCGGATTGCGGAGAGCGTTGCGCGACACGAAAACGATCTACGAAAACTTTCTGTTTCTCCGCTAAATTTAAGGGAAATTTTTTTTTCGCTCGATCTAGCGGAAAGTTTTTCTACTAAATTTAGCGGTAACAAAAGCGTGTTTCTCTTATTAAACCGCGTTCTTCCCTCCGCTAAGCCCTCCGCAACGAAGTAGCGGCTACTCCGCCTGCGTGTCGATGGCCTTGGCTGTAGCGTTCCGTGTATAGTAGCGGGTTGCGGAGAGCGTTGCGCGACGACGAAAACGATCTACGAAAACTCTCTATTTCTCTGCTAAATTTAGGAGAAACTTTTTTCTCCCTAGATCACGCGGAAAGTTTTTCCGCTAAATTTAGCGGTAAGAAAAGCGTGTTTCTCTTATTAAACCGCGTTCTTCCCTCTGCTAAGCCTTCCGCAACGAAGTAGCGGCTACTCCGCCTGCGTGTCGATGGCCCTGGCTGTAGAGTTCCGTGTATACTAGCGGATTGCGGAGAGCGTTGCGCGACGACAAAAACGATCTACGAAAACTCTCTGTTTCTCCGCTAAATTTAGGGGAAACTTTTTTCTCGCTACATCTAGCGGAAAGTTTTTCCGCTAAATTTAGCGGTAACAGAAGAGTGTTTCGCTTATTAGAACGCGTTCCTCCCTCCGGTAAGCCCTCTGCAACGAAGTAGCCGCTACTCCAGCTGCGTGTCGATGGCTATGGCTGTACAGTTCCGTGTATAGTAGCGGATTGCGGAGAGCGTCGCGCGACGACGAAAACGATCTACGAAAACTCTCTATTTCTCTGCTAAATTTAGGGAAAACTTTTTTTCGCTAGATGTAGCGGAAAGTTTTTCCGCTAGATTTAGCGGTAACAAAAGAGCGTTTCTCTTATTAGACCGCGTTCCTCCCTCCGCTAAGCCCTCCGCAACGAAGTAGCGGCTACTCCGCCGGCGTGTCGATGGCCTTGGCTGTAGAGTTCCGTGTATACTAGCGGATCGCGGAGAGCGTTGCGCGACGACGAAAACGATCTACGAAAACTCTCTATTTCTCTGCTAAATTTAGGGGAAACTTTTTTCTCGCTCGATCTAGCGGAAAGTTTTTCTGCTAAATTTAGCGGTAACAAAAGCGTGGTTCTCTTATTAAACCGCGTTCGTCCCTCCGCTAAGCCCTCCGCAACGAAGTAGCGGCTACTCCGCCGGCGTGTCGATGGCCTTGGCTGTAGAGTTCCGTGTATACTAGCGGATCGCGGAGAGCGTTGCGCGACGACGAAAACGATCTACGAAAACTCTCTATTTCTCTGCTAAATTTAGGGGAAACTTTTTTCTCGCTCGATCTAGCGGAAAGTTTTTCTGCTAAATTTAGCGGTAACAAAAGCGTGGTTCTCTTATTAAACCGCGTTCGTCCCTCCGCTAAGCCCTCCGCAACGAAGTAGCGGCTACTCCGCCGGCGTGTCGATGGCCTTGGCTGTAGAGTTCCGTGTATACTAGCGGATCGCGGAGAGCGTTGCGCGACGACGAAAACGATCTACGAAAACTCTCTATTTCTCTGCTAAATTTAGGGGAAACTTTTTTCTCGCTCGATCTAGCGGAAAGTTTTTCTGCTAAATTTAGCGGTAACAAAAGCGTGTTTCTCTTATTAGACCTCGTTCCTCCCTCCGCTAAGCCCTCCGCAACGAAGTAGCGGCTACTCCGCCGGCGTGTCGATGGCCTTGGCTGTAGAGTTCCGTGTATACTAGCGGATCGCGGAGAGCGATGCGCGACGACGAAAACGATCTACGAAAACTCTCTATTTCTCTGCTAAATTTAGGGGAAACTTTTTTCTCGCTCGATCTAGCGGAAAGTTTTTCTGCTAAATTTAGCGGTAACAAAAGCGTGTTTCTCTTATTAAACCGCGTTCGTCCCTCCGCTAAGCCCTCCGCAACGAAGTAGCGGCTACTCCGCCGGCGTGTCGATGGCCTTGGCTGTAGAGTTCCGTGTATACTAGCGGATCGCGGAGAGCGTTGCGCGACGACGAAAACGATCTACGAAAACTCTCTATTTCTCTGCTAAATTTAGGGGAAACTTTTTTCTCGCTCGATCTAGCGGAAAGTTTTTCTGCTAAATTTAGCGGTAACAAAAGCGTGGTTCTCTTATTAAACCGCGTTCGTCCCTCCGCTAAGCCCTCCGCAACGAAGTAGCGGCTACTCCGCCGGCGTGTCGATGGCCTTGGCTGTAGAGTTCCGTGTATACTAGCGGATCGCGGAGAGCGTTGCGCGACGACGAAAACGATCTACGAAAACTCTCTATTTCTCTGCTAAATGTAGGGGAAACTTTTTTCTCGCTCGATCTAGCGGAAAGTTTTTCTGCTAAATTTAGCGGTAACAAAAGCGTGTTTCTCTTATTAAACCGCGTTCGTCCCTCCGCTAAGCCCTCCGCAACGAAGTAGCGGCTACTCCGCCGGCGTGTCGATGGCCTTGGCTGTAGAGTTCCGTGTATACTAGCGTATCGCGGAGAGCGTTGCGCGACGACGAAAACGATCTACGAAAACTCTCTATTTCTCTGCTAAATTTAGGGGAAACTTTTTTCTCGCTCGATCTAGCGGAAAGTTTTTCTGCTAAATTTAGCGGTAACAAAAGCGTGGTTCTCTTATTAAACCGCGTTCGTCCCTCCGCTAAGCCCTCCGCAACGAAGTAGCGGCTACTCCGCCGGCGTGTCGATGGCCTTGGCTGTAGAGTTCCGTGTATACTAGCGGATCGCGGAGAGCGTTGCGCGACGACGAAAACGATCTACGAAAACTCTCTATTTCTCTGCTAAATTTAGGGGAAACTTTTTTCTCGCTCGATCTAGCGGAAAGTTTTTCTGCTAAATTTAGCGGTAACAAAAGCGTGTTTCTCTTATTAGACCTCGTTCCTCCCTCCGCTAAGCCCTCCGCAACGAAGTAGCGGCTACTCCGCCGGCGTGTCGATGGCCTTGGCTGTAGAGTTCCGTGTATACTAGCGGATCGCGGAGAGCGATGCGCGACGACGAAAACGATCTACGAAAACTCTCTATTTCTCTGCTAAATTTAGGGGAAACTTTTTTCTCGCTCGATCTAGCGGAAAGTTTTTCTGCTAAATTTAGCGGTAACAAAAGCGTGTTTCTCTTATTAAACCGCGTTCGTCCCTCCGCTAAGCCCTCCGCAACGGAGTAGCGGCTACTCCGCCGGCGTGTCGATGGCCTTGGCTGTAGAGTTCCGTGTATACTAGCGGATCGCGGAGAGCGTTGCGCGACGACGAAAACGATCTACGAAAACTCTCTATTTGTCTGCTAAATTTAGGGGAAACGTTTTTCTCGCTAGATATAGCGGAAAGTTTTTCCGCTAAATTTAGCGGTAACAAAAGAGCGTTTCTCTTATTAGACCGCGTTCCTCCCTCCGCTAAGCGCTCCGCAACGAAGTGGCGGCTCCTCCGCCTGCGTGTCGATGGCCTTGGCTGTAGAGTTCCGTGTATAGTAGCGGATTCCGGAGAGCGTTGCGCGACGACGAAAACGATCTACGAAAACTCTCTATTTCTCTGCTAAATTTAGGGGAAACGTTTTTCTCCCTAGATCACGCGGAAGTTTTTCCGCTAATTTTAGCGGTAAGAAAAGCGTGTTTCTCTTATTAAACCGCGTTCTTCCCTCCGCTAAGCCCTCCGTAACGAAGTAGCGGTTACTCCGCCTGCGTGTCGATGGCCTTGGCTGTAGAGTTTCGTGTAACGCTACCGGATTGCGGAGAGCGTTGCGCGACGACGAAAACGATCTACGAAAACTTTCTGTTTCTCCGCTAAATTTAGGGGAAATTTTTTTTTCGCTCGATCTAGCGGAAAGCTTTTCTACTAAATTTAGCGGTAACAAAAGCGTGTTTCTCTTATTAAACCGCGTTCTTCCCTCCGCTAAGCCCTCCGCAACGAAGTAGCGGCTACTCCGCCTGCGTGTCGATGGCCTTGGCTGTAGCGTTCCGTGTATAGTAGCGGGTTGCGGAGAGCGTTGCGCGACGACGAAAACGATCTACGAAAACTCTCTATTTCTCTGCTAAATTTAGGAGAAACTTTTTTCTCCCTAGATCACGCGGAAAGTTTTTCCGCTAAATTTAGCGGTAAGAAAAGCGTGTTTCTCTTATTAAACCGCGTTCTTCCCTCTGCTAAGCCCTCCGCAACGAAGTAGCGGCTACTCCGCCTGCGTGTCGATGGCCCTGGCTGTAGAGTTCCGTGTATACTAGCGGATTGCGGAGAGCGTTGCGCGACGACAAAAACGATCTACGAAAACTCTCTGTTTCTCCGCTAAATTTAGGGGAAACTTTTTTCTCGCTACATCTAGCGGAAAGTTTTTCCGCTAAATTTAGCGGTAACAGAAGAGTGTTTCTCTTATTAGAACGCGTTCCTCCCTCCGGTAAGCCCTCTGCAACGAAGTAGCCGCTACTCCAGCTGCGTGTCGATGGCTATGGCTGTACAGTTCCGTGTATAGTAGCAGATTGCGGAGAGCGTCGCGCGACGACGAAAACGATCTACGAAAACTCTCTATTTCTCTGCTAAATTTAGGGGAAACTTTTTTTCGCTAGATGTAGCGGAAAGATTTCCGCTAAGTTTAGCGCTAACAAAAGAGTGTTTCTCTTATTAGAACGCGTTCCTCCCTCCGCTAAGACCTCCGCAACTAAGTAGCCGCTACTCCGCCTGCGTGTCGATGGCCATGACTGTAGAGTTCTGTGTATAGTAGCGGATTGCGGAGAGCGTCGCGTGACGACGAAAACGATCTACGAAAACTCTCTATTTCTCTGCTAAATTTAGGGGAAACTTTTTCTCGCTAGATGTAGCGGAAAGTTTTTCCGCTAAATTTAGTGGTAACAAAAGAGTGTTTCTCTTATTAGAACGCGTTCCTCCCTCCGCTAAGCCCTCCGCAACGAAGTAGCGGCTACTCCGCCGGCGTGTTGATGGCCTTGGCTGTAGAGTTTTGTGTATAGTAGCGGATTGCGGAGAGCGTTGCGCGACGACGAAAACGATCTACGAAAACTCTCTCTTTCTCTGCTAAATTTAGGGGAAACTTTTTTCTCGCTCGATCTAGCGGAAAGTTTTTCTGCTAAATTTAGCGGTAACAAAAGCGTGTTTCTCTTATTAAACCGCGTTCGTCCTTCCGCTAAGCCCTCCGCAACGAAGTAGCGGCTACTCCGCCGGCGTGTCGATGGCCTTGGCTGTAGAGTTCCGTGTATACTAGCGGATCGCGGAGAGCGTTGCGCGACGACGAAAACGATCTACGAAAACTCTCTATTTCTCTGCTAAATTTAGGGGAAACTTTTTTCTCGCTCGATCTAGCGGAAAGTTTTTCTGCTAAATTTAGCGGTAACAAAAGCGTGTTTCTCTTATTAGACCTCGTTCCTCCCTCCGCTAAGCCCCCCGCAACGAAGTAGCGGCTACTCCGCCGGCGTGTCGATGGCCTTGGCTGTAGAGTTCCGTGCATACTAGCGGTGCGCGGAGAGCGTTGCGCGACGACGAAAACGATCTACGAAAACTCTCTATTTCTCTGCTAAATTTAGGGGAAACTTTGTTCTCGCTCGATCTAGCGGAAAGTTTTTCTGCTAAATTTAGCGGTAACAAAAGCGTGTTTCTCTTATTAAACCGCGTTCGTCCCTCCGCTAAGCCCTCCGCAACGAAGTAGCGGCTACTCCGCCGGCGTGTCGATGGCCTTGGCTGTAGAGTTCCGTGTATACTAGCGGATCGCGGAGAGCGTTGCGCGACGACGAAAACGATCTACGAAAACTCTCTCTTTCTCTGCGAAATTTAGGGGAAACTTTTTTCTCGCTCGATCTAGCGGAAAGTTTTTCTGCTAAATTTAGCGGTAACAAAAGCTTGTTTCTCTTATTAAACCGCGTTCGTCCCTCCGCTAAGCCCTCCGCAACGAAGTAGCGGCTACTCCGCCGGCGTGTCGATGGCCTTGGCTGTAGAGTTCCGTGTATACTAGCGGATCGCGGAGAGCGTTGCGCGACGACGAAAACGATCTACGAAAACTCTCTATTTCTCTGCTAAATTTAGGGGAAACTTTTTTCTCGCTCGATCTAGCGGAAAGTTTTTCTGCTAAATTTAGCGGTAACAAAAGCGTGTTTCTCTTATTAGACCTCGTTCCTCCCTCCGCTAAGCCCTCCGCAACGAAGTAGCGGCTACTCCGCCGGCGTGTCGATGGCCTTGGCTGTAGAGTTCCGTGTATACTAGCGGATCGCGGAGAGCGTTGCGCGACTACGAAAACGATCTACGAAAACTCTCTATTTCTCTGCTAAATTTAGGGGAAACTTTTTTCTCGCTCGATCTAGCGGAACGTTTTTCTGCTAAATTTAGCGGTAACAAAAGCGTGTTTCTCTTATTAAACCGCGTTCGTCCCTCCGCTAAGCCCTCCGCAACAAAGTAGCGGCTACTCCGCCGGCGTGTCGATGGCCTTGGCTGTAGAGTTCCGTGTATACTAGCGGATCGCGGAGAGCGTTGCGCGACGACTAAAACGATCTACGAAAACTCTCTCTTTCTCTGCTAAATTTAGGGGAAACTTTTTTCTCGCTCGATCTAGCGGAAAGTTTTTCTGCTAAATTTAGCGGTAACAAAAGCGTGTTTCTCTTATTAAACCGCGTTCGTCCCTCCGCTAAGCCATCCGCAACGAAGTAGGGGCTACTCCGCCGGCGTGTCGATGGCCTTGGCTGTAGAGTTCCGTGTATACTAGCGGATCGCGGAGAGCGTTGCGCGCCGACGAAAACGATCTACGAAAACTCTCTCTTTCTCTGCTATATTTAGGGAAAACTTTTTTCTCGCACGATCTAGCGGAAAGTTTTTCCGCTAAATTGAGCGGTAACAAAAGAGCGTTTCTCTTATTAGATCGCGTTCCTCCCTCCGCTAAGCCCTCCGCAACGAAGTAGCGGCTACTCCGCCGGCGTGTCGATGGCCTTGGCTGTAGAGTTCCGTGTATACTAGCGGATCGCGGAGAGCGTTGCGCGACGACGAAAACGATTTACGAAAACTCTCTCTTTCTCTGCTAAATTTAGGGGAAACTTTTTTCTCGCTCGATCTAGCGGAACGTTTTTCTGCTAAATTTAGCGGTAACAAAAGCGTGTTTCTGTTATTAAACCGCGTTCGTCCCTCCGCTAAGCCCTCCGCAACGAAGTAGCGGCTACTCCGCCGGCGTGTCGATGGCCTTGGCTGTAGAGTTCCGTGTATACTAGCGGATCGCGGAGAGCGTTGCGCGACGACGAAAACGATCTACGAAAACTCTCTATTTCTCTGCTAAATTTAGGGGAAACTTTTTTCTCGCTCGATCTAGCGGAAAGTTTTTCTGCTAAATTTAGCGGTAACAAAAGCGTGTTTCTCTTATTAAACCGCGTTCGTCCCTCCGCTAAGCCCTCCGCAACGAAGTAGCGGCTACTCCGCCGGCGTGTCGATGGTCTTGGCTGTAGAGTTCCGTGTATACTAGCGGATCGCGGAGAGCGTTGCGCGACGACGAAAACGATCTACGAAAACTCTCTATTTCTCTGCTAAATTTAGGGGAAACTTTTTTCTCGCTCGATCTAGCGGAACGTTTTTCTGCTAAATTTAGCGGTAACAAAAGCGTGTTTCTCTTATTAAACCGCGTTCCTCCCTCCGCTAAGCCCTCCGCAACGAAGTAGCGGCTACTCCGCCGGCGTGTCGATGGCCTTGGCTGTAGAGTTCCGTGTATACTAGCCGATCGCGGAGAGCGTTGCGCGACGACGAAAACGATCTACGAAAACTCTCTCTTTCTCTGCTAAATTTAGGGGAAACTTTTTTCTCGCTCGATCTAGCGGAACGTTTTTCTGCTAAATTTAGCGGTAACAAAAGCGTGTTTCTCTTATTAAACCGCGTTCGTCCCTCCGCTAAGCCCTCCGCAACGAAGTAGCGGGTACTCCGCCGGCGTGTCGATGGCCTTGGCTGTAGAGTTCCGTGTATACTAGCGGATCGCGGAGAGCGTTGCGCGACGACGAAAACGATCTACGAAAACTCTCTCTTTCTCTGCTAAATTTAGGGGAAACTTTTTTCTCGCTCGATCTAGCGGAAAGTTTTTCTGCTAAATTTAGCGGTAACAAAAGCGTGTTTCTCTTATTAAACCGCGTTCGTCCCTCCGCTAAGCCCTCCGCAACGAAGTAGCGGCTACTCCGCCGGCGTGTCGATGGCCTTGGCTGTAGAGTTCCGTGTATACTAGCGGATCGCGGAGAGCGTTGCGCGACGACGAAAACGATCTACGAAAACTCTCTATTTCTCTGCTAAATTTAGGGGAAACTTTTTTCTCGCTCGATCTAGCGGAAAGTTTTTCTGCTAAATTTAGCGGTAACAAAAGCGTGTTTCTCTTATTAAACCGCGTTCGTCCCTCCGCTAAGCCCTCCGCAACGAAGTAGCGGCTACTCCGCCGGCGTGTCGATGGCCTTGGCTGTAGAGTTCCGTGTATACTAGCGTATCGCGGAGAGCGTTGCGCGACGACGAAAACGATCTACGAAAACTCTCTATTTCTCTGCTAAATTTAGGGGAAACTTTTTTCTCGCTCGATCTAGCGGAAAGTTTTTCTGCTAAATTTAGCGGTAACAAAAGCGTGGTTCTCTTATTAAACCGCGTTCGTCCCTCCGCTAAGCCCTCCGCAACGAAGTAGCGGCTACTCCGCCGCCGTGTCGATGGCCTTGGCTGTAGAGTTCCGTGTATACTAGCGGATCGCGGAGAGCGTTGCGCGACGACGAAAACGATCTACGAAAACTCTCTATTTCTCTGCTAAATTTAGGGGAAACTTTTTTCTCGCTCGATCTAGCGGAAAGTTTTTCTGCTAAATTTAGCGGTAACAAAAGCGTGTTTCTCTTATTAGACCTCGTTCCTCCCTCCGCTAAGCCCTCCGCAACGAAGTAGCGGCTACTCCGCCGGCGTGTCGATGGCCTTGGCTGTAGAGTTCCGTGTATACTAGCGGATCGCGGAGAGCGATGCGCGACGACGAAAACGATCTACGAAAACTCTCTATTTCTCTGCTAAATTTAGGGGAAACTTTTTTCTCGCTCGATCTAGCGGAAAGTTTTTCTGCTAAATTTAGCGGTAACAAAAGCGTGTTTCTCTTATTAGACCTCGTTCCTCCCTCCGCTAAGCCCTCCGCAACGAAGTAGCGGCTACTCCGCCGGCGTGTCGATGGCCTTGGCTGTAGAGTTCCGTGTATACTAGCGGATCGCGGAGAGCGTTGCGCGACTACGAAAACGATCTACGAAAACTCTCTATTTCTCTGCTAAATTTAGGGGAAACTTTTTTCTCGCTCGATCTAGCGGAACGTTTTTCTGCTAAATTTAGCGGTAACAAAAGCGTGTTTCTCTTATTAAACCGCGTTCGTCCCTCCGCTAAGCCCTCCGCAACAAAGTAGCGGCTACTCCGCCGGCGTGTCGATGGCCTTGGCTGTAGAGTTCCGTGTATACTAGCGGATCGCGGAGAGCGTTGCGCGACGACTAAAACGATCTACGAAAACTCTCTCTTTCTCTGCTAAATTTAGGGGAAACTTTTTTCTCGCTCGATCTAGCGGAAAGTTTTTCTGCTAAATTTAGCGGTAACAAAAGCGTGTTTCTCTTATTAAACCGCGTTCGTCCCTCCGCTAAGCCATCCGCAACGAAGTAGCGGCTACTCCGCCGGCGTGTCGATGGCCTTGGCTGTAGAGTTCCGTGTATACTAGCGGATCGCGGAGAGCGTTGCGCGCCGACGAAAACGATCTACGAAAACTCTCTCTTTCTCTGCTATATTTAGGGAAAACTTTTTTCTCGCACGATCTAGCGGAAAGTTTTTCCGCTAAATTGAGCGGTAACAAAAGAGCGTTTCTCTTATTAGATCGCGTTCCTCCCTCCGCTAAGCCCTCCGCAACGAAGTAGCGGCTACTCCGCCGGCGTGTCGATGGCCTTGGCTGTAGAGTTCCGTGTATACTAGCGGATCGCGGAGAGCGTTGCGCGACGACGAAAACGATCTACGAAAACTCTCTCTTTCTCTGCTAAATTTAGGGGAAACTTTTTTCTCGCTCGATCTAGCGGAAAGTTTTTCTGCTAAATTTAGCGGTAACAAAAGCGTGTTTCTCTTATTAAACCGCGTTCGTCCCTCCGCTAAGCCCTCCGCAACGAAGTAGCGGCTACTCCGCCGGCGTGTCGATGGTCTTGGCTGTAGAGTTCCGTGTATACTAGCGGATCGCGGAGAGCGTTGCGCGACGACGAAAACGATCTACGAAAACTCTCTATTTCTCTGCTAAATTTAGGGGAAACTTTTTTCTCGCTCGATCTAGCGGAACGTTTTTCTGCTAAATTTAGCGGTAACAAAAGCGTGTTTCTCTTATTAAACCGCGTTCCTCCCTCCGCTAAGCCCTCCGCAACGAAGTAGCGGCTACTCCGCCGGCGTGTCGATGGCCTTGGCTGTAGAGTTCCGTGTATACTAGCGGATCGCGGAGAGCGTTGCGCGACGACGAAAACGATCTACGAAAACTCTCTCTTTCTCTGCTAAATTTAGGGGAAACTTTTTTCTCGCTCGATCTAGCGGAACGTTTTTCTGCTAAATTTAGCGGTAACAAAAGCGTGTTTCTCTTATTAAACCGCGTTCGTCCCTCCGCTAAGCCCTCCGCAACGAAGTAGCGGGTACTCCGCCGGCGTGTCGATGGCCTTGGCTGTAGAGTTCCGTGTATACTAGCGGATCGCGGAGAGCGTTGCGCGACGACGAAAACGATCTACGAAAACTCTCTCTTTCTCTGCTAAATTTAGGGGAAACTTTTTTCTCGCTCGATCTAGCGGAAAGTTTTTCTGCTAAATTTAGCGGTAACAAAAGCGTGTTTCTCTTATTAAACCGCGTTCGTCCCTCCGCTAAGCCCTCCGCAACGAAGTAGCGGCTACTCCGCCGGCGTGTCGATGGCCTTGGCTGTAGAGTTCCGTGTATACTAGCGGATCGCGGAGAGCGTTGCGCGACGACGAAAACGATCTACGAAAACTCTCTATTTCTCTGCTAAATTTAGGGGAAACTTTTTTCTCGCTCGATCTAGCGGAAAGTTTTTCTGCTAAATTTAGCGGTAACAAAAGCGTGTTTCTCTTATTAAACCGCGTTCGTCCCTCCGCTAAGCCCTCCGCAACGAAGTAGCGGCTACTCCGCCGGCGTGTCGATGGCCTTGGCTGTAGAGTTCCGTGTATACTAGCGTATCGCGGAGAGCGTTGCGCGACGACGAAAACGATCTACGAAAACTCTCTATTTCTCTGCTAAATTTAGGGGAAACTTTTTTCTCGCTCGATCTAGCGGAAAGTTTTTCTGCTAAATTTAGCGGTAACAAAAGCGTGGTTCTCTTATTAAACCGCGTTCGTCCCTCCGCTAAGCCCTCCGCAACGAAGTAGCGGCTACTCCGCCGCCGTGTCGATGGCCTTGGCTGTAGAGTTCCGTGTATACTAGCGGATCGCGGAGAGCGTTGCGCGACGACGAAAACGATCTACGAAAACTCTCTATTTCTCTGCTAAATTTAGGGGAAACTTTTTTCTCGCTCGATCTAGCGGAAAGTTTTTCTGCTAAATTTAGCGGTAACAAAAGCGTGTTTCTCTTATTAGACCTCGTTCCTCCCTCCGCTAAGCCCTCCGCAACGAAGTAGCGGCTACTCCGCCGGCGTGTCGATGGCCTTGGCTGTAGAGTTCCGTGTATACTAGCGGATCGCGGAGAGCGATGCGCGACGACGAAAACGATCTACGAAAACTCTCTATTTCTCTGCTAAATTTAGGGGAAACTTTTTTCTCGCTCGATCTAGCGGAAAGTTTTTCTGCTAAATTTAGCGGTAACAAAAGCGTGTTTCTCTTATTAAACCGCGTTCGTCCCTCCGCTAAGCCCTCCGCAACGGAGTAGCGGCTACTCCGCCGGCGTGTCGATGGCCTTGGCTGTAGAGTTCCGTGTATACTAGCGGATCGCGGAGAGCGTTGCGCGACGACGAAAACGATCTACGAAAACTCTCTATTTCTCTGCTAAATTTAGGGGAAACGTTTTTCTCGCTAGATATAGCGGAAAGTTTTTCCGCTAAATTTAGCAGTAACAAAAGAGCGTTTCTCTTATTAGACCGCGTTCCTCCCTCCGCTAAGCGCTCTGCAACGAAGTGGCGGCTCCTCCGCCTGCGTGTCGATGGCCTTGGCTGTAGAGTTCCGTGTATAGCAGCGGATTCCGGAGAGCGTTGCGCGACGACGAAAACGATCTACGAAAACTCTCTATTTCTCTGCTAAATTTAGGGGAAACTTTTTTCTCCCTAGATCACGCGGAAGTTTTTCCGCTAATTTTAGCGGTAAGAAAAGCGTGTTTCTCTTATTAAACCGCGTTCTTCCCTCCGCTAAGCCCTCCGTAACGAAGTAGCGGTTACTCCGCCTGCGTGTCGATGGCCTTGGCTGTAGAGTTTCGTGTAACGCTACCGGATTGCGGAGAGCGTTGCGCGACGACGAAAACGATCTACGAAAACTTTCTGTTTCTCCGCTAAATTTAGGGGAAATTTTTTTTTCGCTCGATCTAGCGGAAAGTTTTTCTACTAAATTTAGCGGTAACAAAAGCGTGTTTCTCTTATTAAACCGCGTTCTTCCCTCCGCTAAGCCCTCCGCAACGAAGTAGCGGCTACTCCGCCTGCGTGTCGATGGCCTTGGCTGTAGCGTTCCGTGTATAGTAGCGGGTTGCGGAGAGCGTTGCGCGACGACGAAAACGATCTACGAAAACTCTCTATTTCTCTGCTAAATTTAGGAGAAACTTTTTTCTCCCTAGATCACGCGGAAAGTTTTTCCGCTAAATTTAGCGGTAAGAAAAGCGTGTTTCTCTTATTAAACCGCGTTCTTCCCTCTGCTAAGCCCTCCGCAACGAAGTAGCGGCTACTCCGCCTGCGTGTCGATGGCCCTGGCTGTAGAGTTCCGTGTATACTAGCGGATTGCGGAGAGCGTTGCGCGACGACAAAAACGATCTACGAAAACTCTCTGTTTCTCCGCTAAATTTAGGGGAAACTTTTTTCTCGCTACATCTAGCGGAAAGTTTTTCCGCTAAATTTAGCGGTAACAGAAGAGTGTTTCTCTTATTAGAACGCGTTCCTCCCTCCGGTAAGCCCTCTGCAACGAAGTAGCCGCTACTCCAGCTGCGTGTCGATGGCTATGGCTGTACAGTTCCGTGTATAGTAGCGGATTGCGGAGAGCGTTGCACGACGACGAAAACGATCTACGAAAACTCTCTATTTCTCTGCTAAATTTAGGGGAAACTTTTTTTCGCTAGATGTAGCGGAAACTTTTTCCGCTAAGTTTAGCGGTAACGAAAGAGTGTTTCTCTTATTAGACCGCGTTCCTCCCTCCGCTATGCCCTCTGCAACGAAGTAGCCGCTACTCCGCCTGCGTGTCGATGGCCTTGGCTGTAGAGTTTTGTGTATAGTAGCGGATTGCGGAGAGCGTCGCGTGACGACGAAAACGATCTACGAAAACTCTCTATTTCTCTGCTAAATTTAGGGGAAACTTTTTCTTGCTAGATGTAGCGGAAAGTTTTTCCGCTAAATTTAGTGGTAACAAAAGAGTGTTTCTCTTATTAGAACGCGTTCCTCCCTCCGCTAAGCCCTCCGCAACGAAGTAGCGGCTACTCCGCCGGCGTGTTGATGGCCTTGGCTGTAGAGTTTTGTGTATAGTAGCGGATTGCGGAGAGCGTTGCGCGACGACGAAAACGATCTACGAAAACTCTCTCTTTCTCTGCTAAATTTAGGGGAAACTTTTTTCTCGCTCGATCTAGCGGAAAGTTTTTCTGCTAAATTTAGCGGTAACAAAAGCGTGTTTCTCTTATTAAACCGCGTTCGTCCTTCCGCTAAGCCCTCCGCAACGAAGTAGCGGCTACTCCGCCGGCGTGTCGATGGCCTTGGCTGTAGAGTTCCGTGTATACTAGCGGATCGCGGAGAGCGTTGCGCGACGACGAAAACGATCTACGAAAACTCTCTATTTCTCTGCTAAATTTAGGGGAAACTTTTTTCTCGCTCGATCTAGCGGAAAGTTTTTCTGCTAAATTTAGCGGTAACAAAAGCGTGTTTCTCTTATTAGACCTCGTTCCTCCCTCCGCTAAGCCCCTCGCAACGAAGTAGCGGCTACTCCGCCGGCGTGTCGATGGCCTTGGCTGTAGAGTTCCGTGCATACTAGCGGTGCGCGGAGAGCGTTGCGCGACGACGAAAACGATCTACGAAAACTCTCTATTTCTCTGCTAAATTTAGGGGAAACTTTGTTCTCGCTCGATCTAGCGGAAAGTTTTTCTGCTAAATTTAGCGGTAACAAAAGCGTGTTTCTCTTATTAAACCGCGTTCGTCCCTCCGCTAAGCCCTCCGCAACGAAGTAGCGGCTACTCCGCCGGCGTGTCGATGGCCTTGGCTGTAGAGTTCCGTGTATACTAGCGGATCGCGGAGATCGTTGCGCGACGACGAAAACGATCTACGAAAACTCTCTCTTTCTCTGCGAAATTTAGGGGAAACTTTTTTCTCGCTCGATCTAGCGGAAAGTTTTTCTGCTAAATTTAGCGGTAACAAAAGCTTGTTTCTCTTATTAAACCGCGTTCGTCCCTCCGCTAAGCCCTCCGCAACGAAGTAGCGGCTACTCCGCCGGCGTGTCGATGGCCTTGGCTGTAGAGTTCCGTGTATACTAGCGGATCGCGGAGAGCGTTGCGCGACGACGAAAACGATCTACGAAAACTCTCTATTTCTCTGCTAAATTTAGGGGAAACTTTTTTCTCGCTCGATCTAGCGGAAAGTTTTTCTGCTAAATTTAGCGGTAACAAAAGCGTGTTTCTCTTATTAGACCTCGTTCCTCCCTCCGCTAAGCCCTCCGCAACGAAGTAGCGGCTACTCCGCCGGCGTGTCGATGGCCTTGGCTGTAGAGTTCCGTGTATACTAGCGGATCGCGGAGAGCGTTGCGCGACGACGAAAACGATCTACGAAAACTCTCTATTTCTCTGCTAAATTTAGGGGAAACTTTTTTCTCGCTCGATCTAGCGGAACGTTTTTCTGCTACATTTAGCGGTAACAAAAGCGTGTTTCTCTTATTAAACCGCGTTCGTCCCTCCGCTAAGCCCTCCGCAACGAAGTAGCGGCTACTCCGCCGGCGTGTCGATGGCCTTGGCTGTAGAGTTCCGTGTATACCAGCGGATCGCGGAGAGCGTTGCGCGACGACGAAAACGATCTACGAAAACTCTCTCTTTCTCTGCTAAATTTAGGGGAAACTTTTTTCTCGCTCGATCTAGCGGAAAGTTTTTCTGCTAAATTTGGCGGTAACAAAAGCGTGTTTCTCTTATTAAACCGCGTTCGTCCCTCCGCTAAGCCATCCGCAACGAAGTAGCGGCTACTCCGCCGGCGTGTCGATGGCCTTGGCTGTAGAGTTCCGTGTATACTAGCGGATCGCGGAGAGCGTTGCGCGCCGACGAAAACGATCTACGAAAACTCTCTCTTTCCCTGCTATATTTAGGGAAAACTTTTTTCTCGCTCGATCTAGCGGAAAGTTTTTCCGCTAAATTGAGCGGTAACAAAAGAGCGTTTCTCTTATTAGATCGCGTTCCTCCCTCCGCTAAGCCCTCCGCAACGAAGTAGCGGCTACTCCGCCGGGGTGTCGATGGCCTTGGCTGTAGAGTTCCGTGTATACTAGCGGATCGCGGAGAGCGTTGCGCGACGACGAAAACGATCTACGAAAACTCTCTCTTTCTCTGCTAAATTTAGGGGAAACTTTTTTCTCGCTCGATCTAGCGGAACGTTTTTCTGCTAAATTTAGCGGTAACAAAAGCGTGTTTCTGTTATTAAACCGCGTTCGTCCCTCCGCTAAGCCCTCCGCAACGAAGTAGCGGCTACTCCGCCGGCGTGTCGATGGCCTTGGCTGTAGAGTTCCGTGTATACTAGCGGATCGCGGAGAGCGTTGCGCGACGACGAAAACGATCTACGAAAACTCTCTATTTCTCTGCTAAATTTAGGGGAAACTTTTTTCTCGCTCGATCTAGCGGAACGTTTTTCTGCTAAATTTAGCGGTAACAAAAGCGTGTTTCTCTTATTAAACCGCGTTCGTCCCTCCGCTAAGCCCTCCGCAACGAAGTAGCGGCTACTCCGCCGGCGTGTCGATGGCCTTGGCTGTAGAGTTCCGTGTATACTAGCGGATCGCGCAGAGCGTTGCGCGACGACGAAAACGATCTACGAAAACTCTCTCTTTCTCTGCTAAATTTAGGGGAAACTTTTTTCTCGCTCGATCTAGCGGAACGTTTTTCTGCTAAATTTAGCGGTAACAAAAGCGTGTTTCTCTTATTAAACCGCGTTCGTCCCTCCGCTAAGCCCTCCGCAACGAAGTAGCGGCTACTCCGCCGGCGTGTCGATGGCCTTGGCTGTAGAGTTCCGTGTATACTAGCGGATCGCGGAGAGCGTTGCGCGACGACGAAAACGATCTACGAAAACTCTCTATTTCTCTGCTAAATTTAGGGGAAACTTTTTTCTCGCTCGACCTAGCGGAACGTTTTTCTGCTAAATTTAGCGGTAACAAAAGCGTGTTTCTCTTATTAAACCGCGTTCCTCCCTCCGCTAAGCCCTCCGCAACGAAGTAGCGGCTACTCCGCCGGCGTGTCGATGGCCTTGGCTGTAGAGTTCCGTGTATACTAGCGGATCGCGGAGAGCGTTGCGCGACGACGAAAACGATCTACGAAAACTCTCTCTTTCTCTGCTAAATTTAGGGGAAACTTTTTTCTCGCTCGATCTAGCGGAACGTTTTTCTGCTAAATTTAGCGGTAACAAAAGCGTGTTTCTCTTATTAAACCGCGTTCGTCCCTCCGCTAAGCCCTCCGCAACGAAGTAGCGGCTACTCCGCCGGCGTGTCGATGGCCTTGGCTGTAGAGTTCCGTGTATACTAGCGGATCGCGGAGAGCGTTGCGCGACGACGAAAACGATCTACGAAAACTCTCTCTTTCTCTGCTAAATTTAGGGGAAACTTTTTTCTCGCTCGATCTAGCGGAACGTTTTTCTGCTAAATTTAGCGGTAACAAAAGCGTGTTTCTCTTATTAAACCGCGTTCGTCCCTCCGCTAAGCCCTCCGCAACGAAGTAGCGGCTACTCCGCCGGCGTGTCGATGGCCTTGGCTGTAGAGTTCCGTGTATACTAGCGGATCGCGGAGAGCGTTGCGCGACGACAAAAACGATCTACGAAAACTCTCTATTTCTCTGCTAAATTTAGGGGAAACTTTTTTCTCGCTCGATCTAGCGGAACGTTTTTCTGCTAAATTTAGCGGTAACAAAAGCGTGTTTCTCTTATTAAACCGCGTTCGTCCCTCCGCTAAGCCCTCCGCAACGAAGTAGCGGCTACTCCGCCGCCGTGTCGATGGCCTTGGCTGTAGAGTTCCGTGTATACTAGCGGATCGCGCAGAGCGTTGCGCGACGACGATAACGATCTACGAAAACTCTCTCTTTCTCTGCTAAATTTAGGGGAAACTTTTTTCTCGCTCGATCTAGCGGAACGTTTTTCTGCTAAATTTAGCGGTAACAAAAGCGTGTTTCTCTTATTAAACCGCGTTCGTCCCTCCGCTAAGCCCTCCGCAACGAAGTAGCGGCTACTCCGCCGGCGTGTCGATGGCCTTGGCTGTAGAGTTCCGTGTATACTAGCGGATCGCGGAGAGCGTTGCGCGACGACGAAAACGATCTACGAAAACTCTCTATTTCTCTGCTAAATTTAGGGGAAACTTTTTTCTCGCTCGATCTAGCGGAACGTTTTTCTGCTAAATTTAGCGGTAACAAAAGCGTGTTTCTCTTATTAAACCGCGTTCCTCCCTCCGCTAAGCCCTCCGCAACGAAGTAGCGGCTACTCCGCCGGCGTGTCGATGGCCTTGGCTGTAGAGTTCCGTGTATACTAGCGGATCGCGGAGAGCGTTGCGCGACGACGAAAACGATCTACGAAAACTCTCTCTTTCTCTGCTAAATTTAGGGGAAACTTTTTTCTCGCTCGATCTAGCGGAACGTTTTTCTGCTAAATTTAGCGGTAACAAAAGCGTGTTTCTCTTATTAAACCGCGTTCGTCCCTCCGCTAAGCCCTCCGCAACGAAGTAGCGGCTACTCCGCCGGCGTGTCGATGGCCTTGGCTGTAGAGTTCCGTGTATACTAGCGGATCGCGGAGAGCGTTGCGCGACGACGAAAACGATCTACGAAAACTCTCTCTTTCTCTGCTAAATTTAGGGGAAACTTTTTTCTCGCTCGATCTAGCGGAACGTTTTTCTGCTAAATTTAGCGGTAACAAAAGCGTGTTTCTCTTATTAAACCGCGTTCGTCCCTCCGCTAAGCCCTCCGCAACGAAGTAGCGGCTACTCCGCCGGCGTGTCGATGGCCTTGGCTGTAGAGTTCCGTGTATACTAGCGGATCGCGGAGAGCGTTGCGCGACGACGAAAACGATCTACGAAAACTCTCTCTTTCTCTGCTAAATTTAGGGGAAACTTTTTTCTCGCTCGATCTAGCGGAAAGTTTTTCTGCTAAATTTAGCGGTAACAAAAGCGTGTTTCTCTTATTAAACCGCGTTCGTCCCTCCGCTAAGCCCTCCGCAACGAAGTAGCGGCTACTCCGCCGGCGTGTCGATGGCCTTGGCTGTAGAGTTCCGTGTATACTAGCGGATCGCGGAGAGCGTTGCGCGACGACGAAAACGATCTACGAAAACTCTCTCTTTCTCTGCTAAATTTAGGGGAAACTTTTTTCTCGCTCGATCTAGCGGAAAGTTTTTCTGCTAAATTTAGCGGTAACAAAAGCGTGTTTCTCTTATTAAACCGCGTTCGTCCCTCCGCTAAGCCCTCCGCAACGAAGTAGCGGCTACTCCGCGGCGTGTCGATGGCCTTGGCTGTAGAGTTCCGTGTATACTAGCGGATCGCGGAGAGCGTTGCGCGACGACGAAAACGATCTACGAAAACTCTCTATTTCTCTGCTAAATTTAGGGGAAACGTTTTTCTCGCTAGATATAGCGGAAAGTTTTTCTGCTAAATTTAGCGGTAACAATAGAGCGTTTCTCTTATTAGACCGCGTTCCTCCCTCCGCCAAGCCCTCCGCAACGAAGTAGCGGCTACTCCGCCGGCGTGTCGATGGCCTTGGCTGTAGAGTTCCGTGTATACTAGCGGATCGCGGAGAGCGTTGCGCGACGACGAAAACGATCTACGAAAACTCTCTATTTCTCTGCTAAATTTAGAGGAAACTTTTTTCTCGCTCGATCTAGCGGAAAGTTTTTCTGCTAAATTTAGCGGTAACAAAAGCGTGTTTCTCTTATTAAACCGCGTTCGTCCCTCCGCTAAGCCCTCCGCAACGAAGTAGCGGCTACTCCGCCGGCGTGTCGATGGCCTTGGCTGTAGAGTTCCGTGTATACTAGCGGATCGCGGAGAGAGTTGCGCGACGACGAAAACGATCTACGAAAAATCTCTATTTCTCTGCTAAATTTAGGGGAAACTTTTTTCTCGCTCGATCTAGCGGAAAGTTTTTCTGCTAAATTTAGCGGTAACAAAAGCGTGTTTCTCTTATTAGACCTCGTTCCTCCCTCCGCTAAGCCCTCCGCAACGAAGTAGCGGCTACTCCGCCGGCGTGTCGATGGCCTTGACTGTAGAGTTCCGTGTATACTAGCGGATCGCGGAGAGCGTTGCGCGACGACGAAAACGATCTACGAAAACTCTCTATTTCTCTGCTAAATTTAGGGGAAACTTTTTTCTCGCTCGATCTAGCGGAACGTTTTTCTGCTAAATTTAGCGGTAACAAAAGCGTGTTTCTCTTATTAAACCGCGTTCGTCCCTCCGCTAAGCCCTCCGCAACGAAGTAGCGGCTACTCCGCCGGCGTGTCGATGGCCTTGGCTGTAGAGTTCCGTGTATACTAGCGGATCGCGGAGAGCGTTGCGCGACGACGAAAACGATCTACGAAAACTCTCTCTTTCTCTGCTAAATTTAGGGGAAACTTTTTTCTCGCTCGATCTAGCGGAAAGTTTTTCTGCTAAATTTAGCGGTAACAAAAGCGTGTTTCTCTTATTAAACCGCGTTCGTCCCTCCGCTAAGCCATCCGCAACGAAGTAGCGGCTACTCCGCCGGCGTGTCGATGGCCTTGGCTGTAGAGTTCCGTGTATACTAGCGGATCGCGGAGAGCGTTGCGCGACGACGAAAACGATCTACGAAAACTCTCTCTTTCTCTGCTATATTTAGGGAAAACTTTTTTCTCGCTCGATCTAGCGGAAAGTTTTTCCGCTAAATTGAGCGGTAACAAAAGAGCGTTTCTCTTATTAGATCGCGTTCCTCCCTCCGCTAAGCCCTCCGCAACGAAGTAGCGGCTACTCCGCCGGCGTGTCGATGGCCTTGGCTGTAGAGTTCCGTGTATACTAGCGGATCGCGGAGAACGTTGCGCGACGACGAAAACAATCTACGAAAACTCTCTCTTTCTCTGCTAAATTTAGGGGAAACTTTTTTCTCGCTCGATCTAGCGGAAAGTTTTTCTGCTAAATTTAGCGGTAACAAAAGCGTGTTTCTCTTATTAAACCGCGTTCGTCCCTCCGCTAAGCCCTCCGCAACGAAGTAGCGGCTACTCCGCCGGCGTGTCGATGGCCTTGGCTGTAGAGTTCCGTGTATACTAGCGGATCGCGGAGAGCGTTGCGCGACGACGAAAACGATCTACGAAAACTCTCTATTTCTCTGCTAAATTTAGGGGAAACGTTTTTCTCGCTAGATATAGCGGAAAGTTTTTCTGCTAAATTTAGCGGTAACAAAAGAGCGTTTCTCTTATTAGACCGCGTTCCTCCCTCCGCTAAGCCCTCCGCAACAAAGTAGCGGCTACTCCGCCGGCGTGTCGATGGCCTTGGCTGTAGAGTTCCGTGTATACTAGCGGATTGCGGAGAGCGTTGCGCGACGACGAAAACAATCTACGAAAACTCTCTATTTCTCTGCTAAATTTAGAGGAAACTTTTTTCTCGCTCGATCTAGCGGAAAGTTTTTCTGCTAAATTTAGCGGTAACAAAAGCGTGTTTCTCTTATTAAACCGCGTTCGTCCCTCCGCTAAGCCCTCCGCAACGAAGTAGCGGCTACTCCGCCGGCGTGTCGATGGCCTTGGCTGTAGAGTTCTGTGTATACTAGCGGATCGCGGAGAGCGTTGCGCGACGACGAAAACGATCTACGAAAACTCTCTCTTTCTCTGCTAAATTTAGGGGAAACTTTTTTTTCGCTCGATCTAGCGGAAAGTTTTTCTGCTAAATTTAGCGGTAACAAAAGCGTGTTTCTCTTATTAAACCGCGTTCGTCCCTCCGCTAAGCCCTCCGCAACTAAGTAGCGGCTACTCCGCCGGCGTGTCGATGGCGTTGGCTGTAGAGTTCCGTGTATACTAGCGGATCGCGGAGAGCGTTGCGCGACGACGAAAACGATCTACGAAAACTCTCTATTTCTCTGCTAAATTTAGGGGAAACTTTTTTCTTGCTCGATCTAGCGGAAAGTTTTTCTGCTAAATTTAGCGGTAACAAAAGCGTGTTTCTCTTATTAAACCGCGTTCGTCCCTCCGCTAAGCCCTCCGCAACGAAGTAGCGGCTACTCCGCCGGCGTGTCGATGGCCTTGGCTGTAGAGTTCCGTGTATACTAGCGGATTGCGGAGAGCGTTCCGCGACGACGAAAACGATCTACGAAAACTCTCTCTTTCTCTGCTAAATTTAGGGGAAACTTTTTTCTCGCTCGATATAGCGGAAAGTTTTTCTGCTAAATTTAGCGGTAACAAAAGCGTGTTTCTCTTATTAAACCGCGTTCGTCCCTCCGCTAAGCCCTCCGCAACAAAGTAGCGGCTACTCCGCCGGCGTGTCGATGGCCTTGGCTGTAGAGTTCCGTGTATACTAGCGGATCGCGGAGAGCGTTGCGCGACGACGAAAACGATCTACGAAAACTCTCTATTTCTCTGCTAAATTTAGGGGAAACGTTTTTCTCGCTAGATATAGCGGAAAGTTTTTCTGCTAAATTTAGCGGTAACAAAAGAGCGTTTCTCTTATTAGACCGCGTTCCTCCCTCCGCTAAGCCCTCCGCAACGAAGTAGCGGCTACTCCGCCGGCGTGTCGATGGCCTTGGCTGTAGAGTTCCGTGTATACTAGCGGATTGCGGAGAGCGTTGCGCGACGACGAAAACGATCTACGAAAACTCTCTATTTCTCTGCTAAATTTAGGGGAAACTTTTTTCTCGCTCGATCTAGCGGAAAGTTTTTCTGCTAAATTTAGCGGTAACAAAAGCGTGTTTCTCTTATTAAACCGCGTTCGTCCCTCCGCTAAGCCCTCCGCAACGAAGTAGCGGCTACTCCGCCGGCGTGTCGATGGCCTTGGCTGTAGAGTTCCGTGTATACTAGCGGATCGCGGAGAGCGTTGCACGACGACGAAAACGATCTACGAAAGCTCTCTATTTCTCTGCTAAATTTAGGGGAAACTTTTTTCTCGCTCGATCTAGCGGAAAGTTTTTCTGCTAAATTTAGCGGTAACAAAAGCGTGTTTCTCTTATTAAACCGCGTTCGTCCCTCCGCTAAGCCCTCCGCAACGAAGTAGCGGCTACTCCGCCGGCGTGTCGATGGCCTTGGCTGTAGAGTTCCGTGTATACTAGCGGATCGCGGAGAGCGTTGCGCGACGACGAAAACGATCTACGAAAACTCTCTATTTCTCTGCTAAATTTAGGGGAAACTTTTTTCTCGCTCGATCTAGCGGAAAGTTTTTCTGCTAAATTTAGCGGTAACAAAAGCGTGTTTCTCTTATTAGACCTCGTTCCTCCATCCGCTAAGCCCTCCGCAACGAAGTAGCGGCTACTCCGCCGGCGTGTCGATGGCCTTGGCTGTAGAGTTCCGTGTATACTAGCGGATCGCGGAGAGCGTTGCGCGACGACGAAAACGATCTACGAAAACTCTCTATTTCTCTGCTAAATTTAGGGGAAACTTTTTTCTCGCTCGATCTAGCGGAAAGTTTTTCTACTAAATTTAAGCGGTAACAAAAGCGTGTTTCTCTTATTAAACCGCGTTCTTCCCTTCGCTAAGCCCTCCGCAACGAAGTAGCGGCTACTCCGCCTGCGTGTCGATGGCCTTGGCTGTAGCGTTCCGTGTATAGTAGCGGATTGCGGAGAGCGTTGCGCGACGACAAAAACGATCTACGAAAACTCTCTATTTCTCTGCTAAATTTAGGAGAAACGTTTTTCTCCCTAGATCACGCGGATGGTTTTTCCGCTAAATTTAGCGGTAAGAAAAGCGTGTTTCTCTTATTAAACCGCGTTCTTCCCTCTGCTAAGCCCTCCGCAACGAAGTAGCGGCTACTCCGCCTGCGTGTCGATGGCCCTGGCTGTAGAGTTCCGTGTATACTAGCGGATTGCGGAGAGCGTTGCGCGACGACGAAAACGATCTACGAAAACTCTCTGTTTCTCCGCTAAATTTAGGGGAAACTTTTTTCTCGCTACATCTAGCGGAAAGTTTTTCCGCTAAATTTAGCGGTAACAGAAGATTGTTTCTCTTATTAGAACGCGTTCCTCCCTCCGGTAAGCCCTCTGCAACGAAGTAGCCGCTACTCCAGCTGCGTGTCGATGGCTATGGCTGTACAGTTCCGTGTATAGTAGCGGATTGCGGAGAGCGTCGCGCGACGACGAAAACGATCTACGAAAACTCTCTATTTCTCTGCTAAATTTAGGAGAAACGTTTTTCTCCCTAGATCACGCGGAAAGTTTTTGCGCTAAATTTAGCGGTAAGAAAAGCGTGTTTCTCTTATTAAACCGCGTTCTTCCCTCTGCTAAGCCCTCCGCAACGAAGTAGCGGCTACTCCGCCTGCGTGTCGATGGCCCTGGCTGTAGAGTTCCGTGTATACTAGCGGATTGCGGAGAGCGTTGCGCGACGACGAAAACGATCTACGAAAACTCTCTGTTTCTCCGCTAAATTTAGGGGAAACTTTTTTCTCGCTACATCTAGCGGAAAGTTTTTCCGCTAAATTTAGCGGTAACAGAAGAGTGTTTCTCTTATTAGAACGCGTTCCTCCCTCCGGTAAGCCCTCTGCAACGAAGTAGCCGCTACTCCAGCTGCGTGTCGATGGCTATGGCTGTACAGTTCCGTGTATAGTAGCGGATTGCGGAGAGCGTCGCGGTACGACGAAAACGATCTACGAAAACTCTCTATTTCTCTGCTAAATTTAGGGGAAACTTTTTTTCGCTAGATGTAGCGGAAAGTTTTTCCGCCAAGTTTAGCGGTAACGAAAGAGTGTTTCTCTTATTAGACCGCGTTCCTCCCTCCGCTAAGCCCTCTGCAACGAAGTAGCCGCTACTCCGCCTGCGTGTCGATGGCCTTGGCTGTAGAGTTCCGTGTATAGTAGCGGATTGCGGAGAGCGTTGCGCGACGACGAAAACGATCTACGAAAACTCTCTATTTCTCTGCTAAATTTAGGGGAAACTTTTTCTCGCTAGATGTAGTAGGAAGTTTTTCCGCTAAATTTAGCGCTAACAAAAGAGTGTTTCTCTTATTAGAACGCGTTCCTCCCTCCGCTAAGACCTCCGCAACTAAGTAGCCGCTACTCCGCCTGCGTGTCGATGGACATGACTGTAGAGTTCTGTGTATAGTGGCGGATTGCGGAGAGCGTCGCGTGACGACGAAAACGATCTATGAAAACTCTCTATTTCTCTGCTAAATTTAGGGGAAACTTTTTCTCGCTAGATGTAGCGGAAAGTTTTTCCGCTAAACTTAGCGGTAACAAAAGAGTGTTTCTCTTATTAGAACGCGTTCCTCCCTCCGCTAGGACCTCCGCAACGAAGTAGCCGCTACTCCGCCTGCGTGTCGATGGCCTTGGCTGTAGAGTTCCGTGTATAGTAGCGGATTGCGGAGAGCGTCGCGCGACGACGAAAACGATCTACGAAAACTCTCTATTTCTCTGCTAAATTTAGGGGAAACTTTTTCTCGCTATATCTAGCGGAAAGTTTTGCCGCTAAATTTAGCGGTAACAAAAGAGTGTTTCTCTTATTAGACTGCGTTCCTCCCTCCGCTAAGCCCTCTGCAGCGAAGTAGCCGGTACTCCGCTTGCGTGTCGATGGCCTTGGCTGTAGAGTTCCGTGTATAGTAGCGGATTGCGGAGAGCGTTGCGCGACGACGAAAGCGATCTACGGAAACTCTCTATTTCTCTGCTTAATTTGGGGAAACTTTTTCTCGCTATATCTAGCGGAAAGTTTTGCCGCTAAATTTAGCGGTAACAAAAGAGTGTTTCTCTTATTAGACTGCGTTCCTCCCTCCGCTAAGCCCTCTGCAGCGAAGTAGCCGGTACTCCGCTTGCGTGTCGATGGCCTTGGCTGTAGAGTTCCGTGTATAGTAGCGGATTGCGGAGAGCGTTGCGCGACGACGAAAGCGATCTACGGAAACTCTCTATTTCTCTGCTAAATTTAGGGGAAACTTTTTCTCGCTATATCTAGCGGAAAGATTTGCCGCTAAATTTAGCGGTAACAAAAGAGTGTTTCTCTTATTAGACTGCGTTCCTCCCTCCGCTAAGCCCTCTGCAGCGAAGTAGCCGGTACTCCGCCGGCGTGTCGATGGCCTTGGCTGTAGAGTTCCGTGTATACTAGCGGATCGCGGAGAGCGTTGCGCGACGACGAAAACGATCTACGAAAACTCTCTATTTCTCTGCTAAATTTAGAGGAAACTTTTTTCTCGCTCGATCTAGCGGAAAGTTTTTCTGCTAAATTTAGCGGTAACAAAAGCGTGTTTCTCTTATTAAACCGCGTTCGTCCCTCCGCTAAGCCCTCCGCAACGAAGTAGCGGCTACTCCGCCGGCGTGTCGATGGCCTTGGCTGTAGAGTTCCGTGTATACTAGCGGATCGCGGAGAGAGTTGCGCGACGACGAAAACGATCTACGAAAAATCTCTATTTCTCTGCTAAATTTAGGGGAAACTTTTTTCTCGCTCGATCTAGCGGAAAGTTTTTCTGCTAAATTTAGCGGTAACAAAAGCGTGTTTCTCTTATTAGACCTCGTTCCTCCCTCCGCTAAGCCCTCCGCAACGAAGTAGCGGCTACTCCGCCGGCGTGTCGATGGCCTTGACTGTAGAGTTCCGTGTATACTAGCGGATCGCGGAGAGCGTTGCGCGACGACGAAAACGATCTACGAAAACTCTCTATTTCTCTGCTAAATTTAGGGGAAACTTTTTTCTCGCTCGATCTAGCGGAACGTTTTTCTGCTAAATTTAGCGGTAACAAAAGCGTGTTTCTCTTATTAAACCGCGTTCGTCCCTCCGCTAAGCCCTCCGCAACGAAGTAGCGGCTACTCCGCCGGCGTGTCGATGGCCTTGGCTGTAGAGTTCCGTGTATACTAGCGGATCGCGGAGAGCGTTGCGCGACGACGAAAACGATCTACGAAAACTCTCTCTTTCTCTGCTAAATTTAGGGGAAACTTTTTTCTCGCTCGATCTAGCGGAAAGTTTTTCTGCTAAATTTAGCGGTAACAAAAGCGTGTTTCTCTTATTAAACCGCGTTCGTCCCTCCGCTAAGCCATCCGCAACGAAGTAGCGGCTACTCCGCCGGCGTGTCGATGGCCTTGGCTGTAGAGTTCCGTGTATACTAGCGGATCGCGGAGAGCGTTGCGCGACGACGAAAACGATCTACGAAAACTCTCTCTTTCTCTGCTATATTTAGGGAAAACTTTTTTCTCGCTCGATCTAGCGGAAAGTTTTTCCGCTAAATTGAGCGGTAACAAAAGAGCGTTTCTCTTATTAGATCGCGTTCCTCCCTCCGCTAAGCCCTCCGCAACGAAGTAGCGGCTACTCCGCCGGCGTGTCGATGGCCTTGGCTGTAGAGTTCCGTGTATACTAGCGGATCGCGGAGAACGTTGCGCGACGACGAAAACAATCTACGAAAACTCTCTCTTTCTCTGCTAAATTTAGGGGAAACTTTTTTCTCGCTCGATCTAGCGGAAAGTTTTTCTGCTAAATTTAGCGGTAACAAAAGCGTGTTTCTCTTATTAAACCGCGTTCGTCCCTCCGCTAAGCCCTCCGCAACGAAGTAGCGGCTACTCCGCCGGCGTGTCGATGGCCTTGGCTGTAGAGTTCCGTGTATACTAGCGGATCGCGGAGAGCGTTGCGCGACGACGAAAACGATCTACGAAAACTCTCTATTTCTCTGCTAAATTTAGGGGAAACGTTTTTCTCGCTAGATATAGCGGAAAGTTTTTCTGCTAAATTTAGCGGGAACAAAAGAGCGTTTCTCTTATTAGACCGCGTTCCTCCCTCCGCTAAGCCCTCCGCAACAAAGTAGCGGCTACTCCGCCGGCGTGTCGATGGCCTTGGCTGTAGAGTTCCGTGTATACTAGCGGATTGCGGAGAGCGTTGCGCGACGACGAAAACAATCTACGAAAACTCTCTATTTCTCTGCTAAATTTAGAGGAAACTTTTTTCTCGCTCGATCTAGCGGAAAGTTTTTCTGCTAAATTTAGCGGTAACAAAAGCGTGTTTCTCTTATTAAACCGCGTTCGTCCCTCCGCTAAGCCCTCCACAACGAAGTAGCGGCTACTCCGCCGGCGTGTCGATGGCCTTGGCTGTAGAGTTCTGTGTATACTAGCGGATCGCGGAGAGCGTTGCGCGACGACGAAAACGATCTACGAAAACTCTCTCTTTCTCTGCTAAATTTAGGGGAAACTTTTTTTTCGCTCGATCTAGCGGAAAGTTTTTCTGCTAAATTTAGCGGTAACAAAAGCGTGTTTCTCTTATTAAACCGCGTTCGTCCCTCCGCTAAGCCCTCCGCAACTAAGTAGCGGCTACTCCGCCGGCGTGTCGATGGCGTTGGCTGTAGAGTTCCGTGTATACTAGCGGATCGCGGAGAGCGTTGCGCGACGACGAAAACGATCTACGAAAACTCTCTATTTCTCTGCTAAATTTAGGGGAAACTTTTTTCTTGCTCGATCTAGCGGAAAGTTTTTCTGCTAAATTTAGCGGTAACAAAAGCGTGTTTCTCTTATTAAACCGCGTTCGTCCCTCCGCTAAGCCCTCCGCAACGAAGTAGCGGCTACTCCGCCGGCGTGTCGATGGCCTTGGCTGTAGAGTTCCGTGTATACTAGCGGATTGCGGAGAGCGTTCCGCGACGACGAAAACGATCTACGAAAACTCTCTCTTTCTCTGCTAAATTTAGGGGAAACTTTTTTCTCGCTCGATATAGCGGAAAGTTTTTCTGCTAAATTTAGCGGTAACAAAAGCGTGTTTCTCTTATTAAACCGCGTTCGTCCCTCCGCTAAGCCCTCCGCAACAAAGTAGCGGCTACTCCGCCGGCGTGTCGATGGCCTTGGCTGTAGAGTTCCGTGTATACTAGCGGATCGCGGAGAGCGTTGCGCGACGACGAAAACGATCTACGAAAACTCTCTATTTCTCTGCTAAATTTAGGGGAAACGTTTTTCTCGCTAGATATAGCGGAAAGTTTTTCTGCTAAATTTAGCGGTAACAAAAGAGCGTTTCTCTTATTAGACCGCGTTCCTCCCTCCGCTAAGCCCTCCGCAACGAAGTAGCGGCTACTCCGCCGGCGTGTCGATGGCCTTGGCTGTAGAGTTCCGTGTATACTAGCGGATTGCGGAGAGCGTTGCGCGACGACGAAAACGATCTACGAAAACTCTCTATTTCTCTGCTAAATTTAGGGGAAACTTTTTTCTCGCTCGATCTAGCGGAAAGTTTTTCTGCTAAATTTAGCGGTAACAAAAGCGTGTTTCTCTTATTAAACCGCGTTCGTCCCTCCGCTAAGCCCTCCGCAACGAAGTAGCGGCTACTCCGCCGGCGTGTCGATGGCCTTGGCTGTAGAGTTCCGTGTATACTAGCGGATCGCGGAGAGCGTTGCACGACGACGAAAACGATCTACGAAAGCTCTCTATTTCTCTGCTAAATTTAGGGGAAACTTTTTTCTCGCTCGATCTAGCGGAAAGTTTTTCTGCTAAATTTAGCGGTAACAAAAGCGTGTTTCTCTTATTAAACCGCGTTCGTCCCTCCGCTAAGCCCTCCGCAACGAAGTAGCGGCTACTCCGCCGGCGTGTCGATGGCCTTGGCTGTAGAGTTCCGTGTATACTAGCGGATCGCGGAGAGCGTTGCGCGACGACGAAAACGATCTACGAAAACTCTCTATTTCTCTGCTAAATTTAGGGGAAACTTTTTTCTCGCTCGATCTAGCGGAAAGTTTTTCTGCTAAATTTAGCGGTAACAAAAGCGTGTTTCTCTTATTAGACCTCGTTCCTCCATCCGCTAAGCCCTCCGCAACGAAGTAGCGGCTACTCCGCCGGCGTGTCGATGGCCTTGGCTGTAGAGTTCCGTGTATACTAGCGGATCGCGGAGAGCGTTGCGCGACGACGAAAACGATCTACGAAAACTCTCTATTTCTCTGCTAAATTTAGGGGAAACTTTTTTCTCGCTCGATCTAGCGGAAAGTTTTTCTACTAAATTTAGCGGTAACAAAAGCGTGTTTCTCTTATTAAACCGCGTTCTTCCCTTCGCTAAGCCCTCCGCAACGAAGTAGCGGCTACTCCGCCTGCGTGTCGATGGCCTTGGCTGTAGCGTTCCGTGTATAGTAGCGGATTGCGGAGAGCGTTGCGCGACGACAAAAACGATCTACGAAAACTCTCTATTTCTCTGCTAAATTTAGGAGAAACGTTTTTCTCCCTAGATCACGCGGATGGTTTTTCCGCTAAATTTAGCGGTAAGAAAAGCGTGTTTCTCTTATTAAACCGCGTTCTTCCCTCTGCTAAGCCCTCCGCAACGAAGTAGCGGCTACTCCGCCTGCGTGTCGATGGCCCTGGCTGTAGAGTTCCGTGTATACTAGCGGATTGCGGAGAGCGTTGCGCGACGACGAAAACGATCTACGAAAACTCTCTGTTTCTCCGCTAAATTTAGGGGAAACTTTTTTCTCGCTACATCTAGCGGAAAGTTTTTCCGCTAAATTTAGCGGTAACAGAAGATTGTTTCTCTTATTAGAACGCGTTCCTCCCTCCGGTAAGCCCTCTGCAACGAAGTAGCCGCTACTCCAGCTGCGTGTCGATGGCTATGGCTGTACAGTTCCGTGTATAGTAGCGGATTACGGAGAGCGTCGCGCGACGACGAAAACGATCTACGAAAACTCTCTATTTCTCTGCTAAATTTAGGAGAAACGTTTTTCTCCCTAGATCACGCGGAAAGTTTTTGCGCTAAATTTAGCGGTAAGAAAAGCGTGTTTCTCTTATTAAACCGCGTTCTTCCCTCTGCTAAGCCCTCCGCAACGAAGTAGCGGCTACTCCGCCTGCGTGTCGATGGCCCTGGCTGTAGAGTTCCGTGTATACTAGCGGATTGCGGAGAGCGTTGCGCGACGACGAAAACGATCTACGAAAACTCTCTGTTTCTCCGCTAAATTTAGGGGAAACTTTTTTCTCGCTACATCTAGCGGAAAGTTTTTCCGCTAAATTTAGCGGTAACAGAAGAGTGTTTCTCTTATTAGAACGCGTTCCTCCCTCCGGTAAGCCCTCTGCAACGAAGTAGCCGCTACTCCAGCTGCGTGTCGATGGCTATGGCTGTACAGTTCCGTGTATAGTAGCGGATTGCGGAGAGCGTCGCGGTACGACGAAAACGATCTACGAAAACTCTCTATTTCTCTGCTAAATTTAGGGGAAACTTTTTTTCGCTAGATGTAGCGGAAAGTTTTTCCGCCAAGTTTAGCGGTAACGAAAGAGTGTTTCTCTTATTAGACCGCGTTCCTCCCTCCGCTAAGCCCTCTGCAACGAAGTAGCCGCTACTCCGCCTGCGTGTCGATGGCCTTGGCTGTAGAGTTCCGTGTATAGTAGCGGATTGCGGAGAGCGTTGCGCGACGACGAAAACGATCTACGAAAACTCTCTATTTCTCTGCTAAATTTAGGGGAAACTTTTTCTCGCTAGATGTAGTAGGAAGTTTTTCCGCTAAATTTAGCGCTAACAAAAGAGTGTTTCTCTTATTAGAACGCGTTCCTCCCTCCGCTAAGACCTCCGCAACTAAGTAGCCGCTACTCCGCCTGCGTGTCGATGGCCATGACTGTAGAGTTCTGTGTATAGTAGCGGATTGCGGAGAGCGTCGCGTGACGACGAAAACGATCTATGAAAACTCTCTATTTCTCTGCTAAATTTAGGGGAAACTTTTTCTCGCTAGATGTAGCGGAAAGTTTTTCCGCTAAACTTAGCGGTAACAAAAGAGTGTTTCTCTTATTAGAACGCGTTCCTCCCTCCGCTAGGACCTCCGCAACGAAGTAGCCGCTACTCCGCCTGCGTGTCGATGGCCTTGGCTGTAGAGTTCCGTGTATAGTAGCGGATTGCGGAGAGCGTCGCGCGACGACGAAAACGATCTACGAAAACTCTCTATTTCTCTGCTAAATTTAGGGGAAACTTTTTCTCGCTATATCTAGCGGAAAGTTTTGCCGCTAAATTTAGCGGTAACAAAAGAGTGTTTCTCTTATTAGACTGCGTTCCTCCCTCCGCTAAGCCCTCTGCAGCGAAGTAGCCGGTACTCCGCTTGCGTGTCGATGGCCTTGGCTGTAGAGTTCCGTGTATAGTAGCGGATTGCGGAGAGCGTTGCGCGACGACGAAAGCGATCTACGGAAACTCTCTATTTCTCTGCTAAATTTAGGGGAAACTTTTTCTCGCTATATCTAGCGGAAAGATTTGCCGCTAAATTTAGCGGTAACAAAAGAGTGTTTCTCTTATTAGACTGCGTTCCTCCCTCCGCTAAGCCCTCTGCAGCGAAGTAGCCGGTACTCCGCTTGCGTGTCGATGGCCTTGGCTGTAGAGTTCCGTGTATAGTAGCGGATTGCGGAGAGCGTTGCGCGACGACCAAAGCGATCTACGGAAACTCTCTATTTCTCTGCTTAATTTAGGGAAACTTTTTCTCGCTATATCTAGCGGAAAGTTTTGCCGCTATATTTAGCGGTAACAAAAGAGTGTTTCTCTTATTAGACCGCGTTCCTCCCTCCGCTAAGCCCTCTGCAACGAAGTAGCCGCTACTGCACCTGCGTGTCGATGGCCTTGGCTGTAGAGTTCCGTGTATAGTAGTGGATTGCGGAGAGCGTCGCGCGACGACGAAAACGATCTACGAAAACTCTATTTCTCTGCTAAGTTTAGGCGAAACTTTTTTCTCGCTAGATCTAGCGGAAAGATTTTCCTGCGAAAGTTAGCGGTAACAAAAGAGTGTTTTTATTTTTTTAGACCGCGTTCCTCCCTCCGCTAAGCCCTCCACAATGAAGTAGCCGCTCCAGCGTCTGCGTGTCGATGGCCTTGGGTGTAGAGTTCTTGTATAGTAGCGGGTTGCGGAGAGCGTGATGCGACGAAGAAAACAATCTACGAAAACTCTCTACTTCTCCGCTTTATTTAACAAAAAACATTTTACGCTAAATTTATCAGAAAATCTTGCCCGCTAAATTTAATGGAAAAAGTGACATGCTAAATTTAGCTGAAAAATATTCCCGCTAATTTTGGCGAAAAAATTTCAGCACTAATATTGCGAAAAACTTCCTCCACTAACTCTACAGGAAAAAAATACCCGCTATAGTTTTTCACGCAAGCTTGAGAGGGAAACTTTCCTCGCTAACTTTAGCGGAACCATTTTACCTTAATCTAGTGAAAAAGTTCTCCCCGCTAAATTTAGCGCAGAAAGTTTACAGCTAATTTAAGCGGGGGAAAAATTTTCCGCTAGATTTTGCGGGGAAACGTTTCTGCTAAATATAGTGGACAATTGTAGATTATCTACATTCGGCAAAACTTCGAGATAACTTGAAGGACCGGGCACGTCAATAGACCGGTCCTCAATCCAAACCAGACCAACGCACCCTTCGATTCACCGGACCGGCTTTCACCAGGTCTTCCATGCTGCTTTTTGCATCAATTACCAAACAAATCCCTTGAATAATTGCGATCTTCATGGTGAGCCACTCGTTTCTCGAGAGGAAATTCTTAAAGTAAATACGATGCAAGTTATTACATTGCTATCGCCATTGAACACATAAGAAACGACCATGTCATTTTCAAATCACTTCGTTGTATTCTCAAACGTCCGCACAGGTGCCGGTTCTTCAGCAGATTATAAAGGGCTATTTAGCCGGATTAGTAATCACGTGTCCCGGACCTCCACTAGACCCATGTCGAGCAGTGGGCCCGCTAGGCTATGCTTCCAGTAGCGGCATTAACGCCTCCTCCTGGTTGCATTACTACTCTTGTGTAGGTTACCCGTTGCCTCTTCCTCTCTATAGACATTGCGTCCCACTGTGGTCCGAGGCGTCCGTTCTCTCGAACCTCCTGCTTCCGCATGGGAGGAGTTGTGTATGCTCATCTGGCAGCTCTCAAATGTGACAGTTGTGGAAGGTGGTCATACCGCAAATGCGAACTGATGTTGCTTCATTCACGTGTATGGGCGTCTGTCAGCATCAATAGACACCTAGCTTGTTGGTGCTTTCCAGCTTCCTCTCTTTCACGATTCAGGTTTGGAGCTGTCACTGTTTTCAAGCCCTACTGGCGTTGACACGAGTCTGCTACTATGAGTGCCCGACGTATCAATGCTCCGGAAATCCAGTGGCATTAATAGGTCATCCACTGTTTGGTATACCAGCAGCCGAAGTGTAAAAAACAAGATCTTAGACAAACAGTTACTTGCTTCCTCGCTACCATAGTGCTCAAAATAATTTGTGTGTGAAACGTGCCTTAAGACGACTGCCGCCGACAGCGAGCTACTTTCTCTCGAACCATATACCGTGTTTTGTAGGGACACAGGTGGAAGAGGTGAAGGTGTTATTATGGTGGGGGGCTCATGAACCTTCCACGTAATCGCCGTGTGACCTCGTGCAGAGACACCTCGGAGCTTTTTAGAGCGCAGCTCTTAGGCGCCTGTTTCCGGCTTGAGCGGCGTCGCCGTCGCCGTCGGCGTCGGCGTAACCGCGCGGTGCATTATGGGTAAGTTTCCCCGCTAAATCTAGCGGAAAAATTTCCCCGCTAAATCTAGCGGGAAACGTTTCCCCGCTAAATCTAGCGGAAAAAACTTCCCGGCTAAATCTAGCGGAAAACTGTCCCGGCATAATCTAGCGGAAAATATTCCCCGCTTAATCTAGCGGAATAAGTTCCCCGCTAAATATAGCGGAAACATTTACCCGCTAAATCTAGCGGAGAAATGTCCCCTCTAAATCTAGCGGAAACAATTCCCGGGTTAATCTAGTGGAAACATTGCCCCGCTAAATCTAGCGGAAAAAATTTCGCAGCTAAATCTAGCGAAAAAAGTTTCCCGCTAAATCTAGGGGAAAAAGTTTCCCGCTAAATCTCGCTTAAAAAATTCTCCACTTAATCTAGCGGAAACATTTCTCCGCTTAATCTAGCTGACGTGACACCCCCCCCCCCCCCCCCAGGTAAACGTGACCTCCCCCCCCCCCCCCTCCCCGAGAACAGGTGACCCTCAGCACCCTTCCCTCCTCCTCAAGAGCTGCGCTCTAATTCGGCGTTACAGGGAGTTGTAAACGGCTTTCATTTTTTTTTCATCGAGCTTTTTTTTTTCCTCAGAAAATCACCCTAGTGGGATGCATTTCCTGCCAGCCTGCGTCACGAAAAGTAGTCAACAGACTACTCGCCGCGTCCCTAGAGTCAGCCTCATCTAAAGCCTATGAGAACATTCTTATTTTCGGCGACTTTAGCGCTCACATCGACTCGTGTTCCTTCGGCAAACCTTACTGTCACGACAATTTCGACAATGTCCCTCTTGAAACTACGACCAGTGCTGGCATGCTCCAAGCATGCTGACAGCCAACATACCGACCCGCGACGGGGCACCGCGCTTTCTTCACTTTGTATTCGCTTCCAATCCGACAGTTCTTGAACCTTTTGAAGTATCTGAATGGCACAACAGCAGTGGCAATTTTGCCGCGGAGCTTCGCCATGCAGTCTTTATGCCGCGCAAAGGGCGTTTCGCTCATATAATATGAATGTTCCAGCGAATTGACATTGGTCATATGAATCCTATGACCTGTGCTTTACCCTATATTCGCCATTCAGAAAGAGTGTGTCCCTTGCTCCGTCTAATCATGAAAATAGAATCAATCACCATGAATACCGGCTGATATCACAAAAGCCGCGAGGACCCACCAACCACAGTTTCAGCGGGTACGCCAATCCCAATGCGCTACAACTTTACTAGTTGCAAAAACCATCAGCGGTCCCTGAAGGTGGCTTTTTATATCTTGCACCAACAACACCTACGCGATATTACGAAAGAGGCTAAGACAGAGCCAGCATTCTTCTGGAACTATGTCTTCTGCTAACGTTCAGCATTCCCGCGACCCTGTTTTACCGGCCACGGCGATGTCACCGACTCCCCGAACGAGATATGAAGTCCTTTTGGCAATCTCTTTTATTCCGTAAACAGTATCTCTTTTCTACCAAATCGCCCTGTCGTGGTCTTTACCCAGCGACCCACAGGCATATGTCCCGGACAACTTTATTGCTCCATGACTGAGTGCAGAAGGAGCAAGGAATATTAGTTCAGAACTGACCACCGTGACCTTCACAGGTGAATCCATTACAAGGAACCCTTTCGAAAATCAGGAACTCTCAAAACTCCGGCCGGATGGAATTATAACAAGATGGTTCAAAGCGAACTGCTCGAAAATGTTAACAACCGCCTCTATGGTGCTGCAAGGTCTGTTCGACAGTGGGATCTTCCTAGAGGCTTGGCGACTAGACTTGGACACCAAACTGCACAAGGGAAAGTGGAAGACAACGAACCGCCAGTGGCATCACCGCTAGGGGTCTATCACTTTGATTGACTGTCGAACGTTTGAGATAGTAGTTGATGGCTAACTGCATAAATATCTCGAAGTATCCGGCTAACTCTCCAATAGACAGTACGGCTTTCAGAAATATCAAACTTGTGAAACAGTTCTGGCAACTCTTACACATTTTATCAGTAAAAACGTGGACATCTCAGCGACCACAGATATGATCATAACTGACATAAATGAGGATTATCGTACACTCGAATTTAATACCCTGCTTTAAAAAAATCACAAATTCAGGAATCCGCAGTCTCTTATTCACAGGGATCTCGGGTTTCCTGAGGAATCGCGGTAAACAAGCTAGCTTTGTGCTATGGGGCACGATCGGCCGAGACAGTCATCGCGTCAGGTGTGCGACAGAGTTCAGTCCTCTGTTTGACTCTCTTCCTCCAATATGTGAAGGACACGCCGGGAAACAACGAATGTCTTTCAAGGTAGTACGCGGCCGACAGATTGATTCCTACCACAGTTCGTTCCCAGTTTGATGTACGAAACCTGCAAAACGTTCTTTAGGATGTAGAGAAATGGACCTAATTTAGGAGAGTACCTTCGGCTGATTCTATCCAAAAAAAAAGCGCGGTACCCCGTCTAATTTAAAACAAATGCTACTGCTCTTACGCTGGTTCTTGAAGAAATTATGGGGCATTTCGCACAGTGGTTATATTTTTATAAAAAATGAACGAGGTTTACAATCCCCTGTAACGCCAAATTAGAGCACAGCTCCTGACTCCTGAGGGGGAGGGGGGAAGGTACGGAGAGGAGGGCATGCCCCTCCTTATCATCTTTATCCTCCCCTCCTCCTCTCCTTCTCCATTGCCATTTAGCATAACTTTTTCGTTAAATTTCCCGCTTCGTTACGCGGGAAATATTTCCCGCTGAATATGGCGGCAACATTTTTCCGCTAAATTCACTGGGGAACTTTTTCCGCTAAATTTAGCGGAAAATGTTTTCCGCTGAGCAGCCGGGAATTTTTTTAGCAACATTTAGCGGGCAATTTTTTCGCTAGCGGAATTTCTTTTTTTTTTTCGCTAAATTTAGCGGGCATTTCTTTTTTTTGTTAAATTTAGCGGGGAAATTTTGCAGCTAAATTTAGCTTGGAATTTTTTCTGCTAAGTTTAGCGGGTAAATTTTTCAGCTAAAGTTTGCGGGGAATTTTTCGCGCTACATTTAGTCGGGAGGTTTTTCCGTTAAATTTAGCGGATAATAGTTTCCGCTAAAAATAGCTGGAAAATGTTTCCCCTAACTTTATCAAGAAATGTTTTCCCCTAAATTTAGCGGGGAACTTTTTCAGTTCGATTTTGAGGGGAACTTTTCCCGCTACATTGAGCGGGGAAATGGTTCTGCTAAATATAGGGGGAGAATTCTTTCTGCTAAATTTAGCGGGGACATTTTTCCACTAAATTTAGCGAAGAATTGTTCACGCTAAATATAGCGGGAAATTTTTTCCACGAAATCTGGCGGGAAAATATTTTCGCTAAATTCATCGGGGAAGCTTTTCCGCTGAGTTTAGCGTTGAAATTTGCCCATAATCCAACGCGCGGTGACGTCACGTTTGATTTTAATATAGGAAACGTCCCATAATGTAACGCGCGGTTACGACGACGTCGTCACCGACGCCGCTCAAGCCGGAAACTGGGGCCTAAGAGCTCCGCTCTCAAAGCATGGTGAATGCAGCATCATGACTTTTCCGCAGGGTGAACATACCCGAAACTCCTGTTCTCCCAGGTGCAAGCTGATTAGGTCACTTAGCGTGCGCATGAAAGTTGGCGGCCGCAGAGGATCAGAAAGCGACGGAAAAAACTTAACACCTAGACGCCGAGGTGCAGTAGAGGTGGCCCAAGGAAGGCCCAAAATGGGTTAATAATGTGTAATAAGCTTTCCGGAGGCTGTCGCCGCCAAGCGGCTGGAGGGGGGCGGGGGCGAGGTGGCAAAAGGAGGCGGTACACGGCATGGCGACGCCGCTCTCCCCACATTCGCTGCTCCTCGAAGAAGAGGCTGCATCGTCACGAATAGCAACGTGCACTTGCTGCGCCGGCCGGCAGGCGTTGCGGGTGCATCACTGGACCTCGTTTTAACCTTCCCTTACCACCCCCCCCCCCCCCTAACCCGTTCACCCTGCTTTGCGGCGATATTGCACCTGTACCAGTGAGGCGCGTGAAAGAGCCACCGCAGAATGTCGCCGCGAAACCTTGAAGAGGGGAAGGGGGAAGGTAGGTTAAAGTGCGCCTTAATGATACACGCACCTTTTACCACTCCGCCGGCGATCTTCAGTTGCTAGGTGCTGCTCAAGGCGCCGCTTCTAAGAACCAGCTAATCTATCGCGGCCTCCGTTGCTAGGCGTCCTATCGCAGATCCTTTCGAAAAACGCACTTTGCCACCACATATCGACGCTTGCAGAACGTGTTGCCTAGCAAGTTCTGGGGTTGTGGCGCCATCCCATGGCGACGTTTCGACCTTTATATACGTCTGCTCTAAAGCAATCCAAGATCAGCGGATGTACCAGGGGACTTATGCTGACGTATTAAAAAGCGCGACATTCGTCTTTACACTTTAAAAGGGCAGATTTCCTTAGATCACATGTTTATTCAAGTGTCATGCTTTCGCACAACTTGGACTTGATTGCACACATCGCCGGTGTTGTCGCCGAGGCCTGCTGGACGCTTGACTTCTTCACTCGTGTAGCGAGGTTGGGCGGTTCGATGGTTCTTCAGAAAATATACACGTCCTTAGAGTTCTCCCTTTGCTGGAGTACTGCTCGGCAGTCTGTTCTCCCCATCAACAAAACTTAATGCGGAGACGAAAGTTTGCAGCCCCGGGCATCGCGTAAACTATGCACATGGTCTTCGGGTGAGACCCACAGGTCGTACCCGCTCAGTGGAAAGATTTTGGCTGACGTTCCCTACAGCGGAGACCAAGAATCGCGCAAATTCATTCGCTGTATCAACGCTTGACGGATCATTTTCGTAGACTCGCCTGTCTGCCGTTGTCTCTGCGTGGAAGCCAAGAGATGTCAAACTTATCACTGCGGCGGGGCTGCTTGGTTCAGATTTGCCATGCAGTGGCCGTCGGACCTGCTGTGATGCACGCTTACAACGTAGTAGCGGTGTCTGCCAGGGGTCGGGCACTGAAAAACTCTTCCTCGCTGTTTTTTCCCCAGGCTATTCTTTTGGCCAGTCCCGTTTTTTTTTTCCATTCCAAATTAGCTTTTCTGTGGAATTTCCATTTGATCTATGGATCTGATTAATCTTTATCAAATTGGCTTTATATCGGTTGAGCCTGTTGAGGAGGTAGCGGTTAAGGCAATTTTATTTTCAATCTTTCTAACATGTGTCGTCTTATCGAATGTCTGGCGTTGTGCGTCTCGCGGGAAGGTCGGGACAGTGTGAGCTCCTCCACGGCTGAACTACTCAAGAGAGTGAATCCCTTCTGCCCGATTACACCAGATACTTGCTCTCCATACCGCTGGATGCTAGCAGCCTTATACCGGATTCGCACGTGGAGTTGCGGGAACTTTGTACAATATTCGCGCCTCAAACGTCATCGGGCGTGTAAGGCTGCTTTAAAAGGTTCACAGCCTCTTAGAACGATATGCTTGTGCGTGGGGCGGGGAGCACCCAGCGGTACGTGTGTCCCTTTACTCGAGTATAGCCTTAGGCCTGGCGGACCAGGGCGTGTCCCGCGCCTCTCTCAGTTGCCTGTGGCTGGAAATACTCGCCGCCTGCTAGTTTATTTCTGGTGGTCAAACAGTGCTACCACTTGGGGATGTGTATGTTTCGAGAGTCGTTTGTCGCTCCCCACTAACAAAAATAAGATTGGTTCCCTTGAGGTTTCTGAAGCAATGCGCTTCGCCTGTTCACACCTGTCCATCCAGTCGGTGCTCCGAGTGCCAGGGGTGATTTGTTTTGTCTGAGGGGCCACACACATCTGTGCCTCCAACGCCCGACACCGTCTTGCTCTTGGGCTTGGGCGCCCGGATGATAACGTTGGCCCTTACGGAAAAATGGGAATGAGGGGTAGGCTTAACTCAGTAAGATCGCAGGTGGGACACAGGAAGGTGTCTTTGAATGGGTACCCTTAGAATGATACGAGCCACTCTCCGACGGCGGCCAAGTCCCCCGCTCGAGTTGTCAAAGACTGTGTACGTTCGTCTCATATTTTGTTTTTAATTCTATAAGTGTCCGGTATTACATATAATATCATTAAAACAAGTTGTCCCGCCTGAACCGTTCGTTGACAGAAGGTTTTTCTTCTGGACTACCAAAGAGGAACAACATCCAAATCACCACCAAGAATCTTACTGGGATGGTCAACCGTGGCATAGTCTTAACATAAGCCTATCTGTCCCTTTCGCACTTCGCCTCACCAATTATCATCATCACATCCGTTTCGCTCTGGAGTGCGTTTCAAAATGTCCTACCATTTTGAAACTTTTTCCGGGTTGACCTTTGTGTCAACTAGTAAATGTTCTCATTTTAAAAATATTTTCAATTCGGCACTAGATTCTTGTTAACGCACTCTTGAATCACTCCTTTCGACTTGTCTTTAATTAGGTTTTTTTATCGTCAACGTTAATATGCTGGAGACAACTTCGCTTGATTTCTTTCGCAGTGTTATTTCATTTTGTAGCTTCAATACGCAGCTTGTTTTCGAAAAACGCATCAAGAGTCTGATATTAAAATACATCCAGTGTCTTCGTGGTATTTCTGAAACTTTTAATAACAGTTCTGTTGCTCCAGATGTGAACGCGAGCTCATTGCCGGGCATCGAACCACACATTCAGAAAATGCGTAGGTTCACAATCTTCTAAAGTAACACGGGAGGATGTCATTTTGGTTCGGGGTTCCAGAAATTCCCGAGTCTCCGCCCCTGGAAGCGAATGGCGGCGGAGCACCCGCTCGTGGCACGCGTCGTGCGCGTTCCCATAACAATGCTTGGCCACACTTGAAATCTTGAATTTTATGACGGGACTTTTTTTGGATGTAGACTCTTCTGCCGATGTCGAGGCCGTAGATGTAGACGCGGTAGTCTCACATTATATCGCCTGAAGCACAAAATGAGCACAGGTGAAGTTCGGAGCGCACCTTTTGCAAACGGCACTTTAGCGGTGACATCACGCTGATAGCGTGTGATGACGCTTGATCACATCAAGCTGATGACGAATGATGACGTTATTTATGGCTACATTACGGTGACGACGACGACAGATGCCGCTTCTTTTTCATGCACTGTGACAAGTGAGTTCGTCCTAGAGGTCTAGAACGACTTCACGGACGACCACAAGTGTGACGGTTGTCCTTGAGCATACGATTAAGCGATGCGTGCCGCTGAATCAAATTTTCATATACATTTACTTTGATTTGATGCTCAATGGGATAGGCTTTCGCCTAAAAGGAATGTCAACCTTCGACTGTAGTGATAATCTAATCTTGCTGTTACATCACGTGTACGCGAAACACATGGAGACACCGACTACGAGTGCAGGCTTCGTTCCCAGCGCATCGTTCACAACAATGACGCTCGTTAAAAGGAAACAGGCCAAAGATGTGAAACAGACAAACAGGCACCTCGCAGGAAAGACTGCCTTAATCGGACGCACATTTTTTGAGACGGTCACTTTAGCACAGTGTACGTAGCATCACTGGCACTGCTTCGCAACTTCGCTGTTTTTAACGGTTTTGTTTCCTTGTTTGGCAAAATTAGTGATAAAAGCTTCATGCTACCGAGGCACTCTGTGTTTGAATCGGGAGCAGCTTTCTTTATCGCTGTTGCTTAGTCAACTCAATGGCATTAGTTGAAAACACGTAAGATGAAACACTGCGACGGACGACGTGTGACGTCGGTGCCGCTAAGGTATCATTTCGGAGCAGATGGACTGAATAAAAACTACAGGTGCGAGTGCGCATCATACAGTCCGCATAGGCGTTTTGTATTAAGTCGAGTTACGCACCAGACGAACATTTCATGGCTTTTTGGAACCAATGAAATTGTAATATGGTGAAAACAAGTTCGTGAATCTGTTTAAATTATCGTTGGAGACAGACTATAGGACAGACTTGTGGCACTTGAGAAGCATTCGAGAATCGCGCGCCAAAGTTCGAAATCCAGGAAACGACGAAACTGAATGTGTATATGCATGAGCCGTTCCCTCTGGTTGTGTGGCTGACTGGACGTCTCATGCGATGTTGCAGGACACAAACCAACACCGCCATATGGTTACTGAGCAACACTTGCAAAATCGCACACTGAGGTTTGAGGCGTTGTAGCTCTATATAATTTCACGGCCGTGGTTTTTCCAGCTTAACATCCACCTAGTTTTATTGGTTCTATCGCCCGAGGACCTTCCTGGCATAATTAGCAAAACCACTTTGTTTTTCTTTTTTCTACTATCACCAATCGCATGTTTATGTTTCTACGTGCTGCCATGTTGTCACGTGACGACGTATTGTCACGTGACGTCATGACAAAGCGTGACTCATGGATATAACCCGACGTTATTAAGTCACGTGGCGTCACTGTGCAATGTGACCTGACATTGCAATGTCACATCATGTCAGCTGACGCCAGCTAACAGGTGACGTGATGTGCGGTGTTGCGTCAGAGTCATCTTGGGCGGCGTGACCTTATAGACATGTAGTCAATGCGGAATCATTTGGCAGAGTACCGAAAATGGCTCGAATCGATGAAAGCACGGCCGGTGGCGTGAAATTCGCCAAGTGTCCTACTAAATGCTATCGCAGTAAAAAACGTAGGTGACGTGCCCAACAAATGAAATCTAAGGAAGATGAGGCGGGAAAAGGGAACTTTCTTCCCTTCTGCCGGGAGAAAAAGAAAAACATCTCCTTCCTTCCTTTTTCTCGTGTCCGTTTGGTGGCGCGTCAATAGAAGGGAGAAAAAGGCGTCGTTGCTACCATTTACCTTTTTTTTTTTAGTGTATCTTGCGTGTTGCCTCCACGAACGCAATTGAACGCAGCGTCACGGTGCCGTTGAACCATATTGCTTTAGCCGTGTCATGTCTAGCTTTACGTGTATTCTACAAACGTGTCCTCTCCTGATATCTTTTTTTTTTCGTAATAAAATTTTTATTATCAAGATTTCTGATTCAAACGTTATCATGACACGTCTAAGCTCAGGTTATTTTCCACTCGCGTTTAAATCCGGCTGAAACAATACTGCAGCCGTGCCTCTCTTTTATAGTTGAGTTTTACAGAGTGAAAATCTCGAATGCCTGGTAAACCAACCACAGTCCTCAATATTAGCGCGAGCGGCTGCTGCCAAGTGCGAGTCGCTGTAGCGGCACAACTAATTAATTCCTCGTGGCGTGCATGCTCCTTGCGAAGCAAAATGTTTTCACCATAGATACTGGCGCTGCTTAGCGCCCCCAGCCGGGAGCCATGCGCACTTTTTGCCGGCTGTCCTTGTATTGCTCGCGCTCTTCGTTGGCAGGCATTGTGTAGCTCATGTGGGTGGCTCTACTGTATTGCATAGCAGTCAGGCGTAAGCTCACGAGATCGCTCTTTGCCACTCGTGCTTTGAATTATTTGGTGTACAGAAATACTACAGTTTCTAGGATGCATGGCCTAGGGCGCCTTAGTGAAACATTTTATTTTTGTACAACATTTCTTGGTCCATTAAACGCCTCTGATCAATAAGGTTATATGCGATAACACAAGGACCTTTTAAGAACATATAAGAACAATTTAAGATTATACAAGTTATAAGAAACTGAAAAAGTCTCCTATGACTTCCTTTCTTATCTCACGATTCTTATTTGGTTTTATGAGTTTCTTGTTTTTCTTTTTGCCATCTTATTTGAACATAAACATTTAATGGACTATGAAATTTCTTATAATTTTTTTTTACTAAGGGGAGGGAGTGGCGCATTACAACTGGCTGTGAGATCGGTCTACTCAAAAAGTAGCTTGACAACCGGCATACAAAGCACAAATGTTTATTTTTTTTAATTATTCGCAGCCAAAACACGGTATAGAGCTCTCAAACCACAAAGCGGCTCTACTGCTCACCACGCCATCCACTCTCATGACCACTAAATTCTACGGAAACTGGAGGTTAAATAGCTTCGTTCTATTTATGTACACCTCCTGAACAGACGCAAACAGGTGTAGAGCGGTGTACATTCAGTCGTATCTAAATACACACAAGGGAAGTACACTGTCCCACATTTTTCGGCACTGGCACAGGTAAACCAAACGGAGCTACAGTTGACGTTACCTCCGTTTTTAGAGAGGTTCTGGGGCAAGGAAGCCGAACACCAGTTTCGGGTTCGTTTAGAATAATGATCATATTGCCAGGTCCCCAGAAAGTCGGAAAAGACACACCTTCTGAAAAAAAAAAATGTTCAAAATTGTCTTTATCGTTCTGAAACAAAATATATTTTAGTGTGATATCAGATGACGAAAGCTCGCACTGCAGAATCCAGGGGTGCTAAGTTCAATCCCCACCCCTGCCCGTTTCGATCTGGATGACCATGGTAACGGCGTGTGGTCGTGTATCACTTTGGCGTGGTGCCCGTTAAAGACCCCTGGCTTACGGTTGTACTACACTGGCTAAATGCCTCATCTACAGTGGGTAACAATGTCCCCCTGTTCTGGCACACTAAACTCTTCCTGTGTAAACAACTAACGACCAATATGTTTTTGTTTTTGGTTATATGGAGAAACTCCATTAAAGAATAAATAGCGGTCATAGATGTATATTCTAACACCACACAATTGCTTAATATATGTAATACATCATATTTACCTTTCTGGATAAAGAACGCAGAAGCCAATCGGATATCTTGCCTCTCAGCCAGCACATCAGTTTCATTTCTCTCTTTCACGTCTCTTTAATAGTTGTTCATTTAGGTAGTTCAACAGATGGGGCGCAAAACCTAAATAACGTATGTTTTATATTTGCATCACGCGTATAAGTAAAGGGAGATTGTCTGGAGCCGTCAAAAATTTGGAAGCGAGTTTTATGAACATTTTGATTTTGTATATTCTTATATAGATCCTTCGAATATTTTGATTTTGTAATATGGGTCATTCCATGCCAAAGGAGACGGCGATTTTCGTCATATTTTGGATATGCTTGAAAAAAATAATATGAATAAAGACACATTTGAAAGTAAGGATGGATAAGTTTGAGGGCTGAATTATGATTATTTTTGCTGACGTCATACTCCAAAGTGTAGGGAATTTGAGAAAACCTCCTGTATTTCAAAAAATTGCTGAATAAAAGCTATTCTTACCACATAATTTTACGTTTGCATGCAATCAAGCATACATATATTCTATCTGATCTTGAAAGGAAAACACCTTACGCCGCCATTTTGGGTCTGGACAGGCACTCCAAACCGAAGAAAATTTTTAAAATTTCTTGATTTTTTTTTAGTCAACTTGACATTAAAATTTGACTAAGACACTTTTTCTACTTATTTTCATAAACCTTATACTCGACTAGGTTGCATTACAACAGTAAAAAATGATTCGAAAAGTTTTTACTTAAATGGTGATTATGACAGTTTCTTAAAAAACTGCCCTATAGAGCGTAAAAAAAGCCATGTGGGCAGCGGTGCTCGCAATTTCTGAAATAGCCAAAAGTTTAACCGACTCTACATGTTCAACATATCGAAAAATTGGAAAAGTTCTTTTTGTTATTTTGGAGAAATTATTTTTTAAAAATGAGGCAGAACGGCATCACCACCGGATGTCCACCTCGTCGGGAGCGCACGCCGTCGTCTGCTACGGTCGAGTGAAACACTGCACGGGGTACTTACTTTCGTTAATTATATTTGTATAGCTAAAGCTGAGGATCTTGAAATTACGACATGTCTTTTATAGTGACTAGAGAGTGCATATTTTTTTTCTCTAAACTATATATCCGGGTGCGCTTGCAGGTTGAACAGCGACAATCCAAATATTGTTTGGGATACTTTTTATCAAAGCCGAAACAAAGCACATTTGCAGCTCACCGACGTTTTTGTTTTTTATGCAGATAAATATAAAATATAGTCAAGAAATACTATATCACATTTAGAATATCAGTGTTTCATTAGCTTTCAGTTCATGTCATAGGCTAGAACACTGCGAACGTCTGGAACGTCACGGGTGTGAACCGTCTGCTGCGATGTCTTAAATTCGCATGGAAAACTCTTCCTGCACGATGGACGTGGGTGCTACTTTAGCCACCACGTAATAATATTCTTTCGGCACACTAATTTGAAGGCTTTAATTCCACTTTACATGTGCTCAGGTGACTGGAGACAAAGCCGTCGTCTACTAACCGAGTTTGTGAACGCAGACGGTTCGTCAAGATTAGTTAGCAGACGGCGCGTCTTCACTTTTTGGTCATACTGCGTTTGCTTGTAAAAAATGAAATAGTGAACGCTGGAGATCGTCAACGATGCCGAGCGATAACGGTGATTTTCCTTCTTTTCAACGAAAATGTATTGGGGTGCAAATACATAGTGCAACTGAAATACAGAGAGTGAAACATTAAAAGAAGGAGAACATTAAGAGTGGATATTCAGGTCAACGGCCATTCGAGGTTATAACAAAACAAAAGCATGTTGCGTGTTTACCACTTGTAAAATATATGTCTCCCCTATATGCAAGAAAAGTTCTGTGTTGTGCTCCTATCGAAAACCCCTAAATATGAGTACTCGCCTGCCCTTTCTGGTATATTGATATCTTATCTTATCTGACATAGTATTTCTGGACTGTATATTACATTCATGTACATAAGAAAAACAGAAATGTCGATGAACTACAAATGTGCTTTGTTTCGGCTTCGATAAAAAGTATCCCAAACAGTATTCGAGTTGTCGCTATTCAACTTGCAAGCGCACCCAAACATATTGTTTAGACCAAAAAAAAGAAAAAAAAAAGATCTCCTTTCTAGTCACTATAAATAGACATGTCATAATGTCAAGATTCTTAGCGTTACCTATACAAATATAGTTAACGAAATTAAGTTCCCCATGCAGTGTTTCGCTCGACCGTTCCAGACGACGGCGTGCGTTGCCGACGAGGTGGACATTTGGAGTCGATGTTGTTCTGCCTCATATTTAAAAAATAATTTCTCCAAAATATCAAAAAGTACTTTTCTAATTTTTTTGTATGTTGAACAGAGGGGGTTGGTTAACCTTTCGGCTATTTCAGAAAATGCGAGCACCGTTGCCCACATGGCTTTTTTTTACCCTCTATAGGGCAGCTTTTGAAGAAAGTGTCATATTCACCATTTAATTAAAAACTGTCCGAATAATTTTGTACTGTTGTAATGCAACCTAGTCGAGTATAAGGTTCATAAAAATAAGTAGAAAAAGTTTCTTAGTCAAATTTTAATGTCAAGTTGACTAAAAAAATCAAGAAATTTTAAAAATTTGCTTCGGTTTGGACCCAAAATGGCGGCGTAAAATGTTTTCCTTTCAAAGTACGATAAAATATTTTTATGCTTGATTGCATGCAAACGTAAAATTATGTGGTAAAAATAGCTTTCTTTCAGCAATTTTTTTAAATACAGGAGGTTTTCTCAAATTTCCTACACTTTGGAGCATGACGTCAGCAAAAATAAACATAATTCAGCCCTCAAACTTAGCCATCCTTACTTTCAAATGTGTCTTTATTCGTATGATTTTTTTCAAGCATATCCAAAATATGACGAAAATTGCCGTCTCCTTTGGCATGGAATGACCCATATGTGATTGGTATGTTTGCATATGTTTGTTTGTTTTTGTCTAGATTAAGTTGGTTATTGTTTTCTTTTTTTTTTCAGTGGACAGTGCAGCATACGGATGTGTTCTCGCACTACTCTTCCGTTTGAAAGAGCATGACAGTATTAAGGCAAACAAATACGCTAACCCGATGGTGAGTTTTCTATGCCAATAATTACAGATCATGATTTAGGTGGGCTGCGCAGGGATTTGAGTAGCCACATTGTAGTCACAGAGTGAACGAGAATAGTAGGGCATGTCTTCTGAACGCCTGACCTCCACCACTCGCTCTGTGCCTTCCACCGTGCTTTCGTTGCGCGCGTTCAAGCGAGGAGCACAAATGGCCAAGCGTAACGAAAGGTAGAAAGCTCGCGCTGGAGGCGGGACAACCGAAAGAACTCTGTAACGATCTCACTTTGTGAGTATTTATGAATTCACTCATACTGTGAGTAGGTAAAACAAAAGTAAGAAAAGGCTAGAGAATCCTTGTGACATGCGCTAGTCCGCCTGATATTTCTGACAGCCATTTCGACGTAACCAAACTTCGTGTAAATTATCCAATCGCAATCGCGTATCGCAAAATTTGCACAAAAGAGCTTTTGGGTGGTGAAGTTATAAAAATCGAATGTTACATGTGTGTGCTGCAGACAAAAATAAAAAAGGCCTGAAGAGTCTTTCTTTCTTTTTCTTTTTAATATCTTGAGGCTCATATTTACAAATGTTAACTAGGCACGTTCGTATATACTGGTTCTGCTTTAGTGTGTTTACCATGTTATTTCATGCGCATAGGAGAAAAGAGGTTTTTATAGGCCTATTGTATCCCTGCTAAATACATTCGTCGTATTTAAATAAAATAAATGCACAACATAATGACTGCTCTGTGGAAAGTTATGTCCCACTAAATGTTTTGGTTTATATTTGAGAATCCAGCCAGGCGGAACACAATATTGGGCCAACATTGGATTTGATGTGGCAAAGAATGGCCCAACAATGGCCCAACTGCACCATTTGTTACCCAATATTGGAAGCACATTGACATATAATGGTCTATCGAAGCCAATGGTTTTCCAATGTTGGTGATACGTTGGCATTGGCTGGTTAACATTAAACTGTCAAAGCCAATAGCTTTCAAATATTGGATATTTGCCGGCCTAAGCTGTCTAATATTTAACTGTCGAGGACACTGGCTTTCTGATATTGGTTATCCGCCGGCAGCTGCTGTCTAATATTGCACTATCAAAGCCAATAGCTTTCCGATATTGGATATATGGTGGCTTGAGTTGACTTAATAATAAAGCATACAATTTACTTTAGACAACATACAGGTGTTTTATGCCAGCGAAGCCATAGGCTTCCGACATTTCAGTCTGCATTACCCGGCTATAGAGGGATGCATGTCTCTCAAGCTAGAGACTCGCGACCATCCTATCTTTTTTTAGCCTGCTCAATGGTGTTTTTATACCGTCTACGCCACTGGTATCAAACACATTTGGGTGGGGGGGACAGATAGCCCACAACGGAAAGGTCGAGGGCCACCGTGAGATAGAAATGGAGGGGAGAGGGGGAGTGTTCAAAAGATTCCGAAGAAAAGAGATCTCCGTGCTCAAATCTTTTTCTAAACTCGCAGGTTTGGCCGGTGACATCTTTAAAGTTGCTTTGTTCATATGACTAGCTTGAGCCCTGACATTATGTAATAACAAAAAGGAAAATTACACCGCCCCACCAACGTGCGGATATTTTTTAGTAGAACAATAGAGCGAGCACCCTGTCGTTTCCGTTGCTGAATTCACTGAGGAAAAAAAGAAGCTCAACGTGTATCTAAAAATAATCAGTTAATTTGACAGTTCTTGCTTTCCTGACAATTTTGATTCCTGCACTTTGAACAAATATTTGTCGTTAAATTATGATATTCTTTTAAGGCGAGAATCCTGAGCTCGTGGCGCTTTATTGTTAGCAGTTGCTCCTGCTGATCCATAGTTCGCGCAGCCGAGATGCATCATTCAAAGATAACCTGGTGTTTGCATCCTAATGGCGGAATTTCTGTACATTACAAGAAGCTAGAAAGCTAAAAATAAAAACAAAAACAAAGTAAAAATGAAAACAGATATTTATAAACGCTGTGAATACGTTAAAAAATCATAGCTACTTTTTGTGCGAAAATGAATCGACGAGATGAGATCATTATAGCGCAAGCCATTTCTAGCCCTCAAGACGTGAGAACCGAGACTCCTAGCGGGTTGCCTGCGGGCCGCGTCCCAGCGAGTCGCGGGCTGAATGCGGCCCGCGGGCTGCGTGTTTGAGAGCCCTGGACCCGTTTGCTCGAAGCCGGTTAACTTTAACCGTGGTTAAAAGTTAACCGCCCTTCCCTACTAGGTACCTAAAAGTACCTAGCCAAGCTTGACGAGGGCTGGATGAGTTTATTATTGGGGTTTATTATTGGGGTGGTAGCTGGTGTCACCTAATGGCTGTAGCGAATATAAGTGGCTTCCATGGAGAGGTTCCCTAAATGGGGGGATCCAAAAGTGCGCGCTACCGTGTTTTCGCGTCACAGCGCGGCATACATTTGAGCTCAAGAAGCAATTTTTATTGCTCGTGGTACAGGTAATCGGTAAGGTAAAACTAAATTAACCCTTGTTTGGAAGATTTCTAAATATTTGGCTGTCTGAAGTGAAAACAAGCCTCGTTGAAATTTCCTTCCAAGTCCGAAAGTCGACGACGAATTTTAGTCCTAGAAACAATGAGAAAGAAGTGAGCAGTGAAAGGCGGGGCATCACACCGGCACTATGGTTGGTCAGCATGTAAGAACTGTATATAACATCGTGATAAACTGAAAAACCTGTAATTCGGTTTTAGTGAAAATTGACCTATTAGTAAATTACCCTAACATCAAGGAGAACACTGGAACTGCAATTCAACGATCCGCGCGCGCTGGCCTTCCACTTATAGAATATTCGAAGTAAATAATCACAATAAATCTTTGACGAACGCGCGTGCATGGCAAAATCTGTTGTAGGCTTTTTGCTTTAGAATACTTACTACTGCAGACGCCAGCATGCGCAGCGCGTGAAACTATACTCTACTGTTTCACCTCATGATGTACCGCACGAAAGGCTAAAAGCGCGAGTTCCTTGCTGTAGGGCACATCTCGGTGGCACAAGCTCGCTTGCGTTGAGAGCAGCTCCTAATGCCATGAGATCGCGCTTCTAGCCTTATCTGCGGTACAACATAAGGTGAAACGGAGCATTGTAGCATGCACCTCGGTGCTTGGGAAATTTAGCAAAAGGTCTGTGGGGACGCTGTCTGCTTTTGTGTACTATCAGTACAGTGTACTAGAATACTTGGGTAGTGTTGAGACCGGAGTGGCTCAGCAACGGGAGCTCGTGAGGGCGCGTGTATTGACAGTTCGTGGCGGCGCTGTAGTCGAGTTATCCGGAAAAAATCGCGCAGCCCGTCTTGTTTTCTTTTTTTTCTTTTTGAGCGCTGCACGTGTCGGTACCACGATTTTATACACTCCGTTTCACCTTATGTTGTACCGCAGCGAAGGCAAGAAGCGCGAGCTAATAGCGTTGGCAGCTGCATGCCCTTGGTGCACGAGAGCTTGTGCCGCCGAGATGTGCCTTAGAGCAGAAAGCTCGCGCCTGTAGCCTTTCCTGTGGTACGACACAAGGTGAAACAGAGTATAGGGCACATAAAAAAATCGTAATTTTCAATTTTTTTTTAATTTTTTGTGGTAGGCAAAGGGTTAATGAACGGTTTAATGGGCCATGTTGCAATTGCAGCTTTAAAGGGATCCATTATCAAAGGCCTACCCAATTTAGAAAGCTCGCGAACAAACAACGATCTTTGAGCGAAAGCAACAAGGCGCTCGTTTTTGCTGTGTTTGTCCGTCCCTTCTCGTTTTCTTCCTCAAGCTTAATTATCTCTACCAACCCGCTCGTTCTGTCCTGAGATACTTATCGCTAAAATTTTGCATTTCTTCGCTCAATTAAAAAATCGCGCGCTGAAAGCGCGAATGAGGTTGTGCTGATATTGATGCGTAGAAGAATGACACAGTTGTTTCTGTCCCCTCGTCAATAACTCGACAGCGTGTCTTCTGCGGACTCGCCGGCACCACACATCAAGACGACTAAGTCACTATTCTACGCATTATTTTCATAACGCGGTTTCTGAATCAAGCGAAGAAAGGCAAACTTTTACGATAAATTTCGCGAAGCTTGTTGCCTTTTCGCGAATTGTACAAATTGTGTTTGCCTTTAAAGGAGCTCTGCAACAATTTCAGGGCTTTGCTTAAATTATTGTGGAAGTTGATGCCTGACACTTCTGAAGTGAACTACAGAAAACAGATTTTGCCTGGATACCCTAGTTTTTATTTTTAAAAAATGAAAAAGATTCAGGCTCTTGACGCCTCTCAACTCGTGCATCGTCTTCCGGGTGACGTGCACAATGACGTCACTTGAGTAGGCGCGGAGTTCCAGAAAAGTTCTCTCCTTAGTAGTGTTGACGATTGGGCTAGTTGGTCATTCATATTAGCGGAAAACAAACAGCGCAAGGACAAGGACAGAGTAGAAGGCGGTAGACACACACAGCGCTGACTTACAACTGAGCTTTATTGGCACTGACAACCTGTATAAATACACAATTTGCCCGGCCCAAAAGCCAAGAAAAAAACACAAGAGGAGGACTACACGTGTTCCTAGAGTCATCTGCAGGCGCCGTTGCTCTCCGATCTGAGTAGAAAGTGGGACGCCGAGCCGGTGTTCACGTGGTCTTTTCGGCTCCAGACAAGCTATCTATGATGTGCAAAAGAGTGAACTCTCATGTAATAGAGAGACAGGTGTGCGCCAAGAAACACCAAAGCCAGTTTGTTACATGCGTTGCGGGTGTTGTTTACTCTATTCCCCTGTCCTGTGGCCGGAGATATATAGGGCAGACAGGACGTTGTCTTAATGAGCGTTTAAGAGAGCATCGATATAATGTGTCTCAGGTTGTGTCGGGGCACCTTGGGGTGCATTGCCGCGATTGCGGATGCACTCCGTTTTTTGAACGATGCACGGTCATCAGTAAACAAAAAGATAAACTGACACGTGAGATTATTGAAGCCCGCGCCATTGGACAATGGGGCTCTGAGTGTGTCAGTGCCCCGTCACTTGCCTTGACGGAAAAGGAGTGTATTTTTCTACTCAGATCGGAGAGCAACGGCGCCTGCAGATGACTCTAGGAACACGTGTAGTCCTCCTCTTGTGTTTTTTTCTTGGCTTTTGGGCCGGGCAAATTGTGTATTTATACAGGTTGTCAGTGCCAATAAAACTCAGTTGTAAGTCAGCGCTGTGTGTGTCTACCGCCTTCTACTCTGTCCTTGTCCTTGCGCTGTTTGTTTTCTCTCCTTAGGGCCATCAGCGAGCAGCGAGAATTCATCTGCTCGCGACCGCGTGAGCACCCATCCTTGACCGTCTGGCGCTGTCCCCCTCCCCCTCCGGCTTGTGGCGGCTCTTCGCGGTTTTGTGGACCTAAGATAGATGGCGCCACTAAAACTCCGTGTAATAAAAGTTTTGTCGATGATAACAGGGTTTTGACGCATTTATATATATGTTGGAACGACAAGGTTTATAAAAAAGTTACCTTTTATCGAGCAGGTATTTGCACAACTTACTATCTTTCTTACAACTACCCAAGTGACGTCACGCCGCTTGTTTCTCATGGCCGCCGTTCGTGGCTGCAGGTCGGGAAATGTTCCAAGTTTTGCCTCGCTATTACGCGGCGGAATCGCAACATTTCGATAAAAGGAGGTGTGTTTTCTGCCCTTTGTGACACAGTGAACAATATCAAAAGCAGAAAACGCCAATTCTTTCAACGTTAAAATCGTTGCACAGCTCCTTTAATAATGACCCCTTTTAAAACTGCAAATGCACCATGGCCAATTAAGCCTTTAATAAACAAGTTAACAAACACATTTTGGTTAGTTATTAAACATTGAAACAGTTATTTACCCATTTATTGTGCACCGAGCCCTACAGATTTAACGAAAGAAGGCATCCACATATCTGCCACATTTTTTTTTTCTGTGAAATATGTCAAGTTTTGTAAAGAATAAAACAAAAACACCCTGTATGTTTGCGTGAACCAGATACAACCCCCGTGGAACCATGGGTCTTTCCCTTCGAATACCCAGCTCAGGCGAGACTTACCTGGTCATCAGAAAACAGCTGTCGGTTAAATGTACTGTTATGAGCGTGTGGGTTTCAGATGGTTCACCCTCAATTGGATAATGCGCTGCATATTGTAAACATGTATGCGCTGCATATTGTAACCATTATTTCAATGCCGTGCTGTAAACTATTACAACTTTTTCCTTGCCTGATTTACGTGTGCTCATGTTTTCTGCTCAAAATAATCTAAAATAGTTGCTTGTTTTCTTTGAATCTTATAAAGCATTATTGTTCAGCCTATTGTTCAGCCCACGTTGTCTTTGTTCAATGTTAAAACGCGTGGTAAAAACTGTCACGGCTTATAAGCCATTTCTTACAAGTGAACGTCGGGTGGTCCTCGGAAGGTCGAGGAAGCCATGAATAAATAAAAGGTTTTCACCCCTTTGCGAACGCCGCTTGGGTAGTTCGTCGCATAAATGAACACGAGAATGAGTGACAAGTGAAGCCAGCTGATTAAGGTCAAGAAAAAAGAAGACGAGCAGTCTGTCTATGCTAGATCGCAAACTCAACGATAAAGTTAACTCAATCGGTCGCTGATTGGCTGCCCTTTTGGTCACGTGATGTGACGTTGCGATTGAGTTTTTTCCCTACGGATTCCGATGGAGTTCGAGCTATTTTGCTGAAATAATGAAGTTAGCGGTGACGTCAAAATGTCGTCACGATTCAGTTTGGCGATTGAGATAACTTTGTAGTTGTCAGGCAGCCGGAGTTGCCAAACTCAATGAAGATGGCGACGTTCACGCTCGCGGACGGGGCGAGCCGAAGCGATCTTTCACGGACCATCGCTACGTTTTTGATATGTTCGGTTCCAGGTTTGTCAGGGACGTAATCGGGGAATACTACCCGACACTCGCTGGCTCTGACAGTTGCCGCGGAAGCTTTGGCGGCGTCGCGAGGGGCCCCATTTGCCGACAGCCGAGAAGCAAGTGCTCTCAGCTTCTGAGTTGCTGGAGGCATATTTTGGTGCGGCGAAAACATCACCATGCATCGGTGCGCTGTGAGTCGCGTTCTGTTGGATGTTAAAGAGACGATAATCGATCACCCGGGGTTCAAGGTGGGTGGACTTCGCGCGAAAGGAAGACGTAGAGACGACAACCAAAAAGTTCAGCGATGCGAATTCAGCAGTGCGCTCGGTAAATACTCTTACGTATCAATACGCTGTGTTCTAATACAGTCTGAATTGAACATTTTCTCAACGTGCTTGCACGACAGCTCCCGGTAGAAAATGGGCGCCTCATTCAACGCGATGAGTGTCGTGCGAGATCGTTTTAAGCGCACATTCAAGCTTACTCTAGTGATTGCATATGTATAATTCATCCAAAGGTCTAGGGCCCCAATATCGGTAAATTGTTCAGCTTAAGCACGCTGTGTCCGTTTTCCCTTCACACTTGCCAAACTATGTTTGTATAAACAGATCATGATACATAATTTTGATTGCCTGCTATTCACGCTGCACCTCTTTGCTCTGCAAGACATGATTTTTGGTATTGTTTAAGCCAAGTGTAAATACTTCCACATTATTTTTTTGCAATTATTATTATCTTTATATTGCAGGCTTTTGGGGATGTTATAAAAACCTACATGCTACTAGTTCCAAGCACAGACTGCATTAGCATAGAAAGCACCTATGTAGTCTTGATGTGCTTTTGGACAACTGAGAAGGTTATGAAACATAAATGTAAGAGGCCGTTGTGTGCAGGTGACAGCGACTAACCCCTGAAACCGTGCTTGCACACCGATTCCTCGCAATTCCAATGGATGCTGTGCTGTCCCAAGGCCAAGCTTGACAAAAAGCATTGCTTAAGATTCTGTTGTGGAGCAGTGAATAGTATGCTCAAAAGCAGGTGCAGTGGTTGCAAAGGTTCTGGGTACAGCAACATCACTTGCCTTTCTGCACAAGGCGGGCTCGTATAACAGTACCTTCTCGAGACCCTTGCTCCTCAAGAGTTCGACCCCGAGGACGGTGTGATCTTTGACAGCAGAGGACAAGCTGTGCAGCGTTGAAAATAATAAAGGCGGCCGCCTCTGCACCCCAAGTATGTGCTGCCTACCAGGGTCGCCCTCATGAAACTTGCAGTCTGACAGCTGTCGAGCCTGTTACGAGCTTCGTCTTTTGAATCGTCACATCTGAAATATACTTGTGTGCATCTGCTTGGAATTTTGTGTCATACTTTGTAACTTGCCCAATCTAGTAGACACGGCAAGTCCTTTTTGACTGCAGAGCGATCTACCTAGCAGACAGTACAAGCAGCATTCAATTTTGTTGGGTTCTTTTATCGACTACCTATTATGGATAAAGGAGCAGTTTGATACAAGGACACTTTTTTTGATCTGAAGCAATTGCATATGCATTAAAACGACCGACACCAAGCCCATGGCAGGCAAGTCTGGTATTTCAGAAAATTCTGTTTCATGATAGAAAAAGATAGACATAAGTATATTTCTTTTTATTGCTCTGGTACCTGGGCTGAAGAAACACCTCACCAAGCATGTGATGTCAGAGATTTTTTGGTATGGTTCTTAAATTAGAACTTAATACGTTTGTGATAAGTTGCTTTTCCTGAAAAAGCCTTGTAACACAATGTTTATGGCAAGGGTAACCTGGCAATAATGCAAACCCCATAAGCTAGACTCCGAAGCATTGCGACTGAGAACAAAAGCAGGGCCCCCTTCACGGGTGGCATCTCGTTTCTCATCGACTGTGTAAGCATTCCGGCTCGAACAGTGTATTGTTCTAAGCATAGAGAAAGAAAAGGTGAAGAATTAACTGTGGTTGCTGGCATCTGGATGATTGGAGGTCCACCACCGTACCACCATTAATTGGGAAATTTCTGGTTCCTTGTATATGAAATTCACATTGACATCAGAAGTTGCGGTACAAGTGTCGGTACATAAACAATTGCACCGAGATTTGCTGACCCAAAAATTTTATTCCATGTATGACAATTTTGTCGGGCATAACCAGGGTACTTCTGCAAATCTTGTTTCCATGCTATATTGAAATCATGAGAGAAGCAAAATAGTGCATAGGGAGCATTTTTATTGTAGATGAAAATTCTGCACCACCATGAGGTGCAGCACGAGTGTGGTCAGTGAAGATGACTGCTGGGCTTGTGCAGCTGCTTGTCCCACCAGAGCCTGCAGCCAAAGTACACAAAAGGGGCTAATGCACTTTGATACATGTTTGATACATACATACATTTTTGAACAGCACGTTAGAGAAATTGCATAGAACAATATAATCCCAGTGGTGTGGTGAGCCGTTGTGTATGGCATACCACTGCTTTTACGTTCTCTCATAACTCTCGTGCAGTACTGAAAATAGCAAGAATGCGAGATTTTGGAAAGACGTTTAGTTTATGCGAGCACCTTTCTAACTAAGGAAGTGCTCAGCACACTCATGCTGTGGGTTTTCCAGTACAGCACGTAACCTATGAGACAGGCAGCCCTCAGCAATGTGCATTTAGGTTGATCTAATTACTTTGCAGTAAACAGGCCTGCTCTGTCGATTACATCAAAAAATGGAAAGGGACAAGCTGGTGGAAAACGGTCACGTCGAAACCCAACAGAAACCCAACAGGAAATCGGTCACTTCGAAACCCAACAGGAAAAGGCAAAGGAGGTAAAACAAAAGACTGTTGCATTCACATTCCTTTCTGCTATAACTGTCTGTCATAGCTGATTTCCAATGACACGCTAACTGTTGTTCTCATCAATGCACCTGGTGATGTGGAAGTCCAGCTCTTCGGCATTGTGGTGAGCAAGCAACAAAGGCTGCGAGCACAAGCTGCTCTGGGTGTAACTGAATAAAGCAAGGATGAAGAAACTCGGCCTAAAATTTACTGCCATATGATGCAGGTTTTCTTTCCATGGTTCTCTACACAATGCTTGCCAGCCAATTTTGGACCTTGACTGCACTTCTCTAAAACTAGGGAATTCATGTTGCACTCCAGCAGCATGTGCAATGCAACCAGCTGCTCCTGCTGAGTGGGCGAGAGGTCCTAAACAGTGCAATACAGCTCAGGCCCTCACCATCCAGAGTGGCAGATTACCTGATGACTGGTGCACAGCTGATAACATGACACAGTTTCAGTAGCACGCCTACATGGTTTGCGGGTGATATCATGTCATTAGGCGCCGCGGTGGTGGCCACCACTCGGTCGGTACATGTCAGATGCGGTTAATGGCATAGGCTGCTCATATTTCCACGCGTCTCTGAGCAAGTGTGCCCATAGCCAAATGGTTATCGTGCTTAGCTCCCATGCAAAGAGCCGAAGTACGATGCCTGATTGCGAAGGCACCTTTTTTTTATTATTATTGTGTTCTGGTACATTCAACGACCTTGTTGCTTGTTTGAAGTCCGAACGTTATATGCGCCGAACCTTCTACGCTGATTATCCCAAACACCCACGTATATGAGGGCGAGGCGATACAGTCTCGCTCTTGCGCTCGATCGTGCTACTCCGCCTTGATGCCTGCCAAGCTACCTCTTTGTATTTTTGTTTCAGCGCAAGTTCACCAAATTAAATGTTTAGTTTTTGTTCATTCGTCACCTCATCATCTGTCATTCGTGACATTTTGGTTGAGGTGCGGGGCATTAACAAAAAGGTGCATGTGCGGCCAGGCACCGAACCTCAGGACCTTCCAAGGCAGCACGTTGTGAATGGGCCGTCGCTGGCAAGTGTACTATGGCCAACCAGATTTTCGATGGCCCAAGCTTGGCCAAAGTGCTCGGCAAAAGAAGTGTTTTCGTCCTCGTCTGGTGACTTGCCATTCACATTATGCCAGTCGCTGGTCATTCATTTTAGGCCAGTGACTGGCCATTCACTTTAGGCCAGTGGCTGGCCATTCATCTTTGTCCTGTGGCTGGCCATTCACTTTAGGCCAGAGATTGGCCATTCACCTTTGGCCAGTGACTGGCCATTCACATTTGGCCAGTGACTAGCCGTTCACTTTAGGCCAGTGACTTGCCATTCACCTTTGGCCTGTCACTTTCGGCCAGCCACTGGCCATTGACTTCCGGCCAGTCACTGGCCGAAAGTGGCTGTAGTTATACACTTATTACATAATTTATCAAAGACTGCCTCATGGTTCCTCAGAAGACTGTCAAGAGTTTCGGGAGGTCAAGTTTTGGAACTCAACCCCAGAAGCTCTTACATAAAATAACTCCAGTATTCGCTCGAACAAATGCATTTAAATACTCCTTCTTTCCCAGAACCATAACAGAATGGAACAACCTACCTCATCACATATTTATATCTGACAATGTTTTGGAGTCGATTGAGCGTTTGTTTGATGTGTAACTCTTTGCATTGTGTTTTATTTTCCTGTTCCCCACTGCCGCCACCCCTCTCAACTTTGTTGTGAGCTATTACATGTGCTTTATTACAATTTTTGCATAATTTTCCCCTGTTCCCCTCTCCCATTTTACGGATTACCTGGTGTTGCGTTTTTTTTTTTTACTCCACTTTTGTAACCCCCAATCCTGCTTGGGCCACAATTGGCCTGCAGTATTCCTAAATAAATAAATAAATAAAATAAATAAAATAAAATAGTAATGACATGCGAAGCTGCTGCAAGGCTTATCAATATTTATTGGACTTTTTGAGTACTAAGTCTTACGACGCTGGTTGCGACCACCATTCCAGTCGTCGTAGGTTCGGGGATGGTATGTTGTCCCACCATTAAAATCCCCCGGTAGTGCAGCAGTAAAAAAAAATTTAAAAAAGTAACTTTAGGTGAAGGGACAGTGCAACAATAGAGAGTTTTAGTAGATCGTTCCGATACCTCCGATAGCCCCGATAACGATACCATGCATCGCAAGGGAGGCGGTGGCGGAGTATCGGGTATAGTTATCGGAGTCATGGGAGCGATCTACTGAAACTCTCTACTGTTCAGTTACAATATTTTTCACTTTACACAAGCTTACTGGCACTAATGGGAAAGAGAAGCCATGAGTACACAGTAAAGGGTTTTACACACTTAAGGGTGTAAATCAGTTTGTCCCTGGGCTAACCCCCTTATGGCGTTCAGGCAAGCACCCTTCACAAAGGGTGCTTGCTAACGTCCTTGGTGAAGGGTGCTTGGCATGAAATGGGCACCTGCTGGGGTGGCCCAGTGGATGCTGGGCCACCCCAGCCAATCTGGCGCCGGGAGAGTATCATGCGACGTTTTTCCTTATGTGGAGTTCAAGGTCACATGACACTCACTCGACGCTGGATTGGCTGGTAGCGTCCGCCGCGCTCGGACAAAGGGTGAAATGAAGTATAGACCCCTGTGAACATTTCATTGGAATGTGTCCAATACACATATCAGAACTTGTAAATTATACGAGAATCATATATGGTATTGCATATTCTCCTATTATTATTATATGATTTACAGCTTATCATGTTTACTGAACATATTTACACTTTTTTCACTTAGAGGGATTGCCACATCACCACGTACGAGGCACGTGATAAAGAAATAATGAGTCACACTAAACACAACTCACTTCATGAAGAGGTAATACAAAAGAGCTCCTTGCAAGCCACATCATAACCCCGTGGGCACCTGGGAAGTGTTACGGCACCCCCCTTTCTCGAACTCTAAGTGAGCAAGCAGTGGCCCCAAGCATCGCACTGCACGGCTGAACCATTGTGAACATCATGGTCTGCCACAAACGAAGCATGTAAAGCTTTCCTGATTTGGAGATCAAGTGACATGTTTTGTTTGTCTCAGAGGATTGCAGGCAACACGCTTCGCTTATCACTTGTATCCTATGCGCATCTGTTAACTAATTGGAAGCAGGGTAGAGGGGGGTGGTTTAGCCCTTGACTGAACCACAGCAGTATTTCATTAGGTGAAGCTCATTATGACATCAATTAGAATGTGTTAAATTGAACATTTATTGAACCTTGAGAAATGGGAAATACAATGTATGCCATTCCATGAAATAAAGAATGCTATCTGCAAACATGTAATGAAAAATATTACAGAATGAACTTGCACTCTACGGCAAAAAAGCAAACGTTTCAGTAGAAGACGCTATCCTCTTGCTCACGTACAAAGAAAATTATAAAGTACTGGAAGACGACTATGGATAAGGAACTCGTACAGCTAAATTCTAAGCGCCTCGTCTACAGGAAGTCAGCATTAGTTATCTCAGAAAGTGCCCAACATTTAAAGAAAGGAAAAGAAAACATGCCTTCATAAAACCTTCTATCATTCGTTCTGGAAGCAAAATAAAAATTAACCTGATAATACTGGCGAGAAAAGTGGATTATACACTTTTAAAGCGGCTCACAAAACATCTCTTCAACCACATACCTTTCTGCAAACTTTGTTCAAAAATCTAATTACGACTGTCCTTGGATTGGTGTCGCTCAAGCGAAGGAAAATCCTCTCCAGAGCAACCAGTGTGTTGGAGGCCTTGCATTCGTACTGGATGCTGAAAAGCCAATATGCTGCCAACAACATGCCCAGCCCCTCTTCTGCATTAAAAACGGAAAACATGCGCTCACGATCCTCAACAAGGTGAAGAAAGTCTGCATCGTCCAGCTCTTGCTTGTTGTAGAGGACACATGGTGCCGGTGGGGTGTTCTCGTCCTGCGTTAGGTAAAAGGATAAAGCGAAACATATTTTAATGTCGAAGGCCAAGACATGTTTGCTCTTGTCAACTGCTATTATTCGCTGCAGTTAAGGCCATGAGCATCAGCCTCCACACGGGCATACAGTGCTTATGTTGGAAAAAGTAACCGGCGTCTGCAGCAATGTAAAACGAATGAAGAATTACAATCGGGGCAACATCACAACATGGAAGCATTGCGATGTAATCTTAGGGGCACTTGTGAGTATCTCTATTTCTGTACCGAAATGCATTTACGAAATCTATTTGTGTTTCAGTAATGAAATACTTTTGCGATGTATTATGATACGCTGCTAGACTTATGTATCTTGTAACATTTATTGTTAGAAATGAGCTGACAGGTTAGGAGATAAAAAGAAATCCACGGAAAAATCCGACGCATCACTGGTTAAGTTTCGCAATGAGTGATTTTTTGCTTTGCTCTCACTTTTAACTTCTACAGCGGCCGGTTTTCTTTCTGCTGACAGCAGCCTTCCTGTGTACATTTGAGGTTATTGTATGGGTAAGAGGCCACCAACAAATGCACAGATGAGAAACAATATGTCTAAAAGAAGAAGAAGGCAAAAAGCAGGGACGTTTGGGCAGACACGCTTTGTCAGGCGGTGTCATCGGTCGCCAGCGTTCATTGGGTGCGATAATGTGTTCTTTTCGGTATCAGCGAACATAGCCAAGGAAAGTCAAGTTGCAAAAAAAAAAGGGACAAACACCGACAGAAGGCGGGGAGCTTAGGTGCTACAATCTATGTTTGCCACAGACGCACCCTTCTCACCTCTCCACCCTGCATTTATGAACCGTAAAGGGCTGCCGACTGACCATAACGGTAGATGCTAATATTTGTCCCTTGGCCAATGTTAATTTTTTTGCCTCCTCCTCTACACTGAAAAACCCAAAATCCAGCATGCAGCATGTCGAGGTTGACGGCTGCGGTTTTCAGCGGTGGAGGGGGTGATTACATATTAAAAGGTGCTCGTGATAATATATTTCTACAGCTATCTATGATACATTGTTGCGTTTGCACCTCAATGCACCCCTCGAATCCGTGACCAGTCTTGTACACGTTACTAAAAAAAAGTAATCGATTACAATTACTATTACTCTTGGCTAAAAAGTATTCGATTAGATTACTTGATTACTCGACGGCAAAAGTAATTGGACATTACTTAAAGAAGTAATCGTTACTTTTCCGATTACTTTATTGTGCGAAGACACATCTTTAGCGCTCATAACAATGAACTACTTCTAACCTATTTTTCGCATTTGCACAAGTATTGAAGAAGAAAAACTGGCTCCCTCTTCGTGGTTGTTGGACCTTCACAATGCGGACACAAGCATAGAATTCGTTTGAAGACGTTTAATGATTTGGGCGTTCGCCAGTGTGTGTGTGTGGGGGGGGGGGGGGGGGGGGGGGAGCGGAGGGGTTTCTAGATCTTGTTAAGCTTGAACAAGGGTTGTCGCTCAAAGTTTGCGTCGCTCATTTTATTATTCAGATGTGGATGAGCTCGCATGTCATACAAAAGAGCAGCAGCTCCAGGATTCGAAACGGATCGTGTGCAGTATCCATTAGCGGAAGAGATCGCCCCGAGCACTTCTCAACTCGAAACATTGCTTGTCACAAAGACCACGTAGTGGAAATGGGGAAATATTTCAACTGCCTTCGTTATATTTTGCATCCGCTTTAGGCATTCTTCGGTTCTGGTTCTCCTACGGGCTACGAGTAGGTAACCTGAGCAGGATTTTTTTTTTTTTATTTCTGTGTGTGTGTGTGCGTGAGGGGGCTAGTTTGAACGAAGGACTCACAAAGCTACTTTCTGCTTCCTCAAACTTCGCCCTGAATGGCCTTTGTCACGCACTGTGACTTCCCTGGGGCTTCCCACTCCCAGTCCCAGCTCGAAAAAAAAAAAAAAAAACAGACATTTCACAGAAATTGTACATAGAAAGAGATTGACCTCGTTTCCTACAGCTCCGCAAAAATCTTTCTTCTTTCCGTTCGAAAAAAAAAAAGAAATTTTTATTTTTGTCATTTAATAAAAAAAAAGCGTGTACCGGGGGGGGGGGGTTTCTGTGGACAAATTGTAACGGTTACAAGTAATTTTATTACTTCAAAAAGTAATCAGATTACTCCTGTGATTACTGCCTAATGAAAGTAATCAACTGATTACAAAATTACTCCAAAAAGTAATCGATTACAAGTAATTTGATTACTTGTAATGCGTACGGTACAAGTCTGTCCGTGACAGACAAAGGCGTTGTGACAAAATATACAATGAGCTGTCTGCGTCAAGAGAAGAGCAATCTCGGTGGCCCAAAAGGTAACCTGCGGCTGCTGGATGACTTCATGTAAACGGACCCAGAATTCACGGGCTTGGAGAGAGGTGAAGAAATATGTGACATTCAGCTGAAAAGTTAATAAGCTCAAATTATTATCCATTTTAAGCCAAAATCCATGATTCGCACATGCCTAATATTTTCACAATGAAGCCAAAGGCGAACCAAGTAGTAGTCTGTTGATTTATTGCCGAATAGAATACACTTTGAGTACCAAACTGGGTGCTTTGCTTATGTTTGGAAGGTTGCAATGACAAATGCAATACTTAACTGGGTGAAAAGCAAAGTTTTGTAACAATTATGTGCATGATTACATTCTACAAGTCGTTTTACGTGTATACACTCTGCACATCACTATATTTGAAAGCTAACAAAATTAAGAAAAAAGGTTTCGAGAGTTTTGTCGATTTCTTCATCACTGCGTGTTCGTGGAACTCGGCGGACATTAGTAAAGGGGATAACTGTCACAGTACGTTGACTAATTGACCAAAATATGTTAGCTTTGTAATTCATGGCTTTATGGACCATGTTGCAACTGCAGTGTTAAAAGCCAGTCAATATTAAAGGTTATCCCTATTTAAACCATTCACAAGAAGCCAAGCGGCTTGGAGGTATTCATTGTCCAACTTTTGCGTTTTTAATGTCGGATGCAAAAACCGTGTTCAGCTTGAGCTCAAGATTTCGTGCCGTTAATAATGGGCAGAAGAGTTACCTAGTCATACCGGGTACGTCGTCACCATCTCGAGAGTGTCCTTGGCGGAAGCATCGGCGTCATACTTCCAGGATAGTGATGGTGCGTCCGAAGCAACCACGTCCGCACAACATCCTGAGGCCTTCTGAGCGCAAGATTTTGGAATTGGGCGACGAAAAGGCAGATTTTTAGCACTGAATATTTCGAAACTTGTTGCCATTCGTAAATTGTGTCAATTGTGTTAGTCTTTAATATTCACTGCCTTTGAAACTAGAATTGAAACATATCCCATAAAACCATTATTAAAAATTTGGGTTAATTAGTTTTGAATAACATACTGCTAAGGGTTTTCCCCTTATGTAATGTCCTCTGAGCCCCACAAACACACATTGAAGTCAACATCCAAGTAACACTCACGCCGTTTTTTTTTTACTTTGAATCAAAATAGAAAGATTTGTATTTATGTATATATAAATATAATAAATACCGGGTGCACGTGCACGCAGCCGTGCACCATCCCACTATAGAGGTCCACCTTTTTCTGAAGCAAAACTGGATCAAACGGACAACGCCAGTGTTACATAAACCCCCAGCACTGCATGTGCCAAAGACTGCCAAACATGATTGGTCACCTCATAGAACACTCTGCGCGGCTTGCGGTCTTTGACGGTGAGTCTACTCGCTTGGTGAAGCTGGGACCTGCAATAAATTCAATACCGCTTGCCATATCCCACAAAGTAACAAAGAAAAGCCAGTAATATATAAGTCTACAGCACGACATGTCCCAAAGACCGCTAGAAATTCTCGCTCGACTCATAGAACACTTCATGCGACAAAACCCTGCATTAAGGACCGATTAAACTTTGTATAAAAGTTGCCGAAAAATAAGTATCTGTATTCAGCTGTGTCAAAACACGTGATCTAATGTAATAATTGTGTGGCTTTAAAGGGGTAGGGAAACGAAATGTCAGCGCTCATTTTCTAGCTTGAATGTGTTGCATGTTGCACCCTAACCTCAAAAAGACCGGTCTTCCGTTGAAAGGCACAAGAAAACTAATTTTAAAGCTAAATAAACGATCTCTCAGTGTGCGCCTGGTGGATGCATGCGGAACGTATTTGGGAGGTAATCTAGCAACACTGAGGAACTTGCTACGTAGTCGTGACGCAGCAGATTCCTTCCGAGCAGCGCCGCCCTTTGGAATTTCAACATTTTCTTTCTTAGCTTTCCTCCTGGCTCAACTCACAAATCGCGCATTGTACCAAACGGTCCAAGAAGACGGAAAGGAACGATTCCCCTCATTCTCGGACCCTCGTTCGTGCAACCGGAAACAGCCATTCACCCCTAGAAGATTAGCCCGTCGCTTAAACCTCGAACAAAAGTTGCTTTCCCCATCTAGTTCAGCCTTAAACTGACAGTGTTGTGCAAGCTACGTGCTCCTTGGGCCAGCCCACGTGGGCCAGCCACACACTCGTCACGCCAAGGGTACTTCGAACGGCTTGGTTGTAACGCGCTGACGCTATTGACACCACCACAACGCTGATAACGCCACCAAGGGCAAAGCTCATAACCACGCCTGCCTTGCTACTCCACGAACGCGGGGAATCTTTTCGTTCTGTTTTTGTTTGCGCCGAATATCCCATGACGCATCGCGCTCTCCGCTCGCTTCTCTTCGAGCGCTTGTTCGAGTGCACCCATTTGGAACGAAAAATATAGCCTGTCGTTCAAAATACAAACGTGCGATTATCATTTACGGTTATTATCCATCATGCTTGACTCACTTCCGAACAAAATTTGAATATTTCAATTTTTGTTTCCGTACCCCTTTAAAGAACACAACTGTGATGATTCAATGAATGATGATGATGAAATAATTTTGACTAAAGAGAGTGACCACAAATGTATACTGAAAGAATCACAATGATGAAACCTAGAAATCTATTAGTGCCTTCCCCTTGTTTTGCCATCAAGTGGAAGAAGTTTTTTGGCCTATATTTTTGTTAAAAACAGTTGTGATGCGTCCGTCTGTTTTTTTAAATCTTAATGTTGTGCATATTTTTTATTTCCTAGGTTGAAAGCTCAAGGCATTTCCTGTTGTTTGTTCAATCACATTTACCCAAATGTTAGTAGGTTGCTTTTTTATGTTTACTGTCCTTGGGTATGTCAGGGGTTGTGAACAGTAAAACGCTGTGAGGCCCAAAAAGGAATTCCCTTTGTAAAGTGGTGGCAAGCAGAAGAGAAATTGTAAAGACTGACTTCATGTCTTCCCCTACGTTTTCTTTTTTGGGTCGCCTATTCATTTTTTGCCCATTAATACTCAGCTGTGTTTGATACTTCTCTGCGTTTGTGTCATCCTTCAGAGAACCCGTCTTTAATACATTATGTGTTTAGCCTGTTTAGCTAGTTTGCACCCTCGTTTTTGTTTATTAATAAATGACTGTAGGATTCAACTGCAATCACGGTGTTAATGCATACTAATAAATAGCAGCATACTTTTACTGACTAGTGCTGATGATTGGACTAGTTAGTAGCCAATTATTGAAAATAAACCATGAAGACTACGGGAACAGAGGATATGAACACAACACAGCGCTCTGTTGATCTCCTCCCTTCTTGTCCGTGCGATTCAGATTCCATGTTTTTAGTAACACATTTATTAAAACTTTTCTGCTTGGTATCATCTGTATAGGGGTTCACTGGAACGACCCACCTGCTATTGCATTCCCTTTAGGGCAGCTCCACCTTCCTCATGGTGCCCAGGTTCCCATAGGTTTCAAGCTGCTAGCCAAACTGAGTCAGGCTTTCCAGCTTTGCAGGAAATGTCAATTCCACTCTTTTAGACGTAGACACCCACATTTTGCGTGTACGTGAAAGAAGCTATAACAGAGAGGAAACAAAATGATTGGCCTTTTTTTAATGCATCATTTTCTTTTGCTGAGAACATACATAAACGTTACACGCTATTGTACATTCAGTGGTTCGGCTTAATTTAGGAAGAGCACTTTTTTTCATGTAACGTTTATATAAAGAAAATACTCAGTATAATGGGTCGGGCATAAATGGTTGCTATGAACTGCCCTATACGTTTACACATTACCTGATATCATTAAAAGAGTAGAGTAGCGTAGGGCTGCACTGCACCAATTACGACTTTGTAACCAATTAATAGTTGGCATTTATTTGTTTATTACTTTTGGCTATCATTCTTCGACAGAAAGAATAACCGGGCGAGTTGGTATGGTGGTAGTCTTTGAACTCCATCAAATATTCAGGTTTGACTTTAGTTAATTTTTTCCGCCTTTTTTTATGTTTTTGCTTTTTCTAGCTGCTCTGATTTTTGTAAGGGGCTTTCGCCACTACTGAAAGACGTGACATCTGAACTCCTTTTATTTTTTGCATCACACAATCGTAAACTTAAAAAGTGTGCCGGTTCGGTAAACGAGAAGAGACCTAATTTCCGAGGGTAAAAGCTCTAAAAACAACGGACAAGTAAAAGAAACAAACAACACAGGGCGTTGTTTGTCCGTTGTTTTTAGCGCTTTTACCCTCGGAAATATGACGAAGAGACCGCGCGTCTCTACGGCGCAGGCATTAGCTTATGCAAAAAATCATGCTGCATGCTCGCTCTTGTAACGTTTTTCTCGCTCCCGCTTTATGAGACAAATCGGTGGCGAGCGGCTGTTAGGACAAGACGTCAGAACTAGCATGACCTGTGATTAACACTTTGGGACGGCGACTGAATGCTTGAACTGTCGTCAGACGGCACTTGAACGCTCCGCACAAGCGTCGTCGGACGAGCGCCGCACGACGGCGCCCAGAACATGCCAACGGTTCCACCGCACGGGAATCTTTCTCACACTGCGGATCGAGCCACAGGTTTTGAAGAAGATACGCTCTTTTCAAATAACGAAATAACACAGGGCAGAAGCATAGTTAGAATCAAGCATAGCTTAGCAAGCACACGGTACACGATAAAGTTTGAAACAGCAGCCCACTTCGCAGAAACAAAAGAAAGTTGCTTACCGGCGTTCGCACGAGTCGTGCATGGGCGGTTCTGAACTTACGGGCGTTGGCAAGAAGCAGCGTCTCCCAGCTCACAGTCATCGATTGCAATTCTTCAACACGGTATTCGTAGGGAAGATATCTAAAATATCCACTAAAACGGCAAAAAAGTAAAAAAAAAGGAGATTTCCGAAGCCCCTGGAACTTCAACGACCATTCAACCGATTCAACCGAGCTCAACGGAAGCTGTTTGCAATAGCGATGGTCTTGTGCACTCTTCAAGAGTCTCTTTTCTGTTTTCTTTATTGTTAATTTTTTTAGAACGATACTAATGAAATTAATATTATATTAGTAATAATAAGAATGTCCCTAAAATAATAATGTAAAACATTACAAAAAGTGAGTAAATCTTAGGTTTTATTTAAACTTTAGGTTGTTTCTTTTTTGTGTAAACCGAAACCGAAACTAACTTAAGCAACATTTCCTTCGTCGTAATTGTTTGCGTGTGTGTGCGTCCATGCGCGTGCGTGTTTGTGCGCGCGCGTGTTGATGCGTCCGCGTGCATGCGTGTGTGCGTCTCTGGTTGTGCGTGCGTGTGCGTCTGCGCGCGGGCGTGGGTTTGAGCGTGTGCATGCGTGTGTACGTGCGTGCGCGCGTGTATGTGTGCGACTGCGAGCGCGCGTCTGTTTGTGCGTTCTATTGCACTGCGCCCGCAAGAACAACAATTGGATATCCCTGGACACTGTTAAAACACTAACTTATTGATTATTATTATTATTATTATTGTTGTTGTTGTTGTTATTGAAACATAGCCCTGAGTCTTTAGAAACAGGGCCCTAAACTTTTCTATAAGGAGCATTCACTGGGCGCCATATTTGTGGGTGCTGTTTAGAGCGCATTCTCAGAACGAGCCCACATTAATAGGCTGCTAAGACCGGCAATCTTGAGGGTGCGGAATGCACGTGACAAAAAAACTGTAGAAGCTCGTCATCAGCACGCGCTTAGCAGTCGTGCACACATCTATGGCCGCCAGTGAATACTTCCTATAGCTGGCTGTAGCTGTATATATAAATTTCTAAGGCCCACCATGCAAAGCTACAGGGGGTGACAGCCTGCCATTGAATTTTCCATAGACGACCATAGGCCATTTTTGTATGGGATGTCTCGGACTGGTTTATTATGGGATTTGCCTCTTTATGTGTGTGAGTTTTTGTGCATGTCACCATATTCTCAAATGAATATTTTACTCAGGTTGACATGGTCTTGTGACAGGTTCTAGCAGCATGTCATTAATATTTGTCAAACATTTTCACTATATTTTGATTTCATTTGCCAGATACAAACTCGAGACTAACTGATATTTTTTTACTGTACACTTCCATCAATAAATATGTGTAAAAAATGCTAGTATAGAGCATTTCACCCTACTTTCCAATTTCTGAGCATGGAGTGATTTGTAAGAAAATGAAATATCAACTCATATATAAAATTTTGTTTGCAAACATAAAAATTGTATGCAAAAGAGGCACTTTATTTTCAGCTATTTTCATGAATTACAACTGATATTTTAAAAAACTAGACTGCTAACAACTGTTGCTTTTCAAGCAGAAATCTTACCTGTACATTATGGACAGAGCCACATATAAGCTTTCCAAAACAATTTCACATTATTTATTTAGCACCCTCTTCTACACCCTTTTCACATTCTTCACTAAATGTAGGGTGTAACACGAAACAGCACCCTTTTCGGTAACATTATGAGGTTGTATTGCTAGTTTTAGGGTGTTAAAAGGTGTAGCCGAGGGTGTAAGTTGCTACAACACCCCTTTTACACCCTTAAAGGTCTAAAAACTTTTACTGTGTAGTGCGGCCGAGCATCACTGGCGTCAATCACCACGATAGCGTCAATAGCGTCAGGGCGTTGCCCACCACCCGCCAACAACCACGTTGTTAACAACAAAACCAGCGTTCTGCACATCTAGGTAGAGGTGTTCATTTTCTTTTTCTTTTACATCTGGTTCGACTTTGAACGTTTCCGTTGCGGTTTTAACCGAAGCTGTTAGCTTTCGTTGGCTCAGGAAATCAGTATCCTAGCACCTATATAAAACATTACTGAGACTAGCTTAAGTTTAATCAATATATGAGAGACGTCTTGTTTAGGCTCTTCCAAAACACAAAGCCTGAAATATCCAATCTTATCCGATTCAAGCACAAGCTAATCGGGGTGCGTGGCTAGCGTGGCGGTTTACTAAGCTGAGTGCAGTGATACACCTATAGGTTTTTAATGTAGAGAAGGGGCTTATGGTCGGTGTACAAGTGCACTGGCTGGGTAACGGAGGGTGCGTCTTCCAGGAAAGGGGAGCATGTGCGCCCGATGCACCCGACTACAACTTTTTTTTCTTCGAGCGCAGTTGGGAAGTAAATATGTGGAGCACCAACCGAAAAATCGCGGATGTGTTATTCGCGCTAAGAGGGCCGCGTAGCGACAGAGGGCCGCGCAGCGACAGAGCGGTATTGTTAGCGCGAAGATGACGTGGGCGCTGTTTTCGTATTTTACGTTCATAGAACAACGACGGGCACAATATTTTCCCACTTCTGGTAATGTTCTAAATGAACATATCACACGACAGTGCTAGTTAAGACAATAGCCTTTCAAGACTAACGAAAAAAAAAAAACTGAATAAAACGGTGATCGTTTGCTTGCGCTAGCAGTGTTCGCGCGATGCACCCGCACTAATATCCTGCCAACCACTCCCTCATGATGCTTTTCTCGCTGCCCGCCGTTATGCCAAAGTTTCGCAAACGCGATGAAAGTTTAGATTATGGGTGTCCCTGCGGCGAAACTGAAAATCAGCACTTTTGGCCGAACACTTGCTGGCCATGTTTATGTCCCCGGCGGCCAAGTTGAAAACCTGCACTTCTGGCCGAACACTTGTCGGCCATGTTTATGTCCACGGCGGCCAAGCTGAAAATCAGCACTTCTGGCGAAACACTTGCCGGCCGTGTTTACGTTTCCGGCGGCCAAGCTGAAAATCAGCACTGCTGGCCGAACACTTGCCAGCCGTGTTTATGTCTCTGGCGGCCAAGCTGAAAATCAGCACTGCTGGCCAAACACTCGCCGGCCGTGTTTATGTTTTTGGCGGCCAAGCTGAAAATCAGCACTACTGGCCAAACACTTGCCGGCCGTGTTAATGTCTCCGGCGGCCAAGCTAAAAATCAGCACTTCTGGCCAAACACTTGCCGGCCGTGTTTATGTCCCCGGTGGCCAAGCTGAAAATCAACACTGCTGGCCAAACACTTGCCGGCCGTGTTTATGTCTCCGGCTGCCAAGCTGAAAATCAACACTTCTGGCCAGGCGCTTGCCGGCAGTGTTTATGTCTCCGGCGGACAAGCTAAAAACAGCTAGCTCGTGGCCGGACTCTTGCCAGCCTTGTTTATGTCTCCGGTGGCCAAGTACTTAAAGTGGCCAAGCTGTCCAGACACTGGCCAACCGTCGGCCGATCGAAATTCACTTTCTGGTGCTGCTTGGGTTTGCAAGGGAGGCAAGCACGATAATCACTCCCCCACAAGCGCGCCTGCTCGGAGACGGGCGTGGCAATATGTGCTAGAGCAGGAACTTGGGCTAGGCCTAGGCAGAAGTTTAAACCGTCAAGTGATCACGGCAAAGTTTGCCCGTGTTTGTCCAGTTCAGTACGCAAAAAATATTGCCCTGGGTGGTTGCAAGAACCATCTGCTACTTACTCTTAACTGGACTACGACAGATTGTGATCTCTAGCCAAAGGTGGAGGACTTGAATACTTGAGTGAAAAAAATTACGGGAAATATGCAAATGTGCATGACGACGATTTTGCCGAGTTCGATAGGCTATGCCCAGCTAGGTGCGTCCTGCTCCCACAGCCCTTTGCACCAAATATGTTTATAAGTGGACCTTCTATACAAATTGCAGACATCAATTTTGGAATTGGTGAGCCAGTTTTGTCTTAGTGTCATTCCCTTGTCAATTTCAGAGCGGTGGGTAGCTGTGGTGTTGCCGAGAATGTTTGGTGGAAGCAGGCCGCTGTTGGGAGATGGGACCGGAGACAAAGTGGGAATGTTTGGTGGAAGCAGACCACTGTTGGGAAACAGATAACCGGAGATATAGCCTTTTTGCAAACTGACACTTAGTCTCATCCATTTTTCTGCTGCCTTGTTCGACACAAAACTCGAGTAACCATGTGTACACCCAAGTTTTTGTGAGTCTTGCTGAGGTGTCACCTTGTTAGAAACAGGGTTGGACCTACAGCCACCTTGGGAGCTACCGACCGGGCACAATAATGTTTGTGACAGACCTTCCTCGTAGTTATGCACAGTGCAGATAGTGGTCGCAGTTTTATGCAAATGCTGAGATGGGCACAAAAACTGTCACTTTGGGCCACTGGAGCCAGCACTGTTCATCATGATCACAGTGTAGCAAAGCTGCAACCACGGACCATCAGTGGTATCAGCATGAGGCTACCGATGGCACTCGTGCATAATACGTGTTAATGACACGACATAGGTGCAAACAACGTATCATGGAGATGAGGCCAGACTTTTTTATACCTACCATTTGGTGGTGGTGGAGCTGCCACCTGTGCTGGGTCCTCACTAGCACCTTTGTTCACAGCAGATGAGTCCTGCAAAATCCAGTTAAACAGAAGTTAACGCACAACAAACTGACAGCCGTTCTGGTTACGCGTTGATGTAATGCCCATTGCCTTCACCTTAGAATTCAGGTATCGGAGTGCCTCATGCACAGGTCTAGAGAAATTAACTCGCGAGCTTGAGCGTTACAATCCGAGATTTCGAAGAAACATTACGAGGCAGCACACTCGTGCAAAGTCAATACGACCAAAAGCGACACGGTGTCTGTTCACTACCAGTAACAAGTTTTAGCAGACCGTTGCCTTGTTCTGCGGTACGGCTGGTAAGGCTTTAAGCGCGCTGAAAAGCATGCTTCAAATGTTACAGCGCGAGCTCCCAGTAGCAATTTCGCTATGCACGGCAACGCTACGCTTAAGCCGCCTATTGCGATTCCCAGCACTTACCAACACCGCAGCCGAGATGCCGTGTGGCGACGGACGAGGCGCGTCCATGCGCCTTCTTCCGTATCTTTGCGGGCCAGCATTCTGTCCTACTCCTCGAGTTCAGCGACTACACTTGGTTCACGTACCCCACCAGACTGCCGAGTGGCAATCGCGACGTGACAACCTTTGAAAAAGCCCGACTCGACAGCAAAAATTCCAAAAGTGAGGCAAATCTTCTTACAGACGCACAAGCACATTACGCGCGACATCCACCATCGGCCATGACGATTCATCACAATAGCGATGCAGCTCACGCATTGCGTTCATCTAAATTGTTTCACTTACGTAAAAAGAGATGATTCATGCGACCTAAGCTTGACACCGGTAATTGTATTTAGATTGTACCAAATAATAAATTTTCAGAAGTTAACAATGTTGCTTTTACAAGAACCTCCGATGCAACGTTGCGCATTTCCCTCTAGGGACATTTTTTGGGGACAAATCCCGATGAAGTTACAACTCAATCGCCGCTCTTCGTCGACGTCATCAACGCGCCGCGATGTAGTTCCCTGCCAGTTGAGTTCGCCGCCGATTGAGATTTGGCTCCTCCCACCGGCGACGTCACGATGAAGTTTCTCCATCGCTTTTTCCAGCATAGACAGACAGAAAAGAAGACAGAGAAGTTAAGCTGGGGTATTAAAAAGATACTAAAACAATCTCGGACTTTAGTATGTGTTCCATTTAGTAGTAGTTTCATTATAAAATAAGATAAGAAGAAAAAAAAAACTGCTTCCGAGTTTTAGATGTCCCCTTTCAAATATCTAATGTTCGGTCTTTGCGACCAAGGAAATAGGCATTTCATTTAAAATGCTCACCATCCGACAAACCGAAAGTCGCAGATAATTCTACCCTGAAACAACTAGCAATCCGCTTCTTTAAAGTCGCTATAGTTTTTATGTAAAGGAAGGGTAATGTAGCTTGTACCGTCCAATAGATTGACGCATCATGTTGTTGACGATCGTGCCGCAGCGTAATTGATGCCGCGGTACGACCGCTGGCAGGTCGTAGCTGTATCAGAAATACTCCACCAAAGCGGCACCAAAGATTCATATTTTCGCGCCTGCAGCCGCGCATGCGCACACCCTCCGGATAACGCGCCGGTGTCGACACCTGTCCCGATCAATACCACGCGCTTCAGGCGAGCCCCTCCGGTCCCAACACTACCCAGGTATTCTAGTACACTGCACTATCAGTACCCGGCCGATTGAGTCAAGGCAATCCACTTTTCAAAGACTGTCCATGCCGACAGCTATCGCGTTCATTTAGGCTTAGGAATTGCCAGAATCGAAAGACTATCTGAAAAATGTGGCGAGGTGATTGCTCATGCTTTGCGTTTTAAGTGAGGTAAGGCAAATCGAAAGCCTCCTACACCATTCATTGTTGACAAACGCGCCGGATATTGCAGCTACAACGGCGTATTAGTTCCAAAGCGAGCGGCGCTCACTCACCGGGGCACCGCCATGTTTCCCCGCCGTCCTTGCTCTGCCGGTCACATAACCTAAAATTCCCCCTCGTAGGGAAATCCGGTTAACCGCGGTTAGTTAAAGGTGTATCCACACGACGGACCGGGCCGCGGACCGATTGATCACGTGAATCGCGGCCCGCGGGCCGCCCGGCTGCAATGAGCATCCACACGGCGGACCAAAAGAGCAGACGACAAAGAGAACGGGCCGGTCTAACCCTGGACCTCACAATTCCGCCAAACGCATGCAGCGAGCTGCTTTGAGGCTATTTGTAAGAAGCCAAGATGGAGGTTGAAAGAAAGAGACGTTTGGCAGCGGTGGTCCTGGCGTTGACTATTGAGGACGAGGAGGACTTAATTGAACCGAAACAGCCATGGGGACATCTTTAGATGATTATTTGAGTAGTCGTCGCGACTATTGTCCCACAGAGCGGGGAATTTCTCCATGAGCGCGTTGAAGTAAAAAGTTGCATCGTCTCACAACAAAAGGTTCCTCTTCTTCGTCTTCAACAGTTCGCGCCAAAAGAAAACAACTTTCGCTTTGAATTCCAATCCAGAAAACAAAAGTCAGCTTGTTGCCAGACTTAGCGCTTCAATTAAACTAAAAACGCCGTGGTCCGCCGCCGAGGTCCGAGCGAGAAAGTCGCTTGGCATTTCTCAGAAGCGCGGGCCGCGGACCGCCGGCGGACCTCAAAGAACGGTGACGTACGTTCACGTGATGCACGGCCCGCGGACCAAAACAGCAATTTGGTCCGTCGTGTGGATACACCTTAACTAGCTTCGAGCAAACGGGCCCTGGCCTAGGCTATAGACCCGGGACCTTCGTTTTTTTCACTGCAGAGGTAGTAAAGTGAAAGAGAGTCACTTATCTGCTCGCTCGGGGCTGAACTTTTATATAAACAAATTTGTGGCGCGTACGTTGCCGGTGCTTCATAACCTCGCTCAGAAAAGCGTCCTTAGCCGCCTGTAAACCCATTGCAGTGTTTTCCGGCTGCTCTCCCTTCACATTGCCTTACCTCGGCTTTGACGTAATCTCAGTCTTCCGAGTTTTAGGTTTATTTATTTCTGTCTCTTCCAGTGTATGTTGCGAGTATGTGTATTTTGTAGCGTTAACGTCTTCTAGTTTGTCCGTGTCCCTGCCATGTTTGCATTTCTGTCTGCGTGCTGTAGCTTTTTATATTTAATGTTTCTGTGCATATTTCTTCGTTCTCGGCGCAGGCGTCAACGAACATAAAGCCGGTGCTTACGGCGCTACCGAAATGACTTCTTCTCTTGTTACAATAGTCTATCGCGCTATAAATTCGTCTATTGGACTCAAATGAAGCTGATGAGGGCAGCTTTGACTACCAGTGCACATGTCATCATTGTAGGGAGGGCAACGACACAGCAATCGCGACGCGAGAGGCGACTGCGCCTGAATCAGGCCGGCCGCGCTCGCTCTGCGGATATGTGAGCGCGGGACTCTCGAGCACCGTTAGTTTACTGAAGATGCAAGACGCTACTTTGTCGTCACGAATCCTTTGCCCTTCGAACGGTTGCGAAGCCTTTGTGCCCGGCGTACCCTAAGCAGCATCTTTCAAAAACCGTTCGCGCAGCATCACAACCTTCCATCTGCGAGGGTCGGTGATTCATTGTGGGTTGAAAGACGAAAGATGTGTTGTCCGTGGTGTCTTTGATGTGTAGCTGCTTCGTAAAAAAATTTTGAATTTTAAAAACGCGAACTTAAGCGTGTATTCATAATTTTAAATTTACCAGTAAACAATAATATATATGGATATATATTTATTTACATATTTGCAGGAATCGTCCGCAAAAAAACAGTCGCGCTTTGTTCTACATTTAAAATTGTAATGTGGGTTATACGGCGTAATACACAGTATCTTCGAACTTGCATCGTTTGGGGTGACACTTGGGCTGAACAGCTCCTTTAAAAGTTCAAAAGCTGGCCTCCATAGAGCTGCTCTGTGCACTCGATGTTGACAGCAGGGTGGACGCCATACGTCTTTAAGGCCAATCGTGTGTCCGGTTAGGGTCACTTGACTACAGATTCGAAGCTGGTGATAAGGCAAAACGGGGCACCTGCCTGAAGCACAAGGCCACACATAGCATTCACTGCACTTTCAACGTTGGATACAAGTGACAAATCCCCTCGTTCTCTTCATTGCTGGGATGCCCCTGAAGCTAAGCCTTTTTTGTGTGCACTCCACTCCCGTTTTAACCTTGAAGGAGCTGCTCCCTTTCTACCCCTCCTCTCTTTTTCTCTCGCGCCCGAAGCTGAAAGCGTGGTAGAAGGTGGCACTCGCGGATCAATCAACCGTAGATTTCCTATCGCTTGACTCTCCGCTTGAAATGCTCGAAATAGCAGAAGCGTGATCGCGTGGTTTGACGGATGACGCATTTGCCGTTGACAATCTCAGAATGCCTGCTTGCGGACCTAGTTTGGCGTGTGGTGCGCCCTCTGTGGCTAGTGGGGATTCTGCTTCAGTATTAACTGATATCTCGTTCAAAAAGTCCTACCCGTATGTCGACAACAAGCGATTTCTTGAAAGAAGCCCAAGAGATTCTTGTGTTGCGTTGAGTGTTCGGTTCGGCAAATGACACATTGTGCTACATTGTGTCGAATCTTCACGGACACCTTTCTTCTCCTCTTTTGTGTTTGAGTGGTTTTTCTGACGTGCCCGTGTGGACATATATCTCGGATTACACCTTTACTGTTTGGAATCGTAAACGTGTGTTGGAACCTTAAACCTTTTTCTCAACAACTGACGGTTCTTCTACGAATACTCTTCCAAATTACTTCTTGAATTAGGCAGTGTCTATCTCCTGGCAGCCGGCTAAATAATTCCCCCTAAATTCTTCCAGCAGTAACCAGCGATTGGCTGTCAGAAATCATGTCACAACTGCAGGTAGAATACTGCAATTTTTATTCTTCCTGCGTTTCTTGATAACACGTTACACGGCCAGGTTTGCGCGGATACACGTTTCATGGACACGTGTTTTGTCGGTTTAAATGTTTCATCGACATTCGTTACGCGAATTGCACGTTGTAGGGGCATCTCGTCGCGCGTGTATTCCTGAGGCGCGTGCTCACTGACCCTGTCCACCTTTTCACGCCGCTCCTTGGTGAGACTGCAGGCGCTTATTACGAAAGAAAAGAAAATGAACTATTCAGAGGTTTTCTTGTTTTTTTATGAAACATCGCGTATTGATGAAACGATCTGTTGATGAATCATCGTCCGATGAACTGATTGCACCGCAAATGAGGGCGACTACTGATAGAATTTCGGGGGAAATAATTGTGCCAGCTGCCGGGAGACTGGACACTACCCACGAATTACCCCGGTTGTTGTTTGCTTTGCAGTTTTCTCAGTTGTATAACAGCTGAGAAGTACCTCTACACATATTACAAATTGCTTATTTTCTACTTGTCTGCAGAATAGGTCGTGTGTAATAAATAAACTTCTAAGAGATTTCAAAATAGTTCCTTGTGTCTGTGCGCCTTCCTTCTCGCAAACAGCTCGGCGAGTGCATTTGCAAACAACTGGACAAGTACAAAGATGGCCCAATGACAGGAAACATTAGATTAGGTAGCGCTTCCAGAACTGCCCAATATTACGCCAGTATTTGCCAAATTAGAACCACCATTTGCTAGAACCATGGCTTAGAAATGGCCCAACATTGGCACCAATGTCGGGGCCAACATTGGCTGGAACAATGGCTGAACAGTGGCCCAACATTGGCACCAATGGCTGAAAAAACGTTGAGAGGGTAGCGCTCCAACATTGTCCAATATTGAGGTCAGTTTTGGCCAATGTTAGGTCAATGTCGGGCCAACATCGGTGTGCAGCGCTGGCATTTACGCCCTAATAGCGCTCAGAAACACTCCGTAAATTATTTTAGTAAAGCATGTTGCGATTACACTCTCGTGAACAAAATAAAATCTGCAAAAGCCAACACTGCCGAGTTTCAACTGATAATAGCATTGTACGTACCGCCGGTGTTCCAAGTCGTCGCGTGCCTAATGCATCTGTGTTGAGCAGTTTACACGCGAAGAACTATATTTATAATTACTTGAACCAATTGAATCACGCATACGTCCCAACCGTGGCGGAAGAAACTGGAAATGGCATTAAACAATCAATATTCGGAAAAAGAAACGCGAACAGATGGTCAGTTTCCTTTTGCAGAATGTACCATGGAGATTGAAAAGACTTGGAGAGGGTATGACGTCAGTCCGTGACGTCATACCTCTCTCACCCTCTTCTTGATAAGAGATTCTCGTCATACCTCGCGTGATTCATGGATTCGTGGGAAAGAAATAGTAGCACTGATAGGTTCCACGGCTCGACCGATCACAAATTGTGTTCCTCGGCGTTCGCTACCTTCAATCATCGACGACTTTGGGTCATAGGTACACGTAGCAGAGCGCGTTGGATGGAGTACAGTTCACACGGAAAGAATAAAAACACAGAAAATATACGAGGTACAGACACACAACTGTTTGTGTCTGTCCCTCGTATATTTTCTTTGTTTTTATTCTTTCCATGTGAAATGGACTTTGTGTCTGCCTCCTTTACTCGGTGTGTAGAGAGCTATTGGCGAAAGTTTGAACTATACGTAGGGCTCTTACCAGTTTGTTTTTCAACATAGCTCGGTGTTTACTTTGCACACTGCATGTTGATAGAGCTTCTCTACGTTATATAACAAATTTTAGGCAATAAACCTAGTGATGTTGGTGAGGCGCGACAAGTCAGATCCCCTTATAAAGCTGCAGTCACGAGAGGATAGGAGCTTGACTCATTTCGGCGCTTTTATTTGGTCATTGCTCAATGCTTACAAAACGCCATATTATTATCTAGCGATAAAGTTTTGCACAGGAAGCGGGTCTACAAAAATACATCCATGCTTTTCCAATCTTGTGAATAACTCTAGGCGAAGGTCAAGTGTTCAAAAATATTAGCAGGATTTTACGTCAAGAAACAAATAAGATATGAAATAGAAAAATACAACCAACATTACTATTCCTCTACCGGTACATTACAAGGCACAACTGGCTACAGAATATGTACGATTTGTATCTTCTCAACTAAAAATTGTGGCTTCCTGTGAAATGCGCATCTGCCCCGAAAGTCAGCGGGCCATACTCTACAATGAACAAATTTGCGGTTTCCGAAACGAGAAGCCATTACATAAAAAAATCACAGAAAAGATAATTTTTCAGAGATCGAAATGTTCGGATAAGTCGCAGGACAGTCCGTACCCTGCCTCGGAATAAGCGGCGCCTGTATCTTTTCAACTGATAATTGCGGCTTCCTGTGAAAAACGCACCTGCCAAAAAAGTCTGCGGATCTTCGTCTCCAGAGCACACATTTTCATGGCCCGGCACGATGAACCATTAAAACAAGATCATAGTAGAAATTGTAAGACACGAGAATGCTTATTGGAATCACAAGACAACACATAACCATCATCAGAAGAGATGGCATCTGTATCTTCTTAGCGATAATTTTGGCTTCCTGTAAAAGGCGCAGCTGTCTATATATTGGTCCCATTACTTTAAAGTTTTGAAAATACGTGGGTCATTATTTAGTTTCCCGGTTTTCAGAGCTCAATAAGATCGGTCGCTTTGTTAATAAAGAAAAAAATAGTTAAGCTGGGGGTGCCGTGAGACAGCCGACAGATGGCGCTGGTTTGCAGTTGCCGCTTGTGTAAGAATCCTGGGGTTGTTAGAGCAAGAAAGCTATGGAAGAAGTTAAAGAAAAAAAAACTATTCCATATTTTTTTTACAAAGTTTGTGTAACGATACGGAGTGGGAATGCTTGAGCGGCGACGCCAATGGCGACGCCGCTCAAGCTGGAAGCGTGCGACTACCGAGCTGCGCTCTCAAATTAATTTCAAGAATAAAAGCTGACGTTTTCTCCGTAGCCTCTCCTTCGCAAATCTTGATGACAAAGTTGTGGGGAGCGCATTGTTGGCGTCGTACAAAACGCGATCCCATGGATTTCGTCATCAAGCATCGCGATCCCCGTTGTGACAATATTTAACTTCGGTTGAAACAGTGGGTGTGATTACTGCTTGAGCATTCGATCTTGGTCATGAAAATTAAAGCCTGGACGTGCGTTCGGGCAGTTGCTCGTTTCCAGTCACTACAATAACAGAAATAGCCGACCCTTCGCAATGTGTGGAACTCAGCGTGTCACTTATGCTTTCGCAAACCCAGCGCTTGGATAAATATTAAGCAGTTCTATAATAGGGTTCCCAAACCTTAGGGGTCTCCAAAAACAGGGGCTCACCACAGCGCACGCTCCGGACTCAAGCCAGGTTTTGGTTTAGGGTTCGCTCCTAACGAAGAAGAGACCGATCTCACAGTGAGTTTCATAACGCAACCGCTGCCGCCATGCATCGTGAAACTAAAATTTTCTGCGCTAGCGATAACCCCGCTGAAAGTTTGTGCGAGTAGAACACGAAGCAGTGCGAGCTGTCTCGTGAACTAGTGCCTGAATCTAATGAACTACAAATATGGCCGCATCACGGATGCGTGAAACGCTTATTGGGATTGGTCTATTCGCGAGACCCCTAGGGCAAACCAACATCGTGGCGCCCTGCATTACTTGCTCAGAAGAAGATCATAATTGTCGCTGCAGTAGTAAGCACGATCATAAGTAGTGAATGGTGCAATAGGCTCTCGCTTTGCGTAACATTGTTCTCTAGATTGTCTTTTGAATCTGGCCGAGGTAAAGCCTCACTGGCCGCGGTAATTGTCCATATGACAGCGCCTCGTGAATCCCAGTGGCTTTTCTTGCCTCAATTTGGAAAGAAAACGAAGGCACAGAAAAAAAATACTCGGGCACGCATATGCGCTGACTCTCCACTGCCTAAAAAACTCAGAAAAAAAACAGAACACTTCAAGCACATGTCAAATTGCGCGCGCGTGACTTTTTTTTTTCTTGTACAGGGGGTGGGATATACTGCATATAATGACATGCGGCAGAAGCAACCTAAGATAGATTGGACGATGTGTTTTTTATCCCCTTCGAAAACATCACCAGTCTCTACAAGATGGTGGGGGCCATCTTTTTATGCAATCAAAACGCCTTAATTCACTTTTTTATGAAATGTCGGGTTCGAGAAGTTTGGGCAGAGAAGGCGCGTGAACACTAGTAGTGCCTGTAAGAGCCTCTCGCTTGAATGTCTGTCATGGTTGCTCGTGTATCAATGAAACGCGAGGATCTGTTTTCATACCAAAACGTCTGGCAAAAACAGGTCAACTCTTACAAAGTCGAAACAAATCGCGAAAAGTCTAGCAAGGAGTGAGCTACAAGGGAGAATAAGAAAAGGTTTTCGTGAATAAAAAACGACGAGAGCATAGAGGGTGTTCTTTGAAAGGTGGGCCAAATTGCTCTTTCGAAAACTACGCGTCGCTCAGAAAACATGATTGATGCCGTAGTGGTCTGTGCCAAAGGGAATTTAAGAAAATGTTTTAGTGTTCCGTATAACAAACAAATCTCTCCAAGCGTTCGGTCATGATTGAAGCCGCCATAACTTTAGTTTACAGGAGGCAGGAGGCAGCGCCCGAGACGTCTCGAGATCTGCATGCGGAAAGCTAAAGCAAGGTTATGGCACTTGGAAAAAAACTAAAGTTGGCTAATGCATTGCAGAAGCGGCAGCGTATTCAAACTGTCTAGTGAGATCGGAGTATTGGGTAATAGTGATGATAAAATTCTTTATTGGAGAAGGAATGGCGCTAGGGCCTTAGTGGGGAAGGTGGCTGGGGAAGCACAAGTTCACATTCTGCGGTCAACGCCGGTCGAGCACTTCCATAACTAGAGTAGTGTCCCTTTAGTGTGAGTGTCGTTTGTTTGGATGACCCAGTCCTGCAGATTTTGGATGCATGAGTTTAGGTACTCGGCTCTTTTGTTCCTGATAGCCTGTGCAGTTTCCTGTAGTGCTTGAAAAATAATTCCTGCGCATTAGCAACAGCTTGCACCACAGCATAAACACTAACGCTCCGAACCAATCTTAGACGGTTCGCAAAAATCTCCTTCAAAAACGTACCGCGCTGCATTTTACTACATAAGTGCAGCTGTGATGAATGCTAAGAGTGAAAATATCACCTGAATAACTTAAACCCAAACCCCCTAGGGCGTATTTGCGACGTATTTAGGGGCGTTTCGGCGGGCGTAATCCCGACGTACAGAGGGCGAGCGCTTCCTCGGTCGGCGTAAATACGCCCGTATTCGACAATCTGACCGAGACAGATCCCGGCGCTCCGGCGTATTTAGGCGCGGTGTTTTCGGAAGCGTACGGCGCGGTACCGGCCAATCAGTTTCCGAGTTGAGAGCTCGAAGTTGCACGAAAACTGGCTTGCTGAGCTATGCGGCCGGCTGGCTGCCTTGACTCAGCCGGGGAAATGGGAGCTCGCGTGTCGCGTTCGCCGGTTTATCAGCGAACTCTACGAAATCGCAATATCTCCTTGGAACGAGTGATGGACGACTGAGACAGAAGAGTATACTATCTATGTTGCGGGCGATGTGAAAATATTACGAAAGGAAGGGTTTTGAGCGCAGATCGCGGCCATCCTCCTGCCGGGAGTTTTTTTGTCAATTTGACGTTTGCAACAAACATTTATGAAACAGGTGTTAGCAAACTAGGCTTTGGTGGCTGAATAACATTCTGTTATATCTGCGCCCTTGCGGTACGTAATATTACAGCAGCCGTTCTGCATTTTTCCTCCTTTTGTGAAAGGCGTGAATCGGGCTACACTGCACCAAACGCCGAAGAAACGTCGACGAAAAGCGCCGTGTGTGGTTTTGTGACCTTCCCCTCCTCACTTTAGTAAACAAAGCGACCGCAAAATCCCGTGATTCCGCCCGCTAAAACGCGCGTAATTTCGCCGAGAATAGACCCTATGTGGGTCGGCCTTTACATCGTTCAAAACAAAAGAAAAATGACCTTTTTGGGCAGTTTATGACAGCATTCGCAGACGCTGCATACGATCTGAGCAATTCTGCCGAGACATGTCGTATGCCTCTAGGAGGCCCCGGCGCTAAGTTTAGCAAACGACCTTCAGAAAATTGTCATTACGCTTCCTCAACGCGGCGCGCCTCTCTTTAATGTACGATGTTCAAAGTGCGAGATATGTTTTATTTACGGAACAAAAACAACATATTTAAAACATTAAAGTCACCTATATCTCGTACCGATATAATCCAACGGGGTGCGGCATCCTCTCTTAGACAGCCTGCATTACCAAGAGTTCCCAAGTGCTCGATCGAGGTCATGTTGTTTTTGCGAGTCGCTTTTTCAACACGAGTTGTGTGGAGGTGGCAAAACGGTGATCGTCTGCGGATATCCCCGCCTTTTACCCTGATATGCTCCTTGCCACTCGACAGCGCAGCGCATGCAGACTTATGACTGCAGGAGGTGTGTCGCATTAAACTACAAACACTCCATATGGCTTGGCCTCGACACTCTCCACTATCTGGGCTTTCAACCCTCGCACGGCAGCACCTACAAGTCACCAAGCACCGTTTATGGCAACGAATTTATCTTTTTTTTTTTAACTGGTTTACTTCTGTACTGATATTTTCTACACTCTTAGAAAAAAAGGAGTCCAAAGGGAGTCACTGCTTCCATGACTCTCTTTGACACTTCACGACTCTCTTAGAGAGTCAATTTTTCGTGTGACTCTGTTTCGACTCTTCCCCTTCTCAACGGGAGTCACAGGTCAGCAGCATTTGCACTACCGAAAAAAAAATTATGAATGCTGCTTCGCGGCGTCCATCTGGCAACCCAAGCCCCGCCGTTTCCCTATGCACCTCTAGAAAGCGAGTCCGACACCATTTAGTTCAAAGCTTTGTCGACATTTTATTTTCAATAATTGAGCAAAAAAAAATTAAAAAGGAAAGAAAAAAAAATAATGCACAAAGTTTCGTCAACATTCATTTTTCTCAAGAATAATTGTAAAAAAAAACACAAAAAAACGTATGTTTATTTGTTGCATCGAACCTGGGTTCGCTTTGTAAGAAGCGGGCACCTTGCCACATAGCTACACCTGCGAGTACTCGTTTTGAGAATTCGTTTTATACGAGATTCAACAAGTTTAGCGTCGTGCACATTATTCGAAACCGAATCCTGCGTCTGCATTTTACATATTTCTAGAACTGTCTTAGGGTGCGTCTCTGGGAGCGAGTGAAGGTGCAGCAGCTTATTCAAGACTATACTCCGTTTCATACGTAGCATGCAACGCAGTCAAAGCTAGCGCATCGGTTTGCATCGCCGACCGTGTCCACGTTCACCCCATAAATAGTGCGTCCCCTGCGGAAACACTTATAAAAAAGTCGAAAAAGGTGCCTCCTTGGATCTAGAAACTGATAGTGGTGTTATGATTTCGACGGAGCACAAATTTTTTTCAATAAAAAGGAAAAGATAATGTAAACTACTTTAAATTGTTTTCGTTTTCGTCCGTGCTGCAGCAGCTGCGGGCTTTCGGGTTGAGTGGCACTGGCTGGTTTTGAGAAGATGGCGTCTTACGCAACAAGCTCAAGTACCTCTCCTGCTCGGATATTTTCAAAGATTCGTTGTGCGCAGACCTTGAAAGAGTGCAAGCAGGTGATCGCCAACGTGTACGCGAGTACAAGAACGCGTTTCCCGGAGAAGTCGGTCGTGAAGTCCTGGAGACGGTCAGTAACAACACCGGAGTGTGGGCCCGTACTGTCGCGAAGTACAAGGCGCAGTGTCTATCTGGCAAGCTGGCGTCCCTGAAGCGAAGACCTCGCCATGCAGAAGTTTCGAGCACGGGGACTGTCAAGCATGCCGAATTCACACACAACGCCATTCGCCTCAAGGTGCATCGCAAGTACCCCGAGAGGGGAATTCCTACGCTTGACAGCTATTTCAAAATAAGCTGTTCAGGCCACAACTATTGTCGATTAACGTCCTATTATAAATTTTGGGGCAAGGCTGCTATCAGTGAGATTCCTCATTCCACGCAGCACGAAAAAAAAAATATATAACTCGGTGCTGCAGGCAAATAACACTTGCAAAGCGGCAGAGCAGATGGTAGAAATGTGGCCTCTCGGCGACTTACAAATAAATAGCAAGAAGAAAGGAGGAATCGAAATATGTAGTTCCGCAATGCGCACAATCTTGCACAAAAAATGGCTAAAAAAAAAACAAAAAAACTGCGCGTCTAGAGGGTTTGAACCACTGCCGCCGAGACGTCGGTATCGCCAGAGCAGCACTACCACTCGTCCACGAAACGCGCCCAGGAACACATTTTGTTTTCTGTATTTTCATGCGCACCACTTCAGTACCTTTGACAGCTACGCACGCTATGTATGAAAATGAGTATAAGTGCCCATTTTGAGAACCACACCACCACACTGCGAGTTGAAGCAACGCCGAAGGCTCGCGTCTCGCAGCGCCGCCTGTTGAATAACCATTCGAAGAGTTTGCACACTGTGAAGGTAAGAGCGCTCACACCGAAGAGCTCTCTTTACAACGCCTACACACACACACAGAGCTCACAATTGAAGGGGGGCCACTGAGGTTTTAAGAGCCACTGATCGTAGCAATCGCATTCCAAAGACGCCGCGTTGTCGTAGACTGTTTTTCACCAGCTAGGTCCTATAGGGATGAGGCCAAGGCCAAGGCTGGGGGATTCATCGCCGGAAACGTAAAGGAACCAAGCAAACGGCGTGAGGCTCGCGGAAGCGGTTCGTGGGAGCCGACGACGTCCAAGCCACGATCCAAGCAGCCCTAGTAGCAGCCTTGCTTCCGAGAAGACTGTATATTCTTTCCGGCGGGCACACAATACTCCGACAGCATGCTTGCGGCTGATGTGGATTGCAGGAGGTGGCTAACAGGACGAACAATGCACAGAAAATTGGTTGAGCACAACACAGCACGCAACGATTGTCGCCGCCATGTTGAAATAAAACCAAGCTGAGACAGGCCAAGCTACAGTTTAGTATACGACGAAGCTGAGACAGGCCAAGGTTCAGTTTAGTACACAACCATCATACTTCATTACAAAGAATTAAATAAATGTTTAAACAAATTTTTTTACGTTTAAAAGTTTTAATGTATGTCGATTAAAACAGAAACATTCACGTTGCGTCAAATGAGTTTCGTCGTAACCAGCGAACGTCGCCGCGTCGGCCGCGACGCCATCACCAGCGTAACCAAAATCAAAAACAAAGCAAGCTGTAAACTTTCGGGCAGTTTCAGGCCTTTAGCGCCTTCGAAGAACGTTCTCCGAAAAACAAAAAAGTGTCTCAGATGTCGCCGTGCCCATGGACCGAGCTGTGGGTTTTGTGTCTACTTGGTGAGTACTCGTCTATTCGCTTGACTTTTTCAGTGTTTTCTTTTCGGAGCGTTCGTGAAGTGTCCTTGTGTGTGTGTGCAGGAAGCGTGAAGGCGAACGCGGCGAACGTGTGGGGCTCCTTGTCGCACACGTGCTTTGCGCATGGGATGACCTTCGAGCTTTTCCCGAGGAAGTCCCGCAACCGACCTGTCAGCACGGCCTGTCAATGAGCGAGCCGTCCGATTGCGGGAACGCACACAGAGGCGAAGGTCCCACCGAAGCCGGAGGGGGGGACGGGACTTCGTAAGTGTATCGGGAGCTTTTTCTCGTGGATCGGTGGACAAGGCGAGTTCTACAAATCGGGTGGCGCCTTTGTACGGCTGTGGTACCACCTAACTAGGCGGTGTGTTTCGCGGAACCCATGACTGCTATGGTACCCATTATGTGCTGGCGCTCGTATTTGCACCCCGTTTGCTTTCACTGCGGGTGTTCGAAATCAGGTTCGTTTCTCTGCATTGTTGATGTTGCTTTCGAAGAGGTCTTTTTTGACTAGGGCACAAACTTTTTATACAAAATGCTGTATATGTCGCAGTTATTTGGTAGCCCTCTGGCTGTAGTGTATTGTGAAGGTTGTGGGAAAAAACGCGCATTGAGTAATTACAAAAAGATATACCGGGTGTTTTTGCGAAGACTTTCAAAAATCCTAAAAATTGGGGCGATTGAAAAAAGAATAAGCTCTCTTCGGGAACAAACTACGAGCCACGGGCGGACGGCAGGAATTGCCAAAAACCTACTAATTAGCCAGATAATTGATTAAAACTTGTTAATTAACTTTTTAATTAGTGGAAATAGACATATGATTCAAATTAGAAAGTTGCTGAACGTTATCGAAAACCACTAAATCAGTCATTTTCAGAAAGACCTTAAATGTTTGAGAAGAGTAGTAGCGCACTAAAATTACCACTCGTGGAGCAGGTACAAGGCTGGGGCTAGATAAGAGGCAGAAAAATCGCGCGGCGCCTTACCGCAAACGCTAGCCTTGTACCTGCTCCACGAGTGGCAACTTCAGTGCGCTACTACTCGTCTCACGCGCTCAAAGTCTTTCTGAAAATGACTGAAAAGTTAATTAACAAGTTTTAAAAAATTATCTGGCTAATTAGTAGGTTTTTGGCAATTCCTGACGTCCGCCGTGGCTGGTAGTTTGTTCCCGAAGAGAGTTTCTTCTTTTTTCAATCGCCCTAATTTTTAGGATTTTTCAAAGTCTTCGCAAAAACACCCGGTATATATATAATGTAGTGTCGAGTACCGTCCGACGGCACTCTTGCAGAACGTTCACGTGCCTTGCAGTGGCACTCCACTCACGTCTTCAAGTGCCGTCCGAAAGTCTTATGTAAAGCGAATCGTCAAAACGAGTTTTTCGAAGTTGTAGCGTAGCTTATTGGAAATGGTAGCATAGCTCGCCTCATAGGCAGCGTACCCGGATTCGATCCACAGTGTGGGCTTACTTTTTACAATCTTTTTCTGGAAGTGTTTGAACAGCGCAAAGACGACAGGAAGATAGAAGAGAAGAGGGCAGGACGAGCGCTGTCCTCTTCTCTTCTATCTTCCTGTCGTCTTTGCGCTGTTCAAACACTAAGTATGAACCAACTAGCCCACCGCAGTACCTTGTTGCAGTTTATTTTTTCTCGAACATTTTGTTTTGTCGAGGCATTTGGCGATATTTACGTCATTTCTTTTTTACCATTAACACTGGGAAAAAAAAGGATGTTGTCGACGAAACTTTGCTTAAAGGGGGCCCTGCAACAACTTTTTGACTGGTTTTTAATTTGCACCGAACTTGAGCGCACTGAACGTAGTAACTTAATCTTTTCTCAAATTTCGCTTTATTTTAAAAGTTATAGGCAATTTAGAATTACAAAAACAATAAAAAAATAACCTCTTTCATGACGTCGTAGGTCCTGGCTTGAGTGGCGGTGAACTAGAGGAGTAGTGAGCTCATCGAGCGCTCACGGCTGCTGCACTCCGTGTCGACGGCTCGAGAGGGCGCTACTAAAGCATATTCGGGATAGGCTGTATGAGGCGGGTGGCCAGGGCGGCTTGCATTGCATTTGCTGCGCGATTAAGGACTAATTTGGCATAACACTTCATTCGCCACAAACTACAGCAAACACGGTGTAAAGATCAGTTCAGAACGGGAGCCACTTCGCGCTGCCATACCGCCAAACGGCCAAATCGCCAGCCAAGCCCGTGCTGAAAGCCTTCGGAACGCTCAGAACCGGTCGAATCCTCGATCCGGTATACGACCGCAGCGCCGCCGCGTACATCCGGGACCTTTCTACGCTCGCTGTTCGTCGGAGCCTCATCCCACAAGCCTTTTCTAGTATGCGCCGTTTTTTCCGCCGCTTGGTGGCGGGTTTGTTGACGAGTCTTTTCTTGTTTCCATACTTTATAAACTGCATTTGTTTCTTTTCTGAACTAAATTACCAAACAAAAACTACTTTCATACATAACTGAAACGGTTCGCGACGCTTATGTTTTGTATTTCGACTAAAAAAAAGCTTTTAGCGGCTCTGACCAGTGGTAAGCCCAGGACCAAAGACGTTACATATTCCGCGCTTTCGGCGATGCCGGTCGCCCTCATAAATGGAGGAGGTTTCCGCATCTTCCGGTTAAAATATGACTCACTGATATTTAGTTACTCTCTCCGTGCCCGCTGGCTTGCCCGAACCCCAAGAGACGTGGAAACCGCAAAGAAGGTAGGCGCTTAAATATGATTGCAGGGCCCCTTTAACAAAATGGTATGGGCGTCCCTTTCCGGAGGTACATGGGGGACAGCGGGGCTCGGTATGGGACAGAGGGGCTGGACGCTGCGAGGCGTCATGTGCAACGGGGCCAAGTAGGTTAATAGTTTTGTAATTAGCAGCCGCATACTGTGGCCGCGAGGCGGCATGAATGTATGTGGGGGGTTGGTTAACGAGCTCCCCAGGGATACATGTGCTGTTCGACTTTCTTTCGGACGGCACTTGTAGGCACGGGTGGAGTGCCGTCGGACGGCACTGTAGACAGCCAGAAAAACAACAGAAAATGAGGTGTTTAAACAACCCTCTTGAAGAGATCATGAACTGATTTTTCAACTACTTCCTCGTCAGCTTTCCTCCTCAGTACATAAGCAGAGTGAGAAACCATGTGGTCGTATTTCACTGAAACCCAAAGTTCTGCCAGCAGTCTGAGAGCCGGCATGGACAAAGCCCTACATAAATTTCACACTTCACATTTTTGCAAGTGCGGACAACCATGAAGGGAGCGACGGGACAAGCGATGGCGACCCTTTTTGCTATCGCTCAGCCGCACGATGAGGCACACTGCATGAAAGCAACTGGAGCAAGCGACCAATGTGATGAGCGACGTTTTCTAGTAATTCAAGGACCGAGCAGCGTTACAAGCGACAGTGAGAAATCTCCGTCGCTGTTGCCGATGCACGTCTCGTTGCTCACTAAATCGCTTACATGCGGTGCAGCCTTAATTGTCTGAAAGCGAGTAACACCTGCCACGAGTGAGTACCGTGCTGCCACTCACTTCCAAGTGCCTCTCATTTCAGGGCTACACTGCCATTTGCTTCCAAGTCCTGCACGGGCCTCCTGCTCAGGCGCTTTGATGCCACTTACGAAACTAGCACAAACTCGTCAAGGGGGTTCAGGTGCGGTTAGTCATCCGGTGTGTCTGCCGCGCTATTCTTTACGGTGCCTCGACAGTCCACAGTCACTTCACAGTAACAAGTTGGGACGCCATGATGACAGCGGCACTTGTGCCTGCTTGTCTTATTCACTAGAGGTTTGAAGACCAACTGCAGACTTTCGGCAGCATGACACTTTCGGTTTTGTAACATCATTGTTGCTTCCTTGGGACAACTCTTAATACATGGGAGGAACAAGATGGCAATTGCACCAGTGGAGAATACGTCCAGGCACTATACCTATACTAAAACTTGCTTGATCACCTATTTATTTATGATTATCTTTACACTTGCAGCGTTACCTCCGAGGCGGGGATTCCCGACCAGAAGAAAAATTTGACAGGGCCATAGACAAGGCCAAGTTCGACTCGCGCTGCTGATTCTGTTGTCCCGGTGCCTCTACAAGGGCGAGGACCTGGTCGATAGGAGTTTGACAGGCCAACCTTCTAGGCGTGACAAAGTATGGCGCCGTGCGAGGGAAGCCCATTACACCTGTCAAAGTGGATGCAACTGCAGGTGCGTGCCTTGCTGCATGTCCGCCTTCCCGGTTCTAAACTATGTAGAAATTGGAAGGTTCAACATCGTGCATTATATAGGTTTTATAGACCATACGCGAAATAGCTCTTGGGTGTCATCATCATGCCGCTCGGAGCGACATGTGGTGGGTTTTGGTATCTTGAATGTGCAAATGCCACTATACCTCGTCTCGCCTCAGCATGAACTAAATGCAAAAGCTGTGCAAGCGCAAGCGGGTAGCCTTGGCCGGAGGATGGAACCGCAGTATGTGTGCGTCCACAGGTTTCCAATGTCAACGGCAGAAGCTTCCGAGGGTGTCCCAAGCATGCACCAGCAACTTCGGGAGGATACATGGGCACTGCTATCTTGGAAGCACTTTCCAAGATTAAAGAAAATGAACACAGTTGGCAAAAACTTGAGTCTTAAGGCCCGTTCACACTCTTGCAACTGAGTACGACCGAGAGAGACGAGATCTGTTAAACTTCTTAAAAGTTCTTAGGACGAGGGTACATACTGGGGACATTCTGGCACCATCTATGCGTTGACCTGGAACTGCATTTTACAAGAGCGAAGGTTTCGCGGAATTTCCGAGGTCAAACGTGTGTAATACCTGTAGGAAAGGCTTGTTTATAATGTTGACAAAAGTTTTTCGAGCCAAGAAAGAAAGGATAATGCGCAAGAGAAATAGTAAATATGCCGGACCGCCGAGTTTACACTGCTACCCAATAGATGGTGCCAGTGTGTGCTCTCGTTGTAAGAGGTTTTAAGGAACCCAATTTTAAGAGGTCGCAAGAGTGTGAACGGGCCTTTAGAGAACCATGCAGTGAACGGAAAACTTAACAGTTCATGCGTTCTTGGCATTTCATCAGGTTGTCGGCAGGCCTCTTCATGATGTATAATATGTGCATTACTTTGGTATTTGTTGATTTTTCTGGAAACGGGTGCCAGCAGGTACGGGCATAGACAATCGTAATTATATTCGTGCATCTGTACAACTTTTTTGTTATTTTATTTTAAAGCTTGCTATTTAGTTTTGAAAGAACTTCGTGGTTCCCATGGCAAAGTTGCAAACATTATATTGGTATGCTCAAAACCAGTCCAAGGTCAGAACTAATCATCTAAAAAAAATAATGTGACCAGAAACAATGTCATTTATTATGTTGTCAAGCTAGGCCTCGCAAATATTAGCCAAATCAGGTCCACTAGTACCCTACCATGTAGGAGGGTGTCTTTAGTGCCCATGCTTGTTGTTTAATTAGACCTTGAACATGGTTCCTTACTATGTAGGACTTGCATTACGAATGAGTTTTCTAGTTAACGGTGGTGTTCCTGTTAACAAACCATATTATTAGGTAAATAGAAAATAAGAGTGAAGTGAACTTTACTCTTTAATGGCAAGTAGGTTCATATGGAATCATTTTTGCTTCAGTGGAGGCTCAAGTATGCACGATACTGAAGGGACTTTCCTTTCAGTCGACGCAGACAAGGGTACCACGAGAGCCAGCGAGGGAAAGAGAACGGGACCTCTTGGTGTCAACGCCTTGTCGCCTGCGTGGCTGTGCCCCGAACCGTGCAGTTTTTGCCGAGGTAAACAATTGGGCCATTTGAAAGTTTTGCGTTTTTGCGGATAAAAAAACATGACTCACTTGCATGCCTTGCTGTAAACAATCCATTGCAGAATTGAAATTTTTGAGTTGCAGATAATGTCACAGGTAGGATAGATAACCTCTACATTCTCGGAGTTCTGTAGACAAAGGGGCTGCCCAAAGATTACACAGCAGGATGGTGCCCCGCTACAGAGCACCAGTACATGTCGTACCATAGCCTCCTTTATACTGACAAAACCTGGCAGATTGCCACGAGAAGCGGTCGCCGAAATGGAAAAGGTGAAGTGGCATACAACGGAGAAGGGTCTCGCCGTAGCGGACGCGAAACACGAAAAAAGTATGTTTTGGGTCCTCGCCACTGCAAAACCTGTGTGCTGACGTCCAGGTTCCGCGAGGAATGGCTCTTTAATGCTCTGTGCTACGAAATCCTCACGCTCCAAAATCTGACCAGGCACTCTATGACTCCGTCGTCGAACTGGCAGGCTTTGTGAGTTTTGAGGTGCTATAATCGTACTCTAATCCACTTTACTCCTTTTTTTTTCAGGGGGAGGGCATCTTTTTGTCTGCATTCTTAAAAAAAAAGGGTTAGACTGTTATGATTAAATTGGTGTGGACAACCACTAACAAGCTCAGTTTGCTGTCGTCAGGGCCTACGCTATTCTTATCAATTCCAATCTTCGCAAAAGAAAAGATAGGGGAAGGGACAAAACCGGAGGAAAGTTGTGCCGTTTGCGTGGTCGATGTAACTACTCATGCTAAAGATAAATCACATGTAACTATGGTTGTTTGAGATAAATCTGTTTGAAAGGGTGTCTTCGCTATGCCAATCTGTAAACATATTTTTTTTTTAAAGCTGGAGACCAAGTGACACAAGTATCATCGCTGTCTTCTCAACTGGTTATTTCAATATTTTATTAGGAGTACTTGGCCATGACTTAAAACAAACCAAAGACCAGATTCGGGCTCATGTTGGCCTTAAGCTGAATTTTGCCAGAGAAATAAATGCTCAAACTAGACAACATAATTCAAAGCAAACTTTCTGCAGCGACAAAGAGTTGGAAATAGTTACTGAAAGAATAGAGGAAGCAGTTTCGGGGCAACGGTATACAGATTGGACCTATGAGAGCCTAACCAGACTTTTTGCTCTGGAACTAGACGAAGTTCAGAGTAAACGAAAGGGGAAGCAAGTACATAGACCAAAAAGCTGGTGGGACAAAGAAGTGAAGCAAGCGATACAAAAACGTCAAGAAGCCTATAGAGAACACAGGTATTCTAAGCGCAGTGGGGATTCAGAAACGGAAGTAAAGAGAAAATGAGACACTTTTATAACTTGTCGCCGAGAGGCATCCAGTTTGATCAATGCGAAAATTCAGAGAAAGGGTGAGGAATGGATGAGTAATGTAAGCAAGAAAGATAGAAACGCAGCTAAGAAGTTTTGAAAGCACTTGAACTCACTCGGTGAAACGACGCAAGCTAGACAGAGGTTCATACTCTCGCATCAGGGAGATCAATTAGAGGGAGATGATGCGGTACAATATATAGGAGCAGTGATAGAGGAGAAATTTCGGGAACGGGTACTTGTGGAAGATAGGAGAACCGAAGGAAGTAGCAGTCCAGCTTGTGATATCGCGGATTTTGGACAAACAGAATGGGAAAAGGCAGAACGAAGAGTCCCTAGTGGCACGTCGACGGGCACAGATGGTATCCCTATCAAGCTGGTGAAGAATTTGGGTCCTAAATGTAAGGCAAAACTAAGGGATGTAGTGAGCACTATGATAACAAAAGGAAATATTCCAGATGAATGGAGGTTTAGTAGGATGAGTATGATATATAAGGGAAAGGGAGGCTTAGTAGGATGAGTATGATATATAAGGGAAAGGGAGATATTTCTGATATTAGGAATTATCGCCCCATAACCGTGACACCAGTTATTTACAGGTTGGTAATGCAGATTATAAAGAACAGACTGGAGGAATGGGTAGATTGCGAGGGCATACTGGGCGAGTTACAGAACGGGTTTCGGAAAGAAAGAAGGTTGGAGGACAATTTATTTTCTCTAACACAGTGCATAGAAATAGTTCAAAAACAAAACAGACAGCTCTGGCTGGCATTTCCGGATATCAAGATTGCCTATGACAATGTGAACCAAAGAAACCTGTGGGACATACAGGAGAGCTTAAACCTAGATTAAGGACTAACATCCCTATTAAGGAACATTTACAAAGATAATAAGGTGATTATAACATGGGAAGGAAAGGAGACGGGGGAAATAGAGGTAAGACGAGGCCTTAGGCAGGGGTGCCCATTATTGCCTTTGCTGTTTATGTTGTATCCGAGAGATTGGAGGATAGACTAGAGAAGAGTGGGCTTGGATTCGACCTTTTGTACAGTAAACTAGGCCAAAAAATTCAGCAATCCTTACCGGGATTGATGTATGCGGATGATATTGTACTAATGGCTAACAACAGGACAGAGTTGCAGGAATTAATGAGCATCTGTGGTAAGGAAGAAGAGGAATTAGGTTTAGAATTCAGTAGTGAAAAATCCGCAGTCATGATTTTTAACTGTGATGAAGTTGAGAGGCTGAAAATACAGAATATTACAGTTAAGAGAGCTAGTAAATACAAGTATCTTGGAGTATGGACATGTGATGGTGCAGAATATCTCAGTGAGCATGAAAAGTATATAATAGGTAAGGGCAACAGAAATGCAGCTGTAATGAAAAATAGAGCACTTTGGAATTACAACAGGTATGAGGTGGTCAGAGAGATCTAGGAAGGGGTCATGGTGCCTGGCTTGACTTTTGGAAACGCAGTGCTATGCATGAAATCCGAAGTGGATGCAAGACTAGAAATAAAACAGCGCGGAGTAGGTAGACTGGCTTTGGGGGCACATTACAAAACGCCAAACCAGGGAGTACAAGTAGACATGGTTGGGCGTCTTTTGAGAGCAGGGAAGTGGTGAGCAAGATAGAATTTGAGGATCGGTCGAGGCAAATGGATAGGGACCAATGGGCACGAAAGGTTTTCAGCTATTTATGCATGAGTAGTATAGACACAAGGTGGAGACAGCGCACTAGGAAATTAAGAGGAACGTTTTTAGGCTATAGTGGAGATACGGAAGAGCAGGTCTCAGTTAAGAAGAAAGTTAAGGCCACAGAAAGAGATCGGTGGCTAGACGGAATGCAGACAAAGACGGCTCTGGAAAGCTATAGATTAAACAAAACAGTTATTGCCAAAGAAAGCATTTATGACGACTCTACGGGAAGCTCGTTGTTTGAGGCGAGGACGGGTGTTCTGCGAACCAGAACATACAGAGCGAGGTACCAGGAAATGGATACAGTCTGCACTGCTTGTGGAGAGGAGGACGAGACGGCTGAGCACTTGATACTCCACTGTAAAGGGCTTCACCCTATGCCTACCGAAGACAACATAGATTTACTAAAGTCATTGGGTTTTAGAGACAGCGAAGGGAGAGTGGATTTCAAGACTGTAGAGATTACCAAGCCAAGATTAAGTGAATGGTGGCAGAAAGCGAGAGAAAACTAGGTATTTTCTTATTAACTGATGGCAAGGGGTTTCATAGCCCCACTTTCTTTGCGGTGCGGAGTGAATATAGATTTCACATATAAATATTCTAAGCTTAAATGGTGAAACAAAATGGCTAAGTGGCATAAGCTACTGTCCGATCCAAAGGGCTCAGCCGGATTCATCCATCTATCCATCCGCTGTAAGAGGTTTTAAGGAACCCAGTTTTAAGAGGTCGCAAGAGTGTGAACGGGCCTTTAGAGAGCCATGCAGTGAACGGAAAACTTAACAGTTCATGCGTTCTTGGCATTTCATCAGGTTCTCGGCAGGCCTCTTCACGATGTATATTATGTGCATTACGTTGGTATTTGTTGATTTTTCTGGAAACAGGTGCCAGCAGGTAGGGCATAGACAATGGTAATTATATTCGTGCATCTGTACAACTTTTTTTATTTTATATTAAAGCTTGCTATTTAGTTTTGAAAGAACTTCGTGGTTCCCATGGCAAAGTTGCAAACATAATATTGGTGCGCTCAAAACCAGTCCAAGGTCAGAACTAATGCCAAGGCATCTAAAAAAAATAATGTGACCAGAAACAATGTCATTTATTATGTTGTCAAGCTAGGCCTCGCAAATGTTAGCCAAATCGGGTCCACTAATGCCCACCCATGTAAGAGGGTGTCTTTAGTGCGCATGCTTGTTGTTTAATTAGACCTTGAACATGATTCCTTACTACGTAGGGCTTGCATTTTGAATGAGTTTTCTAGTTAACGGCGGTGTTCCTGTTAACAAACCATTGTATTAGGTCGGTAGAAATTAAGAGTGAAGAAGTGAACTTTGGTCTTTAATGGCAAGTAGGTTCATATGGAATCATTTTTGCTTCAGTGGAGGCTCAAGTACGCACGATACTGAAGGAACTTTCCTTTCAGTCGACGGAGACAAGGGTACCACAAGAGCCAGCGAGGGAAAGAGAACAGGACCTCTTGGTGTCAACGCCTTGCCGCCTGCGTGGCTGTGCCCCGAACCGTGCAGTTTTTGCCGAGGTAAACAATTCGGCCTTTTGAAAGTTTTGCGGATAAAAAAAAACATGACTCACTTGCATGCCTTGCTGTAAACAATCCAATGCAGCACTGAAATTTGTGAGTTGCAGATAATGTCACAGGTAGGATAGATAATCTATACATTCTCAGAGTTCTGTGGACAAAGGGGCTGCCTAAAGATTACACAGCAGGATGGCACCCCGCTACAGAGCACCAGTTTATGTTGTATCATAGCCTCCTTTATACTGACGAAACCTGGCAGATTGCCACGAGGAGCGGTCGCCGAAATGGAAAAGGTGGAGTGGCATACAACGGAAAAGAATCTCGCTGCAGCGGACGCGAAACACGAAAAATGTATGTTTTGGGACCTCGCCACTGCAAAAGCTGTGTGCTGACGTCCAGGTTCCCCGAGGAAGGGCTCTTTAATGCTCTGTGCCACCAAATCATTAACATTCCAAATCTGTGACCAGGCACTCTATGACTCCGTCGTCGAACTGGCAGGCTTTATGAGTATAGAGGTGCTATAATCGTACTCTAATCCACTTTACTCCTTTTTTTTGTCAGTGGGAGAGCATTGTTTTGTTTGCATTCTTAAAAAAGAGGGTTAGACTGTTATGATTTAAATTGGTGAGGACAACCACTAACAAGCACAGTTTGCTGTCGTCAGGGCCTACGCTATTCTTATCATTGCCGATCTTCGCAAAAGAAAACAAGATGGGGGAAGGGACAAGAACAGAGGAAAGCCGTGCCGTTTGCGTGGTACATGTAACTACTCATGCTGAAGATAAATCACATGTAGCTATGGTTGTTTAAGATAATTGTGTTTGAAAGGGTGTCTTCGCTATGCCAATCTATAAACATATTTTTTTTAAAGCTGGAGACCAAGTGAGATAAGTATCATCTGCTGTCTTCTCAACTGGTTATTTAAATATTTTATTAGGAGTACTTGGCCATGACTTCAAAACAAACCAAAGACCAGATTCGGGCTCATGTTGGAAGGCGGGTTTTTCCTGCCAAACTTCAGAAACATTTATCTAAGCAAAGATCAAAGATGATAAACAAATTACTATTAGTTTTAGTGTCCCGCCATTTCTGCATGCAAAAGATGCCTATATAGGTACAGCACATGAAAAGTTATAAGAGACTTTTAGTGCAGAGATGCATTATGTACTCTTTTTTTTATTGTTGATGAGTGATGATGGAAATTGTAATGATTACTACCTTGTAGTAGGCCTTGTACATGAAGCATTCTCTCACATGCACAGAGATGTTAAAGCAAGCTTTAAACCCTCTCTAAATTCCATCGTGGCTTGCTTTCGTTACAACTCAAAAGGGAGCACAATAAGACGGGGACGAGAAATGAAGAAACAAGCGCTCACTACCAACTAGTTTATTCAGAAAAAAAGTCTTCACTTCCTTTCTTGTCTCTGCCTTAATGTACTCTTTTCTTTCATTGCAGCCGCGAAGCTCCTTGCCCAGCAAAGAATTTTATAATGCTTTCTTTGACTGTACTAGACACTCTCAGTAGATAAACCGCAGTCTTGCCTAGCAACTAGATTATGCAGGGTGCTGCAGAACAGGTTCAGCTAGACTTGGTATCCTCCCCTCTTTCCTCAGTAGGGACCGTGCCCCTTGTGCTTCAAGTACTCTCAGTGCACTTACTGATTTATTATTTACGTTCCCTTTGAGCCTTAAATTGATATTCTTTTAAAAGAAAAAGCAGACAATAGCAGCAGCAGCGTCCCCCGCCCCTCCACTCTCTATCTCTCTCCATGGGAATATTTTAAGTTCCTCCTGATGGCTAAAATAATTTTGAATGCAATAGTCTGCATTTTTATGGTGTCCATCTGTAACCTGATACATCATCAGGGTGTCTACCAACCTGAAATTCTCAGGGAAATCGTCAAAAAGTTGGCTTCATCAGGGAAAATGACCACTAAGAGTGGAACGGCGATACGAAACAAAACTTGATGGTTGCACATGGGCACGACTATGCTGAATAATGTTTCCGAATTATGATCCTTTGACCCAGAAGTGGTCAGGAAGTTTTTATCAAAATAGTCAAGGGAAATTTTAGAAAAGTCGAGGAATTTGAAATCAGAAATTTGGTAGACACCCTGATGCACTAGTTCCACCGTACAAAATGCTTCACAGTCAAGTGAGAATTGGGGAAAGCGAAATATAGAAAGGCAGCAATGGGTGTCTGCCTCACTTGCCTTCACCCTGTTGCATGGACTTTCCATCTATGACACTGCGGGCACTTAACTTGTCCTCGACAATTTTACTTTGCTCACCTACAACTTCGTCTGACTTCCAGAACTTATTTCTTATCATTGGCTTTTTTTTCCCAAAACCCACTCAGTAAAGACTTTCGGGAACCCGGCGTTACTTTTCACTGAAAAGCACCCATGGACATCTGGCAGCATGTGCGTTGTCTGCGAGGACCTATCAATCGACATCCTGGACTTTTCAGCAGGAATCTCTCGGGTTTTTGCCATGTACTGAGCATAGAATGGTCAGTATGGGGGGGGGGGGGGGGATCGACAAAGCACACTTTTTGTGTTTGAGCACCCTCATGGGTAAAGAAAATACAAAGATTTCGGTAAGAGCTGTGAAAGTTGTGACAGCACTTGGAGCACATTCCTAGAACAGGGAAAAATAATTACCAATATTGGTTACTCTTTTAATGTTTTCGATATGTATTTGGTGAATATTCCAGCTATAATACAAATGTTTGTGTGTTTCATTGTGTATCTAAACTTCGGTTAGATTTTTTTTGTGCATCTGTTGATATGAGGATTCAAACCATAGAAGAAACTGCAAAAAGAAAAACAAAGCTTTGAAAAAACAGCAAGTAGGCAAACAAAGCTTTTAGGAAACTTGTTGTAATTTTTTTTAATTCTAATTTAATCCTCAACATCAAGCAGGTAAAGCAAGCCTTCACAAAACTTGTCATTGTAATTTATTTTCGTTCTTGTCTAATAGTTATACCAGTTTTGTGTATCAGTATTATTTCTTATGATGTTATTTGTTTAGTGTTTGTGATAAAACCCCTGTGATAAGCCGAAGCAGGCTTTTGAGCCAATATGTATCACATTAATTTCTAATAAAGTAATTGTTTTAAATTCTTGTGGCTTGTATTGCAGTGCCTGCATGGTAGGACTCATGAAGTTGCATTTCGACAAATGGCAGTGATATGAGCTGAGAGAAAACAGCTATCTTTATTGTTAAATTTGAAGATTCCTGCAATTTATTGCCACCCACCTGCCCACTCAAAGCAGGCATAAAGCAACAGAACATGCTCGTTCACACCAGCTCTTGCCAATAGTATAGACTTGTGACAAAAAAGATATACAACCTATTGTAAATGATAAGTATAACCAAACTAATAGAAAGTTAAGCTGCCGATTAAAAAAAAAACTTTTACTTTTTTTTGTTGTGTGCAAATTCCAATGTAACAAAACAATGCTGTCCTGAAAGCTTCTGTTGTGTTTCATGATAAATTTTAGAGCAGCATTCAGTTCAGCATAGCAGCATTCAGTTCAGCATCGTTAAGGCCATCATCGTTCATTTTTCCATGTTTCATTACAGGAAATTGTAAGATATCAGTTCTGCATTTCGACGTTTACACTTGCAGACAATTGATGTTACCGCTTCTTTTAGGTGGAATCGAAATTCCCATTTCAACTTTTATATTTTCACACAGTTGATGTTACTACCCTTGTTTTAGAGTAATTCAAGTTGAACCTCGCAGGCGACAAGAAGTCTCCTAGCGATCACAATGCCTCCCTTTGTTCAACAAACTGATACTTGACTAGGGCTGCTATACTCCAGACAAAGTGAGAGTCAGCACTGACTATCTTTCGGAGAGTCGCTCATGATTCTTTTGCGATAGGAGTCGGGGGACTCTTCATAAAAGGAGGGTTCTCACAACTCTTGTTACAGAGTCACGGGGATTACCAGGAAGGAGTCGTGTGACTCTTTTTCTCCGTTGGATAAGAGTCGTTAAAGAGTCGCAGTTGACTACGTCACCTGGAATCGCCCATACACTACCATGACTCTAGTGTGATGAGAGTCACAGGACTCTTCTTTAAATAAGAGTCAAGTGACTCTACAAACTGGAGTCGTGGAGGAGTCAAATCTGTAGCGCGCAAAGGAGTCACGGCGACTCTCTTTAAAAAAAGAGTCGAGCGACTCTACAAACTGCAGTCGATTCTGCGGCGCGCCAATACCCCCCAAAGAGAGTCATAGCGACTCTTTTTTTTAAGAGTGTATCCAAACTATCCAGTCACACTTCAACTCTAAGCGCTCACCAGAAATGGTCGAATGACTAATTATTGGCCGGACGCGTCGTGCGAAAAATTTGGCGTTCGGAGGTTTTGTTAACGTTCGGCATGCTGTATTCTTAAAACTTCTAAACCACCTTGGCGTAGATTTTCCTTTCGTCTTCCGCTAGCATGAAGGTGTAAAAGTATCTAATGCTTCAACTGCTGCGATATGCAGCAGGATGGCCATCGTCTTCCTGTCTTATCGAACGCCCCGGGCATACCCCGTCGTTTGAGGAGCAGCTGCCGACTCTGAATAGAATGTGTCCAGTTGTCTGCGACATTGCCTGACAATGATGAACCATCTGGAAGTTCTAGAGGTCCCAAGCAGATGGTGAGACTCCTCTGGCCCAGATATTATCACATTTCGGCACGATGTATACATATTTCATAAAAGCATATAAGAACGCGTTCATTGCTGTGTATAGGTTATGCACGCGCACTTTCTGGCTGGCAGAAATGTCGAGCGAGCGGTAGCTGGACTGTAAATTAGCACGTGTGGACTGTGATTTCTGTAACCAGTAGAAACGTCTATTGATTAAACGACTACATCGTTTGAGAGTGAGTTCAGAACAACCGGATTGCGCTTTCTTTACGCAACCCGAAGGCGGCTGCTGCGAGAGCGCGGATACATGGAGCATTTTGAACTCGTACAACCTAGGGTGCCTCAGTGTCATTCTGCTTGATGTGATGCCATACTTTTAGTACGTGATGCCGAGCGCACGCTCTCACTGAGATAATACACAGATATCTACGAAACCAAAATGTCACCGTAGTACAATCAGCTCCATGAGCGCGTGTAGGGACAAGCTCTTTCACGTTCTTTGAAACACAAATTACAGAAAGATCCATTTGTGTATTTTTAAGGAACCCGTTGGAATGACCCTTCAAAACACCACAGCTGACGTCCCTCTTGGAAAACGCTAATGCTGAACCCTTTACGTTTCTCTTTTGGCTTTCTCTTTCCTCCTCTTTTGCATTCTCTATGCGGAGGGCAAGTTCGTCTGCTTCTTGCGCAGGGGGTAGCGGTGACGTCAGAACGCCGAGCCCTGATTGGCTGATCGCGACCCCCTATCTGAGCGTCGTCTGCTCGCAACGTCGTCTGCGTCTGTCTCACCTTTCCTGCGACTTTCGGAAGTGCAGAGGCCAGAGGCCAGGTTGACAAAACGATCTTAGGCCAAAAATATGCGTAAAACAAAACTTGAAAACAAATTTGTATTCACGAAACGAAATTATTGTAAGTTTTGCGCAGGTTACGACGAAATCCTACGACAGCTCCGAAGCTGTATTACGCACTTCTTACGATCAAATCAGCATGGCTGACAGCGTCGCGGTCGTGACCACCAACGGATGTTTATTTTTCTACGTGCGCTTCTCACGCGTCCCCACTTCAAGCAGCAAGAAAAAAGTAGAAAGTACTTGAAACAGACCACGACGAACAAGAACGCTGGATCCACAAGCACCCGGGAAAAGCTCCGACGGCCACGATTCCACCGACAACGACCAAGCGAGCACGGCAGATAGACCTAGCAGGCACTCCGACTCGGCGACCGTTTTCCCACGACCGGCTGGCGTGCTGAATGGAATACGCCCGCGCGACGCTTGTGAACCCTTCCCGTCTTATACTTTGATCGCTGACCTCAATTTTAGATTAAGAGGTCAATCTCTTCCTCTTGTCATCTCCTTGTTTTTCGAGGCAACGGTGACTCACTGATAAAAAAACCGGTGAATCTCCGACAGACGCAGGAAAGGTAAAGCAGCCATCGCTTTGTCTAGCAGACGTAAAGCAGACGACGTTAACTGCGCCAACCCGCCGACGCCGTTAAAGAGTGAGGAGTCTCGCCGCACACGAAAGGAGTGAGAAAGTATTTGGGAGGGAGCTTGCGGACACTAACACGCTCACTCTCGGTTCTTAGCAAACAAACCTCGGTGCCTCGGGACACCTCGCCAGTGAGTCCTTTGACTTCCCTCCTTGATGCGCGTCTGCTAGTTGTTAGACAAAAACAATGTACCGCTCGAGTTATTTCGTCTGCCCCCTCTGAAAGGCGAAGTCGAGCTCGCTCGACTTCCGAAAGTCGCAGGAAAGGTAAGACAGACGCAGACGACGTTGCGAGCAGACGACGTTGAGATAGGGGGTCGCGATCAGCCAATCAGGGCTCGGCGTTTTGACGTCACCGCTACTACCTTTCTCATGCGCAGAAGACGAAAGTGATCCCACTTGCGAGGCGTATTTTTGTTGCCTCTTTTTGTATTTGTTACGGGGTCACTGTTAGCGTCTCTAAAAGGAAGACATGTGTGGCGTTTTCTAAGGATCATGGTATACGATTCTCTAAGAATTCCCCAATGAATCTTCGTGTAATTTTTTTTCTTCACTTTTTTTACTCTGCATCTCAGTGGATGTTGCAGCCTTTGAATCTGGTAATTCCGGTCACCCTTGGAAATAACCACATCCATACCACTTGCAAATGATCCGCATCAAAATTTCTTATAGATGAAACCGCATCTATCGTTTTAACTACACACACATTACAGCCCACGCACCGATGCTACGGACACTTAGAGCGAGGAACAACCGTCGTCAGAAGAGCGATAAATGAGCACGCCCACATTCTACCGCGCCGCAGCGCAACACCTCCGAGGTAAGAAAGCCGTAATGCTGAGGAGATGGCGTCATCAAAGAAGGCCGCCGCTAGACACAGATTTGACACTACGATTGCGTCAACATTCGGCTCAAACTTGAGTTAAAGCCGAGCGCTGACGCCGCAATCGTTTCCAATCTGTCTTCACCGTTGGCCTCCTTTAAGGACGCCATCTCATTCAGCACTGCTGGTTTGTTATCTAGGAGGCTAGGAGGCGTTGCGCGGCGCCTCTTCTCTGGCTCCGCGTCTCCTGTGCGTGTGACTGACGAAAACGAAAGGGCTCGTTTCAACGAAAACCCCTTGGTGTCTCTCAGTTTCTCATCGCCGGGGAGAGAGGAAAGGTTGACGCATGCTGACGTCGGCGCTTCGAACCAATGGGAGCATCGCACGCGTTACCCTCTTCCCCTCCTTCTCCCTTTTCCCGGCGCTGACAAACGAAAAACGCCGCCGGGTTATCGTCAAAACGAGCGATAATGCGATCGTATTAAAAAAGGCCAATATGCTTTCGGAACAAATTGGCCAGGTGTCATCACCCAAAGCAGAGCGCATATGAAGGCACCATAGTCATCGGGCTCTACGAGGGGAGCATTTTCTTGGTGTCCTTCGTCGACTTGTATATGCCAGTGTTTATTCTTCAGATACATCGACGAAAGGTACCGGGAGTCGCGTAGTCAGTAGAGTGTGTCGTCGATGCGGGGAACAGGACGGCGTCCATCTTCATCACTGTGTTGAGCTTCGGGGAGTCCGCGCAGAACCTAGGCGTTCCGTAATTGTTGTTAACCAGTACGACTGGAGAGGCCCATGGCCTACTTGAAGGATGCATGATGTCGTTGGGCATTCCTTGAACTTAATCCGCCCTGTCCTTTTTTTTCCTTTGAGGAGACCCGGTGCGACCGCCGATGCACCGGGAGCGCGTCGTCGTTGGTAACGAAGCAATGCTTCACAACCGCTGGTTGAAGCAGCTTCGACGACGTTGCAAAACAGTCGTTGGATTGTCCGTGGAGGTACGTTAGCCATAGTTGCTCCATTGAGAGCAGCTCCGGTTTAATGGAGAAATTTAGCGTATCAGTTTAGAGGGACACGGATCCGAAATCAGAAACGGTGCAGCTGGTTCGTTTCATGAAACCGTGCGTAAAAGTTAACATATCATAAAGGATTGCAAAAGAGGCGCAAAAGCGTATATGATGATGATGATTTCGTTTGACCAGCGGTGGAATCTACTCGTACAAATGTGAAATATTCTGCAGAGTGCACATCCGTGGCTCGTGTTTCCGGCGTACGACTGATGTAAAACGAGGCGGCCCACGTAACATTTGTTGGTTGGAATTTCAAGACGTGCGAAGCCAGATAAGTGAGAAGTGCCTGAACATCCGCAAAAGTATCGTGATGTGTTTTCGTCATCTTGAACTTGAACCATAGTTTATATTCTGTGCTGTCGAACCAAATCATTTCGTCTGCTCCCGGTCGCCAAGGCAGCTAGTCAGCCCGGAGATCGCAAACATTTACTAGCAGGCGTAGTTTAAAGCGTTCACCATAGATTACCATTGTGAACAGTTCCCGAAATGACTTGGCTCCACCTCTGAAAAAAGACGCAGAGTAAGACGATGACAAATCACCTGCCGCCGTCCTAAGCCAAATGCTCGGCAGGGACGACGGAGTCAGTAGCCAAACCGACGATCATCTTTTTTATCCGAGTCGTCTAAATGCTCCCTGCGGTGCGGTGGCGACTTCAGCGGCCTGAGTGGGAGAGAAAAACGGGAAAAGCCTCCGGAAGCCCACAAAGGCTGGCGCGCGCGTGCGCAGTTGTCTCGGCGTTGCGTCTGAGTGGTTTGTGTCGAAACGACTTCCTAAAATTCCATAATAGGGGGTTTTCGTGGATCGTTTTCGCCGTCCTGCAACACTCTCCGCAACCTCATGTGAAAATTGTCTATGGTCGAATATAGAAAATCCTTTTTATGGCCGGCTATAGAAAAGTTGCTTAATTAGCTTAGCGTCTTTTATGGCTGTGTATAGCTTTACCTATAGCCTCCCCTAAGGCTGCCTATAGCTTCTCCAATAGAAACCTATAAAAATTTGTATAGTATGTTCATGGGTCTCTTTAGAAAGGAGGCTACAGCCAGCTATGGTTTTGGCGTTGGTTCTGTTACCCGTTTCTAGCTTTTTTATGACCTGCTATAGAGCAAAGTAGAAATTTGGGCTAGTTGGTTCATGATCAGTAAATACAGCGCCAAAAAAAGACAGGACAAAGACGAGAGTAAACAGGACGAGGCGCACTCGCAACTAAAGTTTATTTAGGAAAAAACACATTATATATATGCCGTTAAAAACGCCTATTCATCCCATCAATCCAGAAGACCTCTTGATAAAATCAAACTCTTTCCCTGAGAGGGCAAGGGAAGGCTCGTTAACGCAGTCATCTCCCTTTGCTCTAATCTCAAGCGCCTCGTGCACTTCTCGACATATTTTATCTTTATATTTCGCCAGAACCTTCACATCATGCAAAACTGGTGAGCACGGGCAGCGACTACAATGGACAGCTAGATTACCACACGGGCTTGCTCTCATAGCTGCCGCATGTTCCCGTGCACGATCATTGACACATTTGCCAGTCTGGCCGATGTACACGGAGCCGCAAGTCAGCGGAATTTCGTAAACCACTCCGACGGCACACTCAGCATATTTGGTTTTGTGTTTTGTGCGGCACTGCTCCATGTCTGTCTGGGGATAATTGATTCTACGGCACAAGCGTGCCATCTTTTCCGGAGCTGAAAATACTACGGGTACTCTAAACCGCTGTGCAACTTTCTTTAAATTATGGGACATGGCATGCAAGTACGGAATGATTACCGGTCTCGTTTTTGGCCTCTTTCTTGCCCGATTGGTTGCCCCTTTGAATTTTTTTTAACAATCCTTCCGCAACCTCAGTCAGGCATCCTTGTGGGAAACCTGCCTTCTGCAGGCGTGAAATCTGTAGATTAAAGCTGTCTTGCGCAGAATGATCACAAGATCGTTTTAGGGCCATCTCCAAACACGTGCTAGCAATGCCCCTTTTTACTAATTTTGAATGGGCAGACTCGTACGGCAGGATGCATTTCTTAGATCTTGGCTCGTACGCCCAGCATATGTCGCTCTCCAGAAAGCGTAGATTTAGGTCAAGGAACTGTAGTGCCCCTTCTACCGGATCTCGTGCGTAAACCTCAGACCTCCAGAACACGAGGAAAACACATCGAGCATCTGGGTTACAACGCCATCCAGCGATCGCTCTGCCAAACCGCTGAACACAAGGTAATCATCAACGTACCTATAAAACTTTATGCTGTTGTCGTGCCCCAGCTTCTCGGCAACTGTGTTGTCACATTGGCTTAAAAAAAGTGAAAGCCGTTTACAACTCCCTGTAACACCGAATTAGAGCGCAGCTCTTGAGGAGGAGGAGGGAAGGGTTCTGGGGGGTGAAGTGACCTGGGGGGGGGTCACGTGACCTTGGGGAGTCACGTGACCATGCCGATGATGTCATCAGTGACGTCACTGATGACGTCATCAGTGACGATGACGATGCGGACTCCGATGACGTCATCAGCGATGATGACGATGACGATGCGGATGTCGGTGATGTCATCAGTGATGATGACGATGACGATGCGGATGCCCCCGAAGTCACGTGACACCCCCAGGTCACGTGACCCCCGCCGAGGTCACGTGACCTCCCCGATGACGTCATTGTCACTGATGACGTCACCGACATCCGCATCGTCATCGTCATCATCACTGATGACGTCATCAGTGACGTCACTGATGACGTCATCAGTGACGTCACTGATGACCTCGCCGGCATCTGCATCGTCATCGTCATCATCCCTGATGACGTCATCAGTGACGTCACTGATGACGTCACCGGCATCCGCATCGTCATCATCACTGCTGACGTCATCAGTGACGTCACCGGCATCCGCATCGTCATTATCACTGATGACGATGACGATGCGGATGCCGGTGACGTCATCGATGACGTTGTAGCGCCAAAGCGCGAGACTTAGAGCGGCGGCGCCAAAGCGCGAGACTTACTGCGGTGGCGCCAAAGCGCAAGACTTAAGGCTCTGTTATACTCCGACGTAACGCGTGCGCGCGTGCGAGCGCGTCACAGCGACGCCACGTCGGCGAAAACCCGACGCTCTATACTCCGGCGTCTTGGCGTAACCGACGCGACTGGCGGCGTTCGACGCAGCATAACCGCCTCGGCGCCAAAATGGAGCATGCCCTATTCCGCGCCGGCCGCGTCAGCGACGCCGGACCAGGATGCATCACGCGCTGGCTCCCAGTAGCCCTCGCGCGGGCAGCGCGGCGAATACGAGCAAAGCAGACGACAGGAGCACCACTCCGTATGGCGTCATGTTTGAAGAATCGGACTCGGTCGTCGAGAATCTGATCGAGGGAATTCGTCCTCACCCGTGTGTCTACGACACGAGGAAGCTTGAGTACCGTAGACCGTGCGCTTGACAAAGATGTACCGTATGTACATTGACCGCCTACGCTTGCGGCGCAGGTGGTGCACCAACAGTGCAAGCGCGAGTTTTCGTCGTGCAAGGTACGTCGACGCCTTCGCTCGAACTTGGCGCCCAAGAAGCGCGAGCATTTTTGTCTGCTGTTTGAAACAAAAAGGAACCGGAAGTGGCGCACTCTCACAGGAAACGTGCCCTCGTAGCCAGATTCTGCGCATGCGCCGCGCTGGCGACCCACCGACGCGCGCCGCGGGAGTCGCCAGGGCCGCCGGAGTATAGAGAGGTCGAATTTTCGACGCGCGCGGCGTGACCGACGTGACGTAGCCGACTTCGGCCAGCGTTCGCTTGCGCGCGCGTTACGTCGGAGTATAACAGGGCCTTTAGAGCAGTGACTCACGCAACGTCAGCAGCTAATGACGTTTCAAGCGCGCGGCACGAGCAGCACCGACGGCACCGAGCTCCGGGTTCGAAGAGAACAGCACGAGCCTGGCAGCGTTCGACGATGTAGCAGGGCGGTCTCAAAGGAGCCATTTTTTATGTTCTTTTCAGTTTTTGTGTGGTGATAAAGATAAGTTTGTTGATTGCATCGACGGACGTCTTTCCTGACCACCACAAATTGGTGACCCGAGGAACGCCGCACCTCTGAAGCCCCTTCCCTGCTGCGCCAAGCTCATCAACCGCTTCCAGTCGTCATGGCGCAGTCTGGTAAACCTTCCACTGGCGGACTTTCAGCTTTACACCTTCGACTGCCTCAGTTCTGGCCAGCGGACCCTCAGATCTGGTTCGCCCAGGTGGAGAGCCAGTTCGCCACGGCCCGGATAACATCACAAGTCCAGAGGTTCCACCACATCATCGCAGCGCTTCCGCCGAACATCGCGGCGGAAATTCGGGATCTGGTCCTGACACCGCCGGCAGACTCCCCCTACGACACCCTCAAGGCGGAGCTCATACGGAGGACCACGTCGTCGGAACAGCGCCGACTGCAACAGCTCCTTACTTCAGAGGAGCTGGGCGACCGCAAGCCAACACAACTACTGCGTCGCCTTCAACAACTGTTGGGTGAGAAGGCGCCGACATTCGATGTAGCGCTGCTGCGAGAACTTTTTCTGCAACGGCTCCCGACAGGTGTGCGCATGGTTCTCGCCGCTGCCGCTGGACTCAACCTTGAGGATCTGGCAAAGCTCGCAGACTCTGTCATGGAATTCGCAGTGCCCACCATCGCACACGTCCAAAACCAGTCCGGACTATCGCTTCCCGCGACTCCTTCGGCCGAAGCGGTGACAGCTCCATGTGACGTCAACAACCTTCGCGAGGAATTCCACAAGGAGATTGGACGACTCTCTGCACAGATCGCCGCTCTCACCGATCGCATTCCAGCAGGCCAACGACCACGGTCATCTTCCCGACAGCGTAGGCCTCGACATCCCTCGCCCTTTTAAGGTACGTGCTGGTACCATCGCACTTTCGGCGCGCAAGCCAAGAAATGCGTTTCACCATGCACGGCCTCGGAAAACGCCAAGACCCACCACTAGAGGCGGCGAGTGGTGCCGGTTCCGAAACCAGCCGTCTGTTTTTTGTACTAGACAAGAATACTGGTCTTCGGTTCTTAGTCGACACCGGCGCCGCAGTAAGCGTCCTACCCGTGACGGCCATGTCAACCAAGCCGCAACGCGCTAACGTCACCTTGCAGGCCGCAAACAAGTCCGCTATCGCGACGTATGGTGAACAAGCACTGACCCTCAACATCGGTTTGAGAAGACCGCTAAGATGGATTTTCCTGGTTGCCGACGTGACAGACCCGATCCTTGGAGCAGATTTTCTCCACAACTATAACCTGCTAGTGGACATGCAACGGTTACGCCTTGTAGATGCCACGACTCACCTAGCTGTCCAAGGCATAGCACCCATCTCACCACTCCCACAGCGTTGCATTTCAACCACTACAAAGTTTGAAGATCTACTCCAACGGTTCCCGTCGCTTACACGTCCCGCCAACTTCCTGCAACCAGTAAAGCATGACGTGACACATCACATCGTAACATCCGGACCTCCCACTCACGCTCGTCCACGACGCCTTCTGGACGAACGGTCGAAGATAGCGAAAGCCGAGTTCGAGCACATGCTTGAACTCGGCATCATCAGACCATCGTCCAGCCCATGGGCATGCATCACCCCTCCATATGGTGCAAAAGAAACCCCCTGGTGATTGGCGGCCCTGCGGAGACTACCGCGCTCTGAACAACACCACCGTTCCAGACCGCTATCCCCTACCCTACATCACGGATTTCTCAGCGTCCCTGGAGAGAGCTACCATCTTTTCGAAAATTGACCTGGTCAAAGCGTACCATCACAGATCCCCGTGGAACCAGGTGACACACCGAAAACAGCCATCATAACACCTTTTGGACTTTTCGAGTATGTGAGGATGCCCTTCGGCCTTGGTAACGCGGCCCAGACATTTCAACGGTTTGTCGACAGCGTGACCCGAGGGCTTACCTTTTGTTTTGCCTATGTCGACGACATCCTGGTGTCCAGCGCTAACGCCGAACAACATCTCGAACACCTGGAGATCCTTTTCCAGCGCATGGCGGAATACGGGCTCATCATCAACAAGGCCAAGTGCGAGTTCGGCGTTTCACAACTGGATTTTCTTGGCCACAGGGTCGACTCCAAGGATGTTCGCCCTCTTCCATCCAAAGTCGACGCAGTCAAGAACTTCCCAACGCCTACATCACGCAGGAAGCTTCGCGAGTTCCTTGGCCTCGTGAATTTCTATCGCCGTTTTCTGCCGCATTGCGCCACTGTCCTCCGACCCCTCACTGATCTCCTAAAGGGAACTCAGCGGGACACCACACCTCTACCATGGTCTCCAGAGGCAGCAGAGGCATTCCTAACCATCAAGTCATCGCTCGCAGAAGCCGCAATGTTGGCGCACCCGCTCGCTGGTGCACCTCTCTCGATCTTGACGGATGCCTCGGACGTCGCTGTAGGAGGAGTACTGCAGCAGTTCACTGACGGAAACTGGCAGCCCCTTGGGTTTTTTTCCAAGAAGTTGGCGCCAGCCGAGTCCCGGTACAGCACTTTTGGACGAGAACTACTCGGCATATACCTCACCATCAAACATTTTCGGCATTATTTAGAGGGTCGGCAATTTCACATCCTCACCGACCATAAGTCGATAACTTATGCACTTCAAACGACCAGCAACCGTCTCTCTCCTCGAGAGATTCGGCACCTTTCATTTATTGCGGAGTTCACAAGTGACATCCGCCACATCAAAGGCACAGACAACTCGGCTGCTGATGCGTTGTCACGGATACCTTGCTGCAACGCCATTCCCACCGCTGTGGATTTCGCCGCTCTAGCAGCAGCACAGCAAGGCGACCAAGATATCCCAAGGCTACGATCAGCATCTAGCAACCTTGACCTGCGTGACGTGTTGCTGCCAGGCTGCAACACAACAATAATTTGTGACATGTCCACGGGATCACCCCGACCGGTGGTACCTCCAACGTTTCGGCGATCCATATTCAACTCACTGCACAACCTTTCTCATCCCGGCATTCGGGCGACCCAACATCTCATCGCCCAACGCTTCGTTTGGCAAGGGATGAAGAAAGATGTGCGTGAATGGGCTCGCATTTGTCTGCATTGTCAGCTGTCTAAGGTTCATCGACATACCTTTGCACCTTTCGCCACGGTACAGACACCCACCGCTCGCTTCGACAACATCCACGTGGACATCGTCGGTCCTTTGCCACCATCCGACGGAGCCATCTACATGCTCACTTGCGTCGACAGATTCACCCGCTGGCCAGAAGTTTTCCCTATCGCAGACATCCGCGCGGAAACCATTGCGAAGACAATCGTCAGTGGTTGGATTTCACGATTTGGAGTTCCGTCATCTATTTCCACCGACAGAGGCGCACAATTCGAATCTCGTTTGTTTAACGAGATCATGACTCTTATCGGATCCTCCCGAATTCGAACAACAGCGTACCATCCCGCTGCTAACGGCCTAGTGGAAAGATTTCATCGTACCCTAAAGGCCGCACTTAGGGCACACAACGACCCGAACAACTGGAGCACACTTCTTCCCATCGTGCTTCTAGGCCTCCGCACAACACTCAAGCCAGGCTAGGGATGCACTGCCGCAGACCTAGTCTACGGGCAGTCACTTCGCCTCCCAGGAGAAATGTTCGTGATGTCTCCTACTTCTACCGTGCCCGATCCTTTCAGCTATGCCACCCAGCTTCGAGAAGTTATGCGGAACCTGCGTGCCACACCAACAAGGCAGCACGACCGTCATCCGACGTACGTGTGCGAAGAGTTAACCTCGGCCACACATGTTTTCTTGCGTCGAGACAGAGTCCGGAAACCTCTGCAACAACCTTACGATGGCCCTTTCAAGGTCCTCGAAAGGCGCGACAAGTATTTCGTTCTGGATTTGAACAGGCGGCATGACACCATCTGCGTCGACCGCCTGAAGCCTGCTCACATTGAACTATCGTCCGCATCCAGCCTACACCCTCTACATTGGCCGCCTTCATGCCAGCCGACAGCACCATCCTTACAAGCCACCGAGCATCAGCATCATCGCTCCGTCTCTTGGGCACAACATCGCCCTAGCGACTCCTCTAGGGGGGGGGGAGCTCTTGTAGCGCCAAAGCGCGAGACTTAGAGCGGCGGCGCCAAAGCGCGAGACTTACTGCGGTGGCGCCAAAGCGCAAGACTTAGAGCAGTGACTCACGCAACGTCAGCAGCTAATGACGTTTCAAGCGCGCGGCACGAGCAGCACCGACGGCACCGAGCTCCGGGTTCGAAGAGAACAGCACGAGCCTGGCAGCGTTCGACGATGTAGCAGGGCGGTCTCAACGGAGCCATTTTTTATGTTCTTTTCAGTTTTTGTGTGGTGGTAAAGATAAGTTTGTTGATTGCATCGACGGACGTCTTTCCTGACCACCACAACGTCATCGGGGAGGTCACGTGACCTCAGCGGGGGTCACGTGACCCTGGGGGTGGTCACGTGACCTGGAGGGTGTCACGTGACTTCGGGGGGGGGGGTCACGTGACCTCGGGGGGTCACGTGACTTCAGGGGGTCACGTGACTTTGGGTGTCACGTGACCTTGGGGTGGCCTTGGGGGTCACGTGACCTTGGGATGATCTTAGGGGTTACGTGACCTTGGGATGACCTTGGTTACGCCGACGCCGCTCAAGCCAGGAACGGGCCCCTAAGAGCTGCGCTCTAAAATAGCGGATAGCACCGGCGCGACACACGACCCGATGCAAATGCCCTTCCTTTGGACGTATATATCACCTTGAAAGGAAACATACGTGTGCGACAGATAAAACCACAACAGTTCCAAAAACCGCTCTGCACTGATGCCACTCGAATTGGCAAATGACACCTCACTGTTCCGTTCTATGCATTTTCTGACCCCCGAAAGGAGATGGTCGTGCGGGATAGAATAAAAATGATGTGAAGGTTCTGGCGAAATATAAAGATAAAATATGCCGAGAAGTGCACGAGGCGTTTGAGATTAGAGCAAAGGGAGATGACTGCGTTAGCTAGCCTTCCCTTGCCCTCTCAGGGAAAGAGTTTGATTTTATCAAGAGGTCTTCTGGGTTGATGGGATGAATAGGCGTTTTTAACGGCCTATATATTATGTGTTTTTTCCTAAATAAACTTTGGTTGCGAGTGCGCCTCGTCCTGTTTACTCTCGTCTTTGTCCTGTCGTTTTTTGGCGCTGTATTTACTGAACTGCTATAGAGAACTGTATGGCTTACTTTATAGATTTTTATTTAGAATCAGAGTGCTATAGCAGCTTGTTACGTTTCCTTTGGGTTCTTTAGGCGCATACTGCTCTCTGTTTGGTTCGCTACAGCTTATTATATAGTTCGTCCTATGATTTTCTTTACCCATTGTGCTATAACTTCACCCGTGATTTCTTTAGTCGCGTATAGCCCGCTGTATGGTTTGCAATAGCATATTTTATAGCTTGTCTCAACGTTACTAGAACACTCATTTGGGAAACTCACCGTTGAAACATGGCCGGCTGGCGTCCACCGAGAGCGAGCTAAATACGATAAAAGCGCCACCCTTTCGCGAAGAGTTGAAACATGATAATTGCCTTATATGGTTACTGCTAGAATCACTGAATGCTTCCAGAGTACACATTTTTTCATTACTGTGGTCACCTTGAGCTTTTAAAAAATATATATTTTTTGCTTAAACGCAAACGGAAAAAAAACCCTTTTTGTATGAACTTTTATTTGGGTTTAGAACAAAACAACAGGCAAGTGATGTTTTCTAAAATTTCTTGTTTACAAGGTTTGCGACACAATTAGTGCACAGTGATTTCAGGTAGCGCGTACCTAGCTGGGCGCATCCTAACTTTGGTTAAAATTCGGGGCGCCTCCGCCTGGGAGAAGGGGGTCGGCATCCCTGAAACCTCCTCCACCGTATATGTTTTAGTGTCAAAATGTCCAATTAAACCAAAATCGCATTTCTTCAGTTCCCCGAGTAGCCGCTGCAGGAGAAATGGCGGCGTTACGATCGCCATTAGCTCGCTTCTTAAGCACGGATTGTGCCACTTTTAGTGCGAAAGAATAAACTCTGTTCATGAAGCGACCCGACGTCATCAGCCACGCCAAACGGCAGATAAATTTGTGAAGCCGCAATCAGAGGCCTCCCAGATTTGAAGCCGCGCAAAAAGCCGCGCAAAACGGCAAGCAAATGAAGCCGAAGGAGGCCGTCACATGTTAGTTTCAATTAGCGCCACCACATGGCACTGCGTGCCCTCACACCACCCCACCTTGCCCAACGATTTCGCGATGTCGGTTTGCCGCCTGCCCAGCGGATGAAACTAGCGGTGCGTCGCTGTTTTCGCTCGACCGGCCGGTTGGGCAACGGCGTCAACGGTCACAACTGTCAACTTCAAGCATTCCTTGGTTCGGTGCGCGTTCGGTCGCTGTTACCATGAAACCGTGTGCACTGTGGTTCCAATGTGTGTGGCCAGATGTTATCTTGTCTGTTCTGTGCGCTGCTTGGTTTACGAAACGTGATGGGCCATTGCTTTTCGCCCCACTGTCGTGGGAATTACGACACCAGGTCGAAGGTCCGTGTCTTCTCGTTTCCGAAAGACGACGACAGAAGAATGAAGTGGGAACGGGCGATGCGTTGGGACGACGTTGAGATCGCCACCCTGGGTGATCCCAAGGTAAGATTTTGTGTTCAAGAGAATACAAGCTTCTAGTAGAAACAGGGGTAGGAAGGAATGGTGCGATTTAGTCGTGGGTTTATATTAACATGCCTGTCATGGCCGCATTGGGAACATAAGTGTAGAGGATAATTTTCGTTTGTCTCACTTGCACGAAACAGTGCATCGTCGGTAGTGACCTTCGCTTCGACAGTCAATAGTCCTTAAAGCTGTTTTAGCGCTTTCCCTTGATCTAAAAAGTATATGAGCTGGAAAACAGATACAGGATAACAGAATAACATGCCGCTTTCTTGCGGTTTGTAGTCATTGCGTGATAGCAGTGCAAAATATTTTCAGCATGCGGTGCTAACCGGCATTGCAGACCCTTTTTAGGTGGTATTATTTCCTTTAAGAAAAAAATGTGTGACTCAATAGGTGTCAATGTTTCTTTGTGCCATCCGATTTTTCACGTTACCGTCCGTCTTATCGACGTGAAACCGCCATCACTACTTTCTACATGGTATAGAGCATGCCCCTTGCCTGTCAGGCAACCTCCAAAATAATCAAAGATAAAAAGAAAATTTGGGTTTAAAAGGTTTGACTGCACTCTTTTCAAAACCACTAAGGAATAAGGCATATTCCGCAAGGCTTTATCGTATGTATTAGAGAACATGCACTCTGCAAAATCTAGTTCTCTGTGCCTTCTTTGAACAACGCTGTCCCTCCTGCTGTTATTTGCAGGTGTGTGAGCTACATTTCAAGCAAGAGTACCTAAGGACTACAACTTCACGTACTGACTCGAATGGCAGGACTATAGAAGCATCAATAGCCGCACTCGGTGGACAGCAGATGCAGTGCTCACAATATTTACCAATAGCCCTGCTTACCTGTCTGTCTGTGCGCCAGTTCGAGAAAAGCCGGCAGCCAAGAGGACGCGTGTTAACGCAACGAGGCTACAAGAAGCCATCCATCTTTCCCTATCAGCGCACAACGAAGAGGAGCGAAAAAACAGAATATCGTCCTACGACCAGTTTTTTTCCCGGCTTCCAGATTTTCACGTCGCAGACTTCTTTCTAGCTGATACAGAAAGACAAAAGTGCGGTTCTGTTTGTGTACATATATGACAGCATGGTATACCCGGAAGTTGAGCGCTCCGTAGTAGTTAGGGAACCCTATTGAAAATCGCTCTGAGGGGACTTCAGGAATTCTTTAAAGGGTGTGAAGGGGACTTGGTAAACTCTTGTGATCTTTGAAAGGAGCACCAATATTGCCGCGCGCAGGGTCACGGACTTCTAGAACGTTCTCGTTCATTCTTGCTGCGGACATAACTATCGTTCATCCTTGTTTTTGTTGTTCTAGAAAGTGCTTGTTCATTCTCGCCCCGAGCGCGCTACGCTCGAACCTTCTCCGCCGAATCTTCGAGATAGTGACTAACTCTAGATAAGAGGCCGTCCGCGACCTTGTCGAGTCAGTTTCGCTCCAGCGTTCGACTGTGCTGCTAACGCCGACTTCGACGCCCGCGACGCTCTGTTATTATCTTTGTTCTCCCTTATTTTTTTGGCACAAGTTCGCCACATTAAACGTTTATTTCTTCCCGTTTATTTCCTTTTATTTTGGTCACCACCCGTGACATTTTGGTGGAGGTGCGGGGTAGCGCATGCCCGTGCAGCGTTCCCCTCCCAGGGCCCGCAGTGCAAGCCCGATTCCGAGCCCGGTGAGAACACCACTCGACGCGGAACCTGAAACTCGGACCAGTCGCCGCACCCAAGGTCTGCACCCGGAATACGGACTTCTGCCACCCAGGACCAAGCAGCCGACGAAGCCGACGATGGACGGCCAGCAGTCACAGACCCCTGCCGCTCCTGCCTTCATCTACCTGCCAGTCGCACCCCGGACTCCGACGCCATTCCACGGGGACGCCCACGAAGACGTCGAGGACTGGCTTCAACAGTACGAGCGGGTGGCCCAGCACAACCGATGGACGGACGACCAGCGCCTGCAGAACCTTTACTTCGCGCTCGAAGGAACGGCCAGGCACTGGTTCGAGAATCGGGAGACATCATTGATCTCGTGGACCGCCTGCAAGAATGAGTTGAGGCGAACTTTCACAAACGAGTATCGACGGGAGAGGGCCGAGGACCTTCTTCGAATGAGAACCCAGGGCGCAAACGAGACCATCACCAGTTTCGTCGAGGATGTCCTGCGCCTGGTCACTCGCGCCGACCCTCAAGCCACCGACGAAAAGAAGTTGCGGATCCTGATGCGAGGCGTACGAGATGACATTTTCGGAGGCCTCGTCCGCAACCCGCCGACCACCGTCGAAACGTTTGTAGCAGAGGCGACGAATATGGAACGGGCCCTACAAGCACGCGCCAGACACTACCAGCGACACCCCGGCGTAACCACTCTGGCGACATCCGGATCCGACCTTGGCACCACCCTCCCCGGCATCCGTGAAATTATCCGTGAAGTCGTCCAGGAGAAACTCAAGAAGCTCCTGCCCGCTGCAGTACGCCCGGCCTCACTCTCCATCGCCGAGGTTGTGCGGGAAGAAGTTCAGAGAGCCTTCCAGGAAGAGGCTCCCGTCGTCGTGGCAGCCCCCGAGGAGCCCACGTTGACTTACGCCGCAGTGGCTCGACGGCCACCGCCTCCTCCTCGTCGCACCTATGTCGCGTCGCCCCGACGTCAGTCTCCTGCGCCGCAGCACGACCGACACCACGACGACCAGATCCAGTGCGCCTGCCCGGAGCCTCGCGCACCCCGCAAGACCGACGTGTGGCGAACGCCCGACCGACGCCCTCTGTGCTTCCATTGCGGGGAAGCGGACCACACCTACCGCCGATGCCCATACCGACGACTCGGGCTTCGCGGGTTCCACCCGAACGACCCGCGACCCCGTTATGGTGAACGCCCTCGGGAGATCGACGAGTACCTGCGACGACCTCAGTCCCCTGAGCCTACGTCCCGCCGAGAGTTCCGGTCGCCGTCGCCACGACGTCCAGCTTCGCCGATGCACCGACCCCGACGTGAAAGCCTGTCGCCCCTCGCTCCTCGCCGGGGAAACTAGGCGCGGCAACCCCTGGAGGTGGAGTTGCCGAAGACGACCGACGCCAAGATCCTCCACGAACGTCGGAGGGCCCCCACTCGAACGCTACCAGAGATCGAAACCACGCCCCTGCAACGGTGTCCAATAACCTAAACGTCGTCATCGACGGCCACGACGCATCAGCGCTCGTGGACACTGGGGCAGACTACTCAGTCTTGAGTGGGAGGCTCTCCCGCCGCCTTCGGAAAGTCACGACGCCGTGGGATGGACCTCAGATACGAACCGCCGGAGGGCACCTCATCACACCGGTCGGGAGATGCACTGCTCGCGTCGAGATCCACGGTGAGACGTGCCCTGTCAAGTTCGTCGTTCTGCCAGACTCTTCGAGGGACGTTATCCTCGGAATGGACTTTCTCTGCGAGTATGGCGCCGTCATCGACCTCGGAGCAAACCGGCTGACGCTTCGAAAACCTGCTCCACCACAGGAGGACCCCAAAATGACGTCATCCGCGGTACGAGTCCTCGCAAACCACCTGAACCTACCGCCGCAGTCAAGTGTTTTCGTACCCGTCGGGGTCGATGAGACTCTCTGTGGCGACGTTTTGCTCGAAGGAAGCCTCCAGTTGCTTCTAGGAAGAGGGATCGGCATCGCAAGAGGCGTCACGGAGCTCCAAGACGGACGCACTACTGTCGCACTCGTAACGAACTTCCGACAGGAGGCCCAGCACCTTACGAGGGGCACCGCCGTGGGCCACGCCGAGGAACTCCCGGACGCAGCCGCAATCGCCGGAATATCAGAAGACCTCTCTTCGTGGCCACCTAAGACAACGCCGCCTTCGCAGTTTGACATCGACCCAACCCTGCCTACCCCACAACGACGACAACTCAGTGACCTTCTCGCCGAGTTCAATGAGTGCTTCTCCACGTCGTCAAAGGTGCGCCAAACGACCGTTGCGAAACATCGAATTGTCACTGAAGACAACGCGCTTCCTGTGCATCGGTCGCCGTACCGTGTTTCCGTAAAAGAAAGAGAAGTCATCCAGAAGCAGGTCCAAGAAATGCTCGATGACGACATTGTCCAGCCCTCAAGCAGCCCGTGGGCTTCACCGGTAGTCCTGGTGAAAAAGAAAGACGGGACTCTTCGGTTCTGCGTGGACTATCGCCGACTAAACGCCGTAACGAAAAAGGACGTCTACCCGCTGCCACGCATCGACGACACTCTGGACCGGCTGCGCCATGCCCGATACTTTTCGTCGATGGACCTGAAGAGTGGGTACTGGCAGATCGAGGTCGACGAACGGGATCGTGAGAAGACTGCCTTTGTCACGCCGGACGGACTGTACGAATTTAAAGTGATGCCGTTCGGACTGTGCACAGCACCGGCGACGTTCCAGCGCGTAATGAACACCGTTCTTTCCGGCTTGAAATGGCAAAGCTGCCTCGTCTATCTCGACGACGTCGTGGTATTCGCAAGCGACTTCGACGAGCACCTGAGACGTTTGCGAGCCGTACTACAGGCTATCCAGAATGCTGGACTGACACTAAAGCCGTCAAAATGTCGGTTCGCTTACGGCGAGCTCAAATTCCTCGGCCTTTTCGTGAGTGCTCAGGGTGTAAGCCCTGATCCTTCCAAGACATCTGCTGTTGCAGAATTCCCCAAGCCATCAGACAAGAAAGCCGTAAGAAGATTTCTTGGACTGTGCGCTTACTACAGGCGTTTTGTTCGCGATTTTGCCAAGATTTCTGCACCGCTCACGCATCTGACCAAGGACGACGTGAACTTCCAGTGGGGGGAGGAGCAAGAACAAGCGTTCAACGAACTGAGGGAAAGACTCCAGTCGCCCCCTATCCTCGGACACTTCGATCCATCAGCGGAAACGGAGGTTCACACGGACGCCAGCAACGCCGGACTCGGCGCGGTACTCGTCCAAAGACAAGACGGAGCAGAGAGGGTGATCGCTTACGCAAGCCGGGCACTGTCTAAGGCAGAGAAAAATTACTCGACGACCGACAAGGAATGTCTCGCTGTCATCTGGGCGTTAACCAAGTTCCGCCCGTACCTGTACGGGATCCCGTTTCGCGTTGTCACGGACCACCACGCTCTCTGTTGGCTCGCCAACCTCAAGGACCCGTCAGGACGCCTCGCTCGCTGGAGTCTGCGACTGCAAGAATTCGACGTGGCCATTGTGCATAAGTCTGGCCGCAAGCATAACGACGCCGACTGTTTGTCTAGGGCCCCAGTCGAATCTCCTCCCGAAAGCACTAACGACGACGACGACGCCCGTTTTCTCGGTGCAGTGACAGATGCCGACATGGGAGCACTTCAACGAGACGACCCGGAACTTCGCGCCGTGATCGAACACCTCGAAGGCCAAGGAAGTTCAGTTCCGCGAGTCTTGGCCCGAGACTTGTCAAGCTTCGTTCTGCGGCGAGGTGTGCTCTTCAAGAAGAACTTCGGAACGAGCAACCCTGCTTGGCTGCTGGTTGTTCCGGCCAGCCTGCGAGAAGAAATCTTTCAAGCATGCCACGACGACCCGACGGCTGGACACCTTGGCTACAGCCGGACGCTCGCCCGGATTCGTGACAAGTACTACTGGCCGAGACTCCCGAAAACAGTCCATCTGTACACAAGGTCGTGCCATGAGTGCCAACGACGTAAGAGGCCTCCGACGAAGCCAGCAGGACTCCTGCAGCCGATACCTGCTCCGACTTGGCCTTTCCAGCAAGTCGGAATGGATTTGCTTGGGCCGTTCCCAACATCGACGCAAGGAAATCGGTGGATTATCGTCGCGACAGATTATCTTACACGATACGCCGAGACGAAAGCCCTGCCATCGGGAACAGCCGTGGAAGTTGCCAAATTTTTCGTCGAGTCCATTCTCCTTCGACACGGCGCACCTGAAGTACTGATTACAGATCGCGGGTCATCCTTCATGGCCCAGCTGACGCAAGAGGTCCTTCGTCTCAGCCACACCAGCCATCGTCGCACCACGGCGTACCACCCGCAGACCAACGGGCTGACGGAGAGACTCAACAAAACCATCGCCGACATGATTTCCATGTACGTCGACGTAGAGCACAAGACATGGGACGAGGTGCTGCCGTACGTCACGTTTGCGTACAACACAGCGGTTCAAGAAACCACGGGAATGACACCGTTCCAACTGGTACACGGCCGAACGGTTACCACGACGCTCGACGCCATGCTGCCTCACGTGCCAACCGGTGATGTCAACGACGACGCTCAACTCATCTCCCAGCGCGCGGAGGAAGCTCGTCAACTGGCAAGAGTCAAGATTCAAGACCAACAGCGAGTCGACGCACGCCGGTATAACCTTCGTCGCCGGGACGTCCACTTTCAACCCGGAGACCGGGTATGGGTTTGGACACCAATACATCGTCGGGGTCTCAGCGAAAAACTCCTGAAACGCTATTTCGGACCCTACAAGATCATCCGACGCCTCGGCGATCTGAACTACGAAGTTCTACCCGACGGAACGCGCCCATCTGCAAGACGTCAGCCGCGACCCGAGGTGGTGCACGTCGTCCGGCTGAAGCCGTATTACGAACGATAGAACTTTCCACTCTCGTCGACGGGTGAACTGTGAACTGTGAACCGCGACTCGCGATTCTGCTGCCTTTTTGTTTTGGATTTGTTTCTGTTTGTTGTTCTTCGTTTTGTGCTGCATCGGGACGATGCACTTTTTAAAGGGGGGGATAATGCCGCGCGCAGGGTCACGGACTTCTAGAACGTTCTCGTTCATTCTTGCTGCGGACATAACTATCGTTCATCCTTGTTTTTGTTGTTCTAGAAAGTGCTTGTTCATTCTCGCCCCGAGCGCGCTACGCTCGAACCTTCTCCGCCGAATCTTCGAGATAGTGACTAACTCTAGATAAGAGGCCGTCCGCGACCTTGTCGAGTCAGTTTCGCTCCAGCGTTCGACTGTGCTGCTAACGCCGACTTCGACGCCCGCGACGCTCTGTTATTATCTTTGTTCTCCCTTATTTTTTTGGCACAAGTTCGCCACATTAAACGTTTATTTCTTCCCGTTTATTTCCTTTTATTTTGGTCACCACCCGTGACAATATTACCTCGTGGGTTCGTTGGCCCCGTCAGAGGCTCTCCTGAAATGTCTAAAGTGCCCTTTACAATGCCTTGAAATGTCTGAAAGCCTGCCAAGAACTCTTCTAATGGAATCGGGAAAACCTTCAGGCTTCTTGAGATGTCTGTGGGGCCACGGCCTAGTTGGATAAAACAAATTTCGCAGAATTAGAACATAGCTACGTATTGTTCGCTAGGGGGAAAAAATGAGTATTTGGAGATTGTCGATCGTATGTGTGTACGTCCAGTTTTTTATTAAGTAGTAATAAAAAACTGGACGTATTTAGTAAAATTACTAACGAAATTAGACATCCCGGTCCTTCGTACAACGTTGTTCCAAGGCGGAGCACAAGAATTCCTCTTTTAACGCGCTCACTTTTTTCATTAAACGGCTTCACCAACAAGGCCGACAGTCCCTGCCACCGTTTCCGCGCCGCCGCCGCTGCCATCCCCGCTCCTCTGGTTCTCCGTTCGTCCGCGAGAGGGCGAGCGGCAGGCTGGAATTGCGAATAATAGATCCCAAGTAAATAACCAAAATAAAGCGTCGCGAACTCGCGTGCAAGATAATTTGTTTTAGGCATCTGCTTTGGAAGGTTACTACTGTGAGGCCAGCACGTACGGCGCGTGGAACACCAATCCCTGCATTCTCCTTGATGCTTGGGTGATTTGGTAATAGGACTATTGCTAGTCGCGCTTGCCCGCTTGGTCGCTGTAGTGCTAGTGAAGTCACCGGGCGGCCATCTTGCAAATAGACAAATGGCGGCTTTGCTATTGTTACAGAGGCCGCCGGCAGTGTGCTGGAGAAACGTTTTGTACTCGTTCGTCGTCAATCGCAGAAGTAATTTTCAAAGACCCTGTGTACGCGTTGAGACTTACCGTTGAGAACGCGTGGAAAATTTTCCGAAAGCGCAGTGCCGCACGAAAAAGGCACAATTCGTCAAGAGCAAATTTCGCCGGATTCGCGATGTAATAAAAGTTTCCTTTTCACGCCGAAGTGCTAGGTCTCTGTGCCTTCGCACGCTTGGATGCCGATCAAGATTCGACGTCATGTGGATGCGTTTTACAAGTGCAATATGCGTGAAGGTGTATGTGCCTCTAGAGCAGCGTTTTACTTGACTCTGTCGACTGTATTTGTAACTTGTGACACTCGCAGTCCAGAAACGAGCTACATCCAGCATTCAGTGGCGACGGAAGAGGGGGAGGTACGTTTTCTTTACGGTTTACAGAATATTAATATACAGCTGCTCATCACTGATCACTGGTTTGATTCATTATCAACAATTGCATGTAACATCAAGGTTGAGCGCGGCTCGATTAATTGCGATTGGTGAACGGATTGCACACCACCATACGGGCCGCGCTTCAAAGATTTTCAATCTCACCGTCTTGTACTTTTGCCTTCTAAAACCATCCTTGCTCCGCAGCGTTGCTCTAATAGTGCTGCAATGTGATCGATTAGAGGTCAGTGCTGCAATCATTTGCGGCGCGCCTTTGTCTGGCCAGAGGGAGCGCGAACCACCCCTCTATCCTGGGAAAAGTGGCGCCATTCATTGTTGTGGAAATGCTCGAGACTCGTGCCGCACGCCCCTTCTGGGAAGAACAAGGCGTCTGAAATCTAGATGGAGCTAAGCTCGAGTTCGGCTGGAATCTCTCCGACGCGACGTCACGGGGGTGGGGAGGAGCTTTTTTTTACTCCACCCCCGGCGAGTTTCCCACATCTCCTCTTAAATTTCCGACACCCCCCCCCCCCCCCCCCCCCGGCGGCGGCGAGTTCCCCAGCGTAGCTCCAATTAGACCCTACGCTTCGCAGTGAAGGGTTTAATTTTATTTAAATCGGGGGATCGCTGGTCGGCTGGGCTAGCGCACACCAGCTCGGAGCACGTCGAGCGAAAGCTCCGTTGCAGAACCCAGGATTCCAGGTTTAATCCCCACCCCTGCCCGTTTCAATGTTGATGAGCATCGTACCGGCGTGCGGTGATGTATCACTACTGCGGGATGAACGTTAAAGACCCCAGGCTAGCGGTTGCACTGCACTGACTAAATTTCTCATCTACAGCTGGGAGAATCGTCGCCCGTTGAGGCAGACCAAGTTTTAGGCTGTATCAACATACATACAACCCAATTCTTTTATTTAAATCGTAAATGACAAATAAGAATCGGTAACTGCAGGGATGCTAATTATACAAAAATTGCTTGGATATGGGCTAGTTGATTAGACATTGTGATGGTTTGCTGCGCTGCATAGATGCAAGAAAAACGCACTTCATAACGATTTAAACTAAAGCAGAGAATAGGCAAAAAACAACATAAAGGAATGGCGCAGACTATTGGGGAGGAGGACAGACCGTTACGCCCCAAGCGGTTAACTTTACAACTACACGGATGCGGACAACAAATACAATGACTCAGCGCTCGGCCGACATAACCGAACGCGGCGTCAACGTTCGGCTGGTGTTCGTGTTCTCCGGTGAGGGGGAGGAGGGGCTCTTTTGTTTCCACTACGGCCTGCATGAACAATGCAGCATGCACGGTACCAGCTCAGCACAAAAGCCGAAGTGGGTCAAGCTCGCATTCTCTGAGGATAGATCCGGCACTTAACGCCGCTTCGTCGATTGTTAATATTTTTTACATTAAACTGTGCCCCGCGCTCTATTGTAGAAGATGACATGGACATGCCCATAAGGCCTGTCGGCATGTGCACAGGCCTTGTGTTGAGTAAACACCGAGCGTGTTGAAAACAAACGGGTCAGAGCGCCCCCTATTAGCCCCGAGAGCGAACACAAGCGTCGCTGCGGTCACCGCGCTCTGGTAGGGTGAGGTGTACCGTGACGTCAGGGCGATGACTCCGCTCCGCGATCTCGCATCGGCACGCTTCCCAGCACCGGTTTCCTGGTTTGGTGTTGTGTGCCGCAAGCTCTTCGAGAAGCTGGAATTCGTTTACCCGGTGTACAGGACGTTGAGTTAGGCCGATATTGACGTGCTTCCGGAGGAAATTCCGCCGATGATCCTCCCCGTCCGTCCACACTACACAAGGTGATTTTTCGAGGGATCGGTGAAGTGGTGGCGCAAGTGTTTCAGACGCTGGAATTCTGTTCCTTGCATGTTCATGATTTAGAACGATATTACATCCCGCTTTCAAGGCATTTGAAGGGCCATTTATATCATGGGCCTTTGTGGGGTCGGAGCTTGCGACCCCGACTTTGCGCTGAAACTCTGTATGCGCTGGTTCGCAGATGTTTTAAAGGCCCTGTGTCTGATTATATTTGAAATGCTCGTGGAACAGGGTTGTTTTACATAAATGTAGCTTCTTCGTGAATTAATTATATAGTTTATACACCTATGCATGTATATTTTGTAGTAGATGCACAATTACTGGAAATTAGTTTGTATGGTAGCAGCAGAGACGGCCGAATTGCCCCCAGTTGCATGTATGCTATGTATTGAACTGCCCAAAATATGCACAGCAATAGTGCCGTAATCTGGAATGTTTATACTTTTTTCTGACAATTTTATTCCAGCCCTGGGGCATTCGAAAAATACACCGTTAAGTCTGAATTGTCATTTCCATTTAAAAAATACACTGCTGAAGGTTTCCAAAAGCTTCCTCAGCCTCCAAACTTCCTACAGCTGGACTCTCTGACAACAAAGGAAAACAGGAGTAAAAGCAAGCATTCGATTGTCTCTCCAGTGGTAGATGCAGCACTAGTAGCAGACAATCTGTAACCTGTGAAGGGCGACAGTCTGCGTGAGAAAAGCTTCTGGTATTTTAGGTTTAGAACAATTCGATTTAAGTAAAATCTCAATTTTAGGGCTTAAGGGACTAATAACAAGCTAGACACCTTCGCTTACGTTTGTTATACATTACTTGAGGGTTGATGTAAACAAGTCCACAGATACCATTCGTGTAGTCCATTGAAATACTATCCGAATCCAGCAAAGATCAAATGCGAGAAATGTATATAACAAAATGTTACTTGTTTTTTCACTTTGCCCCTGCACTTGCGCTGTCTTACTTGTGATTCTCTCCCCATGGCCCAAACTGTATTTAGCATGCTGCTCGAGCAGCATGCAGCTTTTCTGCTTCGGCGATCTTGTTTAAAAACAGAGATACGAAAAAAAGTATACATAACCTGCCAATTTATTCAGACCATCAGCAGTATTTATTGTGCGAGATGTAAATCTATAGTGATGCTCCTGCAATTGTGGCCATATTTCTTTATTTTCATATACCACTCCGATTCATGCGTTGCCTGCCATGTTTACCATGCTTAAAATGTTGGTTGAAGTTTCGCCTGCAGCTACAGGCCATACCTCAAGAAAGGTACATATAAAAATGTACACTTATGAAAAACACGCCAAAAAGATTCAGTATTAACGAGGACGCCGACAGCTAGCGTCGTCACAGCCTCCACAGGACGAGCGGCGCGAGTGGGGGAAAACGTCTCGCCTCGCCGGTGACGTCACCCCGGTTTGCCGTAAGGGGGCGCGAAGCGAACTTCTCAGGGCCAATAGCCATTATCTTTCCACTCGTGGGTGGTTTGTTTCTCACCGCCATGGAGATCTGGAACGGACCAGTTTCCTCCATCCAGAAAGGTAAGCACTGCTTTGAGGGCTCGCCCCTTGGTCTGTTTTAATCGGTGCCGTTTCTTCCTTGGTTCCGAAGTGAACCCCAGTTCGGCGTTGGCCGCCTTCAGCACCGCTCGAGCGCCATCGTGTTCAGCGTATTCAAGGAGATGGTGGCCGGTGTCGGCATACTCCTAGCAAGCCTGAAAGTCGGGATCAGCGTCCCACCGCATATAGTGCCTGCGCACCGGGGTCATGGCAGTGTGGGTCCTGAGACGGTGGATGACGGCCGCTGTCCCGCCTTGTTAATAATAATGTTTATTTTTCCGTCAAAAGACAAATGACGGAGGGAGACCGAGGAAAAGAGCTGCATCATGCAGCTTGACGGGCCCTCGGCCCCCCCTCCTTACACATGGCAGCAGTGGCACAAGTAATTAAAAAACAAAACCAAGAGAAAAGATAGCAATTTCAGAGATAAGAACAGGACAATATTACAAAAAGGGGTGACTATATAAGAGGCAAACAAAATCAAAGCACATGCAAACACAACAATTATTCAATTCAGCAAAAAAATTAGGTTATGAAACATGGCAACGAATCAATTACATTTGGAAAAGAAAAAAATGCTCGGAGATTTTTTACAGATGTTGTCGGAAGACCAATATTGTGAGTCACAAGAAAATTAAGCAGTCGAGGAAGTGCATATTTTAACATTTGTTCACCGTAGTTAGTTTTGCAAATAGGGAGCGTCCAAATTTCCGTCTTTTGGGTAGGATATTTTTCTACTCTTAGCGGAAGAGACGCCTTGCGCCTCTTCGTCCGACCGGCTTCAGAAGCATCCAGCGAGCGAAAAATACGCCGAAGACGTGGCCCCGACGACATCATGAACGAAACCGTGACTGTGCTCGGGATTTCTTAACGGTGACGGGATCTGCTTGCGAGTTCGTGGTTTTCGCCAAACGTGCTTACTGAGACTGTGTATGTGTCCGTGAGATGCACCTGCTTGGTTTTATTTGCTGAACTACCGTACATCAGGAATTTAGTCAACGGCATTGTGAGTACTTTGAAAGATATTTTTCGTCGTGATAAAGAAGTCAGCTGTTCCTATTTAATTTTATCTCTTTCGTCAACAGCTGCTTGCGCCCGGGTTGGAACAAGCGTTGGTTTTTATCGTCTTTTTGAGTTTTAATACGCATGTAAAACTCAATGTCCGCAATTCATTTTTTTATAACGTCTTGACCTGATTTTTTTTTCTATGGTTCAGTCATTTGGGCGTCTAAAGGGTTGATGGGATAAGGGGTTTGGGTTGAAAGGCTGTGGGGCTGGAGGTTTTTTCTGAGGGTTATACCTGAAGGGTATTTTTGAAGGTTTTTGAAGGCCTGTGAGGTCCCATAATCCTTCAAGGCTGATGGGCCTTTTAGAATTATTTTCAAAAGGAAAACCATAAAAGTGGCTACTTTTTGGCGCGAGTGAGGTTGTGCTTTGATGAAATCGGCCGTTCTCGAGACATTCAACGACATGCGACAATTCCTATGTGTTCTAGACATCGGCCGTTCCCGAGACATTCAACGACATGCTACAATTTCTATGTGTTCTAGACATACTGCTAGTGTTCAAAGCACCAGACGTGACCGAACAAGACAAACAAACTGGGAACTTTCTTTGATTTCTTTATTTCAATTCTAGATGACCTCGCAAGCAATGAACTTTTGCCACAAGAAAAAATGAAAGCGCTCGCATTCCTGATGAAGCAGTTGCACCTGCTGCCAAAAAGAGGAGCTTTCTTTCAGGTATTCTACGGAACTTCTCGTACTCTCAAGCATATTTTACACTATCTCGCCTGATGCATAGAAATTTGTTCGTAGCTGTGGGAAGCTAACATTGCCTCACAGGTCCAGAGTGATGAAGCTTTGCAGCAAATACAACAAAACACCAGGAAATGAGCAGAATGATGGAGAATTGCTGTATTTCATAAAAAAAGAGGGCAGGCCTCCTAAAGCCACACGAAAAAGTAGTAACGTTACAAATGGATAAAATCCACATTTAAGAGCATTTGGAGTACAAAGGAGGCTCTCTTGCCAGAAGCGCGTCAAACATTTCAGCAGGTGCAAAAACTGCATGTCTTCATGACCCAGTCCCTATTTTCTGCGTACAAAGATATGACCCACATTTTGCCAGTCTCTACGATTGATGCGTACCGGCTGCCCGAGGTACTACAGAATATTATTCTAGGACTTAAGAAAGCGGGACTTAATGTGATTGCGGTTATCACTGACAATAAAGCAATAAAAAAAAGGTGATGTTCTTGTTTTTTAAAGAGAAGACGTTAGATATAGTATACCCCCATCCAGCAGATGGCTCAAAAAATTGTTCCACATTGGAGACCCTGTGCCCCTATTGAGGTGTATCAGGAACAACTGAATCGATAAAAAAGCGAAAGCTGCTTACAACTCCCTGTAACGCCGAATTAGAGCGCAGCTCTTGAGGAGGAGGAGGGAAGGGCACTGGGGGGGGGTTAAACTAACCAGGGGGGGTCACGTGACCTTGGGGTCACGTGACCCCCAATGCCGATGATGTCATCACTGAGGTCACTGATGACGTCATCATTGACGATGACGATGCGGGTACCGATGACGTCATTAGTGACGTCACTGATGACTTCAGCAGTGATGATGACGATGACGATGCGAATGTCCGTGACGTCATCAGTGACGTCGCTGATGACGTCATCAGTGATGATGGCGATGACGATGCGGATGTCGGTAACGTCATCAGTGATGATGACGATGGGGATGCCGGGGACGTCATCAGTGATGATGACGATGACGATGCGGATGCCGGTGACGTCATGAGTGACGATGACGATGTGGATGCCGGTGACGACATCAGTGACGTCACTGATGACGTCATCAGTAATGATGACGATGACGATGCGGATGTCGGTAACGTCATCAGTGATGATGACGATGACGATGCGGATGCCGGTGACGTCATCAGTGATGATGAAGATAACGATGTGGACGCCGTTGACGTCATCAGTGATGATGCCGATGACGATGCGGATGCCGGTGACGTCATCAGTGACGATGACGTCATTGGGGGTCACGCGACATCGGCGGGGGTCACGTGACCTCGGGGGGGTCACGTGCCCCCCACGTGGTCACGTGACCCCGGTGGGGGGCTCGCGCGGTGCATTATGGGACATTTCCCATGATGCACCTCGCGGTTACGCCGACGCCGACGGCAACGCCGACGCCGCTCAAGCCGGAAACGGGCCCCTAAGAGCTGCGCTCTGAAAGCTCTCAAGGCCTAAGTCGCGGTGGAGATTGGAGGTGCCTAATTTAAGAGGCTTCGTGATGTACATGCTTTTCACCAACAAGATCTGTCAAGGTTTGGCTATGGGCTGATGTACGAAGCGTTATATTCATCGAACATTGAACGCCAGAATATAAAACGTGCCCTGAAGGTGATTAGTCTATTTCTTGGGGAAGCCCTGAGAACACATGGAAGGCAACTTGCTTTGCTGTATGAACCGCAGATGTCATTGTTGTGGCACATCGGTGGTAAAGCATTGTCATTTTACAAACTTTTCGAAAGGAAAGGCGCTTTCGAGACGCCAATCAAGAACCATTCAGAGCTTTGATAGACATGGTGTTTGCGTTCCTCAATGCTTTTGTGAACTGGCTTGACATATAGGGCAGTGTCAAAATGGATACTGGCGCTTTAACAACAGACACACACATGGCAATTCGACTGGCATTGTACTCAATTGTTGAGGTCATGAAAAGGTCAACTTTGAGTATGTTTTACTCGGCTAATTCCAGACGGACAGTCTAGACGACAGGTTCGGTTTCTATCGTCGCCTCTCTGGAACAAACTACCACATCTCGGTCCAGCAGATATTTGAGTCCGAGACGAAACTGAGGCTTCGGGACTCGCAGGTTTTCATATACATGAAAGAATTGTGCGAACCCTCCGGTGTGATATGTGATGCAGCCAAACAGATGAAAGAATACATCATTCAAATAACAAAAAGATTTAAAATAAAAACAGTTCTCTAGCTATAATGTACATAGCAGGCTTTTGTGCGTATGCAGTGCTCAAGAAAATTTCGTGTGAGGCATGTGCGCTGAACCTCGTAACGGAGGAAAAAGAACTGAAACTGGAGAAGAACGTTCGCATCGAAAACCTGACGAGCGGTGTAGTCAAGTTCTCTCAGCCGGTCGTAATCAAGGCTGTTTTGCACACACAGCTTGTGCTAGAAAAATTCACCTCGAAAAAAAAAAATGCCATTCGTTTTTATGCTGACGGCAACCAAAGAGTGATATTTCCAAGTTTGTCAAGGCCCATTGTTTTGGACAACGAAGACGTAGATATTTGCAACAATGAACACCACTCTGAAACAGTGCTTAGCAACATACCTTCGGCAGCTGCTAACACGTTACTTAAGAAGCATGTGCAATTGAAGACTGACCAGTTGATATGTAGAAAAGCGGCAGTGCATCAGAAGAAACTGCACATCCGAAGTGATTCAGCCAACACAGAGACAAATATAAAGACGTGCGTTACGAAATAAATCTGGGGCCCGTTTTTAATCGTTATGCCACAGAAGGTTGCCCTGCCAGACGGCTAGGTTGAGAGAAAGCACTTTAAAGGTAAGTTACGAGACATCACGTCTTCGGGCTTCAACTACCATTAAGAACTATTTTTATGCTTTGAAAGCTAGTTAAGGCTCCTAAAAAAATGAAAAATACTAAGCAAACAAATTGACGCAAGGTGTATAATTCTTTTCCTTTTACGCGCGTCACGCGTAGCTTCTGCTGACGGCAGCAGCCACTTTTCCGAACACTCGGTCAAGGTGCATGACGTCACGGATAAGACGCGTAGGCCTTGAAATTTTAGTAGGCATGGCCCGAGCACGCCAGCCGATTCATGCAGCTGAATTTGTGCCGCCGACAGGCACGGCCGATGTCCGCGAGCCGCCGTAACTTCACGAGGACGCGTGGAAGAACGACATGCATGCTTTCGCATTCACAACTCATCAGCGGTGCTTAGGTGTACCTCGAGCCTCCTTCAGAGCAGGCTCTAATGCAGTTTCCCAATTGAGTTGTACAAGTAACGTTGGCTCGTCCTATAATTCCCTTTACCATCGTGCTATAGCTACCTTTTTTTTCTCTCTTTTTGCCGCAATCGTATGAGATGTTACAACAGATTATTTCTTCTGACTGTACATTTTCATAAAAAAACGCCGACCTCGTATTTACATGTAAAGGTAGGTTGCCTCCAACGACAGACGCTCCACGTCTGTCGTTGGAGACGGACGTGTGTTCGGGGAGCTCCGTGAAAATGGACGCCAATGGAGCGGCGTCGCTAGCTGAGGCGAGCCAGCTTGCACCGACCAACGAGGGATCCTACAGGATGCTACTGCCGTCTCTGCCAACGGGTAAGCACGTCTCCAACACGGTATTTCTCCACTGTGATCCGAGTGCCAGGCCCTACCGCATCGATGATTTTGAAGAGGTTCTACGGAATGCTGGGGGAAAGGAGAGTGTCGCTGCCATTGGCGCTTTCCGCTACAACCATGTATGGCTACTCACCTTGAAAAGCGCAGAAGCAAAGGAAGAAATATCACGCAAGGGCACTCTAACAATCAAAGGAAAAAAAGTGCGTGGTCATCGACTCAAACCGCGCTGAAAAGGAAATCCGAGTGCATTGGCTGCCACCGTTCATCCCCGACGAGGAAGTTAACAAGGCGTTTGCATCTTTCGGAGACGTGAAGGACATCACCAGGGAGAAGTGGAAAAAGGCTGGATACGAAGAATTTGAATCGCCGACAAGGTGCGTGCGTCTGCGTCTACATGAGGGGGTGTCAGTCGGTGACATTCCACTTCAGCTCTGTATCCTTAGCGTGGACGTTTTGGTGTCTGTGCCTGGCCGCCGCCAACTTGCCTTCGCTGCGGGTGGGTTGGACATATGCGAAGGGAGTGCGCGACACCATGGTGTTCCAGATGCCGTTGTTTCGGGCACAATGCCGAGGCGTGTGTGCCCACCTTTGCAAGCATGGCTCGAGTGACTGGCGCTGCGACCATAAGAACCGCTGAGCTTGGCCCCTCTATGGATGAGCTGGAGATGATCGAAGCCTGTCCCTCGAGGCAGGTACTCGCTGAGAAACATTCGACCCCCGGACAGCGGCTGAGGATGGACATCGCGGAAACTCCGATAGATAATCCGTTCGCCGTGCTAGGCGCGCTGTCGACGAACGCCGAGGAGGAGAATCGCGGTGTGGAAGACGGCCGCTCCGTGGGTAAAAAACACCAGAAGACGGGAAACCTGTTGATGGAGGGACCGACGCCGGAGGGGACGACCCTGCTTGCAGCGCAAGTGGGATTAGGGACCACGGAGGGCTCGATGGGGAGGACAACAAATAGAGCTGGCAGAGGGGGCAAAAGGAAGGACGACTAAGAAACTAAGAAAAAACCGGAAACTTGACGGCCCCACCCCCCCCCCCCCGCCACCCCCACCGACCTTGGCCGACACTGTGACCGCTCCATGCGCCCGTCAGAATGTTCCCTCAGGGTGGGCTTCTTCTGCCACCGACCTCTGACTTCCCTACTCGTGCCTTACGATGATTGACCTTACCAAAATAGCAGCCATCCCTGTTGACGGGGTAAGCATAAAGTGCCCCTGCTAGCTGTGTTTAGGCATTATCTTATTATCGGGGGTAAATTTTTTTCACCTCTTTTCTACGTCTTATAACAACAGCAATGCTTATCTTCTGCCCAGTGAGGTGGGGAAACTGTATACGAACCGCTCAGCTGGGCTCTTTAGTTTTTTCATTTAAACGCACAATCCATTCGAAATAAGCATCATGATCTAAGCATCCTTTTAGAAGGTTTCAAATTTCCTTTTGATGTAATTATGTTGACTGAAACGTGGGCACACGCGAAAACTGATGTTGCAATGTTAGAACCATACAAAACTTACGCCGTAAACCTCTCTTCACAGCGAGGAGGCGGTGTTTGTATGTATGTAAAAACTAATCTTAACTGCACCAAAATTAGCGACTTCACGACAGTGCAACGCAATTATAAAGTTTTAACGGTCAAACATTCGAAGTGCGTGTACTGCGTAATATATCGCCCTACGAATGGCAATATTTCTTGTGTCCTAAAGTTCATGGCTGACATGTTAGTGTTTATTGGTGAAAATAATCTCACTTTGTTCTTGGGTGGAGACTTAAATCTTGATATGCTATCTTCATCATCGAGCCAGCAAGTGTTTTTCTCCTTATATCAGTCGTGCGGATACTTTAGCCCAATCTCTAAACCCACACGAAGAACTACTTTGAAAGAGACATTACTTGATTTGTTTCTAACAAATGCCGACGATTACGGTTATTTTCAAGTCTGGGGATAAAAGCCACCTGGGAAATTATAGGCCTGTTTCTGTGCTCCCAGTGTTTTCAAAGGGGCTAGAAAAAATAATACATACCAGATTATACACCTTCTGCGAAAAAATACTCTCTCCTAACATCTTGCCAGTTTGGTTTTAGGAAGGGGCATTCGGACGGAACTCGCGCTATTAAAAGAGGAAGAACTAATTTTAAACAACATCGAAAGAAAATTGATTACCTTGGGGGTCTTCATTGATTTTTCAAGGGTGTTCGATCGTCTAAATCATAAAACTCTGCTTCAAAAATTAAATGCATACGGGGTGCGAGGAGTAGCCTCAACAATGATCGAGAGTTTTTTTTAAAATATCGGCATCAGTGTGTCGTGATCAATAGCCAGCGCTCTAGCTTAAAGAAACTAACGTCAGGCGTGCCACAGGGGAGCATCCTTGGACCCCTTCTGTTTAACTTATACGTCAATGACATAGTAAATATAGACGACAGTGCAGATTTTATCATTTACGCAGACGACACGAGTTTATTCTTTTCAGGGAAAGTTGTCCACCAAGTTTTATGTTCGGCAAAAAACGTTTTGCAGAAAATCAGTGACTGGACGATCTCAAACTCTCTAGGGTGATTTCATTTGAATTCGACCAAACTTGTCGGGGGGGGGGGGGGGGGGGTCTTTAGATTTAATCGTAAAAAATATATATAATACCCGAATCCTTGTGATGAAAGAAACTGCCTTTGAAAAAAATTAGAATTGTATAGTTTGAGAGAAAAAAATTCTGAGGCGCTGCAGGGTAGAACACGTCAAATTCCCAATTTGATTTTTATCTCGACTTTAGCCGCCATTTACAAAAAATGGAATTCTTCCAGAATTATTATATTTATTACGCAATATTTACGCAGACTTGGCTATTTTTAGAGGTAAATTTCTGTCTTCTGTTATTTTAAATTAATTTTCTAAAAAATCTCAAACATGCAACCTAGAGCAAGTGTGACGCAACTTCGGACAGCTATATAAAACGAACGGTAGGGCGCAATGACGCGAGACAGATATCTGTGCGTAGCTATCAATGTAAGCTATCGATTGAAATGTATTTTCTGGTTATTGTGTTTACCGTGTTGTTTTTATTCTGCCACAAATATAGACAAAAATGAAAAATATGAAAATTTTGAAGTCAATTTTCTCAAAAAAGCCATTTTTTATTTCGTTCATACTTTTTTAATTTATTGCCCAGATTCTGCTTAATAACTGGGTATAAATATTGCTTGACCTTTTTTTGTTGTAGTTTTAGGACAACCAGTTGAATAAGTCATTTTTATCGCGTAATACCAACCTCCGGCTCCGGTATGCGGGCTTCACCGCAACATTGATAATTGGCTCAGCAATATCAGATTTCACTGACAACCACTTTACCTCGTTGCATTCCTAGTAATATACTTTTTACAAAAAAAGAAATGTCACAAAAAAATGACAGAAGGCAAGTGGCGTAGGCAATTTTTTTTTTCTCTTTCAAACTTTTTTAATTGATTTCCCGTGTGTTGCTTACCAGCTGGGTATGCACGTTTTCTGGCGCTTTTCTTTATGTTTGTTTTTACATCAAAAGAAAGAGGCATGTTCGTTACATCAGTTGCAACTGGTCCAATTGTTAGGTGAAGTATAGGTGCAGTAACCTCTTCGCGAGCGCCAGCAAAAGGCTGCGATTCTTATCATGAAGATTACCATGCGACTCTTAGTTGACCTCGGCGTGCGCCGCTGCAAGAGGGTTATACTAATCTTGTTAGAGTGGAACTCGCGTCGTCACAGGCTGTCGCAATGCATCACAGCGAAGTGGAACTGTGTGAAGCAGTCCTTGTCCTTCTCCCAATAAATTTATGGGCGGAAGCTTGAGACTCTTTGGTGCCCGAAGTTTCTGTAGCTCGGCTGGGTCAAGTTTGTCAAAAGGAGAAAACAAATGCAGTAAACACTAGACATCATCACGCCGGTCGATGGAGTCGTAACTGTATACATACAGCTTTTGCGGATACTTATTTGTTTCAAGGGTGGCAAGTTATCACCAGTACAAACATGGCCACAGTGTCGGCAAGAGCATCAGAACAAAAAGGAAGGTTTGGTTGGCTTATCATTTTGTGTCTTCGTTGCAGCGCTTTTCTCCGGAACTAATGTTTGTAGTCCTCTTTGAGCCCCTGGTGCTATGGTCTGTCTGTTTCTCTTATCCATTATTTATTTTTACTTGTAAGCGAATAACACGCACCATGACATTTCTGGCGTCCTTAGGTTGATTCGCTAATCAGTGTCTATATTTGACAAACTCATCTAGTATAAGAGAAGAAAAAAATATAAGAAGAGGGATTGCAGCAATGAATTTGTATAAGAGAACTGCGGAACTGCGTCGAAAGCAGAAAGCCGGAACCTCCCGAGGAATGAACGCGTTATTTTGAACTCAGTCATGGCTGCAGTTTTCAGCTTTAAAAGAAAGAGTTGCGCGGACTACTTCGAGAGACATAAGCGAAGGGTATACCGCAACCGACGTTTTCGTTAGGTCACCGATCTCAACGTAGACGCCTTGAAGATGATCCTGCCTCCATCGAAAGCCGCGGCTCTTGCGTTGGATGACGTGCTCTGCCAGAACTGCTTCCAGTACACCGGTGAGAAGCTTTCATCATCTGTCAGTGATCCATGCTCGAGCTCTCCAGCAAGCTGCATCGAAGAGCACGAAGTAGTGGAAGGTCTTAACGAAGAGATTTCTGCTGCTGGGCTTGAAACAACTCCTTTGCGCATGCCTTCTACAGTAAACCCGAAAAGCCGTCAGGCATATGCTGAAAGAAAACAGCGGGAGATTGAAGGATCACACAGCCGACAGGTACGAAAAACGTTGGCGACTGCATATACCTTGGAGCCAAGTGGGTCAAGTTCTCGCAGTGATCAACCATGCCTCGGCTGCGACGGGTGGTGGGCAAACATCAGAGAGGCCTTTGTGAAGGCGGCATCTTACCAGGAGAGATGTCAGCTCCTCACGCTTGTGCCCAAAGGCGTAGCCACTAGGGAGGAAGAACGGCTAATTCCTGAGGCATCGAAGTACCTTCTGAAGAAATCAAAGCAGCTTCGTGAACGGTTCGGCGTATGGGAGCGTCCGGAGCCTTATCACGGTGGAAGCATAAGCGAGGACACCATACGGGCAGCCACGGTATTTTACCGACGACGATCTCGACTGTTCTCGGCAGAGCCCAAACAAAAAAGATGCTGTTAAGCTTCTGAAGGATGGCGAAGAACATGTGGTCGTGAAGCGGTATATGACAAGGTCTGTCCGAGAGACGTACAGGCTGTTTAAGGAAGCAAACCCGGACTCAAAATTAGGTCTGACTAAATTTTACTCGCTGCGGCCAAAGTGGGTCAAGCTAAACCCTGAACAGACTGTCTGTGCATGTGTGTGCTGTACGAATTTCGATTTGTGCTTTTCCACCCTGAACAGCATGCGAGAAGAAAAAATAACAAAGGAGGAGATTCTCGCTTTGTGCCTCTGCCCTGAACCCTCGTCCGAATGTTTCAGAGGCGAATGCAAAGACTGCCCCTCGACTGACAGACTCTCCTTAGAATCATTGGAAATGGTGCCTGAAGAGGAAATTACATTTTTCACATGGGAGAATGGTAATTTGATAAGCAAGACTGCCGACTCCAGCGCCTTTTTGAAAGAGCTACAGAAATGGGCCACAAGGTTTTCCACGCACGATTTTATTCGTAGGACACAACGGGAAGCCATACGGATTGAGAAGTCTAGTGTGACCTCAAGACACATCGTCATGCACTTCGATTTTGCGGAGAACTGGACGGTAATTTTGCCACACGAGATACAGGAGTACCACTGGCACAAGCGTCAGCTCTCTGTGTTCACGTGTGTGGCATCCACGTCGCAAGCCTCAAAATGCTTCGGCGTTGTCTGTGAGGACTTATGTCATGACACTTCCCATGCGCTGCTGGCTCTGAGACTTATAGAAGACTGGCTGGAGGAGCACATCCCAGTTTATGCTTCACTAACGTACATATCCGACGGGGCACCTGCTCATTTTAAAAATAGATTTCAGCTGCATGAGTTCGAACGAGTGGGCCATACCCAATTGAAGTGGATATTTTCTGCCTCTGGGCACGGTAAAAACTCTTGTGACGGGGTTGGAGGGCTTCTCAAACACCACGCAACGGTGCACAACCTCCGTTCACCGGAGGAGCAGCTCGTCCGAACATCAGTAGATTTTGTGGACAAGGTTGGAAGGCGTGTCAAAAACGTAACTCTCATGAACTTAACCGAGAAGGAGGTGAGTGACTTCCGCAGAATCAAGAAAACAGAGTGGAGTTGCGTACCGACTCGGAAAGGCATCCGCGCTTCGCACGTGTGGCGACGCGAAAGGGGCGAAGTGCAGCTTGAGCGAACTGTTCTATCTTCGTCTTAATGCATGAACCTCTGTGGTGCACGTGCGGAACTCTCAGATGATCAACGGCTTTGTGTTGTTTTGTTGTTAAAGCCTCTTCTTGTACATTTGCGCTTCTGTGAAAAATTATGTGTTTCTATAGGTGTGCCTTGTTAACCCAAATAAATTACTCAATAAATAGAGTGATTTTGTTAAACTGTTACCTATGAATGTTTTATTGCATACTGCCAACAAAAGAGTATGATTACTGTAAGCTGAAAAGCAACTTCCGATATGCTGTGCGTAGCCCAAAAAATTTAAACGTATGCAACAAGTAGTCCAAAAGCCGAAGGATGGACAAAATGTAGTAAATTTTTTTTTTCACGTACCTCGGAATACTAAGGGCCAATGAAGGATAGGCGAAAGAATGCCATGCGGTAAATTTAAAAAAATTCGAGCCGATTTTCCGATAATGTTTGTATAAAATAAAGATTGTCCGAAACGCATAAACGGGGATATTGTTTTTCTGGACTGGATAGTGCCGTAGAATGCAACCCGACATGATCGAAACGGATGAAACGTCTTGGATCTCTCCACTCGCTTAGGCTAGTTAACTTTGATGTTAACTAAATTTACTTTTGTTGTTGTTTATCACGGCACAATGTTCAAACAAATAATTTAAATATATAAGTTTCGTGCAACCTCAGTAGTAAAACGTTGTCGTGGCGACGTTCGAAAATGCAAGCTGTGACTTCGCAGACATCACTTCGTCAATTAAGCCATCTCTCATTTCTTTATGACGTTACTGATTTTTTTAAAAATATATTAGTAAAAATTCAACGGGGTAAAGTAGTTTTCAGTGAAATCTGATATTGCTGAGCCAATTATCAATGTTGCGGTGAAGCCCGCATACCGGAGCCGGAGGTTAGTATTACGCGATAAAAATGACTTATTCAGCTGGTTGTCCTAAAACTACAACAAAAAAAGGTCAAGCAATATTTATACCCGGTTATTAAGCAGAATCTGGGCAATAAATTAAAAAAGTATGAACGAAATAAAAAATGGCTTTTTTGAGAAAATTGACTTCAAAATTTGCATATTTTTCATTTTTGTCTATATTTGTGGCAGAATAAAAACAACACGGTAATCGCAATAACCAGAAAATACATGTCAATCGATAGCTTACATTGATAGCTACGCACAGATATCTGTCTCACGTCATTGCGCCCTACCGTTCGTTTTATATAGCTGTCCGAATTTGCGTCACACTTGCTCTAGGTTGCATGTTTGAGATTTTTTAGAAAAATAATTTAAAATAACAGAAGACAAAACTTTACCTCTAAATATAGCCACGTCTGCGTAAATATTGCGTAATAAATACAATAATTCTGCAAGAATTCCATTTTTTGTAAATGGCGGCTAAAGTCGAGATAAAATCAAATTGGGAATTTGACGTGTTCTACCCTGCAGCGCCTCAGAATTTTTTTCTCTTAAACTATACAATTCTAATTTTTTTCAAAGGCAGTTTCTTTCATCACAAGGATTCGGGTATCATATATATTTTTTACGATTAAATCTAAAGACCACCCCCGACAAGTTTGGTCGAATTCAAATGAAATCACCCTCTAGTAATTAATACAGATAAGACGAAAGCAATACTTTTTCGTTCCAAAAATACAGTGTTCTCATCTACTCAAGGGCATTCTCTCCAAGTACGAAATATTGACTTTGTACAAAATGTGAAGGTTCTTGGTGTGATATTTAAGGAGTACATGAGCTGGGACGCCGAAGTCCAATGCATAGCTGGCAGACTTTCAAAAGTTGTGGGCATTATTTATAAATCCCGTCATATATTACCCCTTTCGGTCTTAATCCTTCTTTATAACTCCCTCTTTTACTCTTGCTATAACTACTGCTTCCTTGTTTAAGGTAGCACAACGGCTACAAATATGCATCACTTGCGCGTTCTCCAGAAGAGAATAATTCGTATTATGTGCAATGAGGAGTTCAACGCTCACACATTACAACTTTTCAAAAACCCTCATATAGTTCCAATTACAGAGCATTATAATTATAAAATTACCGTAACATATCAAACGTCTGTAAGGCAAAATCAACTTGTTTCTCTCTCAATCGCCAATATGAAGCGGAGAGTGCCTGCATATGGAGGCCGTTGTGTTGACGCATAGTCAACGCCTCACTCAAGAACAGGCTACGGCCTCCAGATGTTGCAGAACTCGTTGCCGAAGGTTGTAAATAGTACACATAGACTGGGCACAGACTTGATGGGTTTGTTTTTGTTTTTTGTTTAATGTTGTGTGTTTTGATCCTATGTAAACCTTGTTTTACGGGTCACTAGTATGTGAAATAGTTTTCTCTCGTTGCTGCTGGGGAGGAGAAACTTTGTCAAGCGACAGCAGTCTGCTTTTTTTTTCTTCCTCCCCCTCTCCCCTGGAGAAAAACAATAAATTTGAAAGTTGAAAGTTGAAAGACGTTTCAAATTTTCAACAAAACATGCACTCGCCCGGATGTTTGCAAAAAGGCAGGTGAGCAGACGCAGAGATTTTTTTTTCAAATCTCCTAGAAGTTTTTTAAAATGTTTGAACAGCAGTAGAGGCTTTAATACACGACGTTTCGGGAAGAGACTTCCCTTCTTCAAGTGTGCAGAAAATACAGCTGCAAAGCGCTTTTAGAGAGACCAAAGGAGAGGAGGAGCATTGGAAAAAGCGAAAGAAAAAAGTCAAGTAAAAACACTTGAGCATGAAAAAACTAGCTTCCAACAAAACACATATAAAAAAGAAAAAAGAGATAAGTGGTAGTTTTAAGGGTAACATGGTCGCGGCACTCGTTAGCGAAACCAAGAAAATACATCGCAGACAACGGCCTCCGTCACGTTAGAGTTAGAGCTCCAGATCCAGAAAAATAACAACATACAGGGGTCAAGTCGAGTGAGCCCAAGCCAGTATAACGCCGAAGCAAACGAAGGTCATCAACAAGCTCGAAGTGTGTGTAAACGGACACCAGAAATGTCACACGCGGGTGGCACCGCTCAACAGAATACCGAGAAATACTCCTTAACACGCCTCCCAACTCGATCTCCCACCTCCCCGCAAAAAAAAAAAAAGTTAAAAAAAAAAAACCGGAAAGAGGAGGGCAGTTAGCGGGCGACGTCCCCAGATCCCAATGTTTCTAGCTCTCCCCTCAAAGAGCTATAGCTCTCCCCCGCTCTCCTCCGCGATGGGGGAGGTGGTTAGCCTGTGGTATACTATAAACTAAAAACCTACAACAGCCTATATAAGTTTCCTTTTGAAATGTTCATACCAAGCGGGGTTAGTGTTTTAAATTTAGATATATAAAAGGACTCTTTATTTTTGCGCGTAATATCATTTTTGAAACTGCTTTCCACGATGGTAATTTTTAGGTGCGTATGAATGCCGTGGTCGTCGGAGTTAAAGTGTTTAGCTACTGGTGTTTGTCCTTGATTTACAATATCAGACTTATGGCCATAAAATCGCTCCTTCATAGAATATTTAGTTTCTCCCACGTATTGCTTCTTACACAGCGTTCAGTTAATAATATATATCACGTCAGGGGTTTTGCAGTCGATATGCTGTTTAATATTTACGTAGAAATCTGATGCGTAGCTCGAAATTTTATCAGCGGTCGAAACGAACGGGCAAAGTTGGCAAGGAGTGTTGAGGCAAGGACCACAACCACCGCATGAATTGGGTTTTTTTATATACGAGGGACATAACATCCTCCCAAGATTCCGATGCTTACGAAATGTGACAAATGGTGATTCGGGAAATATTTTTTTAAGTTTATCGTCGGCATGTAGGATGTTTAAATGGCGTTTCAATATGGAATTCAGGCGTGATAGGTTCGAATAGTAGTTTATAACCAACGGAACCCTTGTTTCGTTGGAGTGAAGCTGTCGTCTGGATTCAAGGAGTGTGCTACGTTCCAGAGCGGATGCCTTTCTTGTGGCGTCGTCGAGAATAGAAGCAGGATATTTTCTTTTGAATAGTGCATTCCTCAAGGACGCTACGTTTTCCTTAAAGTTCGATTCTTCAGAACAGATTCTACGCAACCAGAGGAATTGGCTGTAAGGTATATTATTTTTTTTACATTTCGGGTGGTAGCTATCATAGCGTAGAACCTGACGTTTGTCTGTGGGCTTTCTGTACAACTCATCGAACGACATTTCATCGACAGATCGTTTTATTCACACGCGATGTTTCATAAAAAGCGCACAATATTTTTTTTTTTTTCTTTTGTGACCAGCCGTTGCAGACTCACAAAGAAGGGGCATGAACTGGTGGGCTGGGTCGGTTACCACGCGCCTCAGAAATACGCGCGCGACGAAATGTCACTTCAGTGTACAATTTTCGTGACGAATGTCGATGGAACGTTAATGTCGACGTCGCCTATGTCCATGAAACGTGTATGCACGAAACGGGGTCCACGAAACGTGTTCCACAAGACGCAGGGAGAATACGATAGTCATTATCCTACCAGCAGCTTTGACATGTTCTAAGACAACTAATGGCAGTCACCTGCCGGTAAGATGTCGGGAAAAAATGTCTCCCGGCTTCCAGAAGATAGACACTGCCTAATTCTACAAGTAATCCGGAAGATAACCCGGAAAAAAACGGTCAATTGTCGCCAAGTAGTTTCCAGCGCACTTAAGTTGAAAGATGTGATCCGAGATATAGGTCCGACACGCGCACGGCAGAACAGCAGCTCAAACACAAAAACGAGAAGAAAGGGATCCCCGTACATTCCACATGATGTAGCACAAGCTGTCATTTGCCCAACCGCACATTAAACAAACCACAGAAATATCATGGGCTCCTTTGAAGAAATCGCTTGTTGCCGACATACCGGTACGACTTTTCGAACAAAATACTATTTACCTCAGAAGTGAAATTCACAGTTTCCCTCAGGCAACACCACACGCGAAACTTGGTCCGGAAGCAGTGATTGCGGGATCGTCAACGGCTAATGCGTCATCTGTCAAACAACGCGATCATGTGATCACTCTTCTGCCATTACCCCCGCACAGAGAGTGGAATCAAGCGATAAAAAGTGTAGGGTTGACTGGTGCGGCAATTGCACACCTTCTAACGTGCATTCAGCTTAGATAGAGAGAAAATAAAAGAGAAAAGGAGTAGAAAAGCAGTACCTCTATCAAAGCCGGAACGGGGTGCGCTCACAAATGTTAATCTTCAGCGGCATCCCAACAATGAGCACAGCGAAATGATTTGTAACTTTTAACCAATGTGTATGGTGCAGTGGATTCCAAGTGTGGTCTTGGGCTTCAGGCAGGTGCCGTGTTCTGGCTTATTACCAGCTTCGAGACTGTAGTGACGTGACCATAACCGGAGACACGATTAGCCTAAAACACGAATAGCGTCTACCCTGTTGTCAATAGTGAGTGAACTGTACAGCTCCATGAAGGCCAGCTTTAGGACTTCCAAAGAAACCTCCAGCCCTAAAATGGCCCAAAGCACTGCAAGTTTGAAGAATCTATATTTTACGTCGTATAAACCACATTTTTATTAAAGACGAAGAACTAACTGCAACTATTCTTTCTCTCTCTCTCACTCTCGATATATATATATATATATATATATATAATCTAACCAAGAATTTTAATATTATATCTACATTGTTATGTTCACGTTTTTAAACTTCAACTTCGGGAATATTTACATCGTTGTGGCATTTCTGATTACACTGATTAAAAGATTTTGACCGTAACATGTTTTTCAAGCGTAAGCTCAGTATATAGCACTCTCATCAATTACAATCTCTGCGCACCACGATAACAGATGGTGTGGATGTGTGCTCCATGAAGCTCCAACTACTTAGTATATCAGACTTAAAAAAAATCATCATTAGCGCTTGCTGATTTGTAGAACTCGTGGACATAAGAAGTAATATGAAGCACAAAGGATGTCGCGCGCCTAACAATATTATTTAGATAGTTTTTTGGTTGTTAACATGTGTTTTTGTTTATATTTCGTCGTTCTTGCCGCGGGCGTCGACGGAGATTGCACCGCGGCTTGCGCGCCTGCCGAGGTAAGCTCTACTTTGGTCACGACACTCTATCGCGCATCAAACTCGTCAATTTTTCGAGTCTATGGCATCTTCAATGTGCTAACGGTGCTCGAGAGTCCCACGCTCACATTTCAGCAGGGCGAGCACGGCTGGCCGGATCAAGGCGTAATCGGCTCTGGCGTCGCGGTTGCTACCCCTACTGAAAAAAACCATTTGGCGCCCATATGAAAATAAACGGGTCCATACCGGTAACCGTTTAACCATACTGGTCACCAGTTTGTCAAAGGGGTCACCCGTATGGCTCAAAGGGGTCCCCCGTATGAGCCATAGCGGTCACCTATTTGGCAAACGGGTCGCTCGTCTGGGCAAATGGGCGACTCGTTTGGGCAAAGTTGTCGCACGTTTGCTCAAACCGGCGACCATGTTGCAAACTGCACCGGTTTAATCAAACGGCTCTCCGGAGCCCGTTTGATATTGAACGTACAGATCGGCGGCGTGGGCACGACTAGCGTTTCAGCCGTGGCAGCCAATGTTTTCCGGAAGGCTGGGAGCGCCGGTTCATCGATTTCAGATCGTCCGCGTAATGCAAGTAATTATATTTATATTTCAATTACGCTGATTTTCGATTATACTGCAACTAAAACTAACACCTTTTTTTTTTTGTTTTACGTAAACGCGCGACGTTGGTGAGCCGATATTTTTGACAGACCTTTAATACTTTGTCCATCTTTGTTGCCTCAATTTACTTATTCAGCTCGAATCTCTCTCGCAGAAGACGCGACCGCGTGAAAGAATGTACGTCTAGACTCCGTTTCACTTTAATTCAAGACGCAGCGAAGGTAGCACGCGTACACGCGGCTGCAAGAACATCGAGCATTGCGAGAGCACGCCCGCCGTTGCAGCACTCAAACTACGAGCTTGCGCTGAGTTCTTTCTTCGCTCGGGCGCAAGCCGAGCTTCTGGCAGCTCCGCCGCCATTTCCAAAGTTCGAGCGCGCGCGCGCGCGCGCGTTTGTTCTTCGGGACTACAAAAACGCATCTCCCTGGAATGCCTGGGGAGAGGGAGAGGGGCTGTCCCGGTGGTCCCAGCGCCTTGACCTCGCCCCCTCCCTCCTCTCTTGTCACCCCTGTCACGTGACCCACAGCAGCGCGCGAGCTACACGCTGATAAGCATCGAGATCCGGAAGGGCGCGCCTTGCAGCCGCTTTTTTCTTTGTCTGCTTGTTGTCAGTTGCTGCTCGAAGTTCGCTCGTCCTACCTGCTTCAATCTGTCGCCTAAGCCTGCGGTCTTATTGGGATGTCTCTCGACAACGTATTGGATGTGCACCAAAGCTATCAGTGTTCGAAAAGACCCACGTGTATGTCGACAACGAGCGATTCTTCAAAGAAGTCGCAAATTCTCGCGGTTTGGTTGGGTTCGGCAAATGACAGCTTGTGCGCCGCATCGTGTTGAAACTTCCAAGGAGCCGTTCCCTCTCGTTTGTGTTTGTGTGGTTGTCCTGCTTTGACCGTGTCGACAAATATCACGGATTACCTCTTTCAAGTCCGCTATTGTTATGGTAAGTGCACTGCAACCTACGTGTTGGCAACGATTGACCGTTCTTCTACGCGTACTCTTCTAAATTATCTAAAGAATTATGCAGCGCCTATTCGCGCGGCAGCCAGGAGAATAATTTCCCCGAAAGTCTACCTGTATAGTGTTCACAGATCGCTTGCACGTTTGTACTTGTCTACAGAAGAGGTAATAAACTTCGAGGGGAATTGAAAACAATCTTTTGTGTCGGTTTTCCTGTGCACGTACAAGCACCTACGCGAGTGCATTTGTTCTACGTGTTTTCTCCATGTTATAAATACGTTTATGAGTTTCGGGACGTCTTAAATATGTTTAAGATAACCAACCTCCCACACGATACCCATTTAGGGCTAGCGCATAATTTGCCATTTCGAAGTGCACGTTCAAACGTGTGGTCACGTGCCATGTCGAACGGGTACTCGTACCATACGGAACCCGTATCAAACGGGCACCTGTATCAAACGGGTACCGTTTCGAACGGGTACCGTTTCCAAACGGGTACCCGTATCCCATAATCACGTTTGATCCAAACGGATCGACAGGTTTGATTCAAACGGGCGACCAGTTTGCTACCCGTTTGAATTTCAAATGGTTTTTTTCAGTAGGGACGTCGTTGGTCTGCCTACACTGACGACATAATCACTGGCATTCCAAATATCCCTCTAGACGCTTCATTCAAGCCCAATAGGCGAGTTTACTTCGCGATAAATTGTCGTGACAAAAGTACAACTCACCTCGGTAGGGACGTAAGAACCGGATTTATGCTCGTTGACGCCTGCGTCGAGAGCGAGGATATATGCACAGAAACATTAAATATAAAAAAAAAAAATTGAGCCGGCAGATATAAATACAAACATTGCAGGGAAGCGGGGTATATAGAGGACGTTAACGCTACAAAATACATATGCTTACAAAATAGATTGGAAGAGACAGAGATAATTAGAGCTAAAATAAACGGAAGATTGAAATGACGTCAACGTTGAAATCAGGCAATGCGAAGCCAAAGCAGCCGGCAATACTGGAATAGTCCAATAGGGAGGTAAGGACGCTTTTGTAATCACGGGTGTATAGCACCGGCGACGTACGCCCCATAAAGCTGGCTAAATAAAATCGTTGCCCCGAGCGAGTGCATAATTGACTCTTTCCACTTTCCTACCTTTGGAGCGCAAAAAAGAAGGTCGCGGGCCTATAGCCTAAGCGACAAAAAACACTAGTGTTCCGGTGAAAATATAATTGGATGGTCAAGAGTCGATAGGTCGAGAGAAATGCATCCCTCGAGAGCCGGCTAAGGCACATTGAAATTCCGGAGGCCTATAGATTTGGAGGTATAGCGCACTATTGAGTCGGTTAAAGAAAATTCGATGGTCGTGAGTGTATAGATTTATTGGCATAAACCACACTATTGCTGGCTAATGCACATTCAATAGTCGCGGACCTAGAGCGTTAAGGACATATATTTCCCTGTAGCTCTCTCAAGCGAATTGAACAGTCGGCAGTCTATAGCTTCATGAACACATATTATTCTATAGCCAGTTATATAAATCGGATTGGTCAAGATTCTATTGTCTTGAAGACATAGGTTATACTCTAAGTGGCAATAGCGTGTTTTATCCTTTCTTATGGGTGACCATAGTGGGTCATATACTGTGATACCTTGCGGTATGAATTTCCATAGACGTCTATAGATTATTTTCGTATGGGCTTAACTTTGAGATGCCTCTTGAGGCACATCCCACTAAAATAGACAATTTTCAGAACCTTACCCGGCAACTCTGAAGGTCTCTCGTGTGATTGGATTCGAGTCTACGTCAAGCGTTGTCGCAAAGCTCGTTCTTGATTCCTGCTTAGCCATGTTGTTGACACCGCCCTTAAGTTCAATGCGTGCTCAAAGTGGGTCAGGCTAATATGGCGAACTTCAATTACCGAAGAAGAATCCATTTGGCGCGCAATTTAGAAAACGGTATATTACACTTCAATTAACGAGTTTTCTTGACTACAAGGGGCATCATTAGATAGTCCCCTATAAACGATGTTTAAAAGCTTCTATATATATATATATTTTTATAGGCGTGACAAAACTGCATTGACAAGCCCTCATATGTGCAGAGTGATCGAAATACATGCGCAAGCGGGGGCCAGTTTAAATATCCCCGCCAACAAATCGAACGAGACAATCCTCCGGCGAATTCGCTTAGTTAACTGTCGTACTAAAAACAAAACAAAAAAAAAAAACTCATACAATACACCTGTCAGACGGGCTAGTTCATTGCACTTCATCCAGTGCACTTCAGCTCAACGAATGTCAATTCGAGTGTTTTGGTGCTAGAAGGGGAATATTTGGGTCCCTAGCAGACGACGGCCATAGCGACATGAAAAATACTATTGAACACGTAAAATGTTAATGTAAAGAACGTCAAATTAATTGACGATGTTTACGCCATTTGGACGATTCTTATTTATTTTCGCAAGCCAACATAAAAAGAAAACAGATCCAATCTTCGCCTTCCGCTACGTACGACGGATTTCTACGAGGAAAACCTGATTGTGCCATATTAGATCATAATTATCATAATGTCTGGTAGAGCACACCTGCTGAAACAAAAGTAGGCTTTATTCTTCGCTGCTAATCAAGACAGCATTAGAACGACTGACTTTGTCGCCGCATTTTATCTATTCACCGATGTGCGAATCTTGGTGCGGATCAACTTAAATTGTAAGGTTAACACCCTCCCACTATTTCTTTTCTATGACAATAATTTGTGTCCTCTGTTGCAGGAACTTTAAAGCATTTTTAGTGTAAAACGAATGCCATGTTTTTTTTTTATTATTGTACGTTGTATTTGATTGTTCAAACACTGATGTCGAGATCACGCACTTGATGGAGTAAAGTGACTTCTTGAAAAGCACTTGAAGCCAAGTGTGTTCATCGAAAATAACCCGTCCGGCACACTAGTGACATTGCACTAAAGGCAAACTGAACTCGGCTGAGGTGCACTAGATTAGCTCGTCTGACGATGGTATAAGTGACAACGCCGCATAAAACTAACCTATACAAATGTAAAAAAAGAAAAACATTAAAATAATACGTATTTTCAAAGCTTTGCTTTGTTCTCATTAAACCAGTCGTTCATTGCGAGCGGAGCGCCTGGAGTGAATTCTACACTGATCTTTAAGTCCGACGTTATGTACAGCGCACAACCACGGCGTCTTTACTGCTCGTTATTGGTTTAGTCGGATGTGGCAAACGCACAAAAGTGATGAGTTCCGTGACGATGCACTTTTAAAGCCACTCGATTGGCTCCATCGAGATATCCTCGGCTTCGGTTGGACTTTGAGTGAAGCGGAGTGTGGTATGAACCAGCGAATTCACATCGGTCAAGGTCGTGTGTTCCTTATGCTTGTTTACATTTAAAGAGCAAATGCTACGATGCGAATTCCTCATATTGGAAGCCTCTGCGGGTCATACTTCCTAGATTTGGTCTCTCCGCATAGCGTCGTAATGTAAGGTGACGTCCTGGCGACATTCATTTCCCCGCTAAATTTACCTAGGGAATTCACGTCACAAGTTCTAATTAGGGTGACACGTGATATCATGGTGTCGCGCGAGTTCAAGTCCCATCAATTTCACTGGCAAATTTAGCGTGAATAATATCGTGGCGTCGCGTGACATGCCGTCATGGTGCCTTGTGACTTTGCAGTGTATGGTGACATCACGCCACAATTTCTCCGCAAAGTCTAGCGGAGACAGAATAGCCGAAAAACTTTGATAGAATGTGCTGCTCGTTAGAAAACCAAGTGTCGTCACACCGTCATCTTACTAGACGAGAAAGTAAAAATGCTCTACCTTAATAATGAATGCATATCTCTGTACTTTAGAATTTAAACTTTTGTATCTCCCAAACTTTTGCCATTCTCTGCGATTGTAATCCAAATGACTCTCAAACTTAAACAATATTGTAAACAACTGAAAAAAACAGGGATTCCTTGTAATTTTGATTGGTGTTAAAGCGTAAATTTTTAAATAAGGCTGCGCATTCTACATTATATAGCGTAATATAAAGTCTCGAATGAAACAAATATGTTGTTATAACTAGACTTGAAAAGCATAGCGGAGTTTGCCCTAGTAAAAAAAGACATCTGTATGACAACTTTTTTGTGTCCAATAAATACCTATGAATCATACAAGGTATATAATGACATATAATACCAATATAAGAACTATATAGGATATATAGGAACATATAAAAACCCTAACAGAAACTTACAAAAAGCTTCTCACAAGTTTCTTATATATCCTTCTATATCTTATGTAGTTCTTATATAGTTCTTATATGGTTCTTATATGGTTGTTATACGTTCTTTTATATATATTATGATTCAAATCTGCTTACTGAACTCAAAAAGTTCTCATATAAAGGAGATTTTCAAGTGTCACCTCTCCTAACACATATAACCACCTTACATAAAATGAATGAGCAGCTCCACATCGCGAAGTAGCACAAAAAAGGCCAGGCAATACGCACAAAAAAGAAACGGTAATGGACAACAACCACTACCGTTAATTGTTTTAAATTGATATGCTTTTGATCAAACTTGCTTCAGTTATTTTGACATCTGTTCATTCTTGTTTGATACTAATTAAAACTATTTATTGATACGCTTCTTTTTTTTCTAAAAATTGTAGTTACAGAGTGCGATCTATTTTAAAGATAAGAAAACAAAATGACTGACCTCGACAGAAATCCCGTTTACACACTTGCGCTTGACACCGACCGACTGAGACAACACCGGTTTTGAGCCTTTTGTGACTGCTTACGATCGGTTGTATTGCTGCGCATCGAGCCGCACGTCGTCCTAAAACGCTTAAAAGCAGCTTTTGTCACAGTCCGTCGGCGTAAAACGTAAGTTTGTCAACGGGCCTTAAGTGCACAGGGTAAAAACGTATATATAGACTTTGTTTAATACAAAAACAGGTCAGTAGGACAAAATGCGACAAGATTCAATATTTTCGAGCAAAATAAAAGTAAATGATACAACGGTACACATTCGAACACAAAGATTCTCCTAAATTTAGTAATTAAAAATAATAAAGCCTGCCATTCGTAAACAAAATGCAATGTTGGTATAACCGGGGAAGACATAGCGAATACGCTTTTTACTATACCAGATTTAATACTTGAAGGCTAGAATACTCCCTTATTTCTCAAAGCAAAAAGGATAATATTCTTTTTCGCAAGCCCGACTCCTCGTGCCTTTTTCGATAAGCTGTTGGCACATGTACTCATGCCTTTATTATTATAAGCATGAGTTATGTGCCAGCATCTCTATTATTAAAAGTTTATTAAATCAGTTTCTTTTTTTATGAAACAGAAATGCTGCACAGGTTTTGTTTATGAATTTTGGAGGTAATTCTCCGTTAACTTTAAATACTTGTTATCGGTGAAACCATTTGCTCGACTATTTGTTATCATTTAATCAATATGTCGATTAATCGGTGGCATTAAAGTCCTAGCATAATATTAAAAATGAAATAGAAATAAAAGGTTATTGGGTGCAATGAACAAAGAAATGGCGTTCCGTCGTGGTTATATCTAAAATAAAGTGAAAAAAATTACGCATTTACTTTATTTGACATTCTATATTTTTTATTTATGGTTGAGTGTGGAGCCTCATTTAAAAACGGGCACAATAATGCAAATAAATATCCCAGGAAACAAGTAATTTTAAATAGTTGTTTACAATATTCTTTAAGCTTGAGAATCACTTGAATTACAATCGCAGGAGATGCTAACTTTGTTCGCGAAAAATACAAGAGTACAACTCCTCAAATGAAAAAACATGCGTCCAGTAGTAAACCAAAAACTTCTCACTTTACGCCGAAATGTATGGCTTAAAACTCAACCGACTAACCCGTTAATGCTTTTAATCGCGATAAAACCATGAATTATTTAACTGGAAGGTTAATCGATTATCAATCAGCACTTAGAAATACCTATATTGCTGTAATCACCCCTGAAATGCCTTCTGATTTTTATTTTAGCCAGCACGTCTTGAATCGGAAATGTGTTCAAAGTGCAGCTCCGTATCAGTGTTCAACGACTCACTAAAATACAGGCAGATTTGTAAGACGGGAAAAGGGGTAAGTGTAATCTGCTTAAATCTTTTTTGAAGTATTTTATAACATCTCGAAGTTTATTTTTTAAATTGCGTATGTGGCTGATTTGTCTCAAAATCGGAAAAAAAACGTATTAATAAAGAACTCTGAACTACTTAAGCAGATTACAAGTTACAATGTTTTTTCCTAAAGTTGTTCAGTTTTTGAATGTTGTCTGGAGAGGGTGAGAGTCTCTACTGACTGTTCTGTTCGGCTATCCCGGGGGTGGGAACGGACAAATACGAGATATCGACCAGCCAGGTTGAGCACACGAGCGAGAACGTTTATTTTCCTCTTCCTTCATCGCGCCAGTCTGCAGCACGTGCGCCGCTGTTATACGCTTATAGCGAATCTCCCCCGTAATTTAAAAACCTAGCCTATCGGCAGGTTTTTCAGTACGACCACTGCGTGTTATTGGAAGTCCCATAGATGTTGTGGAAATGAACGTCGGGATCTCGGAAGCGGGTAGTGGTACTTGTGGTATGGCTTCCTAAGGTGAAGAGGGAGCTGGTACGGGAACCAAGTTTAGTCGGTTTCGCCTTATAACTCCCCGGTCGCTCTCAACCAGGTATGAGCGTGGCGCATCCGAAGGAGATGTAATATGACCCGCTTGTCTCTGGTCTGAGATCCATACGCGCTGACCAGTTTGCAGTGGTTTCAACGGTCGGGTGTCGTGTCTTCTGTCAGAGTTCATTTTTTGTTTTGCTTTGTTGTTTTCCTCCCACTTCTTTAGAAGTTCGTGATTAGGAATCGCTGATATTAAACTGCATCCAATCGTAGGGAGTGACGTTTTTATACGTTTCCCCAGCCGTTTTCAAGAGGGGTGGCCCGGTAGGCTTGGAGTGCGCTGTAGGCATCATCTGTCTTTTTCCAGCCACGTTTGATTATTTTGACGGCTGACTCCACAAAGCCGTTACTTCGTGGGTATCTCGGGCTGGAAGTCTTGTGGTGGAAGCCCCAGTCTTGAGAAAATTTGTGAAATTGGGATGAGTCGAGTTTTTGGAATTGAGGTCCATTGTCACTAAATACTGTTTCTGGTGTGCCGTGTCTGGCGAGGATCGATTTCAGGTGGTCAATTACAGATGTCGTCGACAGACTTGTGAGTGACGCAACTTCTGGGAATCTTGAGTAATAGTCGGTGACGAGCAAGTACAACTTTCCTGAGACGTAAAATAGGTCCATGCCGACTTGTTGCCATGGTCTTTCTGGGAAGGGCGTTGGAATTAGCGGTTCTCGTCTGTTACTTGTTTCCTGTATGCACTGAGGGCATCTTCGGACGAGGTTTTCAATATGTGTTGATATCCCAGGCCACCAGACAGATTCGCGTGCGCGTCCTCTGCACTTGGTGATGCCCTGGTGTACATGGTGTATTTTGGCCAGGATTTCTTGTCTCATGGACTAAGGCACAAGGATCCTCGATCCTTTCTTTAGAAAAACATTTTACATGTTAGGTCTATTTTGTTTTTGTCAGGCCATCCTTCAGCACAGTATCGTGATGAGAGCTGACAAACGTGGTCTTTTGTTTGTTCTTCTTCTCTTTGCTGTAATCTCTTGTCTGTAGCAGGTAAATTAGAGGTGATGCCGCGAACGTATGCGTCAATCTCATCTTCCAGTTCTCTTTCTGGAACTTCAGCTAGAGGGTGTCTTGACAAGACATCAGCGGCGACGAAGTTTTTGCCTGGGATATGCCTGATGTCATAGCTGTATCTCATCATGCATAGTTTCATTTGCTGCATTCTCACCGGGATGTCTTCCAGACACTTTGTTGAGAAGATCGGGACCAACGGCTTGTGGTCTGTCTCTATCACGACTCTCAATCCGGTGATGTAGTCACGGAACTTTTCTCAGCTCTACACAACAGCGAAACCTTCTTTTTCTATCTGCGCGTAGCGCCTTTCCGTCTCATTGAGGGTTCTTGACGCATAAGCTACTGGACGGTATGTGTCGTCTGTCTGCTTCTGTCGTAGTACTGCTCCGATGCCGTAGGATGAGGCATCCGCCGAGATAACCGTCAGTTTCTTGGTTGAAGTCAGCGCTATTTTGACGGTGTCAAGAGCTTCCTGTTGTTCATGTTCCCAAGCCCATTCGTTCTTAGAGCTCAGAAGCGCCGTGAGGGGATGCGCTTTTTCTGCTAAATGTGACAAAAATTTCCCGAGGTAGTTTGTCATGCCCGGAAAGATCTTAAGTTGGCTGACGTTCGTTGGTGCTTTCATCGTCTTGATCGCTTCAAGCTTTTCCTCGTCGGAGTGGACCCCAGTTTGATCGATGACGTGACCAAGAAACTTAACTCGTTTTGCCTCAAAAACGCACTTGGTGTCGTTTAGCGTTATTCCCACTTGCTGTAGCCTTGAAAGAACTTCCCTTAGTCTCTGGTTGTGTTCCTCCCTGGATGAGGCGTACACAAGGATATCATCCACGTTGTATACATGGCCCAGGATGCCGCTCAAGAGTTGGCTCATTTTCTTCTGGTAGAACTCCGGTGCGGACGTGATACCAAACGGAAGTCGTTTGAGCTTAAACCTCCCGAAAGGAGTAGTGAAGGTCGTCAGGATTTGCGATTCTGGCGCTAGTTGAAACTGCCAGAAGCCGGAATTCTGTCAAGCTTCGAGAAGAACTTTGCATTTCCCAGTTGTGCGAGAATGTGATCGGTGACAGGAAGGGGATGAAGTTCTCTTTCGACGTACTCGTTCAACAATGTGAAATCGACGCAGATTCTGTAGTTTCCGTTGGGTTTTTTTACTTCTACCATGGGGGAGCACCAGTCAGTCGGTTCTTCAACGGGTTCTATGACGTCACGTTGAAGCACGTTTTTGAGCTCCGACTTCACCTTGTCCATGAGGAGTATTGGAATCCTTCTTGGTGGTGCCAACGAAAAAGGTACAGCATCTTGGCGCAACCTTATCTTGTAAGGCATTTTCACGCAACCAAGGCCCGTGAACAGCGAAGGGAACTCAGTTTTAGCATTGACTGTTATGTAGTTGGAAGTGGACACTTCATTGAGTCTCTTGACCACACCCAACTTCTCGCTGTCGCGTCTTGACAAGAGAGGGAGTTCGAGATTCTTCAGGAAATAGATGTCAGTGGTCACCTTGTTCGTCCGAAACGCTATATCAGCATGCAGGACTCCAACAACGTGCAGCTCGTCTTGACCAGGTCCCCTTAAGCACTTCGCCGGTCCACACAAAGGGGCATGTCCAAAGTGTTGATTGTACACGGCTTCGGGAATTACCGTGACTTCGGCTCCAGTGTCAATCTTGAAAGACAGAGAGACATCGTATACCTTCACGATAACCGTCCATGGTTCTGTGTCTTTGGCGACCACAGTCCCGAGAAAGAAATGTCTTCGTCTTCGATGATAAGCTCTTGAACAACTTTCGAGCCTGAACAAATTTTCGCGAAATGTCCTGGCTTGCCACAGTTGCGACATATTGCATTCCTGGATGGACATTCATTTCTTGCGTGCCGATATCGCCCACATCCAAGGCAGTGGCGGTTGTTGGTGGCATTTCGAGTGTCTTGAGTAAGGGCCCTATTGTGAGGAGGCGGATCTTTTGATGGACGGATAGCCTTTACCCGACTCACGCTGTCGGTAGGTCGAAGTTCGGCCTGCTGTTCCTTGATTGTTTCCGACTGCCTGGCCATAGTAGTTGCTGTTTCCAAAGTCAAGTTGGCGTCTAACTGAATTTTTTCGGACAGTTTGTGATCTCTGACGCCTACAACAATACGATCTCTAATTATCTCGTCGTGCAGAGTGCCAAACTTACAGTATTTAGCCAAAGCGTGAAGATCCGTCACGAATTGTTCAACAGGTTCGCCGTCTTCTTGTATCCTTGAATGGAATTTTGACCTGACGTAGATCAAATTTCGTCTAACTATGAAGTGGTCCTCAAACGCTTTGCGCACCCCGTCATACCGCGTCATTTGCTCCTCGGTTAAACTCAATGAAAGCAAGACGTCTTCCGCTTTATCTCCCATAGTGTAAATAAGGGCATTCACCTGTTCGACGCTTGTTTTCGCTTGCAGCCCACTGACCATGCGAAATCTCTCAAACCTTCGAATCCACCGGGGCCAGTCTTCTGACTTTGAAAAGTCAAACTCTTCCGGTGGTTGACATGTTAGGAATGGAGACGCCATTTCAGGTGGAACGCTAAGGCTCAACCTGGAGTAATCCCCTGTAGCCCCCGGCTGATCGGTAGTACCATCGTCCGTGATTTTTCAGTGACGTGGTTTCGTTTAAAATAAATCCACTTGGGCTGCCACCATGTTGTGTTCGGCTATCCCGGGGGTGGGAACGCACAAATACGAGATATCGACCAGCCAGGTTCAGCACACGAGCGAGAACGTTTATTTTCCTCTTCCTTCATCGCGCTAGTCTGCAGCACGTGCGCCGCTGTTATACGCTTATAGCACACTGACATCACTGAAAGAGCGGCGTCACGTGTTGCAATAGGGACAGTACAGATTGTTTCCGACTTGCTACGTGAAGGTTGGCGATTTAATATTGTCACGGGTGGTGACGAATAAACAGGAAATGAACAGAAATAAATAAACGTTTAATGTGGCGAACTTGTGCCAAAAATAAAAAAGGAAACAGAAGAAAGCAAAGCGTCGCGGGCGTCGAAGTCGGCGTGTCAGCAGAGTCGAACGCTGGGGCGAAAACTGACTCGACAAGATCGCGGGCGGCCTCCTATCTAGAGTGCGTCGCTATCTCGAAGATTCGGCGAAAGCGGCTCGAGCGTCGCGCGATCGGGCGAGAACGAACACGCACTTTCTAGAAAACAAAAGCAGGAATAAATGATAGAAGTTACGAGCGGTACATGAATAAACGAGAACTTTCTGGAGGTCCGTGACCGAGCATTGCTTTCTCAGCCCTGGGCGCGGCATTATCCCCCCCTTTAAAAGTGCATCGTCTCGATGCAGCACAAAAACGGAAAACAAAAAAAAAACAAAAGGACAGCAGAATTGCTAGCCGGAGTTCACAGTCCACAGTTCACTCGTCGACGACAGTGGAGAGTCCTATCGTTCGTAATACGGCTTCAGCCGGACGACATGCACCACCTCGGGTCGCGGCTGACGTCTTGCAGATGGGCGCGTTCCGTCGGGTACAACTTCGTAGTTCAGATCGCCGAGGCGTCGGATGATCTTGTAGGGCCCAAAGTAGCGCTTCAGGAGTTTTTCGCTGAGACCGCGACGACGAATCGGCGTCCACACCCAAACTCTGTCTCCGGGCTGGAAGTGGACGTCGCGGCGACGAAGATTATACCGGTGAGCGTCGACATGTTGCTGGTCTTGAATTCGTAGTCTGACTAGCTGGCGGACCTCTTTTGCCCGTTGAGCAACCACCTGGGCGTCATCGCTCTCGTCATTGACTGACTCGTGCGGCAACATTGAGTCTAGCATAGTCGTCACCGCCCGGCCATACACCAGCTGGAAGGGCGTCACTCCTGTGGTCTCTTGCACGGCTGTGTTGTAGGCGAACGTGACGTAGGGCAGCACTTCGTCCCAGGTCTTGTGCTCCACGTCGACGTACATAGAGACCATGTCGGCGATTGTTTTGTTGAGCCGCTCCGTCAACCCGTTGGTCTGCGGATGGTATGCCGTTGTTCGACGGTGTTCCGTGTGGCTTAGACGCAGGATCTCTTGGGTCAACTGTGCCATAAACGATGACCCTCGGTCTGTGATCAGTACTTCGGGGGCGCCATGGCGGAGGACGATGGACTCGATGAAGAACTTGGCGACTTCGACAGCAGTCCCCGAAGGAAGGGCTTTCGTCTCGGCGTAACGAGTGAGATAATCGGTGGCGACGATTTTCCAGCGGTTCCCCATCGTCGACGGTGGAAAAGGACCCAGCAAATCCATTCCAATTTGGTGGAAGGGCTTGGTTGGCGGGGTAATCGGCTGAAGGAGACCTGCTGGCTTTGACGGTGGTTTCTTGCGTCGCTGGCACTCATGGCACGATCGTGTGTAGAGATGGACGGTCTTCGGAAGCTTTGGCCAGTAGTACTTGTCACGAACCCGGGCAAGGGTCCTGCTGTAGCCGAGATGTCCGGCCGTTGGGTCGTCGTGGCACGCTTGAAAAATTTCTTGTCGGAGGCTGGCGGGGACAACCAGTAGCCAGGGGGTTTCGCTGGTTCCGAAATTCTTTCTGAAGAGCACGCCTCGCCGCAGGACAAAGCTCGGTAGGTCCCGAGAAAAGACCCGCGGGACAGAGCCTTCTCGACCTTCGAGGCTGTCGATCACGGAGCTAAGTTCCGCGTCGTCGCGTTGCAGTGCCCTCATCTCGGTAGCGTCAAGTGCGCCTAGAAAACGGGCGTCGTCATCGTCGTCCGCGCCGGAGATTGGAGGTTCGACTGGAGCCCTAGACAAACAGTCAGCGTCATTATGCTTGCGGCCGGACTTATGCACAATGGTTACGTCGAATTCCTGCAGTCGAAGGCTCCAGCGGGCGAGGCGTCCGGACGGATCCTTGAGGTTTGCGAGCCAGCAGAGGGCGTGGTGGTCTGTGACCGCGCGAAACGGGATCCCGTACAAGTACGGGCGGAACTTGGTTATCGCCCAGACGACAGCAAGACATTCTTTGTCGGTCGTTGAATAATTTTGTTCTGCCTTAGACAGCGCCCGGCTTGCGTAAGCGATTACTCTCTCTGCCCCTTCTTGTCGCTGAACGAGTACCGCACCGAGACCGGTATTGCTGGCGTCCGTGTGGATTTCAGTCTCCGCCGACTGGTCAAAATGTCCGAGGATAGGGGGCGACTGGAGCCTTCGCTTGAGTTCGTCGAACGCTTGCTCTTGCTCCTCTCCCCACTGGAACTGCACGTCGTCTTTCGTCAGATGCGTCAGCGGTGCAGAAATTTCCGCAAAGTCACGAACGAAACGTCTGTAATAGGCGCACAGCCCAAGGAATCTTCGAACGGTCTTCTTGTCTGATGGCTTCGGGAACTCGGCGACAGCGGACGTCTTGGCGGGATCAGGGCTTACACCCTGAGCACTCACGACGTGGCCCAAGAATTTGAGCTCACCATAGGCGAATCGGCACTTGGAAGGCTTGAGGGTCAGCCCAGCAGCTTTGAAGGCCTGTAGCACGGCTCGCAGTCGTCTCAGGTGCTCGTCGAATTTGCTCGCGAAGACCACAACATCGTCGAGGTAGACGAGACAGCTTTGCCATTTCAAGCCGGCAAGGACGGTGTCCATAACGCGCTAGAAGGTTGCCGGCGCTGTGCACAGCCCGAACGGCATTACTTTAAACTCATACAGTCCGTCCGGCGTGACGAAGACCGTCTTCTCACGATCTCGTTCGTCGACCTCAATCTGCCAGTACCCGCTCTTCAAGTCCATCGACGAAAAGTATCGGGAGTGGCGTAGTCGGTCCAGGGTGTCGTCGATGCGTGGCAGTGGGTAGACGTCCTTTTTAGAGCGCAGCTCTTAGGGGCCCGTTCCCGGCTTGAGCGGCGTCGCCGTCGCCGTCGCCGTCGCCGTCGGCGTCGCCGTCGGCGTAACCGCGCGGTGCATTATGGGTAAATTTCCCCGCTAAATCTAGCGGAAAAAATTTCCCCGCTAAATCTAGCGGAAAAAATTTCCCCGCTAAATCTAGCGGAAAAAATTTCCCCGCTAAATCTAGCGGAAAAATTTCTCCGTCAAATCTAGCGGAAAAAATTTTCCCGCTAAATCTAGCGGAAAACTTTCCCCGCTAAATCTAGCGGAAAAAATTTCCCCGCTAAATCTAGCGGAAAAATTTCCCCGCTAAATCTAGCGGGAAAACTTCCCCGTCAAATCTAGCGGAAAAAATTTTCCCGCTAAATCTAGCGGAAAACTTTCCCCGCTAAATCCTAGCGGAGAAAATTTCCCCGCTAAATGTAGCGGAAAAAATTTCCCCGCTAAATCTAGCGGAAAACTTTCCCCGCTAAATCTAGCGGAAAAAATTTCCCCGCTAAATCTAGCGGGAAAATTTCCCCGCTAAATCTAGCGGAAAAAATTTCCCCGCTAAATCTAGCGGAAAAAATTTCCCCGCTAAATCTAGCGGAAAACTTTCCCCGCTAAATCTAGCGGAAAAAATTTCCCCGCTAAATCTAGCGGAAAAATTTTGGTCACGTGACCCGGGGGTCACGTGACCTGGGGAGTCACGTGACCTCTGAGGGGGCACGTGACCCCCGAGGTCACGTGACCCCCCCCCCCCCCCCCGAGAACACGTGGCCCTCAGTACCCTCCCCTCCTCCTCCTCAAGAGCTGCACTCCAATTCGGCGTTACAGGGAGTGGTAAACGGCTTTCACTTTTTGTTACGGCGTTCAGTCGGCGATAGTCCACGCAGAACCGAAGAGTGCCGTCTTTCTTTTTCACCAGGACTACCGGTGAAGCCCACGGACTCCTTGAGGGCTGGATAATGTCGTCGTCAAGCATTTCTTGTACCTGCTGCTGGATGGCTTCCCTTTCTTTCACAGAGACCCTGTACGGCGGCCGATGCACAGGGAGTGCGTCGTCATCAGTAATTATCCGATGTTTCGCAACCGTCGTTTGGCGCACTTTCGACGACGTGGAGAAGCACTCACTGAACTCGGCGAGAAGGTCACGAAGTTGTCGTCGTTGTGGGGCTGGGAGGGATGGGTCGATGTCGAGCTCTGAGGACGTGATTGTCTTGTTCTGCGTCGGAGAGGCGTCTTCTGAGATCACGGCGATCGCGGCTGAGTCTTCAATTTCCTCGACGTAGCCCACAGTTGTACCCTTTGTAAGGTGCTGCGACTCTTGCCGGAAATTGGTGACAAGGGCTACTGTACGCCCGTCCTGGAGCTCAGTTACGCCTCTTGCAATGCCAATCCCTCGTCCGAGGAGAAGTTGGACGCTTCCTTCCAGCAGTGCTACACCGCAGGTGGCTCCTTCGGTCCCGACGGGCACAAAGACACTCGACAGCGGCGGCAGGTTTACGTGGCTGGCGAGGACTCGCACTGCAGCTAACGTCGGTTTGGTATTTTCCACCGATGGGGCAGGCTTCCGAAGCGTCAGCTTGTTCTCCGCAAGGTCGATGATGGCGCCGTATTCACACAGGAAGTCCATTCCGAGAATGACGTCCCTCGAACAGTCTTGCAAAACGACGAACTTCACAGGGCATGTTTCGCCGTGAATCTCGACGCGAGCGGTGCATCTCCCGACTGGTGTAATCAGGTGTCCTCCGGCGGTTCTTATTTGTGGTCCATCCCACGGCGTCATGACTTTTCGAAGGCGGCGAGAGAGCCTCCCACTCAAGACTGAGTAGTCTGCTCCGGTGTCCACGAGTGCAGATGCGTCGTGGCCGTCGATGACGACGTTTAGGTTATTGGACACCACTGCAGCGGCGTCGTTTTGGTCTCTGGTAGCGTTCGAGTGGGGGCCCACCGACGTTCGTGGAGGATCTTGGCATCGGTCGTCTTCGGCAACTCCACCTCCAGGGGTTGCCGCGCCTAGTTTCCCCGGCGAGGAGCGAGGGGGGACAGGCTTTCACGTCGCGGTCGGTGCATCGGCAAAGCTGGACGTCGCGGTGACGGCGACCGGAACTCTCGGCGGGACGCAGGCTCGGGGGACTGGGGTCGTCGCAGGTACTCGTCGATCTCCCGAGGGCGTTCACCATACCGGGGGCGCGGGTCGCTCGGGTGGAACCCGCGTAGCCCGAGTCGTCGGTATGGGCATCGGCGGTAGGTGTGGTCCGCTTCCCCGCAATGGAAGCACAGAGGGCGTCAGTCGGGCGTTCGCCACACGTCGGTCTTGCGGGGTGCGCGAGGCTCCGGGCAGGCGTACTGGACCTGGTCGTCGTGGCGTCGGTCGTGCTGCGGCGCAGGAGACTGACGTCGCGGCGGCGTGACATAGGTGCGGCGAGGCGGCGGTGGCCGTCGGGCCACTGCGGCGTAGGTCAGGGCGGGCTCTTCGGGTGGTGCTACGCAGGCAGGAGCCTCCGGTTGAATTGCTCGCTGGACTTCTTCGCGCACCACTTCGGCGATCGACAGCTCAGCCGGCTGGTTGGCAGCAGGCAGAAGCTTGCGGAGCTCCTCCCGGACGATGTCGCGGACGATTTCCCGAAGGCCGTCGACACCGATGGCGTTCAGGTCTAGTCGGCAAGATGCGGCGGTTCGAGGAGCAGGCACGACGGCGAGTCGATGGTAATGGCTTGCTCGGGCCGACAGCGCTCGCTCGATGTTAGTGGCTTCAGCCACAAAACCGTCGACGGTTGTCGGGGGATGGCGGATAAGGCCCCCAAAAAATTCAGCCTTCACGCCACGCATGAGGACGCGAAGCTTCTTCTCATCGGCCACCTCCGGATCGGCTCGGGCACATAGGCGCATGACATCCTCTACGAAGCTGGTCACGCTTTCGTTGGGGCCCTGCACCCTTGTTTGGAGAAGGTCCTCCGCTCGCTGCCGACGGTGGTGGTTGAGGAACGTTCGCTTCAATTCCGCGGCGCAGGACTCCCACGTAGTGAAGGACGCTTCGTGGTTTTCAAACCAATGCCTCGCAGTTCCTTCAAGCGCGAAGTAGAGATTGTGGAGGCATTGTTCAGTCGTCCATCCGTTGTGGCGGGCTACACGTTCGTAGTGTTGCAGCCAGTCTTCAACGTCCTCGTGGACGTCTCCGTGGAAAGGCGTTGGAGTCCTGGGTGCGACCGGCAGGTACACAACGGCAGAAGCGGCCGGGGCCTGCGCCTGGTTGGCCATCGTCGTCTTCGGGTTGGTCGTGGGTGGCAGAAGTCCGTGTTCCGGGGGTAGACCTCGGATGCGGCGACTTGACCGGGTCTCGATCTGGTCTTCGTCGGGTCCTCCGGAGCTGGGGTTTGGACTTGTACTGCGGGAACTTGGAGGGCTGCGCCGTACGGACATGTGATTACCCCGCACCTCCACCAGAATGTCACGGGTGGTGACGAATAAACAGGAAATGAACAGAAATAAATAAACGTTTAATGTGGCGAACTTGTGCCAAAAATAAAAAAAGGAAACAGAAGAAAGCAAAGCGTCGCGGGCATCGAAGTCGGCGTGTCAGCAGAGTCGAACGCTGGGGCGAAAACTGACTCGACAAGATCGCGGGCGGCCTCCTATCTAGAGTGCGTCGCTATCTCGAAGATTCGGCGAAAGCGGCTCGAGCGTCGCGCGATCGGGCGAGAACGAACACGCACTTTCTAGGAAACAAAAGCAGGAATAAATGATAGAAGTTACGAGCGGTACATGAATAAGCGAGAACTTTCTGGAGGTCCGTGACCGAGCATTGCTTTCTCAGCCCTGGGCGCGGCAATATGATGACTGAGGAAGCTCACAGCAGTAGTACAAAAGAAAGAGGCGACAACTGCTTCGTCGATTAGATTGCCCGGTTGACATGCAAATTACACATGTTACGTCCCTCACGAAAGAGCGCGCAAAAAAAATCATTGATGCTTTTGGCATAACCTTGATTTGCCGTTTTATCAGTAGCTGTATTAGATTTCCGCATAATACATGACATGTCGGGAGAATAAAGCCTCTGCACTCCGAAAGCGTAGTTAGTTCAGGTAGCGGTACAAACCGCCAGAGCCTAATTTTAAGTAGGTAAAAATATAAGTCAGAAGTGGAAATTCACAAGTAGCACATGAAATTGGGCTTTCGTTGGAGCTTTCGGGATTCTAACGGGAAAATTGGACCGATGGTAGCATTTACGACATTTAAACCCACAGACTGAAAAGGAAATTTGAAGATATATTAGATATGAGACAGAATAAAGGTGTAAATTTTATTCGGTCTCCTTTATTTTGTCTTTTTCGATATATCTTCAAGATTACTCCCCGCGTCTGGGTTAAACCATGATGATTAATATGCACCAGCTTGCTTGAACGTCGACAATGTTTTTCACCGATGGTAGCCGATGGCTTCCCGAAAACGAAGGAAGGCGATGGGGTGCACTTGTAGGGGCGGCGGGACGCAGTCAGATCGGTGCTGATGGGTTCCCGAGAAGGAAGGAGAGGGCTTTTCGCACGATGGATTGCAGCTGCGAACACCGATTGCGGTCGCATGACAGCCGATGGCATCCCGACAGGGAAGCCACTTACCGGCTGCGATTGCGACGTCTTAGCCGGTGGGTTAATTTGATTCTCCTATTTTAAGGCAGCACCATCCCCTAAAATAAATTAAGGAAAAAGAAAAAGACGGACAGACAAACTAAACAATGAATTTCGTTCTTTTTTTTCTTCTTCCACTAGTTGTTCTCTCGGCGAACTTCGCAAATCAAAAGATCGCACGCGTCAAAATGATTCCTGTCCCAAAATGTTACTCGGGCCCGTCCATGAGCCTGGTTGGTGACGTCTGTTTTTCTCAGAAAGCATAAGCATGTAGACATAAGCAAAATGCTACGGTGCAATATGATAAATTTTTTCTTTTTATCTTGATGGCCATAGGATGCCATCTACACGACACATGCGCGTACTGTTTTTGATCGGACGCGGGATTGCCGAGATATCTTCAGACGCTTCTTTTCAGTCCCTTTGCCAGGTGTGTTGCTGCAGGATTACATTCGTCCCAGCTGGTCTTTTTTTCCAGCCCAAGAGTCTACAAGGTAAGATAGAGATCATATTTTCTGTGTTTTTTGAAAGCGTGGCCTTATTCTTGAGAGGAATTTCAATAAAATTTTAATTTTGCATAGTCGAATAGAACCGTGTCAATCAAATCTGGGGTGACGCCGTCCTTCCCCCGTTTTTTTAATTTAGATTTCAAATAACGTGACGAAATCCTATAGTAAATATACGATTCGGAAAGGTCTACTTAATAAATAGAGTGTTTTACCAGAGCTTTACCGTAATACCGTGAACGTCAATAGAGAGTTTAGTAGACTGTCTCGACTAATCGCTAAAGATGCAGGGTACTTCGTCGACGTTTTTACCATCCAACGTGCACCTATCGGGTATCAAATAGCGGAGGTAGAGGAATGATCTAAGGAAGCTCTCTGCTGCCACGCCGGAACGTCAAAAGAATCGTATTGTAAACATATCGTTCAGAAATAAACAGTGACACTTGACTTTATGCCCTACGCGCCGTTCCGCAGAACCGAGAGGGGATGTGACACAGTCACTCAAGCAAGAACTGGAACAAATAGAAGCTGTGGGAATAATCACGTAGATGAACGAACCTTCCGATTGGTTGAGTGCACTGGTCATAATTCGTAAACAAAGATGGCCGTTTATGAATATATATGAACGCCCGTTAATTAATTCAAGACCTAAAACAATACCACTATGAGCTTTCACGTGGGTAAAGCATTGAGGCTATTTTTGCAGGTGCGCAACGTTTCAGCAACTTAGATGCAAATACTGGGTTCCACCAGATTTCTCTTGACGAGGAAGGATCCTAGATATGTACATTCGGTACTCCGTTTGAGCGCTAAACATTTTTAAGGCTAGCGTTCAGTATTGGGTCAACACCAGAGGTGTTTAAAAAATTGAGTGAAGCATATGACGGTCAGCAAGGCCATACATGTCTACATGGACGATGTACTAGTCTAGGAAAGTTCAGGCGATGGACACGATACAAGACTAAACGCTGGCTTTCACGCAAGATACAGGATTAACAATACGCAAATAAAACTGCTCGTTCGGTGTTGAGTAAATAATTAATTGGGAGACCTGATCAACAAGATTGACATAAAGCCAGATGCGACTCTTATCCAGTAAGCAAAAGGCCTTTCTCGCCCTACGAATAACAGGACGTCCAACGCTTGTAGGGCGTGGTTACGTACTTCGGAAATGTTTTGCCCTGCTTGTCAGAGAAAACTCGTCTGTAACGTGACTTGACAAAAGGGAAAGTATTTTCAATTGGAACAGCATGCATGATTTGAAATGAAGTAACTCGTGTAACTTCCTAACTAGCGTTCCGTTTCTGGCCCGTTCCGTTTCTGGCCATTTTCAATCCAAGAAAAAGGTAAAAAATTTTAACGGAGGCATCCGTTTTTTCCCTAGACGCAGCACTGTTTTGGCTTTACGAGAAGGAGTGGCAACATGTCCTTATGCCTCATGTGCACTTTTCGAAAGAGAAACTATATATACATAAATAAAAAAACGAAGCCCTGGGAATGACGTTTGGCCATGAATGTTTCCGGAGTTCGTCAATAGCCACATCATAGCTGTTGAAACTGGTCATCGCACTTAGTTGAAAGTACCACAATAAAAACAAATGCTGGCGAGATGCTTGCACGGCTTTAGAGTATTTTTCTAATGTTTAAAATTTGACTACAATCTAAAGTTCGTTCCCGGAGAGAAACTACTGCTAGCTGACACGCTGTCCCGCAAACAAAATACCAACTGACTCTGGTACACGCGAATATGCCGAAGACATCGCAATTTATGCTAATGACGTATTAACAACCATTGTAAGTTGTACGATGACCTCAAGGCAAACTTCTGCAACTTCGAAGGACGAATACCTGCTTAAACTTAAAAACTTACTCGATGCAAATGAGAAAGTTGAAGGTAGATCGGATCTGTTTCCACCGCAACTGTTTTGTGCTTGAGGCATAGTAATGCGCAGACCCACAGTTGTAATGCCAAACACATTAAGAGAGATAATACAACGTTTTCACGAAGTGCATTTACGGCTAAATAAGGGCAAGACACATACTAGATTGTCAATGTATTGGCATGGCAGGAACCCTGACATTGAAATAATGAGTGGTAAAGGCGAAACACGCCGCCTTTTTTTATATAAAAACCTTCTGAATCTTTGTTAAATACGAACACAACTCGGCAACCCTGGGCCCGGCTGTACGTAAATTTCTGTGAATACGTTGTCAAAAGTTATATCGTGACGTAGGATGCGTAACCGATTCATAAAGAGGTTGAGTTGCCTCCAAGAATTTCGAGTAGAGATGTTATCCAAAAGATGTGTTGAATGTTTGCTATGCATGGTATTCCGCTTGAGGTATGTACAGATGGTGGCCCGCATTGAACGACAAATGCGTTCAGCACCTTTGCTAGAGTATATGACTTTACACATCGCATTTTCAACCCCGGTCTCCTGAGATGCAATGGCTTGGTTTTTTTTAAAGCGCTTGCAGGTCATCAAAAGGGTTTTGAATAAAACCAAGAACACAAGCGAAGAAATCTGGATAGAACTTTTAATTAACCGAAAAGCACCAGTCGAAGGTTTGACATGTCCTTCCTAGCTCTTATTTGGACGAAGGCTGAGGAGCCGAATTCCATACTTGAATATACCTGCCTTCACAGAGGTACGAAAGCATGCAGGAAACACAGAGCTCTGTCATGAACTCCAACGTTTGCAGTAGAGAGACGTGGTGCGAGAACGCACCAACAACAAATGGAGTAACCCTGTACATGTCTAGGAAAACAATTCATCAAGGTCATACAGGATACTTATAGCGGCGTCCCACTAGAGCGACAAAGACACACTTTTGTACGACAACACGGCAAAAATCGGTGTCCCTGATCTTGTCACGCTGTGGCGACGAACAGAATCGACAAATATCCGGCGGCGGAGAAGACCTTGGTTATTGTCTGACTTGTAGCGCCACGAACGCCTAGTGGCAGTCCCTTTAATGAACTACACTCGACAACAAGAATTCTCCTTGACCGTCTTCCCTGTCTTGCTTCCTCCAGATGGTTGCGCGCTGGCGGCATTAGTTCGCGAAATCGCGGTTTGGTTGTTTACATGGCATGTCGCTAAAGGCAGCTCGCTCTCGCTGGGCTTGTGTTGTTGAAGGCTTTAATCTCGAGCAAAAAAAAACGAACTCAACCAGCATCCAAGAATGCGGAAGATATGAATGCGGCCTCACCTGCGGAAGCGCAAGAAGCAGGGGTGATACGAAAAATGTATATGCGAGCTGGCACTTGAGGACGCCCAGTTCTAGCGGTCCTGGACCACGATGAGCACGGCCAGTTTTAAGGAGCTGCTGGCCAAAGTGAGGCCGCTGATTGTAGGGCAGGACACGCTGTTTCGGCAAGTCATGCTGGCAGGCGAAAGACTCCCCATCACGCGGACTGGCCGCCAGGGGGCCATGATGAGCGGACGCACTCCACGTCGGCTCCGCGTTTAATTGACGCTTGGTGGTAATTATCTACCCGAACCGGGTTGCTGACCCTACGAACGTCTTCCTAACATCTTCCGCTACACGGGGAGGTAAATATTTTGTTGGTGTGCCGGCCGGTTCGACTTCAGCGGAAAATTGTCTGCCTGAAGCGGAGCGCCGACAGCTAAGCCTACTCAGGAGACCGGCCTCTATCAACGGAGCTTGGCGCGGCGGCCGGCCCAGGCGCCGCGTCATCCCGACTCAGGCGCAGCGATGGATCTCCGCACAAGCCCTGCGGCCACGAGCATGGATGCAGTAGAGATGGATGGTGAGTCGATCTCACCAGAAGAATTCACTAAAGAAGCTGGTTGGATGGAAAGCCACCGCAGGAAGAGAAACCGAGCTCTCGCTCAGCTCGGCCTAACGTCGGCTGCGGCCGCCAGTCAACATGGTGCTGACGGCCACGTCGCCGGCAAGGAGCGGCGCCGGGATGGCCGCTCCTGCGCACCTCCCCAAGGGCCACGACGAGCGTGGCGAGCGCCTGAGCTTCCCAAAGAAGACGTGAAAATAATTCTACGCCCGAAGAATGGTCTAGAGTTACGAAGATGCAGCCAAGCGGTACTCAAGGACGGCGTACGTTGCGCCGCGAAAATCAACACGAAGGAAGCCGAGGAAGACACCCTTCGGATCAACCCCCTACGCAACGTGCTTGTGATCAGCACACCCAGCCTCAACAGAGCGGCCCTCTATGGGAAGAGAGATAAAATTATGATCGGGGATCAAGCCCACGGGATCAACGCCTACACCACTCCGCCGGAAGGCAGCGCCAAGGGCGTTATACACAACATTCCCGGCACGGACAGCGACGAAGAGATCACGAGGAGCCTAGTCAACAGGCGAAATCCGGTGATATTACACGCACGGAGGCTCGGTACCTCCAACACCGCCATCATAGCCTTTGAAGGAGAGCGAGTACCCTACTACGTGTACTACCGAGGGGCGGAGTACAGATGCTACCTCCACAAGAAGAAACACGAAGTGTGCGACCGATGTGGCGTATACGGCCACAGGGCCGACGTATACCCAAGAGCTGCCGACGCGATTCCCAAGATTTGCCCCACGTGCGGACTCAAGGATCCGCCTAGTGAACACCCATGTGAGCCACGGTGTGCCATCTGTGGACTCGATCACAAAACTGGGGACAAGAAATGCCGCTAGCGGTACAGAACGCCCTACCTGCTTCAGAAGAAAAGATGGGAAAAAGAAAGAAAGCGACAACTACAGACTCGACGATCACGAAGCAAAGAACGATCCAGGAAGAGCACCCTCGTGGCCGCCAGAGACCGTTCGGAGTCCTCTTCACGCCTTCCGCTTCACGACGTAGCGGACGACAGTGGCGGTGCTACCAAGGGGGGACACAGATCGAGGTCCAACCAACGCACCGGAGAACGTGGGGGGGCAGCCTCCAGAACCCCAAGTCAGCACCGGATGTTCGAGCCATCACAACGGCAAGCAAGACATCGCAGCCAGTCGGCGGGACAAGGTGTGGGGAGCGTCAACAGGGACCTGGAGGGAGAGCAAAGGAAGACTGCAGAGACCTCAATTGCAACACCTAAGGTGAGCTGGGCAGCCGCAGCCTCCCAACTTAAAGATGGGGCTCGTAAAGACAGTAAAACACATTGCGACCTCACACAGATCAGGCAGATGCTTGAGATACTTGCTAGTGAAAACAAAGAGCTAAAAGCCAAACTCTCCAGATACGAACAGCATAGTCAAGCGAAAGCGAACGCAGATGACATGGACACAACTAATGCTGAGGAAGCAACTAACGCCACGAGTCAGACCAACACAAGGGACACCAAACACACACAGCTGAGGGCGGTTGAGTTACAACAAGGCAACCCAGATCTAGACTCGACGGAGTCAGACGTAGAGCAGCCTCTCTCCCCACCATCAAAGAAACGCTGTGCGGGAGACGCACAGGTCACACTCGAACGCAAAGTTAGATATATTCAGACACAGATAGAGGCATCGGTAGATCAAAAACTAGAGAACATCGAAAAGAGGATGGATTCCAAACTTGAGGAGATCCGCACCATGATCGCGTCGCTAGCAGACTCGATCACTAAACAGTTCCCGGCAATGAACACCAGGATCACAGCATTAGAGAATGCCAGCTGTCAACTGCAGCATTCTGGTGGCGGGGGAGTGGGCCTCATAAAGTCGAGCAAACCGTATATGCGGCCGGCAACAGAGGGCATCAGACCAACTTCGCTAGACTCTAGAGCAGCCAACCGTACCTTAATAGAGTAGATATGGGTCCCAGGCTGAATATCAAATCTAACAGCTTTATAATTTGGCAGTGGAATTGTAGAGGCTTTAGAAAAAAGCGAGGCAACTTGCAGCAGCACATAATAAACGAAGGACGGGACGGGGCTCCGGACGTGATAACCCTGCAAGAAACGAACGGCATAGCCAAGCTCGCTGGGTACAAGTCTTTCACGCCAACAGAGCTGAACCACGCGGTCGGAGGGGACATACTACTCACTACGCTTGGCAAACGCAATATCCCGGTAATACAACACACCACCGGACTACAGGGCGCAGACCACGTACTGCTGGAACTGATTACGACAACAGGCAAACACAAGGGTTGTCTCTTTATTCTTAATGTGTATAGCAGTCCGAGAAAATCACATCGGTTCTCTAAGATTTTGCGAAAGGCAGCGACTCTGGCGGGCTCGCAGGCCATACTACTTGTGCATGGGGACTTCAACGCTCCACATACGGCATGGGGATATGGTAGATGCACCGCCAAAGGTACGCATTTATGGATCGATGCACAGCAAGAGAGACTTACGTTAATCACGGACCCCAGTAGACCCACGAGAAGGGGCACAAGCAATACCCTAGATACGACGCCGGACCTTACGTTCATTCGCAACAACCACCACCCGGCGGTATGGAATAACACCATGATAGACCTTGGAAGCGACCATTATATCCTCTCCATCGAGGTAACAACCTCCCTGCGTAAACCAAAGTCGTATAAAGAACATAAAGTAGTCGACTGGCCGGAGTTTCGGAAGACGAGAGACCAGGATCCCGAAGCGGCAGCCGAAATTTGCAACCTAGACGAATGGGTGGGCAATCTCAAAGCTGACGCACCCAAGAACACTCATACGATACCAGAGGAAGCCAACATCGAACCAGCCGATTCGCGTCTACTGCATCTCTGGGAGGCTAAAGCGGGTCTGAGGAGACGTCTACAGAAAAACAAGAGTAGCCGCGCCTTGCGCCGCAAAATATCGCAGATTCAGAAAGAAATCGACAATCACGCGGCGATGGTCACTGCCGAGCAGTGGTTCTCGAAGTGCACTGAAATGGACGGCTCTATGAACGCTGCGCGTACATGGAACATACTGCGTCACCTAATTGACGAGACAAAATCTAAAACATTTCAATAACAGGAACTAGCTAAACTTCTTCACCAATATGAAGGCGACCACGCCGAACTAATGCAAGCACTTCAAGCTAGATACATCGGGGAGAAAATCCCAATCGAGGACCCACCATACACCGGGGCCGAAAACCCGTCGATCGACGCACCCTTTACAGAAGCGGAAACTAGACAGGCTATGGCACAACTTCGTACCCGATCCGCGCCGGGCCCGGACGGAGTCACGAATAAAATGCTCCGTAACCTGAACGATGGCTCGGTCACGGCTCTCACAGCCTACTTTAATAAGTGCTGGACGGCAGGCTCTTACCATCAACTTGGAAAACGGCTACCACGACATTCATACCCAAACCCGGTAAACCCCTTGAATTGGGTAACCTTCGACCCATATCGCTAACGTCGTGTCTCGGCAAGCTGCTCGAGCACATGGTCCTTAACCGGCTCCATGATTATGTGGAGGAACACCATCGTTTCCCAGAGTCTATGTTTGGATTTCGTCGGGGACTATCTAAACAAGATGTCCTACCGCAGCTACAGCACGACGTAATCCTAAGAGGCGGACGAACCAGCAGGGATACCAGAGCTGTACTGGGTCTCGACCTTGCCAGCGCCTTTGACAAAGTTAAACATACGACGATCTTAGAAGGACTCACGGACATGGGAGTCGGCATTAGGGCATATGCCTACATCAAAGCGTTTCTGTCTCGAAGAACAACACAACTCAACATAGGAGACCTGAAGTCGCATCCCATAGAACTTGGCGGAGCCGTTACGCCACAGGGATCTGTCCTATCTCCCTTTCTTTTTAACGTGGCGATGCGCGATCTGCCACAACACTTGGACCAGATCCCGGGTCTCCATCACAGTCTATACGCCGACGATATCACGCTGTGGACTACGGGCGGCAGTGACGGAGGCATTCAAGATTCTCTACAAACAACAATAGAAGTCGTTGAAAAACATGTCACCCCCAAGGGACTGCAGTGCTCCCCGCAGAAGTCGGAGCTCTTGGTAATCTACCCCGGCAACAGAACACCACCGGAAAATAAACGCATAAAGTTATGGTCTCTGTCGGGTACACCAAATCAGGCGGTGGACACCATCAAGGTCCTAGGAATGTACATTCAAACCAATGGTCGGAACAGAACGACCATACAGAACTTTGACAAATATACGATCCAGGTGAACCGTATGATCTCGAGGGTAGCGAATAGACGGCAAGGACTCTCCGAGAGAAACCTACTACGCCTCACACAGGCTTTTGCCATCTCCAAAATGGTATATGTGTCCCCATATCTACAATTCACTAGATTAGAAATGAACAAGATCAACACGATCATACGCAGATCCTATAAACAAGCTCTGGGCATACCAACGACGGCCTCTACCCATCGTCTCCTCGAGCTAGGTGTCCACAACACCGTGGAAGAATTAATAGAAGCCCAGAGAACGGCACAAAAAGTACGACTCTCGCATACAGCGACAGGCAGGCACTTGCTAGAGCGCCTAGGAAGGAACATCCCTCTAGGACACCCCGCAGCAGTGAACCTGCCGGCACCGGTAAGAGGGACCCTCCAAATCAGTCCTTTACCGAAGAACATGCAGTCGGGCCACCACGAAGGCAGAAGAAGGGCCAGAACTAAACACATAACGAAGATGCTGAAAGGCGACCCCAACGTGTGGTACGTGGATGCATCGCCATACAGAGATCGGCAGGCGATATGTGCAGCAATTACTAACTTTCCTGGCGACGCAAGAGCCGCATGCACAATCCCAACTGGAAACTTCGCGGACGCAGAAGAAGCGGCTATCGCCCTTGCTGTATCACATATTGCACGAAGCGGAAAGAAAGGGACCACAGTCTCCGATTCCCAGACAGCCATCAGAAACTACATGAGAGGTAGGATTGCTCCCGCAGCTTTTCGGATCCTCAGCTCAACACCAAGATGAGATACCACCATCCCCATTCGACTCATCTGGAGACCGGCACACGCCGAACTAGAGGGAAATGAGCAAGCCCACGAGTTGGCCTGCGAGCTCGCAAACCAGGTCGACGACCAGGACTGCTCGTTTTTCCCCATCCCCATAACTAGTTACAGAGACATACTTAACTACTACAAGGAAACCAGGAAAACGTACCCGGAGCCCCATCCTGCCCTAGGCAGGCACCAAGCCACCATCCTAAGGCAAATCCAAACAAATACACTACCAAACCCAGTACTCTTTAGTAAGATACATCCAGACTTATACGCACCGACATGCCACACATGCGGTGGATGGGCCACAATCAAACATATTTTATGCCAGTGCCCCAGAGCACAAACAGACAGTTTTATTCAAAACGAGCAGGAGTGGGAGGCTGCGGTTATAAGTCCCAGCAAGGAGGTTCAATTAGCCCTGGTAGACTTGGCCGTACAAGCCGGGGAGCCGAGGTCATGGATCCTCGGTCCTGACCAGCGCAAGACATAAAGTGCCCTGAAAACCAGGCACCAGGACGAGAAGTCGCCACCGGGGCCCCTGGATCCTGCTCGCCGGCTCCTCCCTTTTTCTGGGCCGAATAAAGTTGTTTCCCTCTCTCTCTCTCCCCATCACGCTTCGCTACCTCGCTACAGATGAGTTACGTCACCATGAAAAGGCAGGCCTAAATGACGTTTGCGGGCTTAACTTTGTCGAAGAAATCGTAGCTCTAACACACAAGGCGGCTTATCTCCGAAACCGCCTGTTTGCTTACACACATACACCACAAGTCCAGGAGGCGGCCACCTAATTTAGATAGCTTGCAAAATTCAGTTTCGCAGGCTATGACAGTGTGATTTATCACAAAGGTGCGTCTAAGTAGCGCATTTCATTTCTTAAACAATAAAAAAGGTTTGCCCTAGTCAAACAAATGCAGTCAAGAAACGTTCTATATCTTCTATATGTACATAGAAAACATTGCGGTGACCCATTGGGACGTTTGATTAAACAACAAAAGGAAACATGAGAAAAGTGCAAAGATGCTTTTCTTCGCATTTTATCAATCAAACGTTTCACGAGTCTACGATGGCGCTGTATTATTTTTTCATATTTAATTGGTGTTTGGCCAATGAAGTGTTATTGTTTTTGTAACGTTTTACTGAGGTAAGTCTTTTTTTTTTGACAGTTTGTTATATCGAATGCACGGCCTACCCACACTCATATATGTAAGCGTCGTAGCTCTCAAAATTAGTGTTTGCAATAAATTTAAAGTAGGTTGCTGCCATCTGAACGGCCCGTAGCGCATCAGTTACGGTGAATCTAGAGCTTCTTAGAAATTGCAAATAAAGTATAGCCCTGCGGCATCCCACCACTGGCTGGGTTCAGCTGGTTCGGTATATTGATATAACGATCGTTATTATACTGTCTACTCACCCGGGTTTAGGTCAGCTTCCCTAATTTGACAGGAGCAGCAGTAAAAATCAACATTTTAGTGCCTAAATATGGTCAAGTAAAAGCCACTTTTGAAAGTACTTTAAAAAACCCTGCATTTTGTATACCGTGGTGGCATACTTCTTTTTGTTGAATGCATAATAGTGCCTTCACTAATTTCGATGCAGTGAACCTTCATTTCAGGGGAGACTTTCACCCCTACTGGTTTCCAGCTCAAAAGGGCCCACAACACGTTCTCGAAAATAGTGCAAAAATTGTGCATTGCTATATATGAAGTTTTGGCATCTGTTTTCATCAAGGTAGGTTTATCCCGTAAACATACTGTGACAAAAAAAGAAGAAGTGGAGTTCGGATTCGAAGGATAAAAGGGAACACCAGGGGCGAGATACGCTTAGAGTAAAGCGTAACAACTGGTGTCAGGAGCTCCGTTCGGGACACTGTCTTCCTGCAAGCATGGACCCTCCTCGACAACCTGAGGATGGGCTTCCGCGACCTGGAAGAGGAACCACCCCGCCCCGATCAGTTCCTGATCCCGTTGAGCCTAACATTCAAGCCTATGCCTCGACCGTCATTGCAGCTCTGCTGGATGTCCACCACCAATGGGCTGCCCAAGAGTTCAGGCACGCGATGCGGCTCTCCTAGAGACCATTTCAAGTTCCTTCGGAAAAACATCAGTCGCAATCATCGAGAGCTTTCGAGCGCTGGCACCTGCAAGATCTCTACCAACCGGTGAAAATGAACTTCCACCCACGGCTCAACTGACCACCGCTCCGTCTCCTACGGATCTCAAGCTACGGGCGTCACAATTTGACGGCACCGGCACCTGGTCCGCCTACGCGACACAGTTTCAGATAATCGCTGCCGCCAAATGATGGACCGACAAAAAAAAAAAAGGCACGGGCACTTTCAGTAAATCCCAGAGGTCCAGCATTACAGGTCCTTCACCACATGTCGCCAGAACCTCGAACGTCGTACACCTCTCTACATCAAGCGACGGAGCAACCCTTCGGTGATGGGCAGCAACGTTACCTACAGCACACCCAGCTGCGCCACCGGTGACGAAATTCGGGTGATACGTTGTCTCAGCTCGCTGACGACATCGAGCGTCTTAAGCGCTTGTCGTTTGTGGGTTTCCCTGAAGAGACTGTAGGTGCCGTTGGCACTGCGGCTTTTATTGATGCAATTGCGTCAATTGAGATACAAGATTCAGTCCGCCTTTCTCGTTCTCAAACACTTCGAGCCGCCGACATTTATGCGCTAGAAGTGGAAGCCGCCCGTAATGCATCACGATTGGCTACGAGGCATTCACCTGCAGCACCCGCCTCAGTCCTACCAAAGATGATCTGCTGAAACTGCCGACAAGGAGGACACTGCAAGATGCAATGTCCCCTTACACCCCCAGATGCCCGACCAACGGATGCTCAAGGAGCGTCACGAAAAAAAAATTGCTTCATGTTGCTCGGTAGCTTTACTCTCATCCATCTACCTCCAGGGTACAATGAATGCCGTTCCTGTGCGGGCATTGATAGACGCCAGAGCGACAAACACAGTCATCCGACTGAGTTTGTCGCTGAAGTTATTAGGAATCACCGACTGGCCAACTCCAGCATCAGGTGCTAACGTTCTGAGCTTCCTCGGCCTGGCGACGTACTATGGGCGATTCTTCCCTGGTTTTTCACGAGTCGCCAAGCCTCTATATGCCTTGACCGAGAAGTCCAAGGTATTTAAATGGTCTACTGAACGCCAAGACTCCTGACGCACTAAAGTGTGCGCTAACGTCGCCCCCAGCGCTGGCTTACCCAAGAGACAACGCGTTGTTTATTCTGAACACAGATGCGAGCAATACCGCGGCAGTTGCAGTACTGTTTCAACAACAGGAAGGCCATGAACGAGTAATTGGCTTCTACAGAAAAGCCTTCACGAAGTGAGAACGAAGCTATAGCACCACAAGACGTGAAGCTCACGCTATTGTCAAAGGCTTTTTCTTATTTCAATTACTACTTGCGTGGCAGGAAGTTCATAATCCGCACAGGCCACGCAGCGTTGACGTGGCACTTCTTGGTTTTAAAGAACCAGAAGGTCAAGTTGCGCGCTGCATAGAACATCTACAGCAGAACGACTTCGAGATTAAATATCGTGCTGGATCGCACCATAGTAACGCCTTCGCCATCTCTAGGCGTTCATGCAGTGAGGGCTCCTGTCGACAGTGCATGAGCGTGATTCGCCGAATTCGGGACTGCGTCGCACCCTCTGCCCTGTCACCATCTCCAACAGCATGTGGTCACCACAAGAAATACAAGAGGCCCAGTCACGTAATTCTGCTTTCAGCCTGTGCGTCCAGTGGAAACTAAACGGCCGTCGGCTACAACATACTGAGATATCCCACCTATCTCCAACAGCATTAGGCTATTGGACCCAGTAGGACACACCAGAGTTACGTGACGGACTTCTGTGCCGAAGCTGGGAATCACCCACTGGTGGCTGAGTCGCATGGAAACTAGTTGCACCACCCGAATTCCGCGCCCAGATATTCCGACAGTTTCACAGAAGTCCCGAAAGAGGCCATTATGGTGTCAGCCGTACCCTTCAGAAGATACTGAGAGCTTCTTTTGGTTGCAACGCCACAACGATGTCAAGTTGTGGTGCCGTCAGTGCGACCTTGGCGCTTCGTGTAAGGGCTAACACAAAAAAGTAAAGGCGCCTTTGCAAGAACGCGTCAGTGGAGCACCTTTTGAACGGGTCGCCATAGACGTTTTCGCTCCTCTAACACGAACACAAACTGACAACAGGTTTCTCCTTGTCATTGTAGTCTATTTCTCAAAATTGCCAGAAGCCATCGCTATTCCGGACCAAACTGCCCCTGTCGTGGCAGATGCTCTGGTAACCCACTGGATATCACGGTACGCCGCACCCTTGTCATTACACTCAGACCAAGGTCGAAACTTCGAGTCAGAGGTCTTTCAAGGTGTCTGTCGACTGTTCAACATCACGAAAACAAGAACGACGCCGCTGCATACACAGTCCAATGGCCTCGTGGAGCGTTTTAATCGCACCATACTGCAGCATTTGGCGATGTTTGTCAACAACCATCAAGACGACTGGGACTGCTTTATCCCTCTGTTCTTCTACTCAAATCGAACCACAGTTTACGAAGTCACCGGGTACACACACGCTATGATTCTTTTTGGACGGGAAATTCGCATGCCGTGTGACCTCGCTTTCTCAAGATCACCCGACCGTTCCTCTCACCCCGCGTATTATGTTAGTGACCTGATTATGCGTCTCATGCGGATTTAGGACTTCGTTCAAGGGCGCCTGTCTATCGCTTTCCAGCGAGTGAATGCACAATATGACGAGCACACCAAACAAGAAATGTTTTGACCGGGAGACAAGGTATGGCTTTAAAACCCTCTGCAAAACCGGGGGCTTTTGCCCAAACTACAGCATAACTGGAAAGGACCATTCATTGTCACGCGCTTGAACGATGGGGTATGCCGCGTGCAACGCAACGTTCGTTCACGCATGCTCGTGGTTCACAGAAACCGCCTTCCTCGGTACGAGGGCTGCTCAAATTGAACTGAACTTAGTGTCATTTAGTTTTGATGAGTGTATTGTGCGACACAAGAAGAAGTGATGCTCAGATTCGAAGGATAGAAGGGAACACCAGGGCCGAGACACGCTTAGAATAAAGCGTAACAATACTATCATAATTAAAGCCACACAGTGGTGTAAGAATAGGGGGAGGGGGACAAGTTTTGATATATAGCTGTGGTGGCTTAACTCCTTGTATCGGGCAATCACAGTTTCAACAAAACTGAATCTAGCGAAAAGGAAAGAAAGCACCAAAAACCTAAGTTTGATTGCCCTGCACCCCCTCCTTCCTCACTGTTTTCCCCCACCAGTCCTCTCTACTTTGCTTCGTAATCGCAATTGTTGAAGTACGCAGTCATCGTCCTACTGGCCACCATGGTCTCAACCACCATTTCCATCGACGCACATCGCCTGTGCCTGTCTTGTCCATGGTGTCGGTCTCAGCCCCCTCAGCCCCAGTGCAAAAACATATCCCTCCACACCTGGTTCCGTTGGCGGCCTAATCTTTCGGTCACTATATTACGACATGTTCGACTGCCTCATCCTGCTGCCGCGTGTCCTGAACACTCGTGTCAAAACTAATATCCCGCATGCACTCAACATTCAGATTCGCGCCTCGCACATCATCCCGTTGGCCTTCGAGTTGTTGGCGAATTCCTCGCGCATGATGCTCTTCGCTTCACCGAAGACAACGGGAGACGGTCAAGCGCCAACCACGGCGACCCATCTGGCCATTTACGTCTCTGTGATGATTTTCCTGAACTGTTTCCTCATCCCTGGTGGCCCAACCTCAAACAGCAGCACCGGTAGTGTGTCATATCTCTTCGTAAGTTAGTTCACCTTCCTTACCCTCCGAGTGTCGATACTTCTAAGGTATATCAACACCTGGCGAGCCTATCATTGTTTCGGCAGGGCTGATAGACACTGCTCGAAAATCATATTGAAGGTGCGAACGAACTTCCAACAGGGCCAGCCGAAGTTGCCCTGGACACACTCACTGGTTGTGTTTCGGTGTGCTTCCACTAGCAGGTGCCCCACCTCTTGTTGACTCACTTTTAGATGTTTTCGTGTACGTACCGACAGACACAGCATGGGATTTGCGAATGGCAGGCCCGGAAGTGCCACCATTTTTAACAGTGCCCGCGCTACCTCGTTCCGGTAGAAGCTTCTCTTTCCCCTGCATCCCAAATAGCTTTTGCGTTTGTTCGCCGTGGTCCGCAGCTCAGTTTCATGATGCTCGAGGTTATTTCGTCCCGAATGCAGCGTCACATTCTTACCATTATATTTGGTATTTCAGTCAATCTCTTGGGACTGGATGTTCACCTTCGACAGCTTTGTCGGGGCACTCTCTGTCTCCTGGGTCTCCCGATGCTCACATGAGTTCCGAGGACTCCAGACCTGCTGGGTTTTAAAGCCAAGCCCCAGCATCATTTTCTCTTCCCTGCAGGTGTCCAGAAGTTTCTAAAGCTCCTACAGGGAACCTGTCAGAAGCACCACTTCCTTTGCATAGATCAAGGCAGTCATTCTCTGAACCCCTCCTCTTTTCAACGTAGCCCATGTTGAATTCTAAGCCACTGTCCTTCAGCGCTTTCTCCAGCTTTACAATGTACAGCATGAACACAAGTGGAAAGAGTGGGCACCTTCGCTTCTTTCCACTTGTGGCTCTTTTTGGGTTCAGTGACTGCTGCCCTCCGCTATACACGAACACTATTGTCTCCATATCTCGTAGAGCAGGTCCCTCTATTACCCAGGCACTCGCGATTGTTCCAATGCTGTCCATAGCAGCCTATGGTTCATCATCAGGTCATACGCTTTAAAAATAACCGAGACGGCAACGTATTAAGGCACGTGCTCGTGGTTGGCTATCCCCATGACTTGCTCGCCCCAAAAATCTGTTGTCCTTACATCTTCCTGAAACTCAAGGTCACTGCACAACATGAACCCATAGATCCAACAATAGTTTACTCTACACGAGCTGAGTGAACAGGCAGTGATGTTCTTTTGTGGTTGCTGTTTTTTTTTGTAATCGTGTTTTTTTCCCTCTTGTATTGGGCAGTGATTGTCGCTTCTGAATGACAGGCTGTGGCCTAGACTGTTCAAGAGAAATATGTCAATGAATCAGTGGATGGGTGGTGTTCTAGAGGAGTTTCTACTCAGGGTGCAGCAATCCATCTTTTTTCGCCAAAGTAGCAATTCGTGATGGAAGATTATCTCGGGCGGAATTTAAAAAAAATGACTATAAAAAAAAGGGAAACAGTTTTTCTGTGCTAACACGAAGGCGAAAGATAAGCCAGCATGGACACGAATTCAGTTTCCGGACCTGAATCCAGGTCACCGTCCGGTGTACCTAACAGCGTCTGCTCATTATTAGAAGGAATATTCACGCGCATTCGTGCCACGCCCGCATATCTTTCACACAATTCACACGAGAAGCTCTCGAACTTGGAGTCCGGAAAAGGGTTCATTGGGACTGAATAGTGAAATCTTATCACACCTGTCACAATACCGCTTTGCCATTTGTTTTGGGGTAAAACGAAGTTGGGCTGCTATCTGACCAAAAACTAAACTAAGATGGAGTAAGCCACTGCAGCATATACGTCTAGCTGTGCAGTCACAGCTAGACTATCTGTTACATACACCTTCGAGTGGATCACCTGGGGACCTCGGTTTGCTGTTGACTTGCCTCGAGTGCCTCCTCCGGGACTTGAAGGACCATTCTATAGTACCTCGGAGACCATTTCGTTTCTCTCATTTATAGTATTCATAATATAATCAGTGACATTAAATGCAGCACATCGCGCCTCTTTGACTTCGGCTGTTGCATTTTTAAGAGATCGTAGATTATCTGATCAAATAAAGACTGCTATCACTATCACTGACGCTAGAACCATCACGGCAGTGAAGCTGCAGCATTGATTTTGCTAATATGATGTCCTTGCCATTTTGTGTATCCGATTAATGTGCGAGGGTCACGAGAATGTCTAGACTGGTTTCACAGTGCACTGCTTTTCAATTTAGTAAGCCCCCCTACTGGGCACACCAGGCTTTTGTTGTCCGATTTAGTAAGTAGATGTACTTCCGTTTATTAGATGTGGTACTGACCTTTCATAAATGTTTCACAGTTGGCTGACATGTCTTTCTCTTTCTTCAAAGTTACCATCACCTCCGAGCGAGTGGAGACAAGTTGTTACGGGGTTTGGAGAGCTCTGTCAGTTCCCCTATTGCCTGGGCGCCTTGTATGGCAAGCACGTGATCATCTATCGACCTCAAGTTACAGGAGCCACGTACCGGAACTACATGGGCACATTGAGCATTCTGCTGATGCCACTTGTAGACGTCTACCTGAACTTCATGTACGCACGTGTGGGCAGGAATGGCCAAATGAATGACAGCGGTGTCTGGGCTGCTACAAGCCTACGGGCACACATGGGTCGTGGCTCGGCTTGGTTCCCGGAGCCAGCACAACTGCGAAACTCGTCGAATGTGGCACCGTTTGTCATTATTGGCAACAAAGGGTTTCGTCTTAAGCCGTGCCTGTCGAGGCCATTTTTGGCAGATGAACTGAAGGATCCTGAGACAATGTTCAACTATCGTTGAGTAAAGACTGTACTACCATCGCTGTGCCACTATCAGTAAGTGTTCGCTTGCGTTTGCGCTGTTGTGAGAATGACAATACATAGTTTTCATGTCTCATCATACTGGTTGCCATACCTAGGCTTAAATGTGCCACTAATACGGAAAATGTATGTTGTGATGCGCCTCACCCAGCATTTTATCTTGTGCTACTAACGCATTTGAAGGTTCGCATCATGCGCAAAAGGGTTACCGATTTCTTTCAGCGAAAACTATTAGGGATGTGTGAATGGTGATTTCTCAATCGAATCAAATCGCACATCCCTATAAGAACTAGCTATATTATAACTGTTTACCAATGAAGTGTTTTCGGTATCTGCACATAGTATAATGGTGGTGTCCACCGCCATTGTCACACCAAGTTTTCATTGGCGGTGCCTGGAAATAAAATAATTTTTGACGCGTTTTTGTTCGTTGGAAATTGCACTTATGGGGATCCACAACTAGAGATGTCTGGTTCCTAATCCACTTGTCTACAGTTGAGATGTTGCCGTGAGATTTTGAGCCGAGTGCTTCACAATATTTAGTTGCAGTAGCTCTAGAGTGTTATTTTATCAGAAAAAAGGTATGTTTTGCTAACATGTGACATATCTCACACTATTATAATGGGGTAGGTGTAAGACTTGTTTCCTTATTTTTGTGTCCTTTGTTGATTGTTCTTGTAATCGGTGTTCTGTGCAGTTTTATTTTGTCACTGTGCACTCTCAGAAGTCAACAGTATATGCTACATTGGGAACCAAGCCGAAGATAGTTAGTAGTGCTGCCATGTCAATAGGAAATCAGTACTCATTGAAGCTTTTTGAAAGTGCATGCCTACACTTTTAAAAGTACAGCATGAAGGGTCATTAGTGATGCAAGATTGTTGTTTCTTTTTCTAAACACTTCCGCGGATATCGATCGTATTGTGGAGAACAGGTCGAAATCGTCCGCAGCCGGTTCCAAGTGTATGGGGCCCTTCTTCGGCAAAGGCCTCTCAGGACAGTCAAAGTGGTGAAAACAACAATTGCGTTACACAACTTTCGCCGAAAACATAACTCTTCAAGGAGACGGTGCACTGCCCCAAAAAGCCTTGACGCTGAAGACGTCCTTACAGGCAAATGAAAAATTGGCTATTTGACGTTGTTGCTATCCAGCCATGCTGCCCTAGCGGCCAAGTTCGGAATAAGAATGGTGATGTGCCATTGGCTTCTTATATGATTGATATATATTATTTGAAATAACAGCAATCGTTGCGTTTGCTCAAGCGTTTCTGAAAACAAAACTAAACTAGTCAACACCAAGTGGAAATGGCATAGATGAGAAAGCACATGACAGCACGTGCCTGCTCATCTTTTCCCGACATAAGCGGGTCGGCCTTTGTCAAGCAACAGCGACAGGCACTTCCGTTTCGTATTCTGCTGGAGGTCGCTGCGTAAACGGGTTTAACCAAACTCTCACCTCCTGCCCTTACATTGCGTTGTAGAGCTTTTTCCTGGATTGACGATTACAATCCTTTATGTTTTGCAGCTTTTAGAGCCAATTTCTTTTTAAACCAAAACATAAATTACCAACTGCTAACAGCAATTCGCATTATTCACAAGCTCACCTGGGCTTCTCAGATAATCGTCCATAGTATTTACTTTTTATTTGATTATCCTTTGAATATTCACCCTTTTTGCCAAAAAACAATAAAGGGATATCACCAGTTCAAACTGCAGCGCAGTGGTCGGGCAGTTTTCTTGGCAGACACAGAGTTTGCCGGCACTCGTACAGTGCCCAGTTGCTGCAAAGGTGCGAAAATTGCTACCCTTGATATTGCCGCAGTGGAGGAGCCAATAGTTTCGGTTTCACGAGAAGCGCCAAAAACGAAACTTTGAAGCTGGATGTCTAAAAAAAAACTAAAAGCACTACCGAAAAGCAAAAAAAAAAAAAAAAATATTGATTCATGCTTGCTGGAATTTATTAAAAACTATTCATAACACAGAAATCAAAAACAAATTATTGGATTTGCCCCTTAAAATGGTGGCTTAAACAGTTTTGAGTTGGAATTTTACATGCTGTACACATGCAAACTAACAGAAGAGTGACTCACGTATGCTCATGAATAACGCTACTGGGATCAGATCTCACCACTGTTACATAATCGGCAGCCGCAGCTCTGTAGTTCTTGCAAGAAATCGGGTCGTATTACCTTTCATACTGATCAAGATTCTACATAGCTAAACATCCCTTTTGAAGCAACAGCAATACAAGCAATCTATTCCTGCCATTGTAATCCTACTGTTGCTTGCTGATAGTTTCCCGCTTGAACCCTCGCATCTAATGCCATGTCACATTTACGCCACTTCCGTCATATCCTACTTTATTTTGTTCCCCTTTCCATAGCGGCAGTCCTAGCTCGTAAGATTGTAGCATAGGATAAACGAGAAAATAACCAGAGTACAGGCAACCTGGTGTAAGCTGAACATAAAGGCTAACATGATATTGAGGTGCGAAAAAGCGAAGTGAAATAAAAAGAAAAAATGCAACACGCCTCGTATAACGTAAACACTTTTGAGTTTGGTAGTTCTTTTTTTTTTTTTTTTTTTAATAATGGGCGCGTTAAGCCCGTGCTCTGGAGCTTGGGAGTTTCGCGCTTCATTCAGTAAACGGAAAGTGGCGCCGACGGAGACTGACACTCAAGCGCGCACTTTGTGCAACGAATACTTTTCTAAAAGCGCAAGTGACTTTTTCGCGCTCTGTGATGTCAGGTCCGCAAACAAGATGGCTGTGCTAACCGAAACTTCGTCGAGACAAAAACGCTTCCGGACTGCCCTCACTTTTCAATTGAATAGTGCTTCCAGCAAGTTAAAACAATATGATTCCAAAACGAAACAGCGACTAGCGTTCCAGAAAAGATTTGTTCATGCTTCTCCCCAGCAAACAAATTATTATATCAAACGGTAGGGTGCCGATCTCACACCGACAAATAAGATGCGAAGAGAAGAAATTTGAACCTTGCCCTTTTAGAATGCTTTGCCCTGCGAATAAAGATACCTAAATTAAAGAGCTGAAACATAATTTTTTTGTGGAAAAGGTTTCTTCATGCATCTCACATGAAAACGAATTGACATGCTATATATTGAACGGTGGTCCGGCAGTATCGCCGTAGCAGATCGACGGGTTCCGTCTTGCGCTGCAAGACGAAACCACAAAACAACTAAGTTTAACAGTTTCCTGCGTTGACGAGCGTGAATTAAAACCTTACAACAAATATTAAAACATTCCTATATGAGCTTCCTAACATCATTGTCTTTTTTTATTTACTCGGTTGTGCCACAGAAACCTTAATTTATGTTCCAAAAAAATTGGCTTCTGCCACTACTATCCACGAGAAGTTGGGTTCATCCCAACCGCGTTGTTGGAAGTGGCTCACGCTGGTCGTCGATTGCTTCAGTGTGTCGAACTCCCGTATGCTAAGATATATTTAGCTGCTGTGCTCGGAATGTAAAGCTCAGACCCTTGGAGTAGGAGTAAATGAGTGCGGACTTAGCGCGCTGAATAAGGCCTTTATCTCGCATGCTGTTGCATATGCCCATTGCATTTCACTAAACAATTTGGTTCTCGCTTCACTTCAGGAACAGTACGTGGTGACAGATGGAGGACAGACGTTAACGACAAGGTAATCTTCCCCCTGCAACGGATTGGCGGCAAGCCATTAACCGATGCCAAAGCCATTTGGATGGTCTTCAACGTGTACTTCTGGCATAAAGGCCAAGTCTCTTGGCAGCGGAAGTTATTGAAATAATAGCGTGTGTCATTTGTTAAAAAAATCTGTCCCAACCTTTGCTACTTCACAATCCACCAAAAGGATGCCCCTACCAGATTTTTCTAATGCCACCACATTATTCTTAGTTGCCTATATATAATAATTTGACACATAATACAGGTCACAACAAACATATTTTTATAGTTAACGGAATACAGTAACAGTAAATTAAGATTAGGGATCACCACAGAGCTTGGGTAATTGTGGCTTCCGAGTTGATATCGGTTCTTCGTTTTTATCGACGTGAACCTAGACAAATCATGTTTGCATAAGTATGCTGTGGTGTAAATTAAAAAAAAATACGTGGTGATATGCTAAAAACAAACTTCCACGTGTCTGTACCTTTTCACTTTGCTGAATGTAACTTACAAAAATATCTCAGATACTGCTCAACAAGTAAGCATAGAAATAACTAATATACGAACTTCCTTTTTCCCTGGTGCATCCACCGCAACCACCTGTGTGGATATGGATGCCTCCATCAACACCTTGTGAGCATCAAGCATGTCAAGCTGCGTGCTGGCACCCCCTGTGATGGTGCGAGCGAGACCCTGCATCAGGAGACGGAGACCCTGACACTCGTCAGGCTCCACCTTCCTGGCAAACTTCAGGGTGTTGACTGCTGCCTGCAGCAATGCTGCCTTGCTTGAGGCGGATTTCTCGGTGCTGTAGCGGCAGCTCCTTTTTGGCTGGTGCGTCAGGTGGCGGGCTCCCGGTTTCCGAGCTGTGGTTGTTAGACTTGAGGCTGGTATCCTCCAGACAATTTGTGTTGCACCTTGTCTTTTCTTTTATTGGCAACTGTTCAACTGAAGAGGGCTTTCAGTAGATATCATGTGTAGTTGATAACGCCAGTGTTAAACAAACTTTGGGACTTTTAGTGGATCTGAAGCGCAGTTTCTTGACAAATACATTTCAACATGTGCTATTAACATGGCCATTATAACTTTATATGGTACTAACTGCCAAAGTAAAACCTAAGTCAAATTGATGAGCTCATTAGCTCAGTGAGACGAGATTACCCCTCTCTGTAATTGATATGAAATGCTGCTGCTCTCTCCCCATATTTGGAGGTGCTGACCTCAACAGCGATGAATATTTTCGTGATATTTTAAGTGTTATTTTTATTTTTTTTTCTATTTCCCTGCGAGTGCTGTATCATGCAGATGTGTAACACTTTTTGGCAAATATATGGCCAAGTGTAATGAGGACTGCTCTCAGTTGTGGAGCCAAATATTTCGGTACCCAAGCAATCATGCAGCTTGGTCATGAAGGTGACTTTTTATCCATCTCAGGCTCCCGAAATATATGCTCCCTATTGAAAATTCCATCAAGATACGTATTTGGGTCACTGACTGCCAGTCAGCAGCCTTGGTGGAACGTGATGGACCATCAGACGTCATCTGGCGGTCCATCAGATGACGAATGACTCCGACTGCCAAGGGAATTTCATCAACAAGGGCAGCATTTATATAAGAGTAAAGCTATACGCACTCATAAATATCGCCAAATGGCTCGATAAAACAAAATGTTCGAGAAAAAAGAAAAATAAATGCAGGACCACCGAGGATCAAACCCGCGATCACTTGCGTACAAATCGGACACCTTAACCCCTATGCTATGCCATCACTTTGGAAATTCGATTTGACCATTCGTTTTATACGAGATGCTTCGGCTGCAAATGCAGTTAAGCCTTCAGCACGTTATGCAAAGCACTCGTACATCACTCGCCGTACTTCAGTTCTACTCACCTGCCATGTAGAGTACTTTCGCGTCGTAGAACGATCCTTTTGTTCGCGTGTCTCCGGCCCAGTAGACCTGGTACACCTTGTCTTCAACTGCACCACTAAAGTCCCTTACATCGTCAGAACTCACAACAGGCTGGGTCTTGTCGAGTAGAAATTCTACTAAAACATAAGACATCGTAGAGCCCGGGCAGGATCGACAGGTTGGAGCAAGCGGGCAAACAAAACGAGTAGAGAGCGATCGTTCATGAAAGCTCGGCGAAGCCCGTATGGGCGAAGCAAAGTCGCGTTTTCGGCGTTTCGGTGGGCTTCTGATCAAGGCTGTCGGTCGGCTGCGGGTCATATCTCTAACATCAGAGGTTTTATGGGCTCACGTCCAGAAATCGTTTTCTTGTGCATAGATTATTTTTTGCATTCATAGATTTGACGAAATAGTGGTATCCGAACAAACTTTACGTCCTTTGACCGTACGTCTGTCTGCACGTCAAAGCTTTTTGACGTACAGTCAGAGACAATCGATGTACAATCAGAATCGCCGCCAAGACATCTTGATGGCATTTCGCGGCGGCCGACTGCCCCAAGGAAACCATCAGAAAGCCGACAAGTGGAGTTTGTCTGGAGTTTGACTGTCGGTCAGAGTAACGTGTTGGCCAATCAGACATGCTTGATGTACAGTCAGAAACAGTCAGCGGTCCACTAGAAAACATTGTCTGCCAAACAGGGTTACATTGATGGATTTTTCCTTCGGGCTGCGAACACCAACTTGCTTCGGTCAAGAGGAAAAAGGTCCCCTCGCTTAGGGAACTCACTATATCCTACTGAGAAATATTGAGTGTTTCAGATGCCTGAGTGGTGGACTCAATTGGAGACAGGGGTGCTCCTGTCGATAGAAACTGCAGTTTCTTTAGGTGCACCCATTTGGAGACTGGGTGCTTTAGTAGATAGAAATTGCAGTTTCTTAAAATGCACCCCTTTGGGAACGTGCGCCTTGTTGGCCCCAGCACCAGAGCGTTGAGTGTACCAAAGAGAAAACCTTGCGGTTTTCTCTTTGGTACTGGGACCGCAGGTTCTTTCGCTTGTTTTTGATTTTTTCAATTGCAATGCATTGAAACAATATTATGGCACCTTGACAACTGGCAGCACTTGATTTTGAGCTGTTGAATGTTCCAAACTGTGGTAGTTAAAATATCTGCAAGATTTGTGCTAATGTTATTATTGAGTAATTCTTCAATAAAACATGCGTGCCTGCTTGTCTAAAGAGACATTTACTTCGGCGCAGTGACATAGCCAAGAATTATTTTCTTGGCTATGTCACTGCGCGGAAGTATTTTATGACCATGGGGAAGGGATGGGGGGGTGGGGGGCAGGTTTTGTTTCTCTTTTGCGTGTAGTAGTTAATGTACCGCACAATTCACCGGTACGGTCACGGCCGTCCCCGAACCGCTGGCCGTCTGGGACAATCTGGTAGTCATTCATTATTTGTCTGTCTTAATTAAAAACAAAAAAGTGATGTTTTTTCGGGGGGGGGGGGGGGGGGGAGGGGTGCGTTTAACCCTAAAACCACGCCTTGCCTATGGTACCGCTCGTTCCCTTCTCGCCACGGCACACACCACGCATTGACAGAGTGCGGCCGTCATGCGGCGAGAACTTTGGATCTTTACGATGATTTCTGACATCGGGAAAAAAAGATGAACGAGTACTCACTTCTGTCGCCAATTCCTAAGGCGCTCGTAATGTCGGGGATAATCCTGATGTAAAATGTGTGACAGAAAACGACGATCCTCAATCTCTTTTATCATCATACCTTCTAATTTCTAGTCAACTTGAACTCAATTCGCGGCCATTGTTCGCGCAGACCAATATCTCGGCTTTTCACACAATGAACGATTGCATTCGTTGCAATCACATTAGAGATCAGTGGTTAATATGGTGGTATCGGTGTCGAAGGCCATTCTGTCACGCCTGTGATAGCTTGTTTTGAAAGAAAACTCGAAGAGAAAAAAGCTATCACCACCTCAACAACGTTTGTCGACGCTTTTTCGCTCAAAGAGCAAAACACAAAAAACCGTATGTTCAAACTTTGTTTGTCTGCGTATTTTGAAGTGTTTCGTTCACAACTGCAGTCCCACTAGAAAACAAGTTTCCTTGGCCCCATGTTTTGCGTTGTATCCGCCAGGTTGAAAGGCGGACTCGGACAAACTACGACAAACAGGCTGTCGGTCGATGTCTTTCGTCGCTCGTTGTAGTGTGTCGCTGTCGTTTGTTGTTGTTTGTCTCTCAAGTGGGACGCGGCTGTTACAGAGCAAGAACAAGAGTTGCGTCGTTGCAGGCAGCACCTAAGGAAGACTCCTAAGGAATTTCAGCAAAGTCAGGAGCTTGAGGGCGGTTAACAGGAAGTGCAAAAACCGCCAAGGGAGGACAAACCAGTACATCCAACCTCACCTGCAGTGTCGACACCATCCAAGGAACCTTCAGCAAACGAGGACGAACTAGTAAATCCAACCTTAAATGGAAAATTGATTAAACCCAATGATGGTCTGGCACTAACACTTTCTGGGTAGCGAAGAACGATAAAAGCTCCGATGCGGCTTAGTTATGACGAAGACTTTGGACAATTGTCACAAAACCTATGTGTGTGCGTGTGTGTATTCCCATAGAGATTTGTTTGTTCTTATACATATTTGGTTCTTTTAAAGGCACAAAGATGTATTGGCAGTGGCAAGCCACTCTGGTGGCACGAGACAGAAATACTTAAGTGCCCTAATAAATATTTCAGTCGTGGTTCCATCTACGGCGATGCTGACTGTTATTCTGGACGGGCGCGCTTCCCCGACGCCACGGCGGCTCCACGGTTGTGGCTTACTAAAGGAGTGTCTAGTGCGCGCGTCTTTGCACACGTCATGTCGCAGCCAGCTTGCTGACAAAGGTGTGGCCTAGTGTGCGCGTCATTGGGCACATGACGGCACAGCCAATGGGGATGAGGTGGTGACACGTTATGAGAGTATAAAATGAGCGTGGTGCCTCACGTGCGTCACTTGCTGTCCGGATCGTATCGCTTGAAACAAAAATCATCGTCCTGCAACAAAGGGGTCCTAATGATTCCGGTCTGTGGCCAACGTAGACGCAAACACACGCACCGAATCAGCAGATTAAACTTTAAGTCCTGTTCAAAACATCAATCGAAAACATTTCTTCGAGAGAACTATAATGTTTTCGCATTCCCACACGCTAGCAGCCTTAAGTGTCTCTGCCGAATTTTCAGAGCGTGCCCGTTCCCGGCTTGGGTGGCGTCGCAGTCGGCGTCGGCGTAACGGCGCGGTGCATTATGGGAAACGCCGAAACGTCACTCGGGATGTTTCAGCACCATGACGTTTTGGTGGAAGTCACGTACCAAAACATTGCTCGCGACGTTTTGGCAGGGTTACTTTTCGGCACGGTTTCGAAACGTCACCATGCAAAGCGTCACCCTGCCGAAACCTCACCATGACGTCACCCTGACGTCTCGGTGTAAGTCACGTGCCGAAACTCGCCGGGACTTCAACCGAAACGTCACATGACGTTTCGGCACCGCGCCGAAACGTCCCGTGACGATGCCCTTTTTGCGCGTGAAAGACGGAGGAGGAGAAGAGGGTACGGATGAGGACGAGGGGTATACCCTCCCCTCAGTATCCCCCCTCCTCCTCGAGAGCTGCGCTCTAAACCGGCGTTACAGCAAGTTGTAAACGTCCTTGAATTGTTATCCTCTCAAGAGGTAATTGTGTCTTAAAGAGAAATAGGAAGCCGCCCAGGAAGTTACTGGGTCGGTCCCCATAGCAAAACGTTTTGTTCCGACACGAGGATCCATTCTTAAGAAATTTGAGAGCAAAAAATTTTCCAGGTATAAAAATGCCCGCTCGGACTAAAGTGAGACATTACCAGCTGCCGAATAGGCATAATTTTTATATCCTCACCTGAGAACTCTGGGTACGTTTGATATAGGCAACTGCCCCAAAGGTTTGGAGGTGAGTATTCATAGCACGAAATCTCATGCTCTCACACGCGTTATCATTTTCAAAAAACCACGGAACTAATAATTTCCCAGATATTGAATATTATTCCTCGGACCACAGTACAACAGACACCCAGCTACAGAATAGTCCGCATTTGTATTTCCTCAACCGATAATTGTGGCTTCCTGAGAAATAAGCAACTGCCACAAAGGTTTGCAGGTCTTAATCACCAGAACCCAAAATTGCATATTCAAACTAGAGCTACCATTACCACAAAAATCACGAAAGAAAAATTTGCCAGATATCAAAATGCTATGTCGGACCACAGCACAACACACACCCGCTACAAGATAGGCAGCATTTGCAACATCTTAGTGTATAATCGTCTTTCAGTGAATTATGGAACTGCACAAAACTTCGACAGGTCAGTACCCATAGCGCAAAATTACATGTTTCGACGCGGTGTATCATAATCAAAAATCGCAAAACAAGATATGAATATGATCTCCAAACACAGTGCAAGACACAGCTAGCAACTGAATACGCAACGTTCGTATCTTCTGAACTGATAATTGTCGCTTTCTCTGAAATACGCAACTGCCCAAATGTTACCGTGTGAGAATCCAGAGCAACAAATTACATGCCCCGACAAAGATAGCCAAGTTCTAGTCCCAAAGAAACATTAATTTGTCAGATATCAAAACGCTCTTGCGGACTGGGGTGCATCACGTACCCAGCTACAAAATACGCAGCATTTGTATTTTTTTAACCGATAATTCTGGCTTCCAGTGAAATGGGGAGCGCTCCAAAAAGTTTGTGGGTTAGTTTTCAGGCCAAAAAAGTATGTCCCGACGCAGAATACATTTTTAAAACAATCACAGGAATCTGTGATCTGTGAATTTGTGAATCTGTGAAAAACAATTTGGCAGAATCAAGATGATTTCTCGTACTAGAGTGCAACACAAGCCAAACTACACAATAGGCTGCATTCGAGTCTCCTAAACTGATTATCGTGGCTTTTCGTGAAATGCACAACTGCCCGAAACGTTTCCCGGTCAGTCTCCAGAGCACAGAATCACACTTTTACATAACACTTAATTCGCCAGGTATCGAAATCTTATCTCTTTCTACTGTGCAGTGCATACCCAGTTACAGAAAATACATTTGCAAGTACAACCTCTGGGCGCCAACATCTTGCCGCTGGTATGGGTATATTGTCTGATAGGCGAGCATTGCTGAGGCGGACCCGCGGCCTCAGTAGTGCTTGACTGTCAGGCTATGCAACATGATGGCGGCGCCCAGAGGCCCTACTTACATATTTATAGGCAGAATGTCTATCTTAACAGATATGTTTACATCCTTGCAAGTGGAACTGCCCAACATGTCTGTGGGTCAGTCTCTAGAGCACGACTTTCATGTTCCGAAACAGGAAGCCATTTCATGAAATCACATAAAAAATAAATGCCACATATGAATACGAATTTTCAGTCCACAATGCAACACATACCCAGCTACAGAATAGCAGCACTTGAGTTTTCTGAACTGCAAATTCTGTCTTTTTGTGAAAATTGCAACTGACCAAACATTTTCTGGGTTTGTTTTTACGGCACAAAATTTCATGTTTCGACATAAGGTAGCATATTCTCAAAATAAAAAAGCAAAAACATTGCCAGATCCAAAGTGATATTTTGTCTGTATTGTAGCACATGCCCAGCTACAAAATACGCAGCTTTTGTATCTTCTCAACTGATAATTGTATCGCCTTGTGCGATGAGCAGCTGCCCAAAAATTGTGCGTGTCTTTCTCCAGGGCCAAAATTACATATTCTGACATCACTGCCATCCTTACAAAAATCCCCCCAAAACTGGTCATTTCCCCTCAAACGTCCCAGACGTTGCGTTCAACCATTTCAGATTTAAAAAAAAAACAAAAAAAAAACAAAAAAACATGCAGGACTTTTTAATTAAGGTCGTTGCAGTTTTTTTTCGTTATGAGCGGGGTTTTATTTATTACATGCACGTAAATCAATGTATCGAGCAATAATTAAAAAAATATATATTTTTCATTGAAACGAATTACATGTTTCACGAAATTCAAACGGCTTTTAACTTAATGTTGTAGTGATTATGCCATTTTTAATATTAAAATATAAAAATAACCAACAAAATGCTCAGTCGTTAGCAGATTTCTGAATTTTGTTTTGTTTTATTATCGCTTTACGCCTGGCAATCATATCAATTTGTATTAGAATCCCTGTAGATTGATTACTAATAAAAATATTTTAAGCTACGCAAAATTATACTTCGCAACAAAATATTATAATCTTCGAAAAAAAAGTTGGTCTTCCTGCCTAAACAGTCGTCCATTCTAGCCTGAGATGGTCGAAGTAAGAATGCAAAATATAACTGCTTTAGATAAGAGATTTCATTTCCGAAAGTTTCATCAAAATAATATTTGTCGAAATTGGGAGGCTAAAGTTGATTTTAGCTCTCGGGTCGAAACCTTGCATTGTTCTTCAGCAACTCTTCACCGCACAACACGCCAACTGACACGATTTCTGACACGAGAGTAGAGAAGCTTTGCGCGCACGCAAGGCAATTTATGACAATTCTCTAGCTAGTGCTGCGCGTCTTGGTCGTCTCGGTTCTTTGTTGGTCTATACCAAAATGTAATCGACAAAAAAAGCTCCTTGAAGCTCTGTACTTTTTTCACCTATTACGTCTAAGCTGATTACATTTTTTTTGTGATTATATTTCTATTGAGTTACTAGAGCCTCGCACACTAACTCCCGAGTGTGCGATCCAAAATTAAAATGAGATACCCAGAAACCCGTTGCACGTGGCCTGAAGTCGCTGTCGCAAATTTTGAGGAATGTGTTTGGAAAAGTATTTGGAGGAGACCAAATGCAATTGGTTATATTTGTATCTTGTACTTAAATACTTTTTTGGAATTGTAGTTAGATTTGTAATTAAATACATTTTCGAGGAAGTATTTTGTATTTGTAATTCGACACATATTTGTATGTATTTTGCCCATCCCTGCCTGGTGAACTATATATTTTGATTGCATCACAATACTCTATGTACAGTGTATTGGATAAAATACATATATTGTATCGTATTACAATAAAGGTTTGTTATGGGATTCTAATATACATTACAGTCATTGTATAAGAGGCTCCAATATCCATAATGCACAACAAACATTTAAATTCCCCACAGTATAAACCCTTATTGGATCCACATATGTCGTTTGGGAATCCAAAAGGGATTTACGATCCCAGTGTATCTAGCGTATCATGGATATTAGAATCTAAAATTTGTATTGGCTACCAATAAAACTATATACGCGCTGGAATATCACGTTCAGCAGACAATTTCTTTGCAACGCAAAGTCTCCCTGAGTGTTTTGCTGAGTGATGAGAAAAAGTGTTACTATTGTCTAATTTTGAATAAAGAAGCATAACACTGGGCTTATCCATCCCAAATATATTCAACACGTTCCTGAACTGAAGACTCCGGCATTTACTGCTAAAGAAAGTTAACTGTTTAGGAATCTCATCCAAAAACTTGATGTTTGAAAACAGAATCTGAAATCCTCACATTTTAATGAAACCAGCACCTGATAGCTGCAGCGATAAGAAACTGCAAGACAAGAATATGTGATTAGTTCGCTACAAGTAGCAATTCCTCAGTAAGCCGAAAAGATTCAAAGTTAGATCCGCATCTATTGCCGAAAAATAATCTTCAATGCGACTGGCCCGAGTCATTCTAAACTCGGTCAATTAAAATTACGTATTCGCTCGTCTAGCTTCAATATTCCTACTTCGGACCAAAGTAGAGTATCTGGAATGCTCACCTTGGAAGAAAAACGAACTGGTGCCTGCTGGCTTGTAGGCAGTGGAAACTGGAAGAGAGATTTGCGGTTAGTTGCATCCAAGTAGCAATTACTTTGAGCAGTCGCGTAAGGTACACTAAGTCGGAAAGATTCAAAAGTACATGCGCGCGAACATAGATATCCTCTTGCGACGTGACTGAACGGGTTGTCCACACGCGGAATGTATTGTCCACGCGTCGACAACACATTTTTCGACGCCTGCCCAGTTTTTTTGCAAGGGGCATATTATGTCATGTTGATGTAATTTTGAATTTATTCAGCGTAGTGTGCTGTACGCGGCTACTCAAAGAAATTGCAACTTGAACTCAACTAATCGCAACTCTTTCTTGCAGTATTAATGGCCAACGAGGCAGCAGGAGCCATTTTGTTCTTCATCGAAGATGCGGATTCCAGACTCCCTAGTTTGGCCCGTAGCAGCAATACTGAAGCCAGGCAAGCGATACGGCAAATTTAATTGACGGAGCTCAGAACGACTGGGGACGCTTTCACTGAAGCTTGTTTTGCTGCAATACAAGTGTGCATTGCAGAAAAACAAGCTTCAGTGAAAGCGTCCCTAGTCGTTCTGAGCTCAGTCAATTAAATATGCCGCATAGGTCCTTTGGCTTCAGTATTGCTGCTTCGGACCAAACTAGAGAATCTGGAAACCTCACCTTTGAAGAACAAACTGGTACCTGCGGCCTTGTAAGCCATGGATACTGCAAGAAAGATTTGCGATTAGTTGCGGCCAAGTTGCAATTTCTTTGAGTAGCCGTGTACAGCACACTAAGCTGGATAAAATCAAAATTATTGCCCTTGAGATAATATCCCTCTTGCCACAAAACAGGGGACACGTCAACAAATGTGTTGTCCACGTGTATTGCAGCAAAAAAAAAAGAACTTCAATGAATGCGTTCCCAGCCCTTCTGAGTTCCGTCAATTAATTATGCCCTACAGCTCGTCTGGCTTCAGTATTTCTGCTTCAGAGCAAACTAGAAAATTTGGAATCCTCACTTTTGAACGAGAACAAACTGCCGCCTGCTGGCTTCTGGGCCGTGGAATCTGCAAGAGAGATTAACGATTAGTTACGTCCAAGTAACATTTTTTTTTGTGGTCGCCTAAACAACCAACTCAAAATTACATGCACGGGACATAGATGCCTCATGCGACGGAACCCCCTTCATACTTGCTTTCTGTTAACTCAGCTCACCTTCGCCTCTTGCCTCAAATCTCTGTGCTACTGCTCTAATCTCGATTCCCAGGCTCCCAAAGGCCACGCCATGGCTTGCGCCAGGCACGGATTTGTCAGCTCCGCGACCGGCTCTATTGAGGCATGGATGCCACGGCACCTGGGCGCTTGATGTGTTTTAATATTTTGAACCTGGCTCAAAACAGGTAGATGGGTGTCTGATACGCCCTTTGCTTACTTGCGGAACGTTTCGAAAACAGGGGGTAGGCGCTTCTGCGCTCTGGGTGCCCATGCTCGGTATGCTACAATAATTGAAATTGAACTCTGCACGAATCTTGAAACATAACAAACAGAATGCGCATGACAAAAGGCATACCAAGTGAAACACCCACCATCTATATATTTTCGGTTCATGTCAGCAAGAAGCTGTCGTAGATGTAGCATACCTCGCTTAAGCCGCTCATCCCTTGTGTCCCGGTTGGGTCTCGTCCTGATGAATCGTCGGTGAAGACTTGAAGGGTGGTCAAGATCAGATTAGACCTTTTGAGACTTAATACATATAGTAGCCGAGAGGATCCCGTATGAAAAATTTATGAATGTAACTCTGTTTGGCAGTCAATGTTTTTAGTGGACCGCTGACTGTGCCTCACTGTACGTCTATCATGTCTGATTGGCCAACAAGTTACTCTGACCGACAGTCAAACTCCAGTCAGACTCCGCTTGTCGGCTTTCTGATGGTTTCCTGGTGGCAGTCGGCCGCCGCAAAATGCCATCAAGATGTCTTGGTGGCGATTCTGATTGTACATCGATTGGCTCTGACTGTACGTCAAAAATGTTTGACGTGCTGAAAGACCCACGGTCAAAGGACGTAAAGTTCGTTCGGAAACCACTATTTCGTCAAATCTAGGAATACGAAAAATAATCTGTGCAAGAGAAAAAGATTTCGGGACGTGAGACCATAAAACCGCTGATGTTGGAGATATGACACGCAACCGACCGACAACCTTGATCTGAAGCCCGCCAAGACGCAGAACACGCCATTTCGCTTCGCCCATAGAGGCTTCGACGAGCTTCCATGAACGATCGCTCTCGACTCGTTTTGTTTGCCCGCTTGCTCCAACCTGTCGATTCTGGCCGGGGTCTACAGTGTCTGATTTATACTCGACAAGACCCAGCCTGTTGTGAGTTCCGACGATATAAGGGACTTTAGTGGTGTAGTTGAAGACGACAAGGTGTACCAGGTCTACTGGGCCGGAGACGTACGAACAAAAGGATCGTTCTACGACGCGAAAGTACTCTACATGGCAGGTGAGTAGAACTGAAGTACGGCGTGTGATGTACAAGTGCTTTGCATAACATGCTGAAGGGTTAATTGCATATGCAGCCGAAGCATTCTTTAGAGCGATGCGCTCATTGTCGGAATCTCGCGCTGCAATACAAAAATGCTCCTGACTCGGTCCGAGAGTTTTGGGCTAGAAATTTTATACCTTTCTATCTGTCATAATCTATTGGCTACAATTGAAAACGAGCGTGTTGGTTAATAGATACAAAACTTGAAAGTATAAAACAGAGAGGACGAGGACGAGAACAGGACATCTTGTGAAAGATGTCCTGTTCTCGTCCTCGTCCTCTCTGTTTTATACTTTCAAGTTTTGTAATCTATTGGCCTTACCAATAGATTATGACTTTCGGGGCTGCTCGCGTTCGTTTGTAGAAGGCAGGGCTGTCTGTCGTAGCATGCATGCTTGCTCTCTAGCTTCAACGGAGTCGCAGAGGTTTTGTGAATTAAAGTGTATACGGTCGTCCCGAAAGGTTCAGACATCCAGGACGTTTTTTTGGAAGATGCTTACGGTGCATGTGGTCCCGTTTGTAAACCAATGTCTGTTTTGCCCGAAAAACGCAAATTTCAAAAGGGGAAAAAAACAAAGGACGGGTACACACGTTTCCTAATTTTTGATATCATAAATTCCAATCATTTTAAGGATCTGTGAACCGTTTCACAGCCATGCAATATGGTCTGCTCGGCTTGTGAACCGTTTCATAGCCATCCAAGATTGCCACCTCGGAATTTGAGCTTTATCTAAAGAGTAAAACTATGCGCACTCCGGAGTGCACTTCGGAAGGATATAGCTTTACGCGCTCCGCTAGACTCGTATAAAACGAATGGTCAAATCGAATTTCCAAAGCGATGGCATAGCATAGGGGTTAAGGTGTCCGATTTGTACGCATGTGGACGCGGATTCGATCCGCGGTGGACTACTTTTTTTTCTTCTTTTTTCCGAACATTTTGTTTTGTCGAGGCATTTGGCAATATTTATGAGTGCGTGTAGCTTTACTCTTATATAAATGCTGCCCTTGTTGATGAAATTCCCTTGGCACTGGCAGTCAGACTTCATGTGAGGGACCATCAGGGTACGTTCCACCAAGGCTTGATTGATTGATTGATTGTTTGATTTTGGGCTTTAATGGCGCAGCGGCTGCTAAGGCCATAGTGCGCCAGAACAATGGTAGAAGAAAAAAACTGCGGTGCTATTTAGTCAAAGGTGAGGCATGATATGAGAAATTAACATCTTTCATGAAATGCAGACAATACAAAGAAAATTCAGTAACTTAAATGTGCTGTAATAGGCCAATGCTGTTTAGGAAGTTTAAAACTTGGTTATGAGGAACAAGAGGCTCCTCTCCTAGCAAAAGGGCCGGGTGGATTGGGCTCTGTTCTTTAAAAAAACATGAAAAGTTGGTGCGACGCTCCTCATGATATTTCGGACATTGAATGAGAATGTGCAAGATGGAGAGTGTTTCACCACATTCTTCACACATTGGAGCATCCTCTGCTCGCAGAAGGAAGCCATATGTGAGTTGAGTGTGACCAATTCTCAGGCGACAGAGAACAACTTCATAAAAACGCTTGTTATGTCGGCAACTGGCCTAGTCAGAAAGAACAGGTTTCACGCAATAGAGTTTATTATGGACTTCAGTGTCTCATTCCTCCTGCCATTTCTTTTTAATTGACTTTTTCAGTGATGCCCTGTAATCCAGGTATGGGATGCAGGTAACCTCTTTGTCCATGTCTTGACATGTTCAAGCGGCTTTATCGGCCTCCTCATTTCCTACTATACCGACGTGGCCAGGGACCCAAAAGAAATTAATCGTGATGTTGGAGTTTGTGGCAGCTACAATCTTGTTGCGTATTTGCAGAATAAAAGCATCTTTTGATGTATCTAGGGATGCAAGTGCATAGAGTGCACTGAGAGAATCTGAGAAAATTATGGCGGCTTTGATATTTCTTTTGATGATATTATCCACAGTTACCCGTAGGGCATATGACTCTGCAGAGAAGATGGTGGCTTGTTTGCTGAGTCGCGTTACAATACTGCATGACGGCCCGACTACAGCACTTCCTACACTACTGCTCCCCTTCGTTCCACCGGTGTAAAACTGTACAAAAAGTTTGTAGTTTTCGGAGATTTGGAAGAACTCTTGCCTAAGGTCTCCCGCTGGTACATTCTTCTTGTCATACTTGGAAAGAGAAAAATTAATCGGAATAGGTGTGATGTTCCAAGGTGCAACTGGGCTGGGCAACACTGCTACTGGACTGTATAAGTCTATTGCAAAATTCTTGGCCTCAGATTTAAGGCGCAGAGTAAAAGGAGGTATAACAGAAGGTTTGTTCTGGTACGTCCTTTCATACCGCGTGTCCAGAAATACTTCGAGTGCAGGATGTCGAGGCATAGAGCGAACTCTTAAGTAAAATTGAAAGCCCAAGAACAGACGTCTTTTTCCGAGAGAGTATTCGTTAGATTCAGCGTAGAGACTGGGAACTGGAGAGGTGCGGAAAGCCCCCGTTGCAAGTCGTAGTCCAAGGTGGTGGACAGGATCCAAGATCCGAAGAAGAGACGCCGTGCCGAGCCGTACACCATGCAACCGTAATCTAATTTCGATCGAACGATGCACTGATACAAACGCAGCAGGCACCTTCTGTCACTACCCCAGGATTTGTGCGAAAGAACTTTTAAAATATTTAATACTAGCAGGCATTTCTTTTTTAGTTGCAAGTTGTAACTACGGAAGCAAAATTTCCTATCAAAAATAACCCCTAAAAATTTATGCTCAGGATGTACGTTAGAGTTAGAGTGGGTTCCGGAATGATACCCCTTCGAAGAGAAAACAGAACACAGACTGTTTTTTCTGCTGAAAAACGGAAACCATTCTCATCTGCGCAACGTGTCATTCCATTAATACCTAGTTGAACCTGGTGTTCACAGATAGCTGAATTACACGAAGAGCAGGATATTTGCACATCATCAACATAAAGTGCATAGGAGAGAGATCGGGGAAGAACCTGTCTAAGAGAGTTCATTTTGATCAGAAACAAAATAACACTCAGCACCGACCCTTGGGGAACACAATTCTCCTGGATAAACATTTCAGAAAGTGTCGTGCCCAACCTCACTTGGAACGAGCGCTCATCGATGAAGCTCTTCATAAGAGCTAGCATTTTCCCATGAATTCCAGCTGAAACTAAATCACTTAAAATTCCGTACCGCCATATGGTACCATATGCCTTCTCAATATCGAAAAACACAAATAGACAACGTTGTCTTTTAACAAAGGCATCCCTGACCGTTTTTTCTAGGCGAACAAGGTGATCAACAGTTGATCGCCCTGTCCTATACCCACATTGAAATTTGTCGAAGAAGTTTTCCTGCTCTAAAAATACACCAATCTAGAGGTCACCATTCGTTCAAACGTTTTTCCCAGGGAACTGGTGAGTGCGATTGGTCTGTAGCTGGAGGGTAATGATGGATGCTTTCCATGCTTTAGCAAAGGAATCACAATAGCCCTTTTCCAGAAAATGGGATAAGCTCCACTGCTCCATACAGAGCTAAAAAGCAATAGGATGGTATCTAATGTTGCAGGATGTAAATGCTGAAGCATACTGTAATGAATAAGGTCTGGTCCCGGGGACGAGTTCTTTCCCTTGTCAAGGGCAATCATCAGTTCCACAAGGGTAAATGGTTGATTATAAGCCTCGTTAGAACCACCGGTATATTTTGTTGGTACTTTCTCTTTGGCAGCCTTGTATTTTAAAAAGGTGTGTGAATAATGCTCAGATCCCGAAACAGACTTGAAGTGTTCACCAAGAATATTTGCCTGCTGTTTTAGAGTGGGAACATTGCTGCCACCCAATGTGAAGAGAGGGATAGTAAATGCACGGTAATCCCCTCTAATTCTGTGAACCCTGTCCCATACGACTTTTATGCCTGTGGATCTGTTCACTGAAGAAGCATACGACATCCAGGTGGTTTTTTTAGATTGGCGTCTTACATTGCGGGCCTTAGCACGTAGCTTTTTAAACTTAATGGCATTTTCAACTGTTGGGTAACAGCGCACTACTCTCCATGCACAGTTTTGCCGCTTACGTGCTAGGCTACACTCCGCATTCCACCAAGGCTTTGGCTTTGATGGTAAGCGTCCTGACGTTTTTGGAATAGAGCGCTGTGCTGCTTGGACAATTACATTAGTCACGACTTCACAGGCTTCATTAACATCCAAGTTAGGTAATGTATCTGGATGCAACTCTGACTCCTTTTTAAAAGAGGCCCAGTCAGCCTTTTCCAACTTCCAACGCGGAGTTCGAGTTTGTAATGACTTACAAGAGACTGTGCTTTTTAAAACAATGGGAAAGTGATCGCTACCATAGGGATTCTGATCTACACTCCATGAGAAGTCAGGCAGCAACGAGGCACTATCAATGGAGAGGTCGATGGAGGTCGATGATCAGGATGAGGCGCTAAAATAAGTTGAAGTACCAGTATTAAAAAGGCAGAGGCTTCGAGAAGTTAAATCTGATCCGATTATTTTCCCGCGAATATCAGTTAGATTCCCTCCCCAAAGGGCATTGTGGGCATTAAAATCCTCCATCAAAAGAAAGGTCTTTGGAAGTTGATCTAAAAGGGAGTGAAGCTCTGCACTTGTTACAGCTTGTGAGGGTGATAAATATATTGGACAAACAGAAATGGCTTTATGTACTAGAACACGCACTGCCACTGCTTCTAAAGGAGTGTGCAAGGGTATGGCCATACAAGCAGCCAGCCCTGGAACTACTATCGCTACTCCTCCAGATGAAATAGTAGCATTTAGTCGGTCCTTCCGAAAGACAGTAAAATTTCGGAGGAAGTTGGTATGTGTGGCATTTAAATGTGTTTCTTGTAAACACAGGGCTGCAGGTTTGTGTTCCTGCAGAAGATATTCAACATCGTCGAGGTTAGTAGTAATCCCCTGCAATTTCATTGAAGAAATGTTGCACCCATGAGTTGGAGATTTTTACTTCGGGGGTGTTACTTGTTTTTTACTTTTATGGTGGGCCTTGGGAGTCTGCCACTCCATGTGGTCTGTGTCAGACGCATGAGAGGAGGCTTGGGTACATTCATCCATAGGTTCTGAGTCCTGGGGCGAGACCTTCCCGGATGGTATGGAAAGGCTCTGGCCTCGAGGAGCCAGCCGTCGACCATGACCACCTCCAGCCAAAGAGGCGGTGGAGGTGCCAGGCAGGGAGGCGCCAGAGACCTCCTGTTCCTGCCCTTTGGGTGTTGGAGTGGCACAGGAACTATGCCGTTCCTTGGATGAGGATGTCTTCTCCTGAGAGCGTGGGCCCCTCTCCCTTGAAGGGGATCGCGGGCTACGGACGGTCTTGGCCGTTCCCGACCCAACCTGTGAAGGGGATGCAGTCTGTGTTCCCTCCCCACTAAATGGGACAGACTGCTGTCCCGTGAGAGCGGGAGGGGTGGTCGTCTGGCTGGAGGAGGCGGTAGACACCCCAGCCGATACTGCACGCCCGGGCAGCTCGATTTTAAGCTTGGGCGTGGGGGACTGCAGTGGCTTCCGGTAGTCCAGAAAGGACGCCTGGGTAGCCACTGCAACCTTCAGTGGTGCATGTCCCTGCATTACCACCTGCTCGTAGCCGCCCTTTCGCAAAAAAGCAAAACGACGGCGTGCCTCCAGGTATGACAAATTTTCTTTTACTTTCAGAGTCAGTAGTTCTTTCTAATCTTTCCATACTCTACATGATCTGAAGTATGCCGGGTGGGCCTCGTTGCAGTATGCGCAGTGTGCGCTGTTTGTGAAGGAGTCTGTCTTATGGTCAATTTTACTGCATTTCGCACATCTGGCTTTCCCGCGACAGTTCTGGGAGCCATGTCCGTACCTCTGGCACTGAAAGCATCTCCGGGGGTCACGGATATAGGGCCGAACCCTGCAGTGGAGGTATCCGGCCTTGACAGCTTCAGGAAGTGTGGCGGCTTCAAATGTTTGAACGATGTGTTTTGTTCTTATTTCCTGCCCCTCACGTCGCATGCAGATACGCCTTGCGGCCACGACTTCTTGGTCAGAAAGACCTTCAGCAATTTCAATGTCTGTTGTCTCTAGAAGGTCGTCCTCGGAGATTACTCCCTGGATCGTATTCAGTGTGCGATGCGGCGTGCTTGACACCTTATGGTCAGACACTGAACGCAGTGCAAGGAGCGCTGTACTCTGCATGCTGGTTTCACTGCATGCTGGAAGACGACCTTCTGGTCGTCTTCTGGCGACCAGAAGGTCGCCAGAAGACTTTTTTTTGTCTTTGAAGCTCTTTCCCACAACACTTTCCAGTACTTTCGCAACAAGGAAGGGTGATAATTTTGAGAGCTGTTTGTCACTTTCGGAGTGAATAACCAAACACTTTGGGTAATGGGAACGAAAACATGGAGTCTTGTCTGGGATGATAACTTCAGTGCGGCCTCTTTTCAGAGGCCGACAGGTTGGTTTGACTTAGAACCCGTAAATGTGGGGAGGTTTTCAGAAACTGAGGCGCACCGACCACCACCGAGCCCAACAAGGGGGTAGGTAGCACCCCATAGCAAGTATGGCTTGGCTGGGTATGCTGCACTACCAGTGCTACCCAGTAACTATAACCAAGTAGGGTTCAAGAAAGGTATCTGCCGCCACCCAAGGTTAGCCCTTGCCGCCAAAGAAAGGGGAAAAAGGTGCAAGAGAAATGAGAAAGAAATGAAGGAAACAGGACAGGTAAAAGTGAAAGATTGGATTGGATAGTAGAAGAAAAGGCGACTAGACTGAATCATCCTGGCCGGGCCTTACCAGGACTCCCATCTACGAGAAGCGGGGGCCGAAGTGGTGTATTGCCTCACCCCGGGGGCCCCGAAGGGTCCAAACCTACCCCGGGCTCGGCTCAACCACCAGGATGCCCTTTTCCCCGGACACGGGCTTGCCACGCACAGCCAGACGTGGGAGGGTCTTAGCCACTTTTTACTCAGGGTCTGTGGTGTCGCCAATGTGGCTGGGGTCCGTGGTGACGCTACTCACCAAGCACCTAGAACCTAATGTGCAGGTGCCCCCTGCGGGGCTCGGGGTCCGTGGAGACGCCACTCTCCAAACACCTGCTTTCACGGGTGCCCCCTGCGGGGCCACCAAGACTGCTGACTGGCAGTCAGTGTCCCAAATCACGTATCTTGATGAAATTTTCAATAGGGAAGTACACAAAAACGAGTCTCAGGTGTGCCATTTATGGTGCGTTTTAAATTGAGAGGCCTGATGTAAAATGAGAGTTCAATACTGCCGCAGCCCTGTGTCGAACCTAAATTTTTGAAGGCCTTTTTCTCCTCGCTATGGGGACAAGGCACATAAATCCCAGCATGTGGACGAAAATTTTACCGTAACGTGCCGACTTAATGCCCCGCCCCCCCAAAAAAATATTTGGCCACCCGACTTTTAGAAAGAAAAAAGTTTTTTAGAAAATACCAAGTCATTGATTACCCCTACAAAACCCTGAACCAAGTATGCTCGTACCGTGGTTTGTTTCTCCCTGCTGCCTCCTTGTGAAATCAAGCTGGCAGTTTTTTTTTTATTTTGTTAACAATCCCACGTTTTTATTTTTGGTTTCACTTGTTGAGGCAGGTGGATGTTTTCGTGAAGCTTCCTTCCTATGCGCTTCCGAGTCAACATTTTTGCAATGGCAAACTCCCGGGCTTTAATTTTGCGCTCCTTGACGAATGTTGAAACTCATATAGGTGGGCAATAGCTCACTTGAAAATACTTGTTCTTGGTGGCCGAGAACAAACTCGTGTTCCTGATTGGCAGCCATTTGCTGCGAAAACTGCCAGCACATATCCGAAAGAACCCAGTCTTAGTCTAATACAGATGCTTTGGCCGGACAGAGACATAAAAGCCTGACACACTACCACTATAAGGACAGAAATAGAGTGTCTGTGAGAAATGAAACACACAACTCAGATAGACATCGATCACTCACCTTAAAAACACTTGCCATGAGCGGCAAAGTGCAAACTTCAGGTCTTGATTGGCTGGTGCTTGCCACCAAGACCTGCATATGTGTAAGAAAGAAAACGGTCTTAGTCAAAGTTAGGTGTTTTGGCAGGAGAAAAAAGAAAATACTAATGCAAGACCATTACAGATATGAAATGGCATCCAAGAGGAATGCAACACATACCTCAAATACGCGGGCAATAGCTCATCCTGAAAATACTTGCTCCTGGTGGCTGAGAACGAACTCCACTTCTTGATTGGCATCCATTTGCTGCGAAGGATACCTGCACATATTCTAAATAACCCAGTTTTAGTCTCACATAGATGGTTTGGCCGGACAGACCCAAAAGTCTGATAGAAAGCACAAAAGCAGATAATGTGTCTGCAAAAGGTGAAAACAGATCGAGGTGGAGAAGTTCGTTTTCTGTGCCACCTTAGTGAAATAGTTTAGCTCATTTTGCTAAAACAATGCATATCTGCTAAACAAGTATAATATATAATAAACAAGTATAATGAGTCGCCGGCAGGCGGCCATAGAGTCGGTGAAGATGATGGAAATAAACGAGGAAAAAGAGCCTGAGGAGGTATATGCGATAGCCGCTGCAATGGCGTGTAGTTCCGCCAAGCAGGGGTCTATGGGAGGAAGAACGGCGGTGTGTATTCGACTGAAATGATGATCTGTGACAGCTATGGCCGTGCCTCTATCAGTCGTGTTGGCATCTGTGTAGAGGTATGTGCGATGAGGAGTGCAGGCGGTCTAACGTGTGAAAAAGGCAATACGTTGAGAGCGTCGTGCTAAATTCAGCATCGGGTGCATGTGTCGAGGGAGTGGTGCTATGATAAGATGTGAACGGGTGGTGGTGGTGAGAGCTGCTTCTTTCGGGGGAGGTAAGGATGGAACGTTATGGTAAGTTGAGTGAGTATGTGTGTTCTATGGGGGGTGAGAAGGAGGCGGATTTCCGGACGGCGTTTGTGGACAGCAACGTGCTCATCTACGGTGTTGTGATAGACCATATTGAGCAGGCGGTGGGTGCTCGTGGTGATGGTACGACCCATGGCAAGCTTGGTGCCTTTACGAATTAGCGCATCCAGTTTCATTTTTGTCTTTGTGGGAGTTTTGTGTACGGGAGATGGTAGCGGAGGCGGAATATCAGGCGTCGCAGAGCCTCAATATCCTCCTTTTTTTTAAGTCCGTGAGAGGAAGTGGAGACGAGGGGCAGAGCATGTTAAAAACCTGTTCGCCTTGTTTGAGGAGATGATTAACCGTGGTTGAGCCACCGACATCACGCTGGATGTGAATTCTTAAAAGGCGGATGCTATTTGGCTGTGGAATGGAGGTACCGTTTTGTTTAAAGGAAATCTGGGGTGGTTCCAAGCGTGGATTGTGAACTAGAAGAAGTTCCGATTTAGTAGGAGCACACTGTAGGCCCATGTATTTCGTGGCTTGTTGGATGCTGTTGAGAGCGTGTTGTAGTGTATCCTGTACGTGTACCATTGAGCCTTGATTTATCCAGAGGGTGATATCATCGGCGTATATAGTGTAATGTATGAATAGTATGGGACATAGTGCTCGGTGTATATGGCACATGGCGAGATTGAAAAGAGTGGGCGAGAGTACTGAACCTTTTAGAGTGCCGCGCTGAGGATGGTCGAATGTAGTGGATGTGATTTCACCTAAACTTAAAGAGTATGTGCGTCCGCGAAGGAAGCGTCGGAAATAATTCTAGAGCCTGGTGACGCAATAAGTTGCCTGCTGCTCTTCTAGCACACTGTCGTGATGAACGTTATTGAAAGCCTAGTAGAGGTCGGTTGCAAGAATTGCCGTCATTTGAGCTGTGCTCAGAGGGTTTGGAGGAACGCGTTTTAAGTCGAGATGTGTTTCCGTAGACAATGAGGGAGTGTGGAAGGTGTTGTGTATTGTATAAGTGAGTGTGGAGTCGGCGACGAATGGACTCCCTCTATACGTTTTCCCACACATGAGGTGAGTAAATTGGGACAAAGGTTTTCAATATCATCTGTTTTTTTTTTCGGTTTGGTGAGGAAGGTGATCACGGCCGTGATCCACTCATTTGGGAGTAAGCAAGAACACCAGCACTGATTCATGAGTTCCAGTAGGAGCTCGTAACCTTGATCTATGAGGTTGCGCAGCTGCTGTGGTGTAATTCTGTCGTGTTCCGGAGCCGTGTTGACTCTGGTTTCCGTTACTGCCTGTTTGAGTTCAGCGAGTGTGATGCTCGGCGAGTCCGACAAGGAGCTGTTGTCAAGTTTGCGCCCGGCGTGGTCGTTGTACGCGGGCTGCATGGCAGTGATATTGCACTCTCACGACGAGCCTGAAAAAGCTGATCGGGTGCTGTATATTCATCGAGAAGTTTGTGTAGGGAGGTGCGTGCGGCCGTCTTGGACTGAGATGGGTTAGCGAGACTGCGGACGAGACGCCACGCTGAGGCAACATACAGGGTATTGCTGAGTTTATAACAGGCGCTGTACTATCAGAAACAATATGAGCGTGAACGCGCGTCCGCGTGTCGCCGCTGCCTGAGGCGCCGCCCTGCGGCGCCGTTGTAAAGTTTTGCGCATGCGTGTAGAAATCCTGTCGCTGTTCTCGCATTGACTGTCAACCCCCGTCTGTCGTCTGCTATGCGCGCGCTGGCGGCCGCTCGTGCTGTCGTCTGCTAGGCGGCTCGTGTATTTCCGTCACAACTCAGACAAACGACTTAACATGATTTACGAGTTTCCTATGCGATAACGCAATGCCCACATTTGATACGTGATAAGTAGCTGGCTCCTTTCATTGGGTCGAGATACAGCGACAACAGACAAATGGAATAAAATCTGCAAAGCGTAGCGTTCAACTACGGTGAGCCCGGAAAACATTCAGTTGAGTGAAAAATGGGTAGAGTTCCTTACGACGAACGGATCAACATAGTTGAGCTGTCCCTCCGAGGCTACTCTCAGAGGGCTATATCCAGCATGGCTGGAAGACCGCTGAAAACGGTGAACCGGATACTACAAGCATATAGGGACGAGCTGTCCAGGGCAAACACAACTCGCGTAGAAAGCGCGTGTGTCCGCCGGAGCACGCAATGTTGTGCGGCAGACGACAACACGAGCGGACGCCAGCGCGAACACGAGTCGCATAGGAGACTATAGCGTGAGCGGCCGCCAGCGCACACAGCAGTCGCATAGCAGACGCCAGCACGAGCAGACGCCAGCGCGAACACGAGTCGCATAGGAGACGACAGCGTGAGCTACCTCCAGCGCACACAGGAGTCGCATAGCAGACGCCAGCACGAGCGCACGCCAGCGCGCGCATAGCAGACGACAGACGGGGGCTGACAGTCAAAGCGAGAACAGCGACAGGATTTCTACACGCATGCGCAAAACTTCACAACGGCGCCGCAAGGCGGCGCCTCAGGTAGCGGCGACACGCGGAGGCGCGTTCACGCTCATATTTTCCCGATACTACCAGTGCTCTTGTGTAAGGGAGTCCGAGCAGGTGGCTATTTCGTCATTGACGAGGGAGATGCGTTTGCGTAGGGAGTTTTTGCACTTGTTGCGCTTCTACCTGTGAATGAGGCTATGACGAGCTTCCCACAGATGGAGAAGATGGGCGTGCGCCGCCGGTGCATCGTCTGGTTGTTGTAATTTCTGAGAGCGAAGCTGAGTGAAATAATGAGTATGTCGCGTCCACATCTGGTAGTCGGCGAAGGGGGAGGAATTATGCCGATCGGTGTCCTCACGAACTTTTTTTTCACTCAGTGAGCAAGCGGGGGCGCTTGGACTGTTTGTAGATGGCTGCGGGAATGTTGATCTTGATAAGGCTGTGATCACTAGTGAGCGTGTCGTGCATGTTGGTCGACGAGGCTTTTGTCGGACCTTTTAGAAGAATGAGGTCGGGAGTAGATTCCCGTTCCACTGAATTACCCTGACGGGTGGGTGAGTCGGGATCATTAGGTATTGAGAGGTGTTCGCTCTCATTGACGGCTAAGAGTTCGTTATTCTTGTGAGTGTTCTTGTTTCAACCCCATGCCGTGTGGAGCGCATTGAAGTCGCCTGCAATAAGGTGCGTAAAGAGTCCTGTGGGACGGAGGCGCGGCCGTCGACTCAGGGAACTGCACTGACTGCTCCAGTGGGCAGTAGGTATTTGTTATATAGACGATGTGGGCTAAAGTTTTTCGAAGAGATGAAAGGGGGAGAGTATAACTGTGTTTCTGTATGGCGTGTGTTGAATTATGGTGATTGCAATTTCTTTTCTTGTTAGGGTGAAATGAGCGCGTTCAGTGCCGGTGTGGTATGAGCATTGTACCCAGGGGTAGATAAGAGGGAGCCAGATTCTTGAATGAGGATGATATCTGGTTGATCTGGTTGAAGGGCGATGTACTGCGTGAGGAGTCCGCGCTTGCGGGCGACACCCCTGCAGTTCCACTGCCAGATGTGGAATGTTTCACTCATGTGACGGACTCAACGGTAGCCTCGTCGGAAGGGGGTTAGGGTTTCGGGTGAGTTTTTCTCGAAGGTTTGCGAGCACATGTGAGGTCTGCTTCCAGCAACCTATTTAATGAAAGGGAAAGGAACTGGACTTCTGCCCCGAGGGCGGCCAGGGTGGAGTGGGGTGTGTCGATCGTTTGGTCGCGTGTGCGTGCTGGTTTTGCCTCGAGTGTTTCTTCTATTTTGGTTGTGAGTGAGGCAATGGTGGTGGTAAGGGTTGTAGTGATGGCTACAATCTTTTTGGGAAGCGGGTTTTACTGGGGAGACGGCACCCTGGATGTGCGCCTCGATAGCATCGAGGGTGAGGGCACGGGATGTCAGGGAGAAGGGTGAGACAGTGGAGGGTCTTGAAATGCCATCTGCAAGGAGACGTCGTTTGAAGCGAGGAGTGTCAGATTCATCCATGTTGTCCGTTAACGGAGCGGAGGTTACAGGCGGCCTTGACCGGGATGTGCGGGGTGAGGGGTGAGGGGGGGGGGGAGGGGTGAAAGCTAGGGTGAAGCAAAGGTTTTGGTGAAAGCTAGGCAATAATTTTGTCGTTTTTTGTTTAGTCAAGGTGCGAAGAAAAGGGGGGGGGAGGAGGGCTGATGAGGGATGGTGGTTGATTTAACGGTGGGTGGTTGGTGGCTGACGGTGGGTTTGGAGGGCTCCTGCTGCTGCGTTTGGCGTTGCGATAAGTGTTCCTGTAATTGTTGCGGCCTCGAGTGAAATTGTTCACAGGCTTGTTCGTTGCAAAAGGAGGTGCCAAAATCTGAGGAGGTTGTTGGTGAGGGGGGGGGGGGGGTAGGGGAATTGCTGCCAGGAACAGGAGTAGGCGACGGGGCTGCGCGTTGGCTGAGTCGTTTCAGGTAGGCGGCCTTGCGGAGGGCCAGGTTGGCCGTTTGACAAACCTCGAATTTCGGACTGTCGGCAACGTGATTTTTGCTGCAATTTGGAAAGCTAGGCTTGCAGTTATGAGGAGTTTGCGGGTCCAGGATATCGGTGCCACAAATTTTGCAGCGAGGAAGAAGACTTTGTGACATACGTCTTGTCGATCTCCAATGATTAGGCGCGCGTTACAGAACTGCTCTTTTGGGTGGTGTGGAGTGCAGAGCTGTGCCCCGTGCATGTACTAGACAGTACGTGGGAAGTAGGAACCGCGAAACGTGATTAAGGCTTTGCTGGTATTGCCCATCTTGCGGGTCGAGAGGATGTCGCAGGTTTCGTTCTCAGGGTGCTCGAGGACCTCCTCCGGGGAAGTATGGGGCTCTACTTGGTGTATGTGTGATGCCTTTGCAGGAGTCTCTTCGGTGGCAGTTCTTATATCTAGATAGGGTGATGTACATCCTAAATGGTGAGGGAATTGACAGCAAGGAGCTTGGGTATGATGTGAAAGTCCATTATACTGAGAGTGGCGAGATTTTTTGGAGCTTGAATGGTAACAATAAGGGAACGGGTCCCACTATCCGTGAGGCGAGCCATGCTGCTCAGTGCAAAATGAAGGATGTGGGGAAGAGCGTGGCGAGATTGAGACCAGGGGAAGGGGGCGCAGAGGGAGAAAGGATTCCGCAGGTTTATTGTTTTTCGGTGAGCCCTGGGCTGATGTAGTTCACCCGTCGGTGGCCGTAATGTAGCAGCGAGGCATGCTTGGCGGTAGGAAGGTACGCGGCCGAGCCGCGGCGTAGGCCGGTGTTGGTCGCGGCTTGAAGGAAAGCCGTCTCGCAGCTTGAAGCGGCGTTAGGCTTACCGGCTGCTTTCCGAGTGGGAGTACAGAAAGTGCTTGTATAATTCACATGGATGGTCCGATAAAGGTCAAACTTGGCCTGAAGAGTCACGGGGCGCTTGGACACAGGATTCGAGGGGTGGTAAAAAAAAAACCGTCGAAAATCAGGCGTCAGGTTGAATTTTGGACGGAACGAGGTGAGTCGTGTCTAGCGAGCCATTGACGACGACGAAAAAAAAAATAAGTGAAATAAAATGTGCCACTATGCGAAAGAGAAACAAATATAAATGTGGCGTTCAACCCCTTTGTCAAAGGAGACTCGGAACCTCTCAGCAGCGCTTCGAGGACCCTTGGTATTCGAAATGTCTACAAGTCATACAAAACTGCTCGAAATTCTGTTTCCAGACCAAAGGAACCGGCCCCGGCGATCGTTCAGAGAGGGGTTATTTGCAAGATACCCAGTAGTCACGCCCCGGCGTCCTACGTGGGTGAAACCAGACGGAGGAGAGAGATGAGACACAAAACACACAAGCTTGACGCCATGTACGCATACCGCGCAATGCGGCTGAAGACGAAGCTTGTGAACCATGTGCGGACATGGGTCGTTCTTTTGACCTTGCGGCCGCTATTTTCTTAGCGAGCGCGGTTAAAGGGGGTACCCGAAAACTATTAAAATCGTGCTTCGTCCGGAGAGAGACATCCGTGTGTATCAAAAACCGTGACCCTCTCCACGAAGTCTATACGGACAGTCCTGATAAATAGGGGTGACTTGAGGTTGAACCATGCATTTGCTTTGTAACTACTAAAGGTGCCACCCGCATAGGAGGTGAAACGTGTAATGAAATTGTTCTTTCTGTTGTGTCTATTCGGTGCAGTTATTTTAACTATGATGTCTCAAGGCTTTTGAAGTAGTTTGCCTCTAATTTTCATAAAAATAAACACAGAAAACACAAAACCTTACAAATAGCTTATTTTTAATTTATAGATAAATAATAACTGCACGCCATGACAAACTGGAACACTCTCCTGGTAGCTTACAACATTCTTCTCGAATTTCGCACCTTCAGGAATCATCGGCCGCGGTATTTGTAATTAATATTTCGACCATTCCTTAGAAATTTTAAATAAATTAGCTGTAAGTTCTGAAACTTTAGCGAATTCTGAAGAGCAAGCGATTTATTTGGCTGGACAATTAAAAGGCGGCAACGCATTTTGCTTATTTTTTTGCGGAGAAAAAAAAAGCTTGAACTTGATTTATACGTTTCTTCTTGAAATACCATGCTCGACATATGTTAATTTAGCGCACAGCTAATAGTTCTTACTATGCTTCATATCCAAACAAGTAATAAAATCGAGGTTAAACTAAATAAATGATACAAGCTTTAGCTCTGGTGACAATTCGCAATAAAATCTTCAGCTGAAATGAGTTTGCTGTTAGCTATAGCTTACATGTCAAATAATGGTATTTTCCAGAGCGCAACTCGTGTGCACCTTGCACCATCTCTGCTATACCAACACCAGCTAGAACACAATGATATGCATTACGCTTCCCTGTAGTGACTCCCAGACCTGCCCTAAGCAGCGAAATCGCTGGGGTTCGACGAGAGCCGACGCAGAGGGGCAGACCCGTTCATTTTAGCAATGCCGCGTACTACCGTAGCTCGCGTTGTGAAACGCTCCAAGACAACGCGTCAGTGATTCTGACGCAAGGTTGGCAGCTATGCGTGGGTTCACTAGAGAGGGTGTTTGGAAAGGAGGAAGGTATAAAAAATTTTCTTCTAGGAGGTCTTGGTTGTGCACGCGAACACTGCGGAACTAATTCTCGAGGTAATTTATTTCAGATCGAGGCACTTGGAAACTGCATCTTCAAAGCTATTTCGGGGAGCTTGGTGGTAAGCGCTTTTTTTTTGTTATAAATCCGTTATCTATAAAAATCGACCCTTTCACCTATTATTCAGTAAAAAGAGTGTTAACAAAGGATAAATGTAAGATCGAGTTGGACGTGATCACATAGCCGTCCATGCAAGGCGCCGCGGCAACTCCGGCACAATACCGCCGGGAAAGGACACACCTCAGAGGAGAAGTGGAAAGAGTTGCACACCGCACAAATTTCCTCGAGAAAAGCGCAATTGAAAAACCGCACCAAAATAAAAGAAAGCATTCGTTTGAAAATAAAATCTTGAAGCTCGCAAGTTTTAGGGCGTGCTACGAGTAGAGCGTGTAGCGGTCGTCGCTGTCGTCGCTTAATGATTTATAACGTTGTGTGGCCCAGGGAGTAACTTGGATCTGCTCGAACACGTCAATTGGCCGGCCATCATGTGAAATCAATGAAGAGACCGGCGCTCGATAAGTGCTCGTCTTGCAATTGTTTTCAACCACTGAGGTGACAAGCGCTGCGTGGACATTCGGTCGGCACCGGCGTTCAATCAGTGAGGAGACCGAGCGTAGCCTAAGCATTCGGCTCGCACACCTTTTCAACCACACTATAAATCAGTGTGTAGCTTTTGCCCTCCTCAGACCCTCTGTCCCCCACCAGGAGCATTGGTTCACAGGTCGTGAAAAAAAATTGGCTCTTGCAACGTACACACACAAAGTCCCTCTGGGAGACCAATGTATGTGGCGCCTTCTATGAAGAGCTCAGCGAAATTGCTCGTTCCTTTCCTGCGAAAACATGCCGGCAATCACCACGTCCACATTTTACGCGAGGCGGTGACGTAAGTAGCTACTTTGTTCTTCATAAGAGCTTTCATTCAAACCCAATAATGTCAAGCCATAAAGTTTTATTGCATAGAGAACACGTGGACACCGTTTTTAGAAATATGTTGTCTTTGTGGAGATTTTCGCAGCTTTTTGAGTGTAGATTCCTCGCACAGACACATTGGTGTTATGTGCTTGATTATCTTAAAGTCGGTATCCCATGCAGAGAATTTTTATTCCTTGAAATTAAACGGGCGCAGACTGAAGTTTAATATACAACTTCCTTTGTAGTTTCAGGTTATCCACAAAGAAGGCCGCCGAAGTTTTGCAATGAATTTGCAAATGGAAAGCCTCCGATATGTCGGACTCGGAGAATGAAGACAACGTGAACAACGTGAACGGTTCGGACGATTCAGTCACTGAAGAGTATGCTGGTTCATATACTGACAGTGACGACGACTACAGCGGAGCAGGCATTTCGCAACGGTGCATTTTGTGGAAGGCGGCAGATTGTGCATCAGCAAACGACGTGCCTGTTCTCGAAACTGGATGTGTATTCTCGAAAAATAACTCGGAGTTTTTGGCGTTCGACAACTACAAGCAGAATGTAGATGACAACAAGCTGAAAAAAAAAACGACTGAGAAAACAAACCAGAGAATTCTGAGGGAGCATGGAACCAGAGTCAAAGTCGCTGGCCAGAGAGTGAAATGGTTTTTGGTTGTTCAATGCTAATGGTGGTGATTGGCGACACCAGAATACACATTTCTTTTTGGGAAGAAGAGCTTGGCTGTTAGTTCAGTAGCTGACACCATTCCAAAACATCGGTTTTTTGTACTGCGATGCAACCTGTGTTGCCAACTTGACGATGACATCAGTGATGACAATAAAAAAAGGGAGAGACTTTGGGCTGCTTGGGCTTTAAAAGGCCAACTGCTTTTGTGTGGATGAGCAAATTATCCCATTATTGGGCGCTGCCCAATGAAGAAATGCAGTCCTAACAGAGCGAACCATGTGGACCTAAAAAATTGGTTTCCCTGGAGAGGACGCGTATTTATGACTTTGTAATTTACAAAGGCTAAGAGACGTTTCCAGGTGTTGGCCTTCGCGTATCAGGAAATTCAGTTGTGAAGCTGGTTGAGACAGTGTCTGCGCGTTGCACGGTTTATAATTCACCCATTGGTTTTCCTCGGTTCATTTCATGAACAAGCTCACAAAAAAGAGACATTTTTGGCATCGGCACTCTGATGAAAAACAGAATGCTAAAAGAGGCACATTTCACAAATGACAAGGAGCTGTTGAACCAATTACGCCACACTTTGGAGGAGCAGCTGCAAAGAGACCACACGTCTGTGTGTACAAAATCAGTCGACAAAAAGCCAATTGTGATGCTGTCGGTTGCCTTTTGAAGTGGAGGCTGAAGATGGGTGCAAAATGAGGTCCAAAAAAGAGAAAACGTTTCTGAATGTACCGAGCCAATCCGTCACCAAGAAGTGCACTAAAAACGTGGGTGGTGTGGTTTGGCTGGCCGAATGCTATCCCTGTATTCGCAAAGGAGCCGCCCAAACAGGTGTACACTGCGCACAATGCTTCACATGTCTTATCTTGCTTGCTTCAACAGCTGGCTTTAGTACAAAGCAGAAAAAAGACGAAGAATTAAAAGCACATTTCACTACCTTCATTTCAACATTTCCGTGGCTGACACGTTGCTATAGATGAATTTCAACCCACCTTTTTCAGACGATGAAGTTGACACGAACATCGCGGCACGGAAGAGGCCTCCTCATGACGAAGACGATATAAAGAAAGCGCCAAAAAAGGCGAAAAGCTCTATCGTTGGAACATTTTTTCGGAAACAACACGCACTTGATTTGCCAGTAAAGAACGACCTTCAAAGGGGAGCAAGGTGCCGAAACGCCAGCTGCAGCAAGAAGACACGCCATTGCTGTGCTCAGTGCGACGTGTACCTTTGCACAGAAGTTGGCAGAAACTGCTTCTCTAAATTTCATTCGTAAGGAGAGTCGCAAAACAATTAATTTGGCAAGTTATTTCACTAGTGTGAGTTGTGAAGAACATACCGAACTTGGTTATGTTGTGTTTGAGTGTTTAAAAAACAAATAAATATATTGAATTCTTTTTCTTTTTTTAAGCGCAGCCTCGGAGCATTTATTTACCGGCCCTTTCCGAATACAAAAAAAACGAGATTTCTAATCATGCCAAAGAATGGTCCCAGTGTCCCTGCTGGGGGAGAAGATATTAAATGTAGTTAGTCACTGCGCATATTAAAAATATTTTTGGGGGGCTTTGTGGAAACACAACTGAAAATATAACGACTTCATCAAAGTTATATTATTGTGGCTTTACTACCGGGTCTGAGGAGGTTACACCGCTCATCATATAACCGACACCCCAAACCCCCAGTTCGACACACAGCGCACTTACGTGGACCTGAAGGCCCTAACTTTTACGCGAGATTTGATGACGGCGCAGTCTAACATATTAAACAGCTAAAGTACGTATCAAATACTCCAGACAGAAACCCTAAGGTTTTGCCTTAGGGCCAGGAAAATCCCGCTTACTTGTTTCGCAGACTGTGACACATTAGCTCTTTTGTTAAGTTGTACAACTCGCATATAAAGCCGCTTGAGAAAGTAGGTAGCGTCAGTTCAACCTCAGAGAGCTGTAGTACGTCCAAGTAAAGTTTGGGGTTGTATTATATGAGAGAAGGGGTGCAAGAATTAATACCCTTTTTCAGTGTGCACTGAGGAGACGGACACAGTGTAACATTCCGTTGGCGAGAAGCCGACGAATGTTAGGCAGTGCTGGGGAGAAGACTCGAGATTTTCGCTCGCAACATTTTGGAGGCGTTCTTTATAAAAATAAAGTGGGACGGCATGTGTCAGCGACATGTTAATTGTGCTCCATGTGAATGAATTTTAGTTTCAGAATGGTCGCATACTAACTTGATCAGTCTTACATGTTGCTGCTTCGCGTGTGGTGTGTGTATGTGCTTTGCTTCTCCTGAGTAAAACCAAAAGAACGTTTACGTCTTCATTGACTTAGAACGTCGTGTCCTTTTTGCGATATTTTATATGCTTAACTTGTAACAATTCGGCTGGCACATGTGTGGAATCAGTGACGAAAGGAACACTCCTCAAGAATTTCGCTGGTGGTCGTGTTTGATCACTGAGGAGACGAGTGCCGCCTACGGCAATCGAGTATAATGTTGAAAAACAGCGCGACTGGGACGACGACACACAGAGACCAAGAGAACACAAGACAAAGCGCTGGAGCGATGATAACATGGAAGGGTTGGAGAGAGAGTCGTGAGAACATACAAAAGAGCCGCTTGTAGAAGTGAAATTTCTTCTGCACTGTTCATGTTTTTCAACATGAGCTCTGACCAACTCGCCCAGTTATCGATACTTATCAATTTCATTTCTTCTACAAAGGGCTTTTTTGTATGTTCTCACGACTCTCTCTCCAACCCTTCCATGTAATCATCCCTCCAGCGTTTTGTCTTGTGTTTTCTTCGTCTCTGTGTGTCCTCGTCCCAGTCGCGCTGTTTTTCAACATGAACTCTCACCAACTCGCCCAGTTATCGATCCTTATCACTCAAGTATAACGTTTTTGAACCAGTTTTATGATGAACGGTGTGTAAGCGTTCGGCCGGCATTCTCGTGTAGTTTGTGAGGAACCGAGCGCAAGGTGGCTATTCGATTGGCACTAGTTTTCAGCCAGTGAACAAACGAACACTATCAATGTATTCTGTTGGCGCTAGTTTTTAACCACTGAGACGACGAGCGCTGCGTAAGCATTCGGCTGGCACACCTGTTCAACCATGGAGGAGACGAACGCAGCCTAAGCAATCGGCTGTCACACATTTTCAAACAAATCAGGAGACGATCTCTGTGTAAGCATTCGGTTTGCGATTGTTTTTTTTTAAGAAACGAGGGTTGCGTAAGTATGCGACAGGCGCAATTGTTCAATCCTTGAAGAGACGAGCACTGCGTAGGCATTCGGCTAGCACTCGTGTTCAACCTGTGAGGAACGGAGTGCAGCCTAGGAATTCGGCTGGTACACATGTTCGAACATTGAGGAGGTGAGCGCTGAATAAGTGTTTGGTTGGCGATAGCTTTAAGGGAAAGGGACGGAACGGCACATGACAAAACAACGCGCGACAAAACAGCACGGTTAAAACAGCACGCGTCAAAGCACAACGGCGTTAAAGAGCACGATGAAGAGCAGCACGCTTTATAGCAGCACGTGTCAAAACAGCACGGCGTCAAAACAGCACAGAGGCAGAACTGCAGGCGTCAAAACAGCATGCGTCCAAGCAGCACGGCGTCAAATGAGCACAGTGACAGAACAACACACGTCGAAACAACACGCGTCAAAACAGCACGCCTCAAAACAGCACGGTCAAACAGCACGCGTCAAAGCAGCACGGCGTCAAAAGAGGACAGCGACAGAACAGCACGCGTCCAAACAGGACGTGCAAAAACAGCACGGAGTGAAAACTGCACAGCGACAGAAGAGCACGCGTCGAAACTGTCGAGGCCGTGTAGGCAAAGTCAGCTTTTGGGCGCCCTCTAGGGTTTACGGGAAAAAGGGTGTACGTGAATAAACGGGGGCTTTTTCTGCCGGGTAGTCAGAGCGTCAGTTTTTCATCTGCGGCCCTCGGCTCCGGTGTGCCTCCTCGGCCGCCTCGGCTCAAACCCGCCCACTATATGGTGTCAGAAGTGGGATCCCGTCTTCCTGCGGTTCGACATGGCTGCTAAGGACGCTTCAGTTCCGGCCCTAGCTGCCGCCAGTCTCCGGAGCCCGGCCCCGTTCTCCTTCGACGATGCCGGCGAGTGGCTTCCGTTGTTAGCACCAATTCGAAGACTATGCATTCGCCATTGGCATGCACGTGGCGCCGGACGAGACACAAGTCAGGACCTTCCTCCATTGCATGGGTCCACGGGCAAGCATCGTCCTCAGTTCGCTGATGCCCAACGAAGAGGCTTACCAGTCCTACGCGGAAGTCAACCGCCAGGTCACCAGCTACTTTGTGCACGAAGTGTACGAGAGCTCCCGGTTCCTCAAGCGGACGCAACAGCCAGGCGGGGCCGTCGGCAGCTTCACGGCCCTTCGGAACATGCTGCGCAAGTGTAACTATCCGTCACCAGTCGATGAAGACCGTCTTGTTCGCGATCGTTTCGTTGTGAGTTTGGCGGATTCTAGTCTCTTGGACAAGCTGTGCCGCACCCCGAGCCCGTCAGCACGAAGACACCAAGCGAGAGAAGCACCGCCTGTCCCTCACAGCTGGTCTATCGGCAGCGCACGTGGACACGGCGACTTCATGTAAACCCGCGCTGCACGCACTCGGACGGGTCCTCAGTCGGGACCCTGGCAACTCTGGCAACTCTGCGTCCCGTGACAGGCCAGAAGGTTCTCAAACCATCAATGTGCGAAAGGCTTCTAGAAGCAGCCAAAGCGCGCAGAGCGCACTTCTGCGGTCACGAGTTTCACCGACGGTCGAACTACCCAGCTGCCAAAGCGGCCTGTAACCACTGCAAGAAGCGAGGCCACTTTTTGTCAGTGTGTCGCTCAAAAAAGCGCCTCGGTTTCGTTGAGCTCCACTCCGTTGCGGCGGTGGCTCTGAATGGGCGGTACGTTGAGGTCCGGGTCAACGATCGCCCTTTCGTCTAACAGAGTGGACCCTGGCGCCAAAGTTTCGGTGGTTTCGAGTTTATTTCTTGGCTGCCAGCCGTCCTCGACAAGCCGCGTGACGAGGAACTTTTCGGACCGGAGAATCAATCCCTTAAAGGGGCACTCAAGTGCTTTTTGGAGAAGCTTGTTTTTGGAAGCATATTGTTTGTTGGGCTTCAGTCAATAAAAATGACCAGTTCTAAATGGCAAGGCGCCCTAGTAAACTCACAGCAATAGAAACACACAGGCACTATATCCTCTTGCGGGGTCCATCCCGTGTCTCCACCACCTCCATAGAATTCGACCAATAGAAATAGCGAACTGCGAAAAGATTGCTAAAGTTATTATTATTGCTCTTTTTAGGCACATGCACATTATATTTTGACAACAACGTCAAATCTTTGGCTGTAGGTGACGTAATACAGCTATTATTGTTTGAAAAAGAGCGAACTACGTTTTCTCCTCGCCTTGTTACGCGGGAGTGATGTGCCCACGCGGCGACGCGGCTCCGTCGTGGAAAGCGCGTGGCTCGCAGCTTATCTCGCCGCGAGAACGATAAGGAAGAGGATCTTCTTCCCGAGGCTTCTTTGTGTGTTAGCAAAAGATCCAATTTTGGCTGAAAAGAATTTCAAGTAAAGATGGCTTTTTACTGGGTAACTTGTATGTGCATTGCAGGAATAAGAGCAAGAATTCCTAATTAGTGTTCGAGTCTTCCTAGCCAATTTGGCTCCGAGAACACAGCACTTGGCTAGGCTTTACATGAAAACAATCTGTCCATGCTCGTGGTCTCCAGTCTTTCTTTCGACTGTATCTAGTGGCGTTGTTCCAAAAATAATGTGTTATTCACAAAATCAGTCAAGTCGGTAAAAAAAATTATCTTGAAAAAACGTGCTTTTTCTCAAAGGTTATGGGAAACTCTCAAAGTGCCTTGGATTCGCCTCAATGGCTCGTAGCATCCACAGCAGTTGGTTGTTAGGTGACACGGAGTATAGCAGTAAGTGCTCAAAGGCGCCAAGAAGATGGCAGCCAATGAAAACTCCTAATGTTCTCGCTGAAACATGAAAATCGATAATGACATTGAACTGGAAAAAAATAAGTTGTCATCTGGTTCTAACGCCTAACATTACATTTGGGCGAAGAACGACTGCTGGGCAATGCATTGTTTAGCGCTTTTATTTTTTTAAAGGGAGGGGTACCGAAACCCGGAGTAGGTGTCGCTGGCAAAGTGACCTCTAATTGCCTTGACCATGCAGGAGGGCAGTGGTCGCCTGTTCTTCTGTCCAAGTCTCCGCCACAGCCAAAGCACACACTGCCTATAGGCAGCGAACCGGAAGCGCCTGAAACAATGTCCACATTTATTGAATGTAAGGAACACCCACCAGCCATACACCTGAGGCAATGACCAGACTAATCAGATGTAATAAGCAATATTCGCTACTCTGAAATCTACACCTCTCTTGTGATTGTTTTCCCGGAAAAACCATCATATATTATGGTTCTCTTTTATGTTTCCTTTCGCTTTGCATGTGATGTATTTGCAAACAAACAAATTATCGGCACAACTAACTATACACCAACTCATGTTTATAAACAAACTGGAGCGCCCCTAGCAGACGCCACCGGCGCCGCGCATGCGCAATGGAGTGTGGGCAAGAAGCTCGCCTTTGCCCATAAACAAACCATTGAAATGCGATGTTGCCGGCGTCTGTGCGACTCCCCTTGTATTTTTTGCGTTTGAATAGTTGACTACGTTTTCCTTGCAATGTCTGACTACTTGAGCAGCCTCAAGAACTGACGAGAGACAGTAGTCCAACTCTGACTCCATGTCAGTCTATAAAGCCACGTAACATCTATTCTTCCGGCAGCCAGAAGAATAATTTCCCCGAAATTCAACCGGCAGTTAACTCTCATTGGACCATTGACTGTCGCCAAGGGAAAGCGGAGGCGAAGCGACGAAGTGTCCCTACAGCGTGCAATTCGCGTAACGAGTGTCGATGAAACGTCAGCGTCGACAATACGTGTCCAGGAAAAGTTGTCCATGAAACGTGTTTCCATGAGATGTTGGAAGAACAAGAAAATCAGCATTCTACCGGCAGTTGTATGATTTCAGACAACCAATGGGAGGCGATCGTCGGTATAATTTCGAAAAATTATTCTCCCAGCTGCCGGGAGAATAGACGCTGTCATAAAGCTACCCGTCCTTATCCTTGGCCTGCGGCTTGGGAGGCATGGGCATGGAACCAAAAACGCACGGCAAACAAGAAAAAAGCAGACACGCAAAGCGAAAAACATTCAAAAGCAGTTGAACGCTAATGATGATTTCTATTCAAAGCTATCACGCCGCTTCAATGCGTGCGCAAGAAAAACGGGGGCCGAGGCAGAACAGCAAGTTTCGCGACCGGTAACACGAAGTTGTACTCACTCGTTCGAGGTTGCCCCCATGTTTCTTTCACCATAGTGGCGCATGTTCAACAAGGCCAGCTGCAGCACACCCGGATCGAGGCACAGCCCCTCGAAATCCGGGTGGCTTGTCACGCAGCTCTGCCGGCCCTGCTGCTTGCGAACGGCGGCCGGGTAGTCACGGCAGCAGACACACTCTGCGACGGTTCCCATCGGCACGCAGCAACTGCATTGGCACCTTAAAACAGGAAACCAGCATCAGCTATACATATTAGGGGTATAATAAACAGCTCATCACCTACCAGTTGGTGTTCCCAAGCCGCTGGGTTGCGTCGTCGGTTTCGTCGTCTTCCTCCGGTGTCGACATTGAGCATCGCGAACTGTCGTCCGAGTCCGTCGCGTTCGAGGCATCGGCGTCGCGCGTAGGAGTTTCGTCGTAGGAGATTGAGCTGCTATCTGCCGTCCGCCGAAGAATTTCCACCTCCAACGGTGTTAGATTTGGCAGGTCCATCTCCGCACGACGCAAGACCCGAAGTAAACAAAATGAGTCCCAACGAGAATCCATCAAATACGCGCACATTCGGAAGATCACTCCGCCGGTTAGGATCAATCCGCCGGGAAGCCGTCACTCGTGATTGGATAGCGCACGCCCTTCCCTGCTGCCTTCCCGTCCGACAGCGCCCCTGACGGCGTGCGCCTAGGCGCAGAACAGCGATATTTGATTGGATTTTTAATAGGAAAACCGGCTGCCCTTGAATGTAATTTTGGGATCTCTAGGATGCTTTGAGCCCGCAGATTGAGTTATGACAATAAATGGACGATCTCAGAATCCACTTGAGTGCCCCTTTAAGTATCTCGGCACTTTCTCCGCAGCGCTGTCTTTTAGAGGCAGACACGTCAACGAGCGCCTTTACGTCGTTGCGGGACAACAACTGCCAATTCTCGGCTATCCCGCTCTCGTCGCCCTTGGCGTTGTCTCGTTTGTCGGTGCGGTCACACCGGCTCAAACCGCTGCTCTCCCGGACACACGACCACGGGAAATCCCTCCAGCCATTTTCGCCGGCCTGGGCACGTTCCCGGACAAGTACACGATCCGCATCAAGCCTGACGCGGAACCGTATTCCCTCAGCGCAGCCCGGCGTATCCCGATACCACTCCGAGACGTATTCAAGGAGGAGCTGGACGAGATGGAGCACGAGGGCGTTTTCCGGCGCGTCGACGAACCGACGGACCGGTGTGAAGGCCTAGTCGTCGTACCGAAGCCAGCGGCGGGTTACGATCTTTACGTCGACTTCACCAAGCTCAAACAAGTTCTTCTGCGTGAGCGCCATGTACTCCCGACCGTCGACCAAACCCTTGGACTCCTTGGCGATGCATGCGTTTTTTCGAAGTTGGACGCAACTTCAGGCTTCCGTCAAGTACATTTGGCCCGCGACTCCAAGAGGTATACAACCTTCGTCACTCCCTTTGGCAGGTACTGCTATCGCCGGCTCCCATTCGGCTTTACGTCAGCCCCGGAATATTTCCAGTGTCAGATGTCTCGCCTGCTGGAATGGTTGGCCGGTGTCGTTAACCTCATGGACGACATCCTCGTGTTTGGTCGCACCACGGAAGAGCACGACCAGCGCCTCCAAGCAGTCCTCGGTCGCCTCCACCAAACGGGAGTCACCCTCAACACCGCCATGTGCAGTTTCGGCGTGTTCAGCGTAGGGTTCCTCGGTGTCTTCGTCGGAGCCAACGGGATTGCTCCAGATGCAGACAGGGTGGTGGCAATTCAGCGTATGCCAGCTCCTCAGGACATTCATAGTGCCCAACGCTTTCTGGGTATGCTCCACCACGTGGGTCGCTTCCTCCCGGATCTCTCTCAGATGACTGCGCCGATCCGAAGCCTCCTGAAGACGACTGCAGCCTGGACGTTAAGACTAGCGCAAGCCTCAGCGTTTGCCAAGCACAAGACTATGCTGTCCTGAGACATATGCCTCGCAAGGAACTACCCTGCACTCCCGACGACAGTCTCCGCAGATGCCAGTTCCTTCGGGCTGGGTACAGTGCTTCTTCAAGACCAGCCATCAGGGAATTACCGACCAGTTGCATAGGCCTCCCGTGCACTGGCAGAAACGGAACGAAGGTATAGCCAGATCGAAAAAGGGGCATTGGCTGCCACCTGGGCCATTAACCGCTTCGACGAGTTACTGCGGGGCCTTTGTTTGACCCTGGAGACCGACCATCAGCTGTTTGTCAAGCTCTTTGGAACCGCTGAGTTTGACCTCATGCCACCCCAGATCCAGCGCTTTCACATCCACCTCTTCAGTACCAGTTTGACATCAAGTATGTGCCTGGGAAACAGTTGGCTACCACAGATACACTCTCGCGGGACCCGGTCGACCAGCTGCCATCGACTCTCGGCGTCGACAATGTAGAGCGGTCCGTCCAAGAAGCGTTCCGTGCTATATCTCCCTCGTTTCCAGTCCTCCTCGATGACTTCCGTGCCCGCCAGGCTGTGGATTGAGGGAGCGCTCAGCTGGGGTCGCACTGCGAGCAAGGGTGGCCTCGGAAAGAAAGTCTGCTTGTCATCCTGGCTCAGTTTTGGGGTCCTCATGCTGAACTTACTATCGGCGACGACCTTCTCCTCTGCGAGAAACGTCTACAGGTGCCTGCTTCTCTGCAGAAGCACGTCCAGTCTCTCATCCACGACGGACACCTGGGAGTGAACCGTTGCAGCGCCATCACCAGATAGGCTGTCTGGTGGCCGACTATGGGGAGCCATAAAAAGAATATAGTGGGGAACCGTCCCAACTGCTCCACCACGCGGCTTCAGCGAGCAGAGCCACTGCTTTTTACAGTGACGCTTAGCCGACCCTGGGAGTGTGTCGGTGTGGAAATGTTTCATCACAAAATAACTGGCTACCTTCTCCTCGTTGATTACTACTCAAGGTATCCAGAAGTGCTGTCCCTCCGCACGACGACGTCCACGGCGGTGATCTCCAGTATCAAAAGTGTCTTCACAAGGCATGGCGTCCCGGAGAAACCTCGTCAGCTATAATGGACATCAGTTTTCATAAGTAGAGTTCTGTGCCTTTTCCCAGAGCTACGGCTTCTCCCACATCACCAGCAGTCCCAGGTACCCCCAGTCCAACGGTGAGGTTGAGCAGATGGTGCGGACTGTCAATTAACTTTTAAAAAAGGCTCCAGACTGGCTCTTGGCGCTTTTGACCTACCGCAACGCACCGGGGGTGACTGGGTACAGCTCCCGCTCAAGTGCTCATGGGGCCGCCACGTTGGTTCTAGGATCACCTCTCTCGGCTGATTTCCACAGGCGCGAGACCGCCCAACGACGTCGCTAGCATCAGGATTTCGACCGCCGTCATGCGCCGCATGAGTTGCGTCCCCTGGGGAAAGGGGAAAGAGTGTGGATACGTGACGCAGATTGTGCTGGCACAGTCCTCAGCCCAGCACAACGTCCACGCTCCTACGTAGTCCAGACGTAAGCAAGCGCCATCGAATGCAACCCACAACCGAAGACATCTGGTACCGCAGCAATCTCTATCAACGGGTGGTCGCGACCTCAGCAGCTCCTAACCAGGATCGGAAAGTCCGCCGCAGACTCCCACTCGCCCACAGCCTGTGTGCAGCAGTCACACTCCCAGGGCAGCTACTTCTCTACCAGCAGCATCACTACAGGTGGCCTCTGCTGCACCCTCAAGACCGGCTGCGTCGGGTGTGCGCACTTGGTCCGGACGTTGTGTTAAGCCACCGATGCAGCTTAACTTCTAGAGCACCATGTGATATAGGTCATTCATTATGTTACCTGGGAGCTAAGTTTGGCTCTCTTTTGTTTTCCCCAAAGGGGAGATGTAGAGGGCGTGTAGGCGCAGTCAACTATGGGGCGCCCTCCAGGGTGTACGTAAAAAGGGTGTCCGTGAATAAACGTTTTTTTTTTTTCTGACGGGGAATCAGAGCGTCAGTCTTTTCTCCGCAGCCCTCGGCTTTGGCATGCCTCCTCAGCCGCCTCGGCTCAAAGTCACCCACTACATAAACAACACGCGTCCAAACAGCACGCTTCAAAACAGCACGGCGTCAAAACAACCCAGCGACTTAGCAGCAAGTGCCAAAATAGGACAGTGTCGAAACAGCACGTACATAAGTGCCAGCTAGTTTTTGGTCTCGTTATACTTTGCTACCTATAGTATAACACCTTCCTACCCCATGCTAAAGAAGCTGAATTCCCTGCCGTTTATTTGCGATTGACTTTTAATTTGTTGACGCTGGAAGTGGCAGATTTCATATTTATTGTTTGCATCGTAGAATCTGCCACATATGTTTTCATGCTTGTCAGCTTGCTGGTGCTGCCTTTCATTGCCCAGTGCAAAATAACAAATTGACGTATTAATGTACAGTACTCTTTTACCTATGAGATACTACGAGTCTTTTATACTACGTTTAATCGTTCTCTTTAAGCCAAATTACAGATATTGGGAACAAAAAGACACAGTTCACCTAAATATTTTGTTTTTCAAGGTAATCGTCACTATTTTAATTAAAACAACGATTCAAGTAAAATGCATGCATATGGGAAATATAAATATGTAGTATAAAAATAAAACCGTAACCTTTCCATCACCAAGCTCTCCCCACTTCAAAGAGTTGGTGCGTATCCTCGATAACCAGAGGCGCAACACCTCGATAGTACGCGATTGTCAATTATTCGTTCAGCGCGAGCGACAGTCCCTCATCGACACGCTCCTGGGCTGTCGGTTTTTTACTTCATGTAAGATATGCGTAAAACAAGAGCGCATGTCAAATAAACAGTTTTTAGATTTTCCTCAAATATCATCTAGTGTTATGTTCATTATTTCTATCAGTGGCGGTCGGTAAATAGGGCGCCGCATTTGGATGGTAATTAATAGGGTTCGCTGTTTTAAGTATATACCAATAATCACTAAAATGCAACCCAGAGAGTTTCTTTTTTCAATCGGTACAAACCGAAAAACACCGAATTGAGGCATTCTTTGAAGAAGAAAAACCGCACTTTAACGGCAAAAAAAATTGTATAAATAATGAACGTTTTCTCCAACTTCTACTCCGTTTCATACATAGCATACAACGCAGTTAAAGCTAGCGCACCGGTTTGCACTGCCGACCGCCTACGTTCGCCCCATAAAAGAGTGCTGCCCCTGCAAAGAAAAAAAAAAAAGCCGTAAAATGTGCATTTTTGGAGCTAGTAACTGATAGTGGCGTTATAATTTCGACGGAAAACCGATTTTTTTTTTCAATAAAAAGGGAAAGATAATGTAAACTACTCCAAAGTCCAAATTGTTTTACGTTTTTGTCCGTGCGGCAGTCGCTTCGGGTTTTCGGGTTGTGCGGCTTCCCCTGCCTCAAGGAGGTTGCCCTGCCTCGGATTTGAGAAGATGGCGTCTTTCGCAGGAAGATTCCTCTCCTGCTCGGATATAAGCAGGTGATCGCCAACGTGTACGCGAGTTCAAAAACGCGTTTCGCGGAGACGTCGGTCCGTGAAGTCCTGGAGACGGTCAGTAACGACACCGGAGTGTCTGGCAAGGTAGCGTCCCCGAAGGGAGGACCTCGCAACGTGAAAGTTTCGAGCACGCGGGCCGTGTTGTGAACTGCCTTCTGTTATTTCTGGTGTTAAAATCGGCCTTGTAGCTTCAAAGTGAATCAAGCCTCAAGAAGGAACCGTGTCGGTGATGAATCGTGCCTACGGCTTCGTCTTGATCGGCTAAGCTGACGATGCCCGTGGTTGCATTCCGAAGCGTCTGAATCCATTTGCCTGCGGGACCGTAACCTCGGTCGGCTCCATCTGCCTGAGGCACCTTAACCTTGGTCGGCTAAGTGGACGACGCACATGCCCGTGCCTGTAGTCCGAGGCCCCTGCTTTCCTCGGAAAAGGAAACAACACTCGATCCTGATCTTGAGTGCCGTGTGTTGTGTACGCGTCTATTGTGAATCACTCCCGGTTCATGGGGGCGCCGGCACCAGAGCAGCGAGATACTGCCGTCCGACTTCCATACACCGGCGAGTATTTGGACTCAGAAGGAAACTTCCATGAAGTCACATCACGCGAGGAAGTGCCAAGCCGTTTAACCAATGGCAGTGCGGTCCCCTAATTCCAGTATTCGTTGTATAAATGACCGTCCACCGCACTCTCAAGGTATATACTCTCTGATTTTCACGCTACCATGTAAATAAACGGCTTTAAATAGAGACGCCCTGGATCTCGACCGTTCTTCCGTTTTGACGAGGCCGGCGCGGGGTTGAAACGGAACACCAGCCCCTAGTTTACCCCCTTATAAATAAAAAAAAAACAAGAAAATAGGAATTGAAATATACACTTCTGCAATGCGCACAATTTTGCACAAAAAATACGTAAAAAAAAAAAAAAAAACTATGCGTCCGAACGACTCGAACCATCGCCACCGAGACGTCGCTATCGCCAGAGCAGCACCTTGTACCACTCGTTAACGAAAGGCGCGGAGTAACACATTTTTTTGTGTTTTTTCATGCGCGCTACTTCAGTACCCTTCCTAGCGTTGCACGCTATGTGTGAAACGGAGTATAAGCACCGACCGCACTCAACTGTCCGCGACACTGCTTGTTTCTTTGGAAATAGTGTCTGTGTGCTTTATTTGGTAACAAATAACGCATATAACGTTGTTTGTGGGAGCAAGTCTCCCACCACCGCCAGAGGCCGCTGCCGAATGCCCAAACTGGACAACGGCCGAGGCGCGCAATAGCGCACGTATAGGACAGGCACAGCAGCCTATAAAAGAACGCACACGCCCACAGAGATCGGAGGACGGACCGTGGCCACGGAGGCGTCCAGTTGGAACGCTCTGGCAATGTTTTACGTTGAACTTGATACTAACAATCCATTCCTGTTGCTTTAATAAATGTAGTTTCTTGTATTGGAAACCCCGGCTCCGTGTTGTTCCTCCCGGATGGGCATGCAGCAAGGCAACCCCACCACATGGCGCCCAACGTGCTTTCGCTGCCCTTCTGTCGGAACGACACGGGGCTGGGTTTCTTCTCTCGGTAAGTTTTTTCAACCGCGGTGTTTCTTTTCCAAGTAGTGCTGGTATTCGCGACAGTCCGAGTGCTCGCTGAATTGGAGCCTCAAAGCATTGCTTAGTCACGCGGGGGCGCGTTTATCGCTCTGGCGGCGTGTTTATTTTTCTCGAGTGGAGTATACCGCCTGTTGCCGCACACGTTTTCTTGCCTGCTTGGCGTTTCTGTTTTTTCCCGCCATGTCTCCCACACTACGGTCCGAGACGAAGGATGGCGAAAAGCCTGGAGCAAGCGTGGACCCCGCGGATGCGCAGGCCGAATTGCTACTGAAGGTGGCAGCCATGTGTGATGCGGTTACACGGCGTCTCGCCGTGCAGCAGTCACGTGAGCCGGAGCTGCGTCCCCAGCTGACGGTGCCGGTGTACACTGGCTACAACGACGTCAAGTCAGTCGCCGACTTTCTGGGTGAGCTCGACGTCTGCAAAGCCGCCTCAGGCGCCTCGGAATCCCTCGTGATAAGCAGAATACTCCCACTCGCTCTAAAGTCTAGCGCTGCGTGCTGGTTAAGGCTGCAACCTACGTTCACCAGCCTAGCGGAGTTCGAGCGGCAATTCCGAGCAGAGGTCCTGCCACCTGGTTACGAGTTACAAATCTTGAAAGAACTCGAGTCCCGAACGCAACATCCGAACGAAAGCCTGGTTCAGTATGTTCGCGCGTTGCAGGAACTCACACGAAGGGCACAACCTAATGCCTTCGAGTCGGAGATTATAGCTCGGGTCCTCAGACAATGTCACCCAAAGTACCACGTGTACCTACACGGCCGCACCTTTGAGAACATTGAAGAGCTAGCCCGGCATGCCCGCAGCACAGAGGAGATCTTCCTCGCTCAGAAGAGCTATCTCCCACCGATTTGGCCGCAAACTCTCTCGAACCCGCATGTGCTTGGCAGGGCCCCGAGGCAATCCCGGCGCTAAGACCTCCACGGGACTGGCACACAGTGCCCAATCAAAGCAGCCGGAGGCGCTCCAGTTTTGGTTCAATGCGGGGCCACTCGAGGACGTCCGAAGAGCGCCCTGGTGCCGGCGACTCAAGCAGGTATTCGGACCAATGCCACAACTGTGGACAGCGCGTCCACTTTTAAAGAGAGTGCCCAAATACAAACCCGAGGCAGAACGAAACAAATGGCGGAAGGGCTGGAAGTGAGCGGAGGGATTGTGTAAATCCGGTCAACCCTCGCGCGCCTATGGGCCGTGAAAATCCGGAAGGTCACGTGGCATCCCAATCGGGAAACTATTACGGCCGGCGGCAATGAGCCCCACTGCAGAGCCGCCGATGGCCGCTATCACAGCCGGGACCACGCACGCAGCGTCACTTGTTCCATCGGTATGTCGAATTCAGCCTAACAGCGAAATGATCGAGCCACGCATGACGATCACTTTGCTCGGTTTTCCTTTTGCCGCGCTTTTGGATACCGGGGCTGCTATCTCGCTTATAGGGGACGCTGCCTGTGAACTATGCAAAAATAAAAAATAACCTTTCGTTCGGCAGACACACGTCTGCAGTTAGCCTCCGGGTCAACAATATCGGCGGACGGAGCCGTAAGGCTTTAAATTTCATTCAATGAGAAGAAACGGCGTCAGCGCGTTCTGTATCGCCCGGGACTCGCCGTACCCGTGATCTTGGGTCGAGAATTTATCGCAGGCGTAAGCATGACGCTCGACTTCCCTGGGGGCGGCTATCGTTTGGGAAACCAGGCGGACCTGACTCCGTTCACCAGACGAGAGAACTGCATCGCTGGCCCAACCCTCCCAGCCCACTTCACAACGCCTGCAGCTGCCCTACCATCCGAAATCTCGGATACTCTTCAGAAGTGTCCGGACACTGACCTCCAGAAGAGACAGCTGGAGGACGTCCTGCGGCCGTTCTCTCCGATGTTCACGGAGCGACCAGGAAAGACAGACATCCTGCTGGATCGGATTGAAACCGGTAACGCACCGCCTCGGAGGTGCAATCCACGCCCCATCAGCGTGCACAAAAGAGAACTCCTGGACGTGGCCCTTCAGGAGATGCTGGACACCGGCGCAGTACGTGAGTCAAAAAGCCCTTGGTCATTTCCTGTCGTTCTCGCTCCGAATAAAGATGGAACTGCCAGACTCTGCGTAGATTACAGACGGCTGAACGAAGTGTCTGTACGGGACAGCTACCCTTTTCCCAGCATTTCCTCTATAATGTACGCGCTCGGCAACGCGACGGTGTTCACCACATTGGATTGCAGCCGCGGATTCCTTCAGATCGAGGTGCATCCGTTAGACGTGCAGAAAACCGCTTTCATTTGCCACAGAGAGTTGTACGAGTTCACCCGCTTGCCTTTTGGCTTGTCCAACTCGCCAGCGAGCTTTCAACGTCTGATGGACGTTGTGCTCGGAAACGTAAAGTACGAATTCGCAATGGCCTACATGGATGACGTTGTTGTTTTCTCGCGTTCATTCGAGGAGCATCTTGGACACTTGACTATCGTACTTGAGAGGATGCGGAACGCGGGCCTAACAATCAATCCGAGGAAAGTTCAACTGGCCGAGACCAAAATTAACCTCCTCGGATTTGTTGTCGATAGCGGCACGCTCCGTCCCAACGAAGAAAAACTGCGCGCACTAACTGAGTACCCGCGCCCCCATGACGTGAAAAGTTTACAGCGATATCTCGGAATGATTGCATTCTATAGGGATTTCATTCCTTACTGCTCCGAGATTTCTCAGCCGCTTAATCACCTCCTTCGAAAAGGCGTCAAATGGTGTTGGAGCGAAGAACAACAAAGCGCATTCGCAGCTTTATCAAAGGCAGTGACAGAGAACGCGTGTCTGCATCTTCCTGACCTAAACCAACCATTCGTTTTGCAGACAGATGCAAGCGATTGTGGCGTCGGAGCTGTTTTACTGCAGGAACATGATGGTATACTTCGCCCGGTTGCTTTCGCAAGTCAGACCCTCAATTCCGCACAGCGTAACTACAGTGTTGCAGAAAGGAAATGCTTAGCCATAGTGTATGCATTAAAGCGATTTGACATGTATTTGGATGGCGCAACATTCCAAATTCAATGTGATCATTTAGCATTGTCATGGCTGAAAAGACTTCAGAACCCCGCTGGTCGCCTCGCTCGTTGGGCACTTACGCTGCAACAATACGATTACACTATTGTATACAGGCCGGGTGCTACAAACCAAATTGCTGATGCACTTTCCCGCGCCCCCCTTCCTGAGAGCCACGTGCAGGAATCCCCAGGGCTGGTCGCAGTCGTTAATACAACACAGAGACCACCTGACTCACGGTGGGTACATTGGTCTCAAGAGAAGATCTTCTCAAGGCCCAGCACGACGAAGGGTTGTGCCAACAAGTGACTGCCTGGCTGACAGCGTCCGGTTCAGTCGACCGCCCAAGTGACACGGAGTTCGACTCCTACTTGATGAGCGACGACGGCTGCCTGCTGCGCTACATCCCCCAGGCTGACGACGATCCGGATGGATCAGCATTCCGGACCGTGATACCCCGCAAGCTACGTAAGCTTTTCATCCGATACATGCACAGCTCTGCCCTAGCCGGACACAGCAGTGGGAGCAAGACTTACGATAAGTTGTCCCAGATTGCGACCTGGCCCGGCATGCGGCAAGATGTACTGAGGTACGCGCGTAGTTGCCCGTCATGCCAGAAAGCGAAGCCCCGTGGTGGTCAACCCCCGGGTCTCATGCAACCGATCGCAAGCCAGAGCCCTTGGCAGATCTCTTGCTGTGACGTCATGGGTCCATTTCCACGTAGCCCACGCGGAAACCAGTACTTGTTCGTAGTAACAGACCGTTTTACCAAATGGGTGGAGCTGTTCCCTTTACGAAAGTTGGATTCGCAGAGAATATGGGACTGCCTACTTCAAGTTTTCGCGCGTTTTGGTTTCCCGACAAGCCTAATTTCGGATAATGCGTCGTATTTTACGAGCAAAGTGTTCGTCGAGGCATGCGCGGTTCTGGGAATTGAACATAAACGGACTTCGCCGTATCATCCCCAGGCAAATATAACCGAAAGGGTGAATCGGAACCTTAAGATGATGCTTGTTGCTCATACGGAGCGCCACAAAGACTGGGATGCGAGGCTCCCAGAAATGGCCTTCGCCACTCGCACCACGGTTAACCGGTCAACCGGGCTCACCCCTGCCCAGCTCAATTTTGGCAGAGAGCTTGCTTTCCCTCTCACTAACACTCTCCGTTCGACAGAGCCCAGGGCACAGGAGCGCAACTACACAAAGTTCGCAGACGACCTGCGAAAGCGTTTCACCATCAACCTCAAGGAAGCTCGGGAGAACCTTGACGTTGCCAGACTGCAGCAATCCGACCAGTCAACCAGGGACGCCGAGACCTGCAGTTCGAGGTCGGAGACTTGGTGCTCAGGCGCACTCACCCCCTGAGTGACGCGGCGAAAGGCTTCACGGCCTCACTGGCCAACAGGTGCGATGGTCCATTTCGTGTAGGCAAAAAGCTTTCCCCGCTTACATACACGCTAATTCATCATTTCAGTGGTGAGTCCACAGGACCAACTCATGTCACAGAACTTAAACAATTCCACATCCCGGAAGATGGTTTTTCGCAGGATCAGACCGATGCCGACGACGGCCCGTTCCCGGACCCCCCCCCCCCCCCCCCCCCCCGCCGGCACACAGGCGGTACAACCTGCGACGTCGGTGACTGCTGAGAGAAGTTGTAAAGCGGTGGACAAGATTATTCCTTTTTTTTCATTTTTTTCGGGTTTCGAGCGTTGTACCTCGATCGTATATCATCCCACGGGTCTGATCGCCTTTCTGAGGGGAAGAGGGGAAAATATCGCGCGATTGCGCCCACCCCAGATCCTTTATCCTTTTTTTTATGCATCATAGAGCCAGGGGTTACACATGAGAGTAACCCATGGCAATTGCTCGTTTTGATTCACGAAGATGGATCATGAGCGACGCCACTACAAATCCCGGGCATCTGGACACCAGGGTCCCAGGACACGTGGCGGTACCAGTCCCCGAGGCCAGCAAGGCGGTACCAGTCCCCGAGGCCAGCAACCAGCGAGGCCCATCCCGCGGAACTGCGGCCACTGGGCAAGAAGGCACCGAAAACTGCAGCTGCCGGCGATTCCGGAAACGGCCACCAAAGGACAAGCGCGACCAGGAGCGCGCCCTAACGCCGCTACAGCGCCGCCGTCCACACCCTCGACGACGACCCCTCCCAAGGACGACCACGACAACACTGGCATCGACATGCCAGATTCTTAAGGGGGGGGGGGGGGGGGAAGTGTGGGAGCAAGTCTTCCACCACCGCCAGAGGCCGCTGCCGAATGCCCAAACTGGACAACGGCCGAGGCGCGCAATAGCGCACGTATAGGACAGGCACAGCAGCCTATAAAAGAAGGCACACGCCCACAGAGATCGGAGGACGGACCGTGGCCACGGAGGCGTCCAGTTGGAACGCTCCGGCAATGTTTTACGTTGAACTTGATACTAACAATCCATTCCTGTTACTTTAATAAATGTAGTTTCTTGTATTGGAAACCCCGGCTCCGTGTTGTTCCTCCCGGATGGGCATGCAGCAAGGCAACCCCACCACATGTTTCATCTACAGCGCGCAAGATATACTTTTGGTTTTACCATATAAATCCCGATAAACCCCCATCTGTGAATTTATCGAAACTCATAGGGTGAAAACTTCAACTTGTCGGTAGATGTCGATTAATGATATTGCAAATATACACAAAAGAAAAACCGATTTCGGGCAAAACATAAACATAAAAAGTAATTCCCGAATTTAAAAAAAAATAAAGTACCGAAAACACGGAATCCTAGTTATCAACTGACGTCAACAAGTTAACAAATAATTGCAAGAAAAGGACACGTAATTCAACTCCATCGGCATGGGGTGGGAACGTTTGGCATTATAGGTAAGAACATATAACACCGAAGACCAGCAGGCCCTTACACAAGTGCTGTTTTGACGCAGTTCCGTTCTGGCACGTGCCTTTCTCTCGCTGTGCTCTTTTTGACGCCATGCGGTTTTGACGCGTGTTGTTTTGTCGTGTGCTGTACTATCATGCAGCCTACTTTTAAACCGCTCAAGAGACGAGGGCTGTGTAAGTATTCAGCAGGCACACGTGTTCAATCAGTGAGGAGAAGATCACTGAGTGGCATTTGGCCAGCGCTCGTTTTCAAGCAGAAAGGAAACGCTGCGCAAATGTTCGGCTGACAGAGGTGCTTTATCTGTGTGAAGACAAGCACTGGCGATGCATTTAGCTGACGCTTGTTCTTAGCCAGTACGCAGACGAGCATGGCGTGGATTCGGCTGGCATTGTGTTCGGTGAGTGAGGTGACCAGTGCTGTATCTGCATGCGGATGGCGCTCATGTGCAGCAGGTGAGAACGGGGGTGCTGCCTAAGAATCCGGCTGCAACTCAGGTTCACTGGGTGCAGAGTCGAGCCCTCTGTAAGTAATCGGCTGGCGCTTGCTCTCAGTAGGTGAAAGGACGAGTGGTGTGTAAGTATTCGGCTGGCATTCCTATCAACACAGTAAGAAGAAAAATGGTGCGTAAGCGATCTGATAGTATTGTTCAATATTTAAGGATATGACCGCTGGTTAAACATTTGGCTGACATTTGTGTTCAATCAAGAAAGGAATGAGGACTCCGTAAGCGTTCGTCTGTTATTCTTGATTAATCACTGGGGAGAGGAACACTCTATCTGCTGGTTCTGTTCAATCAGTGAAAGGTCTAACGCACCTTATGCGTTCGGTAATCATTCGTGTTAGACCAGGGAGGAAATGAGAGCTGTATTCGCTTTCGGCTGGCACTGTTCTTTATCATTGTAGATAAATTCGCTACGTAACCATTCGACTGGCATTCACGATGAGACAGTGGGGAAGCTGCATAACCTACATCCTTGCATTGTTGAATCAGTGAGGAGACAAGTGCTTGTAAGCATTCTCCAGGCACTTGTGTTCAATCACTCAGAAGAAAAAAGCTGCATACGCATTCGTCCTGCTTTGTATAATATGTGCAAAGAAGAGCACTTGTAAGCATTCTGCAGGCACTTGTGTTCAATAAATGAGAACACAAAACCTGCGTAAGCATTCGTCGTGCTTTGTTCTATCAGTGAGGAGACGAACGTTACGGAAGAATTTTACAAGCACCCGTTTTCTATCAGTGAGACGACAAAAACTGGCGTAAGCATCAGTTTAGCATTGTTTATTACGTGATACGACGAGCGCTCGTAAGCAATGTTCTGGCACTCTGGTTCAATCAGTGAGAAGACAAAAGCTGCCTAAGCGTCGTCTTGCATTTTTTAAGCAGTGAGAAGACAAGCGCTTCGTAAGCATCCTGCAAGCACTCGTGTTTAATCAGTGCGAAGGCGAAAGCTGCGTAAGCATCAGGCTTGCATTGTTAAATCAGTGAGGAGACGAACGTTACGAAACCATTCTGAAGGCACTCATGTTCATTATGTGCGAAGACAAAAGCTGTGTACGCATCCATCTTGCATTGTTGAATCAGTGAGGACACAGACGCTTTCTTAGTATTCTGCAGAGACTCCTGCTGAATCAGTAAGACCACCAAAAGCTGCATAATCATCGTCTTGCTTTGTTTAATCAGAGAGGAGCCGAATGCTCGTAAGCATTCCGCGGGCACTTGTGTTCAATCAGTGAGAAGGAAAAAGCTGCTGAAGCGTCGTCTTGCATTGTTGAATCAGTTAGGAGACGAACGCCCCGTAAAAATCTCCAGGCTCTCGTGTTCAATCAGTGAGAAGACTAAAGCTGCGCAAGCATCCGTCTTGCATTGTTTAATCAGCGAGGAGACGAGCGCTCATAAGCATTCTGCAGTCACTCGTGTTCAATCAGTGAGAAGACAAAAGCGGCGTAAGCATCTGTCTTGCATTGTTTAATCAGCGAGGAGAAAAACGCTCGTAAGCATTCTGCAAGCATTCGTGCTCAATCAGCGAGAATAGGAAAGCTGCCTAAGCATCGTCATTCATTGCTTCATCGTTGAGCAGACCAGCGCTCGTAAGCATTCTGCAGGAACTCGTGTCCAGTTAGTGAGAAGATTAAAGCTATGTGAACAACCGTCTTGCATTTTCGATCGGTGAGGACACGAACGCTGGGTAAACATTCTGCACGTACTCCTGTTCAATCAGTGAAAAGGCAAAAGCTGCGTAAGTATCTGTCTTGCATTGTTTAATCAGTGAGGAGATGAGCGTTTGAAAAACGTCCGCAGGCTCTCGTGTTCAATCAGTGAGAAGGCGAAAGACGCTTAAGCGTCCTCTTGCATTGTTTAATCATTTAAGAGGCGTAACCTCCGTAACCATTCTGCAGGTACTTGTGTTCAATCAGTGAGAACACAAAAAATGCGACGGCATCCGTCTTGCATCGTTCAATCAATATGGAGACGAGCGCTCCGGAACTTTCTGCGGGCACTTCTGTTCAATCAGAACAAATACAAAAGCTGCATAAGCATCCGACTTGCACTGCTCAATCAGGGAGAGGACGAACACTCCATAGGCATTTTCCAGGCACTCGTTATCGATCGTTGAGACGACTAAACCTGCGTAAGCATTCGTCCTGCATTGTTTAATCAGTGAGGGGACGAGCACTCATGAGCATGCTACAGGCACTCGAGTTCAATCAGTGAGGATACAATAGCTGCGTAAGGAATGAAAACTTGTTGGTGGCCTAGTTGGTTCATGCTGCAGTCTAGAGGCTTTTGCGCGACACAAGGGACACTCACAAGCGAGTAGACACGAACAAGCGCAAACCTTCCCTAAGGAGCCCCTTGAACCCCGGGTGATGTCCCTGTTGACCGTTCGTATGAGTACGTCGACACCAGCAGGCAGGCAACTATCGTGTTGTTTAGACGGTGCTTTCCTAGCAACTCGTCGGTCCAACGCCAGCAAATCATGCGCAGCCATGCTAGGTTCAAGACAATATTTTGGTCCTTTTTGTAGGACTCGTGACTCGTTCTCCGGTATTTTTACGTCTTCTCCCAAAACCAGGAGACCCGCACCAGTGGCACCCTTGTCCTTCACCACAACAGTCTTCAGGATACAGTTTAAGACCGTTGTCCACCACATCTCGATTACCCGGGCAGCCAGGCGTTTACATGAGCCCAGCTTGACCTCCGCCAGCCATGGTGGATCAAGAACGTGACACAAAACTCGAAGAAAGTCATAACAAAGTCTGACCTGCCGCCACAACTCACTTCTCAGCACCCTACAAATGCGTTTTGAGTGTCCCAGGGACGGTCTTACTTGTCCAAACAGTGCCGTAATCTCTGAGGATATAAGACCTGTTTTCAGGTACAAGGTGATGACTCTCGCCCGGCAGGTAGAAGGAACAATGTAACTCACCAAGGAATTCACTTGAGACGTAGAATAAGGAACATTGAAGAAAGGGCCCGTTGTAGAAGAAATGTAGTCAATTAAAACTTGTTGTTGGCCTAGTTGGTTCATGATGCAGTCTAGAGGTTTTTGCGCGACACAAGGCACAATCACAAGCATGTAGACGCGGAGAAGCGCAAACACAGAACTCGAAGAAAGTCATAAAAACGTCTGACTTGCCGCCACAACTCACTTCTCAGCACCCTACAAATGCGTTTTGCGTGTCCCAGGGACGGTCTTACTTGTCCAAACAGTGCCGTAATCTCTGGGGGTATAAAACCTTTTCTCAGGTAAAAGGTATTTACTCTCGCCCGGCAGGTAGAAGAAACAATGTAGCTCACCAAGGAATTCACTTGAGACGTCTCAAGAGAATCAGTGAAGAGGTGAGTGTTCTTAAGGATTCTGCAGGCACTGTTGTTCAGTCAGTGCAAATACCAAAAATTGGTAATCATTCATCTTGATTTGTTCAATCGGTGAGGAGTCAAACGCTTTGTAAGCATTCTGCAGGGACTCGTGCGTAATCAGTGAGAATACCAAAAACTCCATAAGCATCGTCTTGCATTGTTTATTCAGTTAGGAGACGAACGCTTGTAAGCGTTGTGCAGGCATTCGTGTTTGATCATTGAACCGATGAAAGCTGGTTAAGCATTCGTCGTGCATGTTTTAATCAGTGAGGAGACGAACGCTCATAATCATTCTGCAGGCACTCGTGTTCAATCAGTGAGAATACAATAGCTGCGTACGTATCCCGATTTCGTGTCACATGATATGTCACAGCAACGCGCCACGTGTGATATTTGTAGTTATTGTGCACAAAGCCCATTAAAATTGTGGCTGTCCTAAGCCTGCAGTATTTGTTTCTAGAAATGTTGAAAATAGTACAATGCTCTGGTCGAAATCTATTCGCAAATCATCTGTAGAAGCTCTATGCTTTAACTGACATTTCCTTGGTCATGTTGTAAAGCGCCAGCTTATTCGCTCTTGACTGGGGCGTTGTCATGTCACTGGTAGCTAGAGGCGCCATGGCCAGTCGGGAGGTCAGTACGGCGTGAGCAGGAGAAGGAAAGATCGACCACTGCAGCTGGCTGCGCTTGAAAGTATCGAGGATGCATGTACCTGAGTCTACATCAGTGGCGTATCCGGAAGACGTCTCAAGGACCAACCCCTTTTCCGCCCCCACCCCGCTCTCCTAAATTCGGAGCTTTTCTTTTTTTTTTGCTGAAGCTGTGTGCACGCCCCGAACTGTGGTACGCTAAACACTCAGGCAGGTAAATTATGTATATACATGTTTAGCTTTCTGCCCCCCCGCCACCTCACAAAAATCAAAATTCTGCGGCGCGAGCGGGGGAGGGAGAGGGGGAGAAGTCCGAGCCGGCGAACCTTCTCCCTTCCTCATCCACCCCGAAATAAAATCCTGGCTACGCTACCGGTCTACGTTGCAAGTGCTCACCTTTCCACAGCTAGGACGAGCCCTCCACGCGCATCGAACAGAAGTGGGTGATGCGTCAGCAACACCCGTTCTAACTGATGCCTCAATAACAAAACGCAGCACCAAAACGTGGTTGCACATCCCTCCGAGCCTAGAAATAATGGGATGATTGAAGATAGAGTTAGTGTTACTAATAAACTGATACCGAAGCAAGACGCAATTTCTAAAAATGCATGTGTCTTGCACTAACTTCTTTTTCTCTTCGCACTGTTCTCGGTATTCGTAGCTTCCCGGAATAGACTTCGTGTCGTATGTAGTGCCACTATTTGACGATGCATAAAAGCATATCCTTTTCCTTTGTGATCGTAGGAAATTTCCCACTTCCTTACTTCCAAGAGCAGGAGCCCGTATGGTCGCACTAGTATCTCACATAAACAATTGAACTCCACCAAACGCACCATCCCGCGGCAGCATAAAAATGCACGTCGGCGCGATAGTAATCCAGGTGTATCGAATGCTTACTCAGCCATGCAAGTGCAGTGTGCCTACGAAACTTCGCCACATTCCTCTGCCAAGATCTAGCATCGGCAGACCCGGGATTCTGTCTGTCGGGCCGTCACTTTGGCGAGGGAAACCTGTAGCTTAAAACACTTGGGGACACACGTAGGTGCCGATTCTCGAACCCTTGCCGTTGGCAATGTAGTTAAAAAGGTCCAAGGATTTGTAGGTCTTGGTCGTTCTCGGGTGTAAGGACCAGGAGTCGCATTAAGGTAATCGTAGAGATGCGGCTACGTTAGCTTCGTAAGACAGCCAATTAATTTTATTAAAAGATGTTCCTTCCTCTCACCAAAATGATCAGAAAGGCGCTTCAAACCAGTGTACGTCAAAATTTTGACGTATCGTCGCTGATCCTCTACAGCGAGGCTTCTAAAATATGCGCTGCTCATCGCGGTTCCACAAATGACAGCCAACGCCCAATGGCAGACCGAAAGTTTTTTATGCCCCCCCCCCGGATGTTAGGTCATGTCTTTAAATACCCTGTATATAAAAGCGTAGACATTCGACGTAACTTAAAAACATGGGAGTAGGAAAAATAAAAAAAGCAGATAAGGTAACAGAAACTCAAAAACACATCACGAAAACAGAACATGACGTATCGAAGATTTTATCAGACGTGAGTGGACTGGCTAAATCCTTATTACACGAGATACGATTCCGACAACAAGCATCCGCCATCAGCATCTGCAAAGATAATCCCCGTCAAGACTGCTAAAACAGACCAACTTCCCAATCTCAGGGTGTTAGATTGTGATGTTTTCGATACCGTTCGTTTGCGTGTGTTTACTTCTCGGAAAGTCATACTGTCTCAAACTTTGCTTTATTTTTCTGTTTCCTCGTGTAGCTTCCGAAGGGTACCCCTTCCCCTCTTTTTTTCTAATAAGTTTCAGCGAACGCATTTGCTGCCGGGAGTTGCAAAAATATGAATGGAGGATTACCTTGCAACTCAAGTGGGCACTCAAACAACGTCAGTTACTGCGTAAAGAAAGCGGAGTAATTCTTCTTCGACACGGTCTTTTGAAATGCTATTGTGAGAGATTTGAATGCCTCTTTCTCAGCTCCAAATGTTCGGTCAGGTGCGTTTGGGGGCTTAAAGAGCAACACAAGGAAATATGTAGATAAGACAAAGCTTGGGTCAGTACACATTTCTGAGAAGTGAATGAACGAAAATGAACTGGTTAGAAACTTCATAATCGAACACCCTGAGATTAGGAAGTTGGTGGGATCTCGTAGTCTTCACGGGTGTTGTATCTGCGAATGCTTGGCGGCGAATGCTCAATGTTGGAAGTCTGTCTAGTGTTGTAAAAATTTAGCCCATCAAGTAACATCTAGTCAGATCTTCGCGACGTCATGTCCTGTTTTGTTCGTGGTCGAGCAAACTCAGCTGCTCTTGGGATGTTAAGCTGTGTTGTCCGTTTACTTTTTTTATTCTTCCTACTCCCATGGTTTTAAGTTACAACGAATTTCTACGCTATGCAATAGAGCAGCACCGTTGCACACACTTTCTCGGCTCTAGAGTATATCTCTTTGAAGCCCACGTCGGGCCGCAAAGACCATGTAGCTGAGCCAACAAGTGCCACAACCACAAGGGTTCTAGAAAACACCCGAGTGAATGCACTTCCAAACTAAAAACAACCAAGGCTCGACTGCGCCGAGTAGAGTGCTCGTCAGCGCACCAGCTCACGCTACCGCATGGATTTCAGGGCCGCGAGAAATAAGATAACATATGCCTTTTGCGTAAGCTCTGAGACGGACGTCCCTATTCTTATCCGGTGCTTTCGAACACACCGTTGACAAATTAGTCAACCGGACGTCTGATTACAATTAACCAGAGCGCAGGCAGCCCCACCGACGACACAGGCTTGACCACCTCTGTTCAGTTCCGCTTTCCAGTCTTCTGAGCGAAAAATTTACGAACCTGGCTTTCCGAAGCAGCACAGTTCCACTTGCGGCACATCAACACCCAGTAATCACGCTACTATCATGTCGTGTGGGCCCTCCCCCCAGAACTGGCTGATGAACTGGACGACATACTGGCGTTGCCACATCCTGATGACGCTTTCGACCACCTCAAGAGCGCAACCCTCACTATGAAGGTGCCGACGACACAAGCATTCTTGATCATTTGGAAATATCATTCAACTCCTTCGAGTTATTGTGTAGTAGTGGTGATGTTCAGCGTGCATGGAATTACTTCAAGGACACAGTTTCTTATTGCATCGATAAATACGTACCCAATAGAGTGAAAAAGCCGAGGAGGAATAATCCTTGGATCACAAGAAATATAATACACATTAAACGAAGACTGAAAAGATGTAGAAAAAAGAAGAATTTAAGTGTTAGCATACGGCGGCTAAGCCAACAACTTAAAGAAATGGTAAAAAAGTCAAAACATAATTACCTTTCAGTAACTCTTCATAACTTCCTAAGTAATAACCCCCAAAAATTCTGGCGATACCTGAACCCGAAAAAAGAAAAAATTGAACAAATCACCCTGGACGGAAAGATAGTAACAGATACCACTGTTCTTGCAAATAGTTTTAACCTGTTTTTTCAGTCAGTATTTACACGCGAGACACCACAGGGTAACTTGGAAAACATGACTAAAAGAAAGGCAGGTCAGAATGTCGGTGATATAGTGATATAGAAACAGGGCCAGAGATAGATCGAATAAGTGATACCGTACCCCCCATGCCACAACTGACAATAAAAAAAGAAGGAATTCTGTCAAAACTGTTAGACCTCGACACAAAGAAAGCATGTGGTCCAGATAAGATACCGACTACTTTTTTCAGGAGGTATGCGGAAAGGATTTCGTTTTATTTACATTGTTTATTTGTAAGTCCTTTACAGTCATCCCAGCTTCCCTCTGATTGGCGGTGTGCACGTGTTGTCCCGATTTTTAAAACGGGCGATAGACTGGCCATAGGCAACTACAGGCCAATTTCTTTAACAGCCGTAGCATGTAAAGTCATGAAGCATATAATAGCAAAACACATAATTCATCACCTTGAAACTAACAAGTTGCTTTATTCCGATCGGCATGGGTTCCAGTCTGGACTTTCGACAATAACGCAACTGGTTGAGGTAACCCATGACATAGCATCCACACTTAATGATAAACAACAGGTTGATGTTATTTGTATAGACTTTTCTAAAGCCTTTGATCGCGTGCCTCACAGGAAACTATTATTAAAGCTTAAAACAATCGGAATTCACTCAACGATTACCGGATGGATAGAGTCATATCTAACTAATAGAAGCCAGTATGTAGAAATTAACGGCCACGGCTCAAACCTTCTTCCAGTTTACTCGGGCGTGCCCCAAGGCTCTGTCTTGGGGCCATTGCTGTTCTTAATATACATAAATGACATAGTACATGACACTCCATCAGACATTCATATAAGGCTCTTCGCCGATGACTGTATTATTTAGTCAGCTGTTAATTCAACTGATCGACAAACTTCACTAAATGAATATCTTAAACGCATTAAAGAATCGTGTGACAAATGGGACATGAAAATAAACTACACAAAGTCCGTGTATTGCCATATAACTAAGAAGCGAAGCGTTTTGCCATTTAAATACTACATTGGAGACATAGAATTGAGTAATGTCGAGCATTTTAAGTACCTTGGTGTCACATTTTCAAAAGACCTAACCTGTACCAAGCATATTGACACCGTCTGCACATCGGCATATAAAAAGCTTTATTTCTTGAGACACAAGTTAAAACATACAACTAAAGAGATCAAAACGGTTGCTTATAAAACATACGTTAGGCCCATCTTGGAATGTGGTAGTGTCGTCTGGGATCCTTATACAAAAAAAGACATTGATATGCTAGAAAAGTTCCAGCGACAAGCTGCGCGTTTTATTCACTCTAACTACAGACAGACGGCATCCCCAAAGGAAATGCTCAGAGCTAGTAATATAGAACCTCTGCACATAAGGCGAGAAGTCGCACGTCTGAAATTGCTTTATTTAATGGTCAACGACAAACTAAATTTAAGCCCGAATAAATACGTTCTCCCATCCAGCTCAAAACGGTCAAGTAGATTGAATAACACAAAAACATGCCAAACTTATAAAAGCCGAATAGATACCTTTAAACAGTCTTTCTTTGTAAAAACTATTGAGGCTTGGAATTCCTTGCCCAATGATGTTGTAAATTTGGAAACCGTGTCCTCCTTTGAAGATTCCATTGCAAAGCTGTTAAGATAACGAGAGGTTAAAGTGATATCCTTTAAGTGTGCAATTTGTAATAATTATATGGGTCAATTTGTTCAATTTGTTTATTTGTTTAGAGGGCCAATGTTGTGCATTGTTGTCATTGCTTGTTCGAACAGCAGTGTCTGCTACATTGACAATTTCTTATGCTTGCGTACTTTTTTTGTGTCATCACAACGATGGATACTCTCCCTGTAATAGCCCTCAAGAGAGGGCTGACAGTATTTTCAAATAAATAAATAAATAAAAAAAGACGGAGTCGGAAACATCGCGGCTTCAGCAGCTCTTGAGCACCGAAGAGCTGGGTGACCGTAGATCATCCCAGCTGATTCACCCCATGCGCCAACTGCTGCGTAAACAAGCGTCTGACGGAAACAATCCCATTTTACAAGAATTGTTCGTTTATCGATTGTCTCAAGAGATGCGCACGGCCCTCTCCGCAGTTACAAACTTTACTCTTGACGGGTAGCCTGTCGAGCGTCGCAGACACTTTACACCAGTGGTCCTACACCCGAGCCCTCGAAGCCCGCATTGACGCTTTAACAGCAAGCGTCGCGGCCCTTAGCACGCGCAGAAAACCGCGCGACCCAAGAAGGCGCAGATTATCTCAACGTCGCAGTTAATCACAACGACGAGGAGGCGATTCCTCTTGGCATCATTAGACATTCGGCTGCAGGGCACGCAGGTGCGTACAACAATGCAACTGGCAGAAAAACGCAACGGCTCATTACTAGAGGCGCCAAGTTACCATGGCCCCACAGCAAGACGTCTGCTTTTTATTACAGAACGTATTTCAGGCCGCCGCTTCTTGGTCGACACCGGAGCTAAAAAGTCCGTCCTTCTTCCAACACTAGCCGAAAGACGACACCCACAGCCCGGATCACACCTTGTTGCAGCAAACGGATCTAACATTTCAGGGTACGGAATACCTCAGTGACCCTAGACTTGGGATTGCGCCTAGTCCTCCGATGGATTTTTGTGATAGCCGATGTTACCTAACCACTTTTGAGTTCTGATTTTCTTTCCCACTTTATTTTGGATGCCAGTATCCACCACGATTGCCTGATTGACAAAAGAACTCGCCTTGCGGTCAATAGAGCCTTTATAAACTTAACTTCATTTGGCATTCAAAACATCCTACCTGTTTCCAGTTTTGCCGATATCCTAAAAGTATTCCCAGAGATAACGAAGGCGTCTAACATATCAGAGCTACCACCACACGGCGTTACACATCATGTCGTCGCTGCTGGCCGACCCACCTTTGCTCGACCTCGTCGTCTATTGGGCGAACGCCTCCGCGTTGCCCGAGGGTGATTTCAGATAAGATCGACCAAAGGATGGCTAGTCGACATTTTCAAATCAACTGATGTTTTTATATGTCATTGTCTAGTGTCTGGTATGAACGAATCCAAACTTAGTTTTGACTAGAAAAAATACTTGGGGACAGGAAAAATCGTGAGGCATGAGGTGGTGGACAGTTGCATTAACGCGCACTGATGGAGGGGGCCCGTTTGAGAGTGAATAACTAAAGCGATAAACTTAGGAGAACTCTAATACGTTTTAGCCGCAAACTATGGGTATAGCTTGCTTGTAATATAAAGTAATCATATTTATTTAAACTTTATTTATTTTTCTAAAAATTGACAAACATGCCTGCTCGAACGACAAATGGCAAAATTTGGAGGTCTGTATCTCATGAAATAATTTAATAATTATGATATAATTTGCAGATATTATTCTACTAATATATAGCTAATATTTAAAAAATAACTAAGGTATCTGTGTGATACAATAGTTAGGATATATTTAGCCAAACATGGAAAAAAAATCAAACAAAGAAAAATTCCGATGCGAATAAAAAAAAAACACCACCCTCGATTTTTTTTAAATTTAGGTAACCTGTTATACTCTATTTCGGCATTCATTTCCATTAAAAACATGTTGCATCATTTTTTTGAGAAAGAAGATACAACTCCCCAAAGTAGGGTCCTTTTTCAAAGCCTACACTTAGCAGTGTTTTATACAAGAACTGACTCTGAGTTCCAGTTTCATGAAACCAACACACATCTTTTATATATTTTTATTCAGATGAGGCCAATGATAACTAAAGAAATCGTTCACACACTTAAATTAAGGAGAAACTACTGTGTACAAAGAGGAATCATATTACGGACTAGTGATCCGTGAAAAGATCATGCAGCCATCGGCCACTAGGAACTTTGTTTACTTTATTCTCCTGCGACACTATATGCTATTCCCTCTTCCGCTCTACCTTCATCTCTCTCTCTCTCTCATATATATCCCTGATATATATCCAGAACAAAAACATGTTCAAGCATTCCCTTTCTGCGTGGTAGTGTTCTGTGGCTAGCAAAAATCATTTCCTCGCTAAGCTCACGATTATGGCAAAATGGTTGCCGGAAACCGCAGACGACACTCGTCGCTAGTTCTGGCAAAACGGCAGATACAATCTTTTTTTCGCATTTCCCCGCTCGCTGTCAAGGACAAGGGGGTTCGCTTCAACCAGCAAAACATGGCCGCTGACGCCTGTTTACTGAGCAGTCATGCCTGTCGCCATCTCACTCGCTGGCGTCACGGGCGATAATATCAGGCACAAAGGGGCACACCAACCGGCAGCATTATCCCCAAATACTCGAGCCTCGCGTAAATACATAGAGTGTAAATGCTGTCCCCATGTTATCGTAGTAAGACCGCCCCCCCCCCTCCCCCAAAAGGGGGACTGCAGTACGCGACGGCGTACTAACACAACGGCGACGATATCGACATCGCGGGCTCCGAATTTTCCCATAGTTCTACTCCACGGGCATTTCTCGAAACGCTTGATATTGTGTACGCCCGCCTGGAAGGATTTCAGACGCGTAGTTAAGATAAGGCGGTTCTCCGCGGCAAAAGAAAGCAATTTCACAAAAGCTTAAAAGCGGCGGCGACGCGTGTGTGGTGAACGCTTGTAGTTTTGGTGTAGACAGGGTGTGCGTGTTCTCGTTGTTGACACCAGCCGGCGATAAGGCACTGCAGGCGGTAGCTCAGTACAGCAAGGGCTAATCCGAGTGACGATCGACGTAACCCCACCGCCAACCCCTCGCGAACCGGTCGCCGACATGGCTCAGGCTGTGTCATGAACCACGTGGTAGAAGCTCAGGTGCTTTCATATCAGCGCGTGGAGGGACGACAGTGCGATTCCGGAAAGTCTTTTTCGAAGGCCGCTGACCACAATTTTTTGTCTGGAGACTTTCCCTCTTTCTTCCTTTGACGTGGATCAAGCTTTGCCGACAGCCTCAGTTGTGACCTCTCTTTTCAAATGTACGTTTGCAGTGAGCGAGCTCCTCAGCCTCGGACTTGTCACTTGTGCACCCAGCAGTTCTTTCACTTGGCAATTATATGCCATCAGCTGGGGTTTAATTTCTATTATTTATGTATACATTATGAAGACGTCCTGGAGCTCCGAACGAGTGTTTTGTGCAGATTACTTTTGCAAACACAAAAAGACTATACCAAAGCAGGGGAATTTTCGAAGTGTTGGCGAGTTGGACCTAAACTCGTTGAAGCAAATTCTTCCGCCTGACTGGTCCACCAAAGTGAGTGCGACGGACTACCGGTGCTACCATTGCTTCATGCACATCACTAAGGAGATCTCGATGCGAAGCTCAGAGCAGTGCCCTGACATATTTGTGCCAGCTGAAGAAGCAATTGAAGATCTAAATCGCAGCATACTACCTACAGATGTGTCGCCGCTGAGACAACCAAGCGTCGTAAGAAGTCGGGACAGGCCTGCACATGTCAAGAGAAAGCAGACAGAACTGGAGCAGGTTGCTGTCAAGAATATACGCTCAAGGCTACGCATTGCGTACGACAGGGACGCACCATCGGGGTCGTCCGAACCAACATGCTCCACATGCACTGAGTGGGTCGACAGCTTTCGGCAGGCCTTTGAAACCGCCACCTCTCTCCGGCAACGTTGTCAATTGCTTACACTCCTGCCGTCAACACTGACGAAGAATGAGGTTCAAACGATGATTCCACAGGCCTCAATGTACCTCATCAGTAAATCCCGAAAACTCAAGGAAAAGCATGGCGTGTGGTATGAGCCGGATCCTTACACGAGGTGCAAGGTGAGCCCTGAGAACCTGTCTGCTGCCCTAAAGTACTTCACGAAAGACGAGCTACAATGTTCCCGCCAAAGTCCCAACCAGAAGGACGTCATCTCTGTCATGCTCAACGGAGAGAAAACGTTCGTGCCAAAGCACTTCATGACACGCTCAATACGAGAGGCCTTCCGTATATACAAAGACAAGCATCCCGATTCCGGCGTTGGGCTAACGAAATTTTATTCGTTGCGCCCTAGATGGGTCCAATGTATTCCACACCAGGAACTGTGCGTTTGTGTGCGCTGCGCCAATTATTATCTTTGTATTGCCGCTCTAGAGAACGTTACAGGCTCAACATTCAACACTGGTGAAATGAACTCGGCATTTCTGTGCGACCCAGCAACAGAACTGTGCCTTCAAGGAGACTGTGATCACTGCCCAAAAGGCCAGTTTCTTACACTCCAGGAACTTGATATCCCGGAGGATGAAGGGATTGTGCTTGCAACATGGGAGTCCGGCGACCTTGTGAAAAAAACTTTGGAACCTGAGGCTTTCCTAAGAGTCATCCAAGTGACGGTTGGAAGTTGGGTACTTCACAACCATATCCGGCAAACGCAAGGTAAAGCGATCTACGATGAAAAACAGTGCATGCAACGCGGGAGCATTGTCTTTCATTTTGACTTTGCTGAAAACTGGACCATCGTGCTTCCTGACGAAGTGCAAGCATATCACTGGAAAAAAAACAAGTTTCGATATTTACATGTGTAGTGACGACAAGAAAATCTACAAACAGCTTTGCCATCATCAGTGAGGACCTGTGTCACGACGCCGCTCACGCTTGCTTGGCTCTAGAAAAAGTGAAGGAGAGGGTTGAGGACAACGTTGCGGTATACTCGTACGTGACGTAGGTAAGTGACGGCGCCGCCAGTCATTTCAAGAATCGCTACCAGCTTCACCAATTTGCAAAGGACGATTGCCCACAAGCCCAGTGGTTATTTTCTGCATCAGGACATGGGAAAAATGCGTGTGACGGAGTTGGCGGATTCGTGAAGCACCAGGCCACGCTGAACAACCTGAGAGAACGTTCAGTAAGCGCAATTCAGACGGCCAGGACAATGGTGAGCGTTCTATCAAAGAAACTGAAAGGCGTGCATCTTGTATATCTGGACGAAAATGAGGTTGTTCGGTATCGTGAACAAAAAAAAGAATAGTGGCTGACGGTGCGCGCCTTCCCTGGCATTCAGTCTTGGCACGCGTGGCGGCTCAGCAAGTCATCAACAGAAGGGACCTGTGACGTATACGTATCACGGACAGTCGGATCTGCTTGGAAGCAACTTTATTAAATGGGTACAGCGAAGAAAACCTTAGCGTAAAGTGCCGAATTTGATTTCCCAAGGACTGCTCATTTTGAATGCAGGGACATCTTATTTATCACATTTTTCTTCACGGGGTATTTAACCTACTGTTTTTGTTGGTGGTTACTAATAATTTTTATCTGATCACTATAAAAAAATCCCAAAATGTTATCCTCGAGCAGGATAAAATACATCGGCTTGCCACGATTCATTCATACACCGAGAGCATCGAAGCTGCTCCAGTTAGGCACTATGGCATCTGTCACCTGAAATTGTTTGTAATCGTAAATACATAGCCAACATAAATATCTTACTATTATATCTTTGTTTTTGTGTGTGGAAGTAAAGTTATTTATTTTACTCTAGATGTAAAATATACCGGAAGGTACAACTTCACACTGCATCATCTTTTCTCAAATCATTAGTCTATAATATGATACCACTTTGAACGCTTATGTAAAATGCTGTATATAGTTTCTCCTCCCTTTTACTGTGTGACCGATCGCTCTTTTTATCAATGACCTCATCTGAATAAATGTATATAAAAGATTTGTGCAAGTTTCATGAAACTGGAACTCAGAGTCACTTCTTGTATAGGACACTGCTAAGTGTAGGCTTTGAAAAAGGACCCTACTTTGGGGAGTTGTTTATTCTTTCACAGTGCAATGATGCAACATGTTTTTAATAGAAATGAATGCCGAAATAGAGTATAACAGGGTACCCAAATTTAAAAAAAATCGAAAGTGGTGTTTTTTTTTATTCGCATTGGAATTTTTCTTTGTTTGATTTTTTTCCCATGTTTGCCTAAATATATTGTAACTATTGTGTCACTCAGATACCTTATTTATTTTTTTCAATAATAGCCATATATTAGTAAAATAATGTCTGCAAGTTATGTAATAATGATTAAATTATTTCATGAGATACAGATTTCCAAAGTTTGCCATTTGTCGTTCGAGCAGGCATGTTTGGCAATTTTTAGAAAACTAAATCAATTTTTAATAAATATTATTACTTTCTATTACAAGCAAGTTGTACCCATAGTTTGTTTGTAAAAAAGTTTTAAAATTCTCCTAATTTTATTGTTTTAATTATTCACTTTCAAACTTGCCCCCTCCATCAGTGCGCGTTATTGCAACTGTCCACCTCTCCCTGCCTTACGATTTTTCTTGTCTCCAAATTTTTTTTCTGGTCAAAACTAAGTGTGGATTCGTTTATACCAGACACTAGACAATGTCATATAAAAACATCAGTTGATTTAAAAATGTCGACCAGCCACCCTTTGGTCGATCTTATCTGAAATCACCCCCGAATATAGTTTGAGCACATGCAGGAGCTCGGCATCATCTGACCACGGAAGAGTTTCTCGGCCACACCCCTCCACAGGGTCCCCAAAAAAGATACAGAAGACTGGAGGCCGTGAGGGGACTACCGAGCGCTGAACGATCAAACACGACCCGATCGGTACCCATTGCCTCATATTCACTAATTCACCCAGCACCTAGACGGCGCATCTATCTACAGCAAGACAGACTTGGTGAAGGCGTCTCACCACATCCCGATTGAACTTGCGGACATACCGGAGATTGCAATCACCCCCCGGCCCCCTTCGGCCTCTTTGGTTATATTCGTATGCCCTTCGGGTTACGCAACTCCGCGCATACCTTTCAGAGGTCCGTCCAAGAAGTCCTTCATGGACTGCATTAAATCTTCGCCTACGTGGATGACCTCTTGATTGCGAGTGCATCACCCGAAGAGCACAACGAACATCTACGCCTTACCTTTGAACGACTCCGCCACTACGAACTCACCATCAATGTGGCAAAATGTACCTCTGGTTCAACGGCTTTAGAATTTCTCGGACACCACGACACACCTGCTAGAATCGAACCTCTTCAGTTCTAGGTACAAGTGATCCAAGATACTTCCCCAGCAAAAACCTTTATGAAAACTGCGAAAGTTTTTTGAACTCTTAAACTTTCATCGTCATTTTACTGCGCACAAGCTGTAAAAATTCTGACAGATTCGCTACGTGGCCAAAATAAATCCCCTAGAAAATACCATGGACAGACAGGGCACTATGGCTTTCACCGCTGAAAAACACGCCCTTGCCTACGCCACACTTTTGGTGCACTTGCGAAATGACGGTGCAACGTGCATCATGGTTGATGCTTCAGAAGTTGCAGTAGGGGCAGTGTTGCAACAACAAAACAACAATGAGTGGCTCCCACTGGCATTTTTCTCTCAAAAACTTACTCCAGCAGAGACACGTTAGAGCACATTTAGACGCGAACTCTTTGCAGTTTACGTACAAATTCGCAACTTATTTATTTATTTACACAAACAACCTGCAGCGCCGGAGCATTATAGCTGGCAAACACAAAATAAAACACATATTTACAACATAAATAAAATGGGAAAAATACAATAAATACTGTTCAATAAAAAACGCACACAGAAACTCTTGAACGTTAAAAAATTTAGGATGCTGAAAACAAATATTCTACGCCATTTGTAGTAAATGCTGGTGCAGGCAGTGCATTCCAGTCCGTTATTGTACGAATAAAAAAATTGTATTTTTTATTATCAGTTCGGGCAAAATGTGTTTTTTTTTTATCTTGCTACAATGATCTATTCTGGTTGAAACATAGTTTGATACTTCAAGATATTTATATTTCTCAATTCTAGTAAAGTGACTAAATACCAAAAATGAAAACTTGAGATGAATTTTTTTTGCATAAATCCCATAGTTCTCATCCGATATCACGTTTGATTTCTGTCACAATGGATGTTCTATTGTACTTTCCCAATACAAACCTTTCAGCACGCTTTTGATTTTTTTTTCGATTTGAATTGCAAGGTACGCTTGGTGAGGGTCCTACAGTACACTCGCATATTCAAGCATCGGTCTTACCAAGCAGCAGTAAGTTGTTTCTTTTAGCTCTTTGGGAGCACTGCGTAGAATTCTGTTAATTAATGTAACATTCTACCAGCCTCTTGTACGGATTGTATTACGTTAGCATTAAAAGAAAGATTGCTTGATAAAATTACTTCAAGATAGTTTACATGCATGTTTCTACGTAAATGTCGATAATTAATAGAATAAAAGGATAAAATGCTATCCCGTTTTCGTCGAAAGTGACATGGACACACATTTAGGCATTGAGACTTATTTCCACGTCCGACACCAACTAGATATTTTATCTAAATCAGATTGTAAAAGAACAGAATCACGTAAATCTTCTACTCTACGATATGAAACGCAATCATTTGCGAACAGCCACAAATCCAAGTCAATACCTACAGCTACGTCATTTATAAAAACAAGGAATAAAAAAGGCCTCAAGACTGACCCCTGCAGAATACCAGATGTCACAGCAACAAATTCAGAATTTACACCGTTAATGACTACGGATTGGTTTCTTTCAAAAAGAATTTTATATCCATCGGTAGATGCTGTTATCAAGGCCTAAAGAGCGCAGTTTATATAACAACAAAGGGTGGGACAAAGAATCAAAAGCCTTCCGACAGTCAAGGAAAACAGCATGCGTCTCACTTCCACTCTCAGTTGTTGTAAGAAGATCATGGTAAAGTTCAACAAGCTGAATCACGCACGAAAGGCCCCTTCAAAAACCATGCTGAGCTGATGAAAAGAGGTTGGCATCTAGATGTGTTATAATATTGCTATACCCAATGTGTTCTAAAACTTTCCAACATACACAACTAAGGAAAATGGGGCGATAGTTTTCTACAATTTTTCTTCATCCATGCTTGTGGATTGGTGTAAAAAATGTATTTTTCCATTCGCTTGGAAGTACACCTTCCTCTAGACTTTGAAAAAACAATGTGGAGGTAGCGGGACACTGCAAATGAGCACGATTTCAGCACTTTTTTCTACAAGCCTCTAGGGAAGTGTTTAGAGGACATCAAGGCCCTCTAGAAATTTCGCATTGCCTTGTATATTTACGACAAGAGGTGGCATTGGAGGCCCTATTCTATCACTGATGGGTGGAAAACGTGAACGCATTCTGTTAGAGGCGAAAATAAACTGAAAATATTTACTGAAACAGTTGGCTTTATTATGATTACCTACAATAACCTCACCATCACACCAAAAAACCCGAATGCCAACATCTCCCTTACGAGTTTTTATAATGCAGGTCCAAAATGCTTTACATTTTGAGCACATTCCATCTGAAAGTTTGTCAAAGTATTTCCGTTTTGCCAAGGTTATAACATCTCTATAAGCATTATTCAGCTTCTCAAGTTTTGAATAGCAAATTCAGATAAATGCATTATGTACTTTGGGTATGAGCGACTTCTTTGATTTATTACACTTTCAACAGCATACGTCATCCAAGGCTTATCAGCTTTAGTGTTTCATATATATATTTGGCTGCAAAATATTTTTTAATAGACCTGGAAAACATTTCTTAAAAGATACCCATTAATTATCAACACAGCTCCCCAAAAATAATTTAATAAAATCATCTAAATATTCAAGTAATTCTTTTTCTATACCTTCATAGTTTCATTTGTCATTTATGAATAATTTTCTACCAATTTCAAGTGCACAATATAGATGAGGAATTGTTAAACTAGCTGAGACAATGCTCTGATCGCTAATTCCAGGAAACATGGAAACATCACAAACAATATCAATGTTGCAAAAAATTAAATAAAGAATTTTTTACCTCGTGTTGGTCGACAAGCCGATTGTTGCTTGTCAACCAACCTTCAAATTTAGAGCAGACATTACCAGATGGAACTATATCGTGGTCACCTGCCCATTTTAACTCTGGTAGATTAAACTCCCCGGAAATTAAGATATGTTCGTCAGGCAGGCCAGATAAAATAATATTTAGAGCAGAAGTTATTTCGGCAGTGGAAACGGGAGGGCGGTAAAACACACCAACGGCAATTTCACTTTTGTTGGGACTGCGTATGCGGCACAACACTGATTGGACTTGCTCAATTTTCACTTCAATCAACATGATGTTTAATGATTTGTTAGCCAATAAGAACACACCGTCCCAATGTCAACTCCTGTGCTTTCTGTACACATCATACGTAGGGGGAAAATTTCACAATTCCGAAGTGTCTCATCTAACCATGATTGAGTTCAAAAAATAAAGTCCGGAATAAATATATGTATGACGCCATTAAACTATTCTACTACTTTTACTACTTCTTGGAAGCCTCAGGGTTTCACGCGCTGACCGACCAGAAGCCTCTCACCTACTCATTCGCCGGAAACCACTACTTCTATTCTGCAAGAAAAATGTGTCTAATTGCTTACATTGCAGAATATACTACAGATTGACGACATGTCGCCGGTATTGCCAGCACGCCAGCAGACGCACCACCTCGAATCGTATATATATCTTCGTCTCCAGTTGTCAATTTTTCGGAATCGGCCTTGGTCCAACAGGAAGACGCCGAACTGGAAACGATACGCACGGCATCAACATCACTCAAGCTGCAGTCTATTACATTGCCGCTCACCACTTGCGATATTGTTTGCAATATATCCACTGACCCCCCCCCCCCCCCACCCAGACCCTACATTTCTCCAAATTTCCGTCAAGGCCATTTTCCACGCTCTGCGTGACCTCAGTCGTCCGGGAATTCGCGCCACGCAGCGCCTAGTAACATCAAGATATATCTGGCCCTGGATCAACGCAGGCATCCGATTATGGGCAAAGACTTGCTGCAAATGCCAGCGCTCAAAGGCGTTTTGACACAAAAATACACCATTCCAGCCATCTCGACCGCCGGATGCCAGATTCGATCACGCACATGTATACATCGTGAGCCGCTACAATGATCCAACGATTGCGCTACATTTTTATATGTATAGACAGATTCACGCGATGGCCCGAAGCTGTTCCACTCCGGACATCAGAGCAGAGATTGTCGCCCACACCTTCATAAACACCTGGACCTCACGGTTCAGTTGCCCATCTATCATCACGACCGATCGTGGCCGACAATTTCCGATGCGCATTTTTCAAGTCCCTTACCAACATCTTGGGCGCGCGCTACATAAACACGACATCGTACCATCCTGTCAAAAATGTTATCGCCTAGCGCCTACATCGCCAGTTAAAGACGTCCCTCATGACTCGAGAAGATTGAAACCATTAGAGTAATCATCTTCTTCTTGTTCTCCTTGAAATTCGCGGCACCTTCAAGACGCATTTAAATTGCACCTCAACCGAACTGGTCTACGGCACTGCGCTTCGGTTACCAGGAAATTAGATTACGTACACACCATTTGTACAGCCTGACATTCTTTATACATTCATGAGATGAGAAAATGACTCACATCCCTAGGGCCGGTGCCACCAAGACAACAAACAAAGCCAGATTTTTTATTAGTGAAGGTCTTGATATGTGCACTGAAGTATTTGTGGGAAGGTATACGGTACGCGCACCTCTCGTTCCCCCGTACGACGGACCATTCAAAGTCATCTAACGCATCGACAAAACTTGTGCGGTCAACATCAATGGTCGTCATGAAGTTGTCGCACTCAATCGAGTGAAACCGGCCTATTTTGATTTTTCCCTGACAGACCCAGTGCTCCTGCATCATCCATCAGCCTTCACACCTACTCATGTAAAAGCTTCCCTCAAATCACCGACTCCCCGAAGGACCGTGACGTGGGCCGCAACCAGACGGGTTGCTCCATGACACCAGAGGGTGGGGGGGGGGGGGGGGGGATTCTGTAGCAGAGCCGACAGGTGCCCCAACCACACGGGTTACTGAAAACACCAGAGTGAACGTACCTCCAAACTAAAAGCAACCGAGGTTCCACTGCACCGAGTACGGTGCAGGTGAAAGCGCCAGCTCAAGCTACCGCGTGGCCTCAGGAACCGCGAGAAATAAGAGAATATATGCCTGTTGCGTAAGCTCTGAGCCGGACGTCCCTTTTCTTATCCGGTGCTTTCGACCACACCGCCGACAACCCCATAATGAAGACAAGTTAGCTGAATTTGAGTGAATGTTGGGTTTGGACTTTCTCAATCGTAGTTCCAATGCTATTTAATATTACGCCATCACAACTTAGTTAAAGTAACTGCAAGGAGTCATGGAGTTAAAAAATTAAAATATGAGCTTCTTAAATATTGACGTGCAATTTTCCTAATTTTAGAGAAACCACTTAGGGGTCATTCCATGTCAAACATCAAAGACATTGCCGCTCGACCTCTTCCGATTTCTAAAAAATGCGTGGCCTTTGGCCGCAATTTCCGTAGCCATGCCCTCAAATACTTTGGCGAAAATATGTTTTTGATGACGTGAGCGCGGTTTTTACTTTTAAAAACACCGTGAAAGTAGGAATCACTCAATAATTGACGGAAAATCAGCTTTTTAGTGAAACAAATATCAATATTTTTTCTTAAATTTGCACGGCTCTCGACTTACAATGTGGTTGGGCTTGTGAAGTTTTTGTTTAATTTAATTTTTTTTAACAAATTTTTTCACAATTATAAATTTTTTGTTATTTTATTAAAATATATATGTAATTGCTCTCGGTACTTAATATAACTTTTTACTGGGTTTCCTGCAGGTATATGATATATAAAAATGTTAAAAGCCATTCAATTAAATATCTCGCAGGAAACAAAAATCCTGAAGTTGAAAAAATATGCGCTTTGACACGTAAACAGCCCTTTATATCACCCTGAGGTGGTCGATGTAAAATACAAAATAAAATGAGTTTGGAAGGACACTCAATAATCTTTTGATTCTGAAAGTTTAATCAAAGTTATTTTGGTTTAAAGCGAGAAAAAGATTTTGAAGTTTAACTGTCGCACCACAACCCGGCGTCGCTTCTTAAAGAGCCCATGAAACAATTTTTGAGCTGGTATAAATCACTTTAGATTGGGATTTTACTAATAACACATCGTTCATTCGGATTTCACTAATAACACATCGTTCAGTGGGCCAAAAGAAAAAAAGGTAGAAAGTTAAAAACCTGATTTTCAGTGCGAAAATCTGAAAACACAGCGGACTATTTCCTACCTCCTCCCCTTCGTAAGCTCTCTGCCTTTTCACTGTGATACATCAGCGGTTCCCAAAGCGCGTCACCGGGTCCAAACGCACGTCACACGGCATCGGACCTCACTTATTCCCTTCACTCCTAAGCTGACATTGTGGTGGAAGCTACGCGCTTGCCCCACCAATCAGCCGCCTCCCTTACATCACCTGACCTCATCTTCTGCGCGGGGGTATGCGCGAGAAAGCGTGATCAAGTGGCAAAAGTGTTGCTGGCCCAACGAGCACGTAGCACAACACTGTCAGCTTTGGAGTGAACGGGGTGGGGAAAAGAACTTTTGTCTTAATTTTGAGGGACGGGCTAATCTTCTAGGGGAACAATGCTCTGTCCGGGTACACAAACGATATTTCGAGCAAGAGGGGACTCCCCTCTTTTCGTCTTCTTGAACTGTTTGGTAGAATGCGCGATTTATGAGTGGAGGAGGAAAGCTAAACAGGAAAAAGTTGGAATAGCGTTTCATGACACTTTGCCTCTTCGCCGCACAGCACGCCACCTGCGACGATAGCTGACACGATTAGGTCCAAAGAAAGAAGGGAGTTTCCTTCCGCTTCCCTTTGCCGCTTTCCGGTCGCAAGGGAAGAAACGGCGGGTATAGTGTAATAATCGGAGGTGCAGCCAGCGCGTTGCAATAGCAGGCCCGTTGTGCCCGTTGTATCCGAGGGCGGCTCGAAAGGCGATGCCTATATGACGAGCGGCATCAAGTGACTATGTATTCTCCATGCCATTTCAAAGGTCCCACGGCCACCTCTGATTCCTATAATAACATTTATGGCTCTTCACCGTAACGATTGTGGTGCCTCTCTAAGATATTGCTTTGACGAAAAACAAATTTCATGGGCTGATGGCGGTCTGAACTAGTAAGAAAGGGGGGGGGGGGGGGTGGCATTGGGAGTCATTCAGTAATTAATGAAAAGTACGATATTTTTTACGGAACACTGGAATAGGTTTGCCTAAAAACCCTACGGTATTTGGATTGCATTGTAATAAGGTGCCTGGTGATGGAATTTGGTATGCTCGAAGCAGTTTTAAAAAATAAGGAATATATCAGCATTTTAGAATATTTTTAGTTTTGTTACGAACTCTGGCTTTGCTGCATGCGACTGTAAATACTCATATTGACAGCCATGTAAGTATACTGTACACAAAAAAGGTTTCAGGCCGTACAACTAAATATTTTGCAAGAAAAATACACAAAATTTGTGCAAAAATTGTGTTTTGCCGTTTAAAGAGCCGTCAGCTCTTCCTTGTGGTGGCTCAAAGAAAATATGTAACAAGGGCACTTCTACTAAAGAGTTTATTTCCTTTTGTTCTTGAAATTTTCGTTAAATTAATTTTCTTTTTAAACGCGAAAAACACATTTTGAAGTTGAGCTTTCGCGCCGTAACTTGGCGTCGTTCCTTGCGCCTCTTCTCTCCACAGCACGCCACAGTCGAGCCCGGCAAGACGTGCAACGGTGTCACGGTGTGCGCACACAGGTAGAAAGCAGGACCTCAAGTTGCCGGGTACATCTTGGTGGGAAGAGGCTGTTTTCTACTCGTGTTGCTTTGTGTTTTTTTTTTTTTATATTTTTACCGTTTTGCGCGGCTGTGTCCTCCTGTGGACTTCCACTGTCTTGATATCAGCAAATGCATAGCGCTGCCAGGTAAGAGCATCCACTAGTAAGCTAGCTATTTCTTACGTACACCATCGCAATCACTCTCTCTTCTCGACGTCAGGACGGATGTAGACAGCAACACAAAAACTCCGTGAACTGGCAATGTCATACGACAAGACGATGTGGTGTTTACCATTGCACGCAGTTGGAGGCTCACGCCTCATTTGTGTTTAAATCCGCTTTGAAACGGCAAATTCTTGCGTCGTTGAATAGTTCCGCTTTTCACCGCAGTATACGTGATAGCTCGATTTCGCGGTGATATTATCGCCTTTCCCTTTGAGGAAAAGTCCGCGTCAACGGATGCCACCCGTATTAGGCATCGCGTTTCGAGCGGCCCTCGGGTACTAAGGGCACAACGGGCCTGCTATTGCTTCGCGCTGGCGGCACCTCCGATTATTACACGATACCCGTCGTTTCTTCCCTTGCATCCGGAAAGACGGACAAGGAGAAGTGGCAGAAAACTCCGTTCTTTCTTTGTACCTAATCGTGCCAGCTATCGTCGCAGGTGGCGTGCTGTGCGGCGAAGAGACGTTAAAGGGCAACTCCGCTTCATTTTTGATATGTAGAAAACTATGTGGCCCTCTTCAGTATCATATAGGAAGACCCCGTGCCAAATATTACGATCTAATTCCGTTTATATATTTAATAAACTGGCCAGCAAACCTTCAAGCGAGCTAAGTCGCCGAAATCTGCCAACTCTAGCGCGCGGCGCGAGGCGCAATCACCAGCGCAGTCAATGCCACGGAGTTGGAGCAGCCGACATTGAGCCACTACCTCAGAGGCATGTGTACGTCATCCTCACGTTTTGTTTGTTTTTACTTCTCAGAGCGAAATCAAACGATGACGTCATGAGTTTCTCCTCCCGGTGCGGGCTGACCGGGCGTTCGCGTGGTCACCGTAACACGGATGCGCTAGTCTGCGCTGCCCTGCGCGCTTATCGGTCTGTGTCTCCGCTCCCCTTCTCCTCTTTCGTCTTCTCCCCTTCCCCCCTCTCCCCCGGGCCATCACCGTCCACGCCATGCGAAGCGACCTGCCCGCGTCCAATAAAAAAAAATGAAAAAGAAAAGACCTGCCCGAGCATCGCGTGTCCTGTTTCTCGCTCCCTCCCGAACGTCACAAGACCACGTGGTTCGACGTGACGTGCCATGACTCTGACGACCCGAGACCAATGTTGCCTGACGCAACCGAAGTCTCGGTTTCGGTATCAGCTGATGTTTAAATCAGGATTACACAAATAATATTCCACATTTCGCGAATTTGAAGACGTAGAGCTGTTTAGTAGCGCTTTGTGAATTTGAGTCACATGTAAGCCTAAATTTTTCGGAATTGAGCGGAGTTGACCTTTAAGAAGCGACGCCGGATTGTGGTGCGACAGTTCAACTTAAGAAAAGAAGAATGTTTTCACGCTTGAAACAAAAATTACTTTCATTTAACTTTCAAAATGAAAAGATTATCGATTGTTCTTCCAAATCCACCAGAGTTTGTATTTTTACTCAGACCACCTCAGGGTGAAATAAACAGCTGTTTATGCGTCAAAACGCACTTTTTTGCTACTTCAGGATTTTCTCTTACAGATATATATTTTATTGAGCGGTATTAATCTTTTTTTTATGGATTATAAGCCTGCAGGGCAGCCGGTAAAAGGTTTCATTAAGTTTCAGGAGTGATTAGATATTTTTTGATAAAATACCAAAAATGCTAACATTTTTAAAGTTTTTTAGTTTTCTTTTAATATTTAAATTAAACAAAACTTTACAAGCCCAACCACAATGCAAGTCGAAAGCCGTGAAAATTAAAGAAAAAAAAATATCGTTGGGTGTTCCACTGAAAAGCTGATTTTTCATCAATTGTTGAGTGATCCCTTGTTTCACGCTGTTTTTAAAAGTTAAAACCGCGCTCACGTCATCGAACATTTTTTTCGCCAAAAATATTTCAGGGCATTGCGGCAAAAGGCCATAAACTTTATTTTTTTTATTTTTTTAGAAATTGGAAGGGGTCGAGCGCATAGTCTGGGACGTTTGACATCAAATGATCCTTAGGTGTATTAATTAAAAAAGAAACTACAATAAGGGCTAAGCAAAAAGCTTTTTATATATATATATTCGTAGGCTGCTTTAAAGAAGCACATTTTTATATAAGTATTCTGTGACGTTCTGCATAAAGTTGTTTGCTATTAGAAATGTATACTGTCTCTTAGACGTCTTTCTTAGACGTGTTTCGTAATTTGTTTGCATAAAAATATAAATTTTTTTTTTTGAAAATTCGTGGGCAAGGTTTAAATTATCTATAGCATACATGTTTTTTTTTATACTTCCTGCCTCCTTTGGTGTGACATTGGCGACTGTACAAATTACCCAACTGAAATATCGGCAAAGTCCACGCCTCGAAGTTCTCAATGTTATATATCTGGGAGCACCTTAGCTACGGTGTTCACATATTGCTGAATGCTCCCCCCAAGAACATAGTTTTCACAAATATTTATTACAAAGTTATAAAAAACCTTGAACCGGACAGTGATTGTAAAATCTGACGTGGAAACCCACTACAGTCACTGATGTGATAAAAAGCGCAATGCGTGCGAGTCCTGGCCATCATATTATCGCTCTGCAACCAATCATATTGCGCCATCCGGTGATGAAAACACTGAAGAACGAATGACGAGACATGTAGCATAATAAGAATTGTTCGCACTTTCGTCATTTGAATTGGCAGAGACTATTTTGAATATACTGGACTAACGCAGCATTCCCGCAATGCTGTTTTCTAAACTTTCGACGTCAGCAGCTAGAATTCGGTCAGACAACAGCAATTAGTGTAGAAAGGTTCGGTTCCAACAACCCCCTCCCCCCCCCCCCAAGAAGCATATAATAAGTACAAGATATAGAAAAATTTCAAACGACTTCTACGTGAGTACAAATTTATATATATTTTTATTTGTGTTGCGTTCAAAGCTGCATTGTGTATATTCAAAAATTAGAAATACACTAAATATTTGGGGGAAAAGTAACATACAGCACAAATAAGTTATCTCGGAACTAACCCTTCTTGGTATGTTTTCTTTTCTTCTTATCTGAACAGCACCCAGAAGACAGGGAACCGTTTATTGCGGACATCGCTGAGTTCCAGGTGCGTATGTTTTATTGAGCGTTCTAACAGCTCGCTAAATTGAAACGCTGAACTGTACCCACATGCTAGGTAAAAATTGAGGTACCTTGCAGTTTAAACTATGCATCAACGTATGAACACGCTGCAAAAAAAATATTGAGAGTGCAAAAAGTTCGAAAAAAAGTCAGGTTTCCTGAAGCCTGTGGCAAACCACTGGTCACCGCATTCCTAGCTAGGCCTAGCTGACGGAAGCCGTCAGCCGATGCCGTGACGGGGCACGTTCCGCATGCGAGACGAGATCAAATGCCATTGTGGACGCTGCTCACTTGCCCTTCTCGGGCTTCTCGGGTGACCTGCCACCGTTGCACGCTTCGGGATCATCCATGCTTGGACGTGTCCGCCCCTCCCGAGCTACAAACCTACTTTCCACAACCGCGCAGGATCATTTCCAGAGGGTTCATAAGCCGGCCCAATACAACGGCATGGGACTCTAGTTGGGAGATTCTCTGCTCGACAGTACGCTACTTTCTTTGCGTGACGATGGCCTTTCCGTGATTTTAATTATTCACGCGGTATCCTTTAGCTGGCTCCCAGTTTTGCCTACAGGATAAGGGTAAGCGAGGCTAGGGCGTGAATAAATAAGGCATGTTTACCGTAGCTTCGGTCATTATCTTCGCTCTCCGTCCGTTAACCAGGCGATGTGACGTCAATGAAAACGCGCCAATCAGAGTGGCGAGATTCATCCTTCGCTTGAACTCAAGTATGTTTTTTTCTCGAATTTACTCCTTAGAGGTAAAGACCTGAAGATCACTGTGAAAACCAGGTGTTTTTGACATCGGCGTTTGCAACCGCGCTCGTTGCCATTTTGAAAAACAATGTTTCGTGAATCCATGACGTATGTGCCGTCTCGGAAACGATTTATAGCAATTGGCTGCTGGACTGGAATAGTAACATATATTGCGCAACAAAATAAAAAAAAATATACCTACAAAATAAAAAGATATATATATATATATATTAGTTGCGAGATTATTAACTACAATGCCAATTAAATATTATTAAACAACGACATAGCAAATTTATGACAAAGGTATATACTTAATGCTTATAATTCAAGTACGTACCCACCATTCACGAATCTCAAAGAGCGGGGCAAACAATAATAGCAGAGTGAATGCTGAACAGTGGTGTTTGTATATTTTGATAGTTTAAAAACCATTTTGTGGCCATTAAAAGGGCTACGGTGATACCAAATTTGAGGAACACGATTGCCGATTGAACGTCGCACCTCATTCGTGTGTGGGTTGAGCACGTTCTGTTCATAAGTCTCGCGTTTTCAAGATGTTGAAACATCACCAGCTCCCCTGCGCGTTCGCTGTTATTTCTACTCTTGCTAGTTCTTACCAAAGAAGTGGCTTCGCGTCTTCGATGTGCTGAGAAAATGTTCCTCTACGCAATCTGGTCAAGTGGGCACTAATTTTTGTATAGTACAGACAAAATAAAGGGTCGTCCAAGTCACCAGGCTTGGCCACCTCGGTGGCTCCGAGGCGAGAGCGCCGGCCTGTGGATCAATATGTGGCGGGTTCGAATCCCGGCCGATGTGCCCGCAATCTGAAGGAGGCTTATTGCGGAGAAGGCGCCGTGTAACCGAGCTTTCGGTTGCACGTCAAAAGATCCCCAGGTCATCGAAATTAATCCTCAGTCCTCCGCAAGGGCGTGCCAGGTGCCCGTCGTTTGTTTGGCAGGTAAAACTCCCAAATTTGAATTTTGAAGTCACCAGGCTCGGTCCAAAATGGACCTTAAAAATCGACACCTGCACGTAGCAATCTAAACTTTTCGTCATAGATGTATTTCACAAGTCGTTCTTTTTTTTTTGTAAAACTACAAAGCGTAGCTCTTTTTCTTTAAAAAATAAGGCCAAGAAATTTGCCAGGGTCTACGGCGGGCAGCGACGCAGACGACAGGGGTCCCGTAGCGGAGTGTGTTCGCCGTTCGTATTGATAAATAGCGCTACCTCCTTATCGCGACGGCTATCGGCCATCATGGTTTACTAAGATGAGCATAATCGTTCTGAAAAGTAGCTTCGCTTAAAAAATAAATGCGGACAATAAAAGCAAAACTTAAAGTAAAAAAAAAAACGCGTCTGCATAACAACGGTGCTTTTGCTGCCAGCGGATTTCGTCTGCGTGTCGCCTGCTTTCTTTCGCTGGTCGGCTGCGACTTCGGACGCCGCTCCCAACGCCATCTATTAATACGAACGCCAAACACACCCCGTTACTGGACTTGGTCGTCATGAGCCGTCACCCGCCGTAGACCCTGGAAAGTTTCTTGGCCCTATTTTTTACAGAAAAGGAGCTGCGCTTTGCAATTTTACAAGAAAGAACTTGTGAAATACACCTTTGACGAAAAGTTTAGATTGCTACATGCAGGCGTCGATTTTTATGGTCCATTTTAGATCGAGCATGGTGACTTGAAGCACCCTATCGATAAAAGCGCAACGATAGGATCCTCTACCTTAATTTTAGAATGCCTTCGACGTAAGTGTTCAGTGTATCTTCAAACATTTCCCGAAAACATTTGCGTATCAAATTATAAATGCAGCCGTGGTATATCTAAAACCAGAAATATGTCTAGCATATGGAACAGTTTGTAACTTATTACTTGATGTCAAAAAATAATGACAATTGCAGTAAATCTCGCCGCAATATATATCTATAATATATAAAACGAAAGTGGAGGAGTTCCAGGAAAGGCCTGTCATGTACTGAACCAACGTTTCAAGCGGGGACCGCTTTTCTTCAGGGTGGGATGGTTGTGAAATGTCCTCTTCTTCTTGTTGATGTTCGTGTGAAAGAGGAAGAGTTACTGTGAAGGGTATACAAATATTCAGAACAGGAGCAAAACAATTATCGTAAATCTTTGAAATTAGTAATTATAAGCGATGTTAATCCAAACCAATAAAAGGAAATAAATTGATTTGTAGTATTTGCCACACTCTTTGTTACAGCTCCTAAGCACAATCACCCCCGAGCAACCGGAGCGCACACAAAAGTAGCAATGCGGATGTGTTCGGGATTAACACCACTTCGAGAGCGGAGATCTAGACAGCGCGAGAGTGTCGCGGTGTGGCACTCTTGCGCTCTCTAGATCTCCGCTCTCGACGCGGTGTTAATACCGAACACATCCTCATTGCTACTTTTGTGTGCGGAGAGCTCGGGTTGCTCGGGGGTGATTGTGCTTAGGAGCTGCAACAAAGACTGAGGCAAATACTACAAATCAATTTATTTCGTTTTATTGATTTGGATTAACATTGCTTATAATTAGTAATTTCAAAGATTTACGATAATTGTTTTGCTCCTGTTCTGAATATCTTTATACCCTTCCTAGTAACTCTTCCTCTTCCACACGGACATCAAGAAGAAGAAGAGGACATTTCACAACCATCCCACCCTGAAGAAAAGCGGTCCCCGCTTGAAACGTTGCTGCAGTAAAGAGAGGCCTTTCCTGGAACTCCTCCACTTTCGTTTTACGTCCAACCGGCCCGTTGAACCTTTTTATCCTATATATACCCTATTGAAAAAACCAGCAAGAATATCAAGCTGGGCAAGCTGGTTTAGCTGGTTTTTAAGCTGGTTCGAGCTGGTTCGCGCTGGTTCAAGCTGGATCGAGCTGGTCTAGGTAGTAATCAAGCTGGTTCAAGCTGGTTCGAGCTGGCACTGCAGCTGGGCAAGCTGGTTCGAGCTGGTACTGAAGCTGGTTCAAGCTTGTCAAGCTGGTTCAAGCTGGTGCGAGCCGACACTGCGGATGGGCAAGCTGGTACTTGAGCTGGGTTAAGCTTGTCATGCTGGTTCGAGCTGGTTCTGAATCTGGCCCAAGCTGGTTCAAGCCGGTCTTGCTGGGAGCGCGCACGCCAAGGTCGGCGAGAGCTCGTCGAACTGGCATTGCCGGGAGCGCGCGCGCCAAGGTCGGCAGGGGTGGGGACGATGCCACGTCCTGTTCTTTGTCCTCTCGCTTTTGGTAGACGACCGGGCGCTTCAGGCACGCTGCGAGCTTCCTTTCTGTGCTAGGAAAGAGAGAGAGTGAGTGGTAGTAGCGGAGAATTTGAGACACGCTTGGCTATCGTGGACAAATTTTCGAAGGGACGGCTGTGTGCTCGTTGTTTGGCGACTACTTGAACGGCGGCGCAAGCGAAGCGGGATTTCAGCAGACGGCGAGCGGCAGTCCGTTCAGCGCGGGAAGAAATCGGATGCCCGACTGAGGCGTCGCTTCGTGTCTTCGAACATCTGTGTGCTCGTGAATGACGGTGGTGCCGAGGGGTGGTGCCAATGCCATCCAAGCCACACGGATTGCCTCGCCTCTGCCGACTACCGAAGAGGACGCTTCGCCCCCATTACGGGCGGGACCCAGGCTCGCTTTTCTCATCCGTGTAGTGTTTTTTATTGTTATTGCCTCTTTTTGGCGTGTGTCTAGTATTTTTCGTGTTGAGAGATAAGCGATCTAGCTTTAATAGCGTTGTTTGTTTTGCACCAAGAACCGCTATCTGTGCGCCGGTTAGTACTGTATCAGCGCAGTGGATGTATAGCATCTGAGCCCATGTGCAGACCGCAAAAGCCAGCTCGGCATCGAAACTCGATGCCGAGCTGGCTTTTCTGAAGAGTTTGGCTTGTTTATCGTGTGTATTCATTTAAACTGGTTAAAATGCTGGGAAGTACGCCAGCCTAACCAGCATGGGCAGTTCACCCAGCATGACCCAGCATTTGCCCAGCATTCACCCAGCACAACCCAGCATCCAACCAGCTCGACCAGCCCGGCAAGCTGGGCATGCTGGAGCAATAACCCAGCATGAAGCTGGGATGGTGGGTCCAGCATGAGGCTGGGATGCTGGGACCAGCTTGTGCTGGAACCAGCACGGCAAGCTGGGCATGCTGGGGCAATAACCCAGCATGAAGCTGGGATGCTGGGACCAGCTTGTGTTGGTTTTGATATATATATATATATATATTCTTACGAAGAGGAAGGAAACGAAGACGGGCAATCAGGCAGGAAAAAAGGAAGAAGTGCCCAATCGCCGGATCCCTCAAGTTCGAAGCACCCACCTCATCCTTCTCCTACAACCCTCCTTAATCTTCTGTAAATAAAGCATCTTTCACCGTAACATTCTTTGGTGGAGGTGCGGATCGGCTCCGACCTGGACACACGAAGCAGACGTCGCCAACCTCCCACCGACATGACTTCCAGTTCCGAAACACCACCCGAAGGCGCTCAAGCTCCGCCGCAGCCTCCACTGGTTATCGCCAAACCGCGAGATCCTGGCCTTTTCACCGGCACAGGAGACCAGGAGGTTGAAGACTGGATAGACCTCTATGAAAGAGTAAGTATCCACAACCGCTGAGATGGCACTATCATGCTGACGAATGTCATATTCTACTTGCGTGATACCGCCCGAACATGGTTTGAAACACATGAAGAGGAACTAACGTCGTGGGACAGCTGCAAAGCCAAGCTTCAGGACCTCTTCGGACGTCCAACCGGTCGCAAGCTCTCGGCCAAGCGAAAGCTGGCATTCAGAGTCCAAACATCGACCGAGTCATATGTGACCTACATCCAAGACGTCCTATCTCTGTGCAGGAAAGCTAACCCCGAAATGCCAGAAATCGAACGGATGGAACACACCCTCAAAGGCATCGCAGATGATGCCTTCCAGCTACTTGTCATTAAGGATTGCTCGACTGTCGACGACGTCCTGAAAGAGTGCCGCAGGTTCGAAGCTGCAAAGACTCGCAGGATAGCGCACAAATTCAACCGTTTGCCAAACACCCCGGCAACATCATCTTGCGAAGACTCTAATACTAACACAGAGCGCATCACGAAAATCGTCCGCCGAGAACTGGAGGCGATGATGCCCGCTGACGGTGTTTCCCCGTCTCCCCACTCATCGACTAGCGAGTTATCCATCGCCGCCGTTAAAACTGTCGTTAGGCAAGAAATGGAGAAGTTCGGCGGCTCGCCGCGTCCAAGTCTTCGATCATCATTTGGTCAACAGGCAAAGACACCCCAATGCTGCGCCTGTGAATCTTCAACTGCGACGCCATCCTTCAGACCGTACCACCGACGTGATCCCGCCACGTGGAGGACCCCCGCCAACCGACCCATTTGTTTTGCTTGCGGTATGGCTGGTCACGTCACCCGCTACTTTCGAAATCGCTGGAACAACCGACAACCAAACAACCGGACGTTTCTACCCACCAATGACGGTCGTTATTACAATAGAAACTTCGCTTCACCCTCTGATGACTACCCAAGCGAAGATGCAACATTCTATCGCTCATCGCGGAACCCTCGCCCTCAGTCCCCGCGTCGCCGCCAGTCATTGTCCCCACTCGTTCGCCGCCCCGTTTCGCCGTCCCATGATCTTCGACCCTCGGAAAACTGAACCATGCAGCTTCAGGAGGTGAGGCTGCATCACAGTTTATAGCCGCAAATCCTCTACAGAATATCGTCACTACATCTCATAATCGACTCATGGTTCATATTGACGGGATTAGCGCATTAGCCCTTGTCGACACTGGAGCCGCGGTGTCCATAATGCGCGAAGACCTCCGACGACGCTTACGAAAAGGTCTGACGCCACCTGACACGAAAACGCTCCGCGGTGCAGATAGCGGCATTATTTCACCTCATGGCATGTTCGGCGCTCGCATAATTGTTAACAACAAGACTACCTTCACCCTTTTTACAGTCCTTATAACCTGTCCCCACGAGATCATCCTCGGCTGGGACTTTCTCTCCTCACATTCCGCCCTCATCGACTGTGCCAAAGGCGAGATTGAGCTCGATACCAGTGAGTCCTGCGACGTTTCTGACTCAGTTGTGTCCAGATTATGTTGTTTTGAGACATCACGGATTCCTCCCTTGTCTGCTGCCGCCATAAATGTCACAACGACCCACTCGATTCAAGACGGTGACTACATTATCACACCGAATATGAGTATCTTGCTTGAGAGGCAACTTGCATTACCACACTGCGTCGCAACTATCCAAAGTGGTGCCACAGGTTTATGGATAGTCAATATTGGTCAGAGTCATCAAATATTACCGAAAGGTATGACTATTGCACGAAGTTTTCCTATTATCAATTGTGTCGTCGCAGCCATTTCCGAGGAACAATCAGAAAGCACCGTCGCAACGCAACTATCGTGCCCTGCCTTGATCAGCATTACAACCATGATTGATCCGACTTTGGACGAGGATAAGATCCATCAACTTCACGACCTACTTTCCAAGTACCACACCATCTTTGACTTTCCAAGTCGTCCTCTTGGCCAGACAAATGCAGTTATTCACCAAATTGACACCGGTACTGAACCTCCAATCCACCACCGTCCTTACCGAGTATCACCGAGCGAACGCCGCGCTATCCAACATGAAGTTAATAAGATGCTGTCACAAAACGTTGTCCAGTCCTCGTCAAGTGCTTGGTCCTCTCCTGTCGTCTTAGTAAAAAATAAGGACGAATCATGGCGCTTCTGCGTCGATTACCGCAAATTAAACAAGATAACAAAAAAAGATGTGTACCCTCTGCCCCGTATCGACGATACTCTCGATTGCTTATATGGCGCTGAATATTTTTCCTCTATTGACCTACGCTCGGGGTATTGGCAGATCAGCGTCGACGAATCGTACCGCGAGAAAACTGCGTTCATCACACCTGATGGACTCTTCGAATTTAAGGTGATGCCCTTTGGCCTTTGCAATGCGGCAGCCACGTTCGAAAGAATGATGGACCGTCTCCTCAAAGGCCTAAAATGGGTAACCTGCTTATGCTACCTCGATGATGTAATCATCTTCTCTGACTCATTCTCCAAGCACCTCGAACGTGTGCAGCAAGTTCTTGAAGTTTTTCAACAATCTGGACTGCAACTCAACTCATCAAAATGTCGGTTCGGAAGTCAGCAAATTAAAGTCCTGGGACATCTCGTCGACAAAATGGTATCCTCCCAGACCCAGAAAAAATTCAGGCAGTCAAAGGTTTTCCCAAACCTCAATCAACGAAAGACCTTAGGAGTTTTTTGGGGCTTTGCTCCTACTTTCGCCGCTTCATTCGAGACTTTGCACACATCGCGCTACCACTGTCCTCTCTCCTCAAGAAGCATCAACCTTTCGAATGGCACCATCAACACCACTCGTCGTTCGGATATCTCAAGGCTGCTTTGACATCAAGCCCATTTTTGGACATTTCGACGACACGGCACCCACCGAAATTCGAGCCGATGCCAGTGGTCACGGCATCGGAGCTGTTCTTGCGCAACATCAACTTGGTACAGAACGAGTAATTGCCTACGCCAGCCGCCTCCTTTCGCCAGCTGAACGTAATTACACAATCTCTGAGAGGGAATGCTTGGCTGTGGCATGGTCAATTTGTAAATTTCGGCCATACCTCTTTGGGCGTCCCTTTCGTGTCATAACTGATCACCACGCGCTCTGCTGGCTGTCGTCCTTGAAAGATCCCATTGGCCGCCTCGGCCGCTGGTCGCTTCGACTTCAAGAATACGACTTTACCATCGTACACAAATCTGGAAAAATGCACCAAGATGCTGACTGTTTGTCCCGCTACCCAGTGAGCCCAGTCGATTCCTCAGATGGCACTGAACTGCCTGTCCTTCCAATCTCAGACTCCCTCAACCTTGCCCAGGAACAAGGCCGTGACCCAGCTCTTCGAGCTCACATTGAACATCTTGCGTCAAACCTAAACCAGCCACCCTCAGGACTCTTTCGCATTCGAAACGACATCCTATACCGGCAAAATTTCAGACCAGATGGATTACCGTGGCTTGTAGTTGTTCCTAAACACCTAAGGACAACTATTCTCAACGAACTACACGACGTCCCTTCATCAGGTCATCTTGGTCTGCTTCGCACCTACACAAAGGTTAAGGAACGTTTTTATTGGCCTGGCATGTATCAAACTGTTCAGAAATATGTCTCCTCATGCGACCCTTGTCAACGTCGAAAGAAACCGCATACTCGACCATCAGGACTCCTTCAACCACTGCACCCTCCGCTCAGCCCATTCCAGCGACTCGGAGTTGATTTTCTAGGACCATTTCCTTTGTCACGCACTGACAACCGCTGGATCGCAGTTGCAATAGACCACACCACTCGTTATGCGATCACCCGCGCCCTTCCAACCAGTACTGCAGTTGACCTAGCCAATTTCATCTTGGAGGACGTCATATTGAATTACGGAGCTCCCCGAGAACTACTCAGCGATCGTGGACGTTCTTTCCTCTCGCGCGTGGTCTCAGAAATCTTGCAATCCTGCTCCGTACGCCACCAAGTCACCACCGCTTATCATCCACAAACAAATGGATTGACCGAGCGATTGAACAGGACATTATCCGACATGCTGTCTATGTACGTCTCGTCCGACCACAGCAATTGGGACGCCGCCTTACCCTATATCACTTTTGCATATAATTCTTCACGCCACGACACAACGGGTTTTACCCCATTTTATCTACTCTTTGGCCGTGAACCCCCCTTAATGATTGATTCTCTCCTTCCACTTCAACCAGACGATTCGCTAACAGCATTCGCATCCGATGCAGTAAGTCGAGCCGAAGACGCCCGCCAATTAGCTCGTCTACGCACACTCGATTCCCAAGAGCGCCAGTGCATCGGTATGACAGTTCCCACCAGCATGTTAGTTTTTCTCCCGGAGATCTTGTCCTTCTTTGGACACCGCAGCGCCATGTCGGATTGGCCGACAAGCTACAACATCGTTACATTGGACCCTACCGGATCTGCCACAAATCTAGTGACGTCACCTATGTAATAGAACCCCTCCATCAACAAAACGACGGACGCCGCAAACAACGAGAAACAGTGCACGTGCTCCGTCTAAAGCCATACATCGCACCGTCGGCCCCGTAGCTCAACGACGAGACGTCGTTTTCTTACCGAGGGAGGTAATCTTACGAAGAGGAAGGAAACGAAGACGGGCAATCAGGCAGGAAAAAAGGAAGAAGTGCCCAATCGCCGGATCCCTCAAGTTCGAAGCACCCACCTCATGCTTCTCCTACAACCCTCCTTAATCTTCTGTAAATAAAGCATCTTTCACCGTAACAATATATATATATATATATATATATATATATATATATATTAACTGTAAGCCCGTAAGCATGAACCCCTCACTGCGCAAATCTCCGCCTCCTCAAAATGTCGTGATGGCGGTCTGATTCAGGTGACAGAGTTTCAGAGCTTGTCGCTTTCTGCATCCAAGTTTTAAGCGATTATTTGAAAATCTCAATGGAAAAATGTCGGTTGTAAAGGCCACCAATCAATAGACGTCAACGGCGACAGCTACCGGGAACGGGCCTGATATTCGTATTGAAGCTTTCTCAAAATACCTTCTAATGTTAATATCAGTTAACGGAAAGCCCAGAAACGTTTCGCATCCAGTCCGTACCGTTAGCTCTATATTTGAGTGAAAAGAGACTTTTGGGTTGTGCAGTTTTGTCTTTTGGTGAACAATAGACAATGCCAATTGGTTTTTGTGTGCACGCATTATATATATATATATATATATATACGGCTGGCGTGAAATGTCACAGCACTTTGTTAGTCTAACTCTCCGTTTAGTTACACAACGAGTCTGTAGTGTAGAGACAAATGTTCCTAGACTCATTACTCTTTTTGTTTTCTTTTAGGACTGTGTCAAGAAGGAGTTTGCGAATGTTTTGTCCTAACCTTTTTCAACAATGATGACAGAATGAATGCGTCATATAAAAGGGGGTTATTCAAATCCTCCAATGAACTTGGAGGTTGATTCTAAGTACAATAAAACGGAAAGAAATTAAATGCGCTGCCAATAATGTCGTCACTCTTAAAGGTTCCTGTTTTCAACACGTTTTGTCACCGTTTCCTGAAAATATTGCTCTAACTATAATGGAGAACAATCAGTCATCTTTCTAGACCGATAGCTTTGTAGGGTTAACCAACTTGAAGAACCGTGCAAGCACAAATGCGTGGGTCGGTGAGTTTGTAACCACTAAACTACCTTGAGAAAACAAAAACGGCAAGAGGTGCCCAGGATCTAACCCTGATTACCGGCGCGGAAGCCGAGAGCGCAGCTAACGGAGCTACGGTTCCAGCACGCAGGAACGGGAGGAGAAGAAGGAGGTGGTGTGAGGAAGCACGCGGAGCCGAGAGTGGTGAAAAGAGCAGGAATACGAGCTCTCCCTTGCTTGGTGACCGAAAACATTTAACGCGTAGCCTTTGCATCTGGGTGGTGCAGAAGGGAAGCCCGCGCTTCGTTGCAAAAAGTCAACGGTGTGAAGCAATCTGTTTCTACTGAAACTCTTGCCCTAGGCATTACCCACCCTATAAAGCTGCCGCAATTCAACGCGTTGGGCAGATTTACCAAATGTGCACCCATAATCTTTCTTTTTAATACAACGGTCGCTTACAGCGCATAATGTTTGTTGTTTACTAAAAGCGATATGAATAGTGGGTGACAGCTTAAGAAACGCAGCGCGTGTCGTGCCCTTGCGATAATATTATCGCGCCTTGCTCAATCAAAATGGGAGATTTGACAATAAGGACGCAAAGAAGGAAACACGAAGCAAACCGTAGTGAATATAATTTGCCTCGCCCCGTGTTTCGTTAGTTTTCAGTGACAGTAAAAATAAATTAATCTTGCGAAGCATGCGGTCACGACTGACAGGTTGCGCGGCGATGACGTTTTGAGGGTACACAAATCTTAATGAGACAGACTTCAGCTCAGACGTAAAGAAGGAAAAAAAAAGTAAAAATTAATGGTTGCCGTTTACATTAAAATCAGCTGTACAGCATTATCTAAGCTTATTCGCGCCGATATTTTTTGCTGGCGCCCTATAAATGTTTCAGTTCGTGATGTCACGACCAGGACTGTCCTGATCCTGACACCACGAGTTGTAATTTTTGGCTTCTTATTATTGGCTACCAGTTACAAGTTTGATGGAGTGTGCAAACAACGCGATGTAAACATGGAGTCTTCACATACCTAAGCTAACACCGCCAAAGTTATCAGCCCGACGTTTTTTTTTACTGATTTACGTCGACGGAAGCCTAAATCAATCGTAATAAAGACATAGTTAGCGCCTGGCAAATCGCTAATGCCAACCACAACGACGCTTTTGGACATGTAAGTCACCAATAGTCATTGACGGAGTTTCAGTTATCCCGCAATCTGCCCGCGTTCGCTACATTCGATTAGGTTTTAGTGTTTTTGCGCACGTGCCGCCAAAGCCCGGCCATAGCCTCCTTGATATTCACCAAGCCTGGCAGTTTGACAACGGAGTCATAGAGTGCTCGGTCGGAGATTCGAAGCGCGAGGATCTGGTAGCACAGACCATCAAAGAGCCATTTCTCGGAGAACCTGGACGTCAGCGCACAGCTTTTGCAGCGGTGAGGACCCGAAACAAACTTGTTTGCTCGGAAGAAGTTGCAGTATAAAAACCCAAAGAGAAGGAGCTACAAGGACAAGCGGCGTCTCGCCGCAGCGGGGCACCCGTCACGTGTCTCTCCTCTCATCCGTTGTCTGCCGCTCCACCTTTTCTATTTCGGCGGCCGCTTTTTCCATTTCGGAGGCCGCTTCTCGTGGCGATCTCACAGGCTTTGTCAGTACATAGGAGGCTATGGCACGGCGCTAAGCAACCAGCGCGTCCTGGATGCCAGGCGTTTGAATGATATGCCTTCCTGTTTTCCCCTTCTCAGTGATTGCAGCCAGTAATGCCTATGGCACGGCAATTGTCCGTTTTACTTCGCGTGCCCGTTATAGTTTGCGCTATTTTATATGTTTAACTAAGATGAACCAACCAGCCCAGCAACGCAGCTTACTAGAAGCCAAGGCCAGTGTTTGACGTCATTCTTAATGGCTCCCCGACCCGCCACAAGCGGAAAACAGGCTCAACCTCGACGAGAGGCGCGGCGCAGCCATAGACGCGTCCTATTTGTCGTCGCTGGGTGCGTCTGTACCGTTCGTTGTGAGACGCTGCGAGACGCGCTGGAGGAAAAGCAGACGCGAGCTAGGCAGCGTAGTCTAGATCTACTGGTAGTGACGTTTTTATTGTTTTTTTTCGTTGTTTTTTTTTTGGGGGGGGAGAGGGGGAATGAGGCGCAGCCTTGTCTTCTAGGTGGTGTTGCGATAACTCATTGCGGTTGATTGGGGTGCGCGGAACGACGACGGATTAATATGATCATCGCTGCAAAGCCGTATATTGATAGAGTTTGGCGATTCATTTGTAAGTATAGGAGGCAAAAGACTAGGCGCAATTGGTCAAGAGCGGACTGGGCGTGTTTCAGGGCGTCTTCACAGGTTCAAATCTCGCCAGTCAGAAGCCGCCAATAATGCATTGGCGATGGTCGCAAGAAACAAACTTAACAATTGTGTTATATTGACGCTGGGTGACTGAAGTCACGTGCACAATAAATGTGCACGTGAATTTTCGATCACGATCATGCAAAATCAAAATCTACCAGAACGATCGACGTGCTCCGTACACCAAGGGTCGAAGGGTGGGAAAATACCGTCCGCGTGGTCAGACTCCGACCGAGCAAAACAAGAGCTTGAGCGGCGCATTCGATTCTTACATCTTTTTGCGTATACATAATCGAAACATCACGAGACGAGGCGACGAAAGCCTCGCCTCCTCACCGGTGTTCGCCCTGCGACGAGAAAGGGTGGAAGGCTTCGCGGCAGCAGATTATACTCCACTTCAAGGTGTGACGTCAACAACGTCGGGATGAGGGGGCAGTCGTATGATGTTGGTCTTCTCCTTGGGTCTGTCCACTATTTTGCTTCCTTGTTTCAGAATAGTGGGTTATTTGAACTAGGGAGTTGTCATGTTAATAATGCTACAAAAATATTAAAAAATATATATATCTTTGTTGTATTTATTTGGTTCGGATTAAGAAGATTGTCTGTTATCACTACAATGAAACAGAACAACAAGACTTTCAGCTAATAAGCAGAGGTGGATCAACATCAGATTGCTATCATTGCATCGGAAGGTGAAACTCCATGTTCTCTTATTCTGGGTATTGAATCCCTAGCTTTTGAGCATCATTTAGTCAGTTGTTATTTTTAGGGGTGCGAGTGTTAATAAATAACGTCGAGACGTTACAAAGTAAGATGTGAATAAAATCACCGAATAGCCCATGAACGACGACAACATCTTTGGTTTTTTTTAAACACGCGGTTGGCTTCCACAAGTGGTTTTCGTTATAGCGTGGTGAACAGAACAGGGAACAAAACGACAAGGACAGAGAAAAGGAGCATGCACAACACATAAGCGCTGACTCGCAACTGTATTTATACACAAAAGGAAGATGAATAGGACGTTCTGAAAGACACAAAGGGCACGCAGCGCGTGTCACACGCGACACGACACACTCTAAGAAAAAGGGGAGCGCGACTTAGTCCCCGATCCCCGAGGGGAGCAAGTGCGTTGCCACAGCCATTAGTCTCCTCGGGGACTAACAGGAAGGGGAGTAGCCGTTTCACCCCTCCATCAGTCTTTCACAGTTCCTCCGATGGGATCAAATGTTGCGCCGTTGCAATTGACCCCTAGAGATTAACTGTTAAGCCCTTGTACTTGGTCTCCTGGGACCAAATGTTACACCGTTTCAATTGAACCCCGAGGACGAACTGTAAGGCCCTTGCACTTGGACCCCTGGAACTAAATGTTACACCGTTTCAAATGAACCCCGAGGACCAACTGCTCGGTCGTTGCACTTGAACCCGTCAGTCTAAACTTTGCGTCCTTAAATGCAGACCCCTTGGACTAAAGGTTTCTCCTTTACATTTGGTCCCGAGCCACAAATCTCCAAAACGAAACTGTGCAGTTCATGTTAAACGTAGCTGTATTGCTTTGTAGATACACATCGCATTCAAGGATGACTGAAGTCGAAGTTCCTGGGCAGTAGAATCCACGATAAGGCCGAATTCTGAAGAGTGCATTTGCGTCGACGATGGCTTGGACACTGGGACGTCTGTCCAAACCGGTCGTGGTCCAAGCACCGTGTATTGGGGTACCGGCAGCTTCTTGCCTGTTTGCGAGGAATTTGGACTATTATTAGAGAGTTTTAGTAGATCGTTCCCATGACTCCGATAACGATACCCGATACTCCGCCACCGCCTCCCTTGAGCATGCATAGTATCGTTATCGGGGCTATCGGAAGTATCGGAACGATCTACTAAAACTCTCTAGTAACAGGGCAGCGTGAAATACTCGATCGCTCGACAAAAGTATGAGATAAAATATACGCATAATAAAATAACATATAGGCTGCATAAGTGCTACAATGGTTCACATACAACATGCGATGTGTTGACAGAAGACCAGCGCAATATTCGATTTTTAGTAGACCATTCGCTGCGAACTACAGACCCTCCGTGTGCGTGCTCAAACTATGCTTCAAAGTGACGGTGTAGCGAACAAACGATAACCATACGAATATCTGCCATGCCAACACGCGTGGCAGTGATGCAACGCCGCGTGACGCACGTGTGGCGCGTACAAGACACAGATCACGAGCTCTGCCCGAACGTCGAGACTGGCTGGGATCAAGGCGGCAGCAGGTTGGATTTTTAGCAGCTCCTTTTTTTCTCTTTTATTAATTGTGGTGATAAATATTTGTTTGTTTTTAAACCGGCAAACGTCTTTCTGTCGCCACAAACTGATGACCCGGAGAACGCTCCACGTCCGAAGACCTTCATCTTCTGCGCCAAGGGTATCCAAGCCACCCTACCTCGCAATGTCTCCTCCTGAGCAGCCCGCTGCGGGTCAATTGTCAGCACTCCACCTTCGCCTGCCTCCATTCTGGACGACGGACCCACAGATCTGGTTTGCCCAAGTGGAGAGCCAGTTTACCACCTGGCGCATTACTTCAGAAGTCCAGAGGTTCCACCACATCATCGCAGCGCTTCCGCCAGATATCGCAGCGGAAATCAGGGAACTGGTCCTTACACCGCCTGCGAACGCTCCTAACGACACTTTTAAGGCGGAGCTCATACGGAGGACCACGTCTTCGGAACAGCGCCGACTACAACAGCTCCTCACTTCAGAGGAGTCGGGCGACCGCAAGCCTTCACAGCTGCTGCGGCGCCTTCAACAACTTCTGAGTGAGAAGGCGCCTACCTTCGACGTCGCGTTGCTCTGGGAGCTTTTCCTTCAGAGGCTGCCGACTAACGTCCGCATGGTCCTGACGTGTGCGTCTGAACTTAACGTTGAAGAACTTGCAAAGCTCGCAGACTCCGTCATAGAAGTCGCTGTGCCCACCATTGCACAAGTCCAAGGTGATACCGGACCACTAGCGTCCACGACTTCAGCTGCTGGCGTGACGACTACCACAGCCGACGTCCGCCGCCTTAGGGAGGAGTTTCATCGTGAGATAGGACGCCTGTCTGCTGAGATCGCTGCCCTCACCACCAGCATTTCAACACGCCGACGTCACAGATCGACTTCCCAACAGCGTCGGCATCGTTCTCCCTCGCCCTCCCAAGGTACTATCGGGGAAAAATGAAATGCGAACAGAGGAGCGCGTGGCTCGCGGTACCGGCTGCGCCGCCTGGAAATGAGCCCAGGAGCGAGGGTGCGTGGCCTACTCCAACGTGTTCACGCCCCTCCCTCTGCGGTCCCCGAGCTTCAGCAGTGCGCCTCTTGGTGTGCTGAAAGCTATCACCGCTATCTTTGCTGGCTCAGCGCGTGCGGCGCAAAGAAGCTCGCCGCATTTGCCGAGCAGGCAAAGATAGCGGTGACAGCTTTAAGCGCACTGAGAGGCGCACTGCCGAAGCTGGGGGAGCGCCAATCGAGGGGCGTGAACACATCGAAGTAGGCCACGCACCCTCGCCCCTAGGCTCACTTCCAGGCGGCGCAGCCTGTACCGCGAGCCACGCGCTCCTCTGTTCGCATTTCATTTTTCCCCGATAGTACGTGCTGGTACCATCGCACTTTCGGTGCGCAAGCCAAGAAGTGCGTTCCACCATGCACGGCCTCGAAAAACGCCCACACCCACAACTAGAGCCGGCGAGTGGTGCCGGTTCCGAAGCCAGCCGTCTCTTTTTCATATCAAACAAGAATTCTGGTTTTCGGTTCCTAGTCGACACCGGCGCCGAGGTTAGCATCCTTCCAGTGACGTCCATCTCAAGCAAGCCAGAGCGCTCCAACGTTACTTTGTAAGCGGCGAACAAGTCTGCCATTGCCACCTACGGCGAACGAGCGCTCACACTAAACATAGGCTTGCGACGACCTCTAAGATAGGTGTTCCTGGTGGCTGAGGTGACGCATCCAATCTTCGGGGCAGATTTTATTCATCACTTCAAACTCTTAGTGGACATGCAGCGACTGCGCCTTGTGGATTCAAGGACCAACTTCGAAGTCGAAGGCATAGAATCCTCATCATCACTCCCGCAACGTTGCACTCCACCCGCCACAAAGTTTGAAGATCTGCTTTGAAGGTTTGAAGATATGCTACGCTCACACGGCCTGCCAACTTTCTACAGCCAGTGGAACATGACGTCACTTATCACATCGTGACGACCGGACCTCCCACTCCCGGATGGCCGCCAATCCGCATAGGATAGGCGGCCATCCGGTGACTACCGTGCGCTGAACAACTTCACCGTTCCAGACCGCTATCCCCTACCACACATCACGGATTTCACCGCGACGCTGGAAGGGACAACTATATTTTCAAAAATCGATCTAGTCAAAGCTTACCACCAGATCCCGGTGGAACCATCCAGCATACCGAAGACGGCTATCATCACTCCGTTTGGCCTCTTCGAGTATGTCAGGATGCCATTCGGCCTTCGTAACGCGGCACAGACATTTCCGCGATTTGTCGACAGCGTCACCCGTGGGCTAACATTTTGCTTCGCATATGTCGACGATATCCTGGTGTCCAGCGCTGATGCCGAGCAACATCTTGAACACCTAGAGATCCTCTTCCAGCGCCTGGCTCAATATGGACTCATTATCAACAAGGCCAAATGTCAGTTTGGCGTTTCCGAACTGGATTTTCTAGGCCACCACGTCGACTCCAAAGGCTTCCGCCCACTTTCATCAAAAGTCGACGCGGTCACAACGTTCCCCACACTAACGTCGCGCAGGAAGCTTCGATAGTTCCTCGGACTTGTGAATTTTTACCGGCGTTTTCTACCACACTGTGCAACTATTCTGCAGCCCCTGACCGATCTCCTGAAGGGAAATCAGCGCGACTCTGCACCTCTACCAGAGTCTCCAGAAGCAGCGGAGGCGTTCGGGGCGATCAAGGCATCGCTCGCAGAAGCTGCACTATTAGCGCATCCATTAACTGGTGCGCCTCTCTGTGTGATGACAGACGCCTCAGATGTCGCTCTCGACGGAGTGCTTCAACAGCTTGTTGGTGGACACTGGCAACCTCTAGGATTCTTTTCCAAGAAACTTTCGCCAGCGGAGTCCCGCTACAGTACCTTCAGCCGAGAACTCCTAGGTATCTACCTTACCATCAAGCATTTTCGGCACTACCTAGAGGGTCGGGAATTTCACGTCCTCACCGACCACAAGCCGATCACTTTTGCAATTCAAGCAACACACAGCCGTCTCTCCTCCAGGGAAAGTCGACATCTTTCGTTTATCGCAGAATTTACTTGTGACATCCGCCACATCAAGGGCATGGACAACTCACCTGCTGATGCGTTGTCTCGGATCACCTGTTGCAAAGCCATCCCCACAGCTGTAGATTTCGCTGCTCTAGCAGCAGCTCAGCAGGGCGACCAGCAGATCCTGAGACTACGTTCCGCGTCGAGCAACCTTGATCTACGCGACGTTTTACTCCCAGGCTGCGATACAACGGTCATCTACGACATGTCCACAGGTGCACCTCGACCAGTGGTACCGCCCATTTTCCGGTGGCTCATTTTTAACTCGCTGCACAACCTCTCTCATCCCAGCATCCGAGCGACCCAACATCTCGTCGCTCAATGCTTTGTTTGGCAGGGAATGAACAAAGATGTGCGCGCGTGGGCACGTACTTGTCTTCTCTGTCAGTGTTCCAAGGTTCAACGACATACCTTTGCACCTTTCGCTACAATGAAGACAGCCACCGCTCGTTTCGACGACATTCACCTGGACATTGTAGGTCCTTTACCACTATCGCAAGGAGCCAGATACATGCTGACGTGCATAGACTGATTCACGCGTTGGCCAGAGGCCTTCCCGACTGCAGACATCTGCACGACAACAATTGTGAAGACCCTAGTCGACAGCTGGATATCGCGTTTCGGCGTTCCGTCAACTATATCCAACGACCGAGGCGCACAGTTCGAATCGAGGCTGTTTTAGGAGCTCATGGTAGTCGTCGGAACATCTCGCATTCGTACCACAGCGTACCATCCTGCTGCTAACGGCCTGGTGGAAAGGTTCCACCGAGCATTAAAGGCCGCACTAAAAGCACACAACGACTTTAACAACTGGGCCAGACTACTTCCTATCGTCCTGCTAGGCCTGCGCACTAGCCTCAAGACAGACATTGGATGCACTGCCGCAGACCTCGTCTATCGACAGAAGCTTCGCCTCCCAGCTGAAATGATTTCCACTCCGCTTAATTCTACCGTGCCCGATCCTCTCAGCTATGCCACACAACTTGGAGAAGTGATGCGGAACCTTCGTGCCACACCAACAAGGCACCACGACCGCCATCGGACGTACGTGTGCGACGAATTAACCTCGGCCACACTTGTTTTTGTACGTCGAGACACAGTCAAGAAACCGCTCAACCAACCCTACGACGGTCCCTTAAAGGTGCTGGACAGACAAAAGAAGTTCTTTCTGCTAGACTTGAACGGGCGGCGAGACACCATCTCCATCGACCGCCTTAAACCTGCCCACCTTGAGCCAACAGATGTTTCAAGTAGGGTGCCTTCATGTGCGCTTTGCTTAGGGTGGTGGCATCTCGCCATTTTGTCTCGAACGTTTATTTTTGTTTTTTGTTCAGAAGCGCGTGAAAGAGCGTGGCCCTGCACGCGTTTGTGGCTTTGATTGTATTATGGCGACATTTTGTTTTCGTTGATTTCTTTGTATTTTCCCCGTGAGCGCGTGCTGTCGGCATCGGGTACTACAAAGGGTGGCATCACCCTAAACAGAAGGACATTGAGGCATCCTAGTGTCAAGCGTCCAGCCTCTATGTTGGCCCTCCTCTGCCCCACACTCGACACCACCTCTAAAACCCGCCCAGTACCACAAAAATCGCTCCGTCTCTTGGACAAAACATCTCCGTAGAGACTCCTCTAAGGGGGAGCCCTTGTAGCGGACAAGCGATAACCATAGGAATGTCTGCCATGCCAACACGCGCGACAGTGATCCAACGCCGCTTGACGCACGTGTGGCGCGTACCAGACACAGATCACGAGCTCTGCTCCAACGTCGAGACTGGCTGGGATCACAGAAGCAGCAGGATGGATATTTAGCAGCTCTTTTTTTAGATGCGGAGCATCTCTTGCTCGGGTCTATGTCCCGCGGCGTCGTAGTCCGCACTCACACTACGCATGCGCAACTCTCCTCCTTCCCTGTGTCCAACAGCTGCGCGTTACTCTCTCCGCTCTCTCTCTCTACCAGCTGCGTGCACTTCGCGTGCGTTCGCTTCTACTCACACCGCGCGCTCATGCGCAACTCTCCTCCTCTAGTCTCCTCTCCTTCAACTGTGAATATAAGCAGCGGTAGCACGCTGCAAAGGTGACATATTGAGCTTCCGGCTCAGCAACACTTCCTTTTATTTCCTTGCTCTCAAGACTCTGACTGACGCGTTCAGTTCACCGCTGTTGACTCCACTTCACTCCGTTCTTCCGATGAAGTGTGATGGAAGCAACAGTCCCGTCAGTTAGTGGGTGGGCGTTACTAACACCGTTAATAACAACTAACCACTAACAACGTTACTAACAACGTTACTAACACCGTTAATAACACCGTTAATAACGATCCGCAATGCTCCGGATCACCCCATGGTTCCCCTCGGGAAGATAGTGTAATTTTTTTTTCTCTTTAATTAATTGTGATGATAAAGATTTTTTTGTTTTTAAACCGGCAAACGTCTTTCTGTCTCCACAACGGCACGAGCTCCCGCCATCAACGCGAAAGTCTAGTGTACAATCGAATAAATGTCTCCATTCAGGACGGTTCTCACACGCAGCGAAGCGCTGATGTTGCGCTGCTCACGTGTCGTGAGCTACTTTTCGTCTGCCATGAGCAACAGTTTTGACGGCGCGATACAAAGCTGGTGCACGCGCTTAGCGCAAGGTCAGCGCTCTGCTTGTAGCGCTCCGCTGCATGCGTGGACAGGGTTTTATGGTCAAGAGATCATGCCAGAGTCTGCAAATCACAAAACAATAAGCTATCGGTAGAACTGGCGTTTCGCTCTATACGATTGAATTTGAGGTCTCTGTGCTGCATAACAAAATCAGCAACCATGGTGCCAAAAAGAATAGAGCATGGCGCGCGTTTCGTAAGCTAGAGAATGCTGTCAAAATAAAACACTTTCTGAAGCCGAAGTTAATGAATACACCATAGACAGAAGTACTTCGACATACCTTAATCGAGGTCCCCTGACTTGTTACTTCAGTACAGATCAAGTGCAGTGTTGCAGCACCGCGAATCCAAACCGGATCCCGCAATGATCGGAGACGACACAAAGAGAAAAAACGGCGACTAGCTTCCGACGAAGGCTGTATTTCAAGTTTCAGCTTGTTAAAAACAGGTTCTTTTCAAACCAAGACCGCTTCCCATTTTCCCGACGGACCCTATCTGCCCCATCTACTCGACCCCCACGTGAGCGAAGATTACAAGAAAGAATGCGTAATAGGGGGTTGGTGGGTGGGGGAAGGGCGCGCACGAAGATCTCTTTTCCCCCTCCCACTACACACAACACACGGACACAGCACAGACCCAAGAACGGGAGAAGGTCGCCATTTTCAACACGTCGGTCGAATGACGTACAAGCGAACACGTTTTTTTTTTCTCTCTCTCTTTGAAGTATTTTCAATTTTCTCGGGTGCCTTTTTTTTTTTGTTCGCATTTGTTTTGTATTAGCAGGGTGTTGCCATGAATGACGGTCCGGGCGCGGTTCCTTCTTCGTTGCTCACCCGCAATGTTATCTGAAACAGCGACAACGATGGCATGAAGGCGTCTGGATACTGCCCCTGAATGTGCTTTTTGAGTGGAACGTGCGTTGCGTCAAGTGTGTTGTTGCGTATATTGAGTTCGACATTAGACTACCCAGAAAGGTTGTTCACAGGGAGACGCAGAGACGAGGCTCGACTTGTTCTCAGTAACTGATTTTTTAGCGATTGAAGTGACCATTTATTCAGACTGCGAGACTCCGGTGTTGAAAGCGCGGCTTCTACAACCTGTTAAACTTCATTTAAAAAAAAAAAAAAGTGTTAGTAATTGGAGGTGTTTCGTTTGGATAAATGCTAATCTTTTGCGCGAAGGCAAATTACGTAAATGGGACTTGTGAAATGTCAACAGGTCAATTTTGAAGAGATAGTTGGGTGAAGTCGAGTCAACACATTCGTTAACTCGCATTAACACAACACGCGAGGCTGTACCATGTAATGTCTCAACGTTCGTGGCACATTAAACGAATTCGCCAGTTTCGTTCGAGTTTTTTCAACACTTTCAGTCGTGCTGGGCTGAGTCTCGCCGATCCCCAAGACAAGCGAAAGATCATCCGTACTCCTGGCGAACATTCCGTTTGCATTCGGGGACTAAACGATACAGATGCACCCGGCCTGACGGGGAATAATGGCTGCTTTTGCTCGCGCACGCCTATCGGTTAGTCCCAGTCGAGCGCAGTTAGTCCCCAGCTTTTGCGCATGGTACCTAGTTTGAACCAGATGGTCCTTTCGGATGCAAATGGGGGTTCAGAGGACCAAATGCTGCCGTTAGTCAATTGAGGCCAACTTTTTTTTAGAGTACACCATTTAACTGCAATGTCTTTGCCCCCACTCCGATCTAAAATGAGGTTTCGGTTTGAAGCAGTGTCACTTATGGGTGGATAATGCAGCAGTCCCCCAAGTTGTTGATGCAATGCGCTTCCAAGATTTCACGAGTCGTCGTATCTCGAAATGTTCAATCATTCTTGTGCCTTTAAGAATCGGAGTACAGGAACAGCAATTGAAATGAAAGGCAAGATGACCGCCCACCGTCGATTTTAGTGAACGATCATGCTCACGAAGGCGGTCGTTCAGCGCCGTCCAGTTTGGCCCACATGTGCCTGTACCAAGTTGCTGGAACTGCACGTGGTCCACAACCTAACGTCTGCCGCCATCATCAAAGAATTACGGACCATTTTTGCAAAGCTTGGTCTACCAATGAAGATTGTATCCGATAATGGCGCGGCACTAGTTTCCGAGGAGATGAAAACATTTTACCGAAACGCTATTGAAGCCACGACTAGTTGGAGGGGGTGTTATGTAGCGGCTGACAAGCTGGCGCCCATTTGCTCGTGACCATCGGCTGCGCTCGCACCGAGTGCTTGAGAGCCGTGGGGCACGAGCAGACAAGCTCCAGGCTAGGAACGTTGCGCCAGGCTCCATCGGAGGCTCCATCGGAATAAACAGATTAGGATCAAATGTTTACATCTCGTATTTAATAGCTTCTGCCTAACGTTAGTGGGATTTTGTACACCACGCCTATTGGACAGATTATACCAACTCGGCCAACTTACAACACTTCCGCTATAGCGTATTGCGGCTTCTTCTGTTATTATATTGTGTGCGTGTTCGCCTGTGTTCAGAGAATTTTAGGGAACCATTTCTACACATGCGATACGGTACGATAGGCCCTCTGGTACGCACTGCGCATGTGCGAGCCTTATCCGGTAGCACATGCGCAGTTGGTACCGGAAGGCCCATGGTACCTTATCGGATGTGCAAAAACGGTTCCCTAAAACTCTCTATTATGTTATGGACGGTCCTTTTGTTCTTTTTCGGCTGTAGCCAGAGATTTCTCGAAGTATCTCGCGAGATGTCAAGAAGCATCACCCAACCATTATTTAATGTGTTGGTACAACAATTTAGTTGGGTGGTAAAAAATATAATCGTTTTTGTGTGCCTGGCTAGTAAAGGCGCGTTGTATTGCCTTGCAATAACAAACACGGAAAGGAATATCAGCTCGATCATTAATAATAATTTTCTAAGTATATTTTCAGTATGTTTTATTCACTCAAAATGAAAAAAAAAAGCCTTTCGTGTGAGATTTTTTCTGCCAGAATGAAGACCACTTCAACAAAAATAAGCATCTTTTTTCCTAGGCAATAACTTCCGTGAGCATTTGGATCCGCCTGCATTGCATTGTTGCGAGCTGTTTTGCGCTGTCGCATCGCTAGGTGTCTTGCCATTTTATGCGAACATCATTTTCTAAAATATCCGCCTTTACCAGCGATATTAACACGACAAAATATGTCTCCTTAAAAAAAAAAGCTCCTCTTTCTCGAGGCATCTCTATACACATGCCTCGTTTTTACAACGCGTAGAATTGACACACTTTCGGGGACACGGCCAGTTTAGTTCCATATTTTAGCGAGACGTGGCGTATCGACCTTCAAGCATTTTGAAAGCATAGGTTCGCGCACCGAGCACAATTTGCACTTTTTTCCCGTCCCTCCCCTGACCGCCCTGTTACGACCCAACGGTCCGCCGGTGGCCCCTTTTTCTCGCATCTTCCATCTGATTTTGGGTTCGAGTGCTGCGTCATGTGCGAAATGTGTTAAAAAAGCAACAAGAACAAAATTAGAAAAAAATTCCGCGCATCACGCACAATAGGTGCTAACCTCGTGAAACAAAACAGAAAAAGGAATGAAGACGCGAAAAAGACAAATTCGTTTTTCAAAAACAAGACTCATTTTGGAGGTCTATATCACAGTTGTGACTCACCCCGTCAGGAAGGTACTGAATAGAAAGCTTTTAAAATCTATCGATGAAGGCATTCAATCGTAGGAGTACGCATTTTCGGCACGTGTTGTCCTGGCACTGTGGATTTTCTTACTTCCACCGTTCATCCTCCTTCATTATCTCGCCCCAACCTGACTTTTATGCATTTCTTCCGTGTGCTTTAGAGCGAAAACTGAAATGAATATTAAGGAGCGAATGGATTTAGCGAACCCGATAAGGCAAACGTGTAAGCATAAAAATAATAAATTTTAGACTTAGACAGAACCAACAAAGCTTTATATTCGATAGTTAGGGATCCTATTGGTCTGTTTTCAACGTTCTTGTTCTTCTGGTCATTATTCATTTGTATCCAATTTGGTTATTTTTTAGCTCTTAGTCATCTCCAGAAGCATTTACCGGTGTTTAGCAATAATACAAAGCTTCAACACGTACGTGGCGTAATGCAATACTACTTGATGGTTTAATGAACATTCACCCACGAGTGTTCATTGTTACGGTTGAATTGTGAGCTTGCTCGGAATTTATTTAGCAGTTGAATATCAGCCGAAGAACATAGTGGGGCCGTCTTCTTGATACCAGAGACAGGTGCCTTAACGTTTTTACTGGGCTGTCGAACCGAACTCAAACCCGAGCAGAAAACCGGACAGAACCCGTTATTTTGACCACACCGGAACAAAACCGATTTATAAATTGAAAATTTGCTAATGAACCCGAAACAAAAATCTTATGCGGCAGGTTTCGCTTTATTGGGAAGCGGTTTGGTGAAACGAAAAGCAGTTTTTTATTCGGATATTTACTTCCGCTCTTCAAATGCTAATAGCGCTAGGCCACCGTGCCTATCACGCACACTACAGCGATAGCCGATAGCGGAGCGGACCGCATCATATTGCCGCGCGCAAGGCTGAGAAAGCAACGCTCGGTCACGGTCCTCCAGAAAGTTCCCGTTTATTCATGTACCGCCTGTAACTTCTATCATTTATCCCTGTTTTTGTTTTCTCGAAAGTGCGTGTTCATTCTCGCCCCGATCACGCGACGCTCGAACCGCTTTCGCCGAATCTTCGAGATAGCGACGTACTCTAGATAAGAGGTCGCCCGCGACCTTGTGGAGTCAGTTTTTCGCCCCAGCGCTCGACTCTGCTGTCTCGCCGACCTCGACGCTCGCGACGCTTTGTTAATATTTTCTATTCTCCTTTTTGTTTTCGGCACAAGTTCGCCACATTAAACGTTTATTTCTTCCTGTTTATTTATTTTCATTCTGGTCACCACCCGTGACAATATAGCTTAGCGGGCTGCAGCGGATAGCGCTCCGGGAAGCATAAGATAGCGGAACAGGCTACACATGAATAGCCGACGAGGCCGTGTGGAGTACTGTAGGCGGCCGCATTGTAAAAACTGAGCGCGCCACGTTGCGGATAGTAGAGCGCGCAGTATTGGATAGCGGAGCGGACCGTATTGCATAGCTGCGTTGGACGTAGCGGATACAGGAGTGGGCAGCATAGGATAGCTGCAAGGGGGCCATAGCGGATAGCAGAATGGGCCACATATGAAGCGCAGGGGTGTCGTAAAGGGGCATTAGAACATAACGCATCTGAGAAAAAGCGAACACGAAGATCGTCCTGAAAATTTTCTCCTAGCGTATAAACAGACACCATGGCGTATCTCAGAAGGACGCCGTCATGTGGGTCATACAGGGATTGCGTCGCAGTTTGTAAACATCGTCGCTCTGTCCGCAGTAGCGCAAATGCGTTTGCATACGGAATAATTGAGCGATAGATCAAAGGAACGCCTTCAATATCTTGAGTGCGTATTTCTTAAATACACCGCATTACTTGGCAACCGCCCTTCCCCCCCCCCCCCCCCGCTTCCCTTTGTTTTTGTCGGTTTGTCGGTCGTTCGGTTGGACCGGATATCTGTACACCATCCGCAATCTCCCCCACTTCTCCCGCCCCTACAACCACGAAACACCCCGACCTCCTTGTCAAATTTCCTCTACCGCTTCTGTTTCCACAAACATATGCCCACCACAGTAAACCATTCATCCACCTTTCCTTTGCCTCCCCATATATCCATCGCTTGCTGTTTCCTTACAGATTCAACCCATCCCCCTAACCCCTTGTCTTAAAACCTCTACCACCTCCCCGATTTTGTCGGTTGGTGAATGCTTCTTCGCAGACCTTCGCCCTCTGCTTTCTCTTCTTCCTATGCTTCAACTAATCCCAACTTCCTTTGAAGTGGACCCTCCAGACATTCCTTTCTACCACTCCCCCTGGAGCCTTCAAATGCACTCCTCTCCCTAGCAGCCTCTGCTCCTTGCTACTACCTGCTCGTTTCCGTTAGGCCATCCACCATCCTCCCCCCTCCCGCTTTTTTCGCTTGCTCCACCTCTTAGACCCCATGTTTTTCACCTCCACACCACTTATCTTCACATGCCTAAACCCTAGCCCGCACGCACCGCTTCACTCCAACCAACCTACCACTCCCATCCACTTTCCTCTCTCCCTCCACCTCCCCTTAGACTACATCCCACTCTAATTCTACCCTTTCTCTGTAAACGATTCACCCACCCCTTTACTCGCTTTCCTCCTACCTCCACCACCCGAAATCACCACTCACTGACGACATTCCCATAACTACCTCTCACCAACCTCCCCCTTCCCGTAGCCGTAGACCATGCTATCCCCCTCTTCTCAACTCCCCCCTCCTTCTTTAACTTAGTCTCCCCATACCGCATGCCCCCTCGTCCTCCTACCACTTCCCTCAACCCTCCCTCTTCCATAGATCCTCCACTCGCCCCATTTTTTTCACCAAAATCCCGTTCGTTCTGAACCCCTCCCCTCTCTTCCGGTTCTACGCACCCTTATGCAGCCCACTCACTTCTCCCACCTCTACAACCCTCCACCCATACATTTCATCCCATCATCCTCCTCCCTCCTCCAGCGCTGTGAAAGGAATTTTCCAGTTGGTGTTTACGTTTACAAACAGAAGGGGGCGCCTCTAGCGGCGCGAGCGGCACCTCGCATGCGCGATAAAACGTTACCAGAAGGTGCGGCGTCCAGCGTAAACAACCCATTTGGATGCCTTGTCAGCAATGCCCATGTCAGTTTGCGATTTTTTTCTTTTCGTTTATTATTAATGTCAGTGATTCTGCGACGATATGAGGCGGAAAAGTTTCATTACATCGGAAAGGTGCATAAGGTACATACCTCTTCCACTCAAAAGTGATATCTCGAAGGAAATCACAGCACTTCAAATGTATTTAATGTTTATTGTACTTCCTGTATACTTTCTTTCTTCTCTGTCATTGGTTAGGTCCCTTAAAGTATATAAACCAAGATTATCATATAAACAACCTTTTTTATCTGTTGGTATTGTGCGAATAGACCAAGGTGCTAAAGTCAGGGTCGATTGAAGAAATTCCAAGATGCTTGGTTGAGCATTTGACCCCTGTACTGCCGTTCACATCCTGCGGACAAGCACGTACAAAATATTTTTGTAGTACATGGTTATTCTTAATTGTTTCAAATACCGAAACAGAAGAAAATTGTTAATACTGTATCTTCAACACTGCCCCGCGCGACCATTTTTATGCTGTGAAGCAACCTTCGAATCCCTGCGGGCCGCTTTTGTTTTGCGGACTACAGTTTGAGAGCTCAGTCCTTGGTGACGAGCTGCCAAACTACCAGTTAAACTGCTACGAATTATCTATCGACAAGCGGTAATGAAGCCCACCCTGAGTGCACTCCGTGGAGGATGGCGGATCCGGGCAATATGGTCCCAGAAAAGTGGCATCCTGCAAGTGACATGACCGGCGGTAGCCGTCATCTCATAGACAGAGAAGGAGGGCAAGAGGGGTAAAGGAAAGATAGGGAGCCAGGAGGAGGCGGGGAAGAAGTGTGGGCAGAGGGATAAGGAGGTAAAACAAGTTCAAAGACCACGAACACACGTTAACGCGAGAGAGACAGGAAATGGTAGGAGGGGAACGAAATAAAGAGGGGGCTGAGAATGAGATGGTTAGGGAGCGTGAAGAGGATATATAGAAGGGAGAAGGACGGCCGGAGCAAGGAAGCGGGAAAACTGGGTTGCAGGGGGGACGGACGACAGAGGAAAAGGGGGAGGACGAACGGACGGAGGGAACAGGAGACCGAGGCGAGAGAAGATGAACAAATCGCTGCGATGTTTCTTCTTCGCTCTTCAGGTTGCCCTGTCGTCAGTGCCTGCTGGATGCTGTGACAGTACAGCCTCGTCGCTGCTCGCGTCTCTTGGTTTTTGTGCTGAATCCGCACAATTTTTGGAATCTTCGCATCCTGCTATTGGTTAGCCGCCTCGGTGGCTCCGAGGCGAGAGCGCCGGCCTACTGATCCCCAAGTGGCGGGATCGAATCCCGACCGAGGTGCCCGCAATATGACGGAGGCTTATTGCGGAGAAGGCGCCGTGTAACCGAACTTTCGGTTGCACGTCAAAAGATCCCCAGGTGGTCGAAATTAATCCTCAGTCCTCCGCTGGGGCGTGCCAGATGCCCGTCGTAGGTTTGGCACGTAAAACCCCCAAATTTTTTTGACTGCTATTGGTTCTCCGTCATCTTACTATCACCACGTTCAAGCACCAAACTTGGATCATCGTATGGACGGAAGTTCCGTGGCGACACCAACTTCCGCCGCCGAGACTACAAGACCACCGTTCCAAGCAATCTGCTTCAGTGGGCTTGGTGGCAGCATCATGAACAAATCGCTGAGATGTTTCTTCTTCGCTCTTCACATAAAGCTGAGTCCTGAGCCTGATTCTCCTAGGTCCCATAACATATTTTTATTGCTGCTACCGGGCCCACTGGGTAGCTTCGTTTGTTCTTCCCTATTTGCATGGTTTAGAGTTTGTTTTAATATGCTATTGCGTAGCGGCGATGTCGAATCGAACCCCGGCCCGGATACGCAGGTTCTTCTCAAACAGCTCCTTGATGGGCAAGCGCAAATAGCTGCTGATGTAACCTAATAAAAAACAATCAAGCGACCCTGCAATCTCAGATTGTGGGCATTGAATCACGTTGCCATTGAATCTGAGGTATCACGGCCGTCTGGGCTAGACAAAAGGTAAAATAAGATAAAGATAAAATCGAGCCTGGCGATTTTATCTTGAAGATGAAATCGCCAGACTCGAACATAGACTTGCCGAATTAGCTGAAAAAATGATGACTTGGAAAATCACTCTAGGAGGAACAATCTGATTATTTATGGTTTACAAAAAACTGAAAATGAATCGTCAGCGTCACTGCTGCAGGCTGTCACTCATCTCTTGTCTTCAAAGCTTTCTATTTCCTGCGATGGCATGGAACGTTTCCACCGTCTTGGTTCACGCATAGATGGTAAGATCAGACCCGTAATTTTTAAAGTGATAGACCATAGAGAAAAAATATTAAACCTTAAAAACGTCCCAACACTTAAGGGCACTCGTGTGTTCATCAACGAAGATTTTTCCCTTCGCGTGCGAAATATTCGCAGTCAGCTATCGCGTGGTACGGCTGATTTTAGACAGAACGGTGCGAAGGTGGTTTTCCGCTACGATTATGCACTTGTCAATAATACTCGCTATACGTGGATCTGTCTATCAACTGCCTTGTAAGGGTCAATCCCCTCGCCATCCGGATAATTCTAATTGACTTCCTCATGAAAACTCGTTTACTTTATTAAATCTTAATACCAGGAGCATTCTTCCAAAGTCCACTGAATTTGTTGGTATTGCAACTGCGTATTACCCTCATGTGATTTATGTCACTGAAACGTGGTTGCATGACTCAGTTCTTGACTGCGAATTTACTCCACCTAACTACATTGTTGTGCGTTGCGATAGGTCATGTGGTAGAGGTGGTGGTGTTGCTTTATTTTTTAGGTCTGATGTTAGTTTTTCTGTTCTTGGTGGCTTACCTAACACTGAGTCACTCTGGTGTAAAGCTTATATCGATAAATTTGTTCTTGTTATTGGGGCAGTTTATAGAGCTCCGGGTACTTCCCCTCAGGTTATTTTTGATATTCACGATTACATTTTAAAGCATAACTTCGGTGGTGGTAAATTCGTTCTGACTGGAGATTTTAACACACCTGACTTAAATTGGAAAACGTTAATAGTTGGTAGTCGTGATGAAATTATATGTGATGCACTTGTTGATACTGCAGTGTCATTCGATTTAGATCAAGTTGTTACTGAATGTACTCGAGATAACTCAACTCTTGACCTAGTTTTTCTTAGTAACAGCATTGCTAAATCTGGTTATGAGTGCAAAGTGGTTGATGGTATTTCAGACCACAGAGCTGTTGTTGTGACACTTAATATTCGTGCCTTACACGTAATACCCGAGATTGTTACTGTTTTAGACTTTAACAGAGCTAATGACGAGTCAATTCTTCACGAACTTAGTTCTGGCTTTGATGATTTCGAGACCTTTAGATGTGACTATAATGTTGATGGGTTGCTTAGCAAATTTTGCTCATTAGTAAATGATTGTATTAAATGATTTGTACCAGTCAAATATAAAAAGAGAAATCAAGCCCGGATTACTAGAGAGGTATTGCAATTAACCCGTAAACTAAAAAGAAATCGGAAATTAAAACTTAGTGATAGTCCTTCGGACGTCAAACGGTTTGAAAGCCTAAAAAAAGAATAGTGGAAACAAAGACAGCTGCAAAATATACTTATTTCAACGTTACATTGACTAACTTTATGAAGTCAAATCTAGCTACGTTTTGGAGGTCGATCCTTCCTAAAAATGTCATTTTCCGCAGTTTTATTATTGAAGACGAATGTGTCACTGACCCCGTAGACATTTCGAATGGCTTTAATGCACATTTTCAGTCCGTATTCAATGAGCATAACGGTCGTGAACCTTCCTTTTCTTTCAATCTCCCGTGTTCGCCGTTAGAAAACATTCCCATCAGTACTTCTGGCGTCCTCCATTTGCTCCTAAACATTGACTGCAAAAAAAAGCGCAGAACGCGATGGTGTTCCTAATTTATTTCTTCGCCGTTACCGTCTTTGGACATCGAGATACTTGGCCTTAATCTTCGAGAAGTCTCTCTCTTCTGGAAGAGTTCCTAAATTTTGGAAATCAGCCAGAGTTGTTCCCATCTTTAAATCTGGAAACAAACAGAGCCTTCTCAATTACAGACCTATTTCATTGACCTCTACCTGTTGTAAGCTCCTCGAGCATATAGTCTACTCCCATGCTTCCGAATAAATCGAATGCAATTCAATTATCTGCCCTCAGCAACACGGTTTCCGTCGTCATTTTTCAACCATCACGCAACTACTGGAATTCACTCATGATATCGCCACGACTTTAAATAATAAAGGACAGGTTGATGCCATATTCATAGATTATTCGAAGGCATTCGACAAAGTTTCCCATTCCAAACTACTGTTGAAGTTAAAGGTCATACTTAAAAATCCCCTTTTACTCGACTGCATCACTGATTATTTAAAAGACCGGTCGCAGTCTGTTTCGTATGAGAATGCTAATTCATCAGAAGCTACGGTTAGTTCAGGTGTTCCGCAAGGATCCGTATTAGGGCCCCTTTTATTTCTCCTGTATATTAATGATATTGTTGATAACATTCCCGTTGAAGTTCGTCTTTATGCCGATGACTGCGTCCTATATAACGATATTCATTCGGCTATTGACCAATTGTTACTTAATGAATCCTTCGCACGCTTCTTCAATTGGACCAAGCAATGGCAAATGGAAATAAACTTTGAAAAATCTGTGTTTATGAAATTTACGAATAACAAATCACCTTTCGTTTTTAGCTATGGCATTGATGAAATAGTACTAAGGGAGGCAAGCGACTTCAAATATTTAAGTATTATTTTTACTTCCAACCTTAAATGGGATAGGCACGTTGACTACATTTGCTCCCGCGCCCTCTGAAAATTGGGCTATGTTAAACGCACGTTAAAAAATTCGTCTAAAGAGGTAAAATTAACCGCGTTTAAAACTCTCGTGAGGCCGATTTTGGAGTACGGTTCAGTGGTCTGGGAGGTTCATTTAAAAAAGGACATTAATCTCATTGACTCTGTTCAGGCTAAAACTATCCGATTTATTTCCAATCGATATGATCGACACTTTTCACCTTCATCCACTTTGCCAACATTAGGGATAGAATCTTTATCGTTAAGGCGAACTATCGAGCAATTGAAGTTGTTATATAGAATTGTTAATAATGAAAGTGGCATTGAATGTATGAAGTATATTTCCTTCTCAGATATTTCGCGCACTAGGCGTTCCCATCCCTTAAATATTGTACCCTTTCGTTCTCACGTAAAGTGTTTCCAAAATTCCTTGTTTCCGCGCACTGTTGAGCTGTGGAATAGTATTGACTGTTCTACGCGTATGCTCCAGTACGTCGACTTTGTTATAAAACTAGCGAAAGTTGACTTCCTTTGATGTTTGGTGTTTCTGGCGAATCATTATGTTGTTGAATATGCTCTCGTTTATTGTTCTCTCTACTCATGTTTTTGGTTGTGTAATACACTCCTGCAATGACCTCAACTGAGGTCGCAGTATACATAAATAAATAAATAAATAAAAGAGGGAGCAAGGTGTGACCAGGAATAAGGAAGACGAGGGTGAGGAGAAGCGGTCAAGGGTCACAGGTACAAATCAAAGGCCAAATGCCACAGACACACAACCAAATGACAGATAGAAAAGGGAGGGAAGAGGAAGAAAGCAAGGTGTTCAAAAGCCAAGAGCATGCCATCACATGAGGAAGGAAGTGGGTGGAAGAGCATGGAGAGGAGATGGAGCGCGGATGAAGTGAGATGAAGGAGGCAAGCGAAGAGGGGGTCAGGTGAGAGGAGCTCAAGCCTCAGAAGTCAAAAGTCAAGGTCACGCGGTGTCCCAGACACGCAATACCACGATCACACTCTGCCGACCACTCAAAATGAAGGGCCATGTTCGTATACCGCCAGATAATAATCCCGGACAGTAAGGTCCCGGACAATATAATTGCGGAAGGTATGGTTCCAAGTGCTAACCTGGACAAATTAGTACCAAAGTTTCCGGATTGTTTGCTTGGCCTTCGCCGTTTTTTTTTTAATGCTTTTAAATAGCTTGTATTGAACATATCTAATTTGACATCTGAATACGGAAGTGCAAAATAAATACGAATTCCTAAACATTAGGTGTTTAGTTTAGTTCATAAAATTCTAACACTGAGAATCGCAGGTTTCATAAACCCGTGGCCACAAACATAAAAACGTCTTGAGGAGCAAGTGTAGCATGCACAATGTAACGGATATCTATGAGAGCATGCAACACAGACTTTCCAACTTTCCTGCTGCTTTCTGTGAACTTGTGCAGAATGCAAATAATTATGATACATGAAAATTTGCACTGAAATATAGGCACTCCTCATTGGGTACGAGATAGTGAATTGGAGGTCGTTTCATTCAATGAGGTGACATTTGTGGGGATTAGTGCATACTGCTTAATCAAAAAAAAAAAAAAAAAGACAAGCCAGGCAATACATATAAAAACACAAGTTTGAGGTCAGTATCCAGTTTTCGACTGACTTGCGACCTCATCGGGAGCTCTCGCTCGTGCCCCCAGCGCTCCCCTGAACGTCACTGCCGACATCAGCGCGCAGATTGTTTGCCGCTTCAGCGCGATCCAAACCACCGCGTTTTTGTGCGCGCGTAGGTCGTGAGCTTCCCGAAAATTGTATATTTCGTGACGTCGAGCTGATTCCTGGCGCCTTCTATCCGCGCATAATAAAGTTGGTTGATTTGAACTTTTTCTGAACGCCCACGAAAACGCGCTGTGACGAAGTAGGGCGCTAATCTACCATATCTCCTCCCGGCCAGTCGGTTGAATATTTTCCGCTAAATTTAAGAGATACCTTTTTTCCGGTAAATCTAGGAGGAACATTTCACCGTTAGAGTCAGCAGGGAAATTTTCCGCTAAGATTAGTGGGAAATTTTTCCTCTAAATTTAGTGGGGAAATTTTAGAGCGCAGCTCTTAGGCACCCGTTTCAGGCTTGGGCGGCGTCGCCATCGCCGTCGCCGTCGCCGTCGGCGTGACCGTGCGGTACATTAAGGGAAAATTTCCGAACCAAATTTAAAGGAAAATTCTCCCCGCTAAATATATTGAAAAATTTGCCCCGCTAAATTTAGCACAAAATTTCCCCCGCTACATTTAGCGGGAAAGCTTTTCCGCAAAATTTAACTAAAAATTCCAACTACATTTAGCGGGAAAAATTCCCGCTAAAATTAGCGGAACATTTTCCCCTAAATGGGAGGCGAGCAGGAGAGCAGGAGGGCATAGCCTCCTCTCCGTACCTTCCCCTTCTTCTCCTCAGGAGCTGCGCTCTGATTCGCCGTTACAGGGAGTTGTAAACGGCTTTAATTTTTTCCGCTAAATTTAGCGGAAAAATTTCTACGCCGGATTCATCGGGGAAATATTCTCTCTAAATTACGCGCCGTGTAGCGCCACGAGAGTGACTCTTGACGCGACACGTGACGTCACGTTTGACGTAATTATGGAAACGTCCCGTAATGCAACGCGCGGTTACGCCGACGCCGCCGGCGACGACACTCATGCCGGAAACGGGCACCCACAAGTTGCCCTCTAATGCCAACTACACGAGCTGCAGAGCCACAGGTACACATCAGCGAAGGGAATTTTTTCGGCAACTGGACATGGCAAGAGTGCCTGCGATGGAATCTGGGGTCTTCTCAAACAGCAGACAACGTTGTGCAACGTCCGACAGCCCACCACATTGGTGATTACGTCGGCATCATAGATGGTTGCCCGACTGAATACTAAACTGTCAAACGTGAAAATAATCCCCCTCCCGAAAGGCGACGTCAATGCGTTCAGGAACAAGAAAACAAAGGAGTGGGACTCTGTTTCTCTTGTGCGTGGATTTCAGTCCTGTCACTTGTGGCAAGGTACGCTGTCCGACACTTCTCAACGACAACTGTCTGTACCAAGAACAGTAGACGCAGAAAAGATATATCTTTAAAAGGAAAGTCTCTAATGGCTGCGAAGAGCAGATTGAGATCGTGATGCTTGCGGTGCCACTGAGAAGAAACGTACAGTGATTGCTACAGGCAAAACGGGAAAGAAATGTTCCTCCTTTGAGTGCCAGGAGAGCGCCGTGACCGACTCAGGTCAGCGTCAGGCAGAAAGGTTGCACGCGACAAACGCCGAATCTGCGCTCAGGAATTTGACTTATTAAACGGGTTTCATTTGTACCACTTTAAACATGTGTTATTTTTTATCACTAGTTAAGCCTGGCCGTCAGCACCCCCTACTTCCTACGTAAGGTAGGCTCCGAAATTCACTGATCGGAGAAATCTGTATTTAAATTGTTGACTTGCGCTTCCAACATTTTTTGGAAGCACAGTTACAACTTTCAGTGTAAATTCTTATTTTTCACGAACTGTCAGAGTGCTTTCTACATTTTTCGAACTCTTTTTTGCCCTTGTTTGAAACCGGCAGTGTCCTATCTTACTTTAGTCCCGTTACGGCAATTCTGTATATTCAGCGGTCTGTAAATTCTGAAATACAAATATATTGCAAAGCATTTTTGAAGTGCCTGATAGGAGAGATTATGAGCTTTGATCTGTGAAAAGTAGAAGAAAAACTAAAATGGCCTTCATTTTAAATTGATTTTCTACTTATTGGAAAATAGGTAACCTTTCTTTTTTTCACTATATTTTAGTACGAAAGAATTAACTGTCTCATGGAGCGAGCTGACGTAATCAGTTTGAAGCGCAAAAATGGCACCTAGTTTCCGCGATCCCATAGGAGCGAAGCAAAGCTTCGGTTCCATAGGCTGGCGCGCGTCGACGGGGCTCCCATTGGCCGCTGCGCTCGTCAGTTTCTACGACCGCTCACCCCATGGCGTTGCGTGTCCACCAGCGCGCGTTAATACGGAGCGTCCAAGGTCACTAGGGGAGCACGCGCACTGACCGGTGACGAAAAGCACGCAGCAGACGAAAAAGGGAGAGGACGAGCGGCTTGCATGTGTTCGCATTCACAACTCATAAGAAATGCTTAGGTGTAGAAAGATTATCGTTTTCAAGTAGAAAGGTTATCGCTTTCAATTAGAAAGGTTATCGCTTTCAATTTCAATGACAATTTATGCGACTCTGAACTTACGTGTCCAAATCATAATAAAAATGTTCAGTTTGCAGTCTTTTAAGATCCCTAACTATAAAGCTCTGAATTGCTTTCTAGTCAATAACGCATATTTATCCCCTTTTCTTTTCTGTACAGTATCTGGATAAAAATGATTAAATCTAAGGCAACAACAGTTCTGTTTTTTTATGCAAAGTTACGGTTTTACGCAAGTCGCATAAACGTGTTCATATACCGACAGCGACTTTGTAAATTTTGATCCTCAGGCGAAATTTTATTTTCCGCATAAGTTTCGAATATATTTTTTGTGGTTGCACACGTAATATATAAGGGTGGTTTCATCTCAAATCGTGCAGGCAAAAAGGGTCGAATTTTTAATTTCGATGAAAAAAATATATGTTATGGCGCCGTTTCCAAAACCGCAGTCGACACAAACCGCAAGTTCGTCGGATTTTTTGTTCTCGACTTATGAATTTTTAAATAGGCCGCGGCGAAAAGCCGTGTTTTTCACACCCGTCGTGGGTCGGATGTTTCGCTTGATCTCCTGCCACGGATTTTCAGTCCACATTATATTATCTTTTTTGAAGCACTCTGTGGACACACTTAAAAGGCTCCGATACCATAAAATAATTTTAGGCGTTTTGCTTTTTTTCTGTAAAAATGTCAAAACGCCTCCTCGGTCAATTGTTGACGAACTTTGACAATTAATTACTGGAGATCTACTTGGGTTACACCGATATTTTTTATGTCCACGGAGAGCCCAAAACACGCTCTTTATATTTATTATAAAATGCCTTGGCTGTATAAATTATCCTTTGCGGTACGTTTACGTTAATATTATGCAAAAACCAAAAAGTACCATTTTTGAAATTGATTTTCTCAAAAAACCCATTTTTTATTTTTTTTATTTTTTGTTCAAATGTAGATATGATAGTAGTCTACACGAAAATCAGGCCTAGAAAGTGTATATTTTGTTTGTATGTTCTACATTTAAGCATCAATATCGTACAAAAACGTGCTTTACGGCTCGAAATGGACTTGCGAATTGCGCGTCTTCACAAGCTTGGAAATAGTTTTTTTCTTTTTTTCAACATTCCCACATAAAAATGAAATACAGTATTTCCACCCAGATATATATATTGATTATTTAAATTTTATTATAGGCGGCAAGCTACATCGGAGGAGTTCCAAAAAGAGAAAGCAACACTTATTAACAGACCAGCAGGTGTCGTAAATTTTTAACGTGTAGGAGTCGGCAGACGTTTTATTGACTCGGGGCCCTCATTGGCTTGCATGAACGTCCCGCCCTTTCGGAGCCAGCAGATGACCACGACCTTTCGCGCTCGTTGTGTTAGATGGGACGGCCCGTGACAGTAAAGGGAGCAGCGCACCCTGTGTCACGAGGAGTGAAATGGTACGATTCTGTCGTTGATGCGGCGAACAGTGACAGCCACCCAGGAGGAGTCTGTCAGAGTATTGCACAAGGGAAAGCAAAGAAATCGTTGCCTGAAAGGATGAGGACACCACGGCCTTACAATGTCGACGGTCAACAACTGTTCTGCCAGCCAAAACAACGCCGCGTGCGCGCTAAAACCGGCGGCGCGGGACAGAAATCCCGCAGACGCACACACGAAAATGGGCCGGTTTCGTTAGGGATGTGGGGGAATTTGAAACCAGCCATCCGTGCATGCGTGAAACGATACCGCCTGTTTGCCCTAGCTTCGAGCGCCCTATCCTTACCTTGAAACGGCCGTGCTCTCTCTCTCTCTCCGGGGAGATCCGATAGCACCGAAGGGTTATCTATTGAACGTGAGGAAGAAAACGAAAAGGGAGTGTTTAAGTTTAATTATCCCCACCAACCCGCTCGTTCTGTCCTTGTAAAGGGTTATCTCTTTTGGAAACAGCAAAGCCCGGAGACTGACATCAAAACGAGCGTGTTGGTAAATATACTTGTGTTTGTATTCTGCCCGGAGACTAGTTGGGTCGAAGTCAGCCTCCTTGTCAACTATAACCGTTTGTGAAGAGTGGGCTTCCCCCGAGATGAAACGTTAGCGCCGGCTGACGTGTTCTTTTGAAAAAGGGAAGGGGACAGAGAAAGTTTGAGTAACTGCAGAAACTACCTCGAAAGCTCCTCTCCCGATATGAAGCTTGAAGCATAGTCTCGGTTACCTTCTCGCGCATCGCCTGCTCGAATCTATTCTTCACTTTCTTTCGTACAGCCACTGTTCCGCATAGCCGTCGTGGATGTGCGCAATAGAGGGAGGAACAGATTAGAGCATCTGGACGCCGTCATCCTGCCAGACTTCAATGTCGTGGGACCGACTCGTGCGTGTTTCTTCGCCCCGCTGAACTTTGTTTCTCGGGTGCGGTTGTTTCTGAACGTTTTTTTTGTGTGTTTTTTTTCAATGTTTTCTTACTAACTGTTTGTTAGCACTGTTCGGTTGTAGGGTTTATTTCGTCATGGCGTAGCGGCCTGGCGGTGATGTAGAGAGCGTGTTCACACGCATTTGGTTGCGTCCCATTTAGGGAATGCCCGGGGGAGTTCGTTTTTGTTCTTGCCATGTGCGGCTGAGTTTTCCCGTCTTTATTAAATCATTGATTTCTTCTTTTTTTTTTCTTTTTTTTTACCTTTACGTGCCGTCGACTTCTTTGTCTGACTCTCCACCAGGCGTGGACCTATCGCCTTGCCACCGCTCGAACCTAAATACTTTATTTATTTTTTTTTTAACGCAGTTTTCGTTAAGATCGGAGTTGGGCAATTTAATTCCTATTTATTTATTTTTATTTCCTACCCCTCTCCATGACACACTCTCTGTGTGTTTCGGACCGTTTCTGTGTCACCACTTTTGTGTATTACGGAAGTGAAAGGAAATTCCCTGGTGACCTGTGCGATGTGCTGTGAACAAGCCCCAGTGTTTGGTTTCGTAAAGAATTGTATATAATATATCGACAATGTGGTGACTTTCTTTGTCTTAGTAATATGACAGCTAATAGCTAGTCGTGCTAGTTTACTTTGAAAGGTTTATAAATCGAAACAATACAACGTCTGTGCCTTTTGGTTATTGAAAGTCTACTAGGCCTGCTGATTTGGTTAGATATGTATCTCATGGTTCCCGCTCTTATCAAAACATACATAAATATTCAATACCACAAAATCTGTTTATAATTGATTACAAAATGCAGAAGAAAATTCAAGAAAACTTTTTCACAATTCATAGAGACGCATGGGTCGCTATGTCTGACTTAGGTCTTGCAAAACAAAGACGTCTTTTTTCCGATATTGAGGCCTAAATATAAAACATGCAAACAAAATATACACTTTCTATGCTTAATTTTCGTGTAGACAACTATCATATCTACATTTAAACAAAAAATAAAAAAAAAAAAAAATGGGTTTTTTGAGAAAATCAATTTCAAAAATGGTACTTTTTGGTTTTTGCATAATATTAACGTAAACGTACCGCAAAGGATAATTTATACAGCCAAGGCATTTTATAATAAATATTAATATCGCGTTTTGGGCTCTCCGTGGACATAAAAAATATCGGTGTAACCCAAGTAGATCTCCAGTAATTAATTGTCAAAGTTCGTCAACAATTGACCGAGGAGACGTTTTTGACATTTTTACAGAAAAAAAGCAAAAGGCCTAAAATTATTTCATGGTATTGGAGCTATTTAAATGTGTCCACAGAGTGCTTCAAAAAAAGATAATATAATGTGGACTGAAAATTCATGGCGGGAGATCAAGCGAAACATCCGACCCACGACGGGTGTGAAAAACATTGCTTTTCGCCGCGGCCTCTTTAAAAATTCATAAGTCGAGAACGAAAAATCCGACGAACTTTCGGTTTGTGCCAACTGCGGTTTTAGAAACGGCGCCATAACATATATTTTTTTCATCAAAATTAAAAATTCGACCCTTTTTGCCTGCACGATTTGAGATGAAACCACCCATATATATATATATATATATATATATATATATATATATATATATATATATATATATATATATATATATATATATATATATATATATATATATATATATATATATATATATATATATGTGTGTGTGTGTGTGTGTTGGTAAAATAAAAAATGCCGAGCAGACATGGTCGTTCGATCTTATCTGAAAACGCCCAATATAAATGATCTGTATCAACCTTAATTTTTTTCATTTTTTTGTTTCAGTGTTTTTTGTTTTTTTTTTTTTAAATGTGCGGCTCTCTACCGGGCGGATCAACTGGCGTTCATAGGCGGCGATCTTTTCATGTTCTGCCGCGCCCTACCTCCGATATCATGTTATAGCCAAGGTTGTAGGCTGATCTGTTTGCAAAGTCACTCCAGTTGCTTCCTTTACCTCACGTAGACGGACACGCTACACGCCGGTTATCGAAACAGGCACCGCGAAGCATGTTACAGGTTGGCACTCCTCGATCACTGCGGCCCATGGGTATTTTTGAGTCGGTTGTGCGAAAATGTATTAGGAATATGCTCTTCAAAACTACCGTCCACCTTTAAATTGCTAATCTGTATTTTCCTGACCATTCTGTAGCATTTTAACGCTTTTAAATAATAATGAAGTTGTCGAAAATGTGTATGTGCACACACCGTTTACACTCTTAAAAAAAAGAGTCGCTATGACTCTCTTTGGGGGGTATTGGCGCGCCGCATAATCGACTCCAGTTTGTAGAGTCCCTCGACTCTTTTTTTTAAAGAGAGTCGCCACGACTCCCTGTGGGGGTCTTTGCGCGCTACAGATTTGACTCCTCCACGACTCCAGTTTGTAGAGTCACTTGATTCTTATTTAAAGACGAGTCCTGCGACTCTCATCACACTGGAGTCATGGTAGTGTATGGGCGACTCCAGGTGACGTAGTCAACTGCGACTCTTTAACGACTCTTATGCAACGGAGAAAAAGAGTCACACGACTCCTTCCTGGTAATCCCCGTGACTCTGTAACAAGAATTGCGAGGGCCCTCCTTTTATAAAGAGTCCCCCGACTCCTATCGCAAAAGAGTAATGGGAGTGTATGGGCGACTCTGAAAGATAGTCAGTGCTGAATCTCACTTTGTCCGGAGAATAGCAGCCCTAGTCAAGTATCAGTTTGTTGAACGAAGGGAGGCAGTGTGATCGTTAGGAGACTTGCCGCCTGCGAGGTTCAACTTGAATTTCCCTAAAAAAATGTAGTAACATCAACTGTGTGAAAGTGTAAAAGTTGAAATGGAAACTTCGATTCCACCTAAAAGAAGTGGTAACGTCAATTGTCTGCAAGTGTAAACGTCGAAATGCAGAACTCATAACTTACACTTTCCTGTAATGAAACATAGAAAAATGAACGATGATGGTCTTAAGGATGCTGAACTGAATGCTGCTCTAAAATTTATCATGAAACACAACAGAAGTTTTCAGGACAGCATTGTTTTGTTACATTAGAATTTGCACACAACAAAAAAAAAGTTTTTTTAATCAACAGCTTAACTTTCTATTAGTTTGATTATACTTTTTACAATAGGTTGCATAGATTTTTTATCACATGTCTAGACTATTGGCAGGAGCTGGTGTGAACGAGCATGTTCTGTTGCTTCATGCATGCTTTCAGTGGACAGGTGGGTGGCAATAAATTGCAGGAATCTTCAAATTAAACAATAAACATAGCTGTTTTCTCTCAGCTCATATCACTGCCAGTTGTGCAAATGCAACTACATGAGTCCTGCCATGCAGGTACTGCAAAACAAGCCACAAGTATTTAAGACAATTACTTTATTAGAAACTAATGTGATAAATATTGGCTCAAAAGCCAGCTTCGGGTTATCACAGGAGTTTTACCACAGTAACTGAACAAATAACATCATAAGAAATAATACTAATACACAAAACTGGTATAACTATTAGACAAGAACGAAACTAAATTACAATGACAAGTTTTGTGCAGGCTTGCTTTGCCTGCTTGGTGTTGAGGATTAAATTAGAATAAAAAAATGACAAGTTTCCTAAAAGCTTCGTCTGCATACTTGCTGTTTTTTCAAAGGTTTGTTTTTCTTTTTGCAGTTTCTTCTTTTATGGTTTAAATCCTCAAAGCAACAAATTTACAAAAAAAAAATTCTATCAGAAGTTTAGATACACCATGGAACACACAAACCTTTGTATTATAGCTGGAATATTCAGCAAATACATATGGAAAACATTAAAACCGCAACCGTTATTGGTAATTCTTTTTCCCTGTTCTAGGAATGAGCTCCGAGTGCTGTCATAACTTTGACAGCTCTTACTGAACTCTTTGTATTGTTTTTACCCATGAGGTGCTCGAGCACAAAAAGTGTGCTTCGTCGATTCCCCCTCAGATACTGACCTTTCTATGCTCAGTACATGGCTAGTACCCGAGAGATTCCTGCTGAAAAGTCCAGGACGTCGATTCATAGATCCTCGCAGACAACGCACATGCTGCCAGATGTCCATGGGTGCTTTCCAGTGAAAAGTAACGCTGGGTTCCCGAAGTCTTTACTGGGTACTGGGAAAAAAAAGCCAATGGTAAGAAATAAGTTCTAGAAGCCAGACAAAGTTGTAGGTGAGCAAAGTAAAATTGTCGAGGACGTGTTAAGTGCCCACAGTGTCATAGGGTCACGGATGATAAGTGACGAGGCGGCGAAGGACTAAGTATACTGATCGTTTAATGGGGCGAACTTGTGCCCAAAAATAAAAGGAGAAAGAAAGATAACAACAGAGCGTCGCGGGCGTCGAAGGCGGCGAAGCAGCACGATCAAACGCTTAGGCGAGACTGACTCCTGCTTGCCACGCGGAGCCGCTTTTGTACACGCGTTGGCTTCTGGAGCACTCAACGTAGAAGGTTCGACGAGTAGAACATTCTAACCTCGAATCAGCTATACGGTTCTGGAATTCAACAGAACATCACATTACAGTGTCAACAAAAATGCGTAGCCGCGGCCAGGAATCGAACCCTGGCCCTTCGCGTGGGAGGCAAGCGCGATAAACGTGAGGCTACGGCCGCTCTGCCTACTTTGCGCGCGGCATTACTCCCCCCTTGAAAAGTGCATCGCCCCGATGCAACACAAAACAAAACAAAGCACATAAAAAGAACGGGAAACTAAAGAGTCATTTGAAACACATAAGATCCACAGTCCTATCGAGCGTAGTACGGCTTCAGGCGCACGACGTGGACGACTTCAGGTCGTGGTGGGTGGCGTGGTGATGTTCTTGTTCCGTCCGGCATCACCTCGTAGTTCAGCTCGCCGAGGCGACGAAGTACCTTGTATGGTCCAAAGTACGGTTTCAGCAGTATCTCACTGAGGCCGCGGCGACGGATGGGCGTCCACACCCACACCCCGTCTCCGGGCTGGAAGTGAACGTCCCTGCGACGAAGGTTGTAGCGGCCCGCGTCGACGCGTTGCTGGTCTTGAATTCTGAGTCGGGCGAGCTGGCGGACTTCTTCGGCGCGTTGAGGAACCGCCTGGGCGTCGTCGCTCTCATTGTCAGATGGCTCATGGGGCAGCATTGCGTCCAGCATGGTCGTTACCTTCCGACCATGTACCAGTTGGAAAGGGGTGAATTGAGTGGTTTCCTGAACCGCCGTATTGTAGGCGAACGTGACGTAGGGCAGCACCTCGTCCTACGTCTTGTGCTCTACGTCGACGTACATAGAGATCATATCGGCGATTGTCTTGTTGAGTCGCTCGGTCAGCCCGCTGGTCTGCGGGTGGTGTGCAGTGGTTCGACGATGGCCGGTGCCACTGAGACGAAGGATCTCTTTCGTCAGCTGGGCCATTAACGAAGATCCACGGTCTGTGATAAGATCTTCAGGGACGCCGTACCGGAGGACAATGTACTCGATGAAAAACTTGGCGACTTCAACAGCCATGCCTGCTGGAAGGGCTTTCGTCTCGGCGTAGCGTGTGAGATAATCGGCAGCGACGATAATCCAGCGGTTTCCCGACGTTGACGGCGGGAAAGGGCCAAGTAAATCTATTCCGATCTGCTGGAACGGGATAGACGGGGGAGAAATCGGATGCAGAAGTCCTGACGGCTTCGTCGGCGGTTTCTTGCGTCGCTGACACTCATGGCATGATCGAATGTATAGGTGAACGGTCTTCGGTAGCCTCGGCCAGTAGTACTTTTCTCAAATCCTGGCGAGCGTCCTCCTGTAGCCAATGTGTCCAGCGGTTGGGTCGTCATGGCATCCTTGGAATATTTCGTCTCGAAGGCTGGCAGGAACAACCAACAGCATGCTGTGTTGTGGTTGACGAAGTTCTCCTTGTACAGCACCCCTTGCCGCATGGAGAATGTATGCAAGATTCTTAAGAAAGCACGGGGAACCGAACTCGCTTGTTTCTGTATGTGCTCGATGAGCGCTCGCAGTTCAGGGTCGTCTCGTTGGAGTGCTGCCATGTCGCTGACGTCCAAAGCGCCGAAGAAACACTCGTTGTCGTCGTCTTCGATACAGGCAGGACCGGCCTCAACAGGACCTCTTGACAGGCAGTCGGCGTCATCGTGCTTCCGGCCGGACTTGTACATAACGGTCATGTCGAACTCCTACAGTCGCAAGCTCCACCGGGCGAGGCGTCCGGAGGGGTCTTTCAGATTCACGAGTCAGCAGAGCGAGTGGTGGTCCGTGACCACGCGAAGAGGGCTTCCATACAGATATGAGCGAAACTTTGTTAATGCCCATACGACAGCAAGGCACTCCTTTTCAGTTGTAGAGTAGTTCCTCTCCGCCTTAGACAGCGTCCTACTCGCGTATGCGATGACTCGCTCTGCCCCGTCCTGCCTTTGAACTAGCACCGCGCCAAGTCCGGTGTTACTGGCGTCGGTGTGGATCTCTGTATCAGCGAACTGGTCGAAATGGCCAAGAATCGGGGGCGTCTGGAGTCTTCGTCTCAGCTCATCGAATGACCGCTGGTGTTCGTCTGTTCATTCGAACTTTACGGCGTCCTTCGTGAGGTGCGTCAGCGGTGCGGTCCCGAACAAATCGTCTGTAGTAGGCACAAAGCCCGAGGAATCTTCTCACGGCCTTTTTGTCAGACGGCGGCGTAAATGCAGCTACGGCGCGGGTCTTTTCGGGGTCAGGGAGAACACCTTTGTAGCTCACGGCGTGGCCAAGGAACTTAAGTTCACCATAGGCGAATCGACACTTTGTTGGCTTGAGTGACAGGCCGGGGGTCTTGATGGCTTGAAGCACAGCTCAAAGTCGTTTCAGGTGCTCGTCGAAATCTCGTGAAAATACCACGACGTCGTCGAGGTAGACGAGGCAGCTCTGCCATTTCAGACATGCCAGCACGGTGTTCATGACATGCTGGAAGGTGGCTGGCGCAGTACAGAGCCCGAACGGCATAACTTCGAATTCGTACAGTCCGTCGGGAGTGACGAAGGCAGTTTTCTCCCGGTCGCGTTCGTCCACTTCAATCTGCCAGTAGCCACTCTTCAGATCCATCGACGAAAAATATCGGGAGTGGCGCAGTCGGTCTAACGTATCGTCGATGCAGGGGAGCGGATAGACGTCCTTCTTCGTCACAGCCTTCAGTCGACGATAGTCCACGCAGAACCGCAGGGTTCCGTCCTTCTTCTTTACAAGGACGACTGAGGACGCCCATGCACTTCTTGAGGGTTGAATGATGTCGTCGTCGTGCGTTTCTTGGACTTGATCCTGAATCACTTTTCTTTTCTTTAAGGAGACTCGATACGGCGACTGGTGGACAGGGAGCGCGTCGTCGTCGGTAATAACTTGATGTTTCGCCATTGGTGTTTGGCGAACTTTCGACGACGTGGCCAAACAATCACTGTATTTGGCGAGGAGATCAACCAGTTGCCGGCGCTTAGGAGCTGGGAGCTCGGGGTCGATGTCGATCGGCGGCGGCGGCGTGCTGTTCTGCTGGGACGACGAGGTTTCTTCGGAGATTGCGGTAACCACGGCTGCCGCCTGAAGCTCCTCAATGCAGCCCACAGTAGTACCCTTCGTTAGGTGCTGCGGCTCCTCTCGGAAGTTTGTTACAAGAACAGTTGTACGTCCTTCTTGGAGATCCGTACGCCTCGTGCGACGCCAATTCCTTTTTCAAGGAGCAGTTGGACGCTGCCTTCCAGAAGAGCTTCACCGTGCATGGCTGCGTCGGTTATGACGGTGACGAAAACACTCGACCGCGGCGGTAAGTTCACATGGTCGGCAATAACTCGGATAGCGGTTGACGTCCTGTTGGTCTTTACTGGCGGTAAAACAGGCTTTCGCAGCGTCAGCTGGTTTGCCTCGAGGTCGATGACGGCGCCATACTCGCAGAGAAAGTCCATTCCAAAGATAACGTCCCTCGAACAGTCTTGCAGAACGATGATCTTCACAGGGCACGTCTCACCGTGGATCTCGACGCGAGCAGTGCATCTCCCGACTGGTGTGATGAGGTGCCCTCCGGCGGTTCGTATATGTGGTCCGTCCCACGGCGTGGTGACTTTTCGAAGGCGACGGGAGAGCCTCCCACTCAAGACCGAGAAGTCTGCTCCGGTGTCCACGAGTGCTGATGCGTCGTGGCCGTCAATGACGACGTTTAGGTTATTGGACACTGCTGCGGGGGCGTCGTTTCGGTCTCTGGTAGCGTTCGAGTAGCTGCCGTCCGACGTTCGTGGAGGATCTTGGCGTCGGTCGTCTTCGGCAACTCCACCTCCACGGGTTGCCGTGCCTAGTTTTCCCGGCGTGGAGCGAGGGGTGACAGGCTTTCACGTCGGGGTCGGTGCATCTCCGAAGCTGGACGTCGTGGCGAAGGTGACCGGAACTCTCGGCGGGACGCACGCTCGGGGGACTGAGGTCGTCACAGGTACTCGTCGATCTCCCGAGGGCGTTCACCATACCGGGGGCGCGGGTCGTTTGGGTGGAATCCGCGCAGCCCGAGTCGTCGGTATGGCCATCGGCGGTACAGATGGTCAGCTTCCCCGCAGTGGTAACACAGCGGGCGTCGGTCGGCCGTCCTCCAGACGTCTGTCTTCCTCGGCGCAGGTTGCTCTGGGTAAACGTGCGCCTGATCTTCCTGTCGTCGGGGGTACTGCGGCGTTGGGGCGTCTCTTTAAGGTGACGACGTGGCTTGGCGGGGAGCTAGCGGCGGTCGTCGGGCCATCGCGGCGTAGCTCAACGTCGGTTCCTCCGGTGCCACCATGGTGACGGGAACCTCTCGTTGCTGCGCCCGATGCACTTCTTCTTGGACAGCCTCGGCGATGGAAAGGGTTGGTGGACGGCGGGTAGTTGGCAGCAACCTTCGCAGTTCCTCCCGGACAACCTCTCGGATAATTTCCTGGATGTCCAGTGTACCCGGGGTGTTTTCGCCGTTAAGCAGTGTGGGTGCAGGGACGCCTGAATGTCGCTGGTAGTGGGAAGCACGTGCCTGAAGCGCGCGCTTGATGTTGGTTGCTTCGTCGATGAAAGCTTCCACGGTGGTAGGCGGGCTCCGCACAAGGTCACCGAAGATGTTTTCCTTCACACCGCGCATTAAGACCCGCAGCTTTTTCTCTTTGGGAGCGGTTGGGTCGGCGCGATTCATGAGGTGGAGAACGTCTTCGACGAAGCTTGTGAGGCTCACAGTCGGCCCTTGGGTTCTCTCTCGCAGGAGTTCTTCGGCACGCTGCCGTCGGTGCTGGTTGGCAAAGGTCCGTCCCAGCTCGGCATGGAATTTTTCCCACGACGCAATGGACGCTTCGTGGTTCTCGAACCAGGTGCGTGCCGTGCCTTCCAGAGCAAAGTAGAGGTTCTGAAGGCACTGTTCCGGTGTCCATCAATTATGGCGGGCCACTCGTTCGTAACGTTGTAGCCAATCTTCAACGTCCTCGTGGACCTTCCCGGTGAATGGCGTCGGAGTCTGGGGTGTGACGGGCAAGTATATGACGGCAGAAGCGGTCGGGATCTCCGACTGGTTGGCCATCGCCGTCTTCTTGGGCCTCGGCTTGTCCGGCAGCAGACCGTATTCAGGATCCTCTCCCTTGGTGCGGCGGCTGGTCCGAGTTTCAGGTTCCGCGATGAGATGAATGGTCTTCTCACCGAGCCGGGAATCGGACTTGCACTGCGGGCCCTTGGAGGTTAACGCTGCACGGGCATGCGGTACCCCGCACCTCCACCAAAATGTGATGAAAAGTGACGAGGCGGCGAAGGACTGAGTAAACTGAACGTTTAATGGGGCGAACTTGTGCCCAAAAATAAAAGGAGAAGGAAAGATAAAAACAGAGCGTCGCGGGCGTCGAAGGCGGCGAAGCAGCACGATTAAACGCTGAGGTGAGACTGACTCCTGCTTGGCACGCGGAGCCGCTTTTGTACACGCGTTGGCTTCTGGAGCACTCGACGTAGAAGGTTTGACGAGTAGAACATTCTAACCTCGAATCAGCTAGACGTTTCTCAAAATTACCATAACATCACATTACAGTGTCAACAAAAATGCGTAGCCGCGGCCAGGAATCGAACCCTGGCCCTTCGCGTCGGAGGCAAGCGCGATAACCGTGAGGCTACGGCCGCGCTGTCTACTTTGCGCGCGGCAATAGGGTACAGCAGAGTGATGGCAAGTGAGGCAGACTCCCATTGCTGCCTTTCTATATTTTGCTTTCCCCAATTCTCACTTGATTGTGAAGTGTTTCGTACGGTGGAACCAGTGCATCAGGGTGCCTACCAAATTACTGATTTCAAATTCCTTCACATATCTAGAATTCCCCTTAACTATTTTGATAAAAACTTACTGACCACTTCTGGGTCAAAGGATCATAATTCGGAAACATTATTCAGCATAGTCGTGCCCATGTGCAACCGTCAAGCTTTGTTCCGTATCGCCGTTCCACTTTCAGTAGTCATTTTCCCTGATGAAGCCAATTTTTGACGATTTCCCTGAGAATTTCATGTTGGTAGACACCCTGATGATCTATCAGGTTACAGATGGACATCATAAAAATGCAGACTATTGCATTCAAAATTATTTTAGCCATCAGGAGGAACCTAAAATATTCCCATGGAGAGATAGAGAGTGGAGGGGCGGGGGAGGCTGCTGCTGCTATTGTCTACTTTCTCCTTTAAAAGAATACCAATTTAAGGCTCAAATGGAATGCAAGTAATAAACCAGTAAGTGCACTGAGAGCACTTGAAGCACAAGGGGCACGGTCCCTACAGAGGAAAGAGGGGAGGGTACCAAGGCTAGCTGAACCTGTTCTGCAGCTCCCTGCATAAGCTAGGTGCTAGGCAAGGCTGGGGCTTATCTACTGAGACTATCTAGTACAGTCAAAGAAAGCATTATAAAATTCTTTGCTGGGCAAGCTGCTTCGTGGCTACAATGAAAAAAAAGAGTGCATTAAGACAGGGACAAGGAAGGAAGGGAAGACGTTTTTTCTAAATAAACTAGTTGGTAGTGAGCGCTTGTTTCTTCCTTTCTCGTCCCTGTCTTTTTGTGCTCCCTTTTTTGTTGTAACGAAAGCAAACCACGATGGAATTTAGAGGCCTTAAAGCTGGCTTTAACATCTGTGTGCATGTGAGGGAACGCTTCATGCACAAGGCCTACTACAAGGCAGTAATCATGAGAATTTTCAATCTCAGTAACAAAATAATGCATCTCTGCATTACAAAGTATCCTAGAACTTTTGCTTTGCTGTACCGATATAGGCATCTTTTGCATGCAGAAATGGCGGGACACTAAAGCTAATAGTAATTTGTTTATCATCTTTGCTTAGATGAATGTTTCTGAAGTTTGGCAGGAAAGAACCGCCTTCCAACATGAGCCCGAATCGGGTGTTTGGTTTGTTTTGACGTCATGGCCGAGTACTCCTAATAAAATATTGAAATAACCAGTTGAGAAGAAAGCGGATGATACTTATCTCACTTGGTCTCCAGCTTTAAAAAAAATATGTTTACAGATTGGCATAGCAAAGACACCCTTTCAAAAAAATGTATCTTAAACAACCACAGTTACATGTGATTTCTCTTTAGCGTGATTTGTCTTCAGCACATCGACCACGCAAACGGCACGGCTTTCCTCTGCTCTTGTCCCTTCCCCTATCTTGCTTTCTTTTGCGAATATCAGCATTGATAAGAATAGCGTTGGCCCTGACGACACCAAACAGAGCTTGTTAGCGGTTGTCCGCACAAATTTAATCATAACAGTCTAACCCTCTTTTTTAAGCATGCAAACAAAAAGATGCTCTCCCCCTGAAAAAAAGGAGTAAATTGGATTACAGTATGACCATAGCACCTCTATACTCACAAAGCCTGCCAGTTCGGCGACGGAGTCATATAGTGCCTGCTCACAGATTTGGAGCGCAACAATTTCTCGGGGAACCTGGACGTCAGCACACAGCCTTTGCAGTGGCGAGGACCCAAAATATACATTTTTCGTGTTTCGCGTCCGCTGCAGCGAAACTCTTCTCCGCTGTATGCCACTCCACCTTTTCCATTTCGGCGACCGCTTCTTGTGGCAATCTGCCAGGTTTTGTCAGTATAAAGGAGGCTAGGGTACGACATATACTGGTGCTCTGTAGTGGGGCGCCATCCTGCTGTGTAATCTTTGGGCAGCCCCTTTGTCCATAGAACTCAGAGAATGCAGAGGTTATCTATCCTACCTGTGACATTATCTGCAACTCACAAATTTCAGTGCTGCATTGGATTGTTTACAGCAAGGCATGGAAGTGAGTCATGTTTTTTTTATCCGCAAAAACGCAAAACTTTCAAATGGCCCAATTGTTTACCTCGGCAAAAACTGCAAGGTTCGGGGCACAGCCACGCAGGCGGCAAGGCGATGACATCAAGAGGTCCCGTTCTCTTTCCCTCGCTGGCTCTTGTGGTACCCTTGTCTCCGTCGACTGAAAGGAAAGTCCCTTCAGTGTCGTGCATACTTGAGCCTCCACTGAAACAAAAATGATTCCATATGAGCCTACTTGCCATTGAAGACCAAAGTTCACTTCTTTACTCTTGTTTTCTACCCACCTAATACAATGGTTTGTTAACAGGAACACCACCGTTTACTAGAAAACTCATTTGTAATGCAAGTCGTACGTAATAATGAATCATGTTCAAGGTCTAATTAAACAACAACCATGGGCAGTAAAGACACCCTCCTACATGGGTGGGTATTATACTCCGTCTCAGCCTACGATGGACTAGGGCCCGAAGGCTGGCGGGCGGAGCACCGCCTCAGAAAAGCGTGCATCCGGATTGCAAAAAAGTGCGCAAAGAAATTCCGATGCGCCGAGTACGAAGAGCACCAATATTACGCGTATGGTTCTCTGTTGCTATAACACGCTATTTTCTATTGGTGAAGTAAATGTAAATTGTATTTAGGTTGATAAATATTGGTGCCATATTTCGAACACATGTCAGCTATTTTGAGAAGTTTGAGGGTGCACAGGCAACACTGATGTAAAGTCGTTTCGCCTTAGGCAAAAAAATCCAATCCAATCTTCAAGCACGTTTTATACGAACGTTCCCGTGTCGAACACGCGACCACTCGATCAGACTCATCTTCATTATCTAATGACCAATAGTTCTGATCCCGGGTTCTCTTTGCCACATCGCTACCAGACGGTATTTAAGAAAGCTACCTTCAGTAGTTTGGCGTGGCAGATTGTACTTAACGTGTATTTTAAGCTTCGTGTCGAGAATCCGGCTGCGCCGTATCACCAGACCGTCCGGAGAGTGGCGGATTTAACGGGTGTAGGGTACGCCGCAATCTCTAGATGGAAAAAAGCTTGTTGAAAAAAGTGCCTTAACAGGCGCGCTGTCAGTGCCCTCACCTATACGCACGAGACGGGAGAGGCCTTTGGCCACGCCAAGGGTGCTGGACCAACACCACCTGGACAGAAGGCCTCCACACGCGTCATCATAGTCAGATCGATCGAGGCGAGAAATTGGGCACGAGTGCTGCGTCAGTGTTTGGCTGCGGCTAGTGGCCAATCAGCGCGTCGAAGGTCGGGCTCGGGGCCAATAGCCGACCGAGCGCGATCCGACTGTGATGACGTTTTATAGAGGAAGAGGAAACCATGCGGAGGCCTTTTGTCTAGGTGGTGTTGGCTGGACTCGTTCCATCACCGGGCACTCCGGCTGATCGTGCATGGTTTCTTCCGGCGGAACGAGTGTCCGACGCTGCTGAAGGCAAGTCCACATCTTAATGCCTCCGCTTATCTTATGCAATTCATTGAACTGCTAACTAGAAAAAGTTGAGAGATTGCTTAAAAATGCAGATATGATTACCCCTTGACATCTGAAATACCATTCAACTGCCTCCCAAATGAGTCCACCGCTTGCACACATGTAGACACTCGTGAACAAAGCCCAACTATTGCAGATTAAATGACGTTGGCGCATATTTCCTGTCTGTATAAAAAAGGCTGCTGGCACCAAACGGAGCCAAACATGGGCACGAGATTTAATATTGTAATAAAACAAAATATAATTAGAATATGCTGATATGTTCATTTCAGTGTGAGGTACTATCGGGGAAAAATGAAATGCGAACAGAGGAGCGCGTGGCTCGCGGTACAGGCTGCGCCGCCTGGAAGTGAGCCTAGGGGCGAGGGTGCGTGGCCTACTTCGATGTGTTCACGCTCCTCGATTGGCGCTCGCCCAGCTTCGGCAGTGCGCCTCTCAGTGCGCTGAAAGCTGTCACCGCTATCTTTGCCTGCTCGGCGAGTGCGGCGAGCTTCTTTGCACCGCACGCGCTGAGCCAGCAAAGATAGCGGTGATAGCTTTCAGCGCACTAAGAGGCGCACTGCTGAAGCTTGGGGAGCGCCAATCGAGGGGCGTGAACACATCGGAGTAGGCCACGCACCCTCGCCCCTAGGCTCACTTCCAGGCGGCACAGCCTGTACCGCGAGCCACGCGCTCCTCTGTTCGCATTTCATTTTTCCCCGATAGTACATACGCTACATTTATAATGTGGAGTAGAGTATCCCAGCATCCGACAAATGCCGCCACAACTTCGTGGGCACACTGACAAAATGCTGAATAACATTTACACATAATTGAAGCACAGTTTTGTCTGACAGGCTAAATGTCTGCCTTGAGCTCAAAATTGTTTATGGTTTGTTGTCATGACGGGACATTTTCATTGCAACAACTAACTTGTTGTGGTCACAGTGTAATTGTTGGATATTCTGTTATTCAATTAATTGCAGCACATGCGCTGAAATAAAAATAATTTTAAAAATAATTATTGCATTTTATTACAAATTGCTCAACAATAGAAGAAATTGGAGTGTCCCCTTGAGAGACGAAGGCGTCAATTGGCTGTCATTTTGAACATTTAAAAGCCCGGAGGCTGTGTTTTGTCTGTTTTCTTTCCCTTGTTTCCACTTCGTGTATTCGAGACATTGCACGACAACACTGACCTAGTAATGAATAACACTAATCAGTTCCAGATAAATAGATGTGAGCTTAGTGGCTGAAATTGTGCTAAAACATGCTTTTCTTAAATTACAGATTCTGAATGAAATCAAGAAAAATGACGATTTCCCCAGTTTCAGCCATGCCACTCTCTGCAGAGTCCTGAATAAGCTTGGGTTCGCATTCACGACGCGCAAGAGGAGCTCTTTGTTGCTTGAGCGCAACGATCTCGTGCTCTGGCGTGCCTCCTATCTGAGGTCTATCAAGGAGTACCGCCAAGATAACACGCCCATTTACTACTTAGATGAGACGTGGGTCCATGCCAGACATACACGCTTCAAGGTATGGAAGGACCAGTCAGTAACATCTTCAAGTGATGCCCAGAAGAAGGGGCTTGCAACCGGCTTGAAGAACCCCCCTGGAAAAGGCGAGAGGCTCATCATTGTTCAGGCGGGGAGCAAGGAGGGCTTTGTTGTTGGGGGCGACCGAGGTATTCCGGGCCAAGAAAGGCAACAGTGACTACCACCAAGGAATGGACGGGCAACGCTTTGAAGAGTGGTTTACCAAGCTGCTAGCAAACCTCAAGCCCATGGGCGTTGTAGTTATGGACAATGCTTCGTATCACTCCGTAAAACTACACTCCCTGCCAACCACCAGCACAAAGAAGCTCGGGATTCACCAGTGGTTCAGCAACAACGGGGTTGCATCGAACATGTCCATGCCGAACGTGGAGCTCTTGAACCTTGTCAGCAAAGCGAAGGCTGCAAGACCCGAGCTGGAAAAGTACGGCATTGATACGATAGCAGAGCACCACGGCTACAGCGTCCTCCGTTTGCCTCCCTATCACTGTGAACTTAATCCAATTGAGTTGGTATGGAGCCAAGTGAAAGGAGAAGTTGCAAGCAAGAACCAATCGTTCAAGATTGCGGAGGTGGAGAAGCTGACTGCGACTGCCTTGCAAAGTGTGAGCTCTGAGAACTTGGAAAGCTATGTTGAACACGCCATTGAAGTTGAAGAACAGATGTGGGAAGCAGATAGCCTTGTTGGCACTGTCCTCGACAGTATTGTAATCGACAGAAATGGGGACTCTGACACTGATACATGTGATGAAGATGAAGCGATGGGTTGTGAACCACTTCAATGGTAGGAATGCTTGCGTTTCGATTCCCCTATGACGCAATGTGGCACCAGCAGCAGACTCAGCATGTGGCAGCATTATCCAGGGCCGGCTGGTGCGTCTCTTGCTCACTCCGAAACCGAATCAAGCGGCGGGTTTAGGATCAGGCAGCATTATCGACGACTGACGGGTGCGTCTCTTGCTCCCTCAAGAAGCAAATCAAGTGGCAGGTTCAGGATCAGGCGGCGTTATCGACGACAGGCTGGTGCGTCTCTTGCTCACTTAAGAACCGAATCAAGCTGCAGGTTCAAGATCAGGCGGCATTATCGACGAGTGGCTGGTGCATCTCTTGCTCACTTAAGAACCGAATCAAGCGGCAGGTTCAGGATCAGGTGGCATTTTCGACGACTGACTGGTGCGTCTCTTGCTCACTCAAGAACCGAATCAAGCGGCAGGTTCAGGATCAGGCGGCATTATCGACGACCGATTCTTGCTCACACAAGAACCAAATCGAGCAAGTCGCATTTATTCCTTGCTGCTGCAATATGTGACACCATGTCTGGTATGACTATGAAACCTGTTTTGTGAGATACACTGTAAATCTGTATTAATTCAAGCACCTAAAAATATAAAGTAAGCGTAGTATTAGAAAACTCTGAAGTAAGCAAGATTTCAGTCTGGTGAGTGAGAACATCTTAAAACTGATACAAACGATGCACGATAGCATGTGTCACTGTTAATGAGATTCCTGTTACAAAATCGGATGAATAAACGCAGTAAAATGCGCGGGGGGGGGGAGAATAATGAGTTTATTGCTTTTTGTAGCTATTAATATTTTGTGAGCGCTGTGTGAAGGATCGCCCAGCAATCTTATCGATGGATGTTTTAAGCAGCGCTGAGCGCGTGCTTTGGGGATAATGCAAACACTCACGAGAAACAAGTTCCTACGGGAAGTGCATGAACAAACATATGGCCTTTCGGGAACCCCCCTCAATGTTCGGCGAGGCCAAAGCGAGGTGAAAATTGCGAGATGACAGCATCCCCACGTTCACGTAAAGTGGAGGTGTATCCCGTAGAGACGGCACACGTCGTCGGGCTCAAGCATGTTTCGCCGACACTGTCATCTATCGACTCAAACACTGTGTTCAGCTCATGCAGCCTTTTTTAATCGATCGGACGTTGGGATACCAAATGTGACGGCCGCGTTAGGCTGGGAGATACAGGAATTTTCACCCAAGCTGTCCCCACAGATTACGCTTGACTACTGACGCCGATTGTCCCGGCGTAGCGGAAACACGCATGCCGTAGGCTATGGTTCAAGGAGATACGGAGGCTTCGCCTCCGGCAAATGATAAAATTAACCAAACGACCTACCGACGAGTAAGTATACATGCAATGAAGGCTTTTAGTCCTATACTCCGTTTCACATTACGTTGGACCCCGAGCCAAAGCTATGGACCACCAGAGCCAATCAAGCGCATGTTTAGAAGTGACGTCAGCTTGCTCCTCAAGGGCGTATCAGCGGTATCACTGCGCGGGTTGCAATGGCGCCGCCAGGAAGGTTTAGGCGAGCTCACTGGGGATGAACCGATCGCATCTGCTGTTTTCGATTAGCATACCTGACTTTGTGTAATGTTCTTCGCTTATTACGAAACGCTGGAGCATTTTGGAGTTGTGAGATCGACGCGCGACGGCTTCGTCGCCTTTCTCTGTGGGATAGGCTTACGCAGATAGCTTTACCCGTCAAGCAGAAGCAGGGTCCGCAGAAGCCTTTCGCTTTACTTGTGGCACACAGAAACCAATCTACACGTTTTAAGCCACTCAACAATTCAGGTAAGCGGTAACAATCGAACCTTGACTTTAACCGAAACGCTCTTGCTCGCTTGGAAGTTCGCCGCATACTCCTGATCGCATGCAGAACGCGCAGGCCAACGTTTTATACATCGGTAAATAAAAGTGAAAGAGCAAGCAAAGTGAGTGTTTTAATTCGTAGTTTTTGCTGCAAAACCGTGCGTGCGTTTAACAACAACTCCTAATGTGACTGCCTCGACGTAGGGGGAACGTTCATCAACACTATAGCTCCCGGAGAGCGAGTGACGGATCACGCACGGCGGTATGAAGCTATTTTGTTTCTTTACTCCAATTCCGCAAAAACCATGCGGCATCGACGAATAAATCTCCGCTTCACGGCGCAACCAGACATGTTGTCAATGGATGTTTTCTGTTCCATTCACTACGATGGCCTACCAGCTCGTCCGTCGTGATCCCGGTGAACACAGCCTCCTGAATCCATGAACTTTTCCAAGAAGGGACCAACGCGCGAAGGCCCCTAGAGCTTCAAACTGTGCGAATTGGCACCTAGCGATGATGGCCCCACTTATTGTAGTAAACGCTCAGCTCAACTTGGCGCGCCTCTTTTCCAAACGAGGTTTTAGCAAATGTCACCTGGAAGCGAGCTGGTGATGGAAGTACCGGCGCCTTTGACGGAGACATGCTTGACGATGCCGCAGCCATTACGAAAACAATGACAATTTGTCACGTGACATCTTAAACATGGGCAAAAGTATTTGTAAAGTTGAAATGGATGCTTCCAATAAACATTTACCAGAGTTTTACAGAGTGTACAATAACTGTTAAATAAAAAAACTTCTCCTTGGAAGAAACATTTTTTTTTAAGATCATGTCACGAAATGGAAAGCAAACCTGAACTAAACGCATGAATACAGAGGCTGGAATACTGACTAGTGTTGTGAGCGGAGGCATTTTCTATGAGCGCGGAGGCGACGCGAGCGGATGAAGGTGCTATGGGGCGCTCGATCCAGGAGTCCTATTACCGCCGCCACCGCCGCCCGCAACACCGTGCAGACTGACCGTGCGACCGTGCCGCCGGTTGCTTTCCTGTGTGGCCAAGCTTCGACGAACACGGGGAGCGGAGCCGGTTTGTTTCTTTTAAGCTGTAGATTGGCGTGCAATGCCATCTAAAAGAGCCAAATCTTGCTTTGTGCCGAACTGTAACCGCGGTTACCAGTCTTGCAAAGAGAAAGTGCCGCTGTTCCGTGCCCCGAAAGACGCCGAGCGTTTGGAGGCATGGTCCCAGAACATCAAGCGTGCGGACAGAACCCTCGACAGTACGCGTGTGGTGTGTGCGAAACACTTTGAAGAGCAATACATCGAGAAGACGTTTAAGCAGTTTAATCACATCGTAAACGGTAAGCTCGTCCAGATCCAACGCGACAGACCTCTTCTGAAGGACGATGCTGTTCCCACCATTTTTCCGAGCGCGCCAAGTTATTTCACCCGAAGCCTCCCCAAAAAAAGAAAAACAAGAGATTTGTGCCACCAACTGTTGCCTCCTCGTAAACGAAAAAGGCAGGAAGAAAACTGCGAAGCCGTAGATATTCAAGGCGAAGAGACAAGCTCAAGATGGACGCACGAATCCGTCCATATTCAGGACGAAGAGAGAAGCTCAACAGCGACGCAGCGGTCTGGTAAATCCCAGTTCTACAGAAACCTGCATTTGCCAACCTCCTACTGGTCGAAGATTGTATTCGAAGACGACCCGTTCTCGGTACACAGGATACAACACAGGGATATTGGTGCCACAACCGATCTTTACGTATTGCATACAATTTAGCTGTATTGTGTGGAAGGTTTGGAGAGGGATATCTAGGAACACAGGCTGGTTAGGACAGTTCTACGAAATAGAACTCTTGAAATACAACCACCTTGAACTTTCTAACTTAACCCGGCCGATGCCCTTATTACAGTGTTCTAAGTGTTGTTTAACAAAGTTTAGTTAATTAGTTAACTATTGGTATGTTCTTTTCTGCCGCAGTCGATAACATTATTTTGAAGATATATTTTTTTTTTTTTATTTCTAGTGCTCTCCGTTTAAAATATTTCACTCTTGGTTGAAGCACTATGCATATGAACTTCGCAGTGGTGCTTTAAGGTGCTTGCTGAAGTTATCCATACCCTTAGTCATTTTGCAAGGTATTCAAATATGAATAAGTTTTATATTTAGTGTCGGGCACTTTTTGTGGATTCTTCGTCATTTTGCCTGGTATGCAAGATATTTTTGTCATCTCTTCAACGTTTCGTATGTATTCCTAGGAATTTTACAAGATATGCAGAACAGTTTGCATTACCTTTGTTATTATTGTTGCTGCATTTCTAGTGATTTAACAAAATTTTCTTAATAATTTGCATATTTTGTTTAATGTTTTGAGTTTTCTAGTTATTTTCATTTTCCTACATTTTAGTCATTTGCAAGATGTGTATTGGTCGTTTCATGTGAGTTCTTTATTCCCAGCAATTTATTGGACATCTTACCGTGTGTCATGAGTGTAACTGTGTAATAAAGATACGATGTTTCATTGCACAGGATGTTATTTCTTTCTATACATATATTTTTGTAAATTTTGATCACAGCCCTCTGCACAACATGCACTATGTTTCAACTTGAAGGAGCTATCTTTGGAAAGAGAATCGCAACCATATTGCAAAGCCAGCACGTTTTCTTCGGCGTCATTTTGCTAGCAGTAGTTCTATGCCTGGAAAACACACTCCCCGTAACATGAAATCAAATCTCGACGTCGCAGTCGTCAGCGTAGCGCGTTCGTTACCCTTTGCGTAAGGAGTTTTAATCGTAAATCAGTTTGTGGTCACTGCTCCTTTCTTTTTTCCCTCATTATTCCCGCATTAATTCTACACGCCTGCGCTTAAAAGAGCGCACGCGCGCTTTTTGGCTCCTCGGCCGCGGACTCTGCGCGCATCGCACGCCTTCCGCGGCGCTGCTCGGTCGTCTTCCTGATAGGACTGCTGTCCGCAGCGCCACCGCTTCTGTCATCCGAAAATGTTGCTCCTCTCCGCCGGCGCTCTGAACACTAGTCAGTATTCCAGCCTCTGTAGCATGAAGAAACGAACACAACGGCAGTGTTGCCAACTAAAAGTTTAATTTCTCCGTACGTGCTACCTAATTATGTATTAAATATCACGCTTGAAAGCTCTTCTTGAATACAAACGTTGTTTTTGCGTTGATGGTACACGACTCAAAAATATTAAAGTAAGGCTAAAGTATATCCACGCTTCGTACTGCCCAAGGTCTTTGACGCACTACTTCGCGATGCGTAGAAACAGCTTGTCTGGGTCGCGTCACAGCCCCCAGACTTCCGCAGCGGTCCTACGTATGGTGCAACAGAGTATAGCGGCAACCAAGGCGCGTACGAGGCTGACAGCGATACGGACGAAGCACACGCATATGGATCAGCAGTCGAGATTCCTTGAGTGTCGTAAAATTCGTTCTATGACAAGGAATTAGAGGAAAAACTCAGCAAGCAGCCGGAGCAGCCGCTTCGAGTTTTCGATAAGCGGACGAAAAACCCGCCTCCGCATGACGCGTCCTGGCGCCCTGATACGTACTACGGAGCAAACATACCACGTTGTTTCAAACAGGCTCATCATTGGACCCGGCGGCCTGTATCATTGGGTTTAGTCCATCGTAGGATGAGACGGAGTATTGTGGACCCGATTTGGCCAACATTTGCGAGGCCTAGCTTGACAACATAATAAATGACATTGTTTCTGGTAACATTATATTTTTTTTAGATGCCTTGGCATTAGTTCTGACCTTGGACTGGTTTTGAGCGCACCAATATAATGTCTCCAACTTCGCATTTGGAACCACGAAGTTCTTTCAAAACTAAATAGCAAGCTTTAAAAGAAAATAACAAAAAAAGTTGTACAGATGCACGAATATAATTACCATTGTATATGCCCGTACCTGCTGGCACCTGTTTCCAGAAAATCAACAAATACCAAAGCAATGCACATAACATACATAGTGAAGAGGCTTGCCGACAACCTGATGAAATGCCAAGAAGGCATGAACTGTTATTTTCCGTTTACTTCATTGTTCTCTGAAGGCCCGTTCACACTCTTGCGACCTCTTAAACCTGGGTTCCTTAAAACCTCTTACGAGAGAACACACTGGCGCCATCTATTGGGTAGCAGTGTAAACTTGGCTGTCCGGCATATTTACTATTTCTCTTGTGCATTATCCTTTCTTTCTTCGCTCAAAAATCTTTTGTCAACGTTATAAACACGCCTTTCTCACAGGTATTACACACGTTTGACCTCGGAAATCCCGCGAAACCTTCGCTCTTGAAAAATGCAGTTCCAGGGTCACCGTATATATGGCGCCAGAATGCCAGTGTGTACCCTTCTCCTAAAAATTTTAAGACGTTTTAACAGATCCCGTCTCTTTCGGTCGTACTGGATTGCAAGAGTGTGAACGGGCCTTAAGACTCAAGTTTTTGACAACTGTGTTCATTTTTTTAATCTTGTAATCTGTCACACTCCTATTGACCAGGTCCTTGCCCCTGTAGAGGCACCGGGACAAAAGGATCAGCAGCGCGAGTCGAACTTGGCCTTGCCTATGGCCCAGTCACATTTTTGTTTTGGTAGGGAAATCCCGCCTCGGAGGTAACGCTGGAAGTGTAAAGGTAATCATGAATAAACACGTGCTCAAGCAAGTTTTAGTACAGGCATAGCGCCTGGACGTATTCCCCACTGGTGCAATTGCCATCTTGTTCCTCCCATGTATTAAGAGTTGTCCGAAGGAAGCAAAAATCATGCTATAAAACCGAAAGTGACATGCTGTCGAAAGTCTGCAGTTGGTCTTGAAACCTCTAGTGAATAAGACAAGCAGGCACAAGCGCCGCTGTCATCATGGCGTCCCAACTTGTTACTGTGAAGTGACTGCGGCCTGTCGAGGCACCGAAAAGAATGGTGCGGCAAACACACTGGATGGCTAACCCCACCTAAAACCCCTTGACGAGTTTGTGCTAGTTTCGTAAGTGGCATCAAAGCGCCTGAGCAGGAGGCCCGTGCAGGACTTGGAAGCAAATGGCAGTGTAGCACCTGGAAGTGAGTGCCAGCACGGCACTCACTCGTGGCACATGTCTCTTGCTTTCAGACAATCAAGACTGGACCGCATGTAAGCGCTTTAGTGAGCAACGAGATCAGCATCGGCAACAGCGACGGAGATTTCTCACTGCCGCTTGTAACGCTGCTCGGTTCTTGAATTACTAGAAAACGTCGCTCATCACATTGGTCGCTTGCTCATGTCGCTCTCATGCAGTGTGCCTCGTCGTGCGGATGAGCGATAGCAAAAAGGGTCGCCATCGCTTGTCCCGTCGCTCCCTTCATATTTGTCAGCGCTTACAAAAATGGGAAGTGTGAAATTTATGTAGGGCTTTGTCCATGCCGCCTCTCAGACTGCTGGCAGAACTTTGGGTTTCAGTGAAATATGACCACATGGTTTCTCACTCGGCTTATATACTGAAGAGCAAAGCTGACGAGGAAGTAGTTGAAAAATCAGTTCATGATTTCTCAAAGAAAGTTGTTCGAAACACCTCGTTTTCTGTTGTTTCTTTAGCGGTCTACAGTGCCGTCCGACGGCACTCCATCCGCGCCTACTAGTGCCGTCCGAAAAAAAGTCGAACAGCAGATGTTTCTGTTGCAGCAGAAGCGCTAAAGTAGACTCACTCACCCTCACATTCACACTCACACCAGAAAAACGGTCACTCACGTCGCGCTGACTTTCATCTCAAAGTGTATTTTCGTCTTTTTTCGTTTTTCTTTTACCCGTGTTAAATTTGTCACCTCACTTCTTTCTCTTCTGTACAAAACCATTAGCAATGTCTATCGCACATTACCTTCGAGAATCTAGATATAACAGTTATTTTTCCGTAAGCGTTATGAATGGACTACTAACACAGGTGTCACTCCTTTTTATGATGTTAGCTGCCTCTATTATCTCACGTGTTAACTGATGATGGGTCTTTCCGATTATGGTGCTATTTTTCGAAGTCCGCGGCGCACCCACAGTCACGGCAGTGAATGCCCAGACGTCCTGAGTTTGCTAATCGGGTGTTGTTGTGTTCCCTTAATCTGTCATTGACACATCTTCCAGTTTCTTCTAAGTACTGTCTGCCGCATGATAGGGGAAAGGAATAAATCACTCCTTCTGTGCAAGGTATGTATGGGGTTATGTGCTTTTTAGTGCAGACGGTATTGGTTTTTGGTGTGGCGTTAACGTTTTTACATTGGCCTGATAGTTTGATGGGGGCGGAAAAGACTACATCGATATTTACGCGATTCGCGATCTACTTCAGGTTATGAGAAATGTTATGAATATAGGGGGTGACTACCGGTCTCTGGTTACTGATTCTTTCGCGTGGCTTGCGGGAAGGACAATTGTGTAAGAAGTCTGAAGGACTTCTTACACACTTGTCCTTCAGATGCTCTATTCTTTGCGGTTTCATTGCTCTTCTTGTCAGAGGGTCTCGAATCCGGCCTATTACGGAACAACGTTCAAAATGTGCTACGCAACAACAATTCTGACAGTAGATTCTCAAATGTCCAGCGACGATTCTGTGGGTAATGTAAAAATGCTCCCTTAAAAGACCATTCAAACACCTGCCACTCTGGCCTACATGCTCCATACCACGCTACTTATGCAGACCAGAGTGGCAGGTGTTTGAATAATCGTTTAAAGGAGCATTTTTATAATACCCTCCGAGTCGATGCTGGAAATTTGGGAACCCACTGTTCAGATTGTAGTTGTGTAGCACATTTCGAAAATTGTTCCGTAATAGCTAAGAGTTACCGACAAAGGAAATAATGGAAGCGCAAAAATAGAGAAGCTGAAGAACAAGTGTGTAAGTAGTCCTTCTATAGTACTGTCGACCAAAAAGCTCATATTTCTATTTTAAGGAAAGCAGTGAGAGAGATGGATGACTTGTAAAGGCTTCCTAGTCTCGTTTTTTTTTTCTTCGCCTTTTCCTTGTATTTCGTGTTATTTTTTTCTGTTTATCACGTTCTCGAATGTCAACCCAGACGTTGGAAAGAACGGAGTAGTCGAATACAAGAGTTTTAAGTTCAGCGTGTGCGTTTGTCTTCCTGAGTACCTGGTGAGCGATTGTTTCTCTGCGCTGTCACCGTAGAACATGGTTCACCAACTCGCCAAGCATACATTCCATCATGTATGCAACATTAAAATGACTCTGAAAGTGCGACCACCTATGGGGTTTATTTGTGCAAGTCTTAAATTGTAGGTACAGCGCCCTGGTTGTGTCCATGTGCGATATATGACCAAATACCACAGAGACCAGAATCTATCCAAAAACTAATCGCCGCGGTGGCAAGCGGCAAGAGTGGCACTGTTCACCACTCTCGCCGTTAGTCCGTGTTTGCGCTGTTACTAACAAGCGCACCAATGGGAAGGCTTCAGACATTATCGGGAACACTAAATAAACAAATCCAAAATACAATTACAACACACACCGCAAGACTTGATGCAAGTAGTGACGCACTTCTGTTGGGGTCCTGTGGATATTTATACTGCGTGTAGTTGGTCAGCCATTTGAAAGTTGTGATGCGTCGCTCGCTGTAGATGAGCAATTTAGTCAGTGCAGTACGACTGCTAGGCTGGGGTCTTCAACCTGCACCACGCAGTAGTAATACACGACCGCATGCCGACACGATGCTCATCCAGATCGAAATGGGCCGGGGTGGGGATTGAACCCAAGATCCCTGGGTTTTGCAGCGCAAGCTTTTGGTCCACGTGCTCCAAGCTGGTGTGTGCTAGCCAAGTCGGCCACTGATCTCCCAATGCAGGGCAACGCAACACACTTCTCTTGTAAACTCAGCATTCCGCTTAGGAATGAAATGCACAATTCCCCTACAGGCTTTCAATCCACGTGAGTGGAAACAGAATTGCTAAAGGCCAGCCCATAAATACAGTCTGTGTTAAAAACAATCCTAGCAGCAATAAATTGCTATTATAGTACTAAATATATAAGCGCCTTACCATGAACAGCCTTGGCAATCTTCCATGAAGTCAGGACTTCAGCAGAGGAGACTCATTGTGTGTCGTCTCAGGAAACTCACATTAGGATGCCGAAAGTGAATACAAACGTCTAATTGAAAAAGGCTGCAGTAATTACAAAGATGAAAACACAGATCAGAACATATGATAAAGAATATCATGAACCAACTTGAAAGAAAGTGCACAAAAAGAGGACAAAAAAGTAATATGTAGGACACAGACTGGTGCACATTCGCAACTCGATCTATTGAACACAAAAGAAAAGAAGTAAAAGGATGTGAGAAGTCAGAGGGGCTGTGCTCGGAAAATGTGAGCTTCAGGAACCGGTGCGTGAGGCAAAGATGTCAGGTAGAATATTTTGCGGACAATCTAACAGCCTTCCCTTGCAGTAAGGTGGTGAGTTCATGCTGATGGAACATCTTAAAAAATAGCGCAGAAAAAACAAGGAATAAAGGAGAGGAATGCACTCATTAGATACAAGTGCAGACTCCCAACACTCATAATTTAGAAAAAAAAATAAAGAATGCGGAAGGAGCTTTAGCAAAAGTTCGAACAGGTCGATGCGGAGCGCGCTTATTCACCCCTATGCATAAGACTGTAAAAACAATTTCCTCGGTAGCTCAGGCAAAAGGCGGGTGCGCGGACATATTGGTCGCCCATACTACGAATAATAAAGGCCTAGCATATATCCCTTGTATGTTTTTTATAGTATCTGCTAATTACTCACGTTTTTCAAGGATGACATACACGATGCAGTGTGAAAAGTGCATAAGTAGGTGACAACCCATCGAAGATTTTAGAGAGAGATTGAGCTGTCTTTATGAACTGGCCATCCATCCGTTACCTTAAGTGACATGGAAATCATGTTTTTCTTTATATCTCCTCTTGATAACGGTAAATCAGCGCATTCCACTTGGGCCATTGCTCGAGCTCCGTCCGCATTCTTTATTTCTGCCTTCTCTGATTTATGCGATTTCAGTCAAAGATTGCATGAGGTCTACGTGTTACTCTCCTTGTCTCCTTGACTTTGTGCAAACTATTATTCAAGGTGTTCAATTAGTACCAGCTCACCACCTTACTACAATCACGCAACAACTAAAACAACTAAAACTTACACCATTCGCTAAAGGCGGTACCAAACAAAGAAAACAGGGATTAGATGAGGTATGTGTAACACTATATACTTGCACTGAACAAAATATAGATACCAAAAACTGGTGAGGCACTACCTTAATTTAGGACTCACTTGTAAGTTTCCCCAGAAGCCTGCAATTAATACCTAATAGCGTCTAAAAAAACACCAGTAAGAAGAGAATAAATGCTTCACCATTTCAAGGAGCCTGAATGTTTCTGGTGTTGTGAAATTCGTTGCACGTGCGTTGGATCATACGAAACACGTGTACAGCAAATGATCTTTAGAGCTCGACATTTCGCGAGGAATAAGTGCCGGCGTCAAAAATTACTTCGCGGGCTCAAATTTTTGCGATCGGAAGTGGTGTGCTATGCATTAATCACCATGGGGTGAATTCATCGCAGCGCCAAATTTAGGCAATTCTTTTTTGATTACGAATCGCGAAAATGAAGTCGTTTGGAGGCGACTAGGCGGCGGAAGCTACTGCCTTGCTCGATAAATCAATCGCTGCTTTTTGTCGGGTCCAGCTCTCCGTACGCAATGGCGTTGGCGATGGAGGGGCACCGCGCTCTTCTAAACATTCTAGTTTACCAGTAAATAATAAGGCAGAGGGAGGCAATCACTTAACCCCCTCCCCCGTCTCCCGAAGAGTTCCGCCGCCACTGATGGACCTTGAGCGAGGACACAGAGTCTGCATCGGTAAAAAAGAAGAAAAACGGCGTCGCATAACACCATTCGCGCACAATTAATAATACTGGTAAAAGCAAGCGATATATAGAAAATAACAAACGTTTGGAAGGCAGGAAATAATCTAGCCCTAAAGAACAAAGAAACGAACTTACTCCGGATCCCATGCCATGACCTAGGTTGCTGAGCAGATCTGATGTAGCTCCACGTCCCACAGTCTTTTCCGTCTTTTTCGGAGATATTTGAAACTAAGGCAAACTCCACGCATCACGAATAATCGGGAAATTGAACCGTTAGCCAGTCGTGAACACTGATATTCAATCGCATATGACCGGCAAAAAGTGTGAAACATAGGCCGTTGATTTGATGAGATTGTAATCGTATATTCAACACGTGTGAAATAAAACGATCAACAAGCCGCATTATAAAGTTCACAATATATTGAGCAATAATAAAGTTTGCGCACGTCAATATTGACATAGTATTATTAATAAGTCCTGAATACCCCAAGTAGCACAACTCGCCGGTTTGGGACTGGGGCGGTACCGGTCTGCCGGTAAGATCCTACTAAGGCGACGCTGGAAACGCACCGCGGGGCGACAACGGGCCAGTGAGATTGCCAGTCACTGGCCAGTGACTGGGACTGACTGGGACGCCCGGCACTGGGCGTCCCAGCGAGTTCCCGGGATGCTGCTAGCACAAATCCCCAGCGTAGTACCAGTAACGCGGTAAGATACCAGGAAGACCCCAGGCTAGCGGCCTCAAGCCATAGAGTCCCCGGGCTTGTTTTGTCCCAGCGAGTTCCCGGGCTGCTGCCAGCACAAATCCCCAGCGTAGTACCAGTAACGCGGTAAGATACCAGCAAGACCCCAGGCTAGCGGCCTCAAGCCATACACTGCCAGCACAAATCCCCAGCGTAGTACCAGTAACGCGGCAAGATACCAGCAAGACCCCAGGCTAGCGGCCTCAAGCCATACAGTTCCTGGGCTTGTTTTGTCCCAGCGAGTTCCCGGGCTGCTGCCAGCACAAATCCCCGGTGCACTACCAGCAGTACCGCAAGATACCAGCAAGACCCCAGGCTAGCGGGCTAAAATCGTACAGTTCCCGGTCTTGTCATACAGCCTAACATGTGGTTTTGTGTGCAATTTACACCTGAATAGAAATGATGTAGTTCATAAGAATAATAATTTTAACAACAAATGAGTGGAAACAATTATGTTGCACTGTACATGAAAGTAAATTTCTGGCATAGGTATACACCTTATTGGTAAAGCGGCTGCCACAGCCATCTGTCGCTCATACACATGATAGCAAATAAAACATACAAAATTGTTACCGTAATTGTTTATTGTCAGCTCCAGTGAAGCTACAGCTTGGCTGGTCATCATGGGCTTGTCGCTAGAGGAGTGCGCTGGATGAAAGAGGCTGCATGTCACGGGCCTAGGAAATGTTCTTCACACTTTTCATGCAGCTTGTGATGCAAGTCGACCATGCACCCAGGAAGGGGAGTCCTTCATTAGAGCACCTGCAAAGAGAATCAACAGCACAGTAAAATGACAGGGTAAATCAATACCAGCTGCACATGATAATCCAGAAATTCCAAACTGGGCAAGCGCTTAAAAGGTTAAAACAGCGAAAAGGACGACGGACAGGGTAAAGGACACGGACAGAGCGCTGACTCGAAACTAAATTTTCATTGAACTCAACGGCGCAATATATACACACTATTGAGAACAAAAAAAAGAAAATCAGCCTGAAAAACACCCAAAACAAAAGCACAAAAACTAAGTAAGTATCACCTCTAAAAAGATAAACCAAGCTAATCAAGTGGCCAGAAAACCAGAGGCATGAGACAAGAAGCCCATGTAAAAGAAAAACTTTTTGTAACCAATGCGTTAATTGTCTTCATTTCATTTTCAATCTGGAAACTATATCAAAACAAAAATACTTTGATTGCCCAAAGGGATACCTGTTACAACACACTGGATAACCAAGCGGCAAAAATGGCCCAGTTATCTCATAATCAAGGTTAGCTATTTGCATGAAGAAGGCCCACTTCAAAGAAAGGCTCGTGGAAATCATCTACTTTAATTCAAAAGGGCATGTCGAGAGACGGGCAAACTCGCCGGAGTAGTTGGCATGTAGTTTAACATTGCCGTTCGTCCCGATAGGTGCGAGAGATCCAGCATTTTTAGGTAAATATAGCGATTCATTAGTCTTACTGAGACAATGACAAATCATATCCTTGACATATTCGCGACCCTAGCAAAACGGACAGCACCAAGCGGGAAAACCAGGAACCAGCCAGAACAGGTCGCTCTGCGCCTCTCCACGTCTCTGGCGGCTTTCGCGGACACGTGTTGTCGACGCGGTGGCAAACAATGTAATTTGATGAAGGTCTGAATATTTCTCAAGTTTGCCTGAGTGTTCATCAGTGTGATGAAGCCTCAGTAAATTGTTTCTTTCTATCACGTGTTTGAAAGCCTGTTTACTCCACAACACACAATCGCGTGCTTTCAATTTCTTGGATGGGGAGGAATCAAGGAAAAACGTTTTGATTTCTTCTCTGGCTCGAATGACATTCAAAGTGACAACTACTCGGTAATTGATAAGTGGTATGTAAAACAGACGAGGTGTTTCACTGGAGGGAACCCCAATGCTGCAGTCAAGTGAATGGGAAGGTTCAATAGCTGCTTTTCTTGAATTTGGCTGTGTTTGATTAGCGTCAAGATTGAGCCACCCACGCTGGTCGGTGCATTGGCTATTCATCTTGGCAGCTTTTCACCGAAAAAGCCTCTGGACCACACCGAAAAAGTTGGGCTGATTTCGCATCTACTTGATTCTCGAAAACCTCCTCGCTGCATACGATTAATGAGGGATATTGTCTGCTTTCAAAAAATGGGGGACGCGTCTCGCAAAGTTAGAAGCTGTCACGACATTATGATCTATTGCGCCTCCAATATTTATAATATACCCTCGTTGTAGCCAGCAGCAATATTCGTCTACATTGCTCAGGTTGTCCGGCCACAAAAGATACTCTCCTTCTCCATTCAGGATTTGAAGTCAAGTTTAATGCAGAGGGGTTCTGCGTGAATCTCCGATGAAGACTCTCTTCAAATTTGTCCGCAATCATCTCCGTGCTGCCGGCTAGAACCATATGGCTGAGTTTAGGTAGTATCTCTCCGTCTGTCAAATATACTTTGATTCAGCAGTTCACCTAATAGCTTGTCAAGTAAGCTCATATTTCAGCCCAAATAATATACTAATATCCCTTTAGTGGGACATGGTACATAATATAATGCATAACCCGCACATTCGTCAAAATGACTTCGATTGTCACTAAAACCTGAGTTGAAATACGAGTATCAGCTGCTTAGTGGGGCTCAAGAAGCTCAAGCTTGGCTCAAGAAGCGCTTGCTTAATTTTCGTAATTTTCCTGCAGCCTGTGTTGCTGATCGAGCAGACGACTGGAGCTGTTTCTTAATACGCACAAAAGCTCGATTTCGCCGACAGATAAGTCGTATGGTCGAGTGATGCGAGGTAGTTGAAAATTACTGTCGGTGGAACAATTCTGTAGTCATCGCTGCTTTCCTTACCTGATCAAAACTGATTAGAGTCTATTACCGTCTCTCCGGAGCCCATAGTTTCGGTAATGAACGAAACCTCTGAAACAAAAGTTTGACATGAAAAGAACAAAAAGCACCGGGAAAACAAAACTATGCTCTGCAAGTTTATCTGCACCGGCTACACTTAACCGTCGCAGTTGAAATACCTATAAAATAGGGCATTAAACAAAAGAAAATCTGTTAAATTGAATGCGCTACCCGTTCAGGCGGCCCGGCCGAGCCGACGCGACCTGTTCCCAGCCGCCATGTTTGTTTGGTGGTGGCGCCCCCTATAGATCGTTGGAGTCGCGAATACAGCTCATTGTTGTACACATACTAATGAGATTGGGTAGACACATGTAAACATATAATATATTGCAGAGTATGGCCCCTGTGTTCCCACATAATGGCAACCTGACTAAAACTCATCTGCAGACTTCACCAAATAAAAAATAGCGACTTACCCAGAAACTAGTATATATTATTAGCGTCTACCATAAACTCACATTGAGTGTTTACCATCGGCATGCCCCATAGCCCTTGAAAACGCCCGCAAGCCTCACTTACTTTAAGCATATGACATCATATGACAAGAAACATTCCCTCGTGATCATCATTAATATCTACAGGTGCGAACAGTTCAGGCAAATCAATAGAAAGATAACAAATCAGTAGTGAGGTGGTGTACAGTGGCTGGTAGGAGCAGGTTAATATGTATGGGACATCTATTTTCTGAGTAATATTGCTTATCTGATCAATTTTCTTCACAGACCCATCACATACTGAGACAAGGTTCTCAATACAGTGAAAAACAGGAAGGAGGAGTGAGTTCCAGATTTAGCTTTGCACAAGCTATGTGGCAACTGACTTCATCCTCTTAGAATTTATTGGAGTGGATCTGGGTATGATTATGTCTAGCCCAACAATACTGCTAGGAGCACCTTCAAAACCTTCAGAAAGGGGTAGAGGAAGTTTGAATCATAATTTCCGTATTGCGATGAGAGCTGCTCATACTGAGAATTGATGTGAGCCAATGTCGGCCATACTTCTGCCTGAAATATCTATGTGTCAGCCACCCCCTATCAGAAAAAGTTTTAGCTGAGCGCTTTTTACGGGCCGCTCCGCTCAGCCACTGAGCAGGAAAGTAACCAGGCACGCACGTAACGCTCAGTCGGCAGAGGTCATCGGGGTGCAGGAGTTGTCTGCTCCATCGGCATCTGCGCTCCGACTGGTCGTTGCTGACTGAGCATTGTGAGCATGCAGGTGCTTTCCTTTTGAGTGGAGCGGGTCGTAACAATGCTCAGATAAAACTATCTAATGTCAATGTCGCAGCCTCAACAGCCAAACGAGCAGTTTTCTTCCTCGCTTGCACAATAGACCAAAATTGCACTGCATACTGCTTTAGAGGCTTGTTGGCATGTTTCACACTTACTCTCTGCAGACAGCTAGGACTGTCGCTAAGCGAGGAAAAAAAAAGTGTGAACACATATCATGCACGCCAAAAGAAAACATCAATGGAACTACACGAGACTGCATTAAAGTTGCCAATGGGGCGCTATTTATACCGCACAGCCACTGTGTGTGCTCAAGTAAACTAGCTCTACATATACCGCTCAGCACACCACAGCTAGGCTGAATCACATAAGTGTCACACTTGCCGAGCTTGAAGTACAGTCGTGATCTCTTCGAGTGTGAACAAGCGATCGTCGACTGCTCAGTACTGGGAGCATCATGCACCAGCGGACTTGCTCTCCTTTTAAAATGCCTTGCGAACCAAGCATGGTAAGTCATCTTATAAGGAGAGAACGTCACCACGGACAGCACTGAGCAGTTGATAATCGCCTGCTTACCTTCATATGTATCAAGTCTCTACCTGGCCGAAGTAGGCAGTATGTGTGCAGCAGAAACGGCTGTACTGAAATCTCAAAAGGATGAAAGATCAGAACAAGCTTGGTAAGCTTTCACGTTGCAAGTATGCCCATGCGAATTTCACTTTCTAAAACATAAACACGCATTTCAAATTGTCATCCAGGACAAGCTGCTATTACACAGCTGTATATATAAGGCAGCTTACCATCAACAACCTTTGCAGACTGCCATGGACCTGATCCTCGGGTCGGCTGGTGATGCAGGACCGAATTGGCCTAGTCGATGCTAGCTTCCGTTCGGCAAGGGCTGCACTGAGTATAAAGGTGAAAAAAGTGTTGTAGATAATGTGAAACAAACAAAAGCAATCCTAGCATCCACAATTCGCTAGAGGCACTGAAAACAAAAATCAAAGGTTGGGTCAATTATGTTAATGCAATATACTTCGGACACATACCATGACTGCAGGTAAGATATTTGCTGCCTTCAATCTAGATCTGCTTGAAACTTTACAAGCTAAATAACAAATATTTTATAAGCTGAAATATATTTCGATGGAACTACAAAATCTGAAGACTATCTCTGCAAATATGGTGCTATCTAGTACACCAGGGATGAGTAGAATTGGATTACAGCATCCCCCTTACAAAGATTGAAGCAAAACAAGTATAGAGTCTGCCGTGCCACTACAGTAAAACCTCGTTAATTTGGATCTCATGGGACCGGCAAAAATGTCTGAATTATCCGAAGGTCGAAATATCGAAAGAACAAAGAAAGCTGCGCGAAAACGTTTCCTTTGTTTTGAGAAGAAATCTGTTATTACCGCCTGCTTTCTGGACGACACTTGGGCGGAGACGGCAACTTTCCTTAGCGCGGTCGAGTGCTCCACCCCACTCGCACTGTCGGAGCTACGCATCCCGTGCGCTGACAATGTAGTACAGCAAGGCCTCTTCTAGTTTCGGGTGCACCACCTTCCAAGGCCGCTTTCTTTTCGTGTTGAACTTCTCGCTCTCGAAAGCCTGTAGGATATCGGCCACAATTTTTACGTATGTAGCCAAAGTGCTTCTCTTGACGTCGCAACCTTCCATCACTTGTCGAGAGACGCCGCCCTCCAAGGCCCTCAGTATTTCCACTTTCGTTGCTAAATTCTTAGCCTAGTACAGCTCAGTCTTGGGTAGTAACGCGTTACTGTAACTTCGTTACTTTTTTGGTAACTTGTAACTGTAACGAGTTACTTTTTAAAAATGTAACTTGTAACTGTAGTTCTATTACTTTTTTCTGAAGTAACGATGAAAGTAACGACGTTACTTTTGTCGTTACTTTCTAGTGTTTTATGAATAATATATCACTGAACGAGGTGCAATTTAGCCATTCCTTGCACTTTCCAAATCGTCTATTCCGACATTTCGCGTGTCAAGTTGGCCTTGCACAAAGTTGTGAATACGTTCTTTCTCGCGAGTCATTACCCGAATATAGCCACGTGTAGATTTTATAAAAAAATATCTAGTTATCTTTACGCACGCGCTTGTACTTTGTGCCTCAACACTTACATCTTAGTGTCTTGAAGCACTACCTATGTTGTGGTTTTTCTTTTTTCTGTGCAAGCGCTTTTTAATCGGCTGAATCCACCGTAAAAAACAATACACGTGAAGGGCACTGCGCATGTCTCGTATTTTGATTAGCTCCACTACGCCGCACTGCGCACGATTCATATTTTGATTTGCGCCACTACTCTGGCGTAGAAACTTTCAAACACTAACTTTGACAAGCGACTGCTACTAAGTTACAATATGAAGTAAAAAGCTTACTTTTTAATTTTATGCCTTAAAACGTTCTGAAGGGCGTTTTCTAGTTTTTTTTTTTAATTTTTTGGGTTATAGAAAAGTAACTGAAAAGTAACGTCGTTACTTTTTAAAAGTAACTGTAACTGAAACGAGTTACTCTTTTGTTGCAGTAACTGTAACGGTAACTTCGCTACTTTTTTCTGAAAGTAACTGTAACTGTAACGAATTACTTTTTAAAAGTAACTTACCCATGACTGGTACAGCTGCAACAGAAAACGAGTAGCAAAACTGACCAGTAATCGGAGCGGCGAAATCGCGACAGCCGGCACTATTTTCCCCGAGCGCCGATAGCAAGAGTGCCAGTCACGTTGCATTTTTCAATGCAGGGGTGGCCAGCGAAAAATTGAGGGATAGGATAGTTGTTAAAATGGCGGGCTTTAGGATCCCCGCGTTGAGGCATAAAACGTGACTGTCATCCTTGCTATTGGCACGCTCGGGAACAATAGCCCCGCGTGTCGCGATTTTGCCATTCCGGTCGTCGGTCACCTGTGCTACCCTTTTTCCGTTGCAGCAATGCTTCTGCTGCTTCCATGCCAGGAGAGTAACGCGCTGAAGCACGGCGATCCAGAGCAAAACTGGTGCGAAACACGGAGAACCGAAAGAGCGAAGAACCATGGGAAAACCGGAAAAACCATGTGCGCACTTCGGATGGATAGCGGTCATACCCTTTGGAACAGACGGTAGCTAGCACCACCTGCCGAATTTGTCCGAATTAACCATAGTGCGCCGCGTTCCCTCCGAATTAATGAGCGTTTGCTGCCATTGACTAATACATATGTTTGACGGGACTGGATCGACAGTTCAAATTATCCGAATTAGCGGGGGTTGAATTAACGAGGTTTTACTGTACAACAGAAACGACTCTACTGTGATCTCGTGGAGATCAGAGTTCGGAACAGGCATGAAGGATTTGGCACGAGAAATATGCCAATGTCATTATTCATTTTTGCAACATTAAAATTACTCTGAAAGTGCGACCAGCTGCAGGGTGTATTCACGCAAATCTTGCGAGTGCTGAATTGTAGGCACAGTGTCCTGGTTGTGTTCATGTGCGATATATGACCAAAAACCGTAGAGACCAATACTGCAAACCTCCCCGAAAACCAATGGGTGCGGTGGCGAACGGCGTGAGTGGCGCTGTTCACCTCTCTTGCCGTCCATTTGTGTTTGCGTGTTGCCACTTCCAATGGGAAGGCCATTATTGGGAACATTAAACAAACAAATAAAAATACAAACACAACACACACAGCAATACTGGCAGCAAGTTGAGACGCACTTCTGTTGTAAACTCAGCATTCCCCTTACGAATGGGATGCGCAATTCCCCTAGAGTGTTTCATTCCACGTGAGTGGCATCGGAATTGCTAAAGGCCAGTCCATAAACACAGTCTGCGTTAAAAACAATCCTATCAGCAATAAGTTGCTATTATATTGCTCAATATATAGAGCACCTTACCATGAACAGCCTTGGCAGTCTTCCATCAAGCCTGGCCTTCAGCAGAGGAAGCTGTCATTCTGTGTCGCCTCAGGACACTCACATCAGGATGGTGAAAGTGAATGCCAACTTCTACTTGGTAAGGACTGCAGCAAGTATAAAGATGAAAACACAGATTAGAATATACGATAAAAAATATCATGGACCAACTTGAAAAAAGTGCACAAAAAGACAAGGACAAAAGGACAGGAACACAGAGGACGCAGACTGGTGCACACTCACAACTTGATCTATTGAGCATAAAAGAAAAAAGAAAAAGAATCAGAGAAATCAGAAAGGCTGTGTTCGGAGAACGTGAGCTTCAGAAACCGGGCGTGAGCAAAAGATGTCAGGTAGATTGTTTTACAGACACTTTGGAATTAACAACAGCCTTTCCATGTAATAAGGTGGTGAGTTCATTCTGATTGAACATCCTGAAAAATAACAGACAAAAAACAAGGAATAAAGGAGAGGAATACATACACTACATACGAGTGTAGACTCCCAACTCACAAATTGGAGAAGAAAAAAAATAAAGAATGCGGAACGAGCTTTAGCAAAAGTTCGAACAGGTCCAAGTGGAACGTGCTGACTCCCACCCATATGCATAAGACTGTAAACACGATTTTCTTGGCAGCTCAGGTAACAGACGGATGTGCGAACACATTGGTGGCCCATACTATGAATAATAAAGGCCTAAAATAATTCCCTTGTATGTTTTTCACAGTATCTGCTAATTATTCACGTTTTCTCTAAAAGCCTCGTCCCACTAGAGTGAGAAACACCGATTTTTGTCCGACAACACCACAAAGTTCCGTGTCGCCGATGCTGTCCCACTGCAACGGCCAACACCCGCGACAGTCGCCGACAAACCATCGACGACGGACGAGTTCTTGTCTGTTGTTGGACTTGAAGCGCAGCAAGCAGTCCCACCGAGGAACATCTGTCGGATACAAACTTATCCTCCTCGCCCGCTTGTGCCCTCTGTTGCCTCTCTTTCCACCCTTCCTCCCGTGGCTTGCTCCACCGCTCGACCTTTAGAGAAGCCCTTGGCGGCATCTCCCCGTTCCCGCAGTTCCAGTCCCTCGATTGCTCATAGTGGTCGCGGGCGCGGCTTTGCTTGCTGGCGCTGGGCAGTCATGTTGCGAAAGGCTTGTCTGTGGCTGGTTTTGCTTGCAAAAACTTTGTGCGCGATTTGGTGCTTCAAGATGCCGAGGTCTACGCCCCTAAATCAGGATGGATACACCCATGTTCGAGGACTGACCAAAGACCGCTCACCACGAAGTAGGACACGACGTTCCGCGGCAAGCCATTCCGGCAGACGAGACTTGTCATCACGTTCTGTGATGATCGGGATGCCGTATTGTCCCCCATAAAACGCCTGCCCTTGATCATTCGGATATGAAGTTTTAAACATCCTCAAAATCAGGGTGAAATTCCTTGGTGCTAACTTAGAATTCCTCGAACGACCCCCCCCCAAAAAAGGAACGATTCGGGTATTCTAGTTCAGAAAAGGTTTGGTGTCAATTGTCACGACTGTTTGTGGAAAGTCGCCAACGGCAAATGAAGAGAAGCGGAAGTTTTAATCAAGAAACAAAGTAATTGTCTCCACTTTCACCGTGTTTGTCGGCGCATTTAATGCCCAAAGAGCAAAATATGAAAACTGCATCGCCAGACTGTTTATCTGTGTATTTTGAAGTGTTTTGTTGACAACTCCAATCCCACTAGGAAAGAAGTTTCCTCGTCCCCGTGTCCTGCGTCGTGTCCGCCAGGTGGGACAGCGTGCGTCGTGTGTCGTTCGTCGTGTGTCGCTGTCGTTTGTTGGTGTCTGTCGCTCTAGTGGGACGAGGCTATAAGGATGACACATGAGCAGTGTAAATAGTGCATAAGTAAGTGACAATTCATCGTAGACTTTAGAGAGAGATTAAGTTGTCTTTATGTATTGGCCATCAATCTGTTGCCTTAACAGACAAGGAAATTATGGTTTTAAAATCTGCTCTTGCTAATGGGTGAATCGGCGCATTCCACTTGGGCCTGTGCTTGAGCTCCTTCCGCGTTCTTTATTTTTTCCTTCTCTGTTCATGCGAGTCGAGAGTCTGCGCTTGCGTATGGTTTACACGTAACTCTGCTTGTCTCCTTGCCTTTTGTGGTGAACTGTTTTTCAAGCTGTTCAATTAGTAAAGCTCACCACCTTACTACAATCATGCAACAACTAAAAACAATTACAACCTACACCATTCGCTCAAGGCAGTACCAAACGAAAAAATACCGGGATTGGGTGAGGCATGTCTAACACTATATACTTACACTGAACTAAATATACCTCTCATAAACTGGCGAGACACTACCTTAATCCAGGACATGCTTGTAAATTTCCCCAGAAGCGGCATCAAAAAATTATTTCGTGGGCACAACGTTTTGCGATCAGGAGCGGTATGCTATGCAAATCACCATGGGATGAATTCATCGCGGCACCAATTTTTGACAATCCTTTTCTGATAACGAGTCACGAAAATAAAGCCGTTTGCAGACGACTGCGCGGCGGAAGCTACGGACTTGCTCGATCCTCCTCTGCCTTTTGCCTGGCTCAGCTCTCCGGACGCAAATACGCACACGGAATCCACCCGTAGTGTCTAACCGAGAGCTTAGACGATGGAGGGGCACCGCGCTGAGTTGAGTGCTTTATTTTTTTTTTGTTGGGGGGGGGGGGGGGGGCACCGCGCTCTTCCAGACATCCTAGTTTACCAGTGAACAATACGGTGGAGGGAGGCAATCAAACTTCCCCCCCTCCCCCTCCCCTTTCCGCCTCCACCCGCCGGCTGGCCGGCTGGCCGGCCGGCCGGCCGTCCGCACGCCCGCCGCCGCCGCCGGCGCCGCCGTCCCCCCCCCCCATCTCCCAAAAAGTTCCGCCGCTATTGATGGACCTGGACCGAGTACACAGCCTATTTGTGAACGAAGCAAAACAGCCTCGCATAGCACCATTCGCGCACAATTAGTAATACTGGTAAAAGCAAGCAATCTAGACAATAACAAGCATTTTGAACGGAAAAAAGAATAATCTAGCCCTAACGGACAAAGAAAGGAACTTTCTTTGAAACGACCGTGCCATGATCTTGGCTGTTGAGCAGATTCGACGTAGTTCCACGGCTCACAGTCGCTTCCTTCGTTTTCGGACACATTTGAAACTAAGTTGAACTCCACGCATCACGACTAATCGGTAAATTGACCTCAAGACAGAGACGTGAAACATACACGGCCAACACGTCCGGCAAAACAAGGCTGCGGATTGGATTGGATCGCGTTCGTTGGCTATTATGGATGTCTAACGACTTTACGGAATCTACGTGCGCGTATTGGCGCGTATCTTCAACACGCTTGCAATAAAACAATCAGCAAAGCGCATTAAAAAACTATTAAAAGTCACAGTAATAATAAATTATTGAGTATGCAAAAATTGCCACAATATTAGAAATACGTCCTGAACACGTAACAAAAAATTACATACGAAACTAACCGTACAGTGTATTCAAACGAACTCAGCAGACATATAAACTACTAAAAACAACGCGTTTTCGATTTGGCGATTTGGTCTTGGTGGTTAACGCGCGGTGCGGGTGATCGTGTGGTCGGTGGTTCGAAACCCGGAAGCGCGAAGTTTTTTATTGTTTTTTTACTACGTTTTAATTTCTTTTTAATATTTTTTTAATGTTTTTTGCAGTTGCCGGCCCCTTACTTTAGGGTAAAAATCACGCAAAATCTGGAAATAAGAAGTGTGAGCCCAAATTTAAATTGATGCAATGCACAAGCCGTGGCCCTCTTGTTTTGCCGGGATAATTCGCTCCCTCCGTGCTAATTTCTGGGTCAGTGTAGTAGGCAAACAGCGCAAGTTCTTTCAACGAAGTAAAGAAGGTAATAATAATGGGAATATTGAGAGCAAAATGAGAAAATGAGTAAGTGGTCAAACTGCCACAGTGATGCAGCCGAAGTTTGTCTGAAGGTGGTCAACTTTACCCACTGTTAAAACAGAAATACCGCTATTTTAAGACAGTTATTTAGCTGAGCTCACAGCGCGGTACGTATTAAGCACATCTCTTATTTTTCTGATTTACGGAAAGTAGTACTTAATTTTCTTCTGGTACATCAGTGATATTTCCCTCGCCTGCCGCCTGATTGTACTTATCGAGGTTGCGCTCCGCAGTTTTACTTTTTTATTAGGCCTGGACATGTTTTTATTCCTGAGATCCAAGAACAGTGCGGATAATTAAACTAGCTTTCAGAGACGGCATCGTTCGGTATTAGAACATTTATGTTTCGCAGCGTCAAGGGGTCACATTCACTACCCGGCAGTGTAAACATCCACAACGCCTTTATCGTGTTAAAAAAAAAAAATGTTTTTATATTTGTTTTTTTGTTTTTGTTGCGGTATGTCGTATATAACATAAGCTACCGGGGGACAGATCGTCTGGCTATGTCAAAATTTGAAATATTTCTGTTAGATGATCGTAACTACCACAGAAAACAGCCGATTCTTGACTGAAATAGCATATTTTCACACTCAATTAAAATCCCCAATAACACGATCTCAGGAGAGTTGTGTATCTCTCGTAGCGTCATAAGCAATACACACATCTCTTTCTTGTCCAGATTCTGCAATGCAATGCAAATTATAGTTTTTGTAACTCAAAGCGCGTGCTCAATCATGCCACGTGTTTGTTAATTGTGGTTGCTGCTCTTCATTCGGATTCTCAGCTATACCGTTTTTATTTTAATTTTCTTATCAGAGCCAAATACGTGCGTATACCACCGACCTTAAGTATAGTGCATCAAATTAAACTAGCTTCCTGAAAAGGTATCGTTCGGCGTTGTGTAATTTATTCTTCATGGCGTTGGTGGTCAGATTCTCGAATCCTGAACTGCAAATGTTCCTCGCCGCATTGTTTTTTTCTCGCGTTTTCGCAATAAAACACGTCAGCCTTGCCATGCTGGGATCAAATACACCAGCGTCGGCAGTTATTTGCGAAGGATTGATCTATGCGAATATTTCCACTCGCAATTCATGAATTGCCACAGTTCGTCAGAATCTGAATGACTTGACTGCATAATAAAAACGGCAAAAAAAAAAAAAAGATAAAACGATGTCGGTTAGTAAACGGAACTTCCATGGCGGGGCTCGCCAGCCTAAACAGCAAAGCGCCGATGCCGGCCAGTCACTGAACTTCCGTGTAAATACTGGCCATCAGAGACAGCAAAGTGCCGATGCCGGCCAGTTACTGAACTTTCATGTAAATACTGGCCATCAAAGACAGCAAAATACCAATGCCGGCCAGTTACTGGAACCTCCATGGAAAGACTGGCCAGCAAAGACAGCAAAAACCCGATGCCGGCCAGTCACTGTAACTTCTTCGGCTGAACTGGCCAGTGAGCAAGACGAAACCCTGACGCCGGCCGGGGCCGGTAGCTCACCGGCGCCAATGGCCGGGCGCCGCCATCCTGTTACCGGGACCGGCCGGCGTAGTCCCGATACCGGCCGACGCGGTGTGCTACCTGGGACTTAGCGAAGTATTAAATACGAAACAAAGAGTACAATGGTTCGAAGCGAATTCACCATACATGTGCCTTCTAGGAAGCGAACGAAGGTTCGCTTCCTAGAAGGAAGGAGCGTAGTCGGTTGACGCTCCGACTTGCTGAGCCTGAGGTCGTTGTTTAAAATCGAGCTAGGCAAAATTTTTTTTTTATTTTTTTGTATTAGTTTTTATTATTTTCAATATTTTCCTCGCCTTTTTGTATAAGCTTGTACTATTTTAAATTTTTTCCAAGTTTTTATAGTCGTCGGCACCGTGCTTCAGGGTAAGAATCACGCAGAGGGTGAAAATAAAAAAGTGCGAGCCCAATTTTGAATTGTTGCAATGAACAAAAGTGACCCTCTAGTTTTGCCGGGTAATTCACTCCCTCCGTGCTAATATGTGAGTCACTGTAGTAGGCAAACACCGCAAGTCGTTTCAACAAAGAAAACAATGTAGTAATAATAATGAGCATATTGCAAAAAATGGGAAAATCTGTAAGTATTAAAACCGACACAGTGTTGCCGCCAAACGTTTTCTGAAAGCGGTCATCTTCATCCACTATTGAAACAAAAATACCGCCATTTTAAGGCAGTAATTTAGCTGAGCTCATAGACTATGTATAAAGCACATCTCTTAGTTTTCTGACTTCCGGAAAGTAGTATTTAATTTTTATTCTCGTAGATCAGTGCTATCCCCCGCGTGCCACGTCACTATACTTTTTTATTGGGACTTAACACGTTCTTAGTTCTGACATCCAAGTACAGCGCAGATAATTAAACTAGCTTTCAGAAATGGTATCGTTCGGCGTTGTAACATTGATTTTTTTCGCAGCGTCATCGGCAGTGTAAACATCCACAACACATTGCTGCTTCTCACTGTTCCGCGTTAAAAAAAAAAAAAAAATTTTCTGCTCGCGTTCTTCTCGTACAGTATGTCGTATAACATATAAGCTATCAAAGAGACAGATATCGTTTGGCTATGTGAACATTTGAAATAGTTCCGTTATATGGCTGTAACTACCACAGAAAGCAGTCGATTCCTGCCGGAAATAGCACATTTCCACCCTCAATTTCACACTCTCGTAGCGTCATAAGCAATAACACATCTCTTACTTTTCTAGTTTCTGGAAAGTAATATTTATTAGTGCTTTCGGAGCTCAAGCGCGTGCTTAATCATGCAACGCATTTTTTGCTTGTTTTTTTTTTTTAATTCGCACAGTGTCTAGCGTTACGTCCGACGGAAGCCGAAATAAGAATTAAAGTTACGTCCGACGTAACTTTACCCCAAGTGTTTGAATTACGTCCAACGTAGCCCAATATGAAAATTGAAGTTGCATCCGACTTAACCAAATATTAAAATTAAAGTTATGTCTAACGTAACCCAATATAAAAATCAAAGTTACGTTTGACGGAACTGGAAGTAAAAATTAAAGTTACGTCCGACCGAACTCCAAATAAACAGTAAGGTTACGTCCCACGGAACCCAAAATAAAAGTTAGTTACTTCCTCGTTAACCTACGCAACCAACTATTATGTTTCGCTTTACGGCCGATATATGGTGTAAATACAAAAAAAAATATCGTGAATTATTACTGCGTTACGCCCCATGCTGCATTCGCGAATCAGTTAAAATCTCAACTCTATTCGTACCTTCAGCTTTTGTTGAGAGTACTGGAGTGTATTCCTCGCACATCGAGGCTTCAAAAAAATTCATTGATTTCTTGTATTTTTGTTCTTGTTTTCCATTATGAAACTTTTTTGCTGTCCAGGCCACGCTTTTACACATGTTTGTAGCCCTTGCTGGCTCGGGCTGAGAGCAAAGTTGATATGGCTAAAGGCAGAGGTAATATTTTCATCCGCACACCCGGGCAACCCCCTCGAAACAGCTCTTTAAGGCACTCTGGAAGAAAACACTGCCAAAGCTAGTATGTGTGACAACTTGAGTGGTACGTGAATATTGTGCCAGTTTTCAACAAGTCAACCGGAAACCCTGCTGCTGTAAACAGCACGTTCGTATCACATTGCCATTCTATTACTCTTAATAATTGCTTCGAAAGGCGGTTCCAGCATAATGGGTTAGGGCGGAAAAGGCGGAACCATACAAGCGTGTCGTATTATGGGACATCCTATACCAGCGGAGTGGAATATGGCGGAACCGCCGGCTCACGGGACCAAGCAGGCGTACGGAACCATACAAACATGACGTAATATGGGACATCCTATACCACCAAAAATGCGATACCAGCATGGTGGAGCCATATGGCTCCACCATGTTCGTATCGCCTTTTCACTGTTATACAGGGCGATTTTTTTAAGCTTCACATATTTGTTTCAATAGGAAGTGAAAGCTACACTTCTGTGGTTTGTGCAGGTTAGTTTTACGGCCAGGGGCACGTAGTATAGGGGCCTAACCGTAACAGTCAGTCGGATAATTAAATACAATTTGTTAATTACTGAAAACGAACACGGGGTTTCAATTAGAAACTTAACGAGAGTCATCGAAAACCACTAAATCAACTTTTTTTAGAAGGATATGACGGAGGGGTAGCATTTTACGCGTTCTGTAAAAGAATTTTATTTGGATCCGTTTCTAGGCTTCGGTTTCTTATCGGAGCGCATTGGAGCGCCCACGGTCCTGTTCCCCAGGGGTTTAGTAGCGCAACACGCGTGCGCCCTGCTTCCCTCCATCCTACGAGGGAGGCGAGGAGGTGGCTCCGCACTGCAGCAACCGGTCAGCAGTATCGCAGGTGCAGAGATGCGCTCTGATAAGAAACCGAAGCGTCCAATTAAATTAAGCCTTTTTTAGAACGCCATAAAAATATGCTCTTCCCATCTGATACATTCACGAAAAGGGTTGATTAATGTTTTCAATGATGCTTAGCAGCTTTCTAATCGGAATCATATGTCTATTTTCCCTAATTAAAAATTTAAGGAACATAATATACTTAAAAAGAAGCTAGAGTGGTTTTGTATTTGAGGAAACACATTTAAATCTTCTTCATTTGACCTCTAGAATCTTAAATATCAAAATTGTTTATTAATTTGGTGAATCGAGGCTGCATAGAATCATTTTTAAAGTATCACTGGGGGCACTCTTTCCTAGGGAGTGCCGTCACAAAAAAGCTTTCGAAATCTCTGCTCACGCATCTTCAGCGCCAATCAAAGCTTTTTAAAAAGGGGAAAAAAGTCGTCAAGACTGGTGCCAGTGCAGGAGAATACACCTAGAGAGGTTGCGATTGGACGCACGGCCTTCAAGCGGCGCATGCTTGGCAGCTGAAAAATCCACTTACGACACCACTACTGGTCAGATGTCTTTTTGTGTTTTCTCACGTTTAGTTGTATTTTTTTTTAGAAAAAAAAAACGGGATATTCAGATTCAAGGAATAAAACTACACTAGAATCAACCTTCATCTAGTTTTCTGCAAGTCTTGCATTTCCCTTTAATAAGCCGATTCACCATTACAATTAGCCCTTTATACCATGCCCCCTGGCCATATAACTCACGTGCACAGACCGCATACGTGTAGCTTTTACGGCTTTTTTCCAACAAATCTGTAAAGCATACAAATAACAACCTACAGCATGTCCCCTAATACGCTAAGACTGTACGGTTTCTTCCCCGCTTGCATCCTTCGGGAGAGACTCGCAGACATCCAGCGTTCCATTGGAATGCTGGATGTCAGCGAGTCTTTACATCAGCGATTGGCTTGAAAGAAGCATAATACTTGCACACAAATAAGCTCTTGTCCGAGGTCCTCGAGGAGCACTAACAGCAAATGCGAACTGTAGTGACGTGGTAAATTTGGTAGCAAGCATTTTCTTCAAGAAGAATTGCATGCAGCAAAGCTGAACTTTGCTCAAAACATAATAATTATAAATTCAATACTGAACAAAGGTGTCCCTTGAGCTGTCAGGCCAAACTCCCACTCTTGCCACTCAAGAGTTCCTAACTTGTGCGTAGAGGATCAGCACAATCCAGATTCGTGCTGCGAGCGCACCTGCGATATATAAACTGAATAAACATGAGATGAAAAATAAAAGACGTTTACGATTCTCTGTAATGCCAAATTAGAGCACATATCTTGAAGAGAAGGATGGGAGGGTATGCCACTCCCCCCTCCCCTCCTCCTCTTTTGTTCCCTCCCATTTAGCGAAAAATTTGCCTAACTTCAGCAGGAAAATTTTGTCACTAAATTTAGCAGGGAAATTGATGTCACCTGACCTCAACACAAATGCAGTTTTCCCACTAAATGTAGCGGGTAAAATGACGTCACATGGCTGTGTCACGTCAGCCAGAAACAAATACAGTTTCTCCAGTGGATTTAGCTGAAACGTTATTGTCAAACGACCTCTAAATTAATTCAATTTCCTGCCAAGTTTAGCGGGCAGTTATGCCGATGGCCACGCCATGAAACGGGCACCGAAGAGCTGCGCCCTAAAAACTAAATGCCTCACATGAAATAAAGTGATAATTAGAGATAAGACAAAGAAAAGAGAATCTAAGATACCGCATTAATATCATTCCTTTTGTCCGTTCTCAAATATTTTGATTTAAAGAAATTTTAGCTGTTTATACATACCCAGAGAACCCCTCCCAGTTTCAGCATGAATCCAATAAATCAGTGCAGACTAGACCTTGTAAACCATAATGCACATGAAAATGAATGTTTCCCACATGGTCTTGCATGAGTCGGTGGCTCAGACCTCTGAATAGATTTGTAGTGAAAAACTTTCTTGAATAAATCTTTTAGGCTTTGAATTTGGCAGCTTAAATATTCATAAGGAACACTGTATGTCACCGATTTTTTTGTGGCATATTAGAAATGACGCAGCACTGTTATCCTTGCATACCTTAAAGAATTTGCAATTTTTTTTTATCATGGCATATGCTATTCCGATACCGATACAGCCCTCCTTAACAAAATTTCGTAATTAGAGCTCTTTCTTGGTTCTTAACTCCTATGACAAATTTGGTAGCTTGAATTCTCACTCGGCATCAACACTTCTATATATTGATGTAATAGTTAAAGACAAGAGGTGTGCTCTTGAGTACGGCTCAACGAGCACAGATGTCAAGAAATGTATTGCCGAAAACTCAAATGTCAAAAGAAACATCATAAGGTAGAATGTGGATACAATTATGGATATGGTCGTGAATACAGTTAGCAAATTCAATATAAAGAATATGTGTTAGACGCACACTCAAAGAAACCGGTTGCATTTATATTCATGCAAATTACTTCGGAGAACCAAGCGCTGCAGTCTCGAGAGGGAGTTCGGTGAATGATTCTACCGAAAATGAGTATAGACAGAAAAAAGCAGTTTGATCTGCGACAATGAGCATTACATAAGCAAGTGGCATGCCATTATTACTGTTACAGTCCCGACTGTTTCAAACTGTCTGTCGCGTCATTCGGTAAGTTCCCTTCGTACTTTACAAGGTTTGGCTCTCTGGCATGCTTTGCAAGGAAGTTGATTAACTGGAAATATCTAGCATAATTCTAGAAAACTATTCCCAGAGTCTTATCTCAGCATCGCAAAGAATATAAACATGTTCTAGACAAGGTTACTGCGGGAGTTGAATAAAAGGAATACTTAGTTCTGCGAAATCATCTTGCCTTTGTAAACGCACAAAGTTCCTCTAGGTAAATCTATTCATCATGGACGATTGTGCCCATTGCATACCATAACAATCTAATTTGCGACCTAGAATATTTACAGGCTCAACCAACTCTGAATAAGCGGAACATTTGACATTAAAGATTGGTCTCACCATGAAAGTGCAAACATCCACATAATAATTTCCATGAACCTATGTATTTAAAAAAAAATATTTGATACGAGCTGTTTGAAAAGCCATAACACTTTTTAAAACTAATAGAAAGCCTGTCGTGGGCCACAACCTAAGCAGTTTTCACTTCATTATGAAGCCTGAAGGGCAATTACACATATGTGAACCATGAATATAGGCCTGCACTGAATTGTTTTTATAAGCTCAACGTGCTATGCTCTGTTCACTATATGAATATTTGCAACGCTGACAATGTGCACGTTCCTGTTTTTTATGTTTCACATCTCCCGACTGCTGGGCGCGATAGGTACATAAGACTGATGACACGAACGTAACAGAATGATTATTTTACGAATTTGTTCGGGTATAGCACAAGCGAAGCCATCTGTGGGAAGTTATTACCTTGCCACCGTCGAACCTACATCCGCGGGCTTTAAGTTCACATGTTAATCATGTCTGCAGACTCCTTTTTGTAATTGCAGCTCTATCCAACCCAATATTTGAATATGTCTTTTGCATTTTAGGCTTAGTAGTGCTTTTGTTGTTCTACTTAATAGGTAAGAAGAATTTTTTTTTCGAGTGGCATACCTAACACCTGGTGGCACGAGGACTCCCTTGTCCTGACGCTAATCAAAAGTCACAGGCAAGGAGATACTGCGATGCTTTCGTTGCTGGGATTACCTCCCCCATAGCCCTGGCCAGCCCACAGAAGACGATTGAGTGCAAGCTTGTGGCAACTTGGATATCCAGATCTTGAGGCACCTAAGTAGCTGAAAATAAAAACAAATCACACTCAAGTACCTGGCAGAGCTACTTTACAATGACAAGCATACTCTTTCTTGATCAGCACATAGATACTTTTATTTTAATACTTTGTACTTGTACTTATTAAAAACTGCTCCTTCACTGCCACAGCCATAGCCGCCCCCGAGGACAAGGCCATGGAGGCCTTGAAATGATGGGTGCCTAATTAAGGCAAATGTATAAATGCGTTTTTTTTAAATTCTCTTTCACTCCAACCAGAGACATTTCTGTCAAATATTTACATTCAACTGTTAAGACTATAAAAAGCTACTACTGCCATGCAGCTGGAATGGAAAGATTTCTTTACCCTCATGCTAAACGAGTGTCGACTGGGGATACCAACTCCAGTTCATACACTCACTGAGCATAAGGGTAGAGTGCGCCAGCAGAGGGCAGGCGTCTGCATGGAAAGATTTTAGTTGGTGCACGAAAAGGCTAACCGATAAAAATGGGTACTACCCTAAACAATATGTTAAAAAAACGCCGATCTCGACTTAGCACCATCAGCAGCACACAGTGTCTACTATACTGACTAAAGGGTCCTCAATTATTATTTTAAGCTACCTAATAAAACTAAATATTCTTCCCGGCTTGCTTTTTAGCAAAATCTCTAAATTTACAAGAACTAGTGAGACAACTGCTAAAAAAAGCAATGGCAAAATCAGCAATCGAATTTGCCTGCTCTCCAGTTGCGCGACATCTATGGCAGGCAGACCTGCAGAATGAGCGAGCTGTCTAAAAACAGGGTATGTCCTATGTATATATATACATATATTTTCGTGCCACAGAGCAAGTGCTGGAAGGAGGTTTCACGGCACCCATTTTTCACAACCAAATTTCTTGCAATCAGCTGAGAACAAGTTTGTGCAGTGAACTTGTCCTCGCCACTGGAATAACGTTTTAGTGTTGCACATAGAGACTAAATATATTTCTAAATAAAAACTAGGAAGACCAACCTTCATAAAAAAATCTAACGTTAGCAAAGAAACGTTATCTTGACAAAAAAATGTGAGATACAGTTTTACAGCACCTATTCGTGTGCTTAACCAATGTTGAGGCAAATCGACATCAATGTAAAGAAAACGCCGAAGTACCATTAAGGGAAAGACAGAAAGGATGTGTAGCTTCAACAAAACAAAATTAGAACGACCACGGGCAGCAAACTGTGGTGAGGTTCTCGGAGTGGCTCCCTGCAATGGGCCTGCGCAGACGACAAAACATGATCGGTCAATGCTTGCAGTCATAAGGTGCTTCATACGATGAAGTTCCAGAAGCAGCTGCAATTGGAACCAAAGTGCATTTCAATTCTCTGCAGAACGGAGAGTTTAATAGATAGCATGCATTCATTAGGTGATACAGTCATGAATGCATAGACTTTTCATTGCAGTCCTATATTACCGAGTTCTTAACCGTGCCGGGCAACACTAAAACCGGAAGCATAATTCCAAACTATCTCAGCTTATTGTTAACCACGGCAGAGGCTTCAAGCCATCCTTGCAAATTCAGTGCAGAAAGCAAGCCATGTAACCTTGTAGCTGGACTCCATGGTACATCGAGCTTATAATCATGTGTCGCGCTGTTTTTGCTGCAGTGGCTTGTAGTATCAAAAGTGGTCCACCTTAAAGATATATAATGTAGTGTTCAGCTACATTGCTAGGTAGGACGTTCCAACCAGGAAGTTTGCTGGCTGTAACCACACGACCAGCTTCTGCCCAGCGATTGTTCGATCTGAATATATGTCCATATTGATATAATAACCAAATGCAAAACAATTACCTGGCAGGCATTATATTTTTCAACAGGCTAGGTCGACTCCTTATTTAGTCGAAGGAGTCAATGCGTAATAGGACAATACAAACAAAATTATGTCTTAGAATTAGTTTTGCGCCCCACAAATGATGTGTTCTTGAAGGTAAGATACACAAGGTACTTGATTTAGAAAGTGCCTCAACTGTACAAAAGCATATGCACTTTGAGCACTCGCCAAGCCTATTCTCCTCAGCTCTGTCCAGGTTAAGCCCAGTTAGAGTATAGCAGCGCACGTTTACTGACAGAATGAGAAAGACAGGGAGAAGCCTCGGTTGTTTCGTCACCAGCCCCCCTGCTACCTTCGATGACGTTTCAGCGTCTCATGAGCTTCGAGCGAGCACATCCGTCCAAACCGGGGTGAAAAGTAGAAACGCGTGCCAGAGGACGCCCAGCCATTCTGTTTTTCCGTCGGCTATACTAGATATATTTATTATGGCATATTTTTAAGTGAGTAAATGTGTTGCAAATATGCAATCCACCTTTGACCATAATACAGAATTCTTATAAGAATAACAACAGTCTTCGGGCATTGCCATCCACCATTTTTCGAATAAGTGCTCCCGCCTATCGGAAGATCTACAGATTGGTGCGTGAGTGGGTTCAGGACTGAGAGGGTCGAAAACAAAGCGCTCGCAAGGCTTGTCTGGATTTTTCAACAATGCGGGCACATTCGTCGCCAATCCATGATTTCTAGCCGAATTTTTGTGAATGAGCAAATCTTGTCCACCCCCGAGGTAGACCTCTGAATCGTGATTCCCCCATATTGTGCGAATGTATTGTGCGAATCCTCCTTTAAACTGCGATACAACCTGCAAATCAACTCTGTTGTGCTGCGGCACGCGTGCATGCTGCCTGCTTCAGAGGAAAACCACTGTTTGTGTTGAAGACGACATCCCACAACGTACAGGCTACAATGTTTAATGAACAAAGATAAAATTCATATCATTCAATAGACACAAGTAGGCTCACAAAGGGACGACACCATGATTGTTGTTGTTGGTTTTACTCTTGCATACGAACAAAAGTGACGTGCTTTTTTCTCTGATGTACAGCAAACCCCTTATCTCTGTGGCCCCTATTTCTTCTCGAATCAGTCACAGAGGACATAATCGCAGCCACTAATTTTCGCAAAATTAAAGGCCGCGAAAATTAAGGGCTCCCCAACATTAAAGGGTTTACAGGACTTTCGTGTGTCACATGATGGTAAGATTTCAAGGAGGCAAAAGGTATGGGTTTAAGAAAATATTGGCCTACGCAAAAAAAAAACCGCCCTTCTCCAGGTTAGGCACGCGAGGTTCTTTTGCACTCCCTATAAGGTGGTAGATTTGTTTCGGCAGAGCTTTTGGTAAAACGCCGTCTCAGAACTTGATATACTTGGCGTCAACTATTTTGTGCTGCATTGTAAAGGCTAGAGTATTTTCTACAGTGCTTCAGCTCAGCACTTTTGCGAGTGCTTGAGGTTTAGTGTTCCTTCTGACTATAGAAGCATTGAGAGGTGCACACATGCGAACTGTGTATTTTGTAAAAGTGGATTTGAGCAAAGGTAAAAACAATATGTGCACTTACTGCGGCCATACTTGCTTTCCTCAAGCATGATCAGTTGTCCCTTGGTAGCAGCATCCAGTTTGAAGCACCAGCGACACGCCCATGAGACACTCCCGACTCCTGGATTGAATGACGACCCGCCTCAGGTCTTCGAAGGTGATCCACTCCTTTAGGCCAGATGTTGTACCTGGCGGAGGAGGGACTAAAAGTAGAAGTTAAGTTTATCTGATGTGATACATTCTTATAGCATAAACTCTAGGATAGCAGGATTTTTTAGGTCAGTGATGTGTTTTAATTAAACACAGAAATGGTTGGTTTATATGATGAACGAGCAGCTCCCGTTTTGCATAAGTGTCACGCAGTGTCTAACGTTACGTCCGACGGAACCCGAAACAAAAATTGAAGTTACGGCCAACGTAACTTTACGTCAAGCATTCGAGTTACGTCCGGCGTAACCCAAAATAAAAATTAAGGTTCTAGTCAGCCGCGCGACGAGACACACATTATGGAAGCGATTGGTGCAAGCGACCAAGGCAATGAGCAACGTTTGATTGAAACCCAAAAACCGAGGGACGCAAGCAGTGACAGTGAGAAATCTTCGTCGCTCGTCGCCGGCATTCGTAGCTTCTTGCCGTCCTTTGTCTCGTTTATTGCTATACTGCTTACATGCCATTCAGAAAGGCGCTCTAAGTGCTCACCATTGCATTGGGACCAGCCTCGCATCCAACCGTAAGCAGTCTTGTCCTCTTTTTTAAGTTGCTTTGGTATAATTTAGCATCGTACATACATCGATTTCAAGCATGGCTCCTCGTTCATCTGCTCGATTTAGATTTTCGGTAAATGACAAACCGTGATGAAGCACAATTATTCTAGCTCAAAATTGCCACTAACACTTGGAACGCATGCTTACAAAGAAGCCCAGCTAACTTAATCCATAAGTAGAACAAAAAGGGGACGAGATTCGCTTACTGCTTCACGGAAAGACAAACGCCTTCGGATCCTAGGCCTACCGGCCGAACTTCGAAGTCGTCGACGGTCCGGCGATCGGACGAGGCGAGCCGGCCGCACTGCGCTGACCCTGGCTGACCACACCTGGGTGAACTATGAGAGGCACCGTCAAGTTGAGAACCAGAGTCGCAGTAGAAAGGGACCGCCAAACATCTGTCCTGTACAACCACCCAGCCGACGTTCCCCACGCCCCTACACTCCGCCATCTTCTCCGCGACGACGGGAAGCTCTGGGGAAGTCGAGCAGCGGAAGCGGAAGTCACTGGGCGGCCGCTTTACGTTTCGCTTTTAGCCGAAGCCACTATCGGCTGCGGAATCGTGGGGTTGCTGCTGGTTGCGACGACCGGAGCCACGAAAAGACGCCGAGTTGGCCGTGTACGAGTCAGGGTACGAGCGACGGGCCGCTTGGCGCTGTCGACCGGTGACGCGGTTTCCTCGGCTTGGTGTCACGATCGGTTTGTTGCCGTGCGCGTTGGTTTTGCTATACAGAACGGCTGGTGTGGCTCTCGAATACTTGTGGTGCATATTATTTGAAACAGTCGTTCCAAGACGTCGACGTGAAGAATTTACCGAGGAATTCGTGTGAGTTCAACGTCGGTCTATGTTCCGTTTCGACATGTATGGTATATGTAACGATGGCAGTGGTAAATTCTGGACGTTTGTAGTAAGATGTCGGACGCCTTTCTGCATGTATTATTTCGTGATACCGGTGGTCCTGAGGTATAAGCGTTGCGTTAGAAAGTTGGCGGTCGCCTACGTCATCGGATGCAAAATCATACCAGCCGCACCGAATCATATCGGCTAGCAAACTGGCTGCCAGTATGGACAGACGCGGAGCCATAGCGGTGCCGGTATCTAGAGTTATGAAGAACGCCAAACCAAACTAGCTGCATGTAGAATAACAAGAAATTCAGTGGTTGGCATACCGAGTACTGTACAAGCAGCAGGTAAGTTTCTTGTACGTTTTTACAATAGGGTAACAAAGAAGGAAAAAATATTGTGTTACAGAAAAAGAAAATACGAAAAAAAATCTTACACGCATCTCTACCTGGAGGTACAAATGGAGTCGCGATTTTAAGCTATTAACGAATGCTGCGTCGGACGTAACGTATTAATAATTCACGATATGTTTGTGTTTACGTCATGTATCGCCCGTAGAGCGTGACATTCAATAAGGTTGCGTAGTTTACACAAGACGTAACTTTAACTTATTTCCGTCTAACGTAACTTTCAGTTTCATTTGGAGTTCCGCAGGACGTAATTAACTTGAAACCTTGGGGTAAAAATACGTCGGACGTAACAAATTTAGTTTATATTTCGAGTTCTGTGGAACGTAACTTTAACTGTCATAGGGGGTTACGTCAGACGTAACTTGAAACCTTGGGATAAAGTTACGTCGAACGTAACTTTAATGTTTAATTTGGGTTTCGTCGGACGTAACGCTAGACACATCGTTAATTAAAACACATCGCTGACCTAAGAAATCCTGTTATCCAAGAGTTTATGCCATAGAAATCTATCGCTTCTGATAAATCTGTTAATTTCTACTTTTAGCCCCTGTCCAGCATGATGCAACATCTGGCATAACGCAGTGTTTCGAATCTCTTTCCAAGACCTGAGACAGGTCGTCATTCAGTCCAGGAGTCGGCGGTGTCTCACTGGCGTGTTGCTGGTGCTTTTTACCGAATGGTGCTACGGAGAGACAAGTTATCATGCTTGAGGAAGGCAAGTATGGCTGCCGTGAGTGCACACATTGTTTTTGCCTTTGCTCGGATCCAATTTTTTAACAAATGCTCAGTTTTCATGTGCGCATCCGTCGAGGCTTTTATAGTCGGCGTGATATTATTCTGCAGTGCTCTAACTCTGCCGGCGCTAGTTTCTCTCGACCATGCATAGGAGATGCAACACTAAACCACATGCTCTCGTAACCGTGCTGGGCTGAAGCACTGTGGAAGCTACTTTAGCCTTTACAATGGAGCACAAAATAGCTTACGCCGAATATAGGCCAAGCCCAACTCCGTTTTGCCAAGAGCTCTGCCAAAACAAATCTGCAACCTTATAGGTAGTGCGAAAAATCCTTGCGTGCCTAACCTAGAGAATGGCATTTTCTTGCATAGGCCAATTCTTGCTTACACCTGTATGTTTAGCCTCCTTGACATGTTAACATCATGTTACAAACGGAAGTACTGTAAACCCCTTAATGCACGCGAGCCCTTTATTTTCGCCTATTGTGAAGTTTTGCCAAATAAAAGGCTCAAGAAATTTCGGTCCCTAAGAGTTTCAATGTGGCCTTTAAATTTGCGAAATTTAATGGCCGCGATTTTTTCCTCTTTGATCGATTCAAGAAGAAATAGGGGTCGCTAAGGTAGGGTTTTTTTACTGCATATCGGAGGAAAGAGGAGGTCACTTTTGTTCGTATGCAAGATTAAAGCAAAAAACAATTGTGGTGTCGACACTTTGTTAGCCTATCGGTACAAATTGAATGATATGAATTTTACTTCAGTTCATTCAATGGTTTCGCCTGTACGTGGTGGAATGCTTTATTCAACACTAACTACATTTTTCTTGAAGCAGGCAGCATGGACGAGTGCCGTAGCACAACGGAGTTCAGTTTCAGGTTGTACCGCATTTTTAGAAGGTTTCACACAATCTTAGGGAATCACAACTCAGTGGTTGACCTCGGGCGTGGACGACATTTGCTCATTCTAAAAAAAATTGGCTAGAAATTAGGAATTTTCGACGAATGTACCCACATGTATGAAAGGGCCAGACAAGCATTGTGAATGTTTTCTTTTCTATCCTCTCAGTCCTGAACCCACACGCGCGCCACATGTGTAGATATTCTGATAGGCGGGAGCACTTATTTGAAAAATGGTCGATGGCAATACGCATACATTGTTCTTATCTTTATCAGAATTTTGTATTATAGTCAAAGGTGGACTGCATATTTGCAATATTTTTTTCACTTAAAAATATGTCATACTAAAATATGTAGTATAGCCAATGACAAAAATAGAATGGCTGGGCGTCCTCCAGCACGCGCTTCTACTTTTCAGCTCGCTTTGAACGGATGTTTTCACTCAGGCCTCATAAAACGCTGAAATGACATCGAATGTAGCAGGCGGGCTGGTGGCAGAACAACGGAGTCTTCTCCTTGCCTTTCTCATTCTGTCAGTGAGCGTGTACTTCCATACTCTAACTCGGCTTAACCTGGACAGAGCTGAGGAGAATAGGCGTGGCGAGTGCCCTTACTGCATATGCATTTGTACTGTTGAGGCTTTTTCTAAATGAAGTGTCTTGCGTATATTGCCTTCAAAAATACATAATTTGGGAGGTGCAAAACGAATTCTACGGAATATTTTTGTTTGTATTGTCATATTACGCTTTGACGCCTTCGACTAAATGAGGAGTCGACCCGGCCTGTTTAAAAAGATAAGGCCTGCCAAAGAATTGTTTTGCATTTAGTTAATATATCAGCATTCAGTCAAATATCCCAAGTCGTTAGTCGTTAAGATGCAGTCTCTCTGTGAGTCAGTCATTTTTAACATTTTTAAAACTGCTTGTCAAATAACGGAACTGTCGAGTTCAAATACTCAACTCGAACAATAGCTGGGCACAAGCTGGTCGCGTGGTTACAGGCAGCATACATCCCGGTTTGAACGTCTGAGCACCTGCCTCGCAATGTAGCAGAAGACTTTCCCAGTCCACATTCCCAAATGTCTATACTTTGTATCTCTTTAAGCTGGACCACTTTTGACGTACAAGCCATCGCATCAAAAACATCGTGACACGTGATTATAAGCTCGATGTATTATAGCGTCGAACTACAATGTCACATGGCTTGCTTTCTGCACTGAATTTGCAAGGATGGCTTGAAGCTTCTGCCGTGGTTTACTTTAAGCTGAGATAGTTTGGAATAATGCTTCCGGTTTTCTGTGTTGCCGGGCACAGTTAACAATTTGGTGATATAGTGCTGCATTGAAAAGTCGGCGCATTCATTAAAGTATCAGTAATGAATGCATGCTAGCTATTAAACTCTCCGTTCTGCCGAGAAATGAAATGCACTCTTCTTCCAATTGCAGCGGCCTCTGGAACTTTATGGTTTGAAGGACCTTATGGCTGCAAGCTTTGACCTGACCTTGTTCTGTGGTCTGCGCAGGGGCTCTTGCAGGGAGTCACTCCGAGAGCCTCACCAGAGTTTCCTGCCCGTGGTCGTACTAAAGTTTTCTGGTGTAGGTATGCATCCTTTCTTTCTTTCCCTTAATAATAGTTCGACGTTTTCTTTTCATTGTCACCGATGTGCTTTAAAATTGGTAAAGCACACGAATAGACGCTGTACAACTGTTCCCCATATATTTTTGTCAAGTTTTCTTCGCCAAAGTTACAGTTTTTTTATGAAGGTTGGTCTTCCTTTTATTTAAACATTTATTTTAGTCTCTACGGACGACACTAAAACGTTATGCCAGTGGCGAAGACAAGTTCACCACTCGAACTTGTTCTCAACTGATTGCAAGAACTTGGGTTGTGAAAAATGAACGTCGTAAAACCTTGTTCCAACACTTCTTCTGCAGCACGAAAAAAGAAATTATACATAGGACATACCCCGTTTTTTGGACTGCTTGCTCATTCTGCAGGTCTGCCTGCCATAGATGTCGTGCTACCGGAGAGCAGGCAAATTCGATTGTTGATATTGCCATTTTTTAGCAGTTGTCTTATTAGTTGTAAATTTAGAGATTTTCCTAAAAAGCAAGCCGGGAAGAATATTTAGTTTTATTAGGTAGCTGGAAATAATGATTGATTACCCTTTACTAAGTAGAATAGATACTGTGTGCCACTGTTAGTGCCACATAAAGATCGGCGCTTTTTTGACATTTTTCTTAGAGTAGTACCCATTCTTATGGTTAGCCTCTTGGTGCTCCAGCTGAAATCTTTCTACGCAGACACCTGCCATCTGCTGGCACACTATACCTCTATGCTCAGTGACCGTATTAACTGAAGTTGTATCTCCACTCGACACTCGTTGAGCATGAGGGTAGGAAAATCTTACCGTTGCAGTAGTAGTGTTTTATAGTCTTTACAGTTGAATGTGAATATTCGACAGAAATCTCTCAGGTTGGCGCAAAAGAGGGTTCAACGAACGTATTTAATCATTTGCCTTAATTAGGTACCCATCATTTGAATGCCTACATGGCCTTGTCCTCTTGGGAGACTATGGCTGTGGCAGCGAAGGAGCACTTTTGTAAGTACAAGTACAAAGTATAAAAATAAAAGGATCTATATGCTGATCACTCAAAAATATGCTATTCATTGTAATGTATCTCTGCAATGTACTCGAGTGTGATTTGTTTGTCTTTTCAACTACCTGGGTGCCTGAAGATCTTGAGATTCTAGTGGCCACCAGCTTGGACTTAATCTTCTACTGTGCTCGGGCCATGACCATGGGGAATGTAATCCCAGCAACAAAAGCATCGCAGCTTCTCTCTGCCAGTGACTTTTGATTAGCGTTGCGACAGGGGAGCCCTCGTGCCACCAGGTGTTAGGTATGCCGCTCGAAATAAGCATTCGTCTTACCTATTCCTTAAGTGAAACAGTGAAAGCACTACTAAGCTTAAATGTTGGGTTGGGTGGAGTTCCAATTACAAAAAGGAGTCTGCAGCCATGATTAACATGTGAACCATGTGAAGCCCGCAGATGTAGGTTTGACAGTGTCACACAAATAACTTCCCGCAGATGGCATTGCTGCTACTATACCCAAACAAATGCTGAATATAATCATTGTGTCAGGTTGGTGTCATCACTCTTATGCACCTATCGCGCTCAGCAGTCGGGAGATTTGAAGTATAAGAAAACAGGAACTTGCACAATGTCAGCTCTGCAAATATTTATATAGTGAAAAGAGCATAGCGCGTTCAACTTAAGAAAGCATTTCAGTGCAGGCCTAGTTTAAAGATTCAAACATGTGTAATTGCTCTTCATATTGAAGTGAAAACTGCTTATTTTGTGGAAAACTACAGGCTTTCTATTAGTGTTAAAAAGATTTATGGTTTTCTAAACAGCTCGCGCCAAGTGTTTTCTTCAAATACATAGGTTCATAGAAATTATAATGGGAATGTGTGTAGACAGTCATGGTAAGACCACTTATTCAGAGTTGGTTGAGCCTGTAAATATTGTACGTCGCAAGCTAACTTTTAGGCTATGCAATGGGCACGTTCATCCGTAATGACTAGCTCTACCTAGGTGAACTTCATACATTACCTACAGCAAGATGGTTTTGCAAAACTCAGTATTTTCTTATTGAACTGCTGCCGTCACCTTGTCTCTAGAGAGTTTTCATATCCTTTAGGATGCTGAAATAAAATCCTGGAAATAGTTTTTCTAGAACTACCATAGATATTTCCTGTCCATCAACTTTTTCTCAGAACAATCGAGAGAGCCAAACCATGTATTTTACTGAAGGAAATCACTGAATGACGCGGCTGACAGTTTGTTTAAATCTATAAGAAACAGTCGGCAGTGTAACAGTAATAATGACACACCACTTGCTTATGTAATGCTCATTGTCGCAGTTCAAACTACTTTTTCTGTCTACGCTCATTCTCGGTAGACTTATTCACCCACAATTTTTCTCCAGACTGCAGCGCCTGGTTCTCCGAAGGAATTTGCATGAATATAAATGCAACAAGTTTCTTAGACTGTGCGTCTAACGCATATTCTTCATATTGAATGTGTTAACTGTTTTCATGACCGTATCCATAGTTGTATCCGCATTCTACCCAATATTTTCTTTATTTTTACATTTATTTTTCCGGAATACTTTTCTTTAAATCTGTGCTTGTTGAGCCGTACTCAAGCCCATACATCTTGTCTTTCACTATTACATCAATATATAGAAATGTTGATGCTGAGTGAGAATCCAAGGTACCGAATCTGTTATGTGAGTTAAGAACCACGGAAAAGCTCTATAGACGAACTTTCGTTAAAGAGCAAACTCTTTGACGTATGAAGGATGAAAATGCTGTGCCATTTCTGATAGGTCACAAAAAAAAATCAGTGACATACAGTGTTTCTTATGGTTATTTAAACTGTCAACTTCAAAGCCTAAAAACTTTATTCAAGAACGTTCCTCACTACACATGTATTTAGAGATCTCAGCCACCGACTCATGCAAGACTACGTGGCAAACATTCATTTTTATGTGCATTATGGTTTACAACGTCTAGTCTGCACTGATATTTCGCATTCATGTTGAAACTGGGAGGGGTTCTCTGGGTATCAATAAAAAGACAAACATTTCTTGAAATCAAAATATTTGAGAACGGACAAAAGGTATTATATTAAAGCGGTATCTTAGATTCTCTTTTCTTTGTCTTATCTTTAATTATCCTTTTATTTCATGTGAGGCATTTAGTTTTTTAGGGCGCAGCTCTTAGGTGCCCGTTTCTCGGCGTCGCCATCGGCATAGCTGCCCCGCTAAACTTGGCAGGAGATTGAATTAATGTAGAGGTCATTCGACATAATTTTCCAGCTAAATGTAGTGGAGAAGTTGTATTTGTTTCTGGCTGACGTGACACAAAGTCATGTGACGTCATTCTCCCCGCTACATTTTGTGGGAAAACTAAATTGGCGTTGAGGTCACGTTGCGTCGATTCCCCTGCTAAATTTATTGAGAAAATATTCCAGCTAAAATTACGGAAATTTCCCGATAAATGGGAGGGAGCAGAAGAAGAGGAGCGGAGGGGGAGGAGTCGCATGCCCTCCCATCCTCTTCCTCAAGAGCTGCACTCTAATTTCGCACTACAGTGAATTGTAAACATCTTTTATTTTACATCTCATGTTTATTCAATTTTTATGTCGCAGGTGCGCTCGCAGCACAAATTTGTGTTGTGCTGATCCTCTAAGCACAAATTAGGAACTCTTGAGCAGCAAGAGTGGGAGTTTGGTCTGGCAACTCAAAGGACACCTTTGTTCAGTATTGAATTTATAATTAATATCTTTTGAGCAAAGTTCAGCTATGCTGCATGCCATTCTTCTAGAAATATATACTTGCTACCAAATTTACCACGTCACTACATTTCGTCACTGCTATCAGTGCACCTCGAGGATCTCGGACAAGAGCTCATTTGTGTGCAAACATCATGCTTGTTTCAAAGAAATCGCTGATGTAGAGACTCGCTGACATCCAACATTCCAGTGGAACACTGGATGTCAGCGTGTCTCTCTTGAACGATGCAAGCGGGGAGGGAACCACACAGTCGTATCGTATTAGAGACATGCTATAGGGTGTTCTTTGTAAGCCTTACAGATATGTTGAAAGAAAGCAGTAAAAGCTACACTTACGCGGTCTGTGCGCATTAGTTACATTGCCGCGCGCGCAGCTGCCCAGTAGGCAGCGCGGCCGTGGCCAAACAGTTATCGTGTTTGCCTCGCACGCGATGAGCCAGGGTTTGATTCCTGGGAGAGAAGTATCTTTTATATATTCGTTCTACTTGTCATTCTCGCAAGTTCGGAAACTTTCTCGTTTCACCTAGTTACGAATGTTATACGCCCCGAACGTTCTAGGCAGGATGTTCTAGAAACCAACGCCGGTACAAAAGGCGCTCCGCGTGGCGAGTTGGGATCAGTTTCGCCCCAGCGCTCGCGACGCTTTGTTATTATTTTCTATTCCCGTTTTGTTTTGGGCACAAGTCCGCCAAATTAAACGTTTATTTATTCCTGTTTATTTATTGTTCTTCTGGTCACCACCCGAGACATTCTGGTGGAGGTGCTGCGTGCCGCACGTCCCTGCAGCGCACCCCTCTGAGTTCCCGCAGTACGAGTCCCAACCCAAGCTTCCGAGGACCCAACGAAGACACCGCCGAGACCCGAGTAAGTCGCCGCATCCAGGGCCTAGAACCGGAATACGGACTAATGCCAACCAAGACCAAGCAAACACGATAACCGTTTGGCCACGGCCGCGCTGATTACTTGGCAGCTCCGCGCGCGGCAGAAGGAAGGGACGCTTAGGTTCTGCGGGGACTACCGGCAGCTGAACGCCGTGACAAAGAAAGACGTCTACCCGCTTCTCCGCATCGACGACACTCTAACCGGTTGCGCCACTCTCGATATTTCTCATCGATGGATCTGAAGAGTGGCTACTGGCAGATCGAAGTCGACGAACGGGACCAAGAAAAGACAGCCTTGGTCACGCCGGACGGACTGTACGAGTTCAAAGTGATGCCCTTCGGACTATGCATGGCGCCAGCAACGTTCCAGCGTATCATGGACACCGTACTGGCACGGCTGAAGTGGCAGAGCTGTATCGTCTACCTTGACGACGTCGTAGTGTTTTCAACTGACTTTGACGAGCACTTGCGACGACTCCGAGCTGTTCTCCAAGCCATACAGACCGCCGGGCTCACCCTCAAGGCTTCAAAGTGGTGGTTCGCCTATGACGAACTGAAGTTTCTGGGCCACGTGGTTACTAACGAAGGCGTCCGCCCAGACCCTGAGAAGACTCGCGCCGTCGCGGCATTCCCAGCGCCGAAAGACAAGAAGGCCGTGCGAAGATTCCTCGGACTTTGTGCCTACCCTATTGAAAATTCCATCAAGATACGTAATTCGGGACACTGACTGCCAGTCAACAGCCTTGGTGGAATGTTATGGACTATCAGACGTCATCTGATGGTCCATCAGACGACGTCTGACTGCCACTGCCAAGAGAATTTCATCAACAAGGGCAGCATATATATAAGAGTAAACCTATACGCGCTCATAAATATCGCTAAATGCCTCGATGAAACAAAATGCACGAGAAAAAAAAGAAAAAAAAAAACAGCAGGACCACTGCGGATCGAATCCGCGACCACTTACGTACAAATCGGACACCTTAACCCCTATGCTACGGCATCGCTTTGGAAACTCGATTTGACCATGTGTTTTATACGAGATGCTTCGGCTGGAAATGCAGTTAAGCCTTCAGCATGTTATGCAAAGCACTCGTACATCAATCGCCGTATTTCAGTTCTACTCACCTGCCATGTAGAGTACTTTCGCGTCGTAGAACGATCCTTTTGTTCGCGCGTCTCCGGCCCAGTAGACCTGGTACACCTTGTCGTCTTCAACTACACCGCCAAAGTCCCTTACATCATCGGAACTCACAACAGGCTGGGTCTTGTCGAGTAGAAATTCTACGAAAAGATAACACATTGTAGAGCCCGGGCAGGATCGACAGGTTGGAGCAAGCGGGCAAACGAAACGAGTCGAGAGCAATCGTTCATGAAAGCTCGGCGAGGCGGCGAAGCCTCTATGGACGAAGCGAAGTGGCGTGTTCCGCGGCGTTTCGGCGGGCTTCTGATCAAGGTTGTCGGTCGGCTGCGTGTCATATCTCTAACATCAGCGGTTTTATGGGCTCACGTCTCGAAATCGTTTTCTTGTGCATAGATTATTTTTTGTATTCACAGATTTGACGAAATAGTGATATCCGAACGAACTTTACGTCCTTTGACCTTACGTCTGTCTACACGTCGAAGCTTTTTGACGTACAGTCAGAGACAATCGAAGTACAATCAGAATCGCCACCAAGACATCTTGATGGCATTTCGCGGCGGCCGACTGCCACCAGGAAACCACCAGAAAGCCGACAAGTGGAGTCTGACTGGAGTTTGACTGTCGGTCGGAGTAACTTGTTGGCCAATCAGACATGCTTGACGTACAGTCAGGCACAGTCAGCGGTCCACTAGAAAACATTGACTGCCAAACAGGGTTACATTGATGGATTTTTCCTTCGGTTACTATCGACGCTTCGTTCGGGATTTCGCAAGGATTTCCACACCCCTCATAAACCTCACAAAGGACGCCGAGTAGTTCGAATGAGCCGAGGAGCAGCAGCATGGAATTCGGCGAGTTGAAGCGAAGACTCCACACTCCTCCTGTATTTGGACACTTCGATCAGAATACGGAAACCGAGATTCACACGGACGCTAGTTTTGCAGGACTTGGAGCGGTACTGGTTCAACTACAAGATGGAACCGAGCGAGTCATCGCCTACGGAAGTCGGACATTGTTCAAGGCGGAAAGAAATTACTCCACGACTTAGAAAGAATGCCTTGCGGTTTTTTGGGCACTCACGAAATTTCGTCCATACCTATACGGGAGCCCGTTTCGTGTAGTCATGGACCACCACTCGCTCTGCTGGCTTGCGAACCTAAAGGACCCGTCAGGACGCGTCGCTCGATGGAGTCTCCGACTACAAGAGTTCAACATGACTGTGGTCTACAAATCAGGCCGCAAGCACAGCGACGCCGACTGCCTGTCCAGAGCTCCCGTCGAAACACCTTCCGGCAGCAGCGACGACGATGACGACGAGTATTTCCTGGGCGCAGTGAACACCGACGACATGACCCGACGTCAACGAGGCGATCCTCAGCTGCGCGCACTAATAGAGCACCTGGAAGGGCGCGGAAGTGCCCTACCACGTGTTTTTTCACGCGCCCTGCCGAAATTTGCCATTCGACCAAGGTGTGCTCTACAAAAAGAACTTGGGGAACAACAACTCGCCGTGGCTGCTGGTAATCCCGACCGACCTTCGGGAGGAGATCTTCCAAGCCTGCCACGACGACCCAACGTCCGGACACCTTGGTTACAGCCGGACACTGGCCCGTATCCGTGAAAAGTATCACTGGCCCAAGCTCCCCAAGAACGTCCACCTATACACACGGTCGTGCCACGAGTGCCAGCGACGCAAGAAACCTTTGAAGGGCCCGGCCGGACTCCTGCAGCCAATTCCTCCGCCAACACCACCTTTCGATCAGATCGGAATGGATCTACTTGGCCCTTTCCGCCATCGACGTCGGGAAATCGCTGGATCATCGTCGCCACAGATTATCTTACGCGGTACGCCGAAACGAAAGCCCTTCCTTCCGGGACTGCTGTAGAAGTTGCCAAGTTTTTATTGAATTTATCGTCCTCCGGCACGGCGCTCCCGAAATCCTGATCTCAGACCGTGGATCCTCGTTCATGGCCCAGCTGACACAAGAAGTCCTTCGTCTCAGCCACACCAGCCATCGTCGCACCACGGCGTACCGCCCGCAGACCAACGGGCTGACGGAAAGACTCAACAAGACCATCGACGACATGATCTCCATGTACGTCGACGTGGAGCACAAGACAAGAGACGAGGTGTTGCCGTATGTCACGCTTGCCGCGTCGATCACAATCTCGCCCTTCTTTCCCATCCCTCCTCTCATTGTCCTGCTACTGTCCGCCGGTGACCTCCTCTCCTTCTTGCGTCCGCTCCTGCGGCCGCGTGCTGCGTCATAAGCACTAAGAGCTGGAGCGATGAAAAAAAAGAGAAAACAAACAGTCTGCTTATCGCGAACAATATGCGCTAACATCATGAAACAAAAAAAAAAAAAAACTGGTAAAGAGAACGCGGAAAAGATAAAAACTTCGCTGAGAGACCAGATTCATTCTAGAGGCCTTTTCACTCTTGTGTCTAACCTAGTTAGGAAGATACTGAAAAAACGCGTTCAAAATCAATCGCGCGCCTTGTCCTGGCACTGTGGATTGTCCAATTCTCACCGTTCATCCTCCTTCGTTGTCTCTCCCCGAGCTGACTCCTCGGCGTTTATTTCGTGCGCTTTAGAGCAAAAACAGAAATGAAGATTCAGGGGCAAAATAAATTCAGCGTACCCGATAACCAGGCATGGAGGCATAAAATATTAAAATATGAGAAAGAACCAACGTAGCTTTCTGAAATAAATGTAAGGGCGCAAACGGGCTGGTGTGCATTAAACATGATTAAAAAAATAAACAGACTGCAGGTAACGACACACATTCAGGAGTGTGAAACACAGCTGAAATTTGATTTCCCAAACCCTGGTAAATAGGAAAGAAAAAAAAACGAACGAAAAGGGGCAAGGAAGAAACCCCCAAAAAACGTCTTTCCACAAAGGAACATTCGGACTGTATAAGATTTATGTACTGTTGTGGTATGTGACATCAGTGGAAGAAAGGAAAAAGGATGTCCACAACCGTTTGATAATAACAGGAGTTTATTTTCCAACAAAGTACAGGTTGGATGGCGGCTTGGAAAAAAAGCTGTTAGTACAGCTTGACTGGTCCCAAGCCCCCACGACATCAGCAGTGGCAGAACAGCGAAAAAAAAATGAGAAAAAAAATCAACATTTTTACACGGAAGAATCATTTGCACGCATATTAGAAACCAAGTCGAGCTCTATAAAAGGACACTGCCGCAGTGTTTTGGAACGCAAACACATCAAATACACCCACAAGAAAAAACATACATTGCACAAAACACTCTCGTATAAGAAATACAACAAAACATTAAAAAGCATCTTTCAGTCATGATCGTTCCGGCTAGAGAGCATCATTTCCCGCAGACCGCCCACTGATAGGTTATCAAGTTCCATGATTTCGCAGAAAGCTGATTCAGAATTGTTGGAAGTGTGTGAGCTATGGTTTGACGACCGTAATCTGTTCTAGAGAAAGGCACTTGCCAGGGTAACATTATACGTGTTTGATAACTGTAGTCTCTTCTTTTTAGATTTGATAACTCTTCAAGATGTCGTCTGTGCATATTTTGTTCAATTTTATATTTTAAGCAATATCTGTACAGATCAAAAATTTTCATTACACCAAGTTCATTGAAAAGCAAATCCGCCGGGTATTCCCGTGAAACATTGCAAATACTTCTTAATATATTTTTTGCAGTACGAATACATTTTGAAGATTGGTAAGTGTGGTTGTGCCCCTAATTAAATGACCATAGTTTATGTGGGAATAAAATAAAGAATTATATAGTAACAGTTTTATTCTACGTGGCAAGATATGCTTATTGCGGTATATTAAGCCAGCAACGCTGGATAATTTGGTAATAATGAAACTAATACTATCATCCCATGACATAGTCTCCGAGAAAGTTATACCTAACGTTTTAAATGCTGAAACTGAATCTATTTTAGTAGAGTTCATAAAAATTACATTGGTTATATCTACTTGTTTATTCCTTGGGCGGAATAAAATTGCCTTAGTTTTATTCACGTTCACTTTTAAAGCGTTACTTTTGCTCCATCTCTCTAGTTGCCTGAGTGCATCATTTGCGTTGTCTATGAGTTCGGTGGCGGTATCACCAGTAAACAATAAAGTGGTGTCGTCAGCATAAATTATGAACTTCACTGTTTGGCATATATTTATGACGTCATTTACATAAAGCTTGATGAAAACGGTCCAAGTATGCTTCCCTGAGGAACGCCTGATCTAATTGATTTTACTACTGATGAATGACCGTTGATATTTGCATATTGTTTATGACAAGACAAATATGAATTAATAAGCGCTGCTGATTGACAAGAAATTCATACATTTCTAACTTCTTAATAAGCAAGTCATGATCGAGATAGTCAAACGGCTTTGTAAAGCCAATGAACACGCCAAGCGTTAGTTTTTTTATTTTCGATATTTTTAAGAATATATTTATTTTGTTGAAGAAAGCAAGTTCAGTTGACTTCTGTTTGCGGAAGCCAAATTGAGATGTGCTGATCAAGCTATGATTATCTGCAAACGCTGTCATTTGAGTTAACAAAAGTTTCTCGAGGCCCTTTGAGAATACTGACAAAATTGAAACGGGTCGGTAGTTTCCTAATTCATTTTTATTACCTTTCTCATATAAAACTGCAACTTTCACCAATTGCATCCGCTTGGTTATGTATTTAACAGGCTTTATTTGCAAACCATCACAGGCACAACTTTTAATATTTTTTAATGCATCAAATACGTTTACTACATTTGTGTCTGTAACAGGGCGTAAAAACATGGACGCGCAGTTTCGAGAACTGATAAGCTTGGAAACAACTAACTCAGAACTTTCTTTGCTCAACCTAACGAAGTACTCATTGAATAGATTTGCTAACGCTTGGCCTGTCACATCGTTACCATTCTACCTTATCTTTTCTATATGGTTTGGAGTATATGTACGATTTAGAACTGAGTTTAGTTTTTTCCATAGGATATCACTTCTGTTATGACATTCTAAAAAAATATCAGCAAAATATCGTTCCCGGGCGTATCGAATTTCTTTGTTTTATTGGTTTCGATATCGTTTAAAACTGAAGTTTTTCGGTCTTTCTTGTTGTCACAAATTTTTGATGTAGCATGTTTTGTTCGTATTTTATCGACTATTTCTTTGTTAGCCATGGCTTACGAATTTTTCTGGAAGTTCTTGATCTATATGGAAAACGTCTTGTATAGAGCTCTTGTAATTTAGTCAATAACACATATGCATTATCCGCATCCGTCTCTTGAAGTATATAGTTGCAGTCTAGTAAAGAAACTTCTTGTCTAAATTAATCCAGGCCCCCCATCTGGCGTTATACCCCCCAAACTGCACCGACTGATTGACTTCTTTACTTATATTTGTGTTTAAACAGAGAAATATACCCAAGTGGTCGCTTATATCAGTTACTACAATGCCAGATTTAATCTGTGACTTAGGAAAGCTCGTCATGATCAGGTCAAGTAATGCTGAAGATTCAACAGTAATCCTAGTAGCTAAAGATATCGTATATATACAACAGCTTGTTTTAATCAACGCGTCCATCTGCCTTTCATCTGGCGTTTCAAGTAGCATATTTATATTAAAATCGCCCCCTAGATTACGTTGTACTTATTATCATTTGAAAACTCGAAGAAAGATTCTAGATACGTAGAAAAAGAAGAAAGATTACCACCCGGCGGACGGTAACAAACCGTGATAACTTTTTTATCGATCAATAAGGAAAACATCTCGAAATCTTCGTGAACGCAACTGTAATCAGTAAGCAGTTCACCGCAAATAGTCTCCCTTAACAACAACGCCACTCCCCCACCGCGTCATACCGTGCGACTTAAAAAGTAGGTGTTATACATTGGTAATTTAATAACGTGAGCAGCATCAGCGAACCACGTTTCGGAAAGCATAATTACATCGTAGTTGAACCTAAATTGCTGAAAAAGAATTCAATCTCTTCTGACTTATTCAGTGCTGATCGAGTGTTTAAGTGAAAACATTTCAGGGAGTTGGAATATTCGCTTCCCAGGAAAGAAATGCCATCCGATGGAAGAAAATAGTGATCGTCTGATATCAAATTCAGTGTGCAAACTGTATTGCTCGATAACAGATGAGCCGTTTCATCCATTGCAAAAAAACAGGCCCTATGGTGCACAACTCAAAAAGAAATGGTATCACACAGTTTGTGCAGGTCATTCAATGACTTAATCACAAGAACGTTTCCATTTTTGTACCAGACATACTTGTAGTTTGACTCCTTAGATCACTCTTTTGTCTCCCAAAGAAGTGCCCTGTCGTGACTCGTTAGATTTTCCAGGATGTAAGCGTCATCCCTTGCTCTTTTTAGCACCGATCGTTTATTCAACCACTCACTTTGGTTGTCTGTTGAACGAAGCGTACAATGATGCCTGGGGTTTTATCTGGTTTGCATGGCAGCCTGTGAATTGTCGCAATGTCTTTCGTTGTTAGGTCAGGTACGTCAAGTTTCTTTGCTATTTCATTTACCTTTAGCAACAGATCTTCGTTGTCAGACTTTGGTATGCCATGAAATTCAAGGTTCAGCTTCCGGCTTCTCTATTCTTGGTCATTGACTTGTAGCTTTAGTCTTTTTATTTCAATCTCGGCGTCAGTTCTTTACAGCCTTTCTACCCGCTTTTTCAGCTGTTTCACCTCCGTGCTATGTTCACCCATTTCCTTTAACACCTCGTCATACTTGTCTGATATTTCTTGCCTAGATTTTTCGATACTGCCCACGGTTTCTCTTAGGCTCACCAGAATGTGTCCAACTTAGCGTTCATTGCCATTAACATGACAGTAATGTCAGACATTTCCTCGGGTCCATTTATATTTTTAATGCACTGACTTCCCCGAGATTTTACAGTTTTGCATGTTTGACACCACCACGAATTTTTCCAGGCTATACCTTTAGAATTAAAAGTCGCTTCCGAGACACCACAGCAAGGTAGATGATAGGCATATTTACATTCCGTGCATTCTAACTTCAATTCCGTTTTTCTTACTTGTTCTGTACATGACGGGCAAACATTTTCCATGCCTTAGCAAAATCGAAGGCGTACAACAGCAGCAGCGGCACGCAACAAGAGAAGCGAAAAAAAGAAGTTCAAAACTCAACTAACCTGCAACGATGGCGAGGTCTTGAATAAACAACGTGCCGTGCGTGCCGCCGCTGCTGCTGTGTGCCACTGCCGCGCGGCACGGATCCTTTTAAATTCTGTGCCGATAACGTATTCTTGCCGATGCTCTCTTGCACCAATCCCGGCTTGTTGGCGCTTGCACGTGCAGTGCTGACGTGCGTCGATCCAGTGGCATTGATAGCGACGACTGCTGCTTGAATGACGAACTTTTCGCCTGCAACGATAGCGAGGTCTTCAATAAATAACGTGCCGTGCGTGCCGCCGCTGCTGCTGTGTGAATCGCTCGCAATACTACGTCACGGAAACGCTATTTGAAAAAACCTTGGTTTAGTTTGGACCACGAAATTCGGCGATTTATGCTGTCTCTGAGTGTCTACAAGTTTCCGGAAAGAAAAGTTGTTGGGTTCGTTTTCGGTCGGGGGCTGACTGGGGTCAAAGATAAGAGAGGAGGAGGATGTCGGGTGAGGCCGTCATTGTCCTGGTAACTGATGGGATATACATTTGTGAAAAGAGGGGTTCTTGGGAGTTATCCCTTCCTTTAATTCATTCCTTTCTTTCCCTATTTATTCAGGTTTTGGAAAAAAATTTCAGCGGTGTTTGAAACCTTCCAGTGTGCTGTCGTTACCTGCAGTCTCACTTTTTTTTTAGTTATGTAGCTTTATATTTAATAGTCGATGGTTCTATTGCCCTGCTTTGTTATTTAGTTCTTATCCTTCAGGGTTCTTGTTGGTCTGAAAATTGTTCTATCATATCCAATTTGGGTTTTTCACCGAGCACCTTAAGTAATCTCGTGAACCCTTTACCAGGGTTCAATAATAGTACAGATATTCAGCCCGCGCGTCGGGTAATGTTATACTTGGTAGTTTAACGATTTCAAGAGTCGGGCTGTTCGTTGCTATGGCTGAATATTGAGCTTGTTCTGCAAAATATTTAGCACTTGAATACCAGCGGGAAGAGCATGGTGGAGAAGTAAGTTGAAACCAAAAACAGATAATTTGACGTTTTTACCAGGCTGTTAACCGAGCTCGAACCCGAGCCGAAAAACTGGCCAAAACCGTTATTTTCACCCGACCGGAACAAAACCAAATTATAAATCAAAAATCTGGTAATGAACCTGAACCAAACACAAATTACAACCTTATGTGGCTGTTTCGGTTGATTGGGAAACGGTTTGGCGAAACAGAAAGCGAGTCAGTGATTATTATCTTGACTTCTGCTCATCAAATGAATTTTCGGAGAACAAGTCGTCAGCTTCTTGCGCAGAAATTGCAGTAACGTCAGAACAACGTCAAACTCTTATTGGCTGATTAAAAAAAAATAGTGGGTAGACCTCAAGGCCTCTAGCATTGAGCTCTCGCCACTCTTCTTGCAAACAAGGTCAATCAGTGCTCGGCGTCACTGCCCTTGCTGCAACTGCTTCTTGCTCACCAACCCCTGCGCAAGAAGCAGACGACTTGCTCTCAGCACTGCGCTGAGCCACCGTGCATATAGCGCACACTACAGCGATAGCTGATAGCGGAGCGGACCACATCAAACAGCTGAGCGGGCCGCAGCGGATAGCAGCCCGGGCAGCATAGGACAGCGGAGCAGTCTACATATGGATGGAGGACGGGGCCGTAGTAGAGGATAGTGGTGCGGACCGTATCGGCATCGCATATTTGAGCGGAGCAGGCCGCATAGCCTAGCTGAATGGGAAATCCCGGAGAAGAGCTCACCGCCCAACCGGCATATGCGGAGAAAAGCTCACCGGCCTTTGAGCGTATGCAGATAAAAGCTCACCGATTTTTTATTCGTTCTTAGCTTATTGGATTGTGCTTGACACATGGCAATTTAACACAATAAAAATTCGTTAGTTTGAAAATGATTTTCCTTTTTTTTAATATTCTTCAAGTGAATTTGGCATATTTACGAATTCCTCAGAAATTAGTAATCACCCGTTTTGTATATTAATGACGCCGCAAGTATAAACTCCGAATATCGTGTAAGGAAAAGACTAGAACCGTTCCGTACCACTCGCATCCATTTATCTCAGAACGACAGATTTCCCGGGTGCGCTGGCCCACGAGCTCGTGCTCTTATGGGCTCTCGTCTTCTTCTAATATTCAACATCCTCCCCCCTGTGGCAACGAAGGAGATGATCCCACCTCGTGCCCATAAAGACGCTGAACAGGACAGCGCAGTTCCGAGCCGCTGGAAAATCGTAGTGCGCATACTCAAGTCACGCCATGTCTGCCGGAGAACATCTTCGTTACCCGACCAAATTCCCATAGCAGACGAGGCGTGTTGTCGTCTTCTACGATGACCACGTCGCCGAGCTGTAGTCGAGTTAGTGTTGCTGTGGTGCCGGACTTTGCCCTCCTTGTACCCTAACATATTGCGGCAGTACTTGGCATCGAGCTCAAGCACCTTGAACGCTATCGCCTCTCCGATTTTCGAAGGCATGTTGAGTTTCGGAAAAACTGCATAAGACCTTGCGGTGGAGTGGGGCTCCAATTTCGTCTCCGGCTCGGCAGTGGTCGACGAGAGCGGCGTACCCTGTTCTGTCACAGCTCGAGGCGTCATCCTGGGAGGCGAAGGCACGAACCTAAAATGTGCTCCTCCTCTCACAACATTAACTGCACGTTCCAATCCCGGGAACTGAAGCTCGCAAACTTTCAGTGATTTCTCTAAAAATGGCAACGGCTGTTCTGACTTGTTCATTAGCATTTTTTTGTGAGACGGGAGTGGAACAGTCGTCCGGTGCAGAGGCCTCGTATTCGTTTGCATCGCTCTGTGCTTCGTTTTCCGCTCCTCCCTGCAATCCGACGTTTGCGTCTCCTTTCCCTTTGTTGTCTGCTTCTTTCCGCTGGGCGCCGTCTGCTTCCATTTCGTTCCAGTGGGATTTATGTTCAGATCGCTTGTGGTTTACCTTTGGCTCTACGGAAACCTTAAGTGAAACGAAGACGGCTGGAGTCAGATTGACGGTGGGTTCAATGCTATCTGCAACCTTAGGCTTCTTTTTTTGGGGGGACAGCAGGTCGGGCTCCTCTAAATGCCGCTTCACTCCGCCGTTCCGCACGACGCAGTTTGGAGCCAAGCTGATCTTCTCGGAGTCGTGCTCCCCCCAAACGACGCTGGTCACGTCGTTGTCCCTCAGAACGCGGATGCATTCTACCGGGTTATCGTGGCTCGGGCACTGGGCCCAAGGAAATCCTTCGGTGAGTCTCTGGATTTCGATCACACGGTTGCGCAGGACCTGCTGCCGTCTTGTTGCGTCACCGGCAATCCAGCATAGGACAACTTCGGAGTCAGTCCAAAATTGAACTTGCAGATAAGCGATCCTTGGTGTTTTTTTACGTAGTCAAAGAGACGCGTTCTTAGCAAGCAAGCTACCAATTCCAAACGGGGTAGCGTTACAGGTTTAGTGGGTGCGATTCGGGAGCGACTGATTAAGATGTTTCTTTTAAACGACCCCCGCTCGACGGGCGTTCGCAGCTAGATGAGCACGTTTACGGTGATCACCGCCAGCACGATGAGTACTTTGACCACCATGTACATGCGCCGCTGCTTGCCAACAGCCGGCGCGGTAGCCGCACTGTGGCCCGCCATGTCCTTTCCACGCGTTTCCGCTCTGGAACGCAGCGTCATATGGGCAGGTGAACCGGCCTGAGGAAGGCTGCTGCTGCAGATGCTGTAGGTGAACGAACGCCGACTCGGCTGCACGGCCTCGTTCACGCCGGGGAAGTTGCTGTTGCTCAGGTTGAATCAGACGCCCTGGGCACTCAGAGGGAAGAATGTCGTGGGTCCCGTCTGCAGCGGCGTACAACCGTCCTCATCGTCAGAGTTGTCCTCGGGGATGAATTGAGGCTTCTCTTCCTCTGTGGCGGAGAACTCGTCGCTTGGGACGGATAGAGTGGTCGGGACCCTGCCGTTGTTCGGCAGATCCTGAAGCTGCCTCTCGTACGGGCTCCCAGTCGAGGCAACAACAGGGCCTGCATGGAAACCAAAGTCGCGGGGCTTGGCAAACAAGACGTTGTCTGAAAGCGACTTGAAGCTATCGGACACCTTCGGGAGCATGCAGCTGTCGTCGTGTTCCTTTGAGGTATCACGGACGTCCACGTCACTCAAGTAGTCGCCCGATATGAAGCGATCGTCGTTCACGAGGAGTTCTTTCTTCGGCGAGCCAGATGGCACTGACACGCCTCTTTGGTGAAGCGCTTCGACGAGGTTCGCCTTGGTCAAATTCGCCATTTCTCTTTTATCTACACTTTCCTCGTCTCCCAAAGGAATAGAATAAAACCATGGACAACAACACGCGTCAGAGAGCATCGACGCCTCGCTGAGCACAACCCCCGCATACACACGTGCGTTGTCGCCGTTTTGCCTTTTAACGAACTGTTCGTTGAATTGAAGCGACGCTGGGTGAGTTGCTGGATCCGACGAGGGAAGGTCGGAGATGCCGATAGCGTCCAGTCGCCACATCTCAGATAGATTAGGTAGCCTGTCGGAGTGCGATGATTCACAGCTGGTTGTTGAAACGGCAGTGATGTTACTTCGGTCACTCGTTGGGCACATATGGCGACCTTGTACCTTCCATCCAAAGATGGTATGCACTGCCGTCAGATGCTCACTTAGACGGCGAATTTGTCCAGTTGATACCTTTCAGTAGACGTCGTAGCCGATAAGTACACCGAACTCTATGTCTGCCTGTAAACTAGGGGGGGGGGGGGGGGTGGCGACGCCAGCCACAATCAGCCCCTCAGAATGTAGCTGAATTAGGATATCGTTGTCGAGAGGCAGTGTCGTTTCAGCGCATAGTTTGGACACTTCCAGCTCCTCCACGGTAACCTTGCTTGTGCTGTATTTGTTCTGTAGCGTCAATTCGACACGGCGACAGCGATAATTTGTGGGGCGTTTAGTGTTTCCGAATCCGTAGATGGTAAGCTTTGTGGGAGCCGAGGATGAAAGACGAGGCGGAGGGCAGGTGACAGGCGGTCAGCGGAGAAGACACGAGCTGGCGCGAGACATTGCGAGCTGAGCGAGGCTGGAAGGTGGACAAGGAACTTCGAAGCCAAGCTGCCTGGCCTAGGCCTGGCCTGGCCCATAACGAACCCCGGAGCGGTCCACCAGCGAGGTCTGGAGCAAGACCGATGGAAACGGCGAGCGCGGACCATATGACCTGGACTATGACGATCCCGGGGTGGTTCCGCAGCGAGACTCGGGCATTGATAGCCCGGGACAGCCAGCCTACGCAACGCTGGCGTGGGAAAGGCGATCCGCAGGCCTGGACACAGACCCCGACTGTGAGCTCTGATCGACGGGCGACAACAAGAGTCGGCGGTCCCGGACTACCGGCTCTCGACGACGGGCAACCGAGAGGTACAGTGAACCCATTCGCTGTCTTCTCGTTGCTGTATGTCACTCCCTGGGTGATGGGCGGAGCGCATACCGATCGGGCGGCGATTGATAGTAGTGGACCTCCGTAAAGAAACCCACAGCTTTTAAATACCGAGAACTGGGGACCGAATCCTCTCCGAGTACTCTCGTTTTATAATTGTCCGGTGGCTTCCGGTGTCCATAAGAACCCTTACAAGTGCGCTGTTGGTGGTGCCTGTACCCCAGGCTTTCGCGGTTTGAAGCAAAACCGATGATACTCCCGTGCTGGTAGTGGGAGCAGTGGTCACGTTGTTTGCAAGGCCTCAGTTTTCGTCTGTACGTGATTCACTGACACCGGTGAAGCTCGGTCTTGCCTCGTCTTGAGGGACGCGCCATATGTCGCAGAGGACGGTGATATGGCGTCCGCTGCATGTACCGCATACCAATCGTGTCGACGTACGGCGATTACAGGCTACGTGGTTGACATCGCCGCATCTGAAACAACACCTTGCAGCTCTGAATCGGTTTCGTTTCGTGCCGGTAGATATGTCGGTATTGCAGTCCTGCAATTGGTGTCCGGTGCCGGTACGATGTGGGCATGACCCGGGCTCCGGTGCGACCGATGAAGTCGGGAGGGCAAAAGCCTAGGGAAAAGTGTGCTGGGCGCTTGAAGGGCGTGTTCTCCTTCAGTCCTCTTGTGGTGGGTCAGTTGAAAACCACTGCCCTCCTTGACTCTCCTCTCGGCTCTCTATTTGGGTCCGAAGAAACCTCAAGATATTTGAAACTTCGGTTGTACCTGGGACGCCGGTAGCGGTCTGCATATCACCTGCTTCGGTTGGTGACTCCTTTTCTTTGATGTTCTGTCTGAACAGAACATCAAGGTCGTTGGGGAAGGATCTCATGAGGACACGCTTGAGAACAATCGCGTTCAAGGCAGCTTGTACGGAAGTGTATTATATCATAAAAATGCCGCAGCTGCGCGATGTTGTTGGAGCTGTTAACAGGTGACAATGCCAGCAATTGGTTGATGTGTTCGTCTACAAGAAGGATGCTCCGTCCAAATCGTTCGAGAAGAGCTTTTATGGCGAGGTCGTACCCTTCGTCCGAGAGTCTCACCTACTCGATTGCTTGTTTCGCCGGTCCGGTGAAATACGTCTGCAGATACCTGAATTTCTCTATGCGTGGGAGAAATTCAGAAACTCGTCGCTCGGAAGTGGTCCCAAAAGCCTTGCCAATCCCGAAGGTTCCCCGAAAATGAGGGTGTTTGTAACTTCGAGAGGGCGACGGTACGTGGTGTTTGGCGAGCGGTTGCGTAGGCCAGACCTCCTGTTGTGGCAGAAACTTGATCCCGGTCAGCGAGGGCTGTACCGTTGTCCGATACTTGGGGTGGGTTGGTGGAAATGCCATTTGGAGCTAGAGCACAATGAACTCGGGTGACGGTGTGACTGATGTTCATGTTGCACCCGAGCGTGTCAACAACCTCGTTCTCTAGGTCCTCGTCATCTACCAGGTCCCTGATCTCGTTGTCTAAGTCGTTTAGCTGCGCTTCCTTTTGGCGAAGGAAATCAAGGTGTACCTGCAGGTTGGTGAAGTCGGGATCGGTGCCTCGCAGTAGATCGGTCAGTGCGTTGAGGGTGCGGGTGACGGCCGAACGAATGACTCCGCGCGTTCTCTTGATACGGTTTATGGATGTCGGTTATCGTGGTGTGGCAGGAGATGTCCTTCAAAAAGTCCCGGGTTTCGGCACCAGTGTGTAAGGAAAGGACACAGCGTATCTTACACCGTGGGAAAGGACTAGAACCGTTCCGTACCACTCGCATCCATTTATCCCAGAACGACAGGTTGCCCGAGTGCGCTGGCCCATGAGCTCGTGCTCTTGTGGGCTTTCGTCTTCTTCTGATGTTCAACACTTCGGACACCCTTTAAAAGACAACAATTTATTGACAGCTTGACAATGCGCCGTCGGTAGCTCTGTCAGATAAAGGTCTGTTTCTTGCGAGCTACTATGAATAGCGGTGTGTGAACCGTTTCAGCTCCGAAGATTCTGCGGTGCCTGATAGGTGTTTGTTGAAGTAATCAGTGTCGGCAGTGTTTATTTCTTTTTGTTATTTTCAATTTTAATATTTTAGCTGCGAGAACAGGCTCGTTCTGTCGTGGTTGTTGTCCTCACTCCGTCTTCGTTGTCATAGCGGTTTTCATCATGTATAACGTTTACCAACTCACCCAATTCGCTACCTTACAGAAAACTAGTTTTTATATCGTCACGAGTAACAATGATAACAGTGTGCAGCTGTGAAGGTCATCGGTGGCTCGCCGTAGAAGGGCACTCTCACGCAAAGGTAACGCTTCGAAATACCAGCACGAGCGGCTAGAAAACGTGCTTGTCCGTGGAAGGAAGAAACTTCGATATCCTACTGACTGTTCTATCCTGTTTTCAAAGGTTAACAAAAGAGTCAAAGAGAATTTCAGGCACGGCGTTGTTACGGATACACTTTCGGATTTTCGGCATTAATGGTTTTGCTTTTTAGGTCTTAGGCAGACATAATAAGTTTTCGAACTTTTCCATGTCCTTCAAGTTCATGAAGCTTTCAGTCAGGCTTTCGTTGCTTAGAGAGTGAACCACAAAATACACTCGCCCGCAATTATTAAGTTGGGGGCAATATACACAATAAGCTTAACAAATATTAGAAAAAATACATTTTCTGTTTTATAAAGCTGACGAATTTTAATGATAATAAATTAATATATGTTACGTGTGATCCAACAGCCCTCATATGAAGAGAATAAAAAAGATCGGT